>NC_067411.1:54409668-55716335 GCF_009764475.1 Pristis pectinata | reverse complement strand
TCTGATTGAATAGCGTCACCCTTTCCTACTCAAGCCCTTGTTTCTCACTAATGCTCTCCTCACCTAATCCTGTACCTAATACCTCACATACAGGGCCCAACAATAGGCCCAACACATTGATGCAATCACTTTGTTAGGAGTTTGAGGAGATTTGGTATGTCACCAAAGACTCTTGCAAATTTCTGTAGATGTGTGGTGGAGACCATACTGACTGGTTGCATCACATCCTGGTATGGAGGCTCCAATGCGTAGGATCTCAAGAAGCTGCAGAGGATTATAGACTCAGCTGGCTCCATCGCAGGCATGACCCTCCCCACCACTGATGACATCTTCAAGAGGCGGCACCACAAGAAGGTGGCATCCATCACTAAGGACCCTCACCATCCAGGATATGCCCTCTTCTTGTTACTACCATCATGGAGGAGGAAACAGGAGCCTGAAGACCCACGCTCAACAATTCAGAAACAGCTTCTTCCCCTCTGCCATCAAATTTCTGAACGGTCCATAAACCCATGAACACTACCTTGTTATTCCTTTATTTTTGTGCTATTTATTTATTACAGTAATTTATAGCAATTTTATGTCTTTGCACTGTACTGCCGCCACAAATCAACAAATTTCACGACATATGTCAGTGATAATAAACCTGATTCTGATTCCGATTCTGAGTGCTCCAGGGAACATGGAGCAGATGATCCATTGTGGTATGCAATCTCCCCAGTATTTCATTACAGGCCTTCCCCGGGTTACAAATGCCTAACCTATGGACACCTGCACATATGAATAAGCTCCCATAAAATTAGTAAATTCAAAAATATGACATATGTACATGCATTTGTTCCTATGAGTGGCAGGACTAGTTTCCTCTCTCTCTCCTCTGTTAGTAATTGTTCTTTCTTATTAGCCTTATGTGCTTTTGATGCCATTCATTAAAATGGAGGCATGGTACCATTTCAAGCGATTTTTGTGCATTTTCCTACTTATCGACAAATTCATCTTCTGGACATTTGTGAAAATGGAACTCGTTTGTTACCTGGGTTCAGCCAGTGCCTTTTATAGGTGCATAGTCCTCAGAAGTGACCATGAAAAAATCATAGAACATAAAACAGTACAACACAGGCACAGGCATTTTCGCCCACAATGTCTGTGCTAACCATAATGCCAATTTAAACCCCACATCTGTCTACACATGGTCTATATCCCTCCATTCCCTACATAACTACTGAAAGAGCAGAAGTATGGGATAAGAATCACAAGACACTAATCAATTTGGCATCAGGAGTTACGGAATCATTACCAGAGCAACATGGCAACTTTGGCTTGAATCTAAGTATTTCACAGTCATGTAGGTCATTGCAGTGAGGCTATCATTTTTTATTACACAATGTATAACCACAAGTATGCTGCAACTCAAGCACATTCACATAACACACATTACATTGCCAACCATTCTTGGCATGGTAGGCTATGCATCAATGGCAGTAGCTGCCAAACCAGTATAACTTATCACTGCACAATTAAGGATGTTACTTGCACTAAATGAGAATGCATTTCAATAGCACTAGTATCTTGTGAATTCTTTATAACAATGCCAAAGCAAGTGATACATCAATGGAGAGTTAGTACATTTTTCAGGTAAAATTACATAGCCCATTGCTTTTCCTTTTTCAAAGCCTTGCCAATAGGTTTTGATGTTCTCATCCTACCTCACAGTGTCCCCCCTGTGGCTGCAGTGTGGATGCTTGAGTCTGCAAAAAAGTCCTTAATGACCCATGAGAAACTCTTGCTCTAGATGGGTTCAGTTCGGACTGAAGAAAAAAGATGGGATGGCTGGCTGCGAGGTACAGGTATGGGTGCTACCCGCAAGGTTGAGTTGGAAAATGAATTGGTGTACTTGTAAGGTGAGATATCAATGCCCCAAGTTAAGCCTAGAATAAAAACTTTGCTATTCTGGTTTAACTAGATCAGGCCCAGCCATTAACACTGCTTTGCTTAACCAGGTTAATATGGTTTTGTTCCTGCTGTAAGTGGTTATGTTTCACTGTTTGCAAGGCACATCCCCCCATTCCTGGTAGGATGGAATTTATAACCTGTTGGGATATAGCAAATTCTTTGTCATCTTGAAAGCCATGACTCTGCTGGTGGTCCTGGTGTTGTAACAAATGAAGTTTATGTCCTCACCTCGAAGCTAAGTGGCATGTATTAATAACAATTCCTCAGATTCACACTCAGCTGAAACTTGTGGTTTCTTAGCTTTTCAAGGATCTGTTTTGCATGAGGCATCAATCCGTGACAGGTTAATTAGTTTACAATTATCTCTACATGTCTTTCATTCTGAAACTGGATTAACTACATCGCTAATAGGACTCTGTCATTTTTATATCATGCCTTTTGTACTGTGTACTGTATGGTAAGTGTACTGACATGCTAGTTTTGAAATACTTCAGGGCTGGGTTTCCTAAGTAGCAAAATCTTAACTACCTTGCCTTTCTTTCCCCAGTAACGCCTTGATCTGAGATGATCTGTACCACAAGTTATACAAGGGTCTTGAGATTCACAAAACCACAATCCCACTTGCAGAAAGTGCAGACATTTCCTGACTGTTCAACTACCTCCTGGGTGCGAGTTCTTTCTTCTCCCTATCTTTTCAGCTTTGAGGCAGAGTGCTTCTCCTCAAAGAGGGCCACTGTCAGATGAATGATGCAGTATCATTGAGGTTAATTGACAGATTGCTCCTCCTGATTGTGATCATATCTGCTTTCTTTGGGTACGCAGTCAGCATACCTTTGTAGAGTTTCCTCTGACGGTGGATGAATTGGGAATTGAGTGTATGGTGGAAGCAGGTGCTGCTGCGATGTTCAAAGGAATTAGACATCACTGCAGAAAGGCAGGACAGTTGGGGAAAGAATAGGGGAATGGGATCATAATTGGATAACTCTTCTGGCACAACCTAGATATGCAGAATTTGACATTCACATACAATGTCCAGAGAAACAGAGTTAGTGCATGAGGATCATTGTCCGATTGCTGCTGATACTGGCTTCAATGAGGATGCTGGAACTAGTGTAGCAATTTCCCCAGTTCTGCAAAGGATCTTCCAAGAGTGTGGTTGCTGGTGCATTTCCAGACTTTGAAGTGTTATTGGTGGGTTACCAAGGCTTTGCATTCATAGATAAGTGTTAGGATAGTGATTGGATAGACTTGGATCTTGGTGTTCTTCCACAGGTCATGATCAATGACAATGGCCCATTTCTAATTCATTAGTGGTTGACTATCTGAGCTGCGTCTTTTAACTCACTGCCCCCTTCTGCCACTGTAAATCTCTAACTCCACTTGTTCGATCGGCAATATCAAAACAGTCATTGCACCTGAGCTGACCCTGCTAGTCATACGTACTATAAATATTATTTTGTACGTTTAGCTTATTCCTCTATAAAGAAGATACTGTGTTCTGCATGAGCAAGTCCCGCAAGTCAATGTATCAGGCCACCTAACTGTTTGTTTGGGCATTCTTTGACATCATTGAGTGACTGACTGAGATGAAAACTTAGTTGTCTGATTGGACAAAGCCTCTTCCATTAACGTGAAGGAATGTTATTGAGCAATATATCAGCTAGGCTGTCTGCGTCCATTTGCAAGAGAGCTGCTGTGTCTGGTTGTGCAGACAAGGTCATAGTTAATATGTACCTTTTTCCAAATGACTCTGTCAGAGACTTTGAATATTTGGCTTCCATCTGAAATTTTTTTTAGCTACAACAGAAGAGAAATTCCGTAGAACTTTGCTGACAATCTCCAGTTTATCCAAATATAATATTAAAACAGGTACTACAAAACTGAGAGGTGTCCTTAAAGATACAGTGTCAGTGAAAGTGCTGCAGTAAGCCTACCTATAAAAGTCACAACCAATATTTATAAAGCACTCTTTAGATCTCAGCCAGAGTATTGTAGCCAGTTTTGGGCACCACACATTGGAAGGATCTAGTGATTTGGAGAGAGCACAAAGGAGATTTACTAGAATGATATCAGCATTAATGTTATATTAGATAAATCAGGATTATTCTCCTTAGAGCAGGGAAGGTTAAGGGAAGATTTGGTAGAAGTGTTAATATGAAAAAAGGTTTTGATATTTTAAATAAAGACAAACTATTCCCATTGGCAGTAACCGTAGACCACAGATTTAAATAACTGGAGGATAATCACTAAACTAATCAAAGGGAAGATGAAGAGAAATTTTTTCATGTGGTGAGCTACACTGCCTAAAAGGGTGGTGGAAGAAGGTGCTGCAGGAATGTTCAAAAAGGAATTAGACATTACTTGAGAAGGGCAGGACAGTGAGGAAAGAACAGGAGAATGGGACTATAATTGGATAACTCTTCTGGTACAAATTTGATGTGCAGAATGGCCTTCTTTCGTACAGTACCACTTTATAATTCTACTTACTTCAAAATTGAAATTGTGTGGATTAATCCCACCTTGTTGTTGATTTGAAAGTGATATCACAAAATCCCTTATGTGGATGGCGCCACATGATTGATTTAAGTCCCTTGGGTCTGACCGTCTACTAAAGTTGGCTCATTCTGCTGAACATTTGCCCATTCTCCTTGATGCAAGTAAAGCAGATTCTCATGTGATATTGTGTTTGAAATTGGACCAGATGCATCTATGAGGCCAAGTGACACTGTGACTCCAGGAACCTCTTATCTCCTTAGAGCTGTTACCAGAAATCCCTTGGCTCTGATGGGATGCGCCAAAGTCTGGAACATGGCAGTCAGGTTCCAGCCTCCCACAACTTCATAAATCACAAGAGTGGAAGATTTATATTTTTATAGTGCCTTTCATGAACTCAAGATATCTTAAGGTCCTTTCAAGCCAACAAAATACTTTTGAAGTGTAATGTAACAAACACAGCAAGCAGTCAATTTGTGCACAATAAGGTCCCAAACATAGCCAAGCAGTGAATTACTAGTTAATCTGTTGAGTGATATTTGTTGAGGGACAATTCCCCTGTTTTTCTTCAAATAGTGATGTGGGATCAGTTACATCCAACAGAAAACACAGTTGGAATCTTGGTATGTTGTCTCTTTTGAAAGATGATGTTTCTGATATGGTGCACAATGACTCAAGACTCGATTATCTACTTGCATCTATGGAATATTACCACTGAGCTAATCAGAATGAAGTAGGGTTAGGAGAGGAGGAAGCCATTCAGCCCATCAAGCTCATGGTAGCATTTATCTGGAGCAATCTAAAACTAATCTCAATCTTCATACAAACTTAGGTCATATTTAGCAATGATCTCCACCTTCGTTCCTCTCTGTAGCAAAGCATTTCAAGATCCAAGAACTTTCAAAATAAATATATTTTCATGAATCTTTCTCCTCACTGATTACAGTAAATTAATAGCTCCTCATCATTAACTCAGCAGTCAATAAAAGCTTTTCATAGTCACTGTCAAAGCACTGCATGATTTTGCCTTACTGCTGTCTGGAACCTAGTCAGTGCACGTTACATATTAGTAACAGTCTGGACAACTTGAGTTTATATCTCACTATGGCAGTTTAGAATTTCAATATGGTTTTATAAACTTGGTCTTGGTGAAAGTGATCATGAAGCTGGTGTAAAAACACAATTAGTTCACTACTGTCCTTCAGAGAAGGAAATCTTTCTGCCTACCCCTGTGTGGCTGATATGTAAATCGTGTCTCACACAAGTGTGGTTTCTTCTAAACTTTTAATTGGTGCATCATTGACAATTATGTCTTCAGCCCTACCTGTCTGAATAAGATGGTCCAAATCTCCCCTTATGTGGCTCATGTTAGTTTATTTTGATAATTCTTCTGTGAATTACTTTAGGAATTTTTTTGCACTGAAGGCAAGTGATATAAAAGCAAGTTATTGTCTTTGCTTTCTTTATAACTTCTCTCTGATGGCCCCTCACTTTTAAAAAAACTGCTACTACCAATTGAGGAAGCTCCCACTGCCGACTTCTCAGTATGCCAAGAGATTGGCAATGTGCCAATCTTTCTACATCTCAGGAAGAAATGTTTTTTTGTGGGAGCTAATTTGACCATTTGCAGAGGATTATATCAGGATACAAAGAGATAGTAGAGGGAGGAACTCTGCCTATTAAGATATCTTTATTAGTCACATGTACATCGAAACACACAGTGAAATACACCTTTTTGCGTAGTGTTCTGGGGCAGCCTGCAAGTGTCACCAAGCTTCTGGCGCCAACATAGCATGCCCACAACTTCCTAACCCCTACATCTTTAGAATGTGGGAGGAAACTGGAGCACCCAGAGGAAACCCAAACAGACATTGGGAGGACGTACAACTCCTTACAGACAGCGGCCAGATTTGAACCTGGGTAACTGGTGTTGTAAGGCGTTACACTAACTGCTATACTACCATGCCTGCCCTATTACTGCACTATTGTACCTAACTTTAGAAACAGATATGCTGAAAAAGCTGAAGGGATCACATAATCTCCTGCAGATAGGAATTGTGCCATTTTACAATGACTTCTGACAGGTAAAGTAGGATGTAATAGGTGAAAAGGGTTTACAGTAATGTGGTTAGTGAGTGCAGTACTATTGTGATTAGAATTACAGTAATTTATTGAGAATGGTATCATAGTGTGGACAGAGTGTAATGATTATTGAGCATAAAAATAGAAGGTTAGGGTTACCTTAGTATAATGCTTAGAGGTACAGCATTGTTGAGGTTGGAGAGTTACAGCAGTAGAAAGCTTTCAATGGGCCACTGTCATGGATGAGAATTTATGTTAGTGTTGTGGTCTGGGGCCTGGTTTCCCAACCTAAGCCCAACAGGACTTGAATATTTGTGACTGGGTCAGGTCGGATTGAATTTATCTTCTATGAAGACATACAGATTAAGGGCAGGTCAGACCACCCCATGCTGGTCCAGCTCAATATTTTATCCAGGTCAAGATGATTTGCTTGCTGTTTATATGTATGTCCTCTGTACTGATCAAAAAAAATGTATATAGAGCATAACAAGTGTAATTGCACTTTTCCAGGTTGGATTAGGTCAAGGCAGATATAGAAGAAGTTATAACTTTCGGTCAGGTTTAGGCTGGCCAGGGTTAGGTTGGATTAGGCTCAAGTTTCAATGTTACAACCAGGCAGATCTACTTTGTGGTTAGGAATTGAAATATTACTCATGGATAGAGGTTATGGTGCATGATGGGTTTATGGTAGTGATGTGGGTTTATCGTTAAGTTACGATTAGCTATTACTTTATGGTGTGGCTGGAGGTAGAGTAGCAGAGGTAATGGGGGATGTGTTTAAAGGATATAAAAGCACAGCGATTAGACATTATAGAGGTGTTGTATGTAAGGATTGTTGCAGCAACAGGTAATATCATAGTGTAGTTGTTGGAGGAACATTAGTGTAGCTATTACCAGATATAATAGTGTAACTGTTTGGGATGATGGTGGACATTTATTAGAAGATATGGAAGTTTGATAGGTAGGGTGTGTGGTGGTGCTGCAGTTAGGGATTACAGTGCTGAAATAATCCAGAGTCACAGCAGGCTGGTGGTTTGGAGCACAATAGTGTAATGGATAGGGCATATAATTGGGCAGTATTACAGTTTTAAGGATTTATATGATGCTAGGAATTATGTGGTGCAGTAGTTCAGATATATATTTTTGGCAAGAATTACAATGGTCTGTTGTTCTACTGCAGTTCAAGTATTAGAAGTTATTATGTATAATGATTATTGTTCTGCAGTGATTAGGTGTACCAGAGATGGGATGCTAGATATATAATAGAGTGAGGTTAAGAGGATCTGGCGCTGTGGAGGTTAGTGGGCTTTGTTTTTGTGGCAGTTAAAAAATATTCTGATATAGTAATTTGGTGTCAAAGAATTTTGATTAGGACTTCTAGTGTGCTTTGTTGAAGGGAATGCTAGTGACTTGTTTAAAGCTATTATTTCAACATGATGCTGTTTATTTTTTGGGTTTTAATAGTATTAGTTTTGGGGATGTTGTAGCATTTAGAAGATATGCTATCCACTTGGTTAGAGGATGCAGTGGTTTGTTTGCAAGGTACAGTTGTGTTTATCCATGGGAGATGAAGCTACTCTGTTTGGGGACTATGACTCTGTTTAGTAATGATCTGCAGACCAGTCACCAAGATTCATGATGGTCAGGAGCAAGGTGCACAGCTTTGGCCTCATGAAGGGGTAGACTTAGCCATCAGGAGCAGCCAACTTTCTGATGGACAGGCACATCAAAGGCGCTTATGGAATGATGGGGTAGGAATACAACTGTTTTGTCCCTGAGAGAGGACAGTGGGTCCTCTGCAGCTCCCTGCAGCTACTGCTGTCCACCTGTCCTCCCCACCCTTAGGCTGCACCTCTGCAATGCATGATTGGTTGAACGTTCTGCGTATCAGCACTTTTGATCATCCCGATGCACGGACCTTCCATTTACTTGGAAGGAAGCATCTTTGCACATTGCAGGTCACGATCGTGGTGGCAGCATTCTGAACTCACATGGCAATGCTCAGACGTTGGCTGACTGCATCTTGAGGCGTTGCACCTTGAGTATCTGGGATGAAAAATGGACAGGGTTAAGGCTTCAGGGAATTAAAGAGTGCAGCACATTTGCAGGTTGCAAATCAGAAGAGAGTGTGAGCTGAAGGGAAGCTGGATATGAGCAGACAACACAAAGTTGACATGCTGTCTGATGGGTTAATCAGATGTTCCTTTTCAAGAACATCAGAGTTAACTCCTTGCTGCCATGTTTTGCTTAAGCTTTCCGGTAGAATTTTGTGTAAGTTATATGGCAATCTACTGTTTATGCCTTATAGTCAAGTTCAAAGTCAAAGTCAAAATTGAGTTTATTGTCATATGCACAAGACCATGTGTCACAGGGGCAATGAAAAACTTGCTTGAATCAGCATCACAGGCACATAGCATCAGATACACAACATATACAAGAAAAACATAAATTAATTTTTACAAGAAAGAACACAATTAGAACAAACAAAAGTGAATTGTAGTGTAAAGTGATCAAAGTGGTCATAGTGTTGCTCTACTGAGGTAGTGTTTCAGTTTGTGCAGGTTGGTTCAAGAACCAAATGGTTGAAGGGAAGGAGCTGTTCTTGAACCTGGTGGTTTGGGACTTCAGGCTTCTGTACCTCCTGTTTTTATTGAGGTTGTGGCCTTGTTTTGGTTAGACAAATATGGCAGTGTTTTGTTAATGGGCGAGTTATGTTTGCCTTCTAGGGCTTGACAATGTTTTAAGTAGAGGGTCTGATAGTTCTTTGTTATCAACTGTTAGGGGATATTGTAGTGGATTTTTTTGGTTTGGAGAATAAGGGATGTTTGTGCTTTGGAGTCATAGAGTTGTACAGCACAGAAACTGGCCCTTTAGGGTATTCAGAATGTTTCAGTTAGTGGCTTATTCAGGGAGTATAGCAGTGTTTTGGTTAGAGGTGCTTTAGTGCTTTTGATAGTGGATACAGTCATATTTAGTTTGGCTGTAAGGCTGTATTTGATTAGAGGCTATGGGAGCTTTGGATTTATGATATCAGGTTAAAACACAGAGACCATGAATTTAAATTCCAGCAGAGTAAATTGTGGAACTGTGTTCAATAAATTTATAATTGATGGGATAACAACAAAAGAACTAACCACTAAATTTGCTGGATTGTCATCAAAATCTATTCCTGCCCTTCAGGGAAGGGAACCTGCCATTGCAACCTGGTCTTGTCACTGGATGAATGAGCTGAATAATAGAACAAATGGAGAAGGTTATTTTTTCATCAGTGAACTAAGTTTGAAGAGGGTCCCTCTGTCTCCAGCTCTCTCTCTCTCTCTCTATCTCTCTCCCTCCCTCCCTCTCTCTGTTCTGTTTGTGCGGCAGTGTTCACACTGAGCTCGGTCTGTTTTTTTTAGCACAGTTTGACACTCAGCATGTTGGTAAGAACAAGCAGATGCTTGTCTAAAACCACAGAATTTGCATCATGAGCCATGTAGCAATACTGTGGCTTTCATCACATGCTGCACACAACATGTGCACTGAGATTAGCCAGAAGCAAGGAGTGTTCTGTGTAACTTGACCATTAAATATTCCTTCCTGTTTAACCAGTACAGTCAATGTGTGATATGTCATAAAAGAAATGTCTTCAAAAAAGAAATAGCTGTGTATTCTGCACCTTGACTAAGCTTTGCTCAATTCATAATAAACTCTTATCTTCAGTGATAATGAAAAACAAAGTTGCCTTTGCTCCAAAAAAATCATTAAAAAAAGTATTGCAGTGCTGAAAGAGGAAAAATGCTGAAAATATTCGACCCAACAGGCAACATTCATGGAGAAAGCAGAGGATCTGTGCTCCTGAGGACAGGCGCAGAGTGTGCAGGGGGATACTGAAGAAATGTGATAATGCTGTCCCCACTTTACAGGAGTGGAAGACCACTGTTTCATCCAGCACACTGTGTGAATACAGACATGCATTTTGTATGAAAGTGTGCCAGATGCCATACAACAGAGAGATCAAAATTGACATCTTTGATCTGTGGCTGAGATAGCTATTAACAATGCAAATAAAGTGCCTCATCTGGTGGGAGCAGCAGACATGCAAAGCCTGTGGATTCCTGTGCTCTGTAGACTTCTGGGTTCCAGTGAGCACAGACTGCTGGTGGAGTGGAGAACAGCTGTTAAATATGTGCTTGGACTACCCGCTGTTATTTCTGAAGTCAGGAATGCTGCTATCAGCACCATGCGTCTGCAGAGGGTACAGGGCCCCAATCAGGTTAAAGGTCATCTTATTCTATGCCTTCAACCTCAGAAGACCCTATAAAAATGTGAAGCAGGAAGTAATGTAAATAAACCCATTCAAGATGCTCTATCCACTAGAACATAAGTCCTTCCACACCAATTTTAGCAGAATGACAACAGAAAGCAGATGTGTAACGTAAAATTCTCACCCTTGGGTTGAGAATTGTGTACAGCCTCCGACGTCCCTATTCATGTAACCCCCGGCAGCCCTAAAGTCCTCCAAAAACTATGATTTGTCCAATTCTCGACTCTTCTTCATCTCCCACTCCCGTCACACTACCATTCAGCTGTCCAGGCTAAAGTTCCCTCCCTAACTTCAATCCATTTTACTTTCTCTATGCTCCTTAAAATACAACTCTTTGACCAGCCCCTTTGTTCACCTGTCCTAGTATTTTGTTCTTTGACTCAGAGTCAGTGTTCTGTGTCAGATTACATGCTGGGAGAATATTACACTTTTAAAGATACTTTATAAATACACATTGCTATCATTGTAATGCATCATTTCTAGAGATTCAGATTACAGGATCCCTTTTAATATCAGGCTTGTTAGAGAGTCATAGAATCATAAAGTTGTATAACACAGAAACAGGCCCTTCAGCACACCATGCCCATGCTGACCTTTCTGTCCATCTGCACTAATCCTGTTTCCCTGCATTACTTTGTTCTTTAAAACAGCTTTTCCGTCCTTTTCTCAAATAATCTTGGATATCCTGAAGCAGAACATTAGTACTAATTTCAAGTTAGTTCGTTGGATTGATTTTGAGGGTTGAGAGAGGTCCTGCTGAGTATACAGAAGGTGTCAATCAAATTCATTGACTTTTAAAGAAATTGTACTGCACCTTGAAAGACATTGGTAAACTAAATAGGTTTTTAAAACCACAGTCAACCTGATTGATATGGTATTTACTTAATAAATTAAACTGACATTTTCCAGCTGCTGTGGTAGGATTTGAACTCTGAATTATTAATCCAGGCATTGGGATTACTAGCCCACTGATACGGCCATTAAGTGCATTTATCTAAGCAAAGTGGAATTAACTCAAAAATACCTGATCTGAGGGGAAAAATGGGAGCAAAGGTACCCAGGCTGACGAGCAAATGAGATATTGTTTACACACAGCTTCTTCTGGCAGGGCTGAGGCAAGATTTGATTGCAAGATAAGAGCACATGGTGATTGGGGAAGTGGGTTAGAATGGATTGAAGGTTGATTATCATATAGAAGACAGAGAATCATACTAAATGACCCGTTTTCAGCAGGAAGGGTGCAACTGGTGGAGTGCGCCAAGGAGTGAATCCTTGTCCTTCAATTATTTACGATTTATATTAATGCCCTGGAGGAGGAAGCAGAGTGTACGGTTATCCAGGTTTGCCGATGAGATGGAAAAAGGTGGGAGGTCATGTGGCACTGATGATATCAGGGCTCTGCAAGTGGACATAGACAAGTTGAGTGAGTGGGTGAAAATTTGGCAAATGGAATTTAATGTGGGAAAGTGAGACATCGTACACTTCAGTAAAGGAAATCTAAGGGAAGATTATTCCTAAATGGAGATAGATTGTATGGAGATAGTGAAGTACAGAGGAATCTAAATGTCCTTGTGCATGAATTGCAACAAGTTAGCAGGTGTAGTGTGAAAGGTCATGGCTGTCACATGACACCATTGAGCACATGGTTGAAAGCAACACCACCGTCAAGGTCTGGCTCCAATCCCCCATTAGTACACACCCTTGACCATTGGCTTCTGTACACACCTTTGTACCTGGCTATGACCCATTGGATCTTTTGAAATACCTGGCTGGCTCCACCCAGCTCTCCAGCACTATAAAGAATGCCGCATGTGCGTGGTTCAGTCTCTTATGAATGCTCCAGGAATCGAAACCGTGCCGAAGGGACCATTGGTAAGAGTGTGCACTTACACAAGGGTTAGGAGCATCCTGAGTAGATTCCCGGTAGCATAGAGCCAATGCTTGCATCTCACCCTTGTTGCGATTTCCCCCCCACATTCGCGATCACCTGTGTGTCTCTGTGCGTGTGTGTGTGTGTGTGTGTGTGTGTGTGTGTGTAAGTGTGCATTCGTTCCCGCTCATTCTGTCCCCGCGTTTGTCTTTGTGAATAAATCATTTTTAAATCCAAAGACTGTGTCCAGAGTCCTTGCCCTTTGAGACACAAAAGAGCATTTCTTACAACATTTGGCGCTGCAAGCAGGGTCTTAAAGGTCTTGGCTGGACACAGACATGGGAAGGACGTTTTGGAACTGGGGGAAGAAGGCCAGTGCAGGCACTGAGGGGAGGATTCCCGGGTGGACCGATGAGAGTGAGGGATCTGGGAGCTTGGTCAGCATGCTGGCAGACCACAGTAAACGGTAGATCCACGTGGTGAGAAACTGGGGCACCATGTGGTGGCCCTCCTCCAGAAGTTGGGGTTCCCCAGAGCCAAAGGGAGTCAAAGGGGTGCCTTGTGGCTACTGGCGTCCCTCCTGAGATGCCAGGGTGGGATCACTAGCCAGTTGCAGAGTACATGTCTCCAGAATGAAAGGGAGATAGAGGTGCTCCAGCAGCGATGCTGTACACTGCAGGAGGCAGTTCAGATTGCACAGACCTAGGCCAACAACTTCGAGGCGGGGTACTAAGGTCACCTGCAGGCTGATTCAGCTGCAGCAGGCACAGGCAGCCTGCAGGTCTAGCTGGCAGCCAGACCCATTCAAAATCCGAGCCTTGGTCCAGCGCGATGACAAGCTGGACGCATGGCTGGGGGATGGGGACATATGGATGGATAATGATGAAAAGGGTGTACCCGAAGAGCCTGAGCCCTATCATACCTGCCCTCCCCCCTACCTACACGAACCCCTGCATGTTCAACCCGTTGTCACGCAGTCCCAGGTCCGCCACAGAGGGGAGGGGAGTCAGGATGGGGCCCCCGCAGGGGTAAGTGTCCGTGGTCCCTCCGAAACCACAGAGGATTTCTCCATCAAGGAACTCACCCAGCTGGTGGATCGGTACCACCAGCGGTCAGGTGAACAGCTGGGCTCATGGCTGCTCTGACTGAGGGACATGGGGGCCCCCAATGTAAGCCTCTCTCACCAGGAAGCGAGCACGCTAGGTAACTTGCCTGATCAGCAGACTATTAATAACGCCCTGCTGGCGCCACCGGGAGGGATCGGGGACACAGCTACCCTGTGGGATCGGGTAGTGACTGCTGTGAGGGGCCGGTACCCTACCCTCCTCGAGTGGGATTCATACGCGCGACCACAGTGGAGCACGGTCACTGAGGGCACCAGGGTCATCCGGGAATGGGCACTGGTGACCAGCATCTATGACAGGGCTGGCGACCTTGAGCCTTAAGAGGACACCAGGGCGACCAGTGCACTAGTGGGGTACCTGGCCGCCACCGCGCACCCCGACCTGAGGCCAGTGGTCCTGCCCCTCATGGGACCGGCTAGTGGGAAGACCATACGGGAAGCCATCACTCTCCTGGAAGGGCTAGAGTACATGCAGCAGGGGGCGCCCACCCAGGTCTGTAGGCAAAGACCAGGGCTGAAGACACGACCCCTTGTCCTGCGTGCTAGCAGTTGTACTTAGACTTGTTGCATGCAGGGGTGGACTGCACCAGCATAGACGGGGTCCTGACCTCCGCTTTCCACGCATGGTGGAAAGAGCTCTGCAGGGGGAAGCCCGGCTGGGGAAAGACCCACAGCCACCCCGGGACCAAGTCTGACATAGGGGGGTGCCCCCAACCACCGGACCACGTGGGCTGCCCCTGCAGACACCAATACCGCCTCCACTCCTCCCCCACCTGAAACAGTCTCCCCTGTCCTCAGGGCTCAGCTCCAGGACCTGCTGTGACAGGAAATGTCCCATTTCCACCAGCAGGAACCCTCACCCACGGGGTGACAGACCTCCACACCCCTCCCATAGGATGAAGGCCAGGGTCCCCAGCACGTCTGCTCCATCACCCTCCCCTGCCCGGGGGACTTGAGGCCACACTAGCAGTGTGGCAGTACCCACGGCAGTACACTGGGGAAAGGGGAACGTGCAGAAGTGGATGGCAGTCGTCAACACGGGTGCCCCGCTCACCATTGTCCCGGGGAATCCCGCTGCGTAGAAGGGGGCACAGATGCAGATAGAGGGGTTGGGGGTTTCCCTTTTGCCCATGAGGGAAGTTAAGGTCCGCATGGCCATCGGGAACCAACGTCCTCGAACTGTAACTGTTTTAATCGCAGACTCGCCTGAATACATACTGGGGATTAATGTCTTAAAGTGACAGTCCCTACACACCAACCAGGGCAAGTTCATTTTTGGAGTTGCCAGGGCTACGATGGTAGTCGGGGCGGCCAAGTGGGAACTGGCTGTTGTTCCCCCTCCCTCCAAGGTTGTCTGCAGTCGGCAGTATAGGATGCCGGGGGGGACACCAAGACATCACAGAGGCTGTCCAAGCCCTGCTGCGGGAGGGAGTCATTCAACCCGCAGCCTCCCGTTTTAATAGCCCCATTTGGCCCATCCGCAAAAAAAACAGGACGTGGCGCATGACGGAGAAATACCGACACCTGAACAAGGCTGCCCCCACCCAACCCTGGCTGCCGCTGTACCTGACATAGTCACTCTGGTGGAGGACATTTCAGGGCGCCCAGACAAACCGTGGTATGCTGTTGTGGATTTGGCCAATGCATTCTTCTCCATCCCCCTCCATCATACCTCCCAGGACCAAATTGCACTCACCTGGGATGGGAGACAATATACATTTCAATGTCTACCACAACGGTACGTTCATAGTCCCACAATATGCCATGGGTTAATCTCCCAGGACTTGCAAGCCATTCAATTTCCCCCAGGGGTGTCAGCCGCCCATTACATTGAAGACATACTTTATTTTTATTTATTTTATTTTATTTACAGCGTGGTAACAGGCCCTTCCGGCCCAACGAGTCCATGCTGCCCATTTTTTAAACCCATATTAACCTACCCATACGTCTTTGCAATGTGGGAGGAAACTGGAGCACCCGGAGGAAACCCACACAGACACGACAGAACATACAAACTCCTTACAGACAGCGACGGGAATCAGAGGCCATTGTCTCAGAGGCTCGTGATATGCTAATCTCCACCCTCAGAGAGCGGGGCTGGGCTATTAATATGGAAAAGGTGCAAGGCCCAGCCCAGAATGCATTGTTTCTCGGGATCCAGTGGCATGCAGGCAAATGAGACGTTCCTGAGACTGCCCGAAACAAGATTTTAAATTTTGCCGCCCCCTCCAACGAAACTGACACCCAGAGCTTCGTGGGTCTCCTTGGCTATTGGCGGCAGCACATACCCCACCTCACCATGCTCCTGAGACCCCTCTATAGGGTCTCACAAAAGAAGGCCACTTTTCCTGGAGGCCTGAACAGCAGGCTACCTTTGAGGCAGCCAAGCAAGCTGAGGAGCAAGCCCTGACACTTGCCCCCCCCCCCCCCAGCAAGGAGTCCCCTTCAAGTTACAGGTCTCCGCTAGTGAGTCGGTTGCTGAATGGAGCCTCTGGCAGAAGATACAGGGGCGCAGAGTCCCGCTCGGCTTCTGGACCAAATCATTGCCTGAGGCCACCACTCGTTACAGCCCTTTCGAGCGCCAGCTGCTCGCCTGCTACCTGGCGCTCCTCGCCACCGAGCACCAAACCAGCACCGACCCTGAGATCCTTTGCCCCCACCTGCCCATAATGCGTTGGGTCAAGTCCCCTGACTCCACACACAAAGAGGGCCAAGCCCAGAGGTCCTCGATAGTGAAGTGGAAGTGGTACATTGCAGACCGGGCCGACTCCGGTCCGGAAGGGGTCAGCTACCTCCACGAACAGGTCATGCCCTTCCTCCAGTCCCAGGACCCACCCCCAGACATACCTGAGATCCAGCCTTCCCCCGTGTTCTGGGGCCAACCCTTCGACTCCCTCGACCCCAAACAAAAACGGCACGCCTGGTTCACAGATGGCTCCAGCCGCTGGAAAGGGGGGAAACAATATTGGAAAGTGGTGGCACTTCATCCTGCCACGGGGAAAACCTTGGTGAAAGAGGGAGCAAGTGGGTCTAGCCAATTGGCCAAACTGGCGCAGTAGCACTCACCCTACAGAACACCACCAGGCCAGTCAACATCTATACTGACTCTTGGGCAGTGGCCAACAATATGGTGGTGTGGATGGCACAGTGGCATGAAACGGGGTGGGAAATTCACGGATCTCCCCTCTGGGGACAGGGACACTGGCATTTTATCTGGGATCAGACCGCCTAAAGACAGATTTCAGTCCACCACGTGGATGCTCATACCCACAAAAATACCCAGGAGGCCATACATAATGCCGCCGTGGACCAGGCTGCCCAGATATGCTGCATTACTGCCTCCCCGGAGGAACCTGACCTCAGCACTTTAGCTGCATGGACACACCGCAAGAGCGGTCACCTAGGGGCTGATGGTACGCGGCACTGGCAGACCAGTTCGGGGTTGCTCTCACAGTGGACCAGTGCAAGACCACTGTCGTAAACTGCCCCATCTGCCAACAAGTGAAACCACGAGACTGGCCGGCGGGGCCACTGGGTCACATTTGCCGCAGTACGGGAGCGGGTCACGTGTGGCAGATAGACTATATCGGACCGCTCCCACGCCACAATAAAAAGCAATATGCCCTGACGATGGTGGACACATACTCAGGTGTGCTGGTGGTGGTGCCCTGTGAGAGGGCCGACCAGAACAGCACCATCAAAGGATTGCAGTACCTCTCCTCCATCTATGGAGTCCCATAGGAGGTACAATCTGATCAGGGCTCACACTTTGCGGGGGCTAAAGTACAGAACTGGGCAGCTGAGGCAGGGATCTTGTGGCTGTTCCACATCCCCTACCACCCACAGGCATCGGGCCTGATCGAAAGACTGAATGGCCTGCTGAAGGAAACAGGACGCACACTAATGCCTTCCCACACACTGCAGGGGTGGTCAGGTGTGCTACAGCAGGCCGTCAACCAGCTGAACACATGGCCCACTGGCCAAGGGGGGTCTCCATTATCCCACCATCTGACACACTCCCCACCTCCCGACTTGCAAAACCCCGAAGCCCCCAAGATCGAAGACTCAGGGAGAGTGTGGGTCTGACAGCCACAGGGACCCCCTCAGAAGGGAGAAGTCATTGCACATGGTCCAGGGGACACCTGTTGGGTCGCGATTCCGGGTTAAACTAATCTATCCTGTCTTCATACCCAACACCTGACCTGCCGAGAGTGAGTCTGTTCCTCAACCACCCACCCACCCCCCACAGGATGATGGCACTCCTCCATTCACTCCTTCTGCTCACTGCAATGATCGGCATCGGAACCTCTGCTAACACCTTCCTTAGAATCGCCTAGGAATTCGCCAGCACCTCCAACCAATCAGACTGCTGGATTTGCGTCCAGACCCCAGCACACGCCGGTGAAGCTCTACCACTTACACCGATCCCCCTGGATGATCTTCAAATGAACTGCTTACACAGACTTTTTTCACCTGTCGGGTTCGGTATATTGGTTTGGGGGGGCCAGATGGCAGTCCCCCACCACTCCCCTCACCACTGCAGGACATTCCTTCCAGCGATCCCCGATAGGGTGGGTGTTTCAGGAACTGGCATTTCCCTTCTTACAATTTGACCTCAGTCCCGACCCTCAGAGTCATCTCACAGCCGCTGAGTAAGCTGAGGGAATGCTGGTGCAGACTCCAGAATGAGCACAGTTCCACCCTTTCAGCAGGCCATAGTGATTGTGAGCGAAATTGGTACCCAGGGGCCTCAGTGACCACCGCCGACGGTGCTGTTAAGCTGGGGGCTCCCTGGACTTTGAACGGGACCCACTGGATTTGTGGCCGCCGTGCCTACCCGTGGCTCCCCATGAGCTGGTATGGCTGCTGCTTTCCGGCGTTCGTGGTGCCCTATATCCACGCTCTCAATGACCTTGGGGAGCACCCGGCATACAGCAGCCTCCGGGACAAGAGAGCCATCACGGAGGCGGAGGGGTTCTGGATGATAGCCTTTCCCACGTATGGCACGGCCTGACTGTCCCGTGACGTCATCGGGATGACCAGCGTGCTCCAGACACTGGCTGATGAAACCAAAATGTCACTGCAACATACCAAGGATGCCCTGACGAGGACGGCAGCAGAGCTGGCTGCCATCAGGTTGGTAGCCCTGAAGAATTGGATGGCCCTGGACTACCTACTTGCTGCAGACGGTGGCACCTGTGCAGCAATTGGTAAGGAGTGCTGTACCTTTATCCCTGATGAGTCCAACAACATCACCAACCTGGCTGCTCACATTCAGGACTCGGTGGCTAAAATTCAAAAAGCAAGGGACCAGCTCCTCCAGCACGACACCTCATGGGGAAACTGGTGGCCATTTGGGTCACTGGGGGGATGGTGGGCAACTGTCATCCACTGGGCCACCGCCCTCGTTCTAATTGTTATAGCTATCTGTATTTTGTGCTGTGCTTGTCAGATTATTAGAACCACTTCTGCCTTCCATTAGTACTGCACACTGACTCATATTTCTTAGCTTAGTGATAGTTATTCCCATGATTGACAGTGGTGTAACTTTCGAGGGGTGGAATGTAGTGTGAAAGATCATGGCTGTCACGTGACACCATTGAGCATTTGGTTGAAAGCGACACCACTATCAAGGTCTGGGTTCAATCCCCCATTAGTACACACCCTTGACCATTGGCTCTGTACATACCTTTGTACCTGGCCATGACCCATTGGATCTTTTGAATTACCTGGGCTGGCTCCACCCAGCTCTCCAGCACTATAAAGAATGCCACATTTGCACTTAAACGGGGGTTAGGAACGTCCTGAGTAGATTCCCAGTAACGTAGAGCCAATGCTTGCACTGAGTCGGGGGGGGGGGGGCGTGGTCAGGCATTGTATTGTTTCTTTCCCTGATAATTTGTAACCAGTTTGTTGTGTGTGTGTGTGTGTGAGTGTGTGTGTGTGTGTGTGTGTGTGTGTGCGCGCGCGCGCGCACGCGCGCATCTCACCTCGTTGCAATTCCCCCCCATGTTCCTGATCACGTGTGTGTGTGTGTGTGTGTGTGTGTGTGTGTGTGTGTGTGTGTACATTCATTCACGCTCATTCTGTCCTTACGTTTGTCTTTGTGAATAAATCATTTTTAAATTTCAAAAACTGTATCCAGAGTCCTTGCCCTTTGAGACCCAAAAGAACCTTTCTTACAACAGCAGGCAAGTGCAGTGTGGTTAGGAAGGCAAAGGGTATATATTGGCCATTAGTGCAAGAGGGCTGGATTTAGATATAGGGCAGTATTGTTACAACTGCACAGGGTACTGGGTGAGGCCACACCTGGAGCGCTGTACACAGTTTTGGCCCGCTTGTTTAAGAAAGCATACACTGGCATTTGAGGCAGTCCATTAGGCTAATTTCTGGACTGAGACAGTTGTCCTGTCATGACTGGCTAAAATTTAGGAAAATAAGGGGTGATCTTGTCGAAATGTACAAAATCCTGAGGGGGCAGGACAGAGCAGATGTTGAGATATTTCCACTAATGGGAGAGCCTCAAACTAGTGAAAATAGTTACAGATTAGGGGGTGTTCACTTAAAGCTGAGGTGTGTATGAACTTCTTCCTGCAGAAGGTGATGAATCTCTTGAATTCTCCACCCCAGGGAGTTATGGAGGTTAGATCTTTTTTGAGGATATTTAAAGAGTAAGTACATAAATGTTTGAAAGATCAGGGAATTGAAGGCTTTGGGGATCTGGCACAAAAGAAGAGTTGAGGCCTGGGGCAGATAAGCCATGATTACATGAAAGAGGCCAAGTGGTTTACTCCTTCTCCTATTTTCTTATATTCTTACCACCATACCACGATGGGTTTCACTCACTCAGGTTGGAATACGAGAGGGTCAGTGGTTATGTTATTACAATATCCATACCGGTTTCGCATACTTAAGTTGCAGAAGCCAATAGGATACCTAATGCCCACTATTACTCTTTTTCTTAAGGATCCATCAGGATCAAAGATGACTGACTCTCTTTCTGTTTCTGTGGATTCTGAGGAAACTGATGAGGCCAAACTGCGAACTACAGGATCTGTCACAGATGGGCTGCAGGGGCCTGAGGGAACAAGTGGGTTGGTAGTTTCTGAGGTGGTGCATTCTTTCCGCCATTTACATAGGGGTTCCATGTGCTCCTGATGCATGGCCTTGAGGTTCTCAATCCCATCCTGAATACTGACTCTCTACTTTGAATGTTCAAGGACCAGGGATTCTCAGATGTCAGTGGGGATGTTGCATTTTTTCAAGGAGGCTTGAGATTCCCCTGGAATCTTTTCCTCTGGACATCTCTTCTGTCAGAGCTCAGAACAGACTGTCATTTCAAGAGTCTGGTGTTGGGCATGTGATTGATATGGCCTGCCCAAAATAGACAAATGATTGTAATTAGGAGCTCAATGCTGCGGATGATGGGCTGGGAGAAGATGCTTATGTTGGTTTGCTTGTTCATCCAATGGATTTGGAGGATTTTGCAGAGGCAATTTTGGTGGTACATTGAGATGTCTGCTGAAGGTGGTCCAAGTTTCAGAAACTCATAGGAGGACACAGATCATCCTTGCCTTGTGAACCATGAGTTTTATGCTGAGTTGAAGTCTTGATCTTCAACTACCCTTTCCCTCAATTGACTGAAAGTCATGCTGGTGGACTGAAGGTGACTGTCAACATCAATGTCTGCCTTTGCTGAAAGGTGGCTCCCAAGATAAGAGAAGTGGCCCACATTTACTGTGAATCTTTATTGTTATTGGGTGTTGCAGTGTGGTGAAGATCATGTCTAAAGGCTCAGGGTTTTGTGGTCAAATGGAAAACCAATGAAGCTCACAGAAGTTCTTGAAGAAAGCTTCCCACAAAGATGCCTCGGTGCCTGAGGCTTGAACTTACTCTCTATGATGCTGTTTGCTGACAGGTGCAAGTTAAGCTGTATCCCTAGTCCCCAGCTGTTGTGATCTCACAGGCAGGCTGAGCAGTCAATGACAATGAAGAATTCTCACAGATAAAAGTAAAAAGCACTTTTTAATTCATCTTTCAAGCATTTTACACTTCAATGATAGAAGATGAAATAGCATAAATTATTTTTTGTATTTCTTTCATCACAGTTTTACAACAATTTTGAAATATTTATGTGAGGGAATTATAACACTTTTATATAAAATTAGACTTGAGATTTTACAGTTTGTTAGGCATTTAATGTGACTGAGTAGGTAGTATAAACATTTGCAACTAAACTAGATTTTCTGGATATTTTAGGGAGATTCTAGTTTGTAAATAGTTTGAATTCATGCAAGGAATGTCACGCAAGGACATTACACCCTCCATCCTAACACACACCCTTTGCTCCCTCCTCCAATAATGTTCATGTTCCCAAAGTAGAACTTGTGGTCATGAACATTAAGAGATTTTGTGTGTGTGTGTGTGTGTGTGTGTGTGTGTGTGTGTGTGCGCGCGCGTGTGTGCGCGCGCGTGTGTGCGCGCGTGCGCACGTGCCTGCGCTCATGTCTGTATATAATGGTATGTGTGAGTGTGCATGTGTAAGTATGTGGGTGTGTGTGTATGTTTGTTTCATTGGGCCAATGTATTTGTTTCATTGTTGCTGACAGGATCTTCCTGTGTGTGATTTGACTGCATGACAATGATGACCTTGCTTCAAAGGCACATCATTGCTCATGAAGAGCTTGCAGTGCCCTAGGATTGTGACTTTCACTGCAAGTTTAATCCATGCAGTAGGTCTTTGAAAGCTCAAGGTGCAAACACCCGGGTCAAAGCAACCTCCACATCATCGCCACTGCCACCACCACCACCTGACGAGAGGAGTTTCAACCCCTTTCAAAGCTCTGTGGAATCCTAGCCTTTGTTATGACCTAGTCAGATCCTGGCCTAATTTCAGCTCCATGCCACAATGCACTTCTGACTACATTTTCCCTGAGGAGAGAGTATTCCCTGTGTAACTATTTTATACCACTCAGAAGAAGCCTTTTCAATCTATTGTTATTTGTACAAAATACAAGGAGTCAATCAAAGTAAGAGTGAGACAAGGAGGCACCAGTGTTTTAATGAAATATCCCTTAATGGTGGGCTCTGATCAGCATTATGTTTAATGACAAACCAAGGATCAGAATGAGCAGAGAGCTGAAACCAATGCTCTGAAGCAATTCTTAATTCCCACATTATGATGAGTTCCCAAAAACTGGGAACAGAAGAGTATGCATTACTCGGTCACTGTAAAACTGAGGTTGTATTATCATTTAAAGAGTAGGAGTTAATCAAAGGGCAAAAACTTTATACTCCTTAGCCTAATCCAATCAGAAATGTCAGTCATGATGAAGGAAGTTAATGTGCCTTACTGAGTTTAACTAGAAGGTTAAGTTCTCTGCAACTATTCATAAATGCAAAAAAAGAACAATGAATATCGGGCAGCATATCAGAGCCAGCCTGTGGGGCAGGTGGATTCTCTGTAACCCTGATCATTGTGGGTGGGAGAAGTTAAATACTTTCACTGCACTTAGAAAAACAGTTACTAAAATTCTTTTAAAGGGCAATAGACATAGTTGTGCTTTTAATCTCCTGATCCAGTAGGAATAGTATGTGAGAGGGATAAATATTTTAAACTTCTATGCAGCAACTGCAACTCACAGCTGTCTATGCTCAAATCAGGGTCCATTGATAATGCTTCCACAAAGCCAGCAGTTAGAAGTCTTATGATATTATCAGTGTTACAGCATAAGATTAATGCAACATAAAGGCATCCTACAATGTCAGTCCCTGTCATCAGATCGAAAGCAGGGGCCATAAGCTAGCCTAGTATTACTGGGGATCTCCATTTGGACCTAGTTGGTGTCCAGAACATCCCTCAAAAAGTTAATGACCCTGTCCAGCCCCATCTGCCATGTAATTTGACTGGAGTCTCCAATCATTGCCAGATTGGAAAGGGTTGGTCCCTGTCGGATAAGATCATTTGGGAGTCTAATGTTTGTCGTCACCTCCAAACTCCCCTGCATCCTTCCTGCCTCAGATTAACACTGAGTGTCTGATAATGGATTGCACTTACTGTGGCTGGAGTTTAATTTCTTGTCCCTGTGACACTGTTTTAAGAACAGTTTTTAGTTAATATCACCGATGGTGTTTGATTAAGGTACTTTAGACAGTTACTTTTGAGGATAAACTCATGGATCTGTAACGTTCAGTTTCATTTGTTTCTGAAAACGTGTTTATTTCACACTGCCTTTGATTTTGATCATCGACTGCAGGATTTCAACAGCTCACAACGTGCAGTGAAGGAGTGAAGTATTAACCCTGTGATAGTGAGCAACATTACAGCAACATTAAGTTGCGGTGTTAGTGTGGTATTAAGAATGACAGTATAATATTAGAACATAACACTGATATAGACTTCAAGCATTACAATAGTCTAGCATCATATTACAAAGCTAACATGGCATGGGAGTGCAGGGTGAGGGTCAGAAACTCATCAATGAACTCTCAGTCCTTGCAAACTGCCACCCAATTCACACTCTGTTCCCTTTATCACTCTGCAAGCCACATCCATCCTTCTCACAACTCCCAATATTCATTCCCCAAGCAGTTCACTTTAGTGGCCCTACTCAGCACTGCCATGTCGATCCAAAGATACAACCACATCGCATCAGTGCCTCCATGTCCTCTTGAAAGTGTGTTCTCCATTACTTCCTGCATGAGGTCTGATTAACTGAGTGCAGAATGCAGTGTGAAATTGAGAGTGGAGGTGGCAGGCTGATGGTGGGGAGAGGGAGGATGGAGTGACTGTGGGAGTGAAGAAGCGAGTCAGACAGTGGGAAGAGACAGGAGAGTCTGACAGTGAGAGAAGACAGGACAGTCGGACTGTAGGAGAAGATACGACAGTCGGACAGTGTAAGTGGAGAGGACAGTTGGACAGTGGGAGGGAGGGGACAGACAGACAGTGGGAGGGGAGAGGACAGTCAGACAGTGGGAGGGGAGAGGAAAGTGGGACAGTGGGAGGGGAGAGGACAGTCGGACAGTGGGAGGGGAGAGGACAGTCGGACAGTGGGAGCGGAGAGGACAGTCGGACAGTGGAGGGGAGAGGGCAGTCAGAATGGGAGGGGAGAGGACAGTCAGAGTGGGAGGGGAGAGGGCAGTCAGACAGTGGGAGGGGAGAGGGCAGTCAGACAGTGGGAGGGGAGAGGACAGTCGGACAGTGGGAGCGGAGAGGACAGTCGGACAGTGGGAGGGGAGAGGGCAGTCAGAATGGGAGGGGAGAGGACAGTCAGAGTGGGAGGGAAAGGACAGTCAAACTGTGGGAGTGGATAGGATAGTCAGACAGTGGGAGGGGATAGGACAGTCAGACAGTGGGAGAGGAGAGGGCAGTCAAAGTGGGAGGGGAGACAACAGTTGGACAGTGGGAGGCGAGAGGACAGGCAGATAGTGGGAGTGGAAGGAACAGTCCAACAGTACATGTGGAGAGGTTAGTCGAACTGTGGGAGCCGAGAGAACATTCTGATTGTGCAAGTGGAGTTGACAGTCTAACAGTGGCCAAACACAATCTTAACGAACAAAACTCACGTTCTGCCTGGGCAATCTACAACCCAATGGTATGAACACTAATTTTTCCATTTTCAGGTCACACTTACCTCCTGTTTCCACTATGGCCCCACCCACCCCCCAACCCACACCCCTCCAGCTCTCTCTCCCCCCGACCTTCCTCTGGTCCTCACATTTTTGTCTCCTTTCCCTTACCCTCATCCCGCCTCCCCATCACCTATCTTCATCCCCCTCCCCCTACTAGTTACATCCACCTACTACCCACACATTTCACCCACCAGATCCCCTCCTCCTCCTGGTTCCATCTGCCATGCACCTCTCCCCTAACGGTTCCCATTATAGCGTTCCTTAACTTATCAGATTCCAGCACTGGTAGCCTCTGTGTTCCTAATTATCACCCTCCCAGCTGTCTCCACCTACCCCTTCCCCCACCCGGCTCCATCTTCCCTTTTTACTCCATCTGCCTCCACTTATCACCCACCTGCCTCTGTCTCCCACTCCCTTCCTCCCCCACCATGTTCCATCTGCTCATCATCCCTCACCCATCCTTGGTCCTCCTATCACCTACTGTCCCCTGTTTCATCTCCCTCCTTCACCTCTTTACACTGGCTATCTTCTCTCCCCACTCTCAGCTCTGGTACAGGGTTTCAACCTGAAACATTGATGATTTCTTCCCCTACCCCACCCCCCCCCCCCCCCCCCCCCACCACCACCACAGATGCTGCTTGACCTGCTAAGTTCCTCCAGCAGATTGTTTGTTGCTGGCAGTCTGACAGTCTGAGTGGAGGGGTCAGAGTGACAGTGGGAGTGAAGAGGACTGCCCGACAGTAGGAGTGGAGAAGGCAGTCTTGTGGTGTGAGTAGATTTGAGGAGTCCAACACTGAACCTCTATGACTGTTCCCCATTGAAGCATACTATTAACCAGAAACTTAGTTGGTGGCACAGAGGTACATCTGCTAGAGCTGCTGCCTCACAGCGCCAGAGACCCAGGTTTGATCCTGACCTCTGGTTTTCTTCTGTGTGGAGTTTGCATGTTCACCCTGTGACCAAGTGGCTTCCCCCCACCCCACCCCCAGAGTCCTCCAATTTCCTCCAACATCCCAAAGATGTGCAGATTGTCAGGACAATCGGCCATTGCAAATTCCCCCTAGTGTAGTAGGTGAGTGGTCAAATCTTGTGAGGGGGGAGTTAATGAGCTTGTGAGGAGAATAAAAATTGGGATTAATTAAGATTAGTGCACATGAGTGGTGGATGGTGGGCAGGGACTTGATGGGTTGAGGGGCCTGTTTCCATGCTGGACCTCTTTGTTACACCATGACTATTTCTTAGCTGGAGAACCACATGCATAAAAGCACAATGTTGTGGGTAGTGAAAATCTGAAATAATACAGGAAATGTTGAAAATGGTCAGCAAAGTGAGTCAGGGATAAAGAAACACCCAATTCATCAGGTCAATGCCCTTTCTAAATTCTTGACCTTAAGCATTAATTCAGCCACACTGCACATGGTCACAGTTTGGGTGAGTGATTGATCTCCTGACTTCCGCTATACAGGGAGTTGGAATATAGCTATGATTCATTCCCCAGATCACTTCTCTTTTATATGTATATTTAAAGTCAGAATTATTGTCAGAGACGGAAGTTTATAATCTCATATTTCTGACAACAGAGGCCATTTGGCCCAAGGAGTCTTTTCTATCTTTCAGAGTAATCTCATCAATCCCATTTTTTGCCGCTTATTTCCCCAAAAGCTATTCCCTCTTACATGACCAACTTCCTCCGATTCTCCCACCACGCACCTGTTTTGCGGGTCGTTTACAGTGGCCAATTAACTTACCAGTGTGTCTTTATGATGTGGGAGCAAACCAGGGCACCCAAGAGAAACCCACACAGCATCACTGAAACATCTGCGTTCCATTGATTGCCAGGATAGTGAAGAGTTGTGGGGGCTGAAGATACTTGTCACCAGGGAGCAGCAGTTGGGTCCTCAGAGTATGAGGGGAGTCAGGGGAAGTTGCTAAAGCACTACAAACATTGCAATCACATGTCCTGGTAAATCACTGGGGGTGCTGAATCTTCACATGGAGAACACCACAGCATTAAGAGTCGCACAGCACAGAAACAGGCCCCTTGACCCACCAGGACCACACGGCCCATTGTACCTACCTGCACTAGTCTCATTTACCCTCAAGAGGTCTGCAGTCTTCTATGCCATGGTGATTCAAGCACATGTCTAGCTGCTTCTTAAATATTATGGAACTCTTTTCCTCCACCACCTGTTCAGGCAGTGAATTCCCGACTCCAGCTACCCTCCGTGTGAAAAAATTCCCCTCTGAATCCCAAAAAGAAAGCATTTGTTTTTAGATAAAACTCTTCAGCTTACAAGAAATGGAAATGTACCAGCAATACGAGAACCAAACTATGGAATCTGGCGACACAAGAGACTACAGATGCTGGGATCTGGAGCAACACACACAAAACACTGGAGGAACACAACGGGTCAGGCAGCATTATGGAGGAAAATGGAGAGTCGATATTTCAAGTTAAGATTCTTCATCTGGACTGAAAGATAGAGGAGAGGTAGCCAGTATGAAAAGGTGAAGGGAATGTGTGGAGCAAGAGCTGGCAGGTGATAGGTGGATCCAGGTGAGGAGGATTAAGCAGATGGAGGAGGGGGGAGAGTGGGAATGGTATCAGAAGCTGGGAGGTGATAGGTGGAACTGACAAAGGGCTGAAGATGATGGAATCTGATAGGAGAGGACGATGGAGTGTGGAATAAGGGGAGGGAGGTGGAGAGGGGAACCAGCAGAAAGAGTGTGTGGTTGATAGGGAGATGGAAAGGGAGGGGAAGGAAAAAAGAGAGGGTGATGGGGACCAGGAGGAGAGAGAAAAGTGCAAAGGGACAGAGGCGGAGCAGTTACCAGAAGTTGGAGAATGCAATGTTCATGCCGCCAGGTTGGAGACTGCCCAGGCAGAACATGAGGTGCTGTTCTTCTAATTTGTGTTGAGCCTCAACCTGGCAGGAGGGGAGGCCGAGGACAGACATGCCGGTGTGGGAATGGGAAAGAGAATTAAAATGGCTGGCAACCTGGAGATCTGGACAGCCACAGTGGACGGAGTGAAGGTGCTTGGCGAAACGACTAGAGAGCCACACACCTAGGCCATGGAATAAAGTTTCCTCAAAGGGACAGGCCATAAAAGGGATCTTTTTTTTTCATACATTAAGAATTGAGCATGTTAAACTGGCTTAACTTCATTGAGATCAATGCAAATTCGCCTTTCTAATTCTAACCCTCTACAACTTTCAGAACATTAAGTTTTCTTTCCATGTCATTTACAAATTTACAAATCTATGCTACTTCCTTTGTTCAAGAAGGGAAATAGGGATAATCCAGGAAATTATTGGCCAGTGAGCCTCACATTAGTGGTAGGGAAGCTATTGGAGAGGATTCTTAGGCATAGGATTCATGCTCATTTGGAAAGGCATGACCTGATTAGGGACAGCCAGCATGGTTTTGTGTAGGGCGGGCCATCTCTTACAAATTTGACTGAATTTTTTGAGGTGGTGATGGTAGAGCAGTTGGTGTTGCCTGCATGGATGTTAGTAAGGCATTTGACAAGGTGCAGATGCATGGGACCCATGGTGATTTGGTAGTTTGATTTCAGAATTGGCATGCCCATAGAAGACAGAGGGTAGTGGTGAAAGGGTGTTATTCTAGCTGGAGGTCTGTGCCCAGTGATGTTCCGCAGGGATCAGTACTGGGACCTCTGTTGTTTGTGACTTGGATGAAAATGTAGATGAGTTGGTTAGTAAGTTTGCAGACAACATAGATTGGTGGAATTGTGGACAGTGAAGAAAGTTCTCAAAGGATACAGTAGGATATAGATCAGTTACAGTTATCAGTGGAGAATTGGCAGATGGAGTTTAATCTGGGTGAGTGTGAGGTGCTGCACTTTGGGAAGTCAAATGTAAGGGGAGAATATACAGTTAATGGCAGAACTCAACAGCATTGATATACAGAGAGATCTTTCTGAAACTGTCGATGCAAGCAGATAGGATGGTAAAGGAAGTGTATGGCATGCTTGCCTTCATTGGTCGGAGAACTGAGTATAAGAGTTAGGAAGTCATGTTGCAGCTATGTAAAACTTCTGTAAGGCTGCATTTGGAGTATCATGTGCAATTCTGGTCGCCTCTTTACAGGAAAGACGTGGAGGCTTTGGAAAGGGTACAGAAGAGGTTTACCAGGATGCTCTCTGGATTAGAGAGTATTAGCTATAAGGACAAGTTAGACAAACTAGGGTTGTGTTCTCTGGAGTGGCAGAGGCTGAGGGGAGACCTGATAGAGGTATATAAAATTATGGGATGCATAGATAGGGAAGACAGTCAGAATCCTTTTCCTAGGGTAGAAATGTCCAATACCAGAGGACATGCATTTAGGGTGAGAGGGGAATTAAAAGAATTGTGCGGGGCAACTTTTTTACATGGAGAGTGGTAGGATTTTGGAATAGGAACCTAGTGTTAGTGGTGGAAGCAGATATGATAGTAGTGTTTAAGAGGGCTTTTAGATAGACATAAATATACAGGGAATAGAGGGATATAGATCATGTGCAGACAGAAAAGATTTAGCTTAATTTGGCATCGTGTTTGGCATGGACATTGTTGGCCAAAGGGCCTGTTCCTGTGCTGTAGTGTTCTATGTTCTACGTACTAAGTGAGGTTCCTAATGTGCCAAGAATTTCATTGAGCAAATCCATCGGCTTTCTGCTGGACATGGACACAGAATTGTACAAAGTAATGCATGTTCAGATACCCTGGGTGCTGTTTGGTGACGAAAATGGCTACAAATGTACGCAGTTCAGTAGTTGTGAGTCACAGCAGATGCTGTCCTGATGATGGTGTTAGTGTGTGGCAGCCAACATCTGCTGGAAGTACACAGATGAGGCAGATTATGGCATCAGTGAGCATGCAATGTTGATCTGATGCCAACAGTGTCATTCTGGCGTTCCGCCTTTAACCCTGCATGCTCTCTCAGCCTCATGCAAGGGTATACTCCCCTGGTATACAGCACGATTGGGAGGATGAGGCCATGGGCAAGTGAAGTGTTGTGGAAAATTAGACGAGCAGGCTTACACCACCTGCAGGTTGTAAATCAGTAAGGGGTCTGGCCTAAGGAGGAGCTGGGATTTATGAGCAGTTGGGATTTGGAAGCAATGATTAGCTATGAAGATAACTCCTGCTTCAATGGTTTTAGCCAGTCTGGCACCCACCCTGACTCCCTCCTTACAGTCCATGGCCTCATCAACAGACATCCCAAGAATGGCCACCACCATCAGCTCCATGGAGGTTAGGACAATCAGACATATCTGTTCCCTTCTAATTGGTTCCCACTACCTCCAGTTGTATACCGCTGTGTCCGTCAAGGGATTAAGGAAAGTTTGTTTAAAGCCAGAGGAAGCCAAAGGTTCACAACTTAGGCAAAACAGGCACAGTAATTTGTGCAATGCCTTTTCTCAGTATTGCACTTCTGAAAATGGTATACACCTGGAGAGGGTTGAATCATGACATTCCAGAAATCTGACCAGACATCACCAATCACAATTTATCTTTGCATGTCTTACACATTTCCATGTCATTCATGCTTGGGACAATGTCATTCTCAATACAATGGAGCATTACTCAGGAAGTGAGGCCACGCTGAGATTGTAAATGGGCACTCTTGGAACAACCATAGTGCCACAGCCTCTGTAATAGTACTAGTGAAAGGAGCCCAGCACTGGGAACCTGATTTATGTTTAATTGATGTTTTTTTCTTGTGAATGCTGCTCATATGATGCCATGTGCCTGTGATGTAAGTTTTTCATTGCACCTGTGCATACATGTACTTGTGCATATGACAATAAGCTCGACTTTGACTTTAACTTTGACTTTGATCCAGGTACGTCCTCCTTAAGTTTTCATGTTGACTGTGCTCTCAGCCTTCCTCAGTTGAGCCAACTCTAATAGCCATCATGACTGCCTGATAATCACCCCTGCCCCACCCCCTGGCCCCACTCTCATGAGGCTAGGCCCAGATCTGGACTCCTCTCCACCCAGTCAGTGATCACTGGACAGTCCCATCCTGAGCTGCTTGATGGCTTTGTTACTAGTTGTGAGATGGAGGGATTGGATGGTCAGGAAAAGCTGAGGGAGGTGAGGTGGGGTAAGTTAGTGGAATGATTTAAATGCAAGAAAGAAGATTGAGAAGTCAGGGCATTCAGAACAAGAATCAGCAAAAGCAAGGATCAAGGGTGAATGGCGCAATTGACAGGCAATAGATCTTTGAATGAATCAGCTGATTCTCAGCCTATTATAAAGAAGATGAAATAGAGAACATGTCCCAGATCCTGGTGCCTCCCACTGGCCTTGTGATACTTTGTTCTTCAAAACACTGGCACTTAGCTGCACCAAGCAAATCTCACTTCCTCACTGAAAGAGTCACTGCAGGCAGCTAACAAATTCAAATTCTCCACCCATGCCCAGCCATTCTTCCCTGAAAGCCTAGCCTTTGCCTGAAGGATGATTGTTCCATTGCAGCGGCAATATTAGAGGCTTCAGGAAACTTTCAACCTCGAGGAAAGGAGTGAAAAGCGATCACTCATTCAACTGCTGTCACTGTTGCCTTGTCTCAGTAAACAGACTTGATAGGGATCAGATCTGGCATTGACATAAAGAACAGATCCTTTAATGTTATGACCTTGCCTACAACCCTCACTCTCTTCAGCTCTGGAAACAGACACTTGCAGAAAGACCTCTTGTATTCTACTGCAGGGAAAAGCAGATTGTCAGCTGCTTTCTCCTTCCCCCTGGCAATTGTATCTAGTTACATAATCTCACACATCCTCATTTCAAACCGCTGTGGCTTGGCAATTAATTCTCATTACTGAATCAACAAATGTAAGCTTGTGGCAGTTATTTGATCATGTTTCAAACAGCTTACTGATCAATCTCCCCTAAGGCCACATTCTAAGTTCCTTCTAAAAATGGTTTCAGAATTTCACTTGTTCCCATTTGTGGTATTGACTTCCTCATAAGTCATTGCTGGAACATTATGTGGATAGGCTAGGTTTCCACCATTCCTCTTTGGACATCTATTTGTAGTATGATGCACAGGCTTGTCAAAATATCTTGTTACTCTTTTATTTGTCCTATTATAAACTTCTCCAACTGAACATAAAAGGAAATAGACCACCAACAATACTTTAGATTAGCAGTAAGAAGATTGCATTAGACCATTCCAGCATTGCTGATGTTTGCTTCAGCTCCTTGCAATGTCATCAGACATTCTCAGTTGGATTTATCATTGAAAGGGTAACACAATTCATCTGGCCATTTTAGTGCAAATATTTTGTCTGTACCAAGATAGTCACATTTCTACTAATCCTAAACATCCCACTTCCCTATAACATGGTTGAATTTCACACTGATTTATGTTAATGTTAAGTATTTGTAGACCTCCTATTTGGAGGCCAGCACAGATCATTTGACAAATTAGAACCTCTACTTTTAGTAACTTGGTCTGGTTTATCTTACAGCACAGTTCTGTCCAATTTGTTCCTCTCCCCAGCACCTGTATCCCGCAACATTTTCCTTTCCCGGTATTTATTCAAATCCCTTTCGAAAGCTGCTGTTGAATGAGATTCTGCCACCTTTTCAGCAGTGGATAATAGATCATAATAAATCATAACATTTCTCCTCATCTCCACTCAGATTCCTTTACCACATTATAAATCTGTGTCCCTGTCAATGACAATGGTTTCCCTTTGTCATAGAGTCATACAGCATGGAAACAGGCCATCAGCGCACCACACCCATGCCAACCAGTGGGCACCCACATCCATTACTCCCATCTTCCTGCACTTGGCCCATAACCTTCTATACCTAACCTATTTAAGAGCTTGTCTGGACACATTTTTAATGCTGTCAGCGACTCCGTTTCCACCACTCTCTCAGGCTGTGTATTCCAGGTACTCACCAATCTCTGGGTAAGACCCCCCTAAATCTCTTACTCCTTACCCTAAATCTATGTCCTCTAGTGCTATCTACCTCTGATATGGGGAACAATTTCCTGCAATCAACTCTATCCATACCCCTCACAATTTTATAGATCTCACTCATGTTCCCTCTTAACTTCCTCTGCTCCAGTAAAAACAGAATTAGCCTCTCCAGTCTCCTTTCATAACTGAAACGCATCATCAAAACTCATCATCATTTAGAACACTTGTATTAAATCTCCCCTCTGCTATATGAGGAAGGACCCCATCCTCTCCAGTTTCTTCGGGCTTGGCCTTATTCTTTTAAATCTCCTCTGCTCACTCTCTGAAGCTGTGACTTTCCTTGAGCACAGAATTGGACAAGGTAATTGAAAAGTCATAACCAGGAATTTGGTGCACTGAACATGAGTTCATGAAGAAGTTTGGCAAAATGAGCCAAATGTATGTTAAGAGTAGCAAATTCATGCACTAAACCAGGGCCTAAACACTTCCCATTGGGACTTTCAAGCAGAGCTGGCAGCTGCCTCGTCATTGCGGTTGGGAGGTGAGTCAGCACTTAAAAAGGGCTCTCTCGTTGGCAGCCACAGTTAGCAGCACAAAAAGCTCTGATGGATGAGAGAGAAAGTGCCCCTCCAGTGTGGCAAGGCACCTTCCCACTCACCCCAGATGATGAACTGACACAATGGATTCTCATACTACATGTGACCCCAATGCTGATCAATGGGCCAGTGACTGCTGTGTGTAGGGCACATCTACTTGTAGTATGATGCACAGGCTTGTCAAAATATCTTATACTCTCTTATTTGTCCTATTATAAACTTCCCCAACTGAACATAAAAGGAAATAGACCACCAACAATACTTTAGATTAGCAGTAAGAAGATTGCATTAGACACATAGCTATTTGTAACATGAAGCCCAGACCTTTCCTTCACTCTATTATAAACTTGAAACTAACCTATGAAAAAAAAGACCTGAACTGGGGAATTATACCCCCTTTTTTCTTCAGCAATCATTTAGGATTGAGAAAGACTTGCTTCCACTTGGCTTTATTGGTTCTGAGGAGGCGAATGGTGCCCAGATGGGAACCACAGACTCTTCCACATGTGGACAGAAGGTGGCTGTTGATGCTGACGGGTGGATAATTTGTGAACTGTTGCGTTCCTTCTACCACTTACCCAGGGCTTCTGTGTCCTCCCGATGCCCTCAAAGTTCTCAATATTATCCTGAATGGGCCTTTTCCACTTTGAGCAGTCTTGGGCTGGAGATTCCCAGGAATCAATGAGGATGTTACACAGCTTCAAGGAAGCTTTGTGCACATCCTAAATCTTTTTCTCTCTTCACTGGTGATCTCCTCTCACCACAGAGCTTGGAAGAGAGTGTTTGTTTTGGGAGTCTGGTGTCGGGCTTGCAAATGATGTTCCCAGTCTAATAACTAGGGCCTCAATACTGGACATGTTGCCCTGGGAGGGGATCCTGACATTATTTCACTTATCTAAATTATATCATCATTCTGCTCATTGAAAAGTGAGCTTGAGCAATGCGGTGTGCATAATTCAATGTGACAATGTAGAGCCTTTAATTGTGTCTCGAAAATCCTGCAGGATGTGCCTCTTTTTTGTGCAACACGGTCCCCTGAAGGTCCAATTTCTGTCATCAGTAGAGGAAATGTATACTCTGACTTCTGACATCATTAGGTCATGATCTAATGATCTAATGTGATCGAGGTTGGGTCACCTTCAGTTGTGCTGAGGTGAATCATGTCCAGAAATGCCCATAGGATTCCCCTATAGCTGATAATCATTTTGTGAATGATGACTAGTGCAATCTAATCTTCTCAAGATACGTTTTTATGCACAATTTGTTTGGACATTTACATTTAGACAATTCTAGGTGTGAAAATAGTTTCTTAGCCATTTCCTTTGTCCTTTTACTAACAAAGTTAGATTTATAGCTTCAGTTACTTATCCAATGGCCAGCAAAAATCAAGTTTTCTGATTTAAGTCTTAAAACTTTTTAAAATTTTGAACTCTATCAGACCTTCTCTTAGCATTTCTCTAATGAAGAACCTTAGTTTCTCTAGCAACCCCTCACCCTATCTTAAAACTAAAACTAAGTCTCTCATTCCCAATGTTGTTTCAAAAATATGTTTATTGTGTAGCGGTTGCTACCGCGAAATAAAACAAGACGCTAGTCGAAGGATTGTCAAACAAGAACTGGTTTATTTTCCCGTCTTGCGCAGGCCTTTTAAGGAAGACTGTTCCCGCCCAATACAACCAGCAATGACATAAGTACTACGTCATTAAGTCTTTCCCACGCGCGGGTTCTCCCCGTCGCTCGGGAAAGACGAGGCCCGCCGCCATCTTGGCCCTCGTCGCTCTGACGCCACGTGACCCGACTGCCGAGCCGGTTCGCCTGACCGGACGGTGAGTCGCTACAATTGATTCTTTCTATGGCCTGGATACTTACTTAAAGCAGCTATACAAAGTTGGAATATCTGGACAAGATTAGGTCATTCAGCCCTTCTAGACTTTCCTGCTATTAAGTTAGATCAGATTGATCTGTATCTTGACTCTGTTAACTCACATTGGTTCATTCACAACATCCTTGAATAAAAACAATTCTATCATAGTTTTTAATTTTCAACTGGATGATTTTTTTAAAATTAATAATTAAAATTAAAATGATTCAAAAATTGCCTTTGTAATTATTTTGTCCCTCTCCACTCATTTCATTTATTTATATACTTGCAGAAATAAATTTAATTTATTCAACTTAAATTTCCCATTGCAGGTCACAATTTCTTGCCATTGAGGAAATACTGCAGGCGCGATGTATTTGTTTGGTCTGAGGTATGCTGTAGGGTTGCAGTGTAGTGCGGGAATAGTCATTTTGGATGTGGGCCCACTGCTGCAAGATTCAGAAGCACTCCGAGCATGTGAAGGTAGATACGTTTGAGAGGAAGGGCCTGCAAGGGAAACGCAATGGTTCCTGGCCAGCATTATTACTTTGTGGAGGTGAGAGGAGGAAGGTTTGGAGGGGAGATCGGAGCATTGATTAGGGAGAAGGAGATTGCAGAGTTCGGGCACTGAGGGTTCACTGAGTTGGAGGATTGGGGAGTCAAGCCAACTTGCAGGTCGGGAATTGGAGTCTGGGAAATTACGAGAGCAAAGGGGTGAAGTCAGGGGTGAAGTCAGTGGGTGGGTGGTTGGTAGCGTGGTGGATGGGACCGAAAGAAAGGAGGTAAGTAAAGGGACTTACCTGAGCGGGGTCTCAGTCTGGTCTATTACTCTGAACGCATGTGTACCCAGTAATAGGCACTCTAGGGCACATTGTGAACTAATGGGTGGCACAGAGGTGCAGTTAGTTGAACCCCTGCCTTGCAGTACCAGAGACCTGGGTTCAATCCTGACCTCAGGTGCTCTCTGTGTGGAGTTTGCACATTCTGCCTGTGACTGTCTGGGTTTCCTCCTGGTGCTCCAGTTTTCTCCTACATTCTGAAGACTAGTGGGTTGGTAGGTCAACTGCCCTGTCTAAATTACCCATTGTGTATAGGTGAGAGGCAGAATCTTGTGGGAGATGATGACAATATGGAGAGAATAAAAATAGGATTAGTGTAACTAGATTGTTGATGATTAGCATGGATCTGGTGGGCCAAAGGGCCTGTTCACATGCTGTCCCTAATTTCTGCAGCAATGCTCTTCCTGTCTAAGGCCTATCTTTTAGTTTTATAATATCTTTCCTCCCTTGTTGCAGCATGGTAGTGCAGCGGTTAGCATAATGCTGTTACAGCACCAGCGAACCGGATTCAATTCCACCACAAAGAGTTTCTACATTGTCCCCATGTCTGCATGGGTTTCCCCCAGGTGCTTCGGTTTCCTCCCACATTCCAAAGATGTACGGGTTAGGAGCAGTGGGCATGCTATGTTGGCGCCAGAAGAGTGGCGACACTTGCGGGCTGCCCCCAGCACATTCTCAGTAACGCAAAAAGTCGCATTTCACTGTGTGTTTTGATGTACATGTGACAAATAAATAAATATCTTATCTTATCTTGTTGACCAAGAGTAGGTAATGATATCACTTGAACTCTTAGTCTTTAGGGACATGTACAGATCTTGTACCAGGCATTTCTTTGAACATCTCACATTTTTTGTGAATGCACTGCTTGGTCTACTCTTCTGTCCCATCTCCCATGCTTAACTTTACTTAAATATAGAGTCTTAGTTTCTGACTCCCCTTCTCCCTTTTAAACTGTGTATTGAATACCATCAGTGTTCACCGTTATTCGGGTGTTCCTGCAACGTTAGATAATTGACTAACTCAGACTGATTTCTCATCATTTTTGTTAGCTCAAGGACATACTGTTCCAAAATATTGAACACAATATTCTAACTGTGGCCAAACCAATAATTTGTGCAAGTTTTCTATTAGCTCCATAAACATTATGTCCCAATTGAAAATGTAGCATTTCATTTGTTTTTTTTTAAGTTTATCAATTTACTTCTAACTTTTGAAGATTTGTGTATCTGAACCCCGATTTTTAAAATGTACACATTTTGTGTATCTGAACTTTCTCAAGAATGCCTCCAAATGCATCATCTTACTTTTTACTTCAGAATAAATAACACCTGACGGAACCCATTCATGTGTCCGGGGACAGATGACCTTATATTGCTGTACACCACAGTTACCTTGCTCGCTACAACCATGTTATCAGCAGAATTGAATATAGAATTATAGATTCTTAGAGTCATAGGAAACAGGCCCTTCTGCCCATCTTGTCCATGCCGACCACGATGCCAATCTACACTAATCTCATTTACCCACATTAGGCCTACATCCCTTTACCCCTTTCCTATTCAATTACTTGCACAAATGCCTTTTAAATGTTGTAATTGTTTCTGCCTCTACCCTGTCCTCTGGCAGCTCACTTCATGTGACAAATGTGCCCCTCAGGTCTCCCCTAAATTTCTCCCCTCTCACTTTAAACTATGCCCTCTTAGAGTTCTCTTCCCTGGGAAAAAGACTCTATCATCCCTATCTATGCCCTTTATAATCTAAGATCATCCCTTAGCCTCCTATGCTCCAGTAAGAACAAACCCAGCCTATTCAATCTCTCCTTATAACTACAGTCCTCCATTCCAGGCAACATCCTCGTGAATTTCTTCTGCACTCTCTCTATTACTACCACATCTTTCCTGTAGTGTGTCAACCAGAACTGTCCACAATACTCCAAGTGCAGTCTAACTACTGTTTTGTGCAGCTGCAACATGACTTCCAAACTCTTATACTCAATGCCTTGAACTATGAAGGCAAACATGTTTGTTTGTTATCCCTTCCATATGTGCCACTGCTTTCAGGGACCTACGAACTTGCATGTCAAGGCCTCTCTGTATAATCAACACTCCTAAGATCTCTGCCGTTCACTGTATGTCCTGCCAGCATTTGACATCCCAAAGTGCATTACCTCACACTTGTCTGGAAAAAGTGCCATTTGCCATCACTCTGCACAATTTCCAGCTGATCTATGTCCCACTATATCCTTAAACAACCTTCCTTTCTATCTAGGACTCCACCAATTTTCATGTCATCAGTAAATTTACTAATCAGACTACCTAAGTTTGCATCCAAGTCATTTATATATGACAAAAAACAAAGGTCCCAGCATTGATCACTGTGGTACACCTCTTGTTACAGATTTCCAGTCAGAAAAGCCCATCCACCACTACCCTTTGCCTCCTATTACCATGCCAAATTTGGATCCAGTTCGCCAACACAACTTAGATCCATGTGCTTTAACCTTCTGGGCCAGCCTACCACGCGGGACTTTGTCAAAAGCTTTGTTAAAATCCATGTATACCATGTTTGCTGTCCTTCATCGATTTTCTCAGGTGCCTCCTCAAAATACTCAAACAGATTTGTGAAACAGGATTTCCCCTGCACAAAACCATGCCAAACACCCCAATCAGTCCCTGCCTTTCCAAGTGAATGTAATTCCTGTCCCTGAGAATTTTTTCCAATAATTTCCCTACTATGGATGTAAGGCTCACCGGCCTGTAGTTTCCTGATTTATCCCACCTGCCCTTTTTGAATAAGGGAGTAACATTTACGATCCTCCAGTCTTCTGGTAAATCACCCATGGCTAATGAAAATGCAAAAATCTCCATCAGAGCCCCAGCAATCTCCTCCCTTGCTTCACCTTGCATCCTGGGATTGATTCCATCAGGCCTTGGGGATTTATCCACCTGAATCTGTGCAATATCTTTAACACTTACACCTTCCTGATGGAAACATGTGCATCTGTTCCCTAATTATCCATCCTCTACATCCTTCTCCCTGGTGAATACCAATGAGATGTATTCATTTAGGGCTCAACTGATATCCCCTGGCTCCACACATAGATTTCCCAGTTGGTCCTTGAGAGGACCGACTCTTTCCCTGGCAAACCTCTTGCTTCAAATATACTTATAAAAGGTGTTGGGATTCCCCTTAATTTTACTTGCCAAGGCCATTTCACGTCCCCTTTTGCCCTCCTAACTTCTTTCTTAAGTTCCCTCTTATATCCCCTCTAAACTTCAAAGAACTCATTTGATACCAATTGCCTATGTTGTACATACACTTCCTTCTTTTTCTTGATCAAACAAAAAATGTTGAAAAAAATAATGAAGGACAAGGGGAGGTTCTTTCAATTCCAAGAAAAGGTGGGTTGGGAAAGACAATTCATTTCTGAAAGCAGCCCTCAACTTGCCCCTTTCTTGTGAGAACAAACCATAAACAGGTAACCATTCAATTACCCATCCACACTAATCCCATTTACAAGCACTGTGTCCTTCGCCTTCTTCAATGCCTTGTCAATTCAAGTGCTCATATAGATTCTTTCTAAATGTCTGAGAGCATCTGCTTCCACAGGTCCCTCAGGTAGTGTGTTCTGGATTCCAACCACTCTCTGGGTGAAATGTTCTTCCTTAGATCCCATTTAAACTTCTTATCCTTACCCTAAATCTATGCTCCCTGCTATGGGGAAATATTTCTCACTATCCACCCTATCCATACTCTTCATAATTTACCTCTATCAGGTCCCCTCAGCCTCCTCTGCTCCAAGGAAACCAAACCCAGCCTATTCAGTCTCTCCTTATAACTGAAGTGCTCCATACCATCCAACATCCTGGCGAAACTCTCAACACCTTCTCCATTGTAATCACGTCTTTTCTATTGTGTTGCAGAACTGCACCAAGTACTCCATCTGTGGCCTAAGCAAAATAGGTTGTACCCTGACCTCCTGTTCTTATATCCTATGCTCCAGCTATGAAGGCAAGAATCCCATGTGCCTTCTTCACCATCTGTTCTGCCACCTTTGGGGATTCTTAGATTTGTAAACCATCATCCATCAGTTCCTCAATACTCTTTAGTGTCCTACCATTCATTGTATATGTCCCACCTTTTTTAATCCTCCCAAAGTGAGACAACTTGAAGCTATGAGGATTAAATTCTATCTGTTATTGCTCTACCCATTCTTACGTAATCAAAATCATCTTCCAGCCCTCGACTATCCTCTTCACTATCAAAAATGTCACCAATTGTCATGTCATCTGTAAACTTTCTGATCATATCTCCTACATTCATATTCAAATGGTTACGTATATAATAAACTGTAAGGATTCCAGCACCAGTCCCTGTGGTACATCACTGATCACAGGCTTCCAATCACAGAAACAACCCTCTACCTTCACACCGTGCCTTCTCTAACTAAGCCAACTTTGGATCCAAAGTGAGACAGGTGAATCTGCACTTGTACTCATGTCTCCTGATTGGTTAGCTCATAAATTTGTGCTGGACCAAGTTGTGGGGCAAATTCTTCAACTGCTGACTTCCTCACCTTTTCTTAATGTCAACAGTTGGTTTCTCTTTCCATTAGAGGAAAGAATTAGTTCCTTCCTGTTCCTCATTATATAAATGGAGGTGTACCCCTGGCCCATCCTGACTCAGCCATGACATCTCTTTGTACAACTCCTACACCATCCAAGTTCTTTCTCTGGATTGGCCCTTTAAGTAACTAATATGAGAGTGCAAATGAAAACCACGATGATGTTGGAGAAAAGCAGGCAGTCAATGTTTCAGGTCAGGACCCTTCTTCAGGACTGAAGATAGGAAAAGGGGAAGCCCAATATATAGGAGGGAAAAGCAGAGCAGTGATAGGTGGACAAAAGAGGGGAAGCAGGGTGGCCACAAGGTGGTGATAGGTAGATGCAGGTAAGAGATAGTGATAGGCAGGTGTGGGGGAGGAGGGGAGAGCAGATCCACTGGGGGATGGGTCAAAGGTAAGAAGAAAGAGCACAAAAAAGGGCTAGGAAATGGAAGAAGAGAAGTATGGTGGGGGGCAGGGGGCAGGATTGTGGGGAATGGGGGTGGGGATTACCTAAAATGGGAGAATTCAATATTCATGCCATTAGGCTGCAAGGTTCCAAGATGGAAAATGAGGTGCTGTTCCTCCAGTTTGCACTTGGAATTCTCCTGGCAATGGAGGAGGCCGAGAACTGACATATCAGTGACAGTGTGGGAGGGGGAGTTGAAGTGACTGGCAACAGGGAGATGCAGATCGTGGTTACAGACAGAGCGCAGGTGTTCTGTGAAATGGTCACCTCGACTACGTTTGGTCTCACCAATGTAGAGGAGGCCACACTTGGAGCACCAAATGCAGTAGATGATATTAAGGGAAGTGCAGGTGAATCTCTGTCTCACCTGAAAGGACTGTTTGGGTCCCTGGATGGAGGTGATAGAGGTGGTGTAGGGGCAGGTGTTGCACCTATGGTGGGGGCAATGGAAAGTTCCCAGGGTGGGAACAGGATGGGGGGGGGAGGAGTGAACTAGGGAGTCACAGAGAGAGCAGTCCCTGTGAAAGGCAAAAAGGGGTGGAAGATATGCCTGGTAGTTGGAGATGGCGGAATTGGCAGAGAATGTGTTGGATACATAGGCTGGTAGGATGAAATGTGAGGACAAGGGGGACCCTATCCCTGTCGGGTCTGGAAGGGGTGGGGGTGAGAGCAGAAGTGCGGGAAATGGCAGAGATACAGGTGCAAGCTCTCTTGACTACAGTCGGGGGGAAGCCCCAGTTAGAAAAGAAGTTGGACATCTTGGATGTCCTGAAGTGGAAAGTCTCATCATAGGAGCAGATGTGGCAGAGGCGGAGAAATTGAGAAAAAGGGATAGCATCCTAGCAAGAGACATGGTGGGAGGACCTGTAATCGAGGTGGCTGTGGGCGTCAGTGGGTTTGTAGAAGACATCAGCCAATAAGGAATCTCCTGAGGTGGAGATGGAAAGATTGAGGAAGGAGAGAGAGGTGTCAGAGATAGTCCAAGTGAATTGGAGAGCAGGGTGAAAATTAGTGGCGAAATTTATGAAACTGTTGAGTTCCGCACGGGTACAAGAGGTGGCACCAATGCAATTGTCGTTATAGCAGAGAAAGATTTGAGGAATGGGGCTGGAGTAAGCTTTGAACAGAGACTGATCAACGTAGCCAGTGAGGAGGCAGGCATAGCTGGGGCCCATGCAAGTGCCCATAGCTACGCCCTTGGTCTGTAGAAAGTGAGAGGAATCAAAAGTGAAGTTGTTCAGGGTGAGGACAAGTTCAGCCAGGTGTAGGAGAGTGTTAGTGGAAGGGGACTGGTTCTGTCTGTGGTCAAGAAAGAAGTGGAGGGCAGTGAGGCCGTCATGATGCGGAGTGAGGGTGTATAGGGACTGGACATCCATGGTGAAGATGAGGTTGTGAGTGCCGGAAAACTTAAAGCTACGAAAGAGTTAGAGAGCATGTGATGTGTCACAGACGTAGGTCGGTAGGGATTGGACCAGAGCGGACAGGATAGTGTCCAGGTACGAGGATATGAGCTCCATGGGGCAAGAACATGTGGAGACAATAGGTCTTCCAGGACAGTCCTTGTGGATTTTGGGGAGGAGATAGAAACAAGCAGTCCTAGGTTGTGGGACTATCATTTTGGTAGCTGTGGGGGTGAGATCTCCTGAGGTGATGAGGTCAATGATGGTGCAGGAGATAATATCCTGGTTGTCCTCAGTGGGGTCATGGCTCAGGGGTAGGTAGGAGGAAGTGTCCGAGAGTTGGCATCTGGCCTCTGCAAGGCAGAGGTCAGTACACCAGACTACCACGGCACCACCTTTGTTTATCTAATATGAGAGAGCATCATGTGGATACATATTGCACCCTATGTCATGCATGGAGATGCAAAACCTGGAAGCTTATTTTAATAACCTTCCCCTCCAGCCCCCCATCACCCATTTCCATTCCCCCCTCCCTGGTTCAATCCACCTACTACCTACATATTTCACCCACTAGATCTCCTCCCACACCTGGTTCCATCTGCTCTTCACCTCCCCCCGAATGGTTCCCATCATCACCCTCCTTACTATCACCCTCCAGCAGTTGTCTCCACATTCACCATCCCCTCCCCTCCCCTACTTGGCTCCTCTGCTTTTTTTTTCTTTGTCTGCTTCCACCTATCACCCACCTGCCTCTGTCTTCCAACTCCACTCCTCCTGCTCCCCCACATGGCTCCATCTACCCATCATCCTTCACCACCCTTTGGTCTACCAATCACCTACTGGCCCCTGTCTCACACCCCTCCACCTCCACTTTATACTGGCTATCTCCCCTCTCCACTCTCAGCCCTAATGCAGGTTCTCAATCTGAAATGTCGACAATTCCTTTCCCCCACAGATGCTGCTCGTGAGTTCCTCCAGCAGATAGATTGTTGCTCCAGGTCTCACAGAACTCGCGTTGAAGAGAGGAGAAAAACGTTTTCAGGGAGATGGGAGTTCTGTGAGACCCTCTTTCTGTGATCCCCTTCCATGATCGCCTGCTCGTGCTCCTCCCCCTCCCCCCACCTCCTTATTCTGGCTTCTGCCCTCTTCCTTTCCAGTCTTGATGAAGGGTCTTGGCCTGAAACGTCGACTGTTTATTTCCCTCCATGGATGCTTCCCGAACTGCTGAGTTCCTCCAGCACTTTTTGTGTATTGCTCAAGGTTCTCTGTGCCATCCTGAATGCTTCTTCTTCCTTCTCAGTGCTCCTGCGTCAGGAATCAGTGGGGAGGTTCCAATTTCTAAAGGAGAGTTTGAGAATATTTTTGAATTGTTTCCTCTGTCCACCTGGTAATCTCATTGTCGCTGAACTCAGAGTCCAATGTCAGGCATGTGAGCAACACCTGTCCATCAGAGCCGACTGGGTATATTCAGAGACTCGGTGCTGGTAATGTTGGCCTGGGAGAGGACACTGACATTGGTTTGCTTTATCCTGCCAATGGATTTACAAAGACAGTGTTGGTGGTATCTTTTGACTGCCTTGAAGTACCTGTTGTAGGAAGTCCAGGTCTAAGAAGAAGATATTACTGCTGCCTGCTAGGCCATTAGCTTTGCACTGGGTTTGAGGCCTTGATCTTCAAACATTGTTTTCCTCAGTTGGCCAAAGATGCTGTCGCACTGGGGGCACAGATGAATGTCATCATCAATGTTCACCTTTGTTGAGGGGTGGCCCTCAAGGTACAGAAATTGGCCCATGTTCTCCAGGGTCACATCCTAGCAGTTTTGATTCTTTTAGCTGTAGTTTTCACTGAAGATAGACAAGGAACTTTGGGAGAGGCCCCCATTGTAATTGTAATCAGGAAGATTGTTACTATTGGAAACTAATCGATTGAATTCAGCTTAGGTATTTAAAAGTGAGGCTCCTAGAGCACAGTGTGGTTTGAGTACAGTGAATATGAGCTTTTATAAGTATCTGGTAAATGGACTGGTAAATAATCAGTGAGCTGTAGTTAGTAGGAATAACTTGATGCTATCATTAGCTTGAAGTATGACATTGGTGCAAGCTGAAGAGCTGAAGGGAAGTAGCCAGTGAGTTTCTTTACCTTTTTGACAAGCTTCTGCTTTATAAGCAAAGGCTTTCAACAGATTGCTGGACATTGGAGAAAGAATCTAACTCCTTGGTGAGTCTCTAGTAAATGTTTAAGGTCTATTCTGTAACTACAGCTTAAAATAGGGTGGTAAAGGTAGACAAGGTGGTGAAGAAAGTGTTTGGGACACTTGCCTTCATCGGTCAGGGCACTGAGTACAAGAGTTGGTATGTCATGCTGCAACTGTACAAGATGTTGGTGAGCCCACACTTGGAGTATCGTGTGCAATTCTGGTCACCTAGCTATAGGAAGGATGCTATTAAGTTGAAAATGGTACAGAAAACATGCATGAGGATGTTCCCAGGACCGGAGGGCTTGAGTTATAAACAGAGGCTGGATAGGCTGGGGCATTTTTCCCTGGAGCATAGGAGGCTGAGGGGTGACCAGACAGAGGCATATAAAATCATGAGGGGCATAGATAAAGTGAATGGTCATAGTCTTTTTTCCAGGGTCGGTAAGTCCAAAACTAGAGGGCACAGATTTAAGGTGAGAGGGGAAGGATTTAAAGAGGACCTGAGAGGTAACTTTTTCACACAGCAGATGGTGAGTATGTAGAACAAGTTGCTTGAGGAAGTGATAGCTGCAGGCACAATTACGACATTTAAAAGACATTTAAACAGGGGCATGGATAAGAAAGGTTTAGAGGGATATGGCCCAAACACAGGCAAATGGGACTATCTTAGGCAGACATCTTGGTCAACATGGACGAGTAGTGGTATTGGTATTGGTTTATTATTGTCACTTGTACAGAGGTACAGTGAAAAGCTTGTCTTACAAACCAATTCATTACACAGTGCAGTTATATTGAGTTCGTACAAAGTGCATTGAGGTAGTACAGGTAAAAACAGTAACAGTACAGAGTAAAGTGTCACAGCTACAGAGAAAGTGCAGTGCAATAAGGTGCGAGGTCACAACAAGGTAGATCGTGAGGTCATAGTCCATCTCATTGTATAAAGGAACCGTTCAATAGTCTTATCACAGTGGGGTAGAAGTTGGGCCAAGGGTCTGTTTTCTTGCTGTAGAACTCTATAACTCTATAAAAATGCTCCAGAACTGGTGGTAAAATATAACAAGAAAAACAGATAACTGTATAAATTAATTAAGTAGTTGGTCAATAGATTAGAGCTGGCAACAGAGGTGATGTGACAATAGAAGCTCCTGCGTGCAAATGCGATCTAGGACAAAAGATCTGCTTTAAGTCCTACGGCTTGAGGATCTTTGGATCAGAGTCACTGAGCTGGAGGCTGAGCTGCATCCAGTGTAGTACATCAGGAAAGACACCTGGATGCTTTGTACCAGGAGATGGTGAAAGGTAAAGGTTCTCTGATTTAGTCAGTGGTTGCTGACAGGAGAATGTGAACTCATGAGGCAGGTAAGGGGACTCAAAGGGCAGGATTCTCAGCTTTAGTCCTCGTTCAATAGGCTTGAGGTATTTTTCATCATGTTTGGATGAGAGTAGGAGGTGCAGGCTGGATAAGCTAGGTGATCATGATACCATGCTACAGGAAGCCATTCAAGTGTAGGGAGTGAATAAGGATATAGCGGGAGTAGGGAACAGAATAATGATCCACATCATCATGTGTGTGACATCTGCATATGTTTTAGTTACCTTCATAAAGTACACATCCTTATTCTGAAGCTCTTTAGTGTCTTCTAGAGTTTTCTGCAGCTAAAGCGTAACACTGTTACAGTGCCAGTGAATTGGGTTCAATTCCAGCCACTGTCTGTAGGGAGTTTGTACGTTCTCCCTGTGACTGTGTGGGTTTCCTCTAGGTGCTCTGGTTTCCTCCCACATTCCAAAGACGTACGGGTTAGGAAGTTGTGAGCATGCATCTGGCAAGTGGTACCAGAGCATCCGGGGCAGAACTACTAGACTGTACAACAGTTTTTTCCCCCAGGCTGTCAGGCTCCTGAATACCCTGGAAGCAGTCTCAAACAAATGCAGCATCAAAAGTCCTGGTTTGCACAATGGCGCATAAGAACTTTGGCTGCTGCTGAATGTTTATACACTTAGTGCAATACACTGAGTTCTGTATTTTCTTTGCACTAATTTTGTATCCTGTATATATCATTTTTTGTACTATTTGTGGTTGCACAACTTTTCTGTCTGCACTTATTGTATGTTCTCTGTTCTATGTATGTCCTCTGCTGTGTGAGTCTGGGGGAAATGGCATTTTGTTCCTCCATGTGTTTTACGGCATATGGGTGAATGACAATAAAGTATCACTTGAACTTGCGGGCTGCCCCCAGAACACTCTATGCAAAAGATGCATTTCACTGTGTGTTTCAATATACATGTGACTAATAAAAATATCTAATCTAATCTAGTCTGCAATAAAAGACTGGTTCACAGAACACCACCACACATTACGCTGGTATTATTCAAAGAGAAGGGAAGTTTTCCCCATCTACTAGTCAATATTTGGACTAGTAGATGGGGAAAATATAAGATGGAGAAAATATAGGTTGGGATCACAGAAAAACTGTTCTTTATTTGACAGTAATGAACTTTGAAATTCCCTTACGTCTTGAAAGATGCCATATAAATCTACACAATCCAGCATTTTCAAGAATATATATACCAGAAACATGTGGCTAATATGTCAGTCACAGAAGGAAATATTTCAGCACTGAAGTTGGTGCTTTATATATCAAGTCAACTTATTGATGTTAGGCAACTATAAATAAACTGGTAGTGTAGAGTAGAGCACTCTTAATAAAAGGACCTTCTTGAACCACTACAATTTTATTTGCAGCAGTTTAACAAACTTGAGTCATTTGCTAGGTCAGTTCAAATTCATCCCCTTTGGTGAACAGCAGGTTTCCTTCTTTACTTTATTGATATATTTCAGGGTACGATCATTGTTGGTGAGACCCAAGTTCATTATCCACCCCCAACTGCCCTTGAGAAGGTAATGATGAGCCACTGTCTTGAACTCCTGCAGTTCTCTGGTGTAGGTAATTGTTGGGGAGGAAATTTCAGTGTTTACATCCTGTAGGAATGGTGATATATTTCCAAGTCAGAAGAGTGCAGCTCAGGGGAGAACCTCTCAGGCACCTGCTACCCTTGCTCTTGGTGCTGGAGGTTGTGGGCTTCGGAAAGATACTCTTGGAAAGATATCAAGGTGAATAAGTACAGTGTGCTTTGTAGGTGATACGCATTGCAGCCACAGTGTACCAGTGGAAGGTGGAGTGAAAGTGAGCTGTATTGTCTTGTACAGTGTTAATCTTCTCCAGAGGACGTTATGAACCAGTTTGTTTTTTACAATAATCCAAGCTTTATTATCATTTTTACTAATACTCATCTTATAAAACATAAATTCCAATTCTAAAATTCAAGCTCTTTGAAATTGCTAGTTGAGTGATAGAATCACTGCACTTCTAAAATGAGTAAGTTTTTCAAATATTTCACAGATGTTTCATCACCTATGCAAAGATAGCTCATGCACATAAAAATGTAAGGAATACTAGGAGCTCACCAAGTGGCCCATTCAGCCTGCTATGCTAGTCAATGAGATGATCTTTTTACCTTGTCTACATTCCTCCCTTTGATCCTTATATTCCTCGGTTTTCTTGTATCTAAAGATTTATTCATCTCAGCCTTGAATATACTGTCTGAGTGTACTGTATGTCTGAGGATCCACAATAAATTCCAAATATTCACAAGCATCCAAGGAAATAATATTTTTCTTCATCCCAAAAGCTCTAGGTTCTAAATCTCTCACCAGCAGAAATGACATCAGAATTCTGTATGCTTCAAGAAATCACATCTAATGGTACTAAACTCATAAAGAACATCCTCCTCAATGAATCCACCTGGGAAAGTTCTCATGTTCCAGAATTCAGTCAAATAAACCTATGCTCTTTTACTTCCAAAACAAGTGCATACCTCCAGTCAAAAAACAAAAATTGCCCATAGTAGGTGAGATGTGATCTCACCAAAATTTTATACAAATGCAGCAAATTTTCTTTCTTCCTATACTCCAACCTCCTTCCAATAAAGCCAGACTTTTTGACTCTAGATGTGCCTTTTTTCTTCCTAATTTCTTACTGCGCCTGAATTTAACTGTCCCTTGACTAATGAATGAATTCCAGACTCTCCCACAGATCCCCAGAAACCATCCTGCACTGACCTATCAACCTGTCAGACTGTTCCCTCTTCTCAGCCCCCAGGAACCTCTTCTCATCATGATCCATTCCCTACACTACTGATCCTGCCCCAATGACTCCTGCTCAGTAGCACACAACACCTTGGACCATATGTGTTACCAAATTTTCTAGTGCAGGACCCCAGAGCAAAACGTTTGGTAACCTATCATGCATGACAGTTTAACAAGCATAAACAGATGCCATTCAATTAGTAGGAATTGGTTCCTAATCTTGGTCAGTACATAACTATGTTCCTATATTGATTTGATCTAAACCATCTATCTCCATTTGTGCCAATAATTTGTCTTACTATGAATATTTTTTGCATTCATATAAATCACTTTAATTCCAATCTCGATTTAACCTTGTTTACCAATGCACCATTATCATTATCCCTTCAACTCTCTCTGTTTTGTTGTCAAAGTATTACTTTGCTCTTGGGTCTTGATTTTTTTTTATTAACAATAGATTTCCCTCATCTGAACCCCCTCTTTCCCCTTTTTCTACCTGAAGTCCTGATTATCAGATTTACCTGTACAGTGACAGCCTGGTCTAATTAGAACCTATCCCACAGGTCTCCCTTTGCACAACACATGCCAGTTTCCCATGTATCAAAATCCTTGTATCTAACAATTTGCTCTGAGCTGTGTATTCTACTGTGCATTGGGGCTGCATAATCATGCAGGTAGTTAAGCTGTTGTCCCACAGTGCCACAGACCGGGGTTCAATCATGACCTTCAATACTCCTTGTAACTGAGTGGGTTTCCTCCGGGTGCTGTAGTTTTCTCCCATGTGCCAAAGACAGTAGGTTAATTGGCCCCTAGTGCAGGTGAGAGGTAGAAACTAGGGGAAGTGGAAGGGAACATGGGGAAGATAGGGGGAAATAGGATTGCTCTGTGAGCTGGCATAGACCTGATGGGCAGAAATGGCCTTCTTCGAAAGGCCATTCTAAGGAAGTATTATTCTCTCTGATCTATTCCACCCCATGCTAATTTGCTTGCACCTCAGATAATGATCCAGAGATATTACCCTGGAGGTTTTGTTTTTTAACTTTAAAAGTCTGCCATGGGATAGTTTCAATTTATGTGACCAGGAAGCAAGACTCCTACCAAGAGTACCTATCACAGAAAATGACCTATTTTACTTTAAGTAGATTCTTATTCCTAGTGTCACCCATATTTTTGTTCCATGTAGACAACAGTAACTAGATTTTTCCTTCCAATTTCAATTCCATCAATGAAAAGAAAACTTTACCCCTTGCACTGGGCAAGCAGCAGAGCTTTCGGACTCCTGGCCACGGTGGCAGAGAACAGCTTCTACACCTTAGACTATGTTATTCTCTACCTTCATTTTACTTCCCAATTTGAATGGCCTTCTGCACCTCAGGTTGCCCATCCCTCCTGCAATCCTTTCTGGTGCCCTCCAGGAAACAAACACTTCATTTCTATTAGAGAAGGTAAGAGACAACAACTTCACCTATGCTTGAAATGACAGGCAAAATTGATGGCTAATAGGCAGTTGCAAACTCTCCAAAGAAGCAAACAGTTTCAGAAATATTTCAGAACCAAATTTTAGCAATAAATAACAATTAATGCTAGCATATACAACAGTTCACTTATCACATGCAAACTTATATAAAATGGATTAATTTCTGAGATATTTGCAGATGGCAAGAGTCCTAGTCAAATATATTGAAATTATCCTCAGGACATAATTTCAAACCTTGAAAAACTTGTTCTTTTTCATTCAGGGTTGGTTTACAACAAACCCCAGTAAGTTCAAAATTGGAATGTAAACTTCATTGCATTAGAATTCACTGCAATCCTTCTCAATTGCCTAATAATTCATTATCTAGTCTCTTTAACATCAGTTGGAGTTCAGTTTAGCAGTTGACAATTATTGCTTGTCACTTTATCATGTGAACTTATACCATTGCAATTTCCTTTCCAGTGTTACTTCTTCATTTTCAACCGATTTTTTAAAAATTCCTTTTCATGGTCTGTGCCACAGGCCTTGACTTCTCAATTTAAAAGGAAATCCTGCTATTTGCCTCTCTGGCTTAATACATCTTTAAGCACAAGTTCTGGGTGACCTTGCTCCCCCTGCAGATTCTATAGGAACAGAAGAAAAGGTTGAACTGCCTACCCTCCTACTAACCTTTGTTTCTTTTTCTCTTTCTCATCACTTCTTTTCCTATCTCTCATTCTCTTTTTTTGTTTTCTATCCTTGATTTTCTCTATTTATTTATTTCTTTTCATTTCTTTTTACTTTTGTTTTTTTCTTGTCATTTATTTCCATAAATGTAACAGCATTTAAAGGAACAGATCATTCTCCAGCAAATACATTTCTACTTGAATCTGTTACTTGATTTCCTCCTTTTTGGTCAATACTATGTTCATTTTGTTATCAAATTTAAACAATTTACACTTATCTCCTGTACACAGCACTTTAATAGCTCTTAATATGGTGGTTCCATTTTCATTAACTCTAGGCAAGGTCATTTTGTCCATTGTGCCTTTGCTGTGTTTACTGGAGATCACTATTCTAATCCCTTTCTTCTATAGGGTCCCTTTACAAATCCTTATTTTAAATTTAAATTTAACAAAATTTAAATTCCATTTAAGGTGCTAGCTCAATGCCTATTGTGGTACACCATCCCATATCTGATCACCCTCTACATGAAAACATTCCTTTTAATTTCCTTTCATTCTTCTGATAATTGTCCTTGTCACCTGATCCATCAACTTGTGGAAAAATCATTATTGATTTATCTTGTCTTTTGGTGATAAAACTTTCATTGGATTTTGCTAAACATTTTTCAAGTGAAAAGAGAATTCTGGTGTTTCTTCCTTGTGAATGTCATGTTCTCAAATGGTTTTACTTCTGGTGCGCATGTGTTACGAAATGCCATTTCACACATTCCACACTCCGGCTAAAGTACTGTATCTAATTTTATGCACTGATGCTTACGCAGGAGGTCAAGGCCTTGGAGAGGGAGCGGAGGATATTTAGCAGAATTGTGACTAGAGGTGACGGGATTCAGTTATGTCGAGAAATTGGGATTTTTCTTAGGACAGATTTAATCAACAACTACATTTATATATATGGTGCGTCTTTTGAGGTTCCAAAATATGTATCAATGAGTTTACAAAGATAAAACCTTCCCGTAGAGGATCTGTATGAGTAGATGTTAATTGTCAAATACGTTCTTAAATATCCAAGCAGAAACTAAATCAATATTGAGAATTTTGCACTCTGACAATTTATAAAAGCATTTTGAAAAATATCTACTTCTTTGGCTATATAACACATGTTCTCTTGTCCCTTAGAGAATGGTAGGACCAGGAAATCAAAGAATAATGAGGGCTTCCTTTTACCTCAAAAGAACAGCTGTCATCTAAAGTTTCCCAAGCAGTAAAAACACAGAATTTAGACTGTCATACTAGAGAGAATATAAAATATGACAGGGAAATTCAGAATATTGGGCAGTAACCTTTATGGATGAGTTTCCATGGCTGCAGATTATAGTTAGCTATGTGGAGAAAGCAAATAATAACATGCATTTTATGTCAATCTTGTTCTGATTTTCATCTGCTAATGTAATTCACTCTCCACATGTATTGAAATAAGATGTTGTGCAGCAAACACTCCTGCTAAGACAAAGTCTGAAATGAGCTTCAATCAATCTGTGAAAGAACAGAAATGTAAGGCCTGATATCTTACATGAGTTCCTACCATCATTAAATAATGTCCCACAAGCATAATAGACTACCACTACCACTACAGGTGTTGGCAACCACCATTCCAAGTCTCTTGAAAATATCTCGTATGGTCAAACGTATCCAAATCATGTTGTCTTTACCTTAATTTTGGTGTCCTTTGATAGGAATGTAACAATGAATAGTTGTAGAGTATCTGATCATGTTGAGTAAAGGAGGTTTAAATTAATCTAATGTTCATCATAAATTACTGAGTGTTAACATATTGGATGACCTGTCATAGGCCCAGCACATAGACTCAAGCACAAGGAAGGTGCACCAGCGTCTTTACTTTCTTTAAAGGCTAAGGAGGTTCAACATGCCACTGAACACTCTAACAAACTTCTACAGAAGTACTGTTGAAAGTATTCTGACTGGTAACATCATAGTCTGGTACGGCAATTCAAATGCACAAGAAAGTAAGAAGCTGCAGAGAGTAGTGGACTCAGGCCAATACATCACGGGCACATCCCTCCCCACCATCAGTAGAATCTACAGGAGGCACTGCCTCAAGAAGGCAACATCTATCATTAAAGATCTCCACCATTCAGGCCATGCTATCTTCTCACAGCTACTATCGGGAAGGAGGTGCAGAAGCCTGAAGTCCCACACCACCAGGTTCAAGAACAGTTTCTTCCCTTCAACCATTCGGGTCTTGAACCAACCTGCACAACCCTAATCACTACCTCAGTATAGCAACACTATGACCACTTTGACCACTTTGCACTACAATGACTTTATTTTTGTTCTAGTTGTGTTCACTCTTGTAAAAATTGTGAATAATTTATGTTTATTTTATGTTTTTTGTGAACGTTGTGTATCTGATGCTATGTGCCTGTGATGCTGCTGCAAGCAAGTTTTTCATTGCACCTGTGCATACATGTACTTGTGCATATGACAGTAAACTCAGCTTTTAAATTTGAACATTTATCTGATGCTACAGGATTAAATGGATGATTAAGGAGAATTTGAATTTCTCTATGATATTCCAAGGGGATTAAACCCTAAAGGGAATTAAGGAATATTGGATTAATGCAGAAAAGTGGTCTGAGGTAAAAGATCAGCCACAGTCTTAACAGGCATGAAGGGCAAAAAGGCCTCCTCCTGATTCTATTGCTTTTGATCTTATGTCCATATGTTAATTGGATAACCCCTTTGAAGAGGCATAATCACCAATGGTCTCTTCCTCTGCTGCATCGCTCTATTATTCGATGTTAATAATAACTGTTCTTGGTATTCTGATTTAGCACATTCAATAATGAGTAATAGGCCAATAGAAATAAAAATGGGTCAATTTAGCAAACAGTAAATTGTATTGAGTTGTCCAGCCTTTGCAGACTGGATTGCCAGAGATCAGACTCACATGTGCCCTAAGGCTATACTGCTTAGAGTTAAGCTTTAGGGGCAAGGGTGGGTGTCAAAGTTCAGATTTGGCCAACTTGATCCTCAGACACAATAAATAAGGTAAGGGTTCACGAGTCAAAGATGGAAAGCTTATGGCTGTGCACACAACTGCAAATACATTCTCAAAGCAACTGTACAAAGGTGATTAGGAAGTTAAGTGAACAAACTAGTTGCAGTCAGTTTTTTTGCCAAGCCCTCATATAGAAAATTTAACAAACCTTAAAGTAATTGTAAGGGGAGGATGGGGGGTGGTGGGGAGGTAAATGACATTTTCCCAACCCCCACTAGTTATTCCACAGAGGTGATAGTTCTCTGCACCGATCTATTATTTCCTGGAAGTGCCAACATAAGAGGGAGCAGCAGCTACATATTGAGACTAAGATCCTGTTATAACCAGCAGAGTTGGGACTTGATTGTGTTTGTTTGGGCTGCAAGTTTGCAGTGAGCACTACCAACCCTTCTTTGAAGCTGGCCTTAACCCTGGTGCCTGCTCATGAATAACTTGGAATGGATTTTAGACCAGAATTCCCACATATTCCCCCATGCATGCTCCCATTTGATAATTACCACCTCCCAATTACCATCTAGACAAATAGAATAAGAGGGAAAAGGATTCTCCTGTGTACTATGCATTCAGCCACTTACGTGGTCGCCATGTGCATGGTCATCTCAACACCTTCTTGTGTAGGTTTAAAGCCCCGTGAATATTTGGTTGAGTTGGCCATGTGTATAAATATGGCACATCTGCTAAATTTCTCTGAGTATAATTAAACGCTCAACACAGTTTGGCTCGGTATAAATAAAGCTTTACAATTGAATGAGCAGTAATACAGAGTCAGCTGTTATCCTGTAACCAACAGGTGTACATAAAGAAGGTCATTCAAAACAGTGATTAAGATAACAGCTTTTCATGTGGCTAGGAAGTATCAGTCAATCTCTCTCAATAGAAACATTGAATAAGTTACAGTCGCGCTCATTAACATCTACCATGTGTACAATTCTTTCCATGTTCTTTCTTTGTCAATGACCTTGTCATTTCTTGTTTGCCAAGTAGGATGTCAGAAAATTAATCATTCTGTAGAATGTGTCTTCATTAACAAATGCAAATAGGATACTTATGGTATCATTCACCCAGTCATTCAGAACAACATCATGAACATACTTGTTGAAGAAAAATGACACACTCTCCCTCCACAGTGTGTGCTGCCCCAGCACAGTGCATGCTGTCTTGCCACAATGCCCACTGCCTCACCAATTTGCAGAGAACATGAAGGTGTCTACAGTCTTATCACAGTGCACAACATATCACTAAAGTCCACACAGTTTCACCACATTTCACACTTTCTCACCATGGTGTGCAGTGACTTGTAACGGTTCCAATTGATTAACACCATGCATATTTCTCAAAGCAGCATACCACTCTGCACACGGTCTCACCATAATAGAAATGTCCCAACTTGATGCACATTTCACCTTAACTCATGCTGAATGAACACAGTGCATAGTGCCTCAACACAGGGCACACCATCTCAGTAAAGTGCACAGCCTCATCAGAGAATACAGTGTCTCACCACAGTGCATGATGTCCCACCACAGTGTTCACTATCTCCCAAGAATGCCAATATGCACCACAGTAAACAGTCTCCCACATTTCAAACTGATGCAACACCCCACACAGCACCACATTCTGCATTCAGTCACAGCACCGTTCTCATGTTCTACTATGGTGCACTTTATTTCACCATCATTGCCTCAATGTTGTTTATATCGTCCCAAAACGGTGCATGCAGTCCTAACACTATGTGCACATTCCCAATATGGTGCACACATTCCCAACACGGCGCACACAATCCCAATATTGTGCATACAATCCCAGTACTGTGCACACATTCCCAATATGATGAACATAGAGCAACCAGAATTTGAACACAATAGTCAGGTTGAGGCTGGACTAGTGTTTTACAAACGATCAGCATGACTTCCCTGATGTTATACTCTATCGATAAAGCCAAAAATTGTGTATGCCTTGTGAACCAAACCCTCAACCTTCCCTGGCCCACTTTTGATGACTTGTGCACTTATTGTCCCATGTCCCCTGCTACTGCACCTCTTAGAACAGCAACATTTTTTCTATATTCCCAATCAAAATTCTTCATATCAAAATTCATCATCTCGCATTTATCCAGATGAAACTTCATTTGCCACATGTCTGCCCATTCCACCATCTTGTTCATATCCTGCTGTAATCAATCACCACCTTCTTTGCAGTTCACAACACTGCCAAGTTTTGTGTTATTGACTAATGTAGAAATTGTGGTTTGCACCCCCAAGTCTAGGTCACTAGTATAGATCAAGAAAAATTAATAGCTCTGACATTATCACCTCTGTCTGATAACAACCATTTACCATGACCCTCTGCAGTCTGACACTGAGCCAATGATGTATCCATGCTATCATATGTTATATGCTCAATTTTGCTGATAATCCTGTTCTACTGTGCCCTCCAGAAGGCTTTTGTTAAGTCTATGTATGCCATATTGACAGTGTTATCTTCATCATTTACCTCAATCCAAAAATTTATCAAATTGGTTAAACACGATTTAACAAATCCATGTTACCATGCCTTAATTAACTTACCGTTTTCCTCCAGGTGACCATTAATCCTGTTCTGGATCAATGTTTCTAAATGTTTTCCCACCACTGAAGGTCCCATTCAAATCCCCTCTAAATCTTCTACCCCTTACCCTAAATCTATGTCCTCTAGTTTCATTTGCCTCTGATAAAAAGAAATGATTCTTGAAATCTATCCTACCTATACCCCACATAATCTTATATACCTCAATCAAGTCCCCTCTTAACCTCCTCCGCTCCCAGGAAAACAGACCTAGCCTCTCCAGTCTCTCCTCATAACTAAAATGCTCCATCCCAGGTAACATAGAACATAGAACAGTACAGCACAATACAGGCCCTTTGGCCCACAATGTTGTGCTGACCTTTAAACCCCTTCCTCTCATATATCCCTTGATTTTAAATTCCTCCATATGCCTATCTAGTAATCTCTTGAATTTGACCAACGTACCTGCCTCCACCACTGCCCCAGGAAGCGCATTGCATTCCCCAACCACTCTCTGGGTAAAAAACCTCTGATATCTCTCAATATCTCCCTTGAACTTCCCACCCATTACTTTAAAGCCATGTCCTCTTGTACTGAGCATTGGTGCCCTGGGAAAGAGGCACTGGCTGTCTACTCTATCTATTCCTCTTAATATTTTGTACATCTCTATCATGTCTCCTCTCATCCTCCTTCTCTCCAAAGAATAAAGCCCTAGCTCCCTTAGTCTCTCCTCATAATACATACTCTCTAAACCAGGCAGCATCCTGGTAAATCTCCTCTGCACCCTTTCCAATGCTTCCACATCCTTCCTATAATGAGGCAACCAGAATTGGACACAGTACTCCAAGTGTGGTCTAACCAGAGTTTTATAGAACTGCATCATTACCTCGCAGCACTTAAACACAATCCCTCGACTTATGAAAGCTAACACCCCATAAGCTTTCTTAACTACCCTATCCACCTGTGAAGGAACTTTCAGGGATCTGTGGATATGGACCCCCAGATCCCTCTGCTCCTCCACACTACCAAGAATCCTGGCCTTAACTTTGTACTCTGACTTGGAGTTTGTCCTTCCAAAGTGTACCACCTCACACTTCTCCAGATTGAACTCCATCTGCCACTTCTCAGCCCAGCTCTGCATCCTATCAATATCCCTCTGCAATCTTCAACAATCCTCTACACTATCCACAACACCACCAACCTTTGTGTCGTCTGCAAACTTGCCAACCCACCCTTCTATCCCCTCATCCAAGTCATTAATAAAAATCATGAAAAGCAGACGTCCCAGAACCAATACTTGTGGGACACCGCTAGTCACAGCTATCCAATCTGAATGCACTTCCTCCACCACAACCCTCTGCTTTCTACAGGCAAGCCAATTCTGAATCCGCATGGCCAAGCTTCCCTGGATCCCATGTCCTCTGACCTTCTGAAGAAGCCTACCATGTGGAACCTTGTCAAATGCCTTACTAAAATCCATGTAGACCACATGTACTGCACTACCCTCATCAATCTGTCTGGTTGCCTCCTTAAAGAACACTATCAGGCTCGTGAGCCATGATCTGCCCTTCAGAAAGCCATGCTGGCTGTCCCAGATCAGACACGATTCTCTAAATGCCCATAGATCCTATCTCTAAGAATCCTTTCCAACAGCTTGCCCACCACAGACGTAAGGCTCACTGGTCTGTAATTCCCTGGACTATCCTTACTACATTTTTTGAATAAGGGGACAACTTTTTTCACCCTCCAATCCTCCGGTACCATTCCTGTGGACAACGAGGACTCAAAGATCCTAGCCAATGGTTCAGCAATCTCCTCCCTCACCTCGCGAAGCAGCCTGGGGAATATTCCGTCAGACCCTGGGGACGTATCTGTCCTAATATTTTCTAACAGCTCCAACACATTCTCTTTCTTGATATCTACATACTCTAGAACATTACCCTTACCAACGCTGTCCTCAGCGTCATCAAGGCCCCTCTCCTTGGTGAATACTGAAGAGAAGTATTCATTGAGAACCTCACCCACTTCCACAGCTTCCAGGCACATCTTCCCACCTTTATCCCTAATTGGTCCTACCTTTACTCCCATCATCCTTCTGCTCCTCACCTAAGTGAAACAAGCCTTGGGGTTTTCCTTAACCCTACTCACCAAGGCCTTTTCATGTCCCCTTCTTGCTCTCCTCAGCCCCTTCTTAAGTTCCTTCCTTGCTATCCTACTCAAGAGACCTATCTGATCCTTGCTACCTAAACCATATGTATGCTGCCTTCTTCCTCCTAACTAGATGTTCCACCTCTCTTGTCACCCATGGTTCCTTCACCCTGCCATTCTTTCTCTATCTCACTGGGACAAATTTATCCCCTACATCCTGCAAGAGATCCCTGAACAATGACCACATCTCCGTAGTACGTTTCCCTTCAAAAATGTTATCCCATTTTACACTTGCAAGTTCTAGCCTTACATCCTCATAATTTGCCCTTCCCCAATTAAATATTTTCCTGTCCTCTTTGCTCCTATCTTTGTCCATGACAATGCTAAAGGTTAGGGAGCGGTGGTCACTGTCCCCCAAATGCTCACCCACTGAAAGATCTGTCACCTGACCCGGTTCATTACCTAATACTAGATCTAATATGGCATTCCCTCTAGTCAGCCTGTCAACATACTGTGACAGGAATCCATCCTGGACACACTTAACAAACTCTGCCCTATCTAAACCTTTGGTGCTAAGCAGGTGCCAATCAATATTTGGGAAGTTGAAGTCACCCATGATAACAACCTTGTTATTTTTGCACCCTTCCAAAATCTGCCTCCTGATCTGCTCCTCAGTATCATTGCTGCTACCAGGGGGCCTATAGAATACTCCCAGTAGAGTAACTGCTCCTTTCTTGTTCCTAACCCACCCATATTGACCCTAGAGAGGATCCTGCTACATTATCCACCCTTTCTGCAGCTGTAATAGTATCCCTTACCGGTAATGCCACCCCTCCTCCTCTTCTCCCTCCCCCCCTATCCCTTTTAAAACACTGAAATCCAGGAATATTCAGTATCCATTTCTGCCCTGGTGACAGCCAAGTCTCTGCAAGAGCCACACTACCATAGTTCCATGTATTTATCCAAGCTCTCAGTTCATCACCCTTATTCCTGATGTTTCTTGCATTTAAGTAAGTGCACTTTAGCTCATCCACCTTACTACTTTTATACCCTATACTCTGCTTCTCCTTTCTCAAAGCCTCTCTATATGTTAGATCTGGTCTTACTCGATGCACTTCTTCCACTGACATACCTCTCCGGTTCCCATCCCCCTTGCAAACTAGTTTAAACCCTCCCGAACCATATTAGTAAACCTGTCTGCAAGGATATTGGTCCCCCTTGAGTTCAGGTGTAACCCATCCAATCTGTACAGGTCCCACCTTCCCCAGAAGAGATCCCAATCATCCAAAAATCTAAAACCTTGCCCCCTGCACCAACTCCTCAGCCACGCATTCAGCTGCCATCTCCTCCTATTCTTACCTTCACTATCATGTGGCACTGGCAGCAATCCTGAGATTGCTACCCTTGAGGTCCTGTTCTTCAGCCTTCTGCTTAGCTCCCTAAACTCACTTTTCAGGACCTCATTCCCCTTCCTACCTATGTCGTTGATACCAACATGTACCATGACTTCTGGCTGCTTTCCCTCCCGCACAAGAATGCTGTGGAGCTGATCAGAGACATCCTGGACCCTGGCACCTGGGAGGCAACAAACCATCCAGGATTCTTGCTCATGTCCACAGAACCTCCTGTCTGTTCCCCTATCGTGTCCCCTATCACTATTGCCCTCCTCTTCTCCTCCCTTCCCTTCTGAGCAGCAGGACCGGTCCCAGTGCCAGAGACCTGGCTTCTGCCACTTGATCCCTGTAAGTCATCCCCCTCAACAGCATCCAAAGCGGAAAAGCTGTTTTTGAGGGGAACAGCCTCCGGGCTCCTCTGCACTATCTACCTGTTCCCTTTCTCTTTCTCTACCCTGACAGTCACCCATCTATCTGTCTCCTGAACCCTAGAAGTACCTGCTCTAAGGGGGTGGGGGGGGGGGTGGCGGTGACGGCCTCCCAATGCACAGCATCTACGTAACTCTCTCCTTCCCTGATGCTTCGCAATGTTTGAAGCTGCGACTCCAGTTCATCAATTCTGAGCTGAAGTTCCTCCAGCCTGAAGCACTTACTGCAGATGTGGTCACCGTGCACCGCAGCAGGGTCCATTAGCTCCCACATCAAGCAGCTGCAGCACATCACCTTGCCCTCCATCTGAACTATTTTTTTTCTTACCTAGGTGTAGTCTACTTAAAAGTTATAACATCTTGGTGAATCTGAGACACAAGGGATTCTGCAGATGCTGGAATCTGGAGCAACACACACAAAATGCTGGAGGAACTCAGCAGGTCAGGCAGCATCTATGGAGGGAAATAAACAGTCAACGTTTCGGTTCGAGACCCTCCGTCAGGACTGGAAAGGAAGAGAGCAGACACCAGAATAAGAAGGTGGGGGGAGGGGGAGGAGCACAGGCAGACAGGGGATAGGTGAGTCCAGGTAAGAGGGGGAAGGTAGGTGGGTGGGGGAGGGGGGAGTGATGTAAGAAGCTGAGAGGTGATAAGTAGAAGAGGCGAAGGGCTGAATAAGAAGGAATCCGGTAGGAGAGGGCAGTGGACCATGGAATAAAGGGAAGGAGGTGGGGAATAGACGGGCAGGTCATGAGGGTGGAAGAGGGCAAGAGAAGGGTGAGGGATCAACAGGAATGAGGGAAGACAAAGGTGGGGGGGGCGAAGGGGAGGGGTTGCTGGATGTTAGAGAAATTGATGTTGAGGCCTACAGGTTGGAGATTACCAAGGCAGAATATGAGGTGTTGTTCCTCCAACCTGCATCTGGCCTCGACGTGGCAGTAGAGGAGGCTGTGGATAGATATGTCGGTATGGGAGTGGGATGTGGAATTGAAGTGGGTGGCTACCAGGAGATCCTTGCTTTTGGGGTGGACAGAGTGAAGGTGTTCCACGAAGCGGTCACCCAATCTGCGTTGGGTCTCGCCAATGTAGAGGAGGCCGCACCGGGAGCACCAGATGCAATAAGTAACACCCTTGGATTCACAAGTGAAGCACTGCCTCCTGTATGTCTTCTTAACTACATTATCTACCTAAGCTGCCACTTTCAAGGATCTTTGGACTTGCACACCAAGGTCCCCCTGTTCCTCAATTCTTCATCAGACCTTACCATTCCCAAAATGCATCACCTCACATATACCAGGGTTAAACTTCATCTACCATTTCTCAGCCCACATCACCAATATCACCCTGTAGCCTAAGACTACCCTCCACACTGTCAACAACTCCACCAATCTTTGTGTCATCTGTGAACTTACTGATCATGCTACCTACATCCACATCCAAATCATTCACATATATTACGACAGCAAGTGTCCCAGCATCGATCCCTGTGGAACACCGCTAGTCACAGGTATCCAATCACATAAAAAAAACCCTCTACCATCACACTCTGTCTCCAACTACCAAGCTAATTTTGAATCCAATTTGCCAACTTGCCCTGGATCCCATGGGCTCGAAACATTTGGATCATATGGGACCTTGTTGAAGACGTCATTGAAATCCGGGTAAACCACACCTACTGCACTGCTCTCATCAGTCCACTTTGTCATTTATATGCCTCTAGAACACTTCTGGTATCCCACTTATGTCAGTAACTAATCCTTGCCACTCTTCACTTCCTTCTGATTCTTTTGTAATCAGGCTAGTGTTCACCTGGCATAAGCAGTCTTTTGTTGCTTTGTCTTCTTCTGCATTTCTTTTGTCATCCAGGGAGCTCTGAATGTGTTGCTTTTCCTTTGCCACTCATGGGAATGTACCTCACTGCACCTGAACTATCTCTTCCTTAAAGAGATATGTCACACCATTATGTCACGCCGCTGTTTAAAAAAAGAAGTAGGCAAAAGGCAGGTAACTACAGGACAGTTAGCTTAACATCTGTAGTCAGGAAAATGCTTGAAGCTATCTTTAAGGAAGAAGTAATGAAATATCTGGATAGAAGTCATTCCATCAGGCAGACACAGCATGGGTTCAGGAAGGGCAAGTTCTGTTTCACAAACTTACTGGAGTTCTTTGAGGATATAATGAATGCAGTGGATAGAGGGGAACAGGTGTATATTGTATACTTGGATTTCCAGAAGACGTTCGATAAGGTTCCGCATAAAAGACTTATCCATTAAGTCAGGATGCGTGGAGTTGGGTGTAAGGTATTAGCATAGATAGAGGATTGGTTAACCAATAGAAGACAGAGAGTTGGGATAAATGGGTGTTTCTCTGGTTGGCAATCAATGGTGAGCGGGGTGCCACAGGGGTCAGTGCTGGGCCTGCAACTGTTCACGATATACATTAACGATTTGGAACCGTGGGCAGCGTATCTAAGTTTGCTGATGACACTAAATTGAGTGGAAAAGCAAATTGTGCAGAGGATGCGGAGAGGCTGCAGAGAGATATAGGTAGGTTAAGTGAGTGGGCAAGGGTCTGGCAGATGGAGTATAATGTTGGTAAATGTAAGGTCATCCAATTTGGAAGGAAAAATAGAAGATCAGATTGTTATTTAAATGGTGAAAGATTGCAGCACGCTGTTGTGCAGAGGGATTTGGGAGTGCTTGTGCATGGAAAAAGTTGGTTTGCGGGTGCAACGGGTTATCAAGAAGGCAAGTGGAATGTTGGCCTTCATTGCCAGAGGGATTGAATTTAAGAGCAGGGAGGTTATCCTGCAAGTCTACAGGGTACTGGTGAGGCTGCACCTGGAGTACTGTGTGCAGTTCTGGTCTCCTTGCTTGAGGAAAGATGTACTGGCTTTGGAGGGGGTGCAGAGGAGATTCACCAGGTTGATTCCAGAGATGAGGGGGTTAGCCCATGAGGAGAGATTGATTCACCTGGGACTATACTCGCTGGAATTCAGAAGAATGAGAGGGGATCTTATAGAAACATATAAATTTATGAAAGGGATAGATACGTTAGAGGCAGGAAGGTTGATTCCACTGGTAGTTGAGACTAGAACTAGAGGACATAGCCTCAAGATTTGGGGGAATAGATTTAGGATGGAGATGAGGAGTAACTGCTTTTCCCAGAGAGTAGTGAATCTGTGGAATTCTCTGCCCAGGGAAGCCATAGAAGCTACCTCATTAAGTATATTTAAGACACAGTTAGATTTTTGCATAATAGGGGAATTTAGGATTATAGGGAAAAGGCAGGTAGGTGGATCTGAGTCCATGGCCAGATCAGCCATGAACTTATTGAATGGCGGAGCAGGCTCGACAGGGCAGATGGCCTCCTCCTGCTCCTATTTCTTATGTACTTATGTTCTGTCATTCTGTTACTTTTAACTCAATTTTTGGTTTCAACTTACCTGGGACTGATCCACTCTCATCTCATTGAAATTGGCCCCCAGCTTGTTATTTTTACTTTGAGTTGCTCCTTTTCTATAGCTAACCTAAACCTAATAATGTTTTGATCACTCTCTCGTAAATGTTGCCCTCCTGAAACTTAGTGCACTTAACCTTCCCCATTCCCTGGAACCAGATCTAGTAATGCCTCCTTCATTGTCAGACCAGAAACATGCTGCTGTAGAAAGTTATCCTGGACACATTTTAGAAACTTTTCACCTTCTTTGCCCTTAACACTATCACTACCTGAGTATACATTTTGATCATGCAAATCCCTCATTATAACTATTGTCTTTTCACTTGTCTGTAAACTCCCTTCATATTTATCCTCTATATCTCTCCCATTCTCACTCATTGGTGACCTACTGAATACATCCTGCAGCATAATTTTCTCTCTACTGCTTCTTAGCTCAGTCAGACAGAATCTGTTCTTGACTTCTCAACACCATCCTCTTTCTTCAGCACTCTAATATTCTCTTTAATCAACAATTCTACCCTCTCTTTATATCTTCCACACAAATGGTTTCACCACAATGTACCCTGTCTCACCCCAGTGCACACTGTCACACCATGGCACCTATTGTCTCATCTCAGTTCATCCTGTCTCACCATAATGCACACTGTCTCGCCACAGTGCACACTGTCACACCATGGTGCACACTGTCTCACCACAGTGCACACTGTCACACCATGGTGCACACTGTCTCACCACTGTGCACACTGTCTCACCACAGTGCACACTGTCACACCATGGTGCACACTGTCTCACCACTGTGCACACTGTCTCACCACGGTGCACACTGTCTCACCACAGTGCACACTGTCACACCATGGTGCACACTGTCACACCATGGTGCACACTGTGTCACCACAGTGCACACTGACACACCATTGTGCACCCTGTCTCACCACAGTGCACCCTGTCTCACCCCAGTGCACACTGTCTCACCACATTGCATACTGTTACACCATGGTGCACACTGTCTCACCACAATGCACCCTTGTCTCACCCCAGTGAATATTGTCACACCATGGTGCCTATTGTATTACCCCAGTGCACCCTGTCTCACACCAGTGCAACACTGTCTTACCTCAGTGCACACTGCCACAGCATGGTGCACACTGTCTCACCACAGTGCACCTTGTCTCACCCCAGTCCACACTGTCTCACCACAGTGCATACTGTCACACCATGGTGCACACTGTCTCACCACAGTGCACCCTGTTTCACCCCAGTGCACACTGTCTCATCACAGTGCACCTTGTCTCACCCCAGTGCACACTGTCTCACCACAGTGCATACTGTCACACCATGGTGCACACTGTCTCATCACAGTACACACTATCTCACCATACTGCACCCTGACAACATTATCTCCAGTGTGCTCTCTCTCACCATTGTGCACACACTTATCACAGTGCACACTACCTCACCAGAGTGAATAAACAGTCCACACAGACTCTTCAAATGTGATCTCCATCTCAGAACAGTGTACACAAGTCTTACTACTGTGAATAAATTTTCACCAAAGTATACACAGTCTCAGTAGAATGAAAAAAGTCTCATCACAGACGAGAGTCTCATCACAGTGCATGTTGTTTCAACACTATGCACATGGTCTAATCTCAGTGTATATGCCTCACCAAAGTGCAGAGTTTCATCACAGTGAACAGTGTCGCATCACATTGTACACAGTCTCACCACAGTGCACATTGACTTAACACAGGGAACAGTTCACAGGGAACTGCACAGTTCACAGGATCTCACCATAGTGCAGTCTTGCCACAGTTCAACCAGATTCACATTGTTACAAAACCATGCACACTGCCAACTACAGTGCACACATTCTCACTATGGTATACATTGTCTTACCACGGTGCACACAGAATTACCATAGTAAATAAATTTTCGCCACAGTGCCCAGTTTGTCACCAGACAGGATATTTTCTCCTTACAGTGCACACTGTCTGAGCATAGTGCATCCAAAATTATCTAAGTGAATAAACTCTCACCAGTGCACCCAGTTTTACCTTCGTGTAGAGACACAAGAAACTGCAGATGCTGGAATCTGGAGCAAAAAGCAAACTGTTGGAGGAACTGAGTGGGTCAAGCAGCATCTGTGGAGGTAAAGGGATGGTCTTTGCCTTCACTGATGCTGCTTGACCTACTGAGTTTCTCCAGTAGTTTGTTTTTCACCAGGGTGTACCTTCTAAGGATTCTTCATGGATCCCCACAATGCAAACGTGACAATATGTCCAAAATACTCCTTGGCAATGATGTTCTTTGAGATGATTTTTTGCCACTGAATATGACGCGTCACCATAATGCACATCACGCCACAGCATACAGTATCAACACAACGCACAAAATCTCACCACAGTTCACAATTACTCAATAGAGTGCACACTACTACACCATAGTGCATGCAGTCTTAACATGATGAATAAACTGTCAAAATGGTGTATACTGCATCACCATTGTTTATGCAGGCTCACCACATTGCAGACTGTCTCAGCTCAGTGCATGCAGTCTCACCATGGTATCCTGCACTGTATCACCACAGTACATGCATACTTGCCATGGAAACCACAGACTCACAACTACACACAGAGCTATTGAGCTTGTGCTTGGCAATAAGTGAGCAGCAATTTCTTGTTTCTATGATCTTGCATTCTTGTTGAGTTGAAACATTCTTTCTGCAGTAAACTGAGAGATAAATCTAAGTGTGCAAAACCAGTCAGTGGTGAGTTATATTGTTGCTCTGGTTTTCTTGACTGATGCAGCCACAAACTAACTGCCAACACTAGATGGCAATCTACTGTTCAATCAGCAAGTTTTACCAGTGGCACCTTGTGAATGGGAACCCGATTGAATCAAGTCAAATCATAAGTTGTAAGATAAATTTGATCTTCCACCTAAACAATCAACCAGAGGTATCATGCTGACAATTAGGAAAAGATGTGATTATTCCAATGACATATATTTCAACACATAAGGTGAAAACATTTTGGTCCCACTCACATTAGGACAGATGACTGTTGTCAGAATATTTGCTGGCATCACATAATTTCTGGTTTACTAATGGTAAACATTCGATATGGATAGTATGAGTGTATTAGCTCTATGGTATCATGGCCAATATCTAACACTTAACCAATGTCAGGAAAACAGAGGGACTGGTCACTTCTCATGTTGCCATTTGAGGATCCTTCATGGATTATTGGTTGTCGTGTATCCCCACAATGCAAAAGTGACAACATGTCCAAAGTACTCCTTGGCAATGATGTTCCTTAAGATGCTCTGGAGTTGTTGAAAGGTGCTAGGGTGCCAATCCAGTCAATCTTGCAAATTCCTCCTCACAAACGACTAGTGTCTAAGTTGGAAGAGCTGTCCCACAGACTAGTCAAGTGAAAGCCTGACATAGTTATCCTCTCAGCATCAGTTCTTAGAGACAATGTACTCAACTCCTCCATCACAGCCCCTGGTACATCCTGTCCCACTGGTAGGACAGACCCACCAGAGGGGGCAGCACTGCAGTGTACAGGCAGGAGGGAATAGGCCTAGGAACCCTCAGCATTGACATTGGACCCCATGAAACCTAATGACATCAGGGCAAACATGAGCAAGAAACCACCTGCTGGAGGCAAGCTACCATCCTTCCTCAGTTGATGAATCAGTGCTCTGTGATGTTGAGCAACACTTGGAAGAAGACTGAAAGTTGCAAGGATACAGAATGTATTCTGGGCTCAACAATCCCTGGCTGGTTTGGTAGCACTATCTCAGACACACAGCTGGTTAAGTCCTGAAGGATATACCTGCCAAAATGGAACTGTAGCACTTAGTGATTAAGTCAATGTGAGGGATAAACCTACTTGATTTTTCACTCCAAATTCTATTGTAGTAGATGCATTTGTCCATGATAGCCAAATCTGGCTAATTATCCCCTAATTACTCTGAGTCATGAACAAATGAGGGAAGATGTTGTCAACAGTGCTAAATATGAAGGAAGACGGGTTGTCGCTGTTAGAAATCAATCATCCAAGCCCTACAGCATTACTACAGGAGTTCCTTGGGGCCATATTTAAGGCCCAACCATCTTCTGCTGCTTCATCAATAACTTTCCTTCCATCATGAGGCTGCAAGTGGGTATGTTCACCGATGATTGCGAAATGTTCAATCCCATTCACAATTCTTCAGCAAATGAAGCAGCTTGTACCTGTATGCACCAAGACCTGGACAATGTTCATGCATGGTCTGATAAGTTTCACAAATATTTGTGCCACAATAGCATCAGTAAATGACCACCTCCAAGAGAGAGGGTCTGATCACCTATTTTTGACATTTAATGGCATTGCCTTTGCCACATCCACCAGTATGGACACCTTAAGGGTCACCATTCACCAGAGACCTCTACCACTAAAAAGAAGAGAAGCAAGTGCATGGGAACCCTACCACTTTTCAGTTTCCCTCCCAAGTTGCACACCATCCTGACTTGGAAATATACCATCATTCCTTCATCACTTGGAAATATACCACCATTCCTTCAATTTCCTGTCCAACAGCACTGTGGGAGGACTACAGCAACCATACAGATGCAGCACCACCTTCTCAAGGGCAGCTAGGGATGGCCTTAAGATAAAGGTGGCCTTCCCATCAATGCCCCGATCCCAGTAAAAACTGCAAACTCATTCCAATCACAATGGAGAATAAGTGTATTCAGTAGTAAAGATATCTAAAGAACAATTTTTCAAGACAAAAGGCTTTAAAATGCATATAACCATGGAGATGTATGATAAAGCAATAACTTTATTGTTTTGATTCCCATGCTTGGTTCAACATGCTTTTATAACCTTGGATTTGAGATTTATATTGCATCAAGTAACATGGTCTCTGCCAATAATAGTAAAGCCACCATTTTCCCTTTGATAATTATGTTAGGATACATTCAGTGATTCCTGTATTTATTTTTCACTTCAGAGTTTATTCAGCTTGTCCCAGTACTGTCCCAGACCAAGTCCAACTGGTCATCTCGTCCACACCAGGCCTTACTGACCTAGAATGGGGCAGGTACAGTAGTGTAGCAGTTAGCGTAACGCTTTACAGTGCCAGCGACCCGGGTTCAATTCCAGCCACTGTCTGTAAGGGGTTTGTATGTTCTCCCCATGACTGCGTGGGTTTCTTCCCGGTGCTCCAGTTTCCTCCCACATTCCAAAGACGTACAAGTTAGGAAGTTGTGGGCATGTTATGTTGGCGCTGGAAGCGTTGTGACACCTGCAGGCTGCCCCCAGAACACTTTATGCATTTTACTGTGTGCTTTGATGTACATGTGACTAATAAAGATATCTTATCTTATTGAAAGTCCTCATTGTCATCTTCAAGCCTCATTCTATTCCTTCCCTACAGCTTCCTCCGGGCTTTCAGTCATTCTCACTGAATCTGACACATGCTTCATTTCTTTTCTTCATCATTCATGGCCTTTCTGCCTCCACCATAGTCACTAAAATTCCCTCCCTAAACTTCTCCATTTTTCCAGGAGTTTCCACCACCAAAACATTCTCGTATTCCATTTTTCTAACCAATATTTTGGTTGTCATTCCCAGCAATTCAATACTGATTTCACATCCATTCCTATATCCTCCACCCCACTTCTCCATGAAGTACCTTGACAAGATTCTGTTTTAAAAAGTCTAATTGCAAGATATTGTCAAGCAATCTTTAATGGATAAAGAGTATGATCATTTGAGTCATTTTGTCAAGTGTGTCACTGTCAGACTGTAATTGTCAGCTGTCACTCTTTGCAGTTGTGACCCTTTCATGCTTGTGAACCTATCAATCTCTCAGCCATCACACCCACTCACACATCACTCTACCATGCTTATGACCCTACTGATGCACCCACATCCTGTTGAGCTGCCACATTTGTAACCATATTACACTGTTACCACATCATACTGCCATTCTGTCATGCTGTATGTCTGGCATTCTGTCACACTGTAGCTCCCTGAAACATTCCAAAGTATCTAAAAATGCTTGTGTTGTGTTATTTAATGGGATGGTTTGAGTGGCACTAATGCAAAGTCAGGGGTCTGTTATCACTGTGGACAAACAACCATTATATGTAGTCCTCATGAATCTGCTGTGACTAAGTTATTATTCTCTGGAAAATAAATAGTAGTGCTGCCATCATTGCTTCAGCTCCCCCTCTAGTAAAAGAAAGAACACCCACTTTTTGCAGCCATTATAATTGGTTTTGGATTTAACATTTGTTTGAAGGCAAGTGCCCACATCTCATGAACCTGAATCATGTTTTCCTGATTCGTTCAGCAGCTTAAAACTAATGTAAAGTAACCAATGACAGGGGTGCTGCCATGACAGGATGTTGAGGAATTTAGCAGCTAAATTGGCAGTTCAGACTTGTGAATCCATTCTGAATTTTTGTCTGTTGGGTTGCTGGGTTTTGTGAGCAGATAGAGAAGGTGGAATGGGGTGCTGAAGGGGAATTGGGGGGGGTTAGGGTGGTGGGGGTTGGTGTAGAAGAGAGAAATACAGTGGGAATAGCGTGCTCTTTTCAGGGTCAACAAATGTCAATTTGTCCATTATCACTCAAAGAATTCTAACAATTAATATGTGCAACCAACATTGTAAGATTAAAACCTGCCAATTAAATTGCTTCCACATATACCTGAATTGTGCCTGGGTATAATCTGTAATAGATATGTAGATTCACATCCAGAAACTGTTTGTCAATAAATGACAATGTGAACGTTATCTCTTTCAGTGTCTGAAAGGTTCCATTTAAAGAAAGTTGTTGATATTCCCTTGTCTTTGCAAATGAAGTTTGATTTCGTGTTTGGTTCAGAAGTTGTCTTTTAGTGCACTCCACCAAGCGTCAAGGCTGCATTGTCTTTGGCTCTCTTTGTGAAATCTTGTAAGAGATTTTTATGAGGGAGATGCATCTGTTCTTTTTAAGTAGAGTGTCCTTTTAAACTGAATCAGAATGACATGTGTTGTGCCTTGCCTTATAGATTAGCCCAGCTATGTAAAAGTCAGAGAAAAGAACTTCAGAAAGTTAGAAAGCATTTCCCATCCCCCACTCCACATTGACAAAATCTCCATTTTGCTTGAAGCACTCTCTCTCCAGTTGGCTGATGGGGGTAGTGCACTCCATTCAGAGTCAACAAATGTCACACTGGTTTGGTGGGATAAGGAACAAGAAGGCAGCCAGGCACAGTTTAATGTTGTGCCAGAATTTGGGCTGAGCAGATTATGGCCCGATATAAACCACCTGTTCTGTTAGAGCAAAGAGAAGTAAAAGACAGCATCAACCATGAGACTTGGTGATAAAGCACTTACAAAAGGAGTGTACACTGAAACGGGAAAAATGCAATTATTTGTTTTTTTTAAAGAAATAAAAGCACACACTCTGTTTTCAGAGAAATGGCAGCACTCTTCAGGGTGCTAAGTGGGAGAAATACTGTTGGCAAAATCCAGTACATGGTGCTTAGGGAATGTACCTGTTTGCTCAGTTTATTCAGCAGATCCACATGGGTTGTACCTAAGTGAATGTGTGTGTTGTTGGGGGGCGGGGGGTGCGAATGGGGGGTGAGTGGAGAGGCAGCTGGTTGGGTTTTAACACAAGTGGAAAACCTTGTTCACTTTCTGTGTGCTTTAGGGTTGAATCTAGCTTTACTGCAACACTGACACATGCCTGCAGTCACTGAGTTCATACAATATTCCCAATGGAAATTAGGCAGGAGTTTCAGAAGCAGTGAATGTGGTGTAAGAAAGGAGGAGGTAAAAACTTCAGGGGAAAAGAAACAGGAACTTCTGGAAAATCTTAAACCTATTAATGAATGGCAGCCAGCTAAATTATATGTTTTAACAGCCTGAGAAATGTGGTGGTGGGTGGGTGACTGGTCAAAATTATGTGTGGCAATAGAGGGAGCGAGCAATCCTTCTCCACGGTGCTCCAGTCCAGAGTTTCAATTCAACCTGACTAGTGTTCACTATTGTGCAGTTAGAAATCATAGGTCCTTTGTGTTTAAGGACCTGGTGGGGAAATGATTTACAACTACCCAAACAAGCAAACCTATCTTCCTGACAGAGTCCTCACTGGGCGAAACACATGCTAGTCACGTCCACACTTGGAGCCAGGGTAGAGCAACATTGGGGTTTCGGTGGCGATGATAATAGATGTCAGACCGTCATCTGAATATTGATGCGGAGGCCAGTCTGCGTTCGTAGAGGAGCAGAAGGAAGCAAGATGGCTGCCCTTTAGGATTTGTTTGAAAGGAGACAGATTGCACTTTGCTGGATTTCTGCGGCGCTGAGGGAGATACTGAGACTCAAGCGATCTTTATGCACCAGTAAGATCTTATGCTTCCCATTTTGCTGTTTTCTTTGAAGTAGGAATATATAAAAATTTACTTTGCACGATGTCATGAAAGAAGGGAAAAGGTGGGGGTTTGCAGAAAATTAGTCAAAGCTTCTCCAACATGGCTGACAATATTACTTTGATAAAGAAAAAAATACCAGTGCACTATTTGCATTTTGATATCTTTGAAATCAGCCGTCGCATTTGTAATATTGCTGTCTGCTTTCGTTGTGTGATATGTTTCATTTTAAGCTAAGGAGAACTTACATGATCAGTTTTATCCTTATGTAGTTTTTTTCCTCTTTTAGGTTTGAAGTGTTTTTGTCAGAGCACAGTAAAGGGATAGTGGTACCGTGGAACAGGTACTGTGTTTTCACCTACCTGATGTGTGTTGCTAAACTTAACGGCATCTATTAATAATTTTTTCTTAAAAATGTCATTTGTGATGTTTGCAGTGAAACCATTCCTCAGAAATTCTGGGAAAGTAAAGTTTAAATAATTAAATGAAGGAATTCAAATGATACAGAGAAGATGCTGGGTGTTATGCACTGATTATTTTACATTTTCTTGGCTTTCTTATCTTCCGTTCGTTTGTTTAATGACTGACAAGTAGGCACAAAGGCAGAAGCAGTAAAGAAACGATCATAGATCCCAAGGACTGCAAGGTCAGGGATAGCAAAGGAAATAAAATATAATCCTGTTGCACCATTAGGCGAGAGAGATTTTTAGTGCGCTCTCCCGTCTCTCAGCAAGTCTCAATTTCCAGAAAGCCCTGTGTTGCCAATAACAGTGCCACAGACTGATAAGGACTGCCATGCCGAGCTACTTACATTGCTGCTTGCAAGCTGAATTTTCTTGCTGCAGTCTAGTACTGATGTCTTGCTAAAGCTTTCTGATCATCTGTATATCCTGTTGTGGAAGGGGTTTAAGATGTCTCATTGCTCATACATCTGCCTGCAATTTCTTTATTTGATTGAGAATCAGTCGTAAATGGGCCACCTCTTTTAAACAGAAGGGTCAATTTTCGAAAAGAGGGTTGCAGCAATCTCAAAACGGAAAAAATCCAGAAGGGAATTAAAAAAAAGGAGACTTTTTAAGTGAATGGGGTTTTTTGTGATGCAGTATGAAATTCCTCCACTGTCCTTGCAAACAAGTCACTATCAGTTGTTTTTAGCTTATTGAGACGGATAAATAGCCTTTAGGATTAGCATTTTAATTGCCTCCTTGAATGTTTGTAGTGCATGAATAAAACATGTATTTTTGTGTATTTGAATTGTGTATTCTCCAGATTTAGCTTTCACTTCAAGTTTGGAATTGCTTAGTTGTGTAAATTGTGAATTTGACCAGAAAGGTGTAGTGTGTTGATGAGAGAATGCTAGGGAACGAAGCAAATGGTTGAAGTGAGTGAAGAAGCACGAGGACTGTGTTAGCTGAGATCACTGGCACCAAGCTGGAAGTAACCCAGCACATGTGAAAAATAACAACATGGAAATAGCATGAAGGTTTTATCTAGCCACTTTTTGTGCTGCCCAGCTTTAACTTGTTTAAGTTGGATTAAAGTAATTGAACTGTGCCGGTACTGCAGAGGAAAAGGTAACTTAAGCACTCACCATGCCTCTTAATAAAGGCAAAATTGGGGGGAATCATACAACTTTGAAAGTTCTTCAACTATGTGGAACAAAGTGGAAACTGCTTCATTCTCATAGTCCAAGTGAAAATTTTAACTTTAATATCCATCCTGTTTTATAACTGAACCTTCTATGACAGTAAGGTATCGCAAGATATGCAAGGTTATATGATAAACACACAGTTATCTACACTGGGCTATTATAGTGATAATTGCTTGTATTTATCAGAAAATAATGCTACTGTAGCGAGGGAATCTGGTCACTTGAGCCAAAGGTGCTGCTGTTTTAAACAAAAAGGATTCTTTTTACTTCAAGATTTTAATTCAAGTGGTTGCATTTATTGAGTGGCTTTTATATTCTGATGGCAATTCACAGACAATGAAATACAGTGGAACCTCAAGATGATGTGCCTTGTTGTATTGTAGTTTCAGATACGCCATGGGTATCATCATGTTCCCCCCACTACCTGACAGAAATTAAATAAATATTAGTTTAACATATAACCTGGCTGTTCCAGTTGTTCACCCAACACCATGTTATGTCAAAGTGGAACTGGAGTTATGAATTTTATTTTTTTTTGCAAATACAGCAACTGATTTGTGCACAGTGCAATAATCATGAGTGGGAAGTATGTTTCAGTGATGTGGGTTAAATGTATTGGCAAGGATCCTGGAGATAATGCCCCTATCCTCCTCTGATGTTGGGGTGGGGAAGTTTGAACTTTTAATGTAGATCCCTGGAGAAGTCATGAGAAAGAGATGAACACCGGTTGCTGTAAATAAGCAGCTGATTTTGGGTTAGGTCTAAACGTGATGAGGAAGTATGTAAAACAAAAACATTGAAATGGAACATGATATGTAATGATTCCATTTTTGATGTTACCAACTTTTAATGTAAAGAGTAAAGAAATTAGAAGATTCTTTATTAATTTTGCCTGAGGATTATCAAGATAAGGATTTATACACAGATTATTGCCATGTGCTGCCCTCTCTGTACTATAATGCTGAGTGCTAAACTAAAATTTTATGTTAAAATAAAGACAATCAAATGTGAATTGAAATAGGCAACAGTGGGAATTGGTGTATCAAGTTTGACAGTCTTGCTACATTGATGCTGGTTTTGTTCCTGACATTAAATGGTCTCTTCTAGTTAGTTCAGTGCTGTCTTCTAAAGAATCATCTTCCTAAAATTGTTAACAATGTAATATTTGAGGCAGAAATCAGTGAAGCAAAACTTTTCCATTGCCCATGGAGGGTGAACATTCGTCTTGTCAACTCTGGTGAAAGAATGCGGAAACAGCAAGTGCTTGGGGTTTGTTTTGACAAGAGAATTTTCAAGACCTCGTTTAATAACAGCTGTGTGTATGTGCATGAGGTGTGTTATACTAAAGTTCCCATTCCACTCAGTAGTGGGGAAGAGCCATTAATGTATCTCACAACAGGCATTCTTCACAGTGCACTCTGAGCCCAAGTCAATGGGCAGTGCCAAGCAGCTGTGAACTGGGAATGAGTTTTTGTTACTAATTAAATATGACTGAGTTAGTGTTTGCTCTATCTTTTCTGTCTAGGCCCTAAGCACTGATCTTTCTTCCTTCCTTAAAACCTCCCTCTTTGACCAATATTTTTAGTACTTGGCTCATTTCACTGTACGTGCTTGCTGCCAGAGTTGGTCTGACAGTAGTCCTCTGAGGCCACCTTGTTAATTGCAATTTGTTCTGGCCTTGAACCTTTGGGATGTCTCAAAGTATGTCTTAGATGGTGAGGTGTATTTGAAGAGTTAGCACTATTTTAATATAGGAAAAGAAAACTTCATCTAATTCATGCACAGCAAGATCGCACAGACAACAAATGAAAATGAGTGCACCGAGGTTTTCAGTGGTCCTTACTGGGGGATTGATATTAGCATAGAACCACCTTTAATCTTCTTAAAAATAGTGCTATGGGAGCTTTTGCATTTACCTGGCTGGCAGATCAAGCATCATTTTAAAGTCTTATTGAAATGTGGCATCTCTAACAATGCAGCACTCCCACAGTATTGCACTGAGAATTTCAGGCTAGATTTTTTGCCTTTCAACATCTATGATTCAGAATCAAAAAGAGCAACCAATGAGTAGTGTTGTGATGAGGCAATGAAAATATGATGGAATTTATAAACCAGACAGATTGCACAAGCAAGCAGCTCTGGCAGACTACCGCCCAGATGGAGAAAATGAACCCCAGCAAATCAGATTAACCTCCCACAGCATTTTTTTGGCATTTAAGGTGGTTATAGGTCTGGAGAATACAACAGCAGTGAATTATGTGAACCCTGCTTGGCTGTGTGGTAATGAAGCCCAAGGCTGTCACTTTGTCCTGCACACCAGCATGTCTCTGGGAAAGGGGGAGCTGTACTCAAATTGAATGAGCATGGCTAATCTTTTGTGTTTGCTGACTCTACGTACACTCAGTGAGATGCTGTTGTCCAGGCTTTACCTCTCCAATAACCCTTTCTCCATGAACTTTCATATGAGCCTTTGCTAGGAAGAAATTTTAAATCTTGGGCAAAAAAATAATGCATGCCAATTGCAGCTAAGAAGGAACTCCTTTCCATGAAGAATGTTGTGGTATATTTGCTTGTAAATGAGTATCATGTGTTAGTGACATACTGACATTATCGTGTCACATAGGGACATCTGTTAGTTGTTGTAGTCTGTAATAAAGTGTACATGCATGTTTTGAAACTCCTGGATATTATTATAGATGGTGCTTACCAGACCTACAAATCTGGTCCACAGACCACCTTCAAATACACTGCAAGTGGTGATAAAGATGGGTTAAACAATTGATGTATATGCACTTCAGTAGAGAAAGATGATCTTAAGATCACCCTGGCATGAAAATCTGCAACTTTGATAGAAGTGGCAGCAAAACTGTCAAGGAATATTATCCATTGCCAGGCAAAAAATGGAAGTCACTTATAGTCAGAGGCAACAGTAGAGCACCATGCCTAAAGCAGGGTCAGCACAAAGTGCATGCAAGTAGGACCAATTCTTGCTATTGTTGCAAAGGCAGCCAATCACTGCTCCTTTAAGGAGAAAAAGCGTCGGTCATATCAGAAGAAAGGATATGTAGAGATGACTTGTGGGTCCAAGCAAAGAATATCAGACTGGACCTGTGCTACCAAAGTAACAAGGTAACCCCCTTCACAGAGGATAAATGTATCCAGCAGGAAAATACAGAGAGAGACTTTGAATAACATCAAAACTAATTCTGAACTGGACTTCTGTAGTATCTAGCTACTTGCAGAAAGGGCGGGAAACTGCAGGATTTCAAGATAAAATCACCAATAAGTGAGCAAGCTGTTTAAATGAGTACTAGTATAGGAGCACGTTGTTCCATCTTGGGTAGAGGTACCTTAGGAAGTTTGGCCACCAACCTTTGATAGAAAGTACTGTTAGGATCATAACATTGTAGGGTGAAGTACTGGAGGCACTAGGGTCAATGTCATGCAATGTGTGTTACAATGGCCAGTGAGTAGACTTACCAATCATAGTAGCTGTCTATACAGAGCAACGGGCAATGTTAGGCAATGAGACTTTGATGTGGTTAGTGAGAAAACGATCTTTACAACTAGTAGATGAGAACTTTTCAGTCATGGGTACAGAAATTGTTAAAACGAAATTGAAAGAGATGTTTCTGAAACAGGTCTATGAGCACCTCTCAAAGGTTGGACTAATTCACATTTGGATATGCAGTCCACTTTGGAATAAAAGAAGTGGAGTTGTGCATTGATCATGGATTCCTGAAGTAGGAACCCTACATCCCTCTCTCCATGTCCTGCAAAGATTTTTTTTAGACGAGTTACATTTAGAACGTACTATGATTTTAAACATAAAAGGTATTGCCAGAAGTTTCATATCTTGGTCATGTCCTGACAAAAATCTCAAAGATTTCATGTTGACATCTACATCAAGAGTGGAGAATGAAACCACTGAAGAAGCCCCTGTAGGCATTGAGGTGGGCTACACAATCACTACAGCAAGCTCACATTGATTTTTTTTATCAGAGGTGTAGCAACAATTTTCAAGGCCATATTGGCACTCATTCTGCAGTTCAACTTGTGGGATCACACACAACACAAGAATGTGTACTTGAGGAGCTGAGACTGATTTTTGCAAAATGGGGTACACTTGAAAAGTTGATATCTAACAGTGGGGTTCATTTCACCTTTTATTTGTTTGGACACTTTATGAGGACCCCTGCCCCCACCATCACCATGTATGGAGCATGTAACAAAGCAACCAAAAGTCTGTAAGTGTTCTTAAGGAAGCCTTGGGGTAGAAAAAAAACATTTTCTCCAAGGTTGTTCAAGTTTAGCCATGAACCGTCATTTAGTTAACTTCCTTTTTCGGTATCTTACAACATCACATTCTAGTACAGGATTCACTCCAGGAGAGCTATTGATGGATTGCAGATTCAAGTATGTTTGAGTTTGGAGGAGAGAGAGGAGGGACGGCAGTTGAAACAAAATCTTGCTTTGTATCCTAACAAATCATCATGAAAAGCCAAAGAGAAGCATTTCAAGCAATATGAGTAAATGGCTAAGGCAATGAACAAGTAAGGCACAAAAAGGTGGTGGATTGTTACGAATAATGGTACTAAACAATATGCAGTGCAACAAGGAGGAAAGGTTGCAGCAAGAGGCATAGCAAAACATATTGGAGAGAGATGTGATTATGGTGTTAGTCCAGGTGGACATAAAACTAACTAATAAAGAAGAAATACAAGTCAAAAGTGAGTTAAGTCAAGGTGGCCCACAATCCTCAGACATCTGAGAACCCAACATAGTAAAGAATGTCTAAGAGTCTAAAACAGTGAGTTAATTGAACCTGTAGTTGATGTACAGTGGCATGCAAATATTTGTGCACCCCTGGTCAAAATTTCTGTTACTGTAAATAGTTAAGTGAGTAGAAGATGAACTGATCTCCAAAAGTCATAAGGTTAAAGATGAAACATTCTTTTCAACATTTTAAGCAAGATTAGTGTATTATTTTTTGTTTTGTACAATTTTAGGGTGAAAAAAGGAAAGGAGCACCATGCAAGAATTTGGGCACCCCAAGAGATTTGAGCTCTCAGATAACTTTTACCAAGGTCTCAGACCTTCATTAGCTCGTTACGGCTATGGCTTGTTCACAGTCATCATTAGGAAAGGCCAGATGATGCAAATTCCAAAGCTTTATAAATACCCTGACTCCTCAAGCCTTGTCCCAACAATCAACAGCCATGGGCTCCTCTAAGCAGCTGCCTAGTACTCTGAAAATTAAAATAAATGATGCCCACAAAGCAGGAGAAGGCTATAAGAAGATAGCAAAGTGTTTTCAGGTAGCTGCTTCCTCAGTTCGTAATGTAATTAAGAAATGGCAGTTAACAGGAACAGTGGAGGTCAAATTGAGGTCTGGAAGACCAAGAAAACTTTCCGAGAGAACTGCTCATAGGATTGCTAGAAAGGCAAACCAAAACCACTGTTTTGACTGCAAAAGACCTTCAGGAGGATTTAGCAGACTCTGGAGTGGTGGTGCACTGTTCTACTGTGCAGCGACACCTGCGCAAATATGACCTTCATGGAAGAGTCATCAGAAGAAAACCTTTCCTGCGTCCTCACCACAAAATTCAGCGTCAGAAGTTTGCAAAGGAACATCTAATCAAGTCTGATGCATTTTGGAAACAAGTCCTGTGGACTGATGAAGTTAAAATAGAACTTTTTGGCTGCAATGAGCAAAGGTATGCTTGGAGAAAAAAAGGTGCAGGATTTCATGAAAAGAACACTTCTCCAACTGTTAAGCACAGGGGTGGATCGATCATACTTTGGATTTGTGTTGCAGCCAGTGGCACGGGGAACATTTTACCGGTTGAGGGAAGAATGAATTCAATTCAATTAAAAAGCAAATTCTGGAAGCAAACATCACACTGTCTTTAAAAAAAAGCTGAAGATGAAAAGAGGATGGCTTCTTCAACAGGATGACGATCCTAAACACACCTCAAAATCCACAATGGACTACCTCAAGAGGCACAAGCTGAAGGTTTTGCCATGGCCCTCACAGTCCTCCTGACCTAAACATCATCAAAAATCTGTGGATAGACCTCAAAAGAGCAGTGAATGCAAGATGGCCCAAGAATGTTACAGAACTAGAAGCCTTTTGCAAGGAAGAATGGGCGAAAAATCCCCAAACAAGAATTGAAAGACTCTTAGCTGGCTACATAAAGCGTTTATGAGCTGTGATACTTGCCAAAGGGGGTGTTACTAAGTACTGACCATGCAGAATGCCCAAACTTTTGCTTTGGGCCCTTTTCCTTTTTTGTTATTTTGAAACTGTAAAAGATGGGAATAAAAAAGTAATCTTGCTTAAAATATTAAAGAAATGTGTCATCTTTAACTTTATGCCTTTTGGAAATCAGGTCATCTTTTACCCACTTAGCTATTCACAGTAACAGAAATTTTGAACGGGGTGCCCAGACTTTTGCATGCCACTGTATGTATGTGATATGAGGGAAAGCTAAGTTGTATATCTCTATGTAGGTGTCTTTGGCGTACAAGAGATGTAATGATATGATGTAAACACATCTCTTAGATAGGATTTACCAGCAGTTTAGGTCTAGCTCACCTATCAGGTCCCAGCTACAAATATGTTTTAAATCATTTTGTCAAGGTCTGGAGTGTCCAATGAAGGGACCATAGTTTTAAAATACTAAGAAAATAATACATCTTCACATCTGTGGATTCATGGGAAGAAACAAAAAGATTCCCCATTCTTGTGAACAGGTGGACAAGGCCTTGCACAAAGCTGGTGATTAGAGGCAAGAATGGATCAGAAAAGCAGAATGTGATTACTGTAAAAGTTGTAAAGCAAACTATGTGGATATCAGTTGATTGAACTTAGATGCACTTAAAGATTTAAAACCAAACTTTGCAAAGTTTGCATTTCATCAGTGATAAAGTACAATTATATTTGAGTGGGAGAAGTTCAGGTATCCTCTACTGTCCCATAACTGCCAGAAGATTCATAGCTGTGAACTCTCAACAGTTTTAATCAATTAATATCCATGGTATGATTAGAATATCTTGCAATCAAATATCTGCTATGTGATCTGATTTCCACAACCCACTCCCAGCTTTGTCACTCCTGGTTGATGAAGTCAGCTTCCTCATTAAATATTGCTTTGCAGAGATTCATTTTATTCCTAATTTTGTGCATATCTGTGATTATGAAGTATGTTCAAAGCTGTGGTAGTGGCTGGCAGTGTGACTTAGTAAAGTCTGGAACTGATGTGCTCCCCACAAGCAGTGTTTGTCAGCAGGCTCAGTGGAGATTTGTTTGCCCCACATGCACTTGAGGAGTTTTCATCCAGTTGGTGAGTCTTGTGCAAATGTGAAAAAGCCAGCATCAGATGATGAATTGCTCCAGGGAAGGGTGAGAATGGGGAACCTACTGTCACATGCTATGGTTGAAGTATTTTGCTTTGAGTCAGGATGAAGAAGAGTATAGAGAGATCTGGAAGATAGGGTGGGAGAAAGTAAGTAGTTGGAATAGGCGGTAGGTCATGGATTATAAACAACGCTTGGGCCAAATGCCCTGTTTCTGTTGCCATACTTCAAATGAGTTCAGCCAGAATTCATGGTTCATGGTGTGTTCACTGTGTGCAAACCTCAGTGCCAAGAAGTGCAAACTCATCAAGCTTCCCCATCAGTGAATTAGCAATAGCAGAGGTAGTATGAGAACTAAACAAAAACAGTTGATCTACTATCTTACTTAGAAGTTTGGTAGGGGAAGATTTAATACCTGCAATAGCTGTGGTGTGAATTTTTAAAGGTTTTTTAACTTCTACGGATTCTGGGCCAGTCAATTGGAGTTGCAGCAGCACTGCAACATTGTTAATCCTTTGCTGGTATTAAGTGCTCCTGGGACCGACCTAGTGTAGCCAGGTCCAGAGTAGAAGGTCTGACTCAGAAGGCTAGGTGCTAGGTTCTTTCATGGGCTGTGTATGGTAACTTCCAATTTAGCATCTATGATAGTGGAATCCTGTGCTACCTTGTACGTACTCTTGCCTGCCATTGTCTGGTTGGAAACTCCTATCCAGCTTTACAGCCAGCTGTAAGAAATCTTGGGGAAGAAACACCACATCTGTGGCATTGTTGTTATCATCACATATGAAGCTCTAGAAACCTTTGATGTACGCGGCTACTAAGCTTGGAGTCTCGCTCTCCTTAGCACCTCCAGCACTGACACCCATCTGTAAGGTCTGCTCATTCAGACTCCAAAAGCAGATTAGTCTGTTTTGGTTTGCTGTTTCTGGTGGTTCAACATGATGGAATTGCGGAGTGAGATCCTGGGAGGTTGGCCACAATGGAATACTGCGTATTCACTGTGGTCTGAACCAAAATCCTGGTCTCTCTTGGATCTGGAAGCAACTGGATAGAATTTCCTGAATGCATAAATGCATCTTAATTCAGTATCATTTTTAAAAATAAAAAGGGAATAAAGCAGTGAAAACCCGGATTAAACCCCCCCCCCCACCCCCCGACCCCATTTCAGTTGACAGACCTGGGAACTGTCAGTAGAGTGCTGCCTTAATTCTGAAGGGAGATCATCTCCTTGTCAGCAGCAAGGCTTCACCAAATTTGCTTTCCATTCTACTTGGTTTGTATTTCCAGACAAAACAAAAGGTCTGGAATATTCTCTGGTGCGGCCATGCACTATTGTGTACCTGGTTTACTGGAAGCACCTTTGACCTGAAGTGCACCAGTGGCACTCATCCCCTGGCCATAGCTCTCAGGGAGCCAGGTGCATGGTGGAGCTGCCAAGAACTTACTTAGTTGCTGCAGTGAAGGTTGGTGTTTCATTGGGTCACAGTGTACCAGAACCTTAGTGGCATTAATGACTGATATGTCAAATCTAAAACAAGATGCAGCTTCGAAGCCTTTGTAGGGAACAGAAAACCCTGAAATTCCCAATTTTAAAATGAATGCTGCATAGACATAAAAATTCAGAGGAGTAGGGCACTCATCCCCTCATCCCTGCTCTGTCACTTGGTAAGATTGTGGCTGATCTAGGTGTGACCTTAACTCTGCATTCCTGCCTACTTGTGGTAATGTTTCAAAGTTAAAGTCAAGTTTATTGTCGTATGCAGACGTACATGTATGCACAATTTCAATGAAAAACTTACTTGCAGCAGCATCAGAAACACAACATTCACAAGAAAAACATAAATCAACAACATAAATTATACAAGAAAGAACACAATTAGAACAAAGAAAAGTCCATTGTAGTTCAGTGGTCATAGTGTTGCTATACTGAGGTAGTGATTAGGCTTGTGCAGGTTGGTTCAAGAACCAAATGGTTGAAGGGAAGGAGCTGTTCCTGAACCAGGTGGTGTGGCACTTCAGGTTCCTGTACCTCCTACCCGACGGTAGCCGCAAGAACATCGCATGGTGGGGATTTTTGGTGATAGATGTTGCCTTCTTGAGGCAGTGCCTCATGTAGATACTACTGATGGTGGGGAGGGATGTGCCAATGATGTATTGGACTGAATCCACTACTTCTGCAACTTCTTGCATTCCTGCGCATTCAAATTGCCATACCAGACTATGATGCAACCAGTCAGGATACTTTTAACAGTACATTTATAGAAGTATACAAATTTACACAAATTCATACCCTTATCAAGAATTACTCTACCTTTGTCTTAAAAGTATTCAAAGACTCTGCTTTCACCACCATTTGAGGAAGAGACCCATGGCCCTTGAGAGAGAAAAAATGCCTCATAACTGTCTTGAATGTGCAACCCAATATTTTTAAACATGCTTGCTTTAATAGTCCTTACAGGGCAAATGGGCAGATACCCATTTGTTTCCTTCATGGCTCGGCTACTCAGGATGGTGATCAGCTGCACTTGGCTGGTCACAAGTGGTGACTCCCAGTCCGTGCCACGGTAGCTGTTTGCACCCTTAAATGCCCAAAGGTCTGCTGCATTTGGCTTTACCTCGGCCAGTCACTGAGAAGATGATCCTACTGGTTATCACTCTTCACCAACCTCCAGTCCATCTCCCTGTACCCCTTCTCAGAAATGCCTGTGCAAGGAAAATAGGTGAAGACAGGATTCAGTTTGGCTGTAATGTTTCCAATAATGAATAGTTTTGCCGTGAGTCACACATTAAAAGTTAACATATGAACAAGAGGAGGGAATTTAGCAGAAATGGGCTTGTATTCCTTTGGAGAAGGTATGACAGTTTCAGACATCTTGGTCATATTATACTATTAACAGATTTGATCGAATAGGTAAAGAGAAATTATTTCCTCTGCTGATGAAGTGGGGAGGAGGGCAAGTTCAGAATAAGAGAGCACGGTCTTAAAACTAGAGCTGAGCATCACATAATTGACATCAAGAAGAACTTATTCACTCAAAGAGTGGTGATTATCTGGAATTCACTTCCACAGATATCTGGATGTTGGCTGAATGGAACTTATAAGAAAGCAATGAATTGATTTTCGTTGGTAATGTTGAGGAAGACAGGAGCAAATGGTAGTAGACACAAGGTACAGATCAGCCATAACCTAATGGAATGAATGGCCGACCCCTGTTTATGTCCCTAAGAAGACTGTTGCCTCCCTGCCCCACTTTGAACATTCTTTCAATGCATCCTGAAACTTTTCTTTAACAGTGTGCATGCACTCAAGTCCAATTTAAAATGAATAAATTCAGTATATATATATAAAAAAAATTGCCGCCATTAATAGGGACGTTATACTTGCCTGAAACCAGTCATGTAGGTAAAGCTTGCAAACAATAAGAAATAAAATTCCGTTCTTTCTGTTCAAGGTTCAGCAAGTGCTTGCTGCCTGCTTTACCTGTTGTGTTGCATTAATATTGATGGAAGGTGTTCGTCAAAGGTTTGTCCCTCTAGATCAGGCAGTGAGCCAGACTTGCTGCATGTATTTATGTTTAAAATGTTTACTCTCAGAACAAGAGCTTTCCCTTGAGCAGAGGTGAATTTCGACTCTCTGGAGCTATTAGAACACCCAGAATTCTGTATCTTGGCATTTGCCAGTGCCCTAATGTTCAAAATGCTATAGTATTACAACCTGGTTTGAATTTTGCTCATCAATTTGATGTGACAAGGTTAGTGAAGAATCAGGCTATTAAACTGGAATGTCTTGCCAATATATGCAATGATACAGGTATTCTAGATCAGTGGTTTTCAACCTTTTTCATGCTGCGGCCCCCCCAGAACATGTCCTTGTTAGATGATGGGCCCACAAAATCAAGCAATCGATAATTCATGCATACAACATTTAAATTACTGCACATAGACCCTATTGAAACAGTGACTATTTCAATCACCGATAATTACCAACGGTGTCTTTCAGTGTTCAGTTCAATGTGAAGGTTGTGCCTGTTTTGCACTGCAGAGTTTGTCCAAACGTGGTGGTATGTGCGACAAACATATGCATATGTCATCCTCAATATTCAGTCTTGATCTGTATTTGGTTTTCATGTCAGTGACTGCAGAAAATGCTATTTCGCACAAGTAAGTGGTTGCAAGTGGTAACAGAACATTGACAGCTTTGCCGGACAGCAGTGGATACTCCTGGGAGCATGCTATCCAGAACGACAACAGTGACATTCAGTTGAACTGCAAGCGCAAAGTCCTGTCGGATGACAGTTCAGCCAATTCTTCTTGTTCACGTCCAGTTAAATCAGTAAGCACGCATTCAAATGGATTTTGAATCCAATCAAACATGCTCGTGTCATCATCGCCGAAATACTCATGGAAATAATGTGACAGTTGTCGAATATGGTTCAAAACGGTGCTCGCAATGGTCTCTGTCTTAGTCTCGTTCACCGTCAGAAAGTCAGCCAGCAACGGAAACATATCATAGACGCCTTGCTCACATCTTCCCTTCCAGATATGGAGTTTTTTCTGGAAGGCATTGATTTTGTCATGCGTTTCAGAACATTTGAGCCAGGTCCTTGCAATGATAGATTTAAGCTGTTCAAATGTTGAAAATATCTGCAAGATAAGCTAATCTGGCAACCCACGTCTCATCTGTCAAGAACTGCGCCAATGATCCATTATGCTCATTTAGAAAAATGAGCCGTTCATCTCGCAATTCATATACATGCTGCACAACGCGGCCTCGTGAGAGCCATCTGACTTCTGTATGTAGCAACTAATGTTTATGCTCGGCTTCCATTTCACGGCATATGTTTTCAAACAAATGATGATTGAGCGGCCTGGCTTTGATAAAGTTAACGATTTAATGCATGTGGAAAACACATCCGCAAGATTTTCATCTGTATCCTTTGCAGCCAAAGCCTCACGGTGAATCATGCAATGGGTTGCTGCTACATGTGGAGCTGCTACTTTCACTCATGCAACCAGACCCGACTTCCGTCCTATCAATGCGGCAGCACCATCTGTGCGTACTCCAATACACTGTGTCCACACCAATGCCGATTGTACAACAAAAGTGTCAAGCACACGGAAAAGTTGTACGCCCTGAGAGCGCCTAGCAAAACAAAAAGTCTTCCAAAGCCCCTCCTTCCCAGCAATATCGAACATAAACCAACAACTGCGCAGCACTGGCAACATCAGTACTTCCATCGAGCTGAATTGCAAATCTGACTTGCTGAAGACATGCTATCAGCTGGCTCTGTATCTCTTCCGCCATATCGCCAATTCTTCTGCTTACTGTGTTATCAGACAGTGGAATGGCTTTCAGTTTTTGACTGGATTCTTTTCCCAGTACAACTGCACACACATCTACTGCTGCAGGCAGTATAAGCTCTTCTCCAGTTGTGTGAGGCTTTCTGGAACGCGCTATTCGTAATGCTACCAAATATGATGCGCGAAGAGCCTTCTCATTTACAGTGGCGCAGGCTGTCATTTTGCCTTTCTGCTTGAGGTACAGCTCCTTTTGCCGCTCAAGGTATTCCTTCGGCTTACTGGCAATATCTGATGCACTGTTGTTAAATGGCGCTTCAGTTTCGCTGGTGTCATTGCATCGTTGGACAGTGTTTGAAAACACAACACAGAGGTTGGTCTGCATTTGTCCCCACTGCGATGAAGCCATATGCAGTGTATTCTGGACCGTACTTGCGTTGTTTTCTCTTTCGGTCACCCTTATCCCCTTCGTCATCAGAATCTTCCGGTTTCTGGTCAGCTTTTCTCGTCAGAAATTTCTCCATACTCAGCAATATATGCTGGGCAATTTAATTACTATTACTGATAAACAAAATTATCAAAACTAATCTAAAATTTACACGCTTGCACACGTTTCATTTAACAGTGACGTCACTGTGGTGTAAATACACGGTAAGTAAGCAATATTATTAAGGCACACCAACAACTTCACTCAGTCTCGCCAACACTACAGTGCACAACGGCATATTAGTGAGTAGTGAACACTACTGACTACTCTGACTACACAAATCGAATATTAAGAGCGGCGGCTTACCAGAAGGGAACACTGCCTAAGTTGCTAAGATTGTCGCCTATAACAGATAGAATAGATATGGCCGATTTTCTGAATAGTGGAAAACTGGAGCAAAGCAAGTAAGCTACGTCTTTGTAACAGGTCGCTTTTCTATTTTTTTCTTGGCTTGCTCGCGGACCCCCTGGCAACCCACTGCGGACCCCCAGGGGTCCACGGACCATAGGTTGAAATTATATCATAATGAGGATAAGAAAAGGAATTTTGTCCCTTTTTCAGTGGGGTTAATTTTTTCTTGATCATATCTGTGGACTCAGCCTTTATATTCCCATCTCTATGAGTACACTCTTCGATAGAAAGGTAGAATTGTTTGTGGATTAGAATTGTGCAGTGCCCATGGGTATGTATCCATGGAGAAAGAATACGATGGTTAAATTAGGACAGAACAACCACAGGAGCTAATCAAGGGGAATAGGGAAGTTCTTTGAGTGACCTGTCCAGTATTCTTCCATTAACCAACATGAGTAGAAGGAAATTGATAGCTTGCATTTGCCAAGCCATGGAGGGATGTAATAGTGTACACAATGGCTGTCACATTGACTACAGAAAAAATAACAAGTAGTCAAAGTACGTCATTTTACCTGGAGCTCCCTGGGATATTTATGAAATCATTCTTGCATGCTATATACATTGTTTTCTTTGCACTCTTATCTCCAGTGAGCCCTTGTCCTATCACATATTTGATTTCCCCAATGACAGATGAAATTTACTTTCTTTCGTCGCAAAATTAGCATTGATGGGCAAAAAGATTAGCATGTACATGGTGAACAGAAGGGTCAGTTTCTGTGATGTACAACATAATGACTCTAGGGACTCTTAACTATCTCAGTAAAAACCTGTTTGAGCACTTAAATTGCCTAGGCATTGAAGGCTATGGGACAAGTATTGGAAGATGGGATTAATACATGGATGTGGTGAGCTGAATAGCCTGTTTCCATGCTGTATGACTATTCGCACAACAACTCCAATTTATACAGCTCTCTTAAACTGTAGAACATCTCGAGGCACTGAACTGAAGAAGGATTCAAGCTTTTTTTTGTTTTTATTCATGATAAACATTTTTTCTTACTCAGCTATTGTGGTATTCTTTACATTCAGTTGTTTCTTTCTCCTTCATTTGCCAGGCCTTTGAAACCCAAGAATGGCACTGAATCTGTCAGACCTGTGCAAATACTGGTGTTGCCTACATTGAAGATCTTGACCTTTTTCCTTGCTCCTTCAACTTAATAACAATGTGTAGAAGTTTTGCAGAATTGGAATTGTTATTTTAATCTAATGGAGTTATTTCTTGAAGAGGAGATGGCATTTCATAATGTGTCTTTATCAGTTACATGTACATCGAAACACACAGTGAAATGCATCTTTTGCGTAAGGGTGTTCTGGGGGCAGCCTACAAGTGTCGCCACACTTCTGGCGCTAACATAGCATGCCCACAACTTCCTAACCAGTACGTCTTTGGAATATGGGAGGAAACTGGAGCACCCAGAGGAAACCCACGCAGACTCGGGAGAACATACAAACTCCTTACGGACAGTGGCTGAAATTGAACCCAGGTTGCTGGTGCTGTAATAGCGTTATGCTAACCGCTATGCTACCGTGCCTGGCCACTACCATGCCTGCCCACAAGACTAGATTGGCTTGCTAAAGTTTATAATTTACAGAACTCCCATAAGCTAATGGCCATGGTAATCAGGTGCAATAGGGAACTAAGCTTTGCCATTTATGCCGTCAGAATGGCAGGAGATCTGTTATAACGTGACTGGAATACAAGTTGAAAAGACGCTATGACTGTTTGCGTGTTTATTCTGATTGAAGTTTCAATGCAGCAAGTGGAATGACTTGCATTACTTTGTGGCTGAGAATGTGGTTTCTTTTCAAAGGAAGAATAACACGAGAGGGCACAGAAAAAGCAGAAAGATAGGAAAAAAAATGCTCATGAAGTTTTTAACTGCCAGTGATTAAAACTACACTCCGACAAGGGAGGACTTCTCATAAAGTGAAATGTAAAGTCGTCAAGGCAAAGAGGAAGTCTATTGATTGGACTGAAAGAAAATGTTATTCAGAGGGAAAAGTATTGGAAGGTCATTTCTATCCACATGACAATAGCTAAACTGATAAAGTGAAGTGATTTGTTTATCCCCTAGACAGCAGGATTATTTATTGAAGAAGTATATTGGGTGCTGCACAATAAACCAGGGGAGGAGAAACAGTTGTAGGGCTAGAGTTTTAAAGAGGTGGGATCATTGAGCGATTTTAACATGAGGAAAAGAGAAAGGAAGTTAAATTGTTAAGGCATTGGTAGATTGGGAACTAATGTTGGTCAGTAAGTGCTGGGATTGATGAGAGAATGATGTGAGTTAGTATGTAAGCAACTGAGTATTGGAATGTGCGTCAGATTAGTCAGATTTGGAAATAAGAGAAGTGTAAGTGAATGTTTGAGTATGTGGGGCTGAGGAGGGGGCAAAGATGGATAGTATGATTGAGGTGGAAGTAGGGTAGTGTTAATGACGGGAGGAGATGCCATTGGGAGTATCAATAGTGAAGAAACGGAGTCTCTGGCAGGGGCTGAAGTTTCTGGCTTTGATCTTCCCCATGTCTAATTGGGGGTTATTGTGACTCACCATGGATTGGATGTCGGTCTGACAACACAGAACAAACCACAAAAAAAAATTAAAGCTTAGTTCTTCAAACCATAAAATGATTGAAATTCTTTCTCCACAGGAACAATGCTTCAAATTTAGTTTGGATTATTTGAAGCCATGCCCTACTTTCAGTGTATTAATTAATAAAAATTGTACTTACAATATCTTCAGCCACATTCACAAAAAATTGTTTTCATGTTAAAAGACGCACTTAATTCAATTCAACCTCTTAAGCATCATATGGGCAACAAATTGAGAGATGAATTCCCCAGTAACCAGAACTACACAGATTTTTGCATTGGAAACATTAATTGTCCGCTATCTAACACACCCACTCTTGTGTGCACCTCTTTATCCTCTCCCCTTTAAGTATCTCCCCTGTAGAATTATTTCAGTAGTTGAGGATGGAAAGGAGAAGGATTTCTTTCTCCCTCTGGTATCCTCCCTCATGCATGCAGAGGACACAATGACCTCCGCTATCCTCCTTTACCCTGGGAGTGGTAAAATTTGCTGCAAGCTGTATACCAGTTGCAACCCATCTGGTTATGAATCAGTGATGCTTCAAAAATCAGTCTGAGAGAGTGCCAAAAATATTAAGCAGAACAAAACCAAGACTTTTTGGGTAATGTCTACTTTGCCTGGTTTACATGAGGATACAACGTTGGTAAGTAATTGATCCTAATAACAATGGTGCAGTTCTGCAACAGATGATAGGGCTGGAACTGAAAAAGAAAAGTCTTGTTGAGGAACATTAGCTTCATTTTTGATTTTAATTCTATGTTGTCTGATTATTTGCCATCCAGGCCCTGAAATTGCTGTACTTTCTTCCAATTAAACATGGGGAAGATCGAAGTTGTCACCTGCAAGCCCCACTGCAGCCTCTGTTTCCTTGTCACTAATGACCATGTTGTCGAGCTTGGTATGCTATTTCACCTGAGTTGAGGAAGGATATACTTTTCCTAGAAGGTTGGCCACAAAGATTCACAGGAGAGATGCTTGGGAGGATGGGTCATTCTGTTCAAGACTGAGGGATACTAAAGGAATTGGGGATTTGAGCTGAGACTGATTTTATTGAATGAGAGAGCATCCTCGAGAGGGTTGACCCTACTCCTTCTCGTATCTTTGCAGATATACTGCCAGGTTTCCTACATTACATTGTGAACATCAAGAATTTTTCAAGGTTTTAAAGTATTTTGGAATTACTTGAGAAGCAATATAAATCCAAGTATCTTTTTCATTTCAGTCCCTGCATCCAGTAATTCAGCTGTGGTCTCAGTGAAGCCTTGTACATTTAGAGAAGGATTTTCTTAACCTTTGTTTGCTTTCCCCTTTAATAATGTCCTAAGGTTGATAGATGTACCTCTGTGTTAGCCTTCTGTGTTTCATGTACAAGCATATTCAGATCATCACCAGCAAAGTTTTGGAAGGTGTCATTGACAGTGCTACTAAGTGGCACTTACTTACCAAGTAATCAGCTCACCAATGCACAGTTTGGGTTTTGTCAGGGCCAGCCCATTCTAGAACCTTACCAGAACCTAAGTCCAAACATGGACCACAGAACTGAGTTCCAGATGTGGAGTGAGAGTGACTGCCAGTGGGGAGCTGGCACAAAAGAGGAATTGAGCCCAACATCAATCAGCCATGATTATATTGAATAGTGGGGCAGGCTTGATGGGCTTGGTGGCCTACTCCTGCCCCTATTTTCTTGTAGCACCTCACAAACCCAAAGCTCTACAACAAAAAGGATAAAAGAGAGCAAGTGCATGGGAACACCACCTTCTATGCAGGGCCCTCTCAAGTTGCACATTAATCTGATTTGGGAATAAATCACCAGTCCTTCATTGTCTCTGGACCTAAATCTCCACATTACTCCATGGTGGGAGTACCTTCAGCAGAGGACTGCAGCAGTTCCAGGTGGCAACTCAGCACCACCTTTTCAAAGGCAATTAGGGGGTGGGTAATAAATGCTGGCCTTGCCAGCAATGCCCAGAATCCAGTAAATGAATAAATTCAAAAAGATACCCGTGTAGGACCAACATTTGATAGGTTCTTACCATTTACAAAGGATGGGTTTTTTTTTCAGTGCTTCCTATCAAAATGTGGAACTTCCCATTACCACACATTCTTGTCCAAAAGCCATCTTCTTGCCCAATCTCTTAAACTGTCTACATTTCATTGCACAGTTGTTGCAACCTCCTCACAGCTTTTTTCTTGCCTGTTTTTTAAATCAGCAAACTTACTCCCTTTTCCTATGTCATTAATGTAGATTGTTGGCAAATCCCAGCACTGATCTTTATGGCACCTCTTTAATGACAGTTTGATATTTATTATAACCCCACAGTAACCAGATATTCTGTGGTTAGTGTGGGGATTTATCGTCTGATTATGGGATAAGTACTGGCTATGACAACAGGGATAACTCCTCTCCTCCTCTTCAAAAGAGGACCCTGAATTTTTTCATCTATCTGAGGGATCTGTATTGATCTAAACAATTTAACAAGATCAGTACTGATCGAGCAATGTGATATTCTTCAGCACTACATCAAAGCATTAGCCTAGATTTTTGTGTTCAAGTCTCTGGAGTGGGTTTAAACTCACAATGTTCTGATTGGTGAGAGTGTTATCACTGAGCCATGGCTGAATGCTTGAGATTTGGGGAGTTAAAATATACTTCATTGTGAATTGTGATTATATTTAGTACCTACAAGATAAGGGATTTGCTTTTGAAACTAAATAGAAAAGCAGTCATCACTGATCTTGTTAAATTCTTTTCATTCAGAGAGCAGCTAATACTGTTCCCCTATAGACTTAAGTTAGGAAATACTGATTCACAGTGACAAATGTTTTTCTCTTCTACTTTGAACTGTAGAAGTACCCATTTTCCATTAGAAAGATTCTTAGTTTCCTCTTAACTTTTCTCCTGTTGTTTGCAGTGTATGGGGCACAGGGCACAATTTTCATCTCTCAGTGCTCAGGGTTTCCATGTGGTTTAACATAGCATGGAGATAGTATTAGGTGCTGTGGAGAGAGCACCTGAAGATTCATTAAATTTGTGGATTTAGATTTCCAAATCCATTAAAGGCAAGAAAAGTTGTACATAGAGACCAGTAACTTTGATCTTTCAACTCAGTGTATGCTCTTGGGTCAACGTCCTGACTCTAGTTTCTATAAAGAATGTAGTTAGTTGCAACCACATATCTGCCAGTGTGGATGATCTTTGAGAGGAGCTTTAAGGTGGAAACATAAGATTGTCGTTCAGGATTATGTGGTCATTATCATACAGCTGTTTATGGAAGCCAGCTGTGTCCATACTGGCTGCCACACTTTCTACATTCCAACAGCCAAAAACTATTTCATTTGCTGCAAAGTGCTTTAGTTCATCCAGAGAAGGATGTGAATGGTGTTCTACAAACAGTGGAGTTTTTTAGGTGATGCAAAAAGTGTCTGCCTGAAATTTGAGATGAAGTATGTCATTGCGGTAGTGTGGGAGGGCAATCCCTAGAGTTTCTTTCACCATTACCTATGTTCATTCTTTCAATTATTGTAACTGAATGGTTCTGAATTGAGAGAGCTTGGGAAAATTAGAGTTAAAGCATTTGCAAGCTTCTCACCAATCTTCATTAAAATTCTTGCATGAAAATCATCTTCTGTGGATTCTTTAATTACATTATAATTATCTTTTACATTTTTCCCCTATTAATTTTATTGAGAAGCTGTTCCCAAGGGGAACTTCCTTGGGATGTCTACTATGCTATCTTCTTCCACTATAATAAATACAAATACAGAGTAATTATTCAGAATGTCCATAATTTCCTTACTTTCATTTACAATTTGCTGATATCCCTTTTAAAGAAACCCAATCTGTTCCTGATCACCACCTTTTACCAAATATAATTATTATTTTTTTAAAAATCCTTTGTTCTCAACTCAGAAGCTTAATATCGGTTTTGCAGGATCTAAAAATACTTGATGTTGGCGTGGGGATCAGCTGAGATCAGGGAATAACTTGCTCTGCAAAACTAGGTGATGCTCAGTAGGCTGAGGCAGTAAGGAACAGGTGCAATGAGATGGACAATTGTGAATGGTCATTAAAATGTGAGAAGAAATTATGGCTGAAAAATAGAATATGGAAAATTCTGAGTGAAGAGGAGCTGGACAATGGAGCTTAAAGATGAAGAGATGGTAATAAAGATTCACAGTAAAATATAGACCAGTGAATAGATAGAGATTGTCAGTAGAGGATGAATGGTGTAGAATAGACAGTGGAAGTACAGCAAGCATGTAAAGGATGGACATTGACAGATAGACACCAGATGACAAACTGTGGAGAATAGAGAAAATTGAATGGACTGCAGGCGATGGATGGTAGTGGATGGAATGTCGGAATTGGACAGAAGATGGAAAGTCAGGGATGGATAGTTGTTGGACAGTAGGAAGAGGAGTGTAGAGGATGGAAAATAGAAAGGCAAGAGTAGATGGACAGTTGTTGATGGTCATTAATGGAGGGACAGCATAACATGGGCAGTTGTTAATGGCCTATGGAGAATGGGCAGCGGGAGCTGCACATTTAAGGAAAGCACAGTGGAGAACGGGGATGAATAGCAGAAGATGGAGAGAAGGCAGTGGGGGTTAGAGGATGGATGTTAGTGAATGGATAGCATGGGGTGATCAGTTATTGACAGTAGATGGGCATTAAGGGGAACACAAAATAGAATGGGCAATAGGGGATGGGCCTTAAGGGATGAAGAGTGCAATATGGTTGTGAATGGATAGTAAGGGATGGACAATGGCAGTGGACTTTAGGTGTGGATGATGGGAAGTAGGGGTGTGGAAGAGATGCATAATTGAGGGTAAGTATTAGAGGATGGGCCTTGGGGTGTGGACTATGCAGTTGGGCAAGGACAGTAAATGATCAGTAGAAAATGCACAATTGTGGAATTAAAGTTGGGATGGTCAGAGAGAGTCCATAATGGGGAAGAATAATAGAGGGTGGATACAAGGATGAAAAGTTGGCTGTGGACGTAGGGGATGTACCGTATTTGGACAGTAGAAGGTGGCAGTAGAGGTGTTCTGGATTATTGACTGAAGGAAGGAGTGTAGGATATGCAGTATAGAGTGCAGTTTAGCATTCACAGTTGTGGAGGATGGTAGATGATGGGCAGTAGGAGATGGACAATAGCACAAGTACAGCAGGAGATGGACATTAGGACTGGGAGGGGGAGGATGAGAAATGGGGTTTGGAGTGTTAAAGTACAGTAGAAGATGGACAGTAGGGAAAGGATAATTATTAATGTGATCAACAATAGAGGATGATAGTTTGAGGATAGACTATGTGGTGGAGAGTCGGACAGAAGGACTGGAGTTGCATAAGGTGGAGGATGGATGGAAGGAGAGTGGCAATAGAGAACGGGCTGTAGAGCATTGCAATGAAGATGGACAGCGGGGGATAGGTATGATGCAATGCATAGTCAAAAATGGGTAGTGGAGGTGGATAGTTGGGCATGGGCAATAGGTAGTGGGTAATGTTAGCTGGACAGTAAGGGATGAACTGTAGAGTTTGGACACCAGAAGATGGAGGTGTTTGGGTTTATATGTGACTATAAAGCTTCAGCAATGTAGTTATTTGCAAACTACCCTTTGAAATAGATTAGCCTTGCAAAACTACACCATTGTATCAAATGCACTTCACAACATTGGACTGCAACTGAGCATGAAAATGGTCAAGCTAACACTCCAGTGCAGTGTTGAAGAAGTGCTGCACTGTTGAGGGTGCCACTGTATCGAGGAAATGTAAGGCAACAGACCATCTACCATCTTGGATAGCTGCAAAATACTGTGGACCTAACTGAGCAGGGAATTGCTTTTTCATTGTCCATGCCAATAGTTCTCTCAATCAACATCATTTGACTGAAAGTGGGAATTTGCTCTGTTCATGTTTGGCTGCCACATTCTGATATTACAACAGTATTACACTTCAGAAGTACTCCACTGTCTTGTGATTGTGAAAAGGCACTACATAAATGCACGTAATGACTTTTTAAAAACTCAGTGACTGCATATAGACTGCGGTGTAAGAGAATACATGCAAATTATTCACAGCTTCAATATAATGTTGGTATTTGTACATGCAAACAGAACTCGCCCAAGCCTGAGGGCTTTGAGCAGCAGATAATAATATGCAGGCAGGCAGAGTGAGGGTGTTCAGACCTTTCTACCTTCCTTGTTTGAAATGAAATTATGTTCTGGAATAGTTTTGTCTAAAATGTATCCAAAAACACTAAAAAGAATTGCATTTCTTTTGTTTACTGAGAAATTGTGAAACCAGAAGAACTGATTATTTCTTTCAAAACAGAAATACCATTTTGACCTGAGCAAGGGAGGCACTCCCAGCATCAGAAGTTATCTGATAGTGTGGTATGAGGAACCACAGGATATTACTGTTGCTACATTGCACATTGTACTTGACCTGCAAAGTCTTGGTATTTATGTGGGACAAACATTAATTTAAAAACAATGAAACAGAAATGTGTTGATATAATGTTAACAATTGGAGCCTTATGGGATCTTTGAGGAAAGATGCACGGGAGGTAAAGTGTAAGCACATTGAACTTTCAGTGGGAATCTATTTTTAATCCGTTTCAAATAAAGCACATTTAATGTCTCAGTTCAAATGGTAACCTCTACAATTTGTAGGCTATAACTTGAAGATTACTAGATCTTTGAACTGTGTAATCCCATTCTCAGTGAATTCTGTAGATCTACAGATTTGAGGGAGATTAAAATGTTTCTGTCATTGGCTTCAAGAGGAATAATTTTGCAAAGCAGTAAGAATAAAACTGCTCATTTTCAACATTTAACAAGTGACAATGATATTAGATCTGCTGAAGAAAGAGTGGCAGAACAAACTTGAGGAACCAGGTGTCTCTATGTCTACCACTGTGTCACAATGTTATCAACTGAAATTTCAGGATGACATTTTATATGCATCTCTGTAAGCATCTCTGTCAACACTGAAGGAAATGCTTGATAGCATTGAATTTACTCAGTGGTGTGGGTGAGTAGTTCATCTAGTGAGGTGATTTGTACCATTTAGATTTATCCAAATATATGGTTGATGTCTTCAATGATGTTGAATTTTTCCAATGAAATGTTTGATGCCATTGTGTTTTCCTAATGAATTGATGATGCAGTAAAGACAGAAAATGCTGGAAGCATTCAGTGGGTCAGGCAGCATCTATGGAAAGGGTAACAGAGTCAGGTTTCAGGTCAAAGACCTTTTGTCAGAACTGATTAAAATGTGGCTTTAAAATATTGAGAAAGTGGTAAGATGGATGGATAAGACAAAGGGTGTATATGAGATAGGGTGAGGCTGGAGTTGCCATGGGGATGAGTTGTCCTGTCAAATGAGTTAATGGCGACAGAGGGTAATTATGCTGCTTTGTCTGTGTGACGTCCAGCAGGTCAGGCTATGCTAATGGTGAAGGAAAAACTGAGCCAATATCACAGATGGATGAATTGGAGCAGAAATGGTCAGTTTTGAAACTGATAGATAAAACACATTATCTCAAGTTAGAGCTTAATATTGAGTCCAGAAGGCTCCAATATGCCCATTCAGAAGATGAGGTCTTATTTCCCAGACTCACATTAGGCCTCATTGTAACTTTCCCAAGAGGCCATAAATGGGTAGGTCAGAGGGGAATGGGGAATTAAAGTGACAGACAGTTGATGTTTGGGTTCATTGCTGTGGACCTGAACACAGGTGCTTCCGCAAAGTGATCAACTATCTATGTTTAGTTTTTCCAGTGTAGAGGTGCTCACATTGTGAACACTGAATGCAGTAGACTAGATTGAAAGAAGTGCTTGAGTTCTTGGATTGAAGGAAGTGAAGAGGGGTTGCATCTCCTGCAGTTGCTTATGAAAGTGTTGTAAGATGAGAACTGGTTGGTGTGGTCAGAAAGCCAGACAAGGGAGTTGTCAAGGGAAAGATCCCTTTGAAATGCTGAAAGGAGAGAGGAATAAAACTTGTCTGATGCTGGAATTTTGTTGGAGCTTGGCATGAAGGATGACCCATTGAATGCAGAGGCTAGTGGCGTCAAAGGCGAGGACTAGGGGAACTGACCTTGCTTTACCCAGGATGAGAGGGTGCTAGCAGAGATGCTGCAGAAACAAGTGATGATAACATTTCATTTTCTCAATGAATTACCTGGTGTCAATGACAGAATGAAGTGTTTGCAGGTTTTGGAACTTATTTTGATGAGTTTATCTAATGCTTTCAAGTTTGCATATATTGGCATTCCTATTTGACCTTCAAAGGAGGTGATATATCTTCTGCATGTGTGCAGAAATGGTTGATTGGGTATAACAATTATTCCTTTAAGAGTGGAAATAACTGGTTGGGTGAGAAAATGGATGATTGAATGAGAAAATGCCATATTGGGTGTGGACATGGATGATTGAGTATTGAAATAACTGATTGGGTAGGGGGCATGATTTATTGGGTGTGAAGATTATTATTGGATGAGGACAAAAGATTTTAATGTAGTATTAGCATTGTGTGGGGAAACGGTTGATTGGGTGTGGGAATGGCTGATTGGATGGAGATTTAGGTGATTGGATATGAAATAGTTTATTGGTATGGAGATGAATATGTGTGATCATGAGCGGATTGGGTGTGAAAATGTTAGTAATTGACAATGTACACGGATATAATTGGATGTGGGGATGGTTGAATCTGGAGAATGCACAATACATATAATTCATTAATTTGAAGAACTTTGGGACTTTGAATTATGGTAAAGTGCAACATTATGTAAGCTGTTTTTATCAGTTCTTTTGAAGAAATTCCTTTTTGTTAATTTGTTATTCATGTACATGTTTATGAATACAATATAGAAACAAGAGTAGGTTATTCAACCTCTCAAGCCCACTTCACCATTCAGTTTCATTATTTGCTCTCTATCATTAATGGACTTACTGCACAAACATCTATCAATCTTAATTTTGAGAATTCAAATAGTCCCAGCATCAGTAACTTTTTGCAGGAGAGAATTCCAAATTCCTGCTGCTGTTCAGATGGAAAATTCATCTTGATTAATCTTGAATAATACCTCTGGTTTTTCTGTCTTCCCCCAACTGCCCATCATCCCTCCCTTGTCTGGTTTCCCTTATCACCTTCCTTACTTTATCAGATTTCAGTATTTGCAGACTCTTGTTTCCACTTATCACTATCCAGCTGTTATCTCTATCCCCACCCTCCCCAGCCCCACCTGGCTCCCTTTTTTCTCTTTCCTTACCTGCATCTATCTGTCACCCACCCCTCCCCTCCACCTGGCTCCATCTGTCGATCATCCCTCACTTCACCTGGTTCTACCTATCAAATGTCAGCCCTACCTCACTCCTCCCTCTCGCTTCCTTACAGTGGCCATTTCCCCTTCCACTCTCAGTCCTAATGCGGGATCTTAACCAGAAATGTCGACTATTCCTTTGCCTCCACACATGCTGCCTGACCTGCTGAGTTCCTCCAGCAGTTTGTTTTTTGACCCCAACACCGTTGCGTATTGTCTACCTTCATTCTGGTGGATCTAGCGATAGGACAGTTGTAGCAACCATCATCTCTGTTCTAAAAATCAATCCAAATGGGTGATTGTCATCCCATTCATGCTTTATGGAGGATGGAAGATTGTAGGAGTGCCACAAATTAGCTCAAAATGTTTTCCTCAGAAATAACGACAGGAGACAATTCAAGACATGTTGCAAAATGGAATGCAGCCAGCATTTTCTAAACTATGCATTTATCAGTTGCATAAACATGTTAACCATTTAAATGGGTGAGAATTGTCTCTAGTAAAGGTAAGCTTTACAGGGGCATAGTCTGATTCTGTACTACTCAAATGTCCTGCCTTGCGTTGTTATGCAGTGCATTTCTCCAGATGCTGGCTATCAAGACTTTTCTGCCAGCAAATGATAGTTACCTTTGCGCAGCTGAAACAACAATGTCCCCGTACCATATTCATCGTCTGAATGCAGTCACTAAAAGAAATAAAAGGCTTTGGTGCTTGTCTTTCGGTGTGTGCTCTTATATCTATAGATTGGCATTGGTTTAGCGCTAGCACTTCCACCTTGTGGTACAAGGACCAATTCAGTGGCTTGGTACATGGTGCAGCTGTTGCTCTGGGACTGTGTTGAAGGAATGCTGCACTGCTAGCAGTGGTAACTTTGGGATGAGGCACTATTGGTATTGGTTTATTATTGTCACTTGTACCGAGGTACAGTGAAAAGCTTGTCTTACAAACAGATCGGACAGGTCAATTCATTACACAGTGCAGTTACATTGAGTTAGTACAGAGTGCATTGATGTAGTACAGATAAAAAAACAATAACAGTATAAAGTATCACAGCTACAGAGAAAGTGCAGTGCAATAAGGTGCAAGGTCACAACAAGGTAGATCGTGAGGTCATAGTCCATCTCATTGTATAAGGGAACCGTTCAATAGCCTTATCACAGTGGGGTAGAAGCTGTCCTTAAGTCTGGTGGTACGTGCCCTCAGGCTCCTGTATCTTCTACCCGATGGAAGAGGAGAGGAGAGAATGTCCCGGGTGGGTGGAGTCTTTGATTATGCTGGCTGCTACACCAAGACAACAAGAGGTAAATACAGAGTCCAAGGAGGGGAGGCTGGTGTCCGTGATGCGCTGGGCTGTATCCACAACTCTCTGCAGCTTCTTGCGGTCTTGGGCAGAGCAGTTGCCATACCAAGCCGTGATACATCCAGATAGGATGCTTTCTATGGTGCATCAGTAAAAGTTAGTGAGAGTCAAAGGGGACAAACCAAATTTCATTAGCCTCCTGAGGAAGTAGAGGCACTGGTGAGCTTTCTTAGCCGTGCCATCTACGTGATTTGACCAGGACAGGTTGTTGGTGATGTTCACTCCCAGGAACTTGAAGCTGTCAACCCTCTTGACCTCGGCACCATCGATGTAGACAGGTGTGAACCCTTCTGTTCTCACAACTGAATAGGAAAGATCTAACTATTATTTGAAGAGGGCGAATGAGTTCTCTCTGTGTTCTGACCAAGACCTATCCTTCAGTCCAAACATAAACAGATGATCTGGTCATTTACTTTATCGTCGTTCAATGGTTGAGAGTTTGCTATGCACGAATCAGCTTCTATGTTTTATAGGATTACATAAGTAACTGCAATTCAAAATACTACATTGACCAGTGAAGCAAATTGAAAATCGTGAAAGCCCTTATTGTTGCAATCCCTTCTTTCTTGAATTATGTTTATCTACTTGAAGCTAGTGCTTGCAAAGCTCCATGTGGGAATAGTAGAGTTATGGCTGTAGCTTTCCAGAATAATAAGAAACAGTCTTGGATTGACTACAGTTACTTGATTCCTGATGGACAAGGAATTTAGACTTCAGTTCAAGTACCTGAAGATTAGTATATGTAGAATTCAAAACTACAAAACTGTTGGCTTCTGTCCTTTTGTGAAAGGTAATATTTTCTCATACCTACCTACCAGTGTTCTGTTGTCAGCTTCCCAAGTGTGATTGGATTAAGTGATGTCATTGAGTTTAATGGGAAGATAAGTAAAAAGACATGTTTAATTTAGACCACTGTTAGCTGCCCGAAGCTGGGTAAAAGTTTATGGAGTTTGTTCATTAAACTGTAGTTTAAAAATAAAAACAAAAGTGCCCAGTATATAAAGTAATAAACAATGTGCTGGAGAAACTCAGAGGGCCATGCAGTATCTGTGGGAGGAAAGAAACTGTTGATGTTTCAGGTCGAAACCCTGCATCAGTTGTTCCAGATTTTAACCTTAACCTGTTTTATTGCTCCAGATTCCAGCATCTGCAGTCTCTTGTGTCTACCCAGTATATAAATTGACAACTATCTAAGATGTCATTGGAATTGAAGGGAGAGTGCAGCAACACTGATGTCACCTGAATTACATCCATTCACACCTAGCCACCAAGTGAAAATAACAGTTCAGCTGCTCCATAGTGCAGTAATTCTACAAATAACGTTTGGAGTGGCTCAAGAAAATGATGTACTACTGTGACATTAAAGAACCTTAAGAATGCAAGTTAATGTTTAAGAGATTTAGGAAGGTTAAAAGGTTTAATGGTTTAAACATGAGTCAACACACAGCTGCAGATAACTACAACTGACCATTTGTGATTGACCAGACTCTGGTCAGGCACAGTCCAAATACTGAGGTATTTCAAGTTCTTTTTTAGCAGAGCATTGGTGCAAAATGCACAGTACAGTATCAGGGCAGAAGGTTCTAATTTAAGCCCACAGCACTCAAGTTACTCATCCTTTGTTATCTCAAGTATAGGGAGATATTTCGGTGGGTGTAACCAACTGTGACATGAAAGTCCAATCCTCCCGAAACCCTGGCATGGATCTTGTGGCCTGGAATCTGCCTTCACCGTAATTATTAATAGCAGGACTGCCGGCAGTTCTCTTATCAGTCAAAGTGCATTAGCAGGGATTCCCCTTCTGACGTTTAATTGCGCTATACTAGAACTTGGTCAGAAAGCGGATGGGATTTCAACATGACAACATGCTGACCAAGATACCTTTTTAAGCCAAGATTCTCCATCAGTTCTTTAGCCTAGAGCGAGAGAAATCAAACAATGCAGCCGTGCCCCACACAATCCCTGCAGCCAACACAGGAACAACTTCACGTGCAAAGTTAAGCCTTATGAAACCCTTCAAACCAGAACATTTGCTCTGATATAGTTTGATATGATTTCATGCGATTAAATAAATTTTTTGTGAATCCGGAAAAATCCCTTAAGTCACTTAACCTGCCAAGCATCATTAACTATGTTTACAAAATGTAGCTGTTCTGATGTATTTTTAAGGAGCAAAGAAATGGGAGTAAGCGTCAAGGTCCTCGAGCCTGCTCTACCTTGTATTCAGCAATTCTCATAAAATAAAAAAATCCATTCTTGAATCTTCAATGTTCCAATTGACCTTAGAGCTACAACCTAGTCAGGCAGACATTCATATTTACTATCATTTGTGTGGAAAAGTGCTTCCTGGGTTCGTTCAAAATATTCTCACTCTACTTTTCAGATGATGCCATTTTGTTCTTGATAATGCTGCTAGAGGAAATAATTTCTTTGCCTCAACCTTAGAAAAACATTTTAATAGTTTTTGTAACACAATTAGATCACATCTCAATCTTCATCTTTTTAAGCAGCTACTCAGCGTTGATGATGATTTACTTCTGGGATGGCTAATGTGGGAATTAGACTTTTCCACAGATGGGGCAGGTGATGGCAAACAGAGAAAGCCAGTGGGTAGTTTTGAAGTAGTCTGCTGCTGCTTCCACTTATTGAGGGTCTCTATGTGCTCCTGATGTATGGACTTAAAGTTCTCAGAGCCATCCTGAATGCTGATTCTCCACTTTATCACCAAGTTTGTACCTGTAGCCCCAGCACCATTCTGCAATAGAGCTGCTGTGAGGCTATTAAATAATTATGATCCCCAAAACTGAGCAAATGGAGCCTGACTATAGTTCTGTATAATTTTCTCATCCAAGTACCAGTAGTTTTTTGTGTTTGTTGGTTTGTAATACATTGCAAAATTTCTGATTGCTCTCACTTTGGACAGTTTTCCAAATCTGCCACGTGTGTCTAGTTCTTAAATGATATTGATTGTAATAGCATTCAACATCCAACAAAAATATAGCAGCAAACTGCTTTAATTCTCAATTTGGCTCATGTAGCGGTTGCTACCGCGAAATAAAACAAGACGCTAGTCGAAGGATTGTCAAACAAGAACTGATTTATTTTCCCGCCTTGCATGGGCCTTTTAAGGGAGACTGTTCCCGCCCAATGAAACTGGCAATGACGTAAGTACTACGTCATCAAGCCTTTCCCGCGCGTGTTCTCCCGGTCGCTCGGGAAAGACGAGGCCCGCTGCCATCTTGGGCCTCGTTGCTCCGACGCCGCGCGACCCGACTGCCGAGCTGGTTCGCCTGACCGGACGGTGAGTCACTACACTCAGTTATTAGCATTCTAACACCATCCTGTCATGAGTTAAAATATCATGGTTTGGAGGAAAGACATTCAAGCAACAGTTTAAGTTCACCAGGATGTTAACAGGAATGAGAAGCTATAGATGTAAGGATCCTGCAATTATTATAATTGAAGCATAAAAGCCAAGAGGAGAAATAAAAAGTCCTTTTTTAAAATTACTAAGGAACTTGAGGAAATGAGGTTTCTTATAATAAATTGTCACTTTGGAAATGTGGAGAATGGAATGCTTTACCAGTGTGGATGAGCCAGAGATCATTATATTTCTGAAGGAAGAATATTGAAAAATATTTGAGATGGGGTAAGATATAGGGATCTGAACAGGCATTGGGGCAGTGTGATTGGTTTGTAGATTCCTCCAATGTAGCTTTAGTTTCTCTAATGCCAAGTTTAATGTATTTGTGCATTCTTATTCTAACAATATGCAGCACTGGGAAAATAATGAATCAATAAAGGACATAGTGAAAAAACAAGATGGGCATTTTGGTGGTTCTCTGTCTTCAACTGCACTGCACATATGCACATACGTCATAGGTAAATGTCACATATTTACATATATCAAGATAATAGCACAAACTGCTCTATCCATCAGCGTGGCAGGTTCTAGCTGTGCTTACTTGAACCCACTCCAAAAAGACAAGAGTGTGCCTTTTTATGCATGTTAATAAATAAATGCACCTTTCACGAAGGGTAATTGTGTACAAGCTATGCTGTAACACAGACTCTAAGTGGGCATCAGTGGAATGAAGATAGTGGTTTATTGACAGAGGCTGTATAGTAAATATTTTCAATTTGTTTTCAATTGTGAGGAACTCTTTGGACCCAGTCCTCTCTATTTTATAAATAAGCATGTTCCTTTGTCAACAGATAAGCCCTGCACAGAGCAGGTTTTAAAAAACACAAGATCTGGGCTCTTGATGGAATTAAAACAAAGCATTTAGAGCCTAGAAAACATACTGAAAACAAGGTATATGGAAATTTGTCTTGTTTACAACCTCTCACCTGCACTGTCCTGTTTCATAGTTTAGAAGGAGAACCCTTGAAGAAACTGTGTGCACCAAACCCAGTAGGAAGCATGCTAATCCCTCTACCTTCTTCCCATGTCCTCTGATTCTTCCATTTCAGACAAGAGTCAATTGCTGCTCTTGGTCCTCACTTTCTGATCAATAGAGAATCCTAGAAAAAAAGAAGATGCTGTGAATGGTATACTTCTGTTATCTGTCGTACATTAGGCATTATTAATATCATATGCAATACAATCCTTGATAGTCAAAAAGGTGATTTTGCAAGATTCTGATCCCAGCAGAATCTTGCTGTTATGAGGCTTGGATCCAAAAATCAGTCGTGTTATTGTGACCAGGCCTGGAATGCTCACTGCTGGAACGACAGAGCAAATGCATCTCAGAATTCCCTCTTGTATTCATCACCCACAACAGATCATCTAGTTAATAGTTCATTGCTATTTATGGGATCTTGCAATATGGCAAATTTCCTGCATTATAAGTGTTTACACTTGAAAAATGTGTTATTCAGAATTTCAGACATTCCAAGTCAATGCTATAGAAATTAAGGGCTTTCTATTTCTTGCTTTGATCTGTTTCCTGAAGGTTTCAGACTCTCATCTGCTCTTTTCAAAAAGCTCTTTGAATCTAAATCAAGGTCCCCATTAATTCTAGTGGTTTCCGTGGGGATTTGAGCTCCACTTTACCTGTTTAAAGATTAATGAAGAGTAAAAGAAATAGCTGGTGGCAACTATAACTTACAAAATGGAAAGAAAATTTGTTTGATGACAAAACTTCACATTCTGACAAAGGGACATAAAATTGAAAGAAATAAGTGGCCACCAATAAGCACTCCACACCTCCCCTCTTTGGGCAAAACCCCTGCAGAAACATTCATGGATCTCTTGACTTGACTTGCTCCTGCCTAAGCCTGGATCAACATTGTTTTCAAAGCCCAAGTTTACTTTCTCTAAGCATCATTCTGATTGCTGTTTATGTTTGCTATGTCAAGTTGCCATGTTTGTCTAAATTGATTGTACTATTTAATAATTCACTGATACTAACATATTCTGGCCCATCAGGTAGATATGGTGGAGTCGATATGAATGCACGCCCTTTACTTCTGTTGTAAGACTTCCTTCCCACTTCCTCAGTACCAGATTAGTTGTTTTTGCAGTGGGTTTAACAAGGACAAGCTTGATTCACATGAAGTGCAAATGTTATGACAGGCTGACCCTTCTGTGATGGAGATGATGTATGATTCTGTTGTTCCCTGTCTATGATGGGGGACATGGAAATAACAGGCCATCCAATCTTTTGAGTGAGTTCAACAAATCCTGGCTAATCTGCACCTCAGCTTTACCCACCTCCCTTAGGCTTGTGTCTCTTCTATATTTTTACCCAATAATTAGCTGTTCATTTCAGTTTTGAAAGTGGCAATTGACCCAGCCTCTGTAGCCATGGAGGAGAGACTTCACTCTTTCTACCTATTTAGTGTGGAAAAACTTCCCTGATCGGCATTTTTAGCATTAGTTCACAATCTGTGTGATTCCTTCCTAAGATATTTTCTTGCTGTCCAACAAACAAATTTTTCAAAAATGCAAATATCTCAATGATATCATCCATTCCATTTTCTTTACCCAAGGATTGTGAAACTTGTCCTTGTATTCTTTCCTTTCAAATCTGAGAATCTGTCACACAACAAGAGTTTGCCAAATCCTATTTCATGGGGATGTAGCTAACCCCTGACCAATAATGAGATAAACCTCCTGTCCTTTCGTTGTACTGAGTGTCTGATATGATGGCCCATCTGATGCCAGTGTTAAATTAAAAGTAACCCAGGCATGACTGGAGGTTTAGTGAAATAGATGGGATCTCAGAGTGACTTCCTCAGGGCTTCACTGAGGGAGAATTTGAGTGCCATTCCCAGTGAGCTTCCAAATAACCAATTTATTTTTTCAGTAAAAAAAAAACTTCAATGCTGCAGTGAGCAAGAAAAGAATACTAATGATGATTCAGTAATTTCCTTCCATTTTCAGTTATTTACACTTCAAAAATTGGAACAATATTCAGGACAACATTAAGTCAAAATGGGGTTAGCCTCAGACAAAAAATAGAACTTCAGCTTGTACAACTGGTGAAAACTTTTTTACTATAATGGCATGTGACCTTTCATTTATCTTAAATATAAAATCAGGACACTGATGTCTTTGAAACAAATAATGTGGCTGTTTCCAGTCAAGGCTTCTGGTGCTTTGATTGTTGTGTTCTTGTTTGTTCTGCCTTTTGATAGTGCTTGAGTAATCAAAGAATTGAGATAAATCAGTGATCTTTCAACAAAAGTGAACTATGAAACAAGAATTTATTTCAGAAACTAGTCGCAATAGTTTAAAGTGAAGTAAAAGCTGTTTGATTTAGCTGCATGAATCACTATGATTTAGAAATGGCAGCTATATTTTAAGGAGGGTGAAATATGCACAGGGTCTCCATATACAGTAGATTTGATTCCCAGTGAGAGAACATCATGTTTAGCACTATGTGTCAGCTTTAGCCCAAAGTTTATGGTCAGAGATCTGTGGGCCAAACCCCACTTTAGAGCACTGTTCAATGTTGCACTTACAAGATGGCCAATAACCGTCTTTCCTCTAAGATGAATGTTACAGATATCATCCTGCTATTCCAAGAAGGGTAGCTCTTTCTCACCAATATATTTCTTTCAATGAATATCACTAAACAAAATATATTGTACCTCAATTCAGTTTGTGGGGATTTGCTGTGTACCAATTGCCAGTTATGATTTACTACAATGCAACAGTGGCTACATTTTAAAAATACTTTATTACTTTGGGATATCCTGAGAGTATGAAAGGCACCATGTAATCACAACATCTTTACCTCACAGATTTATAATTAAGATCACTTTATTGTAACAATTAACAATTTTAAGAAGTCTTTGAAATGATATTTCAGGTTAATTGTCAATTTTAAAGCAGGGATTGACAGATTCATGAGAACCAAAGGTGTCAAGGGATGTTGAGAAAATAAAAGTATATGGATTTAGGTCACAATTCAGCCCTGTTCTGACTAATTGGCAGGATTGGCTCAAGGGTTTAAGTGGCCTTGTTCTTTTCTATGTTATCAGTACTGTTTATTATTAAGGATTGAGTTGCCAATTGTGACATAGTATCTTACTGTACTGATTAAATTAGGGATGCTCGACAATGGTCTCTTAGTTTGATTCACTGAAAATGAATCTTTTCCGTGCAGGGAAAGCTCTAATAATCTATCACAATCCAGACCCCAGACTCCTGGTTTTGTTTCTTCCATTCACTCAACTCACCAAAGACTTGTGCTTTGGAATTCCTTCCCAAAGATTCTGCACTCATCCACCTCACGTTCCTCCCTCAAGACTCTTTACTACCCATACTATTGACCATCTCCTCTCCTATTGTCTCCTTGTCTAGCTATGTGTGCTTACACTAATGTGAAGCATTTTGGGACATTAAAACTTCAATAGAAGCCCTTCAGCAGTGAAGGTTGTAGCTATTCTTGTTTGAATTGTGTTTTTTCTTTCTTTTACTGATTTTTGAATTTCTCTTCTATCTCTAGTTTCTTCATTGATCCAACCAATGCATTTGCATCTCTTTGACTCTTCACCAACCTGCACTTGAAATAGACTGCAGGATCAAAGAGGGATATCAAGGATCAAACTATTGATCTTTCATGTGAAATGTTACTAAAACAATGGCTTGGCTGAGAACTAAATGCACTGAACACAGTTACTTGATTAATACAAGCAGTCTGAGGTTTTTTACCTTTGATCCCCGCTGGTTTAGCCTATTTCTGCCAGGGAGAAGTGACCGTTATGGGTTTATTATATTTAATTTGAGCACACCTAAGGTTAAGAAAGGGAAAGTAAGTTGAGCTACAGTTCTGTTTCTGACCCCAATTCTGTGTATGGCAAAGTCCACTGGAATGCACTTTGAGATTTTCAGTGCAGTGGGCACTGGCCCTTGTAATCCTAAAAACCATAACTCACAAGACATAGGAGCAGAATTAGGCCATTCCGCCCATCAAGTCTGCTCCGCTATTCAATCATGGCTCTTTTTATTTTTCCTTCTCAATCCCATTCTCCTGCCTTCTCCCTGTAACCTTTGACGCCCTTACTAATCAAGAACCTTTCAACCTCCCAATGTCTTGGCCTCCACAGCCATCTGTGGCAATGAATTCCACAGATTCACCTCCCTCTGGCTAAAGAGATTCCTCCTCATTTCTGTTCTTTCAGCTTCCCAAGCATCTTCTCCTTAGTAATAGCGACTGTAATCACTTCTGCTCCCTGACTCTCTCGACTAAAGGAGCTAGGGCTGTTCTCATTGGAGAGAAGGAGGATGAGGGAAGACATGATAGAGGTATACAAGATATTGAGAGGAATAGATAGAGTAGACAGCCAGCGCCTCTTTCCCAGGGCACCAATGCTCAAAACAAGAGGACGTGGCTTTAAGGGATTGGGTGGGAAGTTCAAGGGTGATGTCAGAGGGAGGTTTTTCACCCAGAGAGTGGTTGGTGCATGGAATGCGCTGCCTGGGGTGGTGGTGGAGGCTGATACATTGGACAAGTTCAAGAGATTGTTAGGTAAGCATATGGAGGAATTTAAGTTAGAGGGATATGTGGGAGGAAGGGCTTAGATAGTCTTAGGTGTGGTTTGAAGGGTGGCACAACATGGTGGGGTGAAGGGCCTGTATTGTGCCATATGGTTCTATGAATTTCTGGCATGTTGCAGGTGTATTCTACAGTGAAAACCGACGCAAAATGCTTATTCAATTCGTCCGCCATTTGTGTTCCCCATTACTACTACTCCAGCGTCATCTTCCAGCAGTCCGATTTCTAATCTTGGCTCTCTTTTACTTTATATATCTGAGAAAACTTCTGGTATCCTCTTCTATATTATTGGCTAACTTACCTTCATATTTCATCTTTTCTCCCCTTATTGCTTTTTTATCCTACCAACCTACATGTCTGAATTCCTGCAGTGCAACTCTGCATCACAAATCATACCCAGCATGATATTAAACTCAGAAGTGCACTGATTGTTGGTGTTGGGGCCAGTAGATCTTCAGGATATTCCATCTGGAACACACAAAGTTATGGACAATAATTCCTGACAAATGTTGAGGAGCAATAGTGTGGGAAAAATCTGAGATGAAATAAAATGCCAGACAGGATGAAGGAGACAGCAAGGCTGAAGTGGTGAGTGTGGTGGAGTGCAATGAGTTGCTGATTTCTAAACAGCCAATTCAATCTGCCTGTTTTTTGAGATAAGGAAACATTGGTGGGCTGTCTGTTATGTTGTTGACCAATAGCTCATCTTGCCTCCCCCTCAATATTTGGGGGGGGGGGGAGGAGGGGGGGAAAGGTGAGAAAGGAGGCAGTCTGGAGCCAGTACTCAACATTGTTGGCCACTCTGTAGATTGGCTGCAGGTTCCTTGGACTTGCATCGTATTGGGTTGGCTGATCTAGATCAACATTATACTGCCTTCACTGATTGGTGTTCTGTTTTGGTTGAGCATCTTGAGTATTGAGTCTGAGGTTCCTAATCTCTCAGCTTCTTTAACTATTTTGGTATCATTCATGAAGTATTTCTGTTGTCCATTTTTTCCTTTCTGTATGTCTGTGCGATTGTCCATTTGGAAGCATTCTGGGAATCTCCATTGCCTTCATAGCGACCCAATGTAACTGGACTCTGCCTTTTTTGCTTTATAGTGGCCAAGAGTTGAGGAATATTGAGGCTGTGCGATCTAAACACTTCCTGATCATTCATTCTAGCCCCTGACCTCTTTAGATCAATGTTAGTCTTAAAAACTAAAACATGTTTCTTCCACTTGTAGGTTGGCAAATCTCTGGATTTCTGCCTCTCTCTGTTTTTGACATTTAATCATTAACTTCAATTCCTATACTTGTGGAGCTCTTTAAAGCATTAGGTTGGAACCCTTGTGTCTTCAGTTATATCCCTGACAATTATGTGATGCAAATGGCTATGGATATTTAATAAAATCTGTATTTTACATTTTACATTGAATTGCAAATATGTTTGGATCTTGCATATTGAGGTAGATGCAAGTGAATGAGCTAATTTTTGTTTGACTGTACCATTTTATTGCATCTATGCCTGAAAGGGTCAATGTAATCTTTAGCCACTTTTTGTTTGCCTCTGACTATCTTTTCTTTTGTCTACAAACTTACAAATATTTTTATTTATTTTCGGCTGTATTGATCTGATTTTTTTTTGGAGCTTATTTACCCGTAAGTGATTCTTTATACCTGTGCTGGAGGTTCTTTTATTTTGTTTGGATAAAGCTTCTGGAAGCTCCTCAAGTGTTGCAAATACTAAAACTAACAATGTGATTATCTGAAGAGTCAAAATTCAAACCTTTTATTGGTTAATAATCATGCTTGGTGAATTGCTAAATATTAAAGGTGGCATTGCAACTGAGTTTGTGTTAGTCACTTATTACCCTTGAGATTTGTTTTGGGCCTTCGCCTTATTAACTTTTCCTTGTCTTCTGGTTTCTCATTGACCCACTATTAGGTTCAGATGGGGAATGGGAGCCCAGGAAAGTGATGACACGTGTTCCATTGCCCACCTCGCAAGAGATAGCAAGAAATACAAATTTGAATGTTTTCATTTGCCTTTCGACAAAGCATCTCAAGATATGTTAACAGTTCCATGGGGATCATGTACTTGTAACAGAGGGAGTGCGATAAAGCTTCACTAATTTAGTTACTGCAGTTGGACAGCTGGTGGTGGATGTGTGAGGGTGCTTGTCCTACCAGGAGAGACAAAGCATACTCAACCTATCTGCTGTACTGTTTAGAAAATGGTAATTGATTTATTATTGTCACAGGTACCGAAATACAGCGGAAAAACTTTTTGTTTGCATGCCATCCAGACAGATCATTCCATATGTAAGTACATCAAGTAGTATCAGTGAGGATTGATCTTATTGAGACATACAAAATTCTTATGTGGTTTTGGCAGGGTAGTTGGAGGGTTAACTTGTACCCTGGTTAAGCTGTCTAGAACTGGGAGTCACAGTCCCCATTAAGATGAGAAGAAATTTCTTCACCTAGAGGGTGGTGAATCGTTGGGATTCAGTCTCCAAGAGGGAAGTAGAGGCTCGGTCACTGAGTATATTCAAGACCAGGTTCAACAGATTTTTGAATAGTAAAGGAATAAAGGAATTTGGGGTGCTACAGGAAAGGAGCACTGAAATAAAAGATGCCATCCTGAAAGTCAAAGGGAGAATGTATGTGTTAGTTTAGTTGATCCTTAATTGAAGCTGGAAGCCTACAAAGAAAAACTGTGCTATTCAAATCAAACCTCAGCTTCACAGCACATCCACATTGCGTTAGTCTGCAGATCATTCTTGGTGCCGTAAATCTTGCCTGCCTGATCACCTGGAGTCACTGGCCAACCATGGTTGTTTCTGCTTAGTTTCTGCCTTCATCATTTCAGGTTAAACGATCTGTTGTTACAAAAGTCACCATCTCTGATTGGACATATTCTGAACATATTCATTTCAGCAGCTGTAAACACCTTACTCATTTTCCTACTACCTATTGCATCTTTGCTATAGTGAGCAGACCTAGATGTTTGACAACCACATGTGATAAGATACTTATTAGTCACATGTACATCGAAATACACAGTAAAATGTGTCTTTTTGTGTTACTGAGAATGTGCTGGGGCAGCCTGCAGGTGTCGCCACTCTTCCGGCGCCAACATGGCATGCCTACTGCTCCTAACCTGTACGTCTTTGGAATGTGGGAGGAAACCAGAGCACCTGGAGGAAACCCACACAGACACGGAAAGAACGTACAAACTCCTTACAGACAGTGGTGGAATTGAACCTGGGTCGCTGGTGCTGTAATAGTGTTACGCTAACTGCTACACTACCGTGCCCATTTTTCAATTCGGAACTCGATCCTTGGGGGAGAAAATAGATGGGTCACTTTCATACATTATTGCAAAGAGGGATGATGGGGAACTCCCATCTTCTCTGTAACCCTATGTAATGTGCTTCTTGTTTTACTTCGTCATGATGAAAGCATGGGCAACACTACTGTACTCAGATGTTCCTTGCCCTGCTACTGCAGTTTTATGAGGAAGGCAGCTTATATTTAACAAAAAAAAATATGAAGGAGAAAAGAATATACTGTAGTGGCTAGCTACACTACAATAGAATAAAGACACGGAGTCTGTTACTTGGAGTCAGCATTCGATTGATCGACAGGGGCGCAGTGCGCCTTTTAATCCTGAAACACTTCCCGTGCTCATGTCACGCGCGGGTCACCTGACCTTCCCGCATGTGGGCTTTCCTAGCCCAACGATGGAGAAGGAGGGCCCTGTGCCATCTTGGGTCAGGGCCTCCGACGACGCTCGCGATCTCGGGGGCTGGTTCAATATCGGTAAGGTGAGTCGTCACATAACCCCCCCCCCCCCCCCGGAACCGGCGATACTGTCGTGAAAACCAGAATTAAATAAACTATGACTTGGGTGGCCTGCCCCTGCGTTGTGCTCACTGGACCACTACCGGTTGGTTCAGGTCTAAGTGAGCCAGCTTCAGCCGGTCAATTGTAAAAACCTCCTCGCGCCCCCCAAACTCCAGCACAAACGTAGACCTATTGTTGTTGACGACCCGGTATGGCCCTTCGTACGGCCGCTGCAGCGGTGTTCGGTGTGCACCCCCCTGACAAAGACAAACTTACAGTCTTGGAAGGACGTCAACATACGGGTCAGGGCCTGTCCGTGTTGCGAGGTGGGTATCGGGGCCAGGTTGCCAAGCCGCTCGCGCAGCCGGTCGAGCGTCACAGCAGGTTCTTCCTTTGGCTCCCGAGGGGCTGGTAGGAACTCGCCCGGGATGACCAAGGGCATTCCATAGACCATCTCCGCAGATGAGGCATGCGGGTCCTCTTTTGGCGCAGTTCATATCCCCAGCAGGACCCAGGGGAGTTCGTCCACACAGTTGGGCCCCTTAAGGTGGGCCATGAGTGTCGACTTCAGGTGTCAATGGAAGCTCTCGACCAGCCCATTGGATTGTGGATGATAGGCGGTGGTGAGGTGGATCTGGGAACCCCACAAGTCGGCGACGGCAGACCACAGGCCGGAGGTGAATTGAGCTCCCTTGTCTGAGGTGATATGTGCCAGGACACCAAAACGGGCCACCCAAGTTGACAAAAGGGCCCATGCGCAGGACTGGGTGGAGCTGTCTGTAAGGGGAATGGCTTCGGGCCAGCGGGTAAAGCGGTCGACAATCGTGAGGAGGTACTGCACTCCTCGGGAGACTGGGAGGGGACCGACAAGGTCGACACAGATATGGTCGAACCTCCGGCGGTAGGTTGAAAATCCTGCGGGGGGGGCCTTGACATGCTGCTGTACTTTCGAGGTTTGGCAGTGTGTGCAGGACCGGGCCCATTCAGAAACCTGTTTATGCAGGCCATGCCAGACGAACTTGTCGGACGCCAGACGAACTTGTCGGACACTATCCGGACAGTAGTCCGGATGGATGGGTGTGCCAGGCCGCGGATGGAATCAAACACCCGTCGACGCCAGGCAGCTGGGACGATGGTGCGGGGTTTACCAGTGGAGATATCGTAGAGCAGGGTGCGCTCACCGGGGTCTACTGGTAGGTCTTGCAGTTGCAGGCCAGAGACTGCGGTGCGATAGCTGAGCATCTCCATGTCCATTTGTTGTGCCTCCGCCAAGGCGCTGAAATCCACCCCTGGGACAAAACTTGGATGGTGGCCTGTGAAAGTGCATCCACGACCACATTCTTTTTCCCGGACAGATGGCGGACGTCAGTGGTGTACTCTGAGATGTACGACAAGTGCTGCTGCTGCCGTGCTGACCAGGGATCTGAGACCTTGTTGAAAGTGAAGGTCAACGGCTTGTGGTCGGTGAAAGCTGTAAACTGCCTGCCCTCTAAGAAGTATCGGAAGTGTCTGATGGCCAGGTACAACGCCAACAGCTCGTGGTCGAAGGCGCTATATTTGAGGTCTGGTGGTTGAAGGTGTCTGCTGAAAAACGCCAGCGGTTGCCAACGCCCTTCGTTGAGCTGCTCTAGAACGCCTCCGACCACTGTGCTGGAGGTATCGACTGTGAGGGCAGTCGGGACGTCCGTACGAGGATGCACCAACACAACCACGTCCGCCAAGACCTGCTTGGTTTTGACGAACACGGTGTCAGCCTCGTCTGACCAAACAATGTCCTTGCTTCTGCCCGACAGGAGAGCAAACAATGGGTGCATGATGCGGGCTGCGGATGGTAGAAACCGGTGATAAAAGTTTACCATACCGAGAAATTCCTGCAGGCCCTTGAATGGAGGTGGGTCTAGTGAAATGGCGGATGGCGTCGACCTTTGCAGGCAGGGGCAGGACGCCGTGTTTGTCGATCCGATGGCCCAGGAAATCGATTGTCTCGAGCCCGAACTGGTATTTGGCTGGGTTGATGGTCAGGTGGAAATCCCTCAGGCGAGAACAGAGTTGGAGGTGCGTGAGATGTTCCTGGCGGCTGCTGCTGGCGATCAAGATGTCGTCGAGGTATATGAAGACGAAGTCAAGGTTGTGCCCGACCACGTCCATCAGTCGTTGGAAGGACTGAGCGGTGTTCTTGAGGCCAAAGGGCATCCAGACGAATTCAAAGAGGCCAAAAGGTGTGATCAGCGCTGTCTTTGGAATGTCGTCCGGATGCACCGGGATCTGGTGATAGCCGCAGACGAGGTCGACCTTGGAAAAAATGGACCGCCCATGCAGGTTGGCAGCGAAGTCCTGAATATGCAGCACGGGGTACCGGTCCTGGGTAGTTATGCCGTTCAGGCGTTGGTAATTGCTGCAGGGTCGCCAGCCTCTGGCTGCCTTGGGGACCATGTGTAGCAGAGAGGCCCATGGGCTGTCTGACCTGTGGATGATCCCCAACTCCTCCATCATCTTGAATTCCTCCTTCGTGAGGCGGAGCTTGTCTGGGGGTAGCCGTCAGATGCGGGTGTGGAGGGGTGGGCCCTGGGTGGGGATGTGATGCTGGATGCTGTGCTTGGGCAAGGTGGTGGAGAACGGGGCATTAGTACAGACGGGAACTCTGCCAGGACCCTGGTGAACTCGTCTGTCGACATGGTGACGGAGTTGAGGTGTGGGGCCGGTAGCTTGGCCTCACCCAACGAGAACGTTTGGAAGGTCCTGGCATGTACCAAACGCTTACCCCGCAGGTCAACCAGCAGACTGTTGGTGCGAAGGAAGTCTGCCCCGAGGAGTGGTTGCGCAATGGCGGCCAGGGTGAATTTCCAGGTAAAGTTGCTGGTGCCAAATTGGAGGTGCACTGAACGGGTGCCAAAGGTCCAGATGGCGGCTCGGAGGGCGGGTCCTGGTGTGCGGTTGCGAGTCTCGTGGCTGTTGGGAGGCATGATGCTGACCTCGGCCCCGGTATCTACCAAGAAACGACGGCGAAAACGTCTGTCCCACACATGCAAGAGGCTATCCGGGTGGCCAGCCGCTGTAGTCATCAGCGGCGGCTGGCCCTGGCGTTTCCTGGAAGCCTGCATGGTGGCTGGCACCTGCGGGCGTCTGTGCCCCACCGCTGGTGGTAGAAGCACCATTGGTCGGTCAGTGTCTCAGACCTGGTGGCAGGTGGGGTGCAGTCGATTGCCGGGTCTGGCCTGCTGGGCCCCTGGGTACGTGGCGTGGCAATGCGCTTGACAGATGCCCCGCTCTCCTTCGCCTGCCAAAGGACACCAGCACAGGCGGCCACCTGCCGGGGGTCGCTGAAGTCGGCATCCACCAGGAGTAGGTGGATGTCGTTGGGTAACTGCTTTAGAAAGGCCTGCTCGAACATCAGGCAGGGTTTGTGGCCGTCTGCCAGGGCCAACATCTCGTTCATGAGCGCAGAGGGGGGTCTGTCACTCAGCCCATCGAGGTGAAGGAGGCGAGAGGCCCATTTGCGTCAGGAAAGGCCGAAAGTCTCAAGAAGGAGGGTCTTGAACTTATCGTACTTCTCCGGGGGCGCCTGGATGAAGTCCTTGACCTGGGCTGCGGTGTCTTGGTTGAGGGCGCTCACCACGTAGTAGTACTTGGTGTCGTTCCTGGTGATCTGGCGAATCTGGAACTGGGCCTCGGCCTGGTCGAACCAAACACGCGGCCGGAGGGTCCAGAAGGTGGGCAGTTTAAGGGCTGTTGCCTGTACCTCTTGTTGTGCAGACATCGTGCGTCCAAAAACGTTTGGGCCCGTCGGGGTCACCAATGTAGCGGTTAGCTACACTACTATAGAATAAAAACACGGAGTCTGTTGCTTGGAGTCAGCAGTCGATTGATCGACGGGCGCAGTGCGCCTTTTAATCCCAAAACTCTTCCCGTGCTACAGTTCCTGCGCTGACGTCACATGCGGGTCACCTGACCTTCCCATGTGCTGGCTTTCCTAGCCCAATGATGGAGAAGGAGGCGGGTCCCGCGCCATCTTGGGTCGGGGCCTCCGACGCTCGCGATCTCGGGGGCCGGTTTGATACCGGTAAGGTGAGTTGCCACAATACAATGAAATGTTTGTAAAAAAAATAATAAAACAGAGCTCTTAAATAGGATGGAGCTTGGGGATGGGATGGAAATGCATGGCAAGTTGTTGGCAATTTTTGGCAAGTTAGAACTCTTGTGTATTTGCCCAATGTACCAACTTAATGTTGCCTCTGGCAAATGAAGCCAGAGACGTGCAAAAACCTGAGCAAACAATGCTACATGTGCAATCGCACTCCCGCCCTCTGTTTATAACAGCTCTTGTCTTCCTCATCAGTGGATTAGGTTTAGTTACTTCACTGTTGCCAATTTGTTTCAAGTTCTCTCTTCATCATCACCTTTGGTTATTTTCCTCCTTTTTTCTTATTCTTTTCCCTGAAGTAAGGATGCCAGGGATTAATTTTCTGAATTAATGCTCCCAGTGTGGTTTATTGTCCAGAGGGAATGTCTATCGTATATTATGTTGGATACTGATCCATTTTATGTTTCCAACCATGTATATGAATTTCCTAGGTATTTCTTCATTGCTGCTGCCACTCCATTGTTATAACATTGGTCAAAGTGCAATGGAATCCAGATTTCCAGCTGACAAAGTTTGCTGCTGGACCACAGCATGTGAAAATTTTCTCCTTGCTATTCAGTGTAACGCTACATGTGTAACATCTTGATCTATGCTCCCAATGGATAATGATCTCCACAAGGAGCATCAAATCAGAACATTAGCTATTGTGCTCTTGCAATAGGACAGGCTAATCTACAAGAGAAGTAAAGGGAGTCATAAGGAAGTGGGATATTCAGCCTTTTGAGCTGCTGCTAGATTGTTCTTTGATCCCTCTTGCCTGCAGAATTGTTCTCATGGCTGGCAACAACTTGCATTTGAATAACACTTTTAACAGTAGGACCTATCAAGGAAGAGCAAGAGAAGGACAGGTTTAAGGAGGAAGTCCAGCCTAAGTGATGGAAGTCGAGGGCACACTGAGGACAGAACTGGAAGAACTCTGGCATCTTGAAGGGTTGAAAAAAGCTGAATACAGGAAAATTTTAAATTTGAGGTGATCATGATCCCAAGGATAGTAGGTGAATGGAAGTTGGTAGCAGTTGGAACACAGGCAATAGTGTTTTGAATGATCAGGAATTTGCAGGAGGTTTCAGGATAGGAGGCCAGACAGGAACATTTTGGAACAAATCTATAGGTAACAACAAAAATTCAGCTAAATGGTGCACTTGAAGTATTTGATAAAGAGACATTTGTTACTGACCCAACATTTAGTTTAAGCTTAACTTCTTAGGGAAGCTTCTTTATGAAGCCTAACTTGCCCAATGAAAGCAAGAGCAATGATTTCCAGTTCAGTCTGCCTACTCCAAATGAATTGGAATTGGTTTATTATTGTCACTTGTACCAAGATACAATGAAAAACTTGTCTTGCATACTGTTTGTACAGATCAATTCATTATACAGAGCATTGAGATAGTATAAGGTAAAGCTGTAGAGAATGCAGAATAAAATGTCAGCTACAGGTAGTGCAAGGTCGTAATGAGGTAGATTGTGAGGTCAAGAGTCCACCTTACTAGGGAAATGTTCAATAGTCTTATAGCAGTGGGATAGAAGTTGTCTTTGAGCCTGGTGGTATGTGTTTTCAGGTATTTATATCTCCTGTCCGATGGGAAAGGGGAGAAGAGAGAATGTCTGGGGTGAGTGGGGTCTTTGATTATGCCGGCTGCTTTACCGAGGCAGTGAGAATTATAGACAGAATCCATGGAGGGGAGGTTGGTTTCTGTGATGTATTGGTAAACAAAGTTGAAAGCTGCCAAAAATGCTTTATTTTTAGATGGCTGAACATGAGCTAGCCTGTTTGAGTCTGCCGGCTGTTACCAAAAAGCTGATAGATGTGAAGGGCAGCAGCTGTATCAGGCCCTGGTGTAGTGTTACAGTAATTTCCATGGAGTTCCAGCCAAAGCAACAAAAGAGATTTGCTGGTGACAAGCTTGTAGCGCCTATTATAACTTCAAGATAGATCTGTTATATAGGGCACAAAATTAGAAAGGTGAGCCTCATTGTGAGCTCTTCGACTTGGATGCAACTATGCTAATCATGCTCTCAGTGCATTGCCTCATTAGGCAAAGGAACAGAGAATTGGTGTCTTTAAGCAATTATTTTAAGAATTTGTGCTTGGTATTTTTCTTACACTAGGAGCCTATATTGGGAATTGGAGGATGTCAGAATCAGCATCAGAATCAGGTTTACTATCATTGACTTGTATGTAGTGAGATTTGTTGTTTTGCAGCAGTAGTACAGTGCAAAGACATAAAATTATTATAAATTACAAAATAAATAGTGCAACAAAAAAAGGAATAATGAAGTAGAGTTCATGGGCCGTTCAGAAACCTGATGGCGGAGGGGAAGAAGCTGTCCCAAAATCCCCATGGGAAATGCTGTATACTGTCAATTACCCTTGTTGCCTTGCCACTGGCCAAATCTAAGTCAGTCATGACCCATCAGTAGTACACTTGCCAGTGAGTCAGAAGTTTGTGGATTCAAGTCCAACACCAAATAGAGGAGCAAATCATGTTATGTCAGCATTTTTAGTAAAGCTATCCAATTAGTTCCACTCCCCTCACTTTCCCCATAGTCCCACAATTTTTACTTTATCTTCAAGCACATATATTTTTAAAGTTATTATAATGAATTGGTTTCAGGAAGTACATTCAACTTTATCATAACTTTCTTAGTAATAAATTTCTCCTCACCTGCTCCCTGGTTCTTTTTCTGATTATTTTAAATTCATGTCTTTTAGTTATTAATCCTCCTGCCAGTGGAAACTATTTTACTCTATTAAAGCCTTTCATAATTTTCAACACATCTGATAAATTTCCCCTTAATGTCCTCTGTTCTAGGGAGAATAGTCGGAATCTTTAATCTCTCCTTGCAACTGATGCCCCTGATTCCTAGCACTCCTGTAAGTCTCCATTCCATAAGGCCTTGATACCCTTCTAATCTATGGTGCCTTACATCTCTCCTATAAAGCCATGGTAAATAACAAGTGAGATCTGACCTGTACATCATATACTTCAGGCATTACTTGGTATTGGTATTTGTATTGGTTTATTATTGTCACTTGTACTGAAGCACAGTGAAAAATGTGTCTTGCATACTGATCGTACAGGTCAATTCATTATACAGTGCAGTTACATTGAGTTAGTACAGAGCCCATTGATGTAGTACAGGTCAAAACAATAATAGTACAGAGTAAGTGTCACAGCTACAGAGAGAGTGCAGTGCAATAAGGTGCAAGGTCCATCTCATCGTATAAGTTAATCAGTAGTCTTATCACAGTGGGGTAGAAGCTGTCCTTAAGTCTGGTGGTACGTGCCCTCAGGCTCCTGTATCTTCTACCCGATGGAAGAGGAGAGAAGAGAGAATGTCCCGGGTGGGTGGGGTCTTTGATTATGCTGGCTGCTTCACCAAGACAACGAGAGGTAAAGACAGACTTCACCAGATCTTCCAGAAATATTTTGAATTGCTTTACATGATGGTGAGACTTGTGTTACTTGCATGATGTGTTACTTTGTCCAACATATAAAACCTTCCATTTGTCTCATAGCAGACTGGTATCTGGTCCATTTTCATCATGGTTCCAAACTTATAGCCACCCTCTCACTTCTGCTGTTGTCCCCACTTTAATAGTTGAACTTGGGGGCCTCATCCTGCTATACATCTACACTTGGTGCAGAGAATCAGAGCATTATTAACAATGTGCAACCCAAACCAGTGTACCCTGATCTCAGCAGGACCTTGTGGTTCCTGACTTTCAGCACCATTTCCGAATCTTGTTTTTTGTTTCAGAATCACATCATTTATGCATATTGGAGAAACAGCAGAAATAAGAGTTTGAGAGCTTACAGTAAAAACAAACCTGCCATGTAAGTGAAACTATCAAATTCTCGCTGATGCTCCCTTTTCTTAATTGTTAAATGAAACTTCATTCCTGGTTCTCTTTTATGCCTTTAATTTCCTTGCTGCCTGGCATAATGAGATGACTTGCATGCAAAGTATTCTCTGAAGTTTCTGTAACCCAAAAACAAAGATATCACTGGAACTTTCTACCATTTACTTCTCTTTCTTAAAAAGATCAAAAAGCTTTATTAAGCAGGAGCTTTCCTTTTGAAATCTATATGGATTTTACTGATTAAATTATTTCCATACTGATCCTCCTCTAACCTACCCACTCAGACATTTGGTGAGCTGCCATGTAATTGTCTGGCTTCAATTTACCTCCTGTGTTAGTATCAGATCTATCAGCTGCCAATTGGGTCACACACTAATAGCAACAATGGAGCATGGTGACTCTTTGTGAGCTATCATAAGCAGATCCACTCATTACATTTATTATAACCATTCTACTCCTTTAAATCTCAATCCTAACAATGTTCTGCAATACTATATTCTACTTTTTTTAACTACCTCAATGTACTTGACTTTGGCATGATTTGACTGGATGGCATGCAAAAAAGCTTTTCACTGCATCTTGGTATGTGTGACAATAACATACCAATACCAACCTACCCCAACACCTTTATTACCTTTATTATATCACATTCTCCTTTATTACCTCACCATGACCTTGATCCCTTTTCAACATACCATGCCTGTCATTACAACTCCTCATTACCTTGCCACACTAAATGCCTCACTTCCCCACCAAATCCCCAAACCCCTCATCTCTTTATCATAGCTCACCCCTTCATTACTTCACCATACCCTGACCTACTCACTAGCTCACCTCACCCCAGTTTCTGGGGTTTCATGTCTTCATAAGTATCTCCAATCTGAACAGGCTATTGACTTTACCTAAATTAAAAATGAAGATTCAAAAATAAAGGTCAAATGTTTCATAACAATGTGATTCAGTAAAGATATATTGGAATGTGTACATCTCGGCTGATGGTTTTTGTGCTATTAACTTTAATGGCTGAAAATTGGGAGCTGAAAGTGTATGATTTTCCAGCATGTGCTCCCAGTGTGGGCAAGCAGTAAGAGGGTGGAAAGTTCCAGCCCTACATGTACAGAAGACTTGTGTTTAGTTTGTGCCATATGGGTCATAACTTGGGCATCACACCCACATCTAGTACACTCACAAAATAGGAAACAATTGCAGCTGTGAAGGTTGTGAGTGTAGCAATATGCATAGAGAAAGCAGGAATGAAGACAACATGCCTCAAATTCAACACTGTAAATCAATATTCCATGGTCAGGAAAAATAAACCAGAGAATCATTCCAAATATCTTTGCAAAATCCTTTCAGCTGTCATCTTAGTTTCTCACTGGCCTAAAGAATGAGTACCAAAAATTGTCTCTAAAGGAATGGTAAAATTCACAATATATGAAAGTTTACCTTTATATTGTGAATGTTTTTATCAGCATGTAGCAGCTGAAGAATTCATTCAGTAAGTGTCTGCATCACTGGTAGCACTAGTATAGCAATGACTGCCATACAGGGACCTTCAGGAGGAGGCAAAGCCTTCAAAGACACCACTTCCTATCTGGACCCTCTGACCAACAATATATTTGCAGGTTCAGATTTTTTTCAAGGCTATCATCAATGAGATATGTGCAGGAAGACCTAAAGCCATTGCCACTTGCCTAGACAGGCAGCTCATTCCATTGACACTCAACGTCCTTGCCGCAGGATCTTTCTAAGTGAGTTCAGCAGATCTCTGCCATGCCTCCCAATATGCTGCTTGGTCAGAGAGGTCACCCAAGACCTACATTTGAGGAAGGATATGTTTATTTGCTTTCACATTGAAAACAAAGTGGTCTCGGGCACTGGGATTTACCAGCACTGCTGTGAGTGGGTCAGCCATTAACTGCACTGATGCCCATTAGGGCTCCCTTTTACTTAGAACCTGGAATTTTTCTCAATAAGAAAAGTTTCCATTCCTTCAATGCTCGGATGATCATGGATCATCCAAAGGTATTCCTTTTGGTCAATACCATTTTTCCCAGGAGCACAGATGATAAATCTATTCTAATGTGGCACAAACCTTTTTGCTGAGCCAGTGCTGATCTTAGGAGACGTGGGCCATCCCCTTCATCCTGGCTCCTGATGGCAATTCACAGTTCTACTACAGCTGCAGAGCTTCATTGCAACGAGAACCACTTGGGTACCAGAGCTGTTCTTCAAATGGCTGCAGCTGTCTGGGGCACTCTGCAATATACACCTGGCATAGAATCCACACCATTGCCTGCTGTACTCTACACACTTCAGCGATGTGAAGGCAGCAACTGGTGCTGGTGAAAAAGCAGCATCAGACCTGGAGCCTGAGAGTCAAGAGGCACAGACTGAAGGGCGGCAAGAGCAGAAGGACAAGAAAGCTACCAGGGGAAGGTCCTAGCAGGCCACCTGCCTCATCTCCCAGCTAGTTTGAGGAGAAAGGCATTGACCACATGAGCAGTAGGTAACTTCTTGGTAGAAGGAATCTTTTCATAAGGAGCCTGCTAACTCTTAGTCCCCCAAAGCAGATAAAGTAGCCTGTCCACACATCAACCCTTCCACCAATGTAGTTGATTAGTAATCAACTGGGAAAGCCCAATTGCCATCCTCCTTTGCAGAATCTTTCACTGGCTTACCCTCAATGCCAGGCTCATGGTGTGGTGGTCTTGGTGGCTCTTCTCTTTTACCCATGGCAAATTGGACCTCCCCCTGGCAAATATCTTACTAATGAGAATACCAAGTCTCTTGCACTTAATCTAGCAGCTCTCTCCCTCTGCCCAGTGCGCTCTCTCCCTCTGCCCAGTGCACTCTCTCCCTCTGCCCAGCACTCACTCTCTTGTGCTCGCCCTCTCCCCCCTATTGTCCCTGCACTGTGTGTTGTTACTGTTTATCTGCCATTAGAAGTGTGCTTGTAAGGGCAATTTTCTTCGATTGGCACACTGCAAATGTTAGGTGCACTGATCATGTCAGCCTACTGAATGCAACGACCATGAATGTAAAAGGTTTTTGCACTGTTTCTTCCTTTTTATAATAAAAAATATATACATAAAGTGTAGCAGCTGCTACTGCGATGCGAAAGTAAGACACTAGTCGATGAGTTGCAGAACAAAACTGATTTTTTTCCCACCTTGCGTGGGCCTTTTAAGAGGAACGGTTCCCGCCCACCGAAAACGGAAATGATGTATGCGCTACGTCATCAAACTTTTCCTGCACGTGGGTTCTCTCCGTTGCTCGGTGAAGACGAAGGCCCAACGCCATCTTGGGCCTCGCCGCTCTGATGACGTGTGACCTGACTGCTGAGCCGGTTTGCTTGCTCGGATGGTGAGTCGCTACACAGCCTCCCCCCAGAACCGGCGATATGGTCCCCAAGGTTTGCGGGTTGTGCTAGCCTTTGCTTAGGAGGTCGACCTCTGCGTCCCGGTGTTGGGACCTCAACCGGTTGTTGTAGATCTAAATGGGCTGGTTTGAGGCGGTCTGTCATGAAGACTTCTTTCTTGCCCCCAGTGTCCAAAGCAAAGGTGGACCCATTATTCCTGATGGCCTGGAACGACCCCTCGTATGGTCATTGCAACGGTGCCCGGGGTGTGCCCCTGTGAACGAAAACAAACTTACAGTCTCGTAGTTCGTTGGGCTCACAGGATGGGGCTTGACCATGCCGCAAAGTGGGAATCAGTGCCAAGCTGCTGAGCCTCTCGCTCAGTCTTTCCAGGACTACCGCGGGTTGTTCCTCTTGCCCCCGAAGGGCAAGTATGAACTCCCCTGGGACGACTGGGGCACACCATACACGAGTTCAGCTGACGAAGTGTGGAGATCTTCCTTGGGGGTAGTGCGTATGCCGAGCAGGACCCAAGGCAGTTTGTCGACCCAGTTAGGACCTTTCAGGCGGGCCATCAGGGCTGATTTCAGATGGCGGTGGAAACATTCTACCAACCCGTTTGATTGAGGGTGGTAGGCTGTGGTGGTGTGCAGCTGCGTCCCTAGCATGTTCGCTAATGCAGACCATAGGCTGGAGGTAAACTGGGCGCCCCTGTCTGAAGTGATGTGGGCCGGAACAGCAAAACGCGAGATCCAAGTTGTGAGCAGTGCCTGGGCGCAGGAATCAGTTGTGATGTTGGATAGAGGGGTTGCCTCTGGCCACCTCGTGAACCGGTCCACGATGGTAAGGAGGTACCGGGCTCCTCTTGAAACTGGCAGGGGACCAACGAGGTCGATGTGGATGTGGTCGAACCTTCGGGTAGGCTCGAACTGCTGTGGCGGGACCTTGGTGTGTCGTTGGATTTTTGATGTCTGGCAGTGTGGACAAGTCCTGGCCCACTCACTGACCTGTCTGCGCAGGCCGTGCCAGACGAACTTGCTGGCAACCAGTCGGACAGTTGATCTGATGGATGGGTGCGCCAACCCATGTACCGTTGAAAACGCGTTCCCGCCAGGCTGCAGGAACTATAGGGCGGGGCTGACCTGTTGTGATGTCACAAAGGAGGTTCTGCTGACCTGGACTGACTAAGAAATCTTGGAGCTGCAGGCCAGAGACTGCGGTTCTGTAGCTGGGCAGCTTGTCGTCGGCTTGCTGTGCGTCAGTCAGGGCCGCATAGTCTACACCCAGGGACAGGCTGTGGATGGTCGGTCTGGAAAGCGCGTCAGCAACAACATTGTCCTTTCTGGAGGCACGTTGGATATCCGTTGTGAATTCGGAAATGTAGGACAAATGTCACTGCTGATGAACTGACCAGGGATCGGAGACCTTAGAGAAGGAGAAAGACAAAGGCTTATGGTCAGTGAAAGCGGTGAAAGGCCTGCCTTCTAAAAAGTACCGGAAATGCTGGACCGCTAGGTACAGCGCTAGAAGTTCCCAATCAAAAGCGCTGTATTTCAATTTGGGTGGTCTAAGGTGCTGTTGAAAAACGCCAAGGGTTGCCAACGGCCTTCGATTAGTTGTTCCAGTACCCCACCAACCACGGTGTTGGATGTGTCCACAGTGAGGGCAGTTGGGATGTCTGTCCTAGGGTGTACCAGTATCACGGCGTCTGCCAGGGCGTCCTTGGCCTTAACGAAGGCAGCCGCGGCCTCGTCATTCCAGGCGATGTCCTTGCCCTTGCCAGACATCAGTGAGAACAAAGGGCGTATGATACGGGCTGCTGCAGGGATGAACCGATGGTAAAAGTTGACTATCCCCAGGAATTCTTGCAGGCCTTTGACCGTGTTGGGATGGGCAAGATGGCGAATAGCGTCTACCTTGGCGGGTAGGGGTGTTGCTCCTTCGCTGGTGATTCTGTAGCCGAAGAAATCGATAGAGTCGAGTCCAAGTTGGCACTTGGCCGGGTTGATAGTGAGGCCGAAATCACTGAGATGGGAGTACAGTTGGCGAAGGTGGGAAAGGTGTTCTTGGCGGTCATGGCTGGCGATCAGTGTGTCATCTAAATAAATGAACACGAAGTCCAGGTCGCAGCCTACCGTGTCCATCAACCGCTGGAAGGTCTGCATGGCGTCTTTAAGGCCGAATGGCATTCGAAGGAATTCGAAGAGGCCGAATGGAGTGATGAGCGCAGTTTTGGGGATGTCGTCAGGGTGAACTGGGATTTGGTGGTATCCCCGGACGAGGTCCACCTTGGAGAAGATGTGGGCCCCGTGTAGGTTCGCTGCAAAGTCCTGGATGTGAGGGACGGGGTAGTGGTCTGAGGTGGTGGCGTCATTCAGCCTGCGGTAGTCGCTGCAGGGCCTCCACCCGCCGGTGACTTTGGGGACCATGTGCAGGGGGGAGGCCCAGGGGCTGTCTGACCTGCAAACGATCCCCAGCTCCTCCATGTGGTGGAACTCTTCCTTTGCCAGGCGGAGCTTGTCTGGAGGTAGTCGTCGTGCTTGGGCATGAAGGGGTGGCCCTGTGGTAATGATGTGATGCCGCACCCTGTGTTTGGGCATCGAATTTGTAAACTGAGGTGCCAAAACCGATGGGAACTCAGCTAGGAGCTTGGTGAACTCGTTGCCAGACGGAAATGGAGTCCAGGCGTGGGGCTGGTAGGCTGGCTTCTCCCAGGGAGTAGGTCTGGAAAGTTCTGGAGTGCACTAGCAGCTTCCCTCGCAAGTCGACTAACAGGCTGTGGGCCTGAAGGAAATCAGCTGCCAGGAGTGGCTGGGCGATGGCGGCAAGGGTAAAGTTCCAGGTAAAACGGCTGTCGCCGAATTGTAATTGAACTGTACGGGTACTGAAAGTTTGTATCGTTGTGCTGTTTGCAGCTTTGAGTGCGGGACCCTGTTGCCTGCTACGAGTGTCGCGGCAGGTCGGGGACAAAACACTGACCTCTGCTCCAGTATTGATGAGGAAACGACGCCCAGACTGCTTGTCCCAAACGAATAGGAGACTGTGTTGATTGGTGGCCAGCCGCCGTAGCCATCAGCGGCGGCTGGCCTTGGCGTTTCCCTGAAACTTGCAGGGTGGGCGGCATCGGGCCTCCGCGCCCCACCTCTGATGGTAGAAACACAGCTGGTTGCCAGTGTTGTCGTCTGTGTTTCTGGGTTGTGGTCGCTCGGTTGCTGGGACTGGTTTAGGTAGGCATTGGGCCCCCCAGTCTGGCAATTTGGCCGACGGACGACCCGCTCTCGCGTTTGGCCTTCCACAGGACGTCTGCCTGGGCAGCTACCTCATGTGGGTTGCTGAAATCGGCGTCAGCTAACAGCAGGTGAATGTCGTTGGGTAGTTGTTCGAGGAAGGCCTGTTCGAACATCAGGCAGGGCTTGTGTCCCTCAGCCAAGGCCAGCATCTCGTTCATCAGGGCCGATGGGGATCTGTCCCCCAGGCTGTTGAGATGAAGCAGGTGGGCAGCGCGCTCGCAACGGGACAGGCCGAAGGTCCAAATAAGAAGGTCTTTGAAAGCTGGGTACTTGCCTTCCTCCGGAGGAGACTGGATGAAGTCTCTGACCTGGGCGGCTGTCTCCTGGTCCAGGGAGCTGACCACGTGGTAGTACCGTGTGGAGTCGGAGGTGATCTGCCAAAGTTGGAATTTTGCTTCGGCCTGGTCGAACCAGGCGCGGGGCTGAAGCATTCAAAAGGTGGGCAGCTTGAGTGCCACCTTGTTGGCTGCTGCATTGTCGTCCATTGTGTGGGTCCAAAATCCGTTTGGACCGTCGGGGTCACCAATGTAGCGGCTGCTACCGCGATGCGAAAGTAAGACACTAGTCAATGAGTTACAGGACAAAACTGATTTATTTTTCTGCCTTGCGTGGGCCTTCTAAGAGGAACGGTTCCCGCCCACCGAAAACGGAAATGATGTATGCGCTATGTCGTCAAACTTTTCCTGCGCGCGGGTTCTCCCTGTCGCTCGGGGAAGACGAAGGCCCAGTGCCGTCTTGGGCCTCGCCGCTCTGACGACATGCGACCCGACCGCCGACCCGGTTTGCTTGTTCGGATGGTGAGTCGCTACAAAAGTCTATTTTAGAAATTTTTAAAAAGTCCCAGGGCCAGGCTGGCGGTTGGCAGACTGACACAGTCCAGAGCTAAGGCTCTGTGGGGAAGGACCACAGTCCAGGCTCCTTCTGCTACCATACATGGAGGGGCTGAGTTGGGTGGAGAAGCCCCTTGAACAATGAAAGGGCTATCACCTCAGGGAGTCACATAAGTGGCAATGGTGCTACGTTTGTTTGCGTTTTTTTTGTTTACACTACTGAATGTAACGACCATAAATGTAAAAGGTTTTTGCACTGTTTCTTCCTTTGTGTATATTTTTTTTATTATGAATAAAGTCTATTTTTTGAAATTAAAAAAAAATTCGGCCTAGCCTGACAACAACTATACAGGCATCTTTAACATGATTTTGGTTATAAACCACCATAACACTGTAACATATTTTTGGCTAATTTCACTAAATTTGGCTAATTGCAAAGGACCTGATTGGACATCACTATGCATGATATATGTTTAGTGCACCAAAATTATATCAAATCCAACTTCTTGGCATTTATATAAGGAGTAGAATACAGAATTTACCAATTTTTCCCAGTGGAAGCAGGATATTTTTGCCAGAGGTGGAGGATATCCACATTCAAGTTACATGCTTAACTTCAGTCTTGGTCACATACAGCAAATGCTGTATGACTGATGATGGAATTATCCAATCATATCCATGCTGCCTTTGACCATGTTATCACTCCATGCAGTATTATTTGAATTGACTAACATTTTCCCAGTTGGTGGCCTAGCTCTTTCAGTGACACTCTTGGGCCTTGGGTTGTCATCCTCACAAAGGGCTGCATGTAAAGATTCAGCAAACTCTGCAACATGAACTTCCCTTTTTCTGACATTAGTCGCTGTCAGGCGCCAGTTCACTAACATCAATGGCATCCAGCTTGGCATCAGATTAGGTGAGGAGTCAATCATACTATTGAATCTTTGCAAACAGCAATCCAGGAAATAAGAAAGTGCTAGTTTAATTATCTTTCATATATTGTACACTGTAAACTAAAGATTGAAGTACACACACTAGATTATGATCCAATCTGAAATATTATAAATTTATTTGAAAAAGAAAGAAAATACTCTAAAATATCATCCTGAGGGAATTGGAATCCATATACATAAAATTAGCTTGTCAGGAACCAGAAGTTTGCTAAGCATAATTGTAGTTTAACCTGCAGTTAAAAACTGAAACCTTATACAACAAAGCATAACATGTAGGGAGTATTTTGCAATGAGGCTAGTTCTCATCGATTCATTTTACTTATCTTCTTAATTTAGAAGTAGGATGCAAAACAGCAAAGCCCGTGGGCTTGGTTTGGTGTCAGCAAATTTGGGGTTTCCTTATTAAACTACAAATGTGCAGAATTATTAGGAATTTTCTCCTGTATAGAAACCAAATGGCAATAGTTTCACTGTCAATGTACAGTCTGGGCAAATAAATAAGTTGAGGTACACAAGATGATGGAACCTGTTGTCATAATGTTGAATTCACTAGTCATGAGAAATACAGAAAATCAACTATGTTAAAAGCTTTGAAAGCATCTGTATTGATAACAGTGCAAGACTTAATTGCGATAATGCATTGAAGAGATTGATTATGATTAACACAATGAAAGAATTCTGATATTTACAATAAAAGGATTAATTGCAATAAAATAGTGATGCTTCCCAGAGAGCTGCTTTGTAATTAAAACTGTATCATGCTATCCAGTTCAGACAGGATTGAGCTTTTTGGGATGCTGCAGTGTATCTGTACCTGATGTTTCGTCAATTTGTGTAGCTATGTCCAGTGGCTGACCGCACTAACAAAGGAAATGAAAGTGCAGCCTGGTTGACAGCTGTACAGGTGCTGTAGTTGAAATTTTTTTTTTAAACTGCAGATGCTGGAAATCTAAAACAAAAACAGAAATGCTGGAAATATGCTATAGGTCAGGCTGCAACTGTGGGAGGGGAAACAAAGTCAATGTTTCAGGTCAGAAACTCATCAACAAAACTTAAAAGGATACAAAAAAGCCTGTTAAACCACAGGGAGGGGGATGTGTCTGATAGAGTAAAACTGGGATTACCATGGGTATAAACTGTAAATAAGGTTATCTGGTCAGTGAGTGAATGGGTGCAGTTAGAGGGTGAGAACATGGATAAAGGAACTTAGACAAAATAATGTGAGAGTTGTGAAATACAGAGTAGGAGGGCAAGCCCACAGATCTCCGCTGCACCCACCCCCAACAGCCACAGGTGATTCAACACCTGTTCTTTCACCTCTTTTCTCTCCCGCCACCCCCCCCCACCCCATCCAGAGACCCAAACTGTCTTCCCAGGTGAAGCAGAGATTCACTTGAACTTTTTGCATTTGGTGTTCACAATGTGGTCTCCTCTACTGTGGAGAAACCAAACGTAGATTGGGTGATCATGTTGTGGAGCACCTGCATTCAGTCTGCAGGGCGAATCTGATCATAGTGCCTGCCACTTGAAATCCTCATCCCGCTCCCACTCTGACCTATCAGTCTGTGGTCTCCTGTACTGTCAAAATGATGCCCAACACAAGCTTGAGGAACAGTACCCCATCTTCAGTCTGGGCACATTGCTGCCCTCTGGACTTAATATTACATTGTAGAACTTCAGGTAATTTGATTTCTCTTCTGTATCAGTCATCCATCTGTTATATTAGCTCAGCTTGTTTTTTTAATTCTTTTTCTCTTTCTGGGAGTGGAGGACATGTCCAGCCTGAACTGCCAGGCATATCCTCCTGTTCTGCGTCTTGCAAGCCAGATTCTTTTGTCTAGATTCCTTTATCTACATTCTCTCCATCTAACTGCTCCCATTCACTCATTGACCAGATAATCTTGTTTGCAGTTTATCCCCATGGTCACCCTGGTTTTACCCAATCAGACTCTCCTCCTCCATGCAAGTGATTCACTTGCCTCTTTTTGTTTCCTTCCCAGTTCTGATGAAGGGTCTCTGACCTGAAATGTTGACTGTTTCTGTGAAATGTTTATCTGTGGAAGTCTCTGCACAGAGAAGCCGTAGAGACTATATTTAAGACACAGTTAGATAGATTTTTGCATAGTAGGGGAATTAAGGGTTATGGGGAAAAGGCAGGTAGGTAGAGCTGAGTCCACGACCAAATCAGCCATGATCTTATTGAACGGCGGAGCAGGCTCAATGGGCCAGATGGCCTACTCCTGCTCCTATTTCTTATGTTCTCTTCCCACAGATGCAGCCTGACCTGCTGAGTACTGACTATTTTTGTACAGATGCTGCTAGTCTGTAAATTAGTCTGCAATAAAATGATAAAATCAAGCCTGCTGCAGTTTGTCCTTGAAATGGAATTTGAACCTCAGTCAGTGGAGCTGGACAACAACTTACTGCCTTTACCAATGTGTTTGACATTGGAAGGAAGATGGAATCATCCTGCTGACTTTCTAATTTCCTTTTACTATTATGTTCCCACCTTAAAAGACAAATTTTCTTTTATACTTCTTTACAAGTGGCACTTTAATGAGTTCAACTGATTTTGGCACTCTCTGTATTAACCTTACAGATGGCAGAAGATGCTAATATAAAGAGAAACCCAGTGTACTAATCTGGGAGTGGGAGGAGATGCAAATTTGAAGAATAAGAAATTACAGTAATTCCTGTACTATCAATGTGAACAGCAGAACTGTTTTTGCTGTAGTAATATTGCTTCAGCATGGGAAGCACCAAATACTTGTGTGTAAAAATAAACAATAAGTTATTTTGATAGAATGTTCTGGAAGACACCTTAAGAACACTATCAATAGCAGCATGAGCAACCAAGCATAATCTTAAACAAAAACAGACTATGCTAAAAACTCAAGTTCAGGCAGTGTCTGTGGAGGAACAGAGCTAACATTTCAGGATGATGAACATTGCTGACATTCAGTGGTTTGGAACAAACACTTAGTGTGAGGTGGTACACTTTGGAAGGACAAACTCCAGGGCAGAGTACAAGGTAAATGGCAAGGTACTTGGCAGTGTAGAGGAGCAGAGGGATCTGGGGGTTCATATTCACAGTTCACTGAAAGTTGCCTCTCAGGTGGATAGAGCAGTTAAGAAGGCCTATGGGATGTTAGCTTTCATAAATCATGGGATTGAGTTTAAGAGCCGCGAAGTGATGATGCAGCTTTACAAAACTCTAGTTAGACCACACTTGGAGTACTATGTTCAGTTCTGGTCGCCACATTATAGGAAGGATGTGGAGGCGTTGGGGAGGGTGCAGAAGAGATTTACCAGGATGCTGCCTGGATTAGAGCGTATGGAATATGAGGAGAGGCTTAAGGTGCTAGGGCTTTAGTCACTGGAAAGGAAGAGGATGAGAGGAGACATGATAGAGGTATATAAAATATTGAGAGGAATAGATAGAGTAGACAGTCAGCGCCTCCTTCCCAGGGCACCAATGCTCAAGACAAGAGGGCATGGCTTTAAGGTTATGGGTGGGAGGTTCAGGGGAGATGTCAGGGGGAGGTTTTTAACCCAGAGAGTGGTTGGTGCATGGAGTGCACTGCCTGGGTGGTGGTGGAGGCAGATACATTGGACAGGTTCAAGAGTTTGTTGGATAGGCATATGGAGGAATGTGAGATAGAGGGATATGCGGGAGGAAGGGGTTAGATAGTGTGAGGGTGGTTTGATGGATGGCACAACGTGGTGGGCCGAAGGGCCTGTTTTGTGCTCTATGGTTCTATGGTTTATTTTAATTGATTCTTGGTCCTTGGACATCTCTAGAAAGGTTGTCATTCGTTGTCCTCTGGGCCACCTGGGAACAATGGAGTCTGCACGGAGAAGGTGACATAAGATTTTTGAGGATTGTAAGCCTGCAACAATATAGGAATTAAAAACATGAAAGATCATTGACCTGAAATGTTGACTTGGTTTCTCCTTCTTTGCCTGACCTGCTGAGTATTTCCAACATTTTCTGTTTTAGTTCAGATTTACAGTCTTTTGCATTTTAAGCCACATAGGAGCACTCATTTATGCTCAGTGATGTCAGACCAGAAACATCTAGCATGGGTATGTGTACTTGTAATGTCCATTTTCCATTTGATAAAGATTTCAATACAGCAGGAAGGAAGCATATGCACATTTCCACCAGGAAGTGCATTTTCGATAAATTGCCACAAAATATGCCTGTCAGTAAAACTTAAGTCCATGAGATTAAATAGCAGTGAATATTTGGATAGGAATGGGAAAGAGTAATGATGAAATGTTTTTTGAGACTGGAGGGAAGTGTGTAGTGGAATTCCCCAATGTTCAATGGTGAAACCACGTTTTTTTTTGTTATACATTAATGAGCAGGTCTTGAATACAGGCATAATTTCAAGCTTCACAGATAAGTCAAAGCCTAGAAACTTAAAAGCCAGCACATGGTATTTGAAGTTGTTCTTGTTAGAGCTGTGAAGGTATTCTAGAGATGTTCATTATCAGGAAAGGTTTTAATAAATGAGGAACTTTTTCTAATGACAGAACAGATCAGCAGCCAGAGCAAGAGATTTAAAGTAATTGGCAATATAATCACAGATGACATGAACAAATTAAATGATTAAGGTTGATAATGCTCAGCTTGAGAACGCTACAGAAGCAGATTCAATAGTTATTTACAAAAGAGAATTAAATAACTGGTTGAAGGGGAAATTTTGCAGGAGAATGGTGGTAATTAGATAATACAAAGAGCTAATACAGGCACAATGGGGTAGATTACCTCCTCTTGTGCTGCATTATTGTCTGATTGTGCAAGGACAAGATGTATGCCTCCTTTTATATCTAAACCAGGTGTTGAGCATTTCATGTATAGGAGCTGCAAAATTTTCCTGGTGTCAAGGACAATGTTTATCTGATCATCATCATCTTGCTGTTTCTGGGAATTGGATGTATGCAACTGGATTTGCATTTCTTATATTACTGGTCAATAGACTTAACAAGTACTTTGGTTGTAAATCATTGTTGAGCTCTTGAAACCATAAGTTTTTCTCTATAGCATTTCAGTATTTAAACCAAAGATCACAGAATGGCTTGTTTTACATTGCTGTTGCATGTAGACTGCTTGTTATTGCATGTTTTGTAACTACCTCTTCACAATCTATTATTCTGCTGAGTGAATCATAAGATGTAGCCCTACATCTACACCACAAGCAATACTAAGCCTGGTTCGGGTTGTGAGCAGTTAGGTGCTACTTACACTGCTAAGCTGCAGCATGGCTGGAACTCTGGATGCTTCAATGTGCAGGATCGAGAGAGACTGCAGAGGGTTTTAGACTCAGCCAACTCCATCACGGGCACAACCCTCCCCGCCATTGAGGACATCTTCAAGAGACGGTGCCTCAAGAAGGCAGCATCTATCATTAAGGACCCTCACCACCTGGGACATACCCTCTTCACATTACTACCATCAGGGAGGAGGTACAGGAGCCTGAAGACCCACACTCAGTTGTTTCAGGGACAGCTTCTTCCCCTCCTCCATCAGATTTCTGAACTGTCCATGAACCCTTGAACACTACCTCGTTATTCCTCTCTTGCACTATTTATTTTTGTAACTTATAGTAATTTTTGTCTTGCACTGTACTGCTGCCACAAAACAACAAATTTCATGACATATGTCAGTGATAATAAACCTGATTCTGACTGTACAACCTTGGAAGAACTTCTAAAACACATAAATCACTCTCAATAACAGGTGTAAAGTGAAATTGTTAAAATTGTGGGAAGAGGGGAAATTATTATAGAAATGCAATTCTGTTTGACCTCAAATTTCAACTTGCTTTGAGTGGGTGCAGAAAGGAGTTCACCAGAATGGTTTCAGGAATGTGGATCTCTAGTAATGTGGGGGAGCTAGAATTGTTCAAAAACAGTGAGAAAGTGGTAGTTTAAGGAAGATTTAAGAGTATAGTTTAAAGTAGTGAAAGGTTTTGATAGAGTTAATAATCCAAAACTATTTCTACTGGCAGTGTGGTTGGTAATCAGAGCATACAGATTCCTGGCAAAGAACCAGAGGGGAATTGAGGACAATTTTTTTGCAGTGGTGAGTTGATATGACCTAGAATGAACTCCCTGAAAGAGCAATGGAAGCAAATTCAGTTATTACTTTCAGAGTTCAAGGATCAAGGTGGTGCAGTGAGTCAAGTATTATCGTCCATCTCTGGGGCTTGGATTCCAATTCAGTTTTTTACTGATGTAATGAAAATCTCTGACATGAAGTGTTTGACTTGAAATGAGTTTAGGTATATACTTATCAAGAACATAAGAAGTGGAAGCAGGAGTAGACCATTCAGCCCTTCATGTAATTCTCAGCCCACTTCATACAACAAAACAAGTGGAATGCTACTTTGTCAGTTATGTAACTGATGGTACAGGATATTTTAAGTGGGGGCAAGCATAGCTTTATCCTACATGTGATCTATGCTGTACCTGGGACTGTATAATGGGGCAGTGCAAAAGAGAAATTTGCTCCATATTTAATCTGTTTTAACCTGGCCTGGGACTATTTGATGTGACAGTGTGGAGGAAGCTTTACTCTTTACCTAACCTGCAGTGTACCTGACCTGAGAGGGTTTGTTTGAATACGGTAGAGTGAACAATATCCTATACTTAACACATGCTATACTTTCTCTTATCCAAGAATATCTGTTAGGACAGGGCAGGAGAGTGATTTGGTCCTGTAGGTGAGCTGCCCAAGCTTGCCAGTTACATTCACACCAACCACAAATCTAACTTGCTGGATCTGCCCAAAGCCATCCTAATACAAAATAGCAAGGCCAGGGTCTTGTGCAAGTTTAATTAATTTTGCAAGGGTGATACAGAACAAACCCTGCCCATGAAACACATGAATCAAACTTTGACAGCTAGGTAAGCCATGTTTCCAGGCTTTGCCAATTGCCAAAGCTGTCAAGACCGACCGTAGCATTCAGAAATTCTTAATAAAAAATCAAATTAAACAATTAAAAATAAGTAATATATTTATTGAAAAAAGATACAAAGCTTTATTTTTACAAAAAGATGTTTAAACAAAAAGATAAAGTAAGCTCAATTGATTCAAGATAGGTAAATGATCTTATGACGTTTCATTCATAGTCATTCCTCTCCTCTCCATTCAAGTAAGCAGTCTTGGTGTTCTGTGCCAGGTCTGACTTGGTACAGGTTCAGCCGGCAGATTCACAGGTTGTTGACACTCTGCAGCAGGACTCCGTTAGGATTCCAATATCTAAGCACAGGTAGGAAATTTCTGGTGGAACAGGTTTGGGAATTGCAGCATTGTTGAAGTCACAAACATCCTGACCCTTAAGGAGGTTTGGTGTAATAGTAGCACTTTGCAGCAAGTTTGGTCCATTCCATATATAATACAAGACCTTTTATTCCTGGTTTATCCCCAACTTTTTCCATAACCACTTCCATATGTATGAAGTTATGGTCACTATCTCCAAAATGTTCCCCCACTGCCATTCCCTCCACCTGACTAGCTACATTCCCCAAAACAAGGTTCAGTAATGCTCCTTCCCTCATTGGTCTGTCTACATATTGTGTCAAAAAGATGAAGGGTCTTTGATCTGAAATATTTGCTCTGTTTCTCTTCTCACAGATGCAGCCTGACCTGCTGAGCATTTATAGCATTTTCTGTTTTTACGTTGGTAGGGAAGTTGTATCCATCTGTATCCGCTCCAAGAGAACTGGTTTGGTACACTTACTCTGCTTCTAACCACAGTGTGTTTGATCTGAATGGGGAAGCTTTAATCTGTGTCCAATTAGGCTGTTCCGTTTATGGGCATATTTAATGGGTCAGCATAAGTAGAAGTTTTATACTGCACAATGGAGTGCTTGAAGAGACAGCATAAAGAGGAAGTAAAATTAAATCTATAGCATTACCTGCTCTAGGAACGTTTTTGCTGGGGCAATTTTTACTCCACTCTATCTAACTGGCAGAATGTTTGATGAGCAAGGGAGGACAAAGCCAAGACAAAATTGGACAGCGTGGTGGCAGATGGCGAAGTAGATGGAATTTAATACTGATAAGTGTGAGGTGATGCATTTCAAGAGGTCTAATTGGGGTAGGACATAAGTTATGAATGGCAGGGCCATAAGAAGTACTGAGGAACAGGGGGATCTTGGTGTACAAGTCCGTGGATCCCTAAAGCTGGCAGCATAGGTGGTTAGGTGGGGAAGAAGGCATATGGGGTTCTGGCCTTAATTAGCCAGAGCATAGAATAGAAGAGCATTGTACAACTTTATAAAACATTTGGTTAATCCACAGCTGGAGTATTGTGTGCAGTTCTGGTTGCCACTCTATAGGATGCACTGGAGAGTATGCAAAGGAGATTTACTTTGATGTTGCTTGGGATGGAACATTTCAGTTACGTTGAGAGACTGAAAAGAGTGGGTTTGTTTTCCTTGGAGTGGAGAAGGCTGAGGGGGACCTGATGGAGGTATGAGGGACAAAGACAAGATGGATAGTGAGAAAATTGCCCCCATAACACGCATCTAAAACCAGAGAGCCTAGGTTTAAGGTGAGGAGTTAGAGGGAATCTGGGGGGGGGGGGGGTGGGGGTGGGAATAAATTTTCAGCCATTGGTTGAAATATGCTGTCTGATAAGGTTGTGGACGCAGATACTCTTACAACATTTAAAAGGTATCTGAATAATGAGCATGTGAATCACCAAGGCATAGAAGACTACCAAACAAGTGCTGGTAAATGGTTGGCATGTACATGGTGGGCTGAAGGGCCTGTTTCTGTGCAATATGACTATGTGTCATTGGGAGGAACTTGCCAACACTTCAAAATATTGTCAGGGGATATGTTGCATCTGTAGAGGGAGGTGCATTTTATGACCTTGTGCATATTTTATAGTTGGACAATTAATGTAAGTTTACCGTTTCTTCAGCTGAAACTCAAAAACTGCAGCTGTGGCTAGTGATGGTACCAGCTGTGGTAATGGAAAAGACTAATGATAAATCATTCTTGTAACAGGAAGTCACAGTTAAAATAACGTCATTCTTACTCAACCAAGGAGTAAAACTGGTACCACCTAGCACATGTGCTGCTTTTCCAGAAATGCCATTGGCATTTTCAGCACTTTTTATCTATGCTTCAGATATAATTCAGACTACAAGAATTATTCTTATGGGTGCAGACCAATACATGTTTTCACTTTTTATCCAATTAACAAAATGAATTGGGTAACCTTAAAGGTTTTGCTGTAATTTCTTAAATAACTGACATAAATCCTCAGACATTAAACATCAATTCCCCAAAGGCTCAAAAATAGTGCCTTAAAATTGGTGAAACTGGAAACAAATTTTTTACTACTTTAGTTTCTGTGACAGGTTCTGAATTATTATAAGAAAAACTTGCTTTTTTGTGTATCTTTTCATATTTCTCAGACTCCTTAATTTGACATCAAATTACCAGATACTTTAAATAAAAAAAATGCATGACTTAGTCAAGGACAGGCAGCACAGGTATGAAAGGCTGTTCTGTTTGCCATACATAATGAATATTTTTTACCAATATGACCAATTGCTGTACCAGAGCACATTTTGTTCCCACAAATAATATATTTATTGGTTTCCCAATTTACTAACAGAAAGTGAGCAGATGGTTGGTGAATCAGGCCCACAAATAAAAATGAATTGGAGAGCTGTATTTGCAACAAGAGGGAGATTAAAGAAGGAAGCAGTTGAACAGCAAAGTGGGATTAAACTGGATGAACTGTGTGGAGAACAGTACTGGTGTAGAATTATTTGGCCAAAAGTGCAGTGAAGGGAATAGAAGTTTTGCTTTTTTCTCAGAGGTATATGGATTCCGGATCAATTGTTGTCTCCAAGACCAAGGCAGATATTTTTGGGGTAGGTATATGAAAGAATGTAGCCCAAACATGGGTAAAGAGTTCTGAGGTGCAGAGTTCTGAGGGTGACCATGATCAGCTTGATGGGGAAAGAGACAAAGAATTCCTTGATGTTTCATGAATCAATACAAAGTTGGACAGCAGCTATCCTCTTGCAAAGTGTTGAGTCATTGACTGCCTGAGAGGAGCTTAGATTTGTTTCTCCTTATGGTTACAGGCCAAGTTTCTGTTCAGTTCCTGTAATAGTGGCTCAGATAGGCAGGAAGGCAGAATTTCAACCTGACCAATCCAAGGGCAACATGTAGTTGAAATTACAATGCTGTTCTTCAAGTGAACAAAACCAAATGTCTTCATTGTGTCCATTGAAATGTGATGAATGAGGAAGACTGGACTTCAATTAGTCACTCTTCATTAGCTTGGCTGAAGCAAAGCAGAACTTGGCATAGTCAAACAAGATGCTATCAACTCATAGCTTAATAGAAATGCCTTTTCAAATGTTTTGAGCTATTAAGGTATTTATTAGTCACGTGTACATCAGAACACACAGTGAAATACATCTCTTTGCATTACTTGAATGTGCTGGGGGCAGCTTGCAAGTGTCGCCACTCTTCTGGTGCCAACATCGCATGCCCACAGTCTTTGGAATGTGGGAGGAAGTAGGAGCACCCAGAGGAAACCCCCGCAGACACAGGGAGAACGTACAAACTCCTTACAGATAGCGGCGGGAACCGAACCTGGGTTGTTGGCGCTGTAATAGCGTTATGCTAACCGCATTTAAAATGATAAGCACTTTGTGTGCCAAACATTGCCATGATGCTAAGTGTCATAAAACAAATAGCTCTGAAATGGCACAACTCATAAACCCCAGAGTTAATGGATGGTTATTGGTTTCCAGAATCCCCTGTGTTTCTCCACTGCTGTTGGGATAGGTGGGAGGGCACCTTCTTATTTTGATACTATTTTGCATGTGCCATTTCAGTGTTTGCCTTAACATCTCTCTGCCCATGTTGACAGAAATGCCAGCATTGTGGTCAAAGTCTGAGGAAGAGAGGTTACCCCCATCCCTGACCTTAGCCATCATCCCCTCAGCCTAAGCAGCAAAAGGGTTGTGTCTACAAAACTCCTATTATCTGCTTTTCTGAGAAGGAATCATCATCTACTTGTCCAATGCAGCAAATTCCTCTAGGAAATAGAGCAGAAACCCTTGGTTTAGGTGGTCCACATCCCTGGATACCATGGGGTATCTGGAAACAAAACAACCAGGAAAATTGTGCCACGACTATCAGTGGTTGATGGGAAACCAGCAAAATTCTGATGGGGTTTTGAGTCCACTATGTTTATTTGCTCACAGGATGTGGGTGACTTAGTAAAGTTTCTTAACTATTGAAGATGTTTTTGAAAGAGACTAATTTGCAAGGTCACTTGAATCAACCACATGGAATGAGATGGGAGCATTTGTAGTTACAGTTTCATCAGTAACTCCAATTAGCTGAGTCTTTTCTCAAAGGGGCAGATTTCATAGTCAACGTTCCTGGTGACCCACAGATTATCAGATTGGACCGGCTGGATAGGAATGTGTTGAGCTGCTAGCCCTGTACAGCTTCCGGCGGACAGCTATGCCTAGCCTGCTGTATTTCATGGCAAATGAATCTATAAAGCAACATTTATGACTGAATTCACCTCATTCAATTATACCATACACGCATTTAAGGGGAAGTTATGACCGTACTTGCAGTACTGTGTGCAGTTCAGGTCACCATATTATGTAAGGATACAGAGACAAAAAAGTTCCCTATGATTAGTACAAGAACTAGCAAGAAAGACTGAGTTTCTTTACTCTTGCAGAGGGAAGACTGTTGGGTGATCCATTTGATAAAATGGATACAAAGACTCTGCTTCTGTTTGTGAGAAAGAGCAAAACCAGCATCCATCAATTTAAAATGGTCACCAAATAAAATCAAACATTGAGAAACAATTTAGCCAAAGAGTCGTGAGAATGTAGAAATTTCTACCACAGGGAGTGGTTGAGAGAAATAGTATACTTGATAAGCATGAGAGAAGGGAATGAAGAGCTTATTAAGATGAGGAATGATCAGAGACCCCTCCAGTGGATCTGATAAGTGTGTGTTGGGCTGAATAACTTGTTGCTGTGCTGTATATTCCATTAACTTCTATACATTTGTGAGTAGGTGACAGATAAGCATGCATACACAAACATACAAGCAAATACACAAACCATTGTAATACAGGTTTCAAAGAAAGGTACAAGTAAAAACGTCAGACAGCAGCAATTTTGGTGTGTGCATCTATAGGACTGTACTGCTAAATATTAACCACTCATTTGCAACAAATATGGTGGTCTGTATTTTCAGAGAATGTAGTTTCAGTAGGAAATCTTAAAAATAATTATCAGGAAAGATGCAGTTGTCTGATGAGAACTTAAAATGAATCACTTGGCCTCTGACAATGTTGTTCCCCTGGTGTTGATTAGAACAGGGCTAAAACATTTCCTCAAGAGACTGTTAGATAGGTACATGAAGCTGAGTAAAATAGAGGGCTGTGGGTAAGCCTAGTAATTTCTAGGGGAGGGACATGTTTGGCACAGCTTTGTGGGCCGAAGGGCCTGAATTGTGCTGTAGTTTTTCTATGTTCTAATTAATTTGCAGCAATCTTCATTTGCTAGTTTACTATATGAGGTGCAAACTTCCTTTACTGTTAAGTGCAGGGAGAGGTGATACCAGTGACTCTTTAAAAATGTTTCTGATTTAATTTAAAAACCATTGATAGGTGGCTAAGGAATGCTGAATTTTGTGTGTGTTTGTGTGGGGGAGGGGTGGGGGTGGGTGGTGGGAAAAGGGAGTGAAATTGGTAGGAGGTATTGTAGCATGTGAAAGTCACCAATGATTTTAAAGGACATTGTACCATGAAAAATTGCCATATTTAAGAGCCTACCTTTCATCAAACAATATTCTGGTACTTTTTGGATACAGTAGATATTGCACCATACAGTGAGTTTGCAGTTGAATGACTCAATAGTTTCTTTACAGCAGCAGATGAGATGTTTGGGAATGAGTGCAAGAAGTGGTAAAACCTGTTCAACAGATTATAATCACACTCAAAAACACCATGAGAACATAAATGACTCATTCGGTTCAGATTCACTCCTCCCAATATTTCAGAACCACCCCCTCAATAATTCCTATCTACCCTTTCCAACAACTGATCCACCCTCACTTTCTTCTTCAAAATCCATGAAATTATGGCCTCTGAAAATTTGTCCTTTTTGCCCAGACTCCTTCCTAAATCTTTACAATTAGGTTTCCACCTAAGCAGCACTGACCAAAGTCACTAAGGACTCCTTGATAACTGTGTCAAAGACAATCGTTCATTCTCTATCCTTCTCAAGCAGTCTCCAGTTTTTAATGTGGTTCACTGCACCAGTACTGCATTCTCCAGTGCTTCTCCACTGTAGTCTAACTGAAAGGAACTACACAAACACAAACCTAGTTCTAAATAGTAACTAAATAGTTATTACCAGATAATCTAGCAGTCGCTTCTCTTTCCAGCAACTCCTAAAGGCTTATTTCTCATCCACATGTTCCTTGGCAGCAGCAAACAGAAGTTCAGCATCAGTCTTCAACTTTACCTCACCATCAACTTTGATCTCTCTACCTTCTCTAAATTGTCTGATATTCAGTGAGACAAAATCTCCTCCAATAAAATGTGGGAACTACTCAAGCCACTGTCTCTACTGGACAATTATCTGACTCTGAACCAGATTGTTCACATCTTGGTGTTACATTTTATCCTGTGTTGTGTTTTGAATATTGTTTCCATATTGTGCAAAAAATTTCTCTATTGATTTTAACATTATCCAGCTCCATCCCTGCCACAGTTTTACTGCCACTGAAACCCACATTGGTTTCCACTTTAGCAAAACGTCAATTTTAAAACTGTCATCTTTTTTTTCAAATTGCTCCAGCTCATCCCCTTCCTATCCCTTTAAACTCCAGTTCAGTCTTTCAAAATATTTGTACTCCAATTCCAGCTCTTAAGCATACTTGAATTTAATCTTTCCAACATAGCCAATTTTGTCTTCATCAGCCAAGTCCCTGAGCTCTGGAAATCCCACCCTAACTTCTCAGCTTCAATACCTCTTCTCCTTGTGAGCTAAACTTTAAAACCAGCCTCTTTGAAGAAACTTTTGTTCATCTGCCCCCATGTGGCTTGACATTTTTTTGTTTGATTATACTCCTGTGAAGTGCCTTGGAGTATTTTTGCAACAGTAAAGGCGAGTTGGTGTAATAGTTGTAGCAATTCAGATACAATAATTCAAACCCAGCCCTTAGAGATATCTCAGATCCACCCCTTGCATTGAAAAGCTGTCATGGTGTCGGGCGATGAATAATCTAAAGCCTGCTTAACCCCAACAGATTTTAATCACACAAGAACAGCAGATTATTATCTCTTTTAATTCTCATCCACTCCAATAATTCAGATCCACCCCTTCTAATAATTCAGATTTGCCTCCTAAGATAATCCAGATCTGCTCCTTCCAAAAACATAACTCAAACAGTTAACATCAACAATGTGATCTCCTCCACTTCAGTAGGAGACCAGCAGTAAATCTCCAAAGTAACCATCTGATTCAGAAGTGCCTTTTCACGTAGAAATTAACACCCTAAAGATGCACAGGATATTCCATTCCCATTTAAGGTAGGAACTACTTGGAGGCTGCATGGCTCAGCATCAGACAATTCAACAGGTGTGGAAGACGTTCAGCAAAAGCTGGTCAGGAACGTGTTGTTCCCATTAGGAACTGAGACAAGTTGCGTCATGAATTATTTTATTTTACAAGAGAAAACACTGACATTAAGCAGTGTCCACTGGTATTTTGAACTGAAGCAAAATGAATAGTGCAAGGGTTAACATTTGCTATAGTGAGAACTTTGTAATGCTATATTTGGTGAGCATGACCCAAGCACTATCTTCCTGCCATTTGGATTACAAACACCTCTCAGTTATTTACTGTATCAGTAGGATCCATCATGTTCTGCTCTTCTCATGGGAACTAAGAGAGTAATTCTCCTTTTGTGTCATTTTTGTATCTGTCAGTATAATCAAAGGTTAACATTTATTGAGACATTGGTTGCAGTTGCATGCAGGTTTTATCTGCAATATTGCAGAGACTGCCATAGCAAAATGGTTTGTAGTTGGCAATTAGAAGTTTGTTGTGGACAAATATTTTACAAGTTATTTGGAGCAAAGCTCCCCAAGTCAAGAATGAGTGTTAAATGTCAGCCATCTGCACTGACAGCTCACACAATTTGCTATAAAATTGAATGAATGGTAAACCATTCTGTCCTGAAATGGACCAGAATTCCCAACATGCAGTGCTGTTCAGCAGGGGCACTACCTTGTAAAGTTTAGTATCATCCTTGGTTCAGTGGTAGTTTCCCACTTCCACATTGGAAGGGTTCAAGCCTGAGTTAGCATTTCTGTACAAAACTGACACTTAAGTGAGCTGCTGAGGGGCTGCTAGTTTGTTGCAGGCAAGACATAAACTTAAAAATGTATCTGCAACAGATTTATTAACATCACTAAAGGAGTTCTCTGGTGTCCTGAAAGACACTTACCCCTCAAACGTTACCAGCAAAAACAAACTGGTCTTCCATCTAATTTTATGTTTGTGGTATCTTAATAGATTGGCTCCTGCACTTGTGTTTGTAGTAACAGTGATACTACTTCAAAAAGTTTTTTTAAATATATATATTTAGAAGTCCTTTAAAATAAGAGAAGGGACAAGATGTCTGAGTTATTTTTTTCCTTTAACATCGACCCTATAAATATAATTCCTATAATTTATCAATGTGAAGTCTGACCTTAAAATGTCAGAGGATAAATGTTATGACATAAAGACATCAAAAGTCCAAATGCACCCCCACACCTCACTCTGTAATTTTGGTGTGAGGTTAGTGTAACTGTGTTTGCATGATTTCTGAAACTTCGATCAGTGCCCTGTCAAAGTTATGGGGAGATTTGGAGAATTTCCAACTCTTGGTCTTAAATTTTGCCTGGAAACACCCTGAATAATACTAAGATCTACAGGTGATGCTTTAAAATTACTTAGCTCAAAATGTTCTTCCCACACTGAAACAATAGTTTCCAGGGCTTGCACAAAATTTAAATTTCACACTTTTGCATGGCCACTGTAAATATATACTATATACAGGTGTTTCCTTAATGCACTTAGTAATTATGGTAAGGGGAGGGGGAAGTAGAACCACTGCTCGTTTCCCCACTCCACATGCCTCTTACAGTTTCTAATAAAGGAGCAAGGCCTGAGACCTTAAAGATAAATAGCTTGGTTCCATTTGGCTTATTATATATTTTCTTTAAATTTTCTTCTGCATGTGGGACCTGAAGGTTTTACTTCACCTCTGCCATAGTCTGTTTGGATTTTCAGACAGAAAGAAAAAATACATTTACATACCAAGTTGTGAATCCCCTTAGCAGCTAATGCCAAACTTTAAGTGTAGTTTCTGTTGTGAAGTATGGAAATGTGACAGACCATTTGCATGTTGCTAAATCCCAAAAACACCAATGTCATAATGGCTAGATTTTATTTTTAATTCATGTTAGGGATAAATATTGGCTCAAACTGCCCTGCTTTTCTTCTTAAATATGCTGTGGTATGTTTTATATCCACCTGAGAGGGCCTCTTCTCACTGTCTCATCTGAAAGATATCACCACCACTATTGGAGCACTCCTTTGCTACTTCACTGGAGTGGCAGCTTTGAATATGTGCTCTAATCTTGATGGGACCCGAACGTAACTGACTCAAAATGAAAGTACCTATTGATTGAGGCAAAGGTAAAAATGTCGGGGTTCCATTATTCATCTCAGCCTTTGGAATAAGGAAACCTCTTCAAATGGGGTGCAACAAGCTCGTGGCTAAGATAACTAATCAATCATCTATTATGTATCAGTAATAATCACTGAATAGCAGTATGATGATGAGCAAATGGAATGACCCAATGCATTTCATGGGTGTTGGGGGGGGGGGGGGGGATCAAAAGTTAGAGTGTAGCGGCTAGCTACACACTATGAAATGAAGACACAGAGTCGATTGTTTGAAGTCAGAAGTCGAATGAACAACAGGGGCGCAAAATACCCGAAAGCCTCCCGCGCTACAGTTCCCACGCTGATATCACGCGCGGGTCACCTGACTTTCCCGCGCGCAGGCTTTCCTAGCCCAATGATGGAGAAGAAGGAGGGCCCTGCGCCATCTTGGATCGGGGCCTCCAATGATGTTCGCGATGTCGGGAGCTGGTTTGATGCCGGTACAGTGAGTCGCCACATAACCCCCCCCCCCCCCCCCAGAACCAGCGACACTGTTGTGAAAACCAGAATTAAACAAACTATGACTTGGGCGGCCTGCCCCTGCATCGCGCTTGCTGTACCACTACAGGTTGGTCCAAGTCTAAGTGAGCCGGCTTCAGCCTCCTCGCGCCCCCCAGTGTCCAGCACGAACATAGACCCATTGTTCTTGACGACCCCGAATGGCCCTTCATACGGCCGCTGCAGTGGTGTTCGGTGCGCGCCCCTCCTGACAAAGACAAACTTGGAGTCTCGGAGGGAAGTCGGCATATGTGTCGGGGCCTGTCTGTGTCGCGAGGTGGGTATCGGGGCCAGGTTTCCAAGCCGCTCGCGCAGCCAGTCGAGCGTCGCAGCAGGTTCTTCCTCTGGCCCCCGAGGGGCTGGTAGGAACTTGCCCAGGACGACTAAGGGCATTCCGTAGACCATCTCCGCGGACGAGACATGCAGGTCCTCTTTTGGCGTGGTACGTATCCCCAGCGGGACCCAGGGAAGTTCGTCCACCCAGTTGGGCCCCTTAGGGTGGGCCATGAGTGCCAACTTCAGGTGTCGATGGAACCACTCCACCAGCCCATTGGATTGTGGATGATAGGCGGTGGTGAGGTGGATCCGGGAACCCCACAAGTTGGCGACGGCAGACCACAGGCCGGAGGTGAATTAAACTCCCCTGTCTAAGGTGTATGGGCTGGGACACCAAAACAGGCCACCCAAGTTGACAAAAGGGCCCCTGCGCAGGACTGGGTGGAGGTGTCTGCAAGGGGAATGGCTTCAGGCTAGCGGGTAAAACAGTCGACAATTGTCAGGAGGTAACGCGCACCTCGGGAGACTGGGAGGGGGCCGACCAGGTCGACATGGATATGGTCGAACCTCCGGTGGGTAGGTTGAAAGTCCTGCAGGGGGGCCTTGACATTGCTGCTGTACTTTTAAGGTTTGGCGGCATGTGCAGGACTGGGCCCATTCGGAAACCTGTTTACGCAGGCCATGCCAGATGAACTTGTCAGACACCATCTGGACAGTAGTCCGGATGGATGGGTGTGCCAGGCCGCGGATGGAATCAAACACCTGTCGACGTCAGGCAGCTGGGACAATGGGGCGGGGTCTACCTGTGGAGATATTGCAGAGCAGGGTGCGCTCACCGGGGCCTACCAGTATGTCTTGCTGTTGCAGGCCCGAGACTGCGGTGCGATAGCTGAGCATCTCCATGTCTGTTTGCTGTGCCTCCGCCAAGGTGCCAAAATCCACCCCCGGGACAAAACTTGGATGGTGGGCTGTGACAGTGCATCCACGACCACGTTCTCTTTCCTGGATGGATGGCGGATGTCAGTGGTGTACTCTGAGATGTACGATAAGTGCTGCTGCTGCCGTGCTGACCAGGGATCTAAGACCTTGTTGAAAGTGAAGGTCAACGGCTTGTGGTCGGTGAAAGCTGTAAACGGCCTGCCCGCCAAGAAGTATTGGAAGTGTCTGATGGCCAGGTACAATGCCAACAGCTCACGGTCGAAGGCGCTATATTTGAGCTCTGGTGGTCGAAGGTGTCTGCTGAAGAATGCCAACGGTTGCCAACGCCCTTCGATAAGCTGCTCTAGAACGCCTCCGACCGCTGTGCTGGAGGCATCGACCGTGAGGGCAGTCGGGACATCCGTATGAGGATGCACCAACGTGACCGTGTCCGCCAAGGCCTGTTTGGTTTTGACGAACGCGGTGTGAGCCTCCTCCGACCAAACAATGTCCTTGCTTCCGCCCGACAGGAAAGCAAACAACGGGCGCATGATGCGGACCACGGATGGTATGAACCGGTGATAAAAGTTTACCACACTGAGGAATTCCTCCTGCAGACCCATGATGGAGGTGGGTCTGGTGAAATGGCAGATAGCGTCGACCTTTGCAGGCAGGAGCATGGCACCGTGTTTGTCGACCCGATGGCCCAGGAAATTGATTGTCTCAAGCCCGAACTGGCATTTGGCTGGGTTGATGGTCAGACCGAAATCCCTCAGGTGAGAAAAGAGTTGGTGGAGGTGCGTGAAATGTTCCTGGCGGCTGCTGCTGGCGATCAAGGTGTCGTCGAGGTATATGAAGACGAAGTCAAGGTCGCGTCCGACCACGTCCATCAGTCGTTGGAAGGACTGAGCAGCGTTCTTGAGGCCAAAGGGCATCCGGATGAATTCAAAGAGGCTGAAAGGTGTGATCAGCGCCGTCTTTGGAATGTCGTCCGGGTGCATCGGGATCTGGTGATAGCCGCGGACAAGGTCGATCTTGGAAAAAGTGGACCGCCCGTGCAGGTCCGGGGTAGTTATGTCGTTCAGGCATCGGTAATCGCTGCAGGGTTGCCAGCCTCTGGCTACCTTGGGGACCATGTGTAGCGGAGAGGCCCATGGGCTGTCCGACCTGTAGATGATCCCCAACTCCTCCATCCTTTTGAATTCTTCTTTTGCGAGGCGGAGCTTGTCCGGCGGTAGCCATCGGGCGCAGGCGTGGAAGGGAGGGCCCTGGGTGAGGATGTGATGCTGGACGCTGTGCTTGGGCAAGGTGGTGGAGAACTGGGGCATTAGTACAGATGGGAACTCTGCCAGGACCCTGGCGAACTCGTTGGTCAACATGGTGACGGAGTCGAGGTGTGGGGCCGGTAGCTTGGCCTCGCCCAACGAGAACATTTGGAAGGTCCTGGCATGTACCAAACGCTTACCCCGCAGGTCAACCAGCAGACTGTTGGTGTGAAGCAAGTCTGCCCCAAGGAGTGGTTGTGCAACAGTGGCCAGGGTGAATTTCCAAGTAAAGTTGCAGGTGCTGAACTGGAGGTGCACCAAACGGGTGCCAAAGGTCTGGATGGCACTGCCGTTGGTGGCTCTGAGGGCGGGTCCTGGTGTGCAGTTGCAAGTCTTGTGGCTGTTGGGAGGCATGACGCTGACTTCGGCTCCGGTATCTACCAGGAAAGGATGGCCGGAACGCCTGTCCCACACATGCAAGAGGCTGTCCGGGTGGCCAGCCGCCGTAGCCATCAGCGGCAGCTGGCTCTGGCATTTCCTGGAAACCTGCATGGTGGCTGGCACCTGCGGGCGTCTGCGCCCCACCGCTGGTGGTAGAAACACCATTGGTCAGTCGGTGTCTCAGACCTGGTGGTGGGTGAGGTGTGTTCGATTGCCGGGTCTGGCCTGCTGGGCTGCTGGGTATGTGGCGTGGAAACGCTCTCGACAAACGCCCCACTCTCCTTTGTCCCCCACCAAAGGACATCCGCCCGGGCAGCCACCTCCAGGGGTCACTGAAATCAGCATCTGCCAGGAACAGGTGGATGTCGTCGGGTGACTGCTCCAGAAAGGCTTGCTCAAACATCAGGCAGGGTTTGTGGCCGTCTGCCAGGGCCAACATCTCGTTCATGAGCGCAGAGGGGGGTCTGTCACCCAACCCATCGAGGTGGAGGAGGCGGGAGGCCCCTTCGCATTGGGAAAGGCCGAAAGTCTCGAGAAGGTCTTGAACTTAACGTACTTCTCCTCCTCCGGGGGCGTGTGGATAAAGTCCTCAACCTGGGCTGCGGTGTCTTGGTCGAGGGCGCTCACCACGTAGTAGTACTTGGTGTCGTCCCTGGTGACCTGGTGAATCTGGAACTGGGCCTCAGCCTGGTCGAACCAGACACGAGGCCTGAGGGTCCAGAAGGTGGGCAGTTTAAGGGCTACTGTCTGTACCTCTTGTGCAGACATCGTGAGTCCAAAAACGCTTGGGCCTGTTGGTGTCACCAATGTAGCGGCTAGCTACACATTATGAAATGAAGACACAGAGTCGGTTGTTTGAAGTCAGAAGTCGAATGAACGACAGGGGCGCGGTGCGCCTTTAGTACCTGAAAGCTTCCCGCGCTACAGTTCCCGCACGGGTCACCTGACCTTCCCATGCGCAGTCTTTCCTAGCCCAATGATGAAGGAGGAGGGCCCCGCGTCATCTTGGATCGGGGCCTCCGACGACGTTCGCGATGTCGGGAGCCGGTTCAGTGAGTCACCATAAGAGCAACAATGAGAGGTGGTGCATATAGGGGTAGTGGTGGTTGTTGTGATTAGAGAAAGGCTGAAATGAAGCAAACCTCAAAAATATTTAGTGAAAGTGCAGGTTATGATTGATTCCTGAAACCTCTGCTAGAGGTGAAGTGGATTTGGGATATCCAAATTAAAACGTCAGGGGATAGAAAAGATGAAGGGAAGCCATGTAGATTGAGGATGAGGATTGTGAAATCAGTGCAATGGTGGATGGAATCCTGATGAATTTGTGGATGGTGGGGTGACAGGTGATTAGAATTTATGACTTGCTGGACAAGAAATTCAAGGGCATTCATATTTCAGTGTATAGGCTCACAATGAACGCACACTTGTATGATAAATCTTGAGCTGCCCTTTATATTGGGCATTGGACTTTATATCTGTAAAGCTGCTGCTAGCTGCAACAGTGCAACTCGGCCTAAAATGAGAGCCTGAAACTGGCACTGGGCCTCCTACTTGCAACTTGAGAAGGACTAATGCAATGCCTGACTTAGGTTTGTGCACAGCACCGTGCACTATTGGGCAATGCAGTTTCAGTCAGAATGCACCCATGTTTCTTACCTGCTTACACCAGAGTCCCAGTAGGCTGTTCTCTGCTCTTTGTGGGTATCAGTGAATTTTTTAGGCCAGTATGTCACTGTACCATCCATATATCAAATATAAACACTAACTTGCTAGAAAAGTCTAGCAGCCACTAGTATTTATTCATTTGCAAGTGTGTTGAACTATGTCCCATTAAAACTAAGTGTGAGTATGCTGTCCTTGCTCCAGTAATTAATTAGCTACATAGAGTTACATAGGGGATAAGTATAGAATCAGAGTATTCAATCCAATCGGTCTGTCCTGGCTCTTATGCTCTACACTAACCACCTTTCTCTCACACACACCTTAACAAATATTAGCTATTGGATAAACTGGGAACTGCAAGTGTGAACTTTTTTTTCCTTGTATAATGTTTCTTGTGAAGTAAATAGAGAAAGTACGATTTTCAAAATGCAGAATACAAACTTATCTGGTGTGCCATGGAGTTTATTGAGATTGTGCTCTTTGTTTGCTCTGGGTTTCTTGGGGTTTGAGCATTTTTAGAAGTGAATGTGAGTGGAATATTAAAGCGTCTGATGAATCTCTAATTTGGCAATAATTTACTAAACCTTACACCTATGTCACTAGAGGTGTGAAAAACAGATTTGAGAGATACTGAGTGTTACACACAATTTCTGGAATATTATCTGCTGTTTGATTATGTTTTTAAAAAATACATTTCTCCTCTTTCAGATACGTTCAGTGGGTAACTTTGTGGATGGCCCTCAAGCAGACCAGATGGAACAGGAAAGAGCCAGTCATGTCGAGGACAAGAGACTGAGTCCAGTAATAACAATCCGTTGCCACGCTCCAGAGTGTCCCGCTGAAGCTCTGTTGGTGAAAGACGAAACTGTAAGTGAATTACAACAACCAGAAATCGAGCCGCATCAGGTCAATGGAGATTGCAAATGGGACAGTGTGAAAAGCAGCTACATTGAGAGCCACGCACAGGAACAGGAGGGAAACTCTGAGAACCCCGACGCTCGGCGAGAAACGTTAAGAGCCTCCAAGAACGTGCAGAACGGAGTTAAGCATGTCCTCGGTGAATTTTCTTCGTATGGTCTTCAGCAATGCAAGAAAATAAAGTTGGACGAAGAGGCGAATGGGCAGGACGCGGACTTAAAGAATCAAGATGCCAAAGTGAAAAGGTGCATTTGGGGAAAGGGTGGACTTTTTGAGACCGACGGGCGGAATTCGCCGGGAGATGCGAGCAAGCCTCCAGCTCCTGACAATGAAGCTCCCGGATGCCTCCAACCACAACCAAACAAGAAGGTCGTCAAGGAAATTGAGAGTTACAAAAACGGAGACGTTCTCCCCTTCTTCGAAAACAACCAGGTGCCAGTTGCAAACGGTGCTATAAGTTCTGCATCTTCCACAAACATTCAGCAGGATGGTCTCTGGGACAACGCGCTGTCTCCGGGCTATCCAGAGTTCTTGTTTACTTCAGTATCCCGTGAATACACCAGAACAACTCAGACCACAGTTCCCTCACATACCTCAGGGCCACCGCTGCCCCCCTGGAGCTCCCCCTCTGCGCCGCCGCCGGCTTCAGCTGGAGTCAGCACGGAGGCCCTCGCCTCGGGGAGATGCGGCACCTTCCCGTCAGTGTGCTCGCTGAAGGCAGAAGGGCAGCAGCTTCGGCAGGTGGCCGCCACCATGAGCCAGGAGGGGCAGGGCTGGGCGGGGCCGAGACGCCCGCAGGCCGGCGGCCTGGGCGCCACCTGCTTCATCCAGATCGCCAGCACCGCCCCCAACACCGTATTCCGGGTCGGTGCTACCGGCCGACCGGACACTCTGTCACAGGCGGCGGGGCTCGGCTTCCCTCCCGACCGACACAACGGCGGCAGCAGCGGTAACCTGGGCCTGCCGGAGCTGTCGGGCAGCAGGCGGTCTCCGGCACAGGCCTTAGGGCTGCCCCTGCCGACGGCACGGCCCCCATCGGCCTGCGGAGAGCCGGAGCTGCGCGGCCCGGCCGAAGGTGGGGCCTCCCCCCAGCGGCACGGCAGTGGTCGAGGCGGAGAGCCGGCTCAGCGGGCGCAGGTCGACGCCTGGTCGCCGCCCCAGCAACAAGAGCAGGCGAAGGCCCGGGCGTGGGCCAACTCCGGGCAGCAGGAGGGCAGAGGGGCTGCCCCGAGCGCACGGCCGTCGCAGCCGCACCGGGTAGTCCCGGAGCAGGAGGAGGAGGGGCCGGCCGGCCTGAAGAAGGGCGAAGGGCAGAGGGCGGTGCCGGAGCCCCAGGAGGCGGCGGGCCCCGAAAGGCACGAGTACCGGCCGCAGTCCGCTCCACAGCGCCTGCTCCAGGCCAAGGCGGAGACCCCGGCGGCGGGGAGGACGTCGCTGCTGCAAGGCGCTGCCGCTGCCCCGGGCCGGCCCCACTCGGTGCCCCGGCAGCCGGACGTGCTGCTGGTGAACCCCCGGCCCCAGTCCTGGCACTTGGAGCAGGGAGCGGCTGGGCCAGCTCCCCATCTCTGGTCGCAGGGGCCCCAAACCCAACAGCCGCAGCTTCCCCCCGACCCCATGGCGCCAGCTTCCAACCACCCTCACCCGAGCGGTGGCGGGCGACAGCCCGGCGGCAACTTAGAGCAGGTGGAGCTGGTCAAAGTGGAGACCCCAGTGGGGACGTCGAGTGAGCGACAGTCCAATCCAATGCAGAAATACCACAGCCAGCCTCAGAATACCCAGGGTCCCGCTCACAGAAAACTAAGCGAGTCTCAGTTGAACAAGGTCGTCCTGCATTACTGCGGCAACCGGCAGATTAGCCCAGGGGGGACAGGATCACTTTACGGGACAGAAAGCAGCGTGAGCCAAGGTTTTCTGCCGCCAAGCAAAGGCACTGATTTACCGCAAATTCAACACACCCAGCAGGAGCCGGGGCAAGCTCAGAACCCAAAGCAACAAGTCCATCACACATCTGTTATCCAGCAAACCCAGCAGCTACCGGTCCATCAGCGACACTCACAGGTACCAGCTGAACTCCTCCAGACGCACTCTGCCAGAACTGCGCCGGACTATTCAGTCCCTCACTCACACCCAACCTCAGTGCAAATGTTCCAAGGCGCGCAAAATCCTCGGTGTCCATCCGTTCAGAAGGAAGAAAAGTTTCAAACAAACACAGCACTTAAATCCCATTTATCGCCACAGGAAGAAAGTCAAATGAAACCACACCAACAAAGAGTACAAGATTTCAAAGGACTTTATAAAGTGATTAAGACCGAGAAAGAATCTCCGACAGGCCCTTCACCGATACTCTCCAACGCCCAGCTGAAAAGCGAACCTGAAGTAGTGAATGTTATTAAACAGCAGAGCCAGCAATTCAGCTGTGACCACCAGAGACAAGAAAGGAGTATCATTGAAGCACTGGAGCAGCGCTTCAAAGAGTACCATCTCTCCTTCCCCTTTGAACGGCAGTCATGTGTCAAGTCGCCCAAGCAAGTGAAGGTCGAAACTTCAGGGCCGCTCACTGTTTTGTCTGCTACCGCAGATTTCGAGTCTGATATGGGCGGCGACTGTACCTCAGCACTACAAACCAGCTCGTCCACCGAGGCCACGCCAACAAAAAAAACGACCAGGATCCACCCTGAGTAATTTTTTAGAGTCACCCTTGAAACTTTTAGACACTCCTATTAAAAGCTTATTGGATACCCCGAAAAAGACGCAATTTGATGTCCCTGCGTGCAGCTGTGTTGGTAAGTAATGTTATCTTGTTTTCCATTGCCCGCTTATCCCATTATGTTTCAGTTTTGATAACGTATGGGATGTGGGATTTTGAAGGTCCATGTTTACAACATCAAGTGTATAGCCTAACTCCTAACTTTTCTGTTTCCTTTATCAGAAATAGAATAATCAAAGTTCTTCAAGCATGGCTTTCCCCTTACATTTCCATCCTGGGCTCACTTTTTATCCAAGCTTGTTAATTTTCTCCAGGGTTATTGTTTCTCAAAGCTTCACTACCATCAAAGTAAATGTAGCAAAGTCAGTTCTCCAGTTCTTGAACATTACATCTGTAAATCACAGGGACTGGAAGATTGTGGCGAGTATCACAAACTTACATCTATACTTTCCTTGACAACTTAAAGTGCATCATCCCCAGAGAAAGAGTGACAAGGTCATTTGCAGAACAATGTACTCAGAGCTACCCACTTCAGACCTATAAACCACACACACACACACACACAGCTCCTTAACCACAGATCTGTGCACTCGTTAACTGTGCAGCCTCAGAACATGCATCCTCAGAACCATGCACCTATGGAGTTGTGCACACTCAGTGCAGTGTACCCATACGGCCAGACACCTTTCGACCTCTCCTTTCACAGAACTGTGCAACTTCAGAGCCAAGCATCGCAAAGCTGTTTAACCATCTTTGAAGGGGCAAATACGTCCCACAAGGAAAATTCGGGCTTGCCATGCTGCAATTTGGTTAAAATCATTCCCTTATGATTACAGGCATCCTAATCTGAGAAGAAAGATCTTGGATGACAAATATTTGTAAATTGCAGAATATCCATATCCTGTTTGTTTGAGAAGTAAATATCCAAGCCTTGATTCTTTTCTTTCCTGAATGCCAGCTTCTAGTGTCAGGTATTAACCTGTTCAGCTTTCAAAAGCAGTGGGTATAGTGTAGTAAGCACTAAACAAAAGGGGAAGCAAACTCCTTTTGATATTCCCAGGAGATAGTTACTTATGGTCAACTATTGTGGAGCAAAACAGCAAGAGCTCCTAGAATCACTAAGCATAGAAGATGGGTGTCCAATCATTAAAAAAAGTGCTCTTGTCACATCCACTCATGCATGTTTGCCCAGTGCATGAGGAATATCAGGTTTTCAAATTTATTGAAAATCCTCTTCAGATTAATTGTATGAAACTGCTTCCACCAAAACTTACAGTAGATGATAAACTTGAATGATGGGAATATCGGGTCTTAGGGCAGGTTGAGAAATGAGAGCAATGGGATTTTGGGAATGAGTGCTGTGAGGAATGGAAATGATGGGATTCTCAGAATGTGTGTGGTGGGATTCTGGGAATGCGTACAGTGAGGAACAGGGGTGACCGGATTCCAGAATTGAGTGTGGTCAAGGAATAGTGGGCATCTGGGAATGAGTGCAGTCAGGAACAGGAGTAAAGTGAATTTGGAAATGTGTAGATATGGAATGGGAGTGGAATTCTGGAATTGAGCATTTTTGAGAAATGGGAGTGGTAGGATATGGGGAGTGAATACAGTGTGCTTGGGAAGTGAATACATTGTGCCCAGGGAGTGATGGAATTCAGAGACTAACTACAGCTGAGGAACAGGAGTTCTGGCACTGAGTGCTGTGAGGTTGGGACTGTTTGTATTCTGGTGATGAGTCTGCTAGGGTTGAGGAATGAATTCTGGAATGGTGTACTTGGATTCTGGGGCTAAGTACAGGGGAGGGACAGGATTGATATGGAAGTGATCAGCATTAGGGTTAAGGCTCTTATTCCTCACTCCTCTATTCCAATTCCCACTATTGAACAGGAGACCAAATTCTCAGTGTGGAAAAATAGATATATGAAGGAACTACGTACAATGAGAGGGACAAGTTACTTAAGAACCTGGGAATCTACACAACAAGGAAAGGTACCATGCTGCTATATAGGCTGTTGGTCCAGAAATTGAATTACAAACAATACCAGAGAGGGAATGCTGTGATGGAGTAATCATTTCTTTCCATTAGGCCATATCCACTGGTGGGCTTTGATTTTTTTTGTGTGAGCTCTTTTCCTCAAGAGCACGGTTGAGAGCTGTGGGAATTTACATGAGCCCCCTCCAGTGGCTGTAACTTGTACTGTAATATTTCAATGTGGTGCTTGTGAAAAGAAAAGTTTGGGCAAAGGGACTCTGAGGCAACGATGCACCAAGAGCACAAAAACCAATAGTGAAAAAATGGGGGCAACAAAAAGCATGCCACTATTATCAGTTTCAGAACCTAAAGAGAAAGTTAAAACTGAGGAAGAATGCAATAAGACTGCAGATGGATTTTAAAAACAAATTCAAGCAAATCTCCAGTTACAGGGTCTTGGGTCCTATAGCTTGGAATGCTCAGGAGGTAAAGGAGTTTCTGTGGATGTGGGCTGAAGTGGTGCCATGTCAAAACCTTAAGAAGTTGCACTAAAGGTGTGGGAAATGCAGATCTATCAGTGAGGCACAGCAGAAAACTGCAAAGGCATTGGAGAGTTACACTCGCAGCTACAGTCCCATTAGAGAGTCCCACTTGGAAGTACATCTCCAATAGAGTACCAGTCAGAGCCACAGCCTAATTGAAGCACCACACTGGAACAATAGGCCCACTAAAGAGAAATAGTTAACGTTTCAAAACAAAAACTCCATCAGAACTGGAAAGCAGAGAAATACCAGCTTATTTTCTCTCCTTTCCAGTTCTGATGAAGGGTCTTCAAATTGAAACTCAGTTTCTTTTTTCATAGATGCTGCCTGACCTGCTGTGTTTTGCCAGCATTTACTGTTTTTATTCCAACACATTGTTTGTCTTTCTAGTCGCTTGCTGCGTCTGCATGTTAACTGTCAGTGATTTGTGTACAAGGACACCCAGGTGCCTTTGAATATCACCACATTTCAGTCTCTCACCAGTGACTTATTCTATTTTTTTCTGCCAAGGTAGATGATGTCACATTTTTCCACACTATTATAAATGCCTAGTTCTTGCATATTCACCTAGCCTTTTTCTATACCCCTGAAGCCTTTCTGTCTCTTCCTCACAAGTTATGCTGCAACCCAGCTTTATATCATCACAGATTTGGATATACTACATCTGGTCTCCTCATTGAAATCATTGATAAATCCAAATCTAAATGGTGAGCCTTTCTCTACAGCGGAACTTATTATGATTTGGAAAGTAATACTGGAAAGTTGATTCTGTAATAACATTCTAAAACCAATGAGATAAATGCACAAAAATGAAAAACAATGCAGGCATCTGGGGAAAGATGAATCCTTTGAAGAATGAGGGAGCAGGCTGTTTGCTAAGCATCCTGTTTTTCCAGGCCAGTAGCTTCCTTATTGTTGAGGCCATAGAGCAAAACTATTAAACATGCTAGTCGCTTGACAGACTTGTTTTACACCTCCTAAAACTGTAGCTAGTATCGGTCCTGAACTTTGCAATCAAAGCTGGGTGAAGTTTCCAATCAACAGAAGTCTTGGCATGGTAGTAAATCAATTGCCAAGTTGGTGTATTCCATTGCCAAGGTCACAGCAGGGTTCTGGATTTTAGCAGGAATGATTTTTTTTGGCAACCTTGTCAATGAAACAAGGCTTTGGCAGATTGGCTTTTATCCAAACATTACATCATGAGAAAAAGTTTTAATGGATTGCATGAGCTTTAAAAGGCTGTTATGTTGTAGTAGAAAAACCACAGAATAAATTTGATTCCTATGTGCAGGCATGTTCATAGTATCTCTTTAGATCGGGGGAGCTAAGCAGTCATAATGAGGGATTAAAAGTACCTTTATTTTGAAATGTGTGGATTCAATCTAAACTTTCTTAATATTACTCTAACCAAAGAGAAATGAGCTGCATTTGCACAGCATCTTCAGCACCTCAAGGCATCCCAAATATTTCACAGCCAATGAATGATCACTGCAGGGAAAGATACCAGACAATATGTCAATTGCAAAATCCCGCGGCATTGAGATTAATGTCCTGGGGAGGTTGATCTTTGGTCACAACTATTTTGATCATTTGAGATCATTGGCTGCCATTTCTATATACATTTGGTTCCACTAAAGTCATAGGATCCAAATGAGGGAAGATGCATTCAAACAGCTAATTTGCATATGGGCATTTCTGCCATGGTGACCAAAATTTCACCAGATATTAATGAAATGAGGAGAACTCCCCTGCTTTTCTTTGTGATGCCAAAGGAAGCTTTTATGTCAAACTGAGAGTACTGCTAAAACCTCAGTTTAACATGCCATCTCCACTGTACTACACAACTTTTCAACTCAGTGCCTCAGTGCTTTCTGTGAACCCAGAACCCAGACTGCATATTGTGATGCAGCAGGCAGTCTCTCCTTTTCCTCTCTCTGTTCTCAATTGTGCACTAAGGATTTCTAATTATCATTCCATTTTCACCGAGATGTGATTTTTTAAAAATTATTTGTTATTCATAATAAATCCAATCAGTGTAGACAATTTCTTGTCAAAAAATCTAAAAGAATGGCATAATGTTAGTTTCTTTTCGTTTTGAATCGACAGAGCAAATTAGTGAAAAAGACGAAGGTCCTTACTACACACACCTTGGAGCAGGCCGTGACGTAGCACAAATTCGAGAGCTAATGGAAAATAGGTATAATTATATAATATTGAAGTATAATACATGTAATATTGACATCTTTGATCTCTACAATAAAGCAATGTGTGGTATGACTTTGTTAATTCAAAACGTTTTAATCCAGGCTCATGAACTTCATATTCAGTCTTAGAAGCCAGTCTTAGAAGCCTCATTCACTAGATATTTAAACCTTGTGGGGCTAGAAGCTAGGGAAAGGTCTGTTTTTAACAGTTACCTCCTTGGTGAATAAGTACAAAATTAGAATACCAAGAACAGTTGTTGCAATTTAAAATTGATGGGAACAGAAACACTCTGTGGTAACAATTCCACTTGCACGTCTATGTCCTGTATTCAGTGGATTTTAAATAATACCCAGGAATGTTGAAATCAATAGAGTTCTGATTCTTAAACAAATGGATTCTGCAGTGCTTTGACATGGTGTGTCAAATGGACTGAATTGGGTGCCATTTGGTACCTGAAACTCTTAATTCATGCTTGCACTGGATTGCCTTCAGGAAGATCAGAAATCAAATGTTACATTCTGTTTAAAAGTTTGTTTCTAGTCCTGCGACTGAGACTAATCATCAGATTAATGCTTTTGCCCCTTGCCAGGTTTAGCAAGAAAGGCAGTGCTATAAGAATCGAGAAAATTATTTATACCGGCAAAGAGGGCAAAAGCAGTCAAGGGTGCCCTATTGCAAAATGGGTGAGTATTTCATTTTACTTCTTCTCCATTTCCAAGATTTGAAAAAGATGGGCCATTACATATGATTTGCATTTGGTTATTAACGAATCAAGCTGGATTTTTGGGAAAAGACAAATATATCATGCAAGTGGGATCGAACATAAAACTGTACAGTACAGAAACAGGCCCATCAGCCAATGATTCCTGTGCCAACCATGATACCAATCCAAACTAATCCTTTCTTCCTGCACATGGTCTATATCCCTTCATTCCCTACCTGTTCAATGTGCCTCTCTAAATGCTTCTTAAACTTTGCTATCATATCTGCTTTCACTACTTACCCTGACAGTGTGTTCCAGGCACCTACCACTTGCTGTGTTTTATATATAAAAAAGCAACACTTGCCTCATCTCCTTTTAAACTTTCCCCCTCTAACCTTAAGGCTATGCCCTCTAGTATTTGACATATCCACCCTGGAAAAAAGATTTGACTATCTACATTATCAATGCCTCTCATAATTTTATATATTTCTATCAGGTCGCCCCTCAGCCTAAGATGCTCCAGAGAAAACATTCCAAGTTTGTCCAACCTCTCCTTGTAGCTAATACCCTCTAATAAAGCAACATCCTAGTGAATCTCTTCTGCACCCGCTCCAAAGCCTCCACGACCCTACTATAATGTGGCGACCAGAACTGCACACGGTACTTCAAATGTGGCCTAACCAAAGTTTTGTACAACTGCAACATGACTTCCTGACTTTAATGCTCGACACCCTGGCCATATGCTGCCTTTGCCATCCTATCTACTTGCATTTCTACTTTCAGGGAACTTGGGACTTTCACCTCAAGATCCCTTTGTACATCAGTGCTCCTAAGGGTCCTGCCATTTACTGTACTTTCCTCTTGCATTTGACCTCTCAACATGCAAAACCTCACACTTCTCTGGATTAAACTCCATTTGCTACTTCTCTACCCACATTTCCAACTGGAGGATACAACCTTCCTTACTGTCCATAACTCTGCCAATCTTTTGTGTCATTGTCCACCTACATCTTCATCCAAATCATTTGTATATCTCACAAACAGCAGAGGTCCTAGCACTGATCCTAGCAGAACACCACTAGTCACAAACCTCCAGTCAGAATAGCACCACTACCCTGTCTTCTATGGCCAAGCCAGTTTTGAATCCAAGTCTCCATGGATCCCATGTGCCATAAGGGACCCGGTCCAATGCTTTACGAAAGTCCAGGTATACAATATCTACTGCCCTGCCCCCATCAATCATCTTCATCACCTCCTCAAATAAAAAAAATCCATCGTTTGTGAGACATGACCTCCCCTGCACAAAGCCGTGCTAACTATTGCCAATAAGTCTGTGTTTTTTGAGATGGGAGTAGATCTTGTCCCTAAAAACCTTCTCCAATAATTTCCCTGTATGTTACACTTGCACTTTCCTGTAGACTTCCTGTGGGCTTTTGGGTAGACGTCTCTGTCACCCAGCAATCTAAAAAGTCTGGTGCTCCCTCCCGAATACTTTGTGTCTCTATTAACCGTGTGTCACTTAAACCGGACTGAAAATTATTTCACAAACAGCACAAAGTCAGAACTAGTTAGACTCTTGAATTCAATGTGAGATCACATACTGAAAGTGAGTTAATGAGATGGGGACAAGGATTGGATTCTGATTGAGTGGTTGAGTACAAGAAAAAGGGAAAGTAGAAATTTTTAGTGCTGGAGAAGTTATTGGGCAGTAACTTAGAGTCATAAAAGACACAGTTGAATGGATGTCCCAATGTTTTGTGGTGAGCTTATTCACCAAATATCATTCGAATACTGTTCTGCATATTTCAATATTGAATCACAGCGAGGTACCACTACTGCACAACTTGAAGAGAGTTGGGGCATCTTGGAAGTAACTTGTTGCCAACCACAATTTCACCAATGTTGGGTCCCTGGAGGTTGCTGTCATGTGTTGTTAAGGGATGGATATTGAGTCCAATGACTTGGTACTAACCAAAGGCTTTGCTTTGTCCAAATCCTGTGGAGTATCAAATTGCACTCATTCATATGACAGTATTCCATTGCCCTCTGGATTTGTAGATTTTGAGAGAAATGTGAGAATGCACTGTTACAGCTCAGCTCAGCCAGCCAGTCCCTGGCTCTCGTAGCCATGAGTGTAAAAGTCTTCCTATTTAACAGCAGTGTTCACCTTGAATAAACTTTAATAGTCTTTTTCAAGGAATGTGTTATTCATACAAAAGCAGACATTACATCTAAAATTTTGTCAGTGAATAAATGTATTTTGTTGGCAAAATAGCATTAAGAGAAATAATTTGTGTAGTTCCAAGGTGCTTTACTGAATCTATTTGTAGAAAGGAAAGAGGTATCAACTCTCAGATTCACAAAGCATAAGAGCCATTCAGCCCATCAATCCTGGTTTTTCAAAATGCTATCCAATTCATCCTCTTTCCCCAAACCACTGCAAATATCCTCTTACAAATATCTATTAATCTTCTTTTGAAACTTGTTATTGAATTTCAGGGAATACGTTAAAGCACATATCAATCCACTGTAATAAACAATTCTCCCACTTTTCCCCACATTTCTTTGTCTTTACCTGTTAGACATTTAATGGAAAACATAGCCCAGCATCAAAAAGGATTGATCCAATAGCATTAGAGAAAAAGCAATGGAGTGATTATTGAAACTCAAATTAGAACTTAAAATTAAGATGGATAGGTGGAGTTAAGATGCGATTCAGCAATGATCTAATAAAACATGGGACAGGTTCACAGGACTGAATGGTCTCCTGGTCTTAGAATCTTATACTTCTAAACAAAGGAAAAATGAGACTAGTGTCTTTGCATGTGGTGGGTTGAACATTCAGTCATGGTTCCTTTCTGCTGCTGACAGGTGCTTCGACGAAGATGTGTTGAAGAGAAGTTGCTCTGCCTGGTCCGGGAGCGAGCCGGTCATTCATGTGACACTGCAGTGCTTGTTGTCCTGATCCTGGTGTGGGAAGGAATCCCTTTGCCACTTGCTGACCGACTGTATGTGGAGCTCACGGACACCCTGAGGAGACATGGCGCCTTGACCAGCCGCAGATGTGCACTAAATGAAGAGTAGGAACACAACATTCTGCAGTCACTTGTGTATCTTCACCATACAATGTTGATTGTAAATGGGTCAAAGCAGGAGGGGAAGCCAAGTGGCTGGCCTTTTACCTCTGGGACATCAGCTGAATGATTACTCCATCAGTTGGCTGTTCGGGTCTAGTGTGGAATGAGGAGTTCTGTCAAATACAGGTTTCATTGTGGAAAACAGTCGTACTGAGACTTGTGGTGTTACAGAAGAATGGAGGAGGCTTTGTTTGACTGTTCAGGGTGTGATGAATGCTGACACTGAGTGCCATGTATAGAATGGGCTCCATTCCTCAGCACCTCAATAAGTGCAACACAGAAATAAAGTGTACAGCACTTTGTTATATACTTCAAGAATTGTGGAGTTGATTTGCTGCAGGATTTTGAAGCTTAAAGTGTAAAGATCCACTGTGTCACAACACTCACTCTTAGTTGACTGGTGCCATGGTCTAGATAGGTTCCAACTTCAGGACCCATGGAGTCTCTGGGCAAGGCTCCAAGCTGCAAGTGCAGTATCAATAAACACAATGCAATAACAGAAGGAAGAATAAAATTTTATATTGCAATGGCAGAAATACTCCAGTCATCAGAGGGCAAGAATATCCACAAGGTGCATTGTGGGATTGTGGTCCAAGAACTTCCATTGGTTTCCCAAAGTGTGCCCACTGGTACTGCCAGTTTGTGGAATCCATCCCCTTCCACACATGCTATGGATGGCAATCTTTATATAAAGGCTCACCCAATGCAAAGCTCAATACTTCCCCTAATGTTGTAGATAATAGCAGTTCCTGTAATTCACTGTCAGCAGTAACAATGGGATGGAAAATCAACAGGCCATGGATCCATATGAGTTTCAATTAATGTAGTCAAAACTAACATACCTTTGGCCCTTGTCTCGCCCCGAACATAAACTGCTGGCTCTTAATCATTTGACTGCTCCATTCATTGATGCCATCCAACACATCTGATTGTAGCATAGTCCTGCAACTTGCATGATATATACAGGATTGTCCAAGAAAGAGTCCTGGCATCATATTCAAACCAAAGGTGCCTTTACCCCACCTAGAAACCTCAGAGTCAAAAAATGGTGCCTAATTGACAACAGTCATCTTAAGTGAATCTGTGACAGGAGGCAAGAATCAGCACACTTTCCTGATGGGTACCTTTCAATCAATCTAACTCAAGATCTTGTACACTAATCCTGAATTAGCTTTGATTTGCCCTTGAAATCTAGTTCACTGAAAGGGCAAAGGATTCCCACATTGCATTTTCTTCAAGAGGTGGGAGAACACAGCAGGAGTGGACAAAAGGTTGGGAGATAGGGAAATTCAGGGGACGAATGAGAAGAAGATTTGAAAATTAATTGTATGGGGGGAAGGATGAGCAATCGCAGCAAGATGGAAATAAAATGAGAAGAGTGAGAAGGAAGGATATGAAAGTGAAGAGGAATAATAGAGTGGGAAGTAATAAGTTGATGGGGGAAGGAGAGACAGGAGAGGAGGATCATAAAAGATGAAGGAAGGGGCTAAAAGATTTGACTTTTTGTAATACAGGATTTAGGATTCCCACACCTGAGTACACTTTTTGGAAGGATCAATCTGCAAAATTCACTGAGCCGCTGAGACTCTGCAAAGATATTTTCACCAATTTTTTTTTGTTGAGTGTAGTCTCTTCTGATGTGGTAGTTGCCTCCAGCACTGGAAGAACAGGCAGAAACAACAGGTGTTTTATCTCAACAAAAGTGAACACAATGTTATGTTTTACAGGAGACTGGAAGTAACATATGCAAGGCAAACATGTTACAACTTGGGTGTTCCTGTCATAGAGCTTTGAACTGATAAATCTGGTGGCAGTCTCCTTACAACCGAATGACAGCCAATAGTATTAATAACCCAAAAGTTGTATGCTGCTGAATTCTCAGTATGCAGCCACATCACAAATTTCTGCTTCAAGACCACGAGTAGAACATATATCCCAAGAAACAGGGGATCTGGAGCTGGGGACAAGCACCAAGTGTACTCAGGTGTGGGAATCCTAAATCCTGTATTACAAAAAGTCAAATCTTTTAGCTCCTTCCTTCATCTTTTATGATCATCCTCTCCTGTCTCTCCTTCCCCCATCAACTTTCTTCTCTCATTACTTCCCAGTCTTTTATTCCTCTTCACTTTCATATCCTTCTCCATATCATTCCTTCCAACTCTTCTCATTTTATTTCCATCTTGCTGCGATTGCTCATCCTTCCCCCATACAATTAATTTTCAAATCTTTTTCTCATTCGTCCCCTGAATTTCCCTATCTCCCAACCTTTTGTCCACTCCTGCTGTGTTCTCCCACCTCTTGAAGAAAATGCAATGTGGGAATCCTTTGCCCTTTCAGTGAACTAGATTTCAAGGGCAAATCAAAGCTAATTCAGGATTAGTGTACAAGATCTTGAGTTAGATTGATTGAAAGGTACCTATCAGGAAAGTGTGCTGATTCTTGCCTCCTGTCACAGATTCACTTAAGATGACTGTTGTCAATTAGGCACCATTTTTTGACTCTGAGGTTTCTGGGTGGGGTAAAGGAACCTTTGGTTTGAATATGATGCAAAGACTCTTTCTTGGACAATCCTGTATATATCATGCAAGTTGTAGGACTATGCTACAGTCAGATGTGTTGGATGGCATCAATGAATGGAGCAGTCAAATGATTAAGAGCTGGCAGTTTATGTGTGTAAATACATGCCCCTTTTAAACAAAAAAAGACAATAATTAAGATTCAGCACTGATCTGATCCACAATCAACAACAATGTACACTCCCTCCCTGATGTGCTTCAAAAAATGATAAACTGTGAGGGCTGGAATTTTCACGTCTTTCCATCAGTGCCTGAGGACATGGTCCCTCCCCCTACCTGTCAGCTCCCCAAATTTTAAGGGCAGAGTCACTTTGTTAATCAGAAGGGAGGCTTGAGCCCTTATAAGAGCAACAGAGGCTGTTGAGCTGTGGTGGAAAGACCCAAAGAAACAATGCTCAGTAATTTTCCTATTAAAACTCCCTTGGGATCCCTCTAGATGGATTTCTTTCTCATCTTTTACATTTCAGGGAATTATACGGTTGCAGGATAAATCCAGGCCTGTTCCAGGCAGTCTTGGCCCTCAGTAAACTTAACCAGAGAATGCTGGGTTGAATTATTGGTCTGATAGGCACTCCATCTCTCCAGTACTGATGGGAGCAGACCATCAAGGTCTCCTTCCCACTTGGAACTCGGATTGCAATTTAACCAGGGAGATTTCCTGAAGTAAACTGGTTGTCTTTTAAATTTAGGGGTCACATGGCCTCGAGATATATATGGATACAATATGTCCCTGCAGACAAAGCTCTCCATGTTGAGAGGGTAAAGATTATCTTGCTGAATTTATCATTTTGAAGAGGGAGCCTTTATTGCACTTTGTTTACTTAATACCCAATTACAGCATGGAACATGTATCTCCAAAATTATGATCATGCCATGGAGAGTTTCAGTGTTGAAATCTCTTGAAAAGAAAAACACATTTGAGGATGTTTGAGTGAATAGAAATTTAAACATAACTTTTTTTCATAGTAAATCTTGTAGGTAAAAATGTTAATAACTTCCAATTCTTGTAATTTAAATTTTGAAAGTAGATTAACTTCTTGTAAATAAAGCTGTCAATATCATGGTGTCCAAGGTGTTCAGGATTATATTCTGGTCTCAACCTTGCAATTCTGCAATTAACTGACAATCATAGGCAAGTTCCTGACAAACAGGTCCAATGGGACATAAAACTCCTCTGTAGGGTTTATAGAAGGCCCTCCCAATACAACCCTTGGCCAACATACAAGTATACCACCAGCAACAACTCATTATCCCTTCCTCTCACAGGAGAGCACTTCACTAAAATTTGGCTAAACGATCACGTGCCACTATTAAAAGAATGGCAAAAGAGTCCTTTCCTTTGTACTGATCAATATATTTATCACCAAACCAAAACTATCTGCTCATTTATCTCGTTCAGTATGTATAGAGTCTTGGTATGGACAAATTGTCAGCTACATTTAGCCAACAACTATGGGAGTACCTTTACCATAAAGGCTGTAGTGATACAAGAAGGGCCCCTCTACTCAGGAGCATTAGTGATGGGCAGTAACTGCCAGCCTTGTCAGTGATGCCCAGATCCTTGAAATGAATAAAGGAAGCAAAAACAGCCACAATGAATGTACTTTAAAAAGATATCCTTGGGGCTACATCATGCTGGAACATCCTAAGGATGAGAGGGAATTTGCAGGGATGCAAGTTCTTTCTTTAAGAATATTATTACCAACTTTTCTCAAAAAAAATGACAAACACTGAATGATACAACGCCACAGAAGCAGAGAGGAAGATAAAAGATAAACAAAGATCACATTATGAACTTACTGCAGTCTTTTAGGGATCCAACTTAGTTGCTGCTTGAAGTGCTGAGCCAGCATCTTGTACTTGTAATGAAAACTGTGATGTTTGGATAGCCTCCTATGGCCTGAGATTGCATCGAAAATGAAATTAACTTTTCAACACATGTCCTGAGAGGGACGGCCTCTTACTCAACAAACAGGGCATGTGATTTTTCTCGACTATTATGGCCAGAACACAGTGCAACTTGCAAGTTTTCAGCATGAACCATAAGGTAGAAAAAGCAGCGGCTGGACTGCAAGTGCTGCTGCTGATGATATGGGTGTTTGAAGCTCCTAGGTTGTGGAATCCGTTTGAAAAACATCGAAACCCAAGGTCTCAGTCAAACTCCACAAGTTTTAGGCACATCCAGCAAATGGTCACCTGTGTTCAAATTCAGTCATTTTCTTATTATTCATTCTGAGATGTGTGTGATGTTAGCAAGGCTGCTATTAATAATCCATCCCTAGTAGCCATGAGAAGGTGGGCATGTGTCTCATCTGAATGACAGTGAAGTGCTCCCCTATGGGTTGGTGTGTTCAGTGAAAGGAGAAGGTGGTCTAGTTCATGTGATGAAGTGCGCTCACAAATTTTTTTTTTAAATTTTATTTACAGCGTGGTAACAGGCCCTTCCGGCTCAAAGAGTCCGCACCGCTCATTTTAAACCCAAATTAACCTACCCGTACGTCTTTGCAATGTGGGAGGAAACCGGAGCACCCGGAGGAAACCCACGCAGACACGGGAGAACGTACAAACTCCTTACAGACAGCGACGGGAATCGAACCCCTATCGCTGGCGCTGTAATAGCGTCGCGCTAACCACTACGCTACCATGCCACCCCATGTTGTTGGATATGAATTACAGGATGTTGACTGGATGCCAGTCAAAGGGTCAGAATATATATTCATGTTGGTATGTTATGTTAGCATTTCAAATGATAATGCCGTATGCAAAAGCAACAAGACTAACACTGACCTTTCCACGCAGACGAACGTGTGCTTGTCAAGGGCTGAATCAAGACACTTGTGGAGCCTCGTTTTCCTTCGGCTGCTCCTGGAGTATGTACTATAACGGGTGTAAGTTTGCTAGGAGTAAAGCCCCCAGGAAATTCAAGCTACTTGGCGATGATCCCAAAGAGGTGGGTGGTCACTAGGTGTGCTTCTTCACCACAGTTGATCATTTTAAGATATCTTTATTAGTCACATGCACATCGAAACACATCTTTTGCGTAGAGTGTTCTGGGGGCAGCCCACAAGTGTTGCCACGCTTCCAGCACCAACATAGCATGCCCACAACTTTCTAACCCATACGTCTTTGGAATGTGGGAGGAGACCGGAGCACCCGGAGGAAACCCATGCAGACACGGGGAGACTGTACAAACTCCTTACAGACAGTGGCTAGAATTGAATCCGGGTTGCTGGTGCTGTAATGGTGTTATGCTAACCGCTACACTACTGTGCCTGCCCCTTTTGTAGGGCTTCTTCTGCTAGTGACCCATGGAGACCAGAATTTTGGTGAATTCTGCTCTTGTTGATGCAGGCACACAGCCTTGCCCACCAGCAGAGTGTTACAGGAAGTGATGAACACAGTTTTATGGGGTTGAAAAAAGTATGTGTTAATTGCCCATAGTTTGCACTGCTGAGCAGACAACGCGCTGAGGGAGAACATTCAAAGCTTCATGGTATAGATCAACTCTGAGTCCAGTTTGATGTTTCTTTAAAAACTAGTTTGAAGTTATGGTGGTTGAAGCCTACTCCAGAGAGTCCTAGTGGGTGGGAACACAGCTCCACCTCCAGTGGCTGAGGTGATTCTTTTCTGCTCGTTAATGCAATCTGCAAAACCCTCTTGTCTTATGACCATCTTACTGGCTGGTATAAAGATAGTTATGATTATGGAAAGTACGTTGCTAGATTTGTTAATCAGTTTTTAATTCTCCAATCATGAAATAAAAAGAGCAATTTAATGGTGTAATTTGTTGTATGATGCACTTCTTAGCAAATGAGAAGTATCCGTCATAATTCTTCACCCAAAAATCTTGGGCTGCTTCCCCATGAAAGTGCTATATTTCCCTGAAGTGGTGACCTTTGAATCTTCTAGTGGCTTAATTTGTCGCCTTTCCTTTCAGGAGGAGAAGCTGGAGGCAAATCTGCAAAACCTAGCTAGTTTATTGGCACCTATTTACAAGAAGCTTGCCCCAGATGCATTCAATAATCAAGTGAGTGGTTGTTTAATTTTATATGCACGAAACCTTTTCGGATAATAAGGTAAACATACCAATACTGAATTAACAGGAACACTAATGGAAGGACATGATGTTGACATGGCATCTCAAAAGGTTTATTTTATAATGCTATTTCAAGGAAGGCAGATGGTTGACAAAATCATTGATATAAGAGAACTCTATTAGGAATATCTTTTATTTGGAATGTAGGGATTAATTTACATGACGATAGTGTAAAATGGACAATATCAATTGAGCCATCCATTATGTAGCTGTCCTGAATTTATTAGATAATAGGTGACTGAATGGATATTGTCTATTTTACACAATTGCCTGGAGACTGAATTAACTCATGCATACTTGATTTTGTTTAAGGGTTTAAAGAAAAAAACTCATAGTTAAAGTTGGAGACCGGCAGGTCAAAAGTGTTGTCAGAAGCTCCTCTTCACACACAAGACAATGGAACTCTCACCAAGAATGCTGTCGTAGTTGAAAGAAAATTGCAAGGCAGATTGATAGATTTTGGTTGAGAAATGTCATTAAGGGAAATGGAACCAAGTCAAATGTATGGAGATGCAGTACATGAATGACAGAACAGGCTAGAGGGGCTGAATTGCCTAATCTTCTGAAATAAGCCCTCTGGACCAAAGGACTTATTTCAGAACAGGATATAAGATCCACAAATCTGAAAAGGATATTTTGTTTTGTCTTTTTGTCATCCAAGTGAGTACCGTTTGATGCATCAATTTATACTGTTTATCATCAGCTAACTGTGGATTAATGTGGAGGAGCCTGTGAGAAAGGTGCATGTTTCATGTCTCACATCTCATTGGATTCCTGGTGGAACCTGGCACCCTACAGTACACGTCCTGTACATACACTGAGCTCTATTGGGCAAATTTGATCAGTCTTCCCTTTGCCCCAACTGGATGTTCAGTGTTTTCAAGAGAAAGTTCATGAGCTTGTGCATTTTACATTTTCCTCAGCCACAGGATATCCTTATGACTCTGCTGTGAAGAATATTATAGCTGGATTTTCTACAGTGGTTCGCCCATGATTGGCTTCACATTCAAATTGGAGGAGCTGGGATCTTTTGCCATAATGTTATGAAGACCCTCGCTGTCCTCTGTTGTGGAAGGCAACGTTGCCTTAACTCAATATCTGGGTGTGTGCTAACTTTGCCAAGTTGGTAACCTTTTTTGTGAATCAGCTGGAATCCAAGTCAGCCAAGACACTTTAAAAACTACCGTGTCTCTCATGTAAAGTTGCCTGTGCAAATTGCATGTGATGTTTGGAACCCACATTGGATTAGCCTGGCATTAGCCGTATCATGATGTGGGTTGTCAACTCCACATGTTTCACCTTCTACTTTATCACAAATCAGTGGTCGTCAAGGAGTCAAATGTTTCAGCTATGAAATACTCATTAGCTAATGTTGGCGAGGTGGTGACAGGACAGAGAGTGCAAAGAAGATTTAATGCTGTAGTCATTGCTACAGTGTTGTATCTGGATAAGAAAGATCAAGAAAGGCAGTGGAGGTGCTGACCAGGAGCACAAGAAGAATGCACAGGGCTCTTGTGAGGAACTGTGCTTCTGAATACTCTCAATTTATTCCCAGATTCCCAGAGTTTGGTCATTTCCTTCTGCACCTCATCTGGAGGTGCTTTAGCAGTAATGGTGACTCTCACATAGAACTCTTGTCCTTCCTGTCACCTGCTGGCAGCATTGTGGATATGAGTAAAGATTCATTCAAGCACAGCCAAATGTGACAAAGACACCATGGCAAGATTGACAGATATAAGAGGCACCAATTTTGCAGCTTCTCCAAAACTTGAAGCACAGTAGTTTGTATGCACATTGCCATTAAGCATCGGTCCAAGATCAGTTTCAACCTGGGATCCATGAGTGCCATAGATGCTGTTTATCCAACCTCAAAATTATTAGTGGTGCAATCATTGAGTATGGCATCATCTTTCCGGGAGAAAACAAATTGGAAGATTGATGCTTGACATGAATACATTGCCTTCAGACACCAACACAGAAGAGGTAACAGCCCAGTTTCGGTTGAGTTCAGTTCAGGTGAGGCGGTATCCATCATTAAGACCCTCACCACCTGGGACATGCTCTCTTCACGTTACTACCATCGGGGAGGAGGTACAGGAGCCTGAAGACCTACACTCAACCTTTCAGGAATAGCTTCTTCCCCTCTGCCGTCAGATTTCTGAATGGTCCGTGAACACTTCTGCGCTATTTATTTAATTTTGTAACTTACAGTAATTTTTATGTCTCTATGTCTTGCACTGTACTGCTGCCACAATACAACAAATTTCACGACATATGTCAGTGATAATAAACCTGATTCTGATTCTGGGGATGTGGGGGCTGAGCTCAGGTTGGGAAACTTGGACCATCTGTGACTTGAGACTCTGGATATTTTCACACCTGACCCATCTTTCACCTGTGCATGCCAGACAGGAAGTACTGGATGGTCAGAATGAGATTTTGATTGACAAGGTGCTGCCGCTGGCGATCCAGGTGTCAGGTAGGTGGATATGAGGGAAGTCAGGAGGGTAATTTGGTCGGGGGAGATGCAGGGAAGTCTTCCTCAGAGAAGGTTCACATGTGAGATGCAGTGGCTGGGGAGGAGGGTGGGCTCCAGTCCCTCCTCTTGCCCAAAATGACTTTCTGAACATTGAATTCTCCAACTTCAGGTAAACTGCTCCTCCTCTGTCCCTTTTTTACCTCCTCCTGATCTACCCAGTCCCTCCTACACCCACCCCAGCCCTTCCATCACCCTTTTTCTTTCCCTTCCTCCACCCACTCCATCTGCCCATCACGCCACACTCCTCCCACTGTTCCCTCCCCCTACTGTTCCCATCTGCCCGCCCCACCTCCTGGTTCCAGACAGCAATCAGTGAGGATAGGCAGCAATACCTCTGGCATGATTATTCTCAACACTGGTGCCCACAAGGCTGCGTCCTCAGCCCTCTACTCCCTATACACTCATGACTGTGTGGCCAGATTCTGCTCTAACTCCATCTACAAGTTTGCAGATGATACCACCGTTGTAGGCTGTATCTCAAACAGCGATGAGTCGGAGTACAGGAAGGAGATAGAGAGCTTAGTGGAATGGTGTCATGACAACAACCTTTCTCTCAATGTCAACAAAACAAAAGAGCTGGTCATTGACTTCAGGAAAGGGGCGGTGTACATGCACCTGTCTACATCAATGGTGCTGAGGTCGAGAGGGTTGAGACCTTCAAGTTCCTGGGAGTGAACATCACCAACAGCCTGTCCTGGTCAAGTCACGTAGATGCCACGGCCAAGAAAGCTCACCAGCGCCTCTACTTCCTCAGGAGGCTAAATTGGTTTGTCCCCTTTGAAAGTGCACCTTATTGCACTGCACTTTCTCTGTAGCTGTGACACTTTACTCCGTACTGTTATTGTTTTTACCTGTACTACATCAATGCACTCTGTACTAACTCAATGTAACTGCACTGTGTAATGAATTGACCTGTACGATCTGTTTGTAAGACAAGCTTTTCACTGTACCTCGGTACGAGTGACAATAATAAACCAAGACCATGCTCCACCTTCCTTTCCAATCAGATTCCACCTGCAGCCCCTTTTTTGCCTCCACCTATCACTTCCCAGCCTCTTGTCGCTATTTCCGCTCTTTCCTCCTCTGTCTGCCTATCACCCCTCCTCACCTGGATCTACCTGTCGCTTGCCAGCTCTTAGAATATAGAACAGTGCAGCACAGGAACAGTCCCTTCTGCCCACAATATTGTGCCAAACTAATTAAACTAGTAATTAAACACCTAACTAAACTAGTCCCTTCTGCCTACACAAGGTTGATATCCCGGCATTCTGTGCCTATTTCTTGCTCCACCCCTTCCCCTCACCTCTTTATACTGGCTACCTCCACTCTCTTTCAGTCCAGATGAAGGTTCTCAACCCGAAATACTCACTGTCCATTTCCCTCCATGGATGCTGCCTGGCCCGTTGAGTTCCTTCAGCATCTCGTTTATTGCTTCTGAACAACATCTGACTCAGATCCATTTTCTACCGTGGTTCATCATCACATAGATTTTGAGTTAAATTTGAGGTCATGCCCAGTCTGCATATTTAAAGGAAGGTCCTAAAGGAAATGACCTTCCTGCCTGCCTGTTGAAGAGAGCAGGTAAACATTGCAACCAGCAGGAAGACAGTGCGATTAAAGTGGTGGTGTTGCTGTCAACTACTGCCATTTTAACCTGTGCTGCATTTTCATGAGGTTGAAGAAGGATCTTAGTTAATGACCAAGTTGACGCTATAAGAAGAACATGTTTGCGCTATTGTAGCAGTGTTTTCAATTTATGATCGTACTCGGAATACTGCACAGCCTCACAGTCAACAGATGCATACACATGGACTTCAGAGACAAGTGCAAATGACACATGGAGAAGGAAGGTAAAGATGTACAGGAGCCACTTCCAGCCAAGATGCCTGGGAATATGGACTTATCAGTTTATGACAACTCTATAATTATTAAATGACCTTTCCTGCCATCTGTTTCTGTTGTTCCTTCTCATTCCTACTTGAACTGTAAACAGGATCGACTGCCTCTGCTTTAACATTATGCACCAGACTAAGCCTGCATGGGCCTGTGTAGTTGCAGAGTTCCATACAATCCCTTTGTGGTTTGTGCCAGGAGCATAGAATGAGAGTAATTTCAATTGTAATATTAAAAGATTCACATAGTGTCCTGCAGTCAATGATATTACTGATACAAGAGGAGCCAATGAAACATGGTTCCATTAAAGCCATGTGAGTAAAGACCTCATGGAATGCATTCATTGTTAAACCTTGTTTCCAGGTCTGTTTGGTAGCTAGAATGCCTAGTGGAATTTATAGTATTTAGAACCATGAGAAGTCACTTATACAGATCATACCTGCAAATTTTCCAGATTTGACTGAGTTGCTAATAACTTATGAAAATTATCAGGGCTCTGGGTACATTGATGCAAACTCAAAGTTGAAAAGCTTAGTTCCCTAGGGCTTCTTGTGTGCCACAGTATTGTGGCTCTATGTGTGCCAATTTGGAATCGAAAACCTGGAAGGTCTCATGGTCAGCTAACCAAGAGGGTCATAGGTCAGTGAACAGAGAAAGTTCCCCAGTTATGGGAGAGGCTGGTATAAGAACCTGATGTGTGAGACTGGATGCAGCCTGTTACTTGAGGGTAAATCCACATAACCACCAATCTGCTAGGACAGCAAGCAATGTATAGGCATTAGGTCCCTGAATTCATTCTTCATGCATATCTCCCACTTTGTTTTAAGTGTATTGAAACTGAAAACTAGGGCATTCAGTGAATGGTAAAGAATGTTGATGAACACAGTGACCTTAGGGTTCAAATCCATAGTTCCATGAAAGTGGCAATATAGGCAGATAGGGTGGTGAAGAAGGCATATGATATGCTTAATTTCATAGGTTGGGCCTTAGAATATTAAGGTTGGAATGTTATGTTGCAACTTTACAAAATACTTGTTCGACCGTACTTGGAGTATTGTGTGGAGTTCTGGTTGCCACACTACAAGAAAGATATGGTTGCACTGGGAAGAATGCAGAGGAGGTTCATTAGGATATTGCCTGGAATTGAGGACTTTAGTTATGGGGATAGATTGGATAGGATACGTTTGTTTCCCATACAGTGAAAGGCTGAGAGATAACCCAAGAGAGGTCTCATAAGAGGAATAAGATAAGGTAGATAATTCAGAATCTTTTTCCCATAATAGAGATCCTTGGATGGGGAAAGTTGCACTCAAAATGAGAGCATTTAATTGCCAATGAATAATACTTTTTATCTGTAGGTTGAATTTGAACAGAGAGCACCAGATTGTCATCCTGGCCAGGCAGAGGGCCATCCATTCTCAGGAGTGACTGCTTGTGTTGATTTTTGTGCCCATGCTCACAGAGATTTGCACAACATACAATCTGACAAGTCAAAGAGAGCAGTGGTTGAAAGGAGGTGTGAGGTAGATGTGGGGTCATTGGTGTATGGGTGAAAAGTAATACTTTATTTTCAGATGCCGCCAAAACACAGGAATGTGAATGAGAAAAATGAGGCAGGTGGGGACAAAGATAGATCCCTAGGGGGCAGTGCTGGTGCAGAAAGCACAAGCCATCACAGGCTGCAAACGGATAGAAAAGAATGGGGCCCAGCTGGACGATTATGGAAGAAGAGCTGTGGTCACTTCTCTTCCAATATTACACATTCGACTTTGAAGGTTCAGTTGAGAGCAGATTTTCATTTCCCTGCATGTTCAATGAGCTCAACAAGGAAGGAATGCTATGCTGTCTTTTCTGGTCAGGCAATTTTCAGTGTTTCCAGATCTGACCATTATTATCATCAGTGATTTACTCTTCTCATCCGTGGTCAACTTGTGTTTCTGGAAATCCCACAATAAAGTTGTAACTTGACTTCCAGGTTATTTTCCTAGGTTAATAAGGTCTCTGTCCAGTTAATTTTATTCACTTTTCCACGCCACAAAAAAGGGTGGAAATGTAGCTTAGGAAAGCACTGGTTATCTGGATCGGATCAATCTATGTTATAGTACAGAAAATACCTAATTGCTCAAAATGCTCATCATATTAAACCTATCCAGTCTCAGACCACAGATGAATTGAATTAATTTTATATCTTATTCATTACCTTCTGCTGCTGCCAGGAGAATTCTGATGATATTCATGATCTAATTTTATTTTCATAGTTCCTGGTGATTACTGATTTCATCTGCTGTTGGTGAAGGAGCCATATCAAATCTGCTGAGCCAAGAAGCAGAGGCACATTATCTGACTAGAGGCTTCAGGATTCTGGGTGTATTAGCAACTCATTCCCAGTTTAATGAAGGGCTCTGCAATGTAATTGCAGTTGTGTTCTAATTGGCTCATAATCCAGTGAGTTCAGATTTGTGCATTTATAGAAAACTGTGGCCAGACCAATGAAAACAAACTTGTCTTTTTTCTGAAATAAGAACATATTCACTCCCAGGCTGTGATGAAAATCACTTTCACCCTTCCACATCTTGTGCCACAGACTGCTGATACAAGATGTGAGAGAAACAGCCGAAAAGGCCATGGAGAATTACAAAGAAGGGTACTATGATGGGACAGTTGCACTCTATATGAGAGCATTTAATTGCCAATGAATAATGCTTGACTTTTTATCTGTAGGTTGAATTTGAACAGAGAGCACCAGATTGTCGCCTTGGCCAGGCAGAGGGCCATCCATTCTCAGGAGTGACTGCTTGTGTTGATTTTTGTGCCCATGCTCACAGAGATTTGCACAACATGCAGAATGGTAGCACAGTGGTATGTACTAATTTTCCTTTCTGCCAGTAGTAGACTTTCTACAATGTTCGCATGCAACTCATTGGCTCTTAATCAAATCTGACACATTAAATTTATCTTCATGTAACCTGAACTTTTATGAAACCAATCAGCTACATCATTATTGAATGAAGAGAGATGAATCACCAAGATCCAATTCGGTCATCTTTCCATGACTTAATCATCAGCACAGCACACAATTGCCCACAATTGCATCCACATCAAACTTCACCCAGCCCTAAGCACTCAATTGTCCACAACATGAAATTCAAACACTGGCACTCATTCACATCTTGTACCATGTTAAATACCTTTAGTGACACCAGCACCTTCCCTGACACCAACACATTCACCAACCAGCACTGGCACCAACACCTCTGCATGATAAATACCAGCATCAGTTTCAAACCAAATGCTTGTTTGAGTGGCACAATGACGGGGGTTCAATCCTGACCTCTGGTACTGTTTGTTTGAAGTTTGCACATTCTTCCTGTGACTGCAGGGGTTTCCTCCAGTGCTTCAATTCCCTCCCAAATCCCAAAATGAGCAGGGTGGTAGGTTAATTGGCTGCTGTAATTTGCCCCTAGTGTGTAAGTGGGTGGTAGATACTTGGGGATTTGACGGGAATGTGGGGAGAATAAATGGGTGTGTGTGGGATTAGTGTGAATGGGTGCTTGATGGTAGCATGGACTCGGCCATTTCAAACACCTGCGCCAGTCCCAATTCCAGCATCAACCCAAACACCTGCACCATCCAAAAACCAGTACCACTCCAAACATCCTGCAGCAACCAGAACAGCCACACCAATCAAGTACTGGAATGGACATAATCTCCTGCCCCAACAGAGTCACCAACAACAAACTAATTATCCATGTCAGCACAATTACCTGCACCAATCCTGGCACTTGCATCAATTAAAAACATCTAGTCCACCAATGCAAGCACTGAAAGAAATGCAAATACCTACACCAGCCCAAGCACCTATAATAAACACAAATACCTGCACCAGGGCAATGACTGGCACCGCTCCAAATATCCTGCAAGAACCAAAACACCTACACAAAACACAATACAAATACCATCAGTAACAAACCAGTCCTCTGCACCAACACAAACAACTTTATCAACCCTAAAACTTGTAAGAACACCCCTACCAACCGAAACATTTGCACCATCCAGACAACTGGATGAAACTAAACACCGGCATCAGTCCAAACACCTGCACCTACCTAAACACTGGGATCTGTCTAAACACAGGCTGCAATCCAAACATCTGCACCTGTACAGCCTTCTGTACCAAGTGAAATACATACAGCAATCCAGATATCTGCATCACTCCAGACACAATGCCCCAGTCCAGTCTCTCCACACGGCCCCGCCTTTCCACACACCTGCGCCTCTACACATGCCTGGGTCTTCAAAGACATGCCCCACTTTAAGTACCCTCATTATAGTGTATTAGCAGAAATATTGTCCAACTCAGTATTGGGCTATCCAGAACCATTGTCCTCATTCCTTAGCCACAGACTCTGTCCCATTGCCTGGCATCTGTGTGAAACTGAACCAGTGGAACCGTGTATCCATTTCATTGTTAGGATAGCCAATCTGTACTTCTGTCATGTTGCTGAATTCCACCACACCTCAGCTCAGCTACTGGAATCCTGTCCTTGCAGTTGATTAAACTTGACATCTTAATCTGATCATACGACACATTCCTGGCTGGTGTCCCTCATCCTACTTGAGCTCTAATTCATATCAAGTCCCCTGTTGTTGCTAACCATCACGGCTCCCAATTAAACAATGTCTCCAGCCCACTCTCACTCTAAGATAACTCTGCTCCTCCAGTTAGATCATTCTTCAATTCAGTTGCTCCACCATTGATAATTATGTTTTAAGCTCTGAAATTTCCTCCCTAAAACCCTTTAAACTTCTTTCCTCCTCCAAGCTGTTCATTACTACACTTCTGTTTGATGATTCCTCAGAAGTCTGATGTGGCTCACTGTCAGATTTTCTCTGATAGAGCTCCTGTGAAGTGTTTTGCTATATTTAAGAGTGCTTTATGAATGCCAGTCATTATTGATGTAATGGACGAGGAAGAATGGTAAAAGAGGATGTAAATAATTTCTAGTTGAGAATCGGAGTCTTTATTCCAGGATTCTTTTCTACTGCCTGCCAGTGGTGTTATGAGGAAGATAACAAATGCTGCACCTTCTACCAGAGTAGTGCTATCTAATTGTTGCTGTGTTGTTATCATTTCATCAGAGCGCTCTCTAAATTGTACAAGCTAATTTGGATCCAACTTGTGAAAAAAATGTAAATCCTTCAACGTTCCTTGTTGTGTAGCCTCTACCTTGTGTTGCTCATAAAGGCTGCAATATAAGTTGTTGGGGCAGAATTGGTAGGTAAGGCAGACTCTTCCTGGCCAGACTTTTCCATTGCAAGTCTCAGATTCTTTTTATATCTGTGCCTTGCATGATTTCAGTTCAGCTAATTTATTGCAAAATACACATTTAATGAATTCTGTTTTTCACCTAGGTTTGCACACTTACCAAAGAGGACAATCGAGTTATTGGCCAAATTCCAGATGATGAACAGCTCCACGTGCTGCCTTTGTACAAAATTTCTTCTACTGATGAGTTTGGAAGTGTGGAAGGTCAAGAAGAAAAGATCAAACAAGGTGCTATTCAGGTGTTGACCTCTTTCCGCCGTGTGGTGAGAATGTTGGCTCGTCCAGTCAAGTCTGGGCGGCAGAAGAAGGAATCCAGGAAGGCTGGGCGGCCCTTGAATCAGGAGAACAGCACTGCAAAAGCCGAGAAGGGGCATTCAACTACAGCACGATCAAATCAGGCCAGCTCAGAGAACACAGCTTCCAAACAGCAGGTGCCAAGTAAGTTAGGTAAAACCAATGCTTGAGCTTTCAGCAACTCTCAACATTTGCCAGATCAGTATTTTAAACATCAATTGCCTACGTCCCCCACATAGCAGCTAGATGTTTGCTTAGAGCAAAACCAGGAAATGCTCAAAATATCAGCAGATGAGGTGATGTTCGTGGAGGTAGAAACAGAGCTAATGTTTCAAGTTATGACAATCAGAACTGGGAAACTTTAGAAATAGAACTAATATTAAGTTGAAGAGGAGGAGGAAGGAGCAGAGAGAACAAAGGATGGGATGAAGACCAAGAGAGATTGAGTGACACAACTGGTGATGACTCCTTCTGAAAGAGAATGGAGAAGTTTTAGGGGAGCTGTAAGTAGGAGGAACAGGATGAATCTTAAATCAAATAGAGATCAGAATTGGAGATTGATAGAGACTCAGTAATAAATCAAAAATCATGGATTCAAGCAATGAACACAGTATTGGTACGTGACAACTCTCCACTGTTTGGATGAATATAAAAAAAGTACCATGACACTATCCTGGCCGATGCTTATCCTTTAACCAACATGGCTAAAACAGATCATCTTGTCATTCGCATGTAACCCACATCCCTAAGTAAAAGTGATCAAGATTACAAAAATATTTTGAATAATTTCACATCTGATACACAAGGGAAAACACAAGTTACATGCCCCTCCCAAACAGAGATAATTAAAGATAAAAATTGATATGGAGATAGAAATCCTAGGCAAACAAAATGGACTCAAAATCCCATGGTAGATATTCATTAGATTAGAATAGAGAGGAAATTTGGGTGACATTGGCAAACCATTATATGGGTATCACTAGGAAGTGACCAGTAGATTGGAGATAGATTCATGTCTTATTTATTATTTTTATCCTTCACCTTCTTCTTTTCTTCAGCAGTCCCTCATGATTGAGTATGACTTCCCTCCACCAGTTCAGTGGGTTCTGAGGTAGTCGATAGGGCTAAGGTAATGGGCCTCACTCTGCCAAGGGGAGGGGGAGGGCTAGAGATTGTTGATAAGTGGGTAGGTTGAGAAGTGATGCACTTCTTCCACCCTTTACGCTGAGTTTCTCTGCATTCCTAATGAAGAGACTCAAGGTTCTTCATGCAAATCCAAATGCTTCTCCTCCATTTTGATGGGAGTTGGTGCCTCAAGTTGGTGGTGAGGAGGTTACATTTTCTTCAACGAGGTTTTGAGAACATTCCTGAATTGCTCCCTCTATCTTCCTGCTTATCGTGAGAGAGCAGGGAGTAGAGAGCCTGTTGCAGGAGTTTGGTGTTATCCAGTCTCTCCTTATAACTGAAATGCTCCAATCCTGGAAACATCCAGGAGAATCTCCTCTCCACTCTCTCCAGGACAGGCACATCTTTCCTTTAGTGTGGTGACCAATACTGCACAAAATACTCCAGGTGTGGCCTAACCAATGTTTTATAAAGTTTTAACATGATGTCCCTGCACGTATGAAGGCAAACATCCTATATGTCTTCTTTACATTCGTATCTACTTGTTTGTTGCTCCAGATTCCAGCATCTGCAATCTCTTATGTCTCCTATCCACCCACGCTGTTAGTTTCATGGATCTATGGACTTGTACCCCAAGGTGTGTCTGTTCATTGATGTTCCTGAGAGCCCTACCATTTACTATATATGTCCTACACTTTTATGACCTTCCAAAATGTATCACCTTGCAATTCTCAGGATTAAACTCCATCTGTCATTGCTCTGCCCAAACTTCCAACTAATCAGTATCATGCTGTAGTCTAAAACAGTTCTCCTCACTATCCACTAATTTTCATGTCATCTGCAAAATCGATCATGTCTTGGAGCTCGGCCTCCCAACGTACACATGCCAAACATGATCTGTGACTATAGGTCAATGATTAAGGTTGGAGTATTCTTGGTTCTGGAGTGGAGGCTATGTAGATTGTATGGTTTTCCATTTTTCTTGCAGAGAATCTCCACTCTGGTGGGAAGCTTGCTTGGGGTGAGTTGCAGTATTGTAAGAAAGTTTGAGAGAGGTGTTGGCTGATGATATAGCCTTGCTTGATGCCAGTCTGTACTGAGATTGGGCTGTTGTTTAAAATCACAGATTGCCTTGTTAGCAGATATAAGATGGAGACAAATTTCTGTGGCTAGCCAAGATTAAGAATGGTCCATAATCCCTCTTAATTGACAGAGTCAAAGGCTCTTGTGAGGTCAAAAATGACTATCTGTGGTGGTTGAACCAATGTTCAAAAAGGGGACTAAGCTATCTACATAGACTTATTTTCCTTCATTCTCTATTTAATAATGAACCTGTTATCCGATGAAAACTTAAGGACTCCAAGACAGGAAGGATCTAATAAAAAACAGTCAACTTGGCTTTAGAAGGCGACGGTCCTGACTGACTAACCTATTTAGATCATTAAAGTAAGTGACAGCCCAGATTTTAGGAACAATATAAAGGCTTTAGTGAGAAAGCAGAAGAGACTTAACTGAAATTATCCTAATAATTGTTCTCCTTGGAACAGAGGAGGTTGTAATGTGAAGAGACTTAAAACCACAAAGCATACAGATGGAGTAAATGGAAAGAAGTTCTTCTCATTGACAGAGGATTCAATAACTAGGAGATACAAAATGAAGATTGGCAAAAGAACCAAGAGTGACATGAGGAAAAACTGCTCTACACGAAAATGGTCAGGGTCTGGAATTCACAGTTACACATAGTAATGGAGACAGATTCAATTGTAGCATTAAAAGGGAATTGGTAAACAATTTACAATGGTAATGGGAAGAATGTATGGAGCCAATATGGAAATGACAAGTCGTTTAGTCTCCTGTACTGTAACGTTCTATGATTCTATGAAATCAAATCATCTGACAATTGGAACCAATTCCTCAACCAATAGAACCACCCAGTTGCTCACTATATGGCTGGTCTTGGAGTCATTGAGTTGTACTGTACAGAAATGGGCCCTTTGGCCTATCACAACAATGCCGAATATTTTGCCCAACTACACTATTCCCATTTGTCCATGTTTGGTCTTTATCCAGTTACAGCTTGCTTATTTAACTGCCAGCCTAAATGTCTTTTAAACACGGTGATTATATCTAATTCCACCACCACCTCTGGCAGTAAGTTCCAGATATCAACCATTCTCTGTGCAAAAAAGTTCTAAAAGTCTAACTAGTGTTCTGTAAAATTGCAACAGAAAGTCTCAATTCCTACATTCCATGCTTCGACTTCTGAAGAGAAGTATGCTGTATGCCTTGTACACATCGCAATATACCTGTATTGCTACTTTCAGAGAGCTAGGGACTTGAACCCAAGTTCTCGCAGCTCATCAACATTTCTTAGCACCCTAACGTTCATTGTTTATGTCCTATGCCTATTTGAATTCCCAAACTGCATCACCATGCACTTGAGATTAAAGTCCATCTGCCAGTGCTCTACTCAACTTACCATCTGATTATATCTTCTTGTAGCCTTACACCACCTTCCTCATCATTCACAACACCACTAATTTTAGTGTCACTTAATTCAGGTGTAGCCTTACTATTCATACCTTCTACATCCATATCCAAGTCATTAATACATATCACAAACAACAAAGATCCCAGCACTGGTCACAGCAGTACACCACTGGTCACAGACTTCTAATCAGCAAAGTATCCCTCCACCACTACCTTCTATCTCCTATCACCAAGCAATTTTGGATTCAAGTAGCTAGCTCACCTTGGATCGCATGTGCATTAACCTTCTGGACCAGCCTACCATTGCAGGACCTTGTCAAATGCTTTACTAAAGTCCATGTAGACACCGCCTACCACTCTGCAGTCTTCTGAGTTACCTCCTCAAAAATACTCATCAAATTAGTGAGGCAAGATTTCCCTTGCACAAAGCCATGCTGACTACCCCTGATCAACCTCTGCCTTTCCAAATGTATCTAAATCCTACATCTTAAAATTTTCTGCAAAAACTTCCATACTGGAGATGTAAGTCTTACTGGCCTGTAGTTACTTTGCTCATATAGAACAATAGAGTGCAGAAACAGGCCCTTCAGCCCACCCTGTTTGTGCCAATCATGATGCCAATCTAAACTAATCCCATGGTTTGTATACCTTTATTCCCTGACTTTTCACGTGTCTATCTAAATACCTCATAAATGTCCTTATCATTATCTGCTTCAACCTCCTCCTCTAGGCAACTACCACTCTCTAGGTAAAAAAAAAAGTTGCCTCACTAATCTCCTTTAAACTTTTGCCTTCTCACCTTAAACCTATGCTATCTAGTATTTGATCTTTCCACCCAGAAAGACTATATCTACTGTACTTGTGCCTCTCATAATTTTATATGCTTCTATCAAGTCAGCCTCTAAGGCTTCAAAGAAAAAAAAAGTTTGTCCTCCTCTCCTTATAATTAATACACTCCAATCCAGGCAACATACTGGTAAACCTCTTCTGCACCCACTCAAAAGCCTTCACATCCTTCCTATAGTGTGGTGACCAGAATTGCACACGATACTTCGCATGTGACCTAACTGAAGTTTTATACAGCTGCAACCTGACTTCCTGACTGTTATACTCAATACCCTGACCAATGAAGGCAAGCATATGCCATCTTTACCATCCTTTCCTCTTGTGGTGCCACTTCCAGGGAGGTATGGACTTGCACCCCAAGATCCCTCTACATCAATGCTCCTAAGGGTCCTGCCATTTACTCAATACTTTCCTCTTGTATTTGACCTTGCAAAGTGCAACACTTCACACTTCTCTGGATGAAACTCCATCTGCATTTCTTTGCCCAAATTTCAACTGACTGGTATCCTCATTTGACAACCTTCCTCAGTATCCACAACTAGTCCTTGCAGAACATCACTGGTCATGGACCTCCGGTCAGACAAATACCCCTCCACAGAGCCTAAATGACCAAGCCAATATTGTATAAGATGCCTGGGGTTCTCTTTACTCTTATTTGCTAACGTCATTTCATGGCCCCTTTAAGCCCTCCTAATTCCTTGTTTATATTTTTTCCTGCTTCCTTTATATTCCTCAAGGGCTCTGTCCAATTTCAGCTTCCTAAACCTTATGTGTGCTTCCTGTTTTTGACAGAATATGTAACATCTCTCATCATCTGGACCAGCCTACTATGAGGGACCTTGTCAAGTGCTTTACTAAAGTCAATGTAGACAACATCCACTGCCCTGCCCTTGTCAATTATCTTCATCATCTCCTCAAAAAACACAATCAAGTTGTGAGACAGCACCTCCCCTGCACAAAGTCATGCTGACTGTCCAGGATAAGTCTATGCCTTTCCAAATGTGAATAAATTATGTCCCTGAGAATCTTCTCCAATAACTTTCTTACCACCGACGTAAGGCTCACCAACCTATAATTTCCTGGTTTGTCCATGTTGCCCTTCTTAAACAGAGGAACAACATTGGCCATTCTCCAGTCCTCTGGGACCTCACATGTGGCTAAAGAGGATACAAAGGTTTCGATCAAGGCCCCAGCAATCTCCTCTATTGCTTCCCTCAGTTTTTTTGGGATAGATTCTATCAGGCCATCTTAATGTGTCTCATTATATACAACACCACCTCCTTCGTAATATCGATATGCCTGAGAATATCAACATACCTCTCCCTATCTCACCATCAGACTTGTCACTCCTTGGTGAATACTGATGCAGAGTACTCATTAGAAACCTCGTCTACGTCCTCTGTCTCCACACACAAATTTGCTCCATTGTCATTCAGTGGACCTAACTTTCCCTAACTACGGTCTTGCTCTTAATATATGTATAAGATGTCTTGGGATTCTCTTTACTCTTACTTGCCAAAGTCATTTTGTGGCCCTTTTAAGCCCTAATTCCTTGTTTATATTATTTCCTGCTTCCTTTATACTCCTCAATGGCTCTGTTCAAGTTCAGCTTCCTAAACCTCATGTATGCTTCCTACTTTGACTAAATCTGTAATATTTCTCATCCCCCAAGGTCTCTGAGCTTTGCTGTCCTCACAGGAACATGTTGGTCCTGAATTCTGACCAGCTGGCCTTTTAAATGATCCGGCAGTGCATTCCAGGCACCCACCACTCTCTGTGTGAAAAGCAACCTACCTCTGACATCTCTCCTGAACTTTCCTCCTCTCACCTTAAACAGGTGACCTCTAGTATTGGCCATTACCACTCTGGGGAAAATTTGCTGGCTGTCCACTCTGTCTATGCCTCTCATAATCTTATACCTTTATCAAGTTGCCTCTCATGCTAAAATCCACATATACCACATCCACCACACTACCTTCATCAATTTGTTTAGTCACTTCCTCGAAAAACTCTATTAGGCTCATGAGACATGACCTGCCCTTCACAAAGCCGTGTTGACTATCCCTAATAAGACTATGCTTCTCCAAATGCTCATAAATCCTGTTCCTAAGAATTGTCTCCAATAGCTTGCCCAACACTGACGTAAGACTTACTGGTCTATAATTCCCTGGATTTTCCCTTTTACCTTTTTTGGACAATGGAACAACGTTTGCCATCGTTCAATCCTCTGGTACCACTCTTGTGACCAGGGAGGACACAAAGATCATTGTTAACGCCCAGCAATCATTTCCCATAGTAACCTGGGGTATATCCTATCTGACCCCAGGGACTTATCTATCCTAATGCTTTTTGGTAGCTCCAACACTGCTTTCTTAACCTTGACATGCTTCAACACTGTTGCCTGTTCTATGCTGACCTCACATTCATCTAAGCCCCTCTTCCTGGTGAACACTGAAGCAAAGTATTAATTCAGGACCTCGTCTACCTCCTCCACCTCCAGACACATTTCCCCTCCTTATCCTTGAGTGATTCTACCCTCACCTTTGTCATTCTCTTGTTCCTCACATACATGTAGAACGCCTTAGGGTTTTTCTTAACCCTATTTGCTAAGGCCTTCTTATGTCCCCTTCTAGCTCTCTTAAGTCCCTTAAGCTCCTTCCTGGAACCTTATAACTCTCAAGACCCCTGTCTGATTTTTGCTTCCAAAATCTTAAATATGCTTCCTCTCGACTAAACCTTCAGTCTTCCTTCACCCTACCATCCTTTCCCTGTCTCAGTGGGACAAACCTATCCAGAACCCCATGTAAGTGGATCCTAGACAACCTCCACATTTTACTAGAGAACCTCTTCCAAATTTACACTCCCAAGCTCCTGCCTAATACCATCGTAATTAGCCCTCCCCTAATTAAAAACTTTCCCATATTGTCTGCTCCTATCCCTCTTCATGGCTATGCTAAAGGTCAGGGAGTTGTGGTCGCTATCTCCGAAATGCTCGCCCACAGAGAGGTCTGTCACCTGACCAGGTTCATTGCCTAGTACTAGATCCAGCATGGCCTCTCCTCTAGTCGGCCTGTCCACCTACTGTGTCAGAAATCCTTCCTGTACCCATCTAACAAATTCTGCCCCATCTAAACCTTTTGCACTAAGGAGGTGCCAATCAATATTAGAGAGGTTGAAGTCACCCATGACAACAACCCTGTTATTTTCGCCCTTTCCAAAATCTACCTACTTATCTGCTCCTCGGTGTCCTGGTGGCTATTGGGGGCCTACAGAATAGTCCTAACAGAGTGATCGCTTCTTTCCTGTTTCTGACTTCCACCCACACTGACTCAATAGACGATCCCTCTGTGATGTCTTCCCTTCCTATAGTTGTGATACTATCCCTGATTACCAACCCCCACCCCACCTCCCTCCCTATCCCTTTTGAAATAGCTAAACCCTAGAACATCAAACGGCTGATCCTGCCCTTGCGAAAGCCAAGTCCCTGGAATGACCACATCGCAATTCCACATACTGATCCATGCTCTGAGTTCATCACCCTTATTTCTAATGCTTCTCACATTAGAGTAAACACATTTAACTTAACACACTGATGTTAGGCTCACCAGCCTGTATTTCCCTGACTTGTTCTCGCAGCCCTTTTTAAATAAAGCACAGCATTAGCCACCCTTCAGTATTCTGCTTCCTCACCTGTGGCTAACAAAGATGCAAAAATCTCCATCAGGGCCCCAGCCATCTCCTCCCTTGCTTCCCGTGGCTTCCTGGGATAGGTCTCATCTGGCCCTGAGGATTTATCAGGCCTTATGTATTTCAAGACATCTAACACTTAATACTAATACTGACCTTCTCTAGAATCCCTTCCTGAACTCACCATCTTCTACATCCTTCTCCCTGTTAGATCGTAGAACTGTACAGCACAGGACAGGCCCATTGGCCCATGATGTCTGTTGATTACCAATAAGAAGTATTCATTTAAGACCACATTCACATCCCCTGGCTCCACACGTAGATTACCCTTGGTCCCTAAGGGAACCTACTCGCTACCCTGTGCTTCTGATGTACTTGCAGAATCTCTTTTGATTCTTCTTAATCTTACTTACCAAAGATATTTCATGGCACCTCTTTGCCCTCCTAATTCCTTTTGTAAGTTCTGTCCTATACCCTCTATAATCCTCAAGAGACTCACTGGATTGCAGTTACCTGTACCTGTCATATGCTTTATTTTTTCCTGATCAATCCTTTAATATTCTTTGTCATCAAAGATTCCCTAACATTGCCACCTTTTGGTGCTTATTTAGAATTGGTAACAATACTGTTCATATTTAATTTCCTTTTAAGTTATTCATGTGTTGGGATGTGGGCATTGCTGGCAAAGGCAGCATTTATTGTGATGTGTAGTTGCCCTTGAGAAGGTGGTGATGAGCCGCCTCCTTGAATTGCTACAGTCATTTCAGTGTAGGTACTTCCACAGTGCAGTTGGGTAGGCAATCCCAGGATTTAGTCCAGCAACAAAGAAAGAGTGCTGATATATTCCCAAGTCAGGTTGGTGTACCACTTGAAGCGGGACCTTCAGGTGATGGTGTTCCCATGTGCCTGTTGTCCTTATCCTCCTCGGTGGTAGAGTTTATGAGTCTGGAAGGTACTCTTAGAGTAAATTCGTTTATTATTGTCACATGTACCGAGGTACAGTGGAAAAAACTTGTCTTGCATACCATCCATACAGATCATTTCATTACAACAGCACCTTGAGGTGGTACAAGGTAAAATAATAACAATGCAGAATAAAGTGTTAAAGTTACAGAGAAAGTGGAGTGCAGGCAGACAGTAAGGTGTAAAGTCATAGCAAGGCAGATTGTGAGGCCAAGAGTCCATCTTATCATATGAGGGGAACTAGTCTTATAACAGGGACAGAAGCTGTCCTTCATCAGGCTTTTGTATCTTCTGCCTGAAGGGAGGGGGGAAGAACAGAAAATGTCCAGGGTGGGTGGGGTCTTTGATTATGTCGGCTGCTTTACTGAGGCAGCAAAAAGTGTAGACAGAGGAGTCCATGGAGGGGAGGCTGGTTTCTGTGATGCGCTGGGCTGCGTCCACAACTCTGCAGTTTCTTGTGGTCCTGGGCAGAGCAGTTGCTATACCAAGCCGTGATGCATCCAGATAGAATGCTTTCTATGGTGCATCTATAAAAGTTGGTGAGTGTCAAAGGGGACATGCTAAATTTCTTTAGTCTCCTGAGGAAGTAGAGGCACTGGTGAGCTTTCTTGGCCATGGCGTCTACGTGGTTGGACCAGGACAGGCTATTGGTGATGTTCACTCCTAGGAACTTGAAGCTCTCAACCCTCTCGAATTCAGCACCGTTGATGTAAACAGGAACGTGTGCGCCACCCCCCCCCCCTTCCTGAAATCAATGACAAGCTCTTTTGTTTTGCTGACACCAAGGGAAAGGTTGTTGTCACAACACCATGTCACTAGACTCCCTATCATCTTCCTGTACTCCGACTCATTATTATTTGAGATTCAACCCACTACAGTGGTGTCATCTGCAAACTTGTAGATGGAGTTAGAGCGGAATCTGGCGCGGAAACCAGCCTCCCCTCCACGGACTGTCTATACTTCTTGCTGCCTCAGCAAAGCAGTCGTTAGTATCTAGGGAGTAAAGTAGGGGGCTGAGGACGCAGCCTTGTGGGGCACCAGTGTTGAGAATAATTGTAGTGGAGGTGTTGCTGCCTATCCTCACTGATTGTGGTCTGTTGGTCAGGAAGTCAAGGATCCAGTTGCAAAGGGAGGTGTTGAGTCCCAGGTCTAGGAGTTTGGAGATGAGTTTGCTTGTCAATAAACAATAGTTTATTGAGCTGTAGTCAATAAACAATAGTCTAAGGTAGGTGTCTTTACTGTCCAGGTGCTCCAAAGATGTGTGCAGAGCTAGGGAGTTGGGGTCTGCCGTAGACCTGTTTCGGCGATAGAATTGCAGTCGGTCGATGTTGTCTTGTGAGCCTGGATAGACAGCAACACTTCCGCTACGATTATTCTCATGACCAGCCTCTCGAAGCATTTCATGATAGTGTTTCATTTTCGTAGTAGCCTAGGCAAATAACTGCAGTGAATTTTGTAGGTGGAACACACTGTAGCCATAATGTGCCAGTGGTAGAGGCAATAAATGCTTAGTTTGGTGGATGATGTTGAGCTGCTTAAGTGTTGCTGGAGCTGTACTCATCCAGGCAAGCATTGCGTTGCCAGAGCCACAGTATTTGTGTGGCTGGTCAGGATGTTGATAATGATGGACTTGGTGACAAAATGCCTTTGAAGGTAAGGAGTAGATGAATAGAGTCTCTCTTGTTGGGGCTGGTCATTGCCTAACAGTTTTATTGTGCAAATGTTACTTGTCAGTTTTTTGGCCCATGTCTGAATGTAGTCTGGGTCTTGCTGCATGTAGGTATGGGCTGCTTCATTTCTAAGGAGTTGCAAATGGACTTGAATATTGCACAATCATCAGTGAATATTCCCAATTCTGCATTGATATCCTGGGGCTGGGATGATTGATCTTGGACAACCGTAACCATCTTCCTTTGATTTTACCCACTGGTGTGTTTGCCCCTTGATGTCCATTGACTTCAATTGTTCCCATGTTCCTTGATGCCACATCTGAGCAAATTTTACCCTGATGTTGAAGGCAGTCACTCTCACCTCACCGCTAGAAGCAACTGTTTGGACCAAGGCTGTGATAAGATCTGGAGCTGAGTGGTGCAGGTGAAACCTAGACTGGGCATTGGTGAGCAGGTTATTGGTAACTACTGCTTGACAGTGCAGTTGATGATAGATTCCATCATTTTGCTGATGAATGAAAACAGACTGATTGGGTGGGAATTAGCCAGAGTGGATTTCTACTGTTTGTGAACCTGGGCAATTGTCCACATTGTTGAGTATATGTCCTCATTGTAACTGTACTGGAACAGCCTGGTTAGAGGTGCAGCTAGTTCTGGAGAACAGTCTTCAGTACTACAGCTGTGACATTGTCTGTTCCTATTGTCTTTTGCTTTCAGCTGTTTCTTGCTACCACATGGAGTGAATGTTATTAGCCAAGGACTGACATCTGTGAGGATGGGGATCCCAATAGGAAGCCATGATGGGTCATAGAGTACTACAGCACAGAAACCTATCTAGGCCATGCCGACCTGATATTTTGCCTAGTCCCATCTACCTGCACCTGGACCATATCCAGTCCAAACCCCTCCCATCCATGTACCTATCCAAACCTCTCTTATATGTTACAATTGAACCCGCATCTACCACTTCCACTGGCACCTCATTCCACATTCGCACCACCCTCTGAGTGAAGAATATCCCCCTCTGATTCCCCTTAAATATTTCACCTTTCACCCTAAACCTATGACCTCTAGTTCTAGTCTCGCCCATTCTGAGTTCACCCTACATATACCCCTCATAAATTTGTATACTTCTATAAGATCTCCCCTCATTCTTCTGTGCTTCAGGGAATAAAGTCAGAACCTATTCAACCTATCCCTGTAACTCAGGTCCTCAAATCCTGGCAACGTCCTTGTAAATTTTCTCTGCACACTTTCAAGCTTATTGATATCTTTCCTGTAGGTAGGTGATCAGAACTGCACACAGTACTCTAAATTTGGCCTCAGCAATGTCCTGTACAGCTTCAACATAACATCCCAACTCCTGGACTTAATGCCCTGATTTATGAAGGCCAATGTGCCAAAAGCTCTCTTTACAACCCTATCAACCTGTGATGCCACTTTCAAGGAATTATGGATCTGTATTCCCAGGTCCCTTTGTTCTACTGCACACCTCAGAGCCCTGCCATTCACGGTGTATGTCTTACCCTGGTTTGTCCTCCTAAAGTGCAAGACCTCACACTTGTCTGCATTAAATTCCATCAGCTATTTTTCAGCCCATTTTCCTAGCTGGTCAAGATCACACTGCAAGCTTTGATAGCCTTCCTCACTGTCCATTCCCATGCAGGACTTTGTCAAAGGCCTTGCTAAAGTCTATGTAGACAACGTCCACTGCCATCCCTTCATCAACGTTCCTGGTAACCTCCTTGAAAGACTATAAGATCGGTTAGACATGACCTGCCACGCACAAAGCCATGTTGACTATCCCTAATCAGGCCCTGTCTATCCAAATACTTACTTACATATCCTGTCCCTTAGAATACCTTCCCATAATTTACCCACGACTGATGTCCGGCTCACCGGCCTATAATTTCCCAGCTTATTCTTAAAGCCTTTCTTGAACAACAGAACAACATTAGCTATCCTCCAGTCCTCCAGCACCTCATCCATGGCTAAGGATATTTTAACTATCTCTGCCAGGGCCCCTGCAATTTCTGCACTAGCCTCCCACGAGGTCTGAGGGGACACCTTGTCAAGGCCCTGGGGATTTATCCACCTTAATTCGCCTCAAGACAGCAAGCACCTACCTCCTCTTCCGTAATCCAATCATCCTCCTGGCACTTTTGGCTGGGCATAGTTGCAGGTAAATCAGCCAAGGGTACAGTGTCAAGCTAGTTCACATATAATCTTTCTTTCATCTAACTTCTCCATTCATCATGCCTCTGGGATATTGGTGTTGATACAAGTGCTGAAATTATTGTTGCAGAACAAATTAGATGAGACTTTTATTTTCGTCCTGACTTATTTTATAGGAAGGAATTCTGTGTTTTTGCTGAATGATGTTTCATTTAGATGTGGAAAGAGTTGGGAGAAGACATACATAGGTGCTTTTAACATAACACACTCAGTAAGAAGGGGCTGAGTTCCGGCCAGATGCCAGTTTACAGCTAAGACATGAGGTAAGTAGAATGTAAAATAATTTGGGATGTAAAATGGGCAAACACCTTAAAGCTGCTCATTTCCTGGGTGAATTGGTCAGATTACCCATTGTCTTCCCAATGAGGAACATGTGGATCAGATTAGGTCAATCTGACATCCTCTTTTCACTTGATCCTTCATTGCTTTTTCATTTACTGTCCCCACTTTCCACCCATCCTGCTTGTTTAAAATCTATTCCATTACTAGTTTTTCCAGTTCTGATGAAACATTAATTCCAGTTTCTCTCACCACAGATGCTGACTGACTTGCTGAGCATTTCTAGCCTTTTCTGTTTCAATTTCAGGTTTTCAGCATCTGCAATAATTTATTTTTGCCTAGTTTCTAAATTTCTTTCCTGTTATATTTTAACTGCAGGTCACACTATTCCGCCAACTATTCAACAGCATACAGTACCCAATATCTACCAGTCGGCCCAACCAAGCACTTACCCAGGTTACCAGTGTAATGGAAGCACATCAATTGACAACTTTCATCATTATATGGGGTCTTACTATCCCTCACTTGCACACCATATGGACATGTACCGTTATCAAGTTCCAATGAATAAACTAACCTTGCCACCAATTCAGACTCTCTACCAGCAGTTTTCAAATTCTTACAGGTTTGGCAATAATCAGATGTGTATGAGCAGGTTTTGTAATTATACTGATTATGGTGTGCCAGTTAATGGCTACAATGGTTGCCAGATTGACAACAGAATAGCAAACATCCAACAAATGAGGGGTTATCCCCATTTTGATTCTTCCCCTCAAACTGAGACCCAACTCATGGAACCTACTTCTAAACCAGCATCCAATGTGAGTCAACAGACATCGGATCATCCTGCAGTAGCTCATGGCAGCCAATACCCTTCATACACAAGCTCGTACCGATCCAGTGATCATCGGCCTGCTAATTCTTTCCAAATAGAAAATAAAGAAAATGAACTTAATATGCTTGAAGCTAACGGTACATCAAGACTTCCTCCAACAAATAATTATGATGTTGCTAAAACTTCACAAGCAGAGGTATCTGCAACTGTCAATCACAAAGTTCCCGAAAACACCTCTCTCACGCTTTCACAAAGTAATGCACCTGCTCCAGAAGAGCCTCAGGAGGTTTGGTCTGACAGTGAACATAACTTCTTAGATAAAGACATTGGAGGGGTTGCAGTGGCACCGTGCCATGGATCTATTCTCATTGAGTGTGCAAAACGTGAACTACATGCAACAACCCCATTGAAAAACCCTAACAGAAACCACCCAACAAGGATATCTCTTGTATTTTATCAACACAAAAGTATGAATGAGCCAAAACATGGATTAGCACTGTGGGAGGCCAAGATGGCTGATAAAGCCAGAGAGCGAGAAGAAGAGGCAGAGAGACTTGGTTTGGATTCTGTGCCTACCAAATCTTACAGCAAAAAAGCAAAAAGAGAGGCCCCAGAATCACATGAACCCATAGAACCACCACAAATACGTTTTATGAGGACTCTTGCGCAAAGGACTATGACTTTCACAACAAACTCAGTAACTACAGCATTCCCATATGCCTTCACACGGGTTACAGGGCCTTATAATCGTTGGATATAGCTTCATACTCACCTGGGTTACCTCATTTTCTGTCTAGCATTTGGCAAGGCAGCTGTGCTATACCCTATGGGGAAGAAACAATGTTTGATTCAGCACTGGCAAAAAGAATAAAACACCAGCAAATGGAGACAGGCTACAAAACACTTACCCTGTATCCTAATTCAAATTTTAAAGAGTGCTCACAGTAAGGACCAAGCTGAAAAGTGTCCTATGCAAAAACTGTTCTATCAGAACATTATTCTGGAATATGGATACATACAGGGCCTTTCTGTAAATTAATTTAAGCTAAGTATTTATGCTAGACACAAGTGACCTCTAATGTCATTGATGAGCCTATTCCTAGGAAACAGGGCAGGAGCTGAACCCAGTCCTCTGGTGCTGAGTGTTTATACTATTACCAGGGCAACATTCAATAACTACACATTTCCAACATGTAGTTTTCATTGCATAAAATGTCTATCCAAACTCATAGTAGTTTGTTTGCCTTTCCTTATATGTTGATTGCAGATAACAGTCAATTCATACAGCTGAAATTGATTTTAATTGATTAATCAGGAAAAAAAACACTGAAAAGTTTGAAAATCATGGTGCTATGAAACACTTGACCATCATGGTGCTATACTTAGAGGATTTTTAACATCTTTGATGTAAATTTCAAATGCCATTTTAATGGTTTCATAATTATTAACATTTTTCAATTGATTAATTGATGCTGAGGTGTCCTCTCATAATGAAGAGGTCTTTTAATTTAAAGCTACAGCTGTGTTAATTAAAAAAAAGCCTACATTTAAAATGTAGTAAAGTACTTTGGAGGGTCGATGAATTCTGATTCTATAGTAATCCTCAAAATGAATTTCATGGAATATTTTGTAAGACTTTGGTGTTCAAAAAGCACTTTGAATATTTTAAACATTGACATCTTGAAGGGTGATAGAGTACTAAGGCACTAAGAAATTTACTGTAAAATAAAAGATTGTCAAAGTACTATATGCTATCCTACCCATAAGTCAGATATAGGCTATGTGTATACCCTTTAAGTGTCATAGATTACCTTACAGTTTGGGATTTACTGGACACAATGGGAAACCTTAAAAGAATGCCACATAAAACACTGATTCTGGTGCTCGCATACAATATGCAGCTATATTTGTATGTTAAAATATAAAAGTCTGTACTAAATCATTAAAGTTATTGTGCATTTTTTAGATTCTAGGCTTTCATATTAACACTTATCCCACAGCATGTTTTAGACAAAAATACTATGGTTATCCTAGACCAATTAAAACATTTATAAATGAATTATATAGTCATTCAGTAGATTTGATTTACAATGAGATGCTGATGTTTGGATATGAATGCTTTTACAGTTACAATATAAGCAGAGTCATTAGGCAAGAGAGCTGATAACATACCAGGGAAGAAGAATACAGGGTTAGTTGTATCAAAATGGCAAAATCAGGCAGCTGGCTTGCTGTGGTAATGTTAAAATCATTAATTTGTAAATATGAAAATATAAAAAAACAAAAAAATTAAAACTGTGTACAGTAAATTAATTTGTAAACAGAAATTTCTTTTTTTTTACTTAATGCTTTTACTATTTTAGTACTGTAATATTTTCCTAATACTTTCTTTTAAGCTTTTTTTCCAGAATGGTGCTACTCAATCTGCTACAGTTAAAATGTGAGTTTAGGAAGTGTAAAGGGGGTTGGAGATGTTCCTACTTGTCATATACCTCAGCTCTTGTACTGGGCAATAGGAAAATGATGTTTCAGTAGTCAGTAGTGTTTTGTACACCATCATTGTTTAATTTAAGATAGTCTTTATGACATAAACACTTTTGTTTCATTTTGATACTTGATAACTTGAAACTCAAGCTTTTGTTCTACAAGATGATCAGGGATATTACAACTCTTATATTCTCCTTTTGCCAATACATCACCTGTGTTTTAATACCACCCTTTGTTTTATTTTTCAGGGATACCTTCATTTTGTTTAATCCCTATTTGGATTTTACGTGTATAGTGGGATACATGTACTTGATGCTTCAAATTGAGCGTTTGTGAAGCAATGGTTTTGTTTTTAATTCTAAGCAAGAAAGTACGTAATAGTTCTTTTTTCTTTAAGAATTTGAATGATGTATGCACTGAGCTGATAAAAGGGAAGAAAAAAACAATTGAGATTTGTTATTTTCATGGCGGGTAGGGGGTTGGATTAGTGTCTCATATGAATGAATGAATGAACTTGTGCCACTTGTTGTACAGGGCCCAGCTTCAGTAGCAACATGTCTGTTGGAAGTAAAGTGCATGTATAGGGTATTGGGTTGATGCTAGCCATACTTGAAGAAGCTTCAGAGTGGTGTTGACATTACTTGAATTTAATTTCAGTTTGATTGACGCACAGAAGTATATATTGTTCACTTCTCAAGTTAGAGGTCAATGTATACTCAAGTGTAAGATACTTAATTGAATTTGACACTAAAAGTCAGTTTTGGTGTGCATTTCATTCTATTCTGTATTTTATTTTAGCTTTGCTCTTTACTGATAAATTGGGTATGTTGAAAAAAGATAAACGAGGCTGGTTATAAATACTGTAAGTAATGTACTAAAAGCGGAAAGTTATTTGAAAGCTGTTTATTATATCATTCCCGATAATGCTGAGATGTGGGTCTTTTTAATAAAATTTATATTTATTTAATGCAGACATACTGAGGTTGTGTGCTTATTTTGCAAAGGGAACTGTTGTGTAGGTTACTAAAGTGCTCCAGAAATGGATATTACCTGCACATATCTTTGACCTATCATCCCAAGCTACATTGAATCCAGCCCAGTACTTAAAGTGGAGTTCTCTTTGAGGTGAATACAACCCTTGTCATCTATGAGCTTATTTCAGATGAAAACACAGGTACCTTGGTTTCCACTGAGGCATTACTGTGATGATGCCTTTAAGAGCTCCTGGCTTATTAATGGCACCATGGGGAACACTAGTCATAATATTACAATCCAAACCTGGCAATTGAGTACAATCTGTCAAGAATCAAATTATTATAACGTGGTTTCTTTTCTAGCATAAAACTAAGATTAGTCAAGAAATTCAACCTCAGTCTTCCAAGTTACCATAAGTTATTATAAACATCTTGCAAGAATTGCGCTCTAAAACATAAACTCTGGCTCTATCCAAAAGGTTGTATATTGCATCTCTAGTGATTTCTTCATGGTGATTACCCCATTATTGAAGTAGGAAGAGAAGCCTCCAGAGCCCATGCCTGATGCACGCGTAAGGACATCTTATTTGCAAGTTGTTGCTCCAGAAAGAGCCAGGACCAGACTCAAGTAACTTGGAACTGTCCACTTCCCAAAAAGTAACTTTTCAACATTTGTTTACATGACTGTGGAGTTAGAAGTTGCAGAAATGATTCCTTCAGCCCCCAACTGCCCCACCCTCTGCCTCCCATCCTCTGCCTCTCGCCAAAAGACTCAATTCCAATTGCTGCCAGTTTCCCCTCAAGTTTCTGATACCCCACAGCACCTGAACACCAAAACCATGAATTCTCTTGCCTGACAACCATGGTGGTGCCATTTGTGACCTGATACCATTTGATATTTTACCAGTTGTATGTTCACACTATACTGGCTTGATAGGCCTCTCCATTCAGGGCAAAAGCTGGACTCTGTATCTAAAGGTTTCTATACTGACTTATTGAAATTTTCCATGCCCACTTGTATGCAATAGAAATCACTGGTGGTTGGCAAAGGCTTAGTCAATCCCTCTTGTTCATTACATCTCATCTTCTAATGGTGTTGACTACACACTAGTCCATAAGGATATTCCATCACAGTGGGATGCAATTAAAAGAAAAAAGCTATAGGATCCAGTTGACACATGGGCAGCCCATTAGAGGTAAGAAAATGATTAAATGGTTAGTTGTTCTATTCCTTAAGAAATATCAGTAAAACCTTAGTGTGTAATTCTCATTGAAAATCACCATAATGTGTTGAGTGTTGGCATGATCCCAGAATTATTTAGTGGACGTAAGGTTTGAGGAGGAGAGGGAAGTGCCTTTGTTTGAATTAACAGCCAAAACTTAAGGAAACAAAGCTTACACAAAAATGATGAAAAACACCAAAGTTGTACAATAGAAATAAACATCTTTATTGTGTGACCTTTGATAATGATTACGGAATGTGACATTGCTTTTTAACCAGCTCTTATTTAACAAGAGAAATGCTCTGGCATACTGGTTGAAAAGAAACAGCTTTCGGGAATGCACAGTTTTATTTCCAAAGCAAGAAGAAAGATTAAATTAAAATTTAAATATAGGTGAGGTAACTGTGAATTAAAATGCATCTATTTTTATATCCTCATTCTGTTCCAAGACTCTGGGATAACACATAAATGGCCAATTGCCCATCATCTCTGAATTTTAATTTATATTGACTTAAATGCAAATGAAAATCTAAAGAGATATGTGATAAGCTGTTAACCTGATATGATCTATTGTGCACTTCTGCACAAAGTGAACATTACCTCAGACCTTCTTATGTAAAATGGTTGCTTTTAAATTCAGGACTAGAAATAGAGTGGCAATCTATGAAGAGATTTTAAGTCCTCTTCAGTGGTGAGATCCCTGGCAGGTGTGTTGGCAGTAATGGAAAAGATTGTTAGGTATTGATTTCATGAAATTATAAACTGCGTACACACGAATTTCTGAAATTTTCTGTCAATGGGCATAAAATTATTCCTGCAAAATTTTGATGAACAGCAGTATCCTGAGGGTGCCAAAAAAAAATTAACTAGCCTGTACTTAAGTAACTACCTAGTATCCAAAAGCCATTCTAAATATAGCTTTGGATGAGGACAATGGAAAATGAATCAGTGCATTTTTAATTTGCAAAATACATAACAAGAAATTGCAAAACCAATAACGCACGAAAGTAATTACTTATCACACTTCAGAAGGATTATAAAGAAATCGACCTTTGACAAATACAAGCTGGTCAATATGTCTCTTAGCAGCTTGCATGAGAGCAACAGTTGATTGTCAAATATGAAGTTATGGCTGATTGTCAATCAAGGCTTCTTAATGATTCTGTAATCTTCATTGTTGATTAAGGAATTTCGGCTTCCTGATGTTTCAAATTATTTGTGAAAGGGAAACAGTATATGTTCTTTAATATGATCACGTGGTCAATGTTTAGTTGTTGAAGAAGTGCCAGTTGTTCACTGCAGAGAGAAGAAAAAAAACTAGTGTAAGATAATTTCTGTCCCTAATTCCAGGTGGGCCTGGTTATCAGTGAGGCTAAAGGAGGGCGTTCTAGGATAAAAGAAAAGCAGCCAAGTCTATCCTCTCCACTTCTTCCAGCAACACCTCCTGATGTGCTTTCTCTTATCAGTATCATGAGCAGCCTCACAACTCTGGAGCCCTTTGTTGCAATCAAATGATGGTTAAAGAACAAACCTTAGATTAATACAAACAAATTTATAATACTGCAAATGCCAAATGTGAACGTTGGATTCAACACACTCCCTCATCCAAAACATCTTAGCTTGAAAACAGAAGAAAAAACCCAGACAAGATAGGGAGTGCCTACTTTCATTATTAGAAGAAAAAATATTACTGCTGATGTTAGTCAATCTTTTCCCAGTGTGGAATTAAATGATTAGGTAAGGAAGATCCTTGCTTCACTACTGATAAGTAGGTTTGCAGAGTTCAATTTTAACCATGCAGTACAGAGGGAGGACTATTGGCCCAAACTGCCTGTTTGAATGAGGTAGCGACTTAATTCCACCTCCTGGTAACTGCATCAGAAAATTGCAAATGTTTCCTTTTTGAGCATTTATCTACAGTAAATCTCCGATAATTTAACACATTTGGAACTTTGTCGATGCCACATTAGCCAATTTTCTGGAAAACTGGTTGTTGTCTATTATACTACAAAACAAGTGAATGAAAGGAGTATGTAGACACACTTTTAATGCACTTTCTTTTTTAAACTATTATGCAGTGAATCAGTTAAGTTTAGAATGAGCATGGGAACCAAGGTCAGGAGTGAAGGGGAGCGGGAACCAGGGTTGGGAAATGAAGAGGATGTGACACACAATACCAGGTGAGCCACATCCCGAACCATAGAGATTTCCAAATAGTGGGATAGCAGATTATTGGGGCTTTACTCGAATTCCCTTCTGAAAGTTATGATTAAATCTGCTTTTACTACCATTTGAGGCTTCGTGTGTCAGACCATGTGGGTAAAAGGGTAGAGAGCCAGCTCAAGTACAACATTCGACTTGGGTGCCCTTTTACTAATAAGGAATGTGCATCTCCATTTACCAAAAGTTCTTCCAATGGCAACAGTTTGTTTTATTTACTTTTATAAGATATCTTTATTAGTCACGTATACATCGAAACACACAGTGAAATGCATCTTTTGCGTTTCTGGGGTGTTCTGGGGGCAGCCCGCAAGTGTCACCACGCTTCCGGCGCCAACATAGCATGCAACTTCCTAACCCATACGTCTTTGGAATTATGTGGCTATTACAGAGACATGGCTGACATTGGGGCAGGAATGGATATTGAATATTCCTGGTCTTCAGTGTTTTAAAAGGGATAGGGAGGGGGGGAGAAGAGGAGGAGGGGTGGCGATACCGGTCAGGAACACTGTTACAGCTGCAGAAAGGGTGGATAATGTAGAAGGATCCTCTCTAGAGTCAATATGGGTGGAAGTTAGGAACAAGAAAGGGGCAGTTACTCTATTGGGAGTATTCTATAGGCCCTCCGGTAGCAGTAGCGATACTGAGGAGCAGATTGGGAGGCAGTTTTTGGAGAGATGCGAAAATAACAGGGTTATTATAAGGGGAGACTTCAACTATCCAAATATTGATTGGCGCTTACTTAGTGCCAAAGGTTTTGATGGGGCGCAGTTTGTTAAGTGTGTCCAGGATGGATTCCTGACGCAGTATGTTGACAGGCTGACTAGAGGTAATGCCATATTAGATCTAGTTTTAGGTAATGAACCGGGTCAGGTGACAGATCTATCGGTGGGTGAGCATTTGGGGGACAGTGACCATTGCTCCATAACCTTTAGAATTGTCATGGACAGGGATAGGAGCAAAGAGGACGGGAAGATATTTACTTGGGGAAAGGCGAATTATGAGGCTATAAGGCGAGAACTTGGGAGTGTAAATTGGGATGACATTTTTGAAGGGAAATGTACTATGGAAATGTGGTCGTTGTTCAGGGATCTTTTGCAGGATGTTAGGGATAAATCTGTCCCGGTGAGGCAGAGAAGGAATGGTAGGGTGAAGGAACCATGGGTGACGAGAGAGTTGGAACAACTAGTTAGGAAGAAGCTGGCAGCATACATAAGGTGTAAGCAGCAAGGAAGGAGCTTAAGAAAGGGCTGAGGAGAGCAAGAAGGGGACATGAAAAGGCTTTGGCGAGTGGGGTTAAGGAGAATCCCAAGGCTTTTTTCTCATACATGAAGAGCAGAAGGATGGCTAGAGTAAAGGTAGGTCCGATTAAAGACAAAGGTGGGAGGATGTGCCTGGAAGCAGTGGAAGTGGGTGAGGTTCTCAATGAATACTTCTCTTCAGTATTCACCAAGGAGAGGGGTCTTGATGATGCTGAGAACAGTGTAGGTGAGGGTAATATTCTAGAGTATGTAGATATTAAGAGAGAGGATGTGTTGGAGCTGTTAGAAAATATTAGGACAGATAAGTACCTGGGGCCTGACGGAATATTCCCCAGGCTGCTTCGTGAGGCGAGGGAGGAGATTGCTGAACCATTGGTTAGGATCTTTGAGTCCTCGTTGTCAACGGGCTTGGTACCAGAGGATTGGAGGGTGGCGAATGTTGCCCCCTTATTCAAAAAAGGTAGTAAGGATAGTCCAGGGAGTCACAGGCTGGTGAGCCTTACATCTGTGGTGTTAGAAAGGATTCTAAGAGATAGGATCTATGAGCATTTGGAGAAACATGGACTGATTAGGGACAGCCAGCATGGCTTTGTGAAGGGAAGATCTTGCCTCACTAGCCTGATAGGGTTCTTTGAGGAGGTGAGCAGGCAGATTGATGAGGGTAGTGCAGTGGATGTGGTCTACATGGATTTTAGTAAGGCACTTGACAAGGTTCCACATGGTAGGCTTCTTCAGAAGGTCAGAGGCCAAGGGATCCAGGGAAGCTTGGCCGTGTGGATTCAAAATTGGCTTGCCTGTAGAAAGCAGAGGGTTGTGGTGGAGAGAGTGCATTCAGATTGAAGGGCTGTGACTAGTGGTGTCCCACAGGGATCGGTTCTGAGACCTCTACTTTTTGTGATATTTATTAACCACTTAGATGAGGGGGTGGAAGGCTGGGTTGGCAAGTTTGCAGATGACACAAAGATTGGCGGTGTTGTGAATAGTGTGGAGGGCTGTTGAAGCTTGCAGAGGGATATTGATAGGATGCAGAGCTGGGCTGACAAGTGGCAGATGGAGTTCAATCTGGAGAAGTGTGAGGTAGTACAATTTGGAAGGACAAACTCCAAGGCGGAGTACAAGGTAAATGGCAGGATTCTGGGCAGTGTGGAGGAGCAGAGGGATCTGGGGTTCATATCCACAGATCACTGACAGTTGCCTCGCAGGTGGATAGGGTAGTTAAGAAAGCTTATGGGATGTTAACTTTCATAAGTCGTGGGATCGAGTTTAAGAGCCGCGAAGTGATGATGCAGCTTTACAAAACTCTGGTTAGGCTACACTTACAGTACTGTGTCCAGTTCTGGTCGCCTCATTATAGGAAGGATGTGGAGGCATTGGAAAGGGTGCAGAGGAGATTTATCAGGATGCTGCCTGGATTAGAGAGTATGGATTATGAGGAGAGACTAAAGGAGCTAGGGCTTTACTCATTGGAGAGAAGGAGGATGAGGGGAGACATGATAGAGGTATACAAGATATTGAGAGGAATAGATAGAGTGGACAGCCAGCATCTCTTTCCCAAGGTGCCAATGCTCAAAACAAGAGGACATGGCTTTAAGGTAATGGGTGGGAAGTTCAAAGGAGATGTCAGAGGGAGGTTTTTCACCCAGAGAGTGGTTGGCGCATGGAATGCACTGCCTGGGGTGGTGGTGGAGGCTGATACATTGGACAAGTTCAAGAGATTGTTAGATAAGCATATGGAGGAATTTAAGATAGAGGGATAAGTGGGAGGAAGGGGTTAGATAGTCTTAGGTGTGGTTTGAAGGGCGGCACAACATGGTGGGCCGAAGGGCCTGTATTGTGCCGTATTGTTCTATGGTTCTATGTTCTAATGTGGGAGGAAACCGGAGCACCCAGAGGAAACCCACGCAGACACAGGGAAAATGTACAAACTCCTTATAGACAGTGGCTGGAATTGAACCCGGGTCAATAGCACTGTAAAGCGTTACGCTAACCACTACACCACTATGCCTGCCCAGGTACTTCACCTCCATGTCCATTCTTTCTTCTTCTTACATCACAGGAGACCACTTATCCATTGACTCCAAAATGCAAATCCCAACTTTGTTTCCTTTATCTTTGGTACCATAACAGTATATTTCCTCTGTGTCCTCTCTCAGGCCCTATCCCAATTGTCTGCAGCCCCAGACTGGTCACAATACTCCAGCTGGGGTCTATACTGGTTTCAAAAAATTTGCATGACTTCCTTGCATTTTCTGCCTCTAATTATAAAGGTAAAGTTAGAAGTATTTTTAAATAACAATATCAACTTCTGTTGCCACTTGAAAGATTTATGTACATGCTTCTAAACCACCTTCAACACTACTCCATTTAATTTACACTCCATCTCCTAGAACACAGAACAGTACAGCACAGGAATGGGGCCTTTGGTTCACAATGTTCTGCCGAACTAATTAAACTAGTAATTAAACTAATTCCTTCTGCCTACACAATGTCCATATCCCTCCATTCTCTGCACATCCAGCCTCTTAAATGCCTCCACCACAACCCCTGGCAGTGCATTCCAGGCACCCACCACTCTCTGTGTAAAAAGCTAACCCCTCTCACCTTAAATGCATGCCCTCTAGTATATTTCGACCCTGGGAAAAAGATACTGGCTGTCTACTTTTTCTATGCCCCTCATAATCTTATAAACTTCTATCACATCTCCCCTCAGCCTCCACTGCTCCAGTGAAAACAATCCAAATTTGTCCAACCTCTCCTTTTAACACATGCTCTCTAATCCAGACAACATCTTGGTAAACCTCTTCTGCACCCTCTCCAAAGCCTCCACATCCCAGGGCGACCAGCACTGAATGCAATACTCCAGATGCGGCCTAACAAGAGTTTAATAAAGCTGCAACATAACTTTCTGACTCTTTGTCTTGACTAATAAAAGGCAAGCATGCCATATTCCTTCTTTACCACCCTATCAACTTGTGCAGTCACTTTCAGGGAGCTATAGACTTGGACCCCAAGATCCCTCTGTCCATCAGCACATCAACACTGTTAAAGGTCCTGCCATTAGCTGTGTACTGTCCCTTTACATTTGACATCCCAAAGTGCATTACCTCACACTTGCCCAGATTAAACTCCATCTGCCATTTCTCCGCCCACATCTGTACCTGATCTATATCCCGATGTATCCTTTGGCAACCTTCTACACTATCCACAACACCACCAATCTTTATATCCTCTGCAAACTTACTAACCCACCCATCCAGGTTTTCATCCAAGTCATTTATCTCCTTATCTCAACTGGTCCAACACACAGCACCCATTGTAGAGAAACCAGCAGCTGGATAGGAAGCACCAACACTGGCTCTTCTCATGTCCATGGCCATGCCCTCAGCACTCCTTTAACAGGACTGATGTCTCTCTCCTGCCTGCATCAGATGTTCCCAGTGGCGTGGGTGTCACTGGCTGCAGACATGGACAGGTAAGTGGGTGAGTGAGAGAGAAGGTAATACGTAAAAAGGAAAAGTGAAACAGTCCAAAGGTACATGGGAAGAGCCTGGTAGCCTTCTTGGTTCTTCACAAAATTTTACACACAGCAACAGTGTTACGGACTCAGTGAAAGTCCCTTTAAGAGAGAGAGTGTGTGTGTATGTGTGTGTGGGGCGTGCTTACGTCAATAGAAGATAAAGGACGTAATGACGTTGTTGAAGAAGTCAGAAGGAGAAGAAGGAGAGAGAAAGGGAGAAGGGAGAGAGACACCAGCCTGCTTGTTTTCTCTATCGATGGATGAGAAACAATAACTGTGTTTGCTACTGAAATCCATGTATGGAAGTTGGAAGTAATCCGGTGGAGTTCACTTTGTTGCTGACCTGTAGAAGGAAACAGGTATTTGTGTGTGGACGACCACGATTCGGATGCTTTTCGGGGTGAGGAAGTCACTACCGAGTAAACATTGAAGTGTCGTTTGGGTTCCATCGTGGAACATTTGGATTTCGTATTTACTCTCTCTATGTTTCTCTACGTCTACGTCTTATCTTCAGACAACGGTGGTTGTTGAAGAAGCCCTTGCTCATGTTTCACCTTATGGCTTGCGGAACTGAACTTTAAGAACCATTCCGGAACTGGGAGTTTTGGACTTTGTCACACACACACACACACGACGAGTTTAGTTTTGGGGTTAACGTTCGAGGTTTAACATTTTTGAATTCTAACATACTAACATTTTTACTTTTATTTTACGTATTATCATAAGTAGTGATTAATAAAATAGTTTTTAACACTGAATCATGCTCAGTGTGTTTCTTTTGTCGCTGGTTCGTGACAAAATTGGGAGATTCGTCCGGGATAGTTCCCAAGGTTAACGAGATTCGTCCGGGATCCAATCCAAAGATTAACGAGTGTCATCTGGGATCGTTCCCCAGATTGACGAGATTCGTTCGGGATTAAATCCAAAGATTTTTGAGGGAGGTCTGATAAATTCTTTTTAAATTGGCTTGTGTGTGTGGAAACCAGCAGCAATGGATATTAAGGCATTTTTGGAGTCACCAACCCAAAAGGGATTGGAGGTGGCGAAAAAGGATGATCTGATGAAGATTGCTACAAGGTTAAACCTTACAGAAGTAAAGCAGTCTATGAGAAAGGCAGATATTCAGAGACTGATAGCTGGCCATTATGTGGAAAAGAAGGTGTTTGAGAAGGAAGTGTTAAAACAGTTTCCTGGCAGTGAAATAGCAATTTCTGAGGCACAGGTGCAGCTGGCAAAGATAGAGGCTGAACGAGAGCAAAATAAATTAGAAGCTGAACAAGAACAAAAGAGCTTAGAGGCTGAACGAGAGCAAACCCAGTTAAAGATAGAGGCTGAACGAGAGCAAAAGAAATCAGAGACTGAACAAAAGATAACTCAGATGAAGTTAGAGGCTGAACGGGAACGGGAACTAATTCGGTTAAAGTTTGAGGCAGAGGAGAAGGAAAAACAGAGGCAGCATGAGTTACAAATGAAGCGTAGGAGTTTGGAATCTGATTCTGATGATGGTTTTTCAGCCAGCAGGGAGGTTCGATTAGTCCCTCCGTTTGAGGAAGATCAGGTTGATCAGTATTTCCAACATTTTGAAAAGGTTGCTGTGAGTTCCAACTGGCCAAGGAAAGGATGGGCTCTTATGGTACAGAGTGTGATTAAAGGTAAAGCTCAAAAAGCTTATTCTGCTTTGTCTGCTGAGGATGCAGCTGATTATACCAAGGTAAAACAAGCTATATTGAAGGCCTATGAATTGGTACCTGAAGCTTATAGACAAAAATTTAGAGACTTGAGGAAATCTGCAGATCAGACTTATATGGAATTTGCCAATGGAAAGAGAATATGTTTTGAACGATGGTACATGGCTAAAAATGTAGATGGGGATTTTGATAAATTGAAAGAATTGATACTGGTGGAGGACTTTAAAAGATGTGTTCCAGCTGAATTAACAACATATTTAAATGAAAAGGCAGTGGAAACTTTACAAGAAACTGCTAGGTTGGCAGATGATTATGCTTTAACCCATAAATCCAAATGGGGACAACCTAAAACCTTTCAAAAGAGTTACAAGGACAATCCAGGTAAACCGGAGATTAAATTGGGAGGTAATCAAAAAGGAAAGGATGAAAAGAAGCCAGGGCTGGAGAAACCTGTTGAGCGTACTTGTTATTACTGTAAGAAACCTGGCCATGTGATATCTAATTGTGCCTTTTTGAAGAAAAGGAAGGAAGCTGTGCCCAATGCTTGCTTTCAGGCAATTAAAAATCAAAAAGGTTTAGGAGACGTCGTTAAAGATCAGTCATTACAAGAGGTAAAAGCGGAAAAGTTGGAGGAGGTGAGAAAGGAATTCCGTTCTTATGTATCAGAGGGTTTTGTTTCACTGAATGATGAGTCACCCCAGGTGCCAGTGAAAATTCTTAGAGATACTGGGGCTAGTCAATCTCTCTTGCTGGACAGTGTTTTAAATTTTGGTGAAGAAAGTGACACTGGTGAGGTAAATCTAATGCGAGGCGTTACAGATGACACCATGTCTGTCCCTTTACACAGGGTGATTTTAAAGGCAAAGTTCGTAGAAGGACCAGTCAAGATAGGGATAAGACCTAGGTTGCCAGTGGAAGGAGTTTCTTTGTTATTGGGAAATGACCTTGCAGATGGAGAAATTGTTCCTGTGGTACGGTTAACAACCAAACCAAGGATTGATGAGTCTGAGAATGATCCAGATGTTTACCCATCATGTGCGGTGACTCGAGCTAGAGCTAAAGAATTAGCCAAGACAGACAGTCCGATGCAGTCTGATGTGGTTCCTTGTGACAGTCCTAAACAGGAAGAAAATTATGATGCCTTATCTGAGACTTTTCTGTCTTCACTGGAGGATCAACATTCTTATAGTGAGCCTGAATTTAAAGATTTGTCTTTGTCGAGGAAGGATTTTATGGTGGAACAGACAAAGGACCCTGAGTTGACAGAATTGAAAGAAAAAGCTCTCTCATGTGAGGAGATTGAAAAAGTGCCAATGGGATATTATGTCAAAAATGGAGTGTTAATGAGGAAATGGAGACCTCTTCATGTTCCTGTTAATGAGGAATGGGAAGTTATTCATCAGGTTGTTGTTCCAAAAGTTTATAGGAATGAAATTTTAAACCTGGCCCATAGTATGCCTTTGGGTGGTCATTTTGGTGTGAATAAAACTGTAGGGAAGATCTTGAAACAATTCTATTGGCCTGGTTTGAGAAAAGATGTGGTGATGTTTTGTCGAACCTGCCACACATGTCAGATGGTAGGTAAACCAAATCAAAAACCCCCTGTGGCTCCGTTGAAACCAATTCCTGCTTTTGGGGAGCCCTTTTCGAAGGTGATTGTGGACTGTGTTGGCCCCTTACCAAAGTCTAAGACTGGAAATCAGTATTTGTTAACCATCATGTGTGCCACTTCTAGATTTCCAGAGGCAATACCCCTTAGAAATATTAAGGCCAAGACAGTGTCAAATTTTTAAAAATTTTTTACCTTGTTTGGTTTGCCAAAAGAAATCCAATCTGATCAAGGTAGTAATTTTATGTCAAATTTTTTTCAACAAATAGTCTATGAGCTGGGAGCAAAGCAGATTGTATCATCTGCGTATCACCCAGAATCTCAAGGAGCTCTGGAGAGATTTCATTCTACTCTCAAAAATATGCTGAAGACTTATTGCTTTGAAAACACAAAGGATTGGGACGAAGGTATTCATTTACTTTTGTTTGCCGTTAGAGAATCAATCCAGGAGTCAATAGGATTTAGTCCGTTTGAGCTTGTATTTGGACATAGGGTGAGAGGACCTTTGGAGTTGTTGAGAGAGCAATGGGTTAATGAGGAAGTGCACTTGAGTCTGTTGGACTATGTCCAAAAATTTAAAACTCGGTTGGAGAGAGTCTGCCAGCTAGCGAGAGAGAATTTGAAAACCAGCCAGATAAGAATGAAGACATATTTTGATAGATGTGCTTGGCCTAGGACATTTGCAGTGGGGCAAAAGGTGTTGGTATTTTTCCCTAGCCAAAATAATCCATTGCAATCTCGTTTTTCTGGACCCTATGTTATTGAATCTCGAGTGATTGATTTAACATATATAATCAAAACACCAGATAGACGCAAGAAAACACAACTCTGTCATGTAAACATGCTAAAACCTTATTATGAGAGGGATTCAGTTGTGGCCTTGGTGGATGATGTAAAGGTTGTTTCTAGAATGCCTGATGTTGATGTTGAGGAAGGCCAATTTATACCAAATATTGTTCCATCGAAACTAAAAAACCAAAATATCATGGAGAACAAGTTTACAAGTTTCACAAAAACAACAGATGAGAGAATTAATTTCAAAATTTAAAAATCTGTTCCCAGATGTTCCAAACAGAACATCGATAATTACCCATGATGTTGATGTTGGGGATGCAAAACCAATCAAACAACACCCATATCGAATGAATGTGGAAAAAAGTAAACTTGTTGATCAGGAAATAAAATACATGTTGGAAAATTATATTATTAGACATTCTACTTCAAATTGGAGTTCGCCCTGTGTTATTGTACCTAAACCTGATGGAACTGTTAGATTTTGCACAGATTACAGGAAAGTGAATGCTGTAACAAAGTCAGATGCTTACCCTATTCCTAGGGTGGATGATTGCATAGATAGAGTGGGAAAGGCAAAATTTCTTACAAAGATTGACCTATTAAAAGGGTACTGGTGTGTTCCATTAACAGATAGAGGAAGGGAGATTTCAGCCTTTGTAACCCCTTCTGGATTGAATGAATACAATGTTTTGCTATTTGGAATGAAAAATGCTCCGGCAACATTTCAAAGAATAATTAATTCAGTGATTCATGGGTTAAAACATACAGATGCCTACATTGACGACTTAGTGACTGGGAATGATACTTGGGAAGATCACATCTCTGCGTTAGAAAGGTTGTTTGAAAGACTTTCCAAGGCTAACCTTACAGTTAACTTGGCTAAAAGTGAATTTGGCCATGCCACTGTGACGTATCTTGGTTATGTTGTAGGTCAAGGCAAGCAAGCTCCTGTTCAGGCAAAAGTTCAAGCAATATCTGAGTTCCCTATTCCCACAGGTACGAGGACTGTTAGAAGATTTTTGGGAATGGTTGGATATTACTGAAAGTTTTGTAAAAATTTTGCTGATATTGCTCTTCCCCTAACTAATCTTCTGAAGAAGGGAGTAAAGTTTGTTTGGACAGATTCTTGTCAAGAAGCATTTGAGAAGCTGAAAGCCATTTTATGCTACCATCCTGTGCTCAAAACACCTGACTTTGAAAAGCCATTTTCATTAGCAGTAGATGCCAGTGATGAAGCTGCAGGAGCTGTGTTGTTGCAGAAGGGTGACCTTGATGATATTGACCATCCTGTAGCTTACTTTTCAAAGAAATTTAATGAGCATCAAAAGAATTATTCCCCCATAGAGAAAGAATTACTGTCGCTTGTTTTAGCCTTGCAACATTTCAGTGTATATGTTTGCACCGCTCAGAAACCATTGACTGTATATACAGATTATAACCCATTGGTGTTTCTGAGCCGAGTCAAAAACAAGAACAGAAGGCTGTTAAACTGGAGTTTAATTTTGCAAGAGTTTGATCTCATGATAACTCACATTAAAGGCAAAGATAATGTGATTGCTGATTGTCTTTCTCGATGTTAAATGGGAAACATGTATCTGTACTAATCTGATAGTCTGTAGTTGTGTAGCATGATAATTATTAACATTACTAACTGTATGCGCGGTTAAAATTTTCTTGGGAAAATTTTTTTTTAGGTGGGAGGTGTTACGGACTCAGTGAAAGTCCCTTTAAGAGAGAGAGTGTGTGTGTATGTGTGTGTGGGGCGTGCTTACGTCAATAGAAGATAAAGGACGTAATGACGTTGTTGAAGAAGTCAGAAGGAGAAGGAGAGAGAGGGAGAAGGGAGAGAGACACCAGCCTGCTTGTTTTCTCTATCGATGGATGAGAAACAATAACTGTGTTTGCTACTGAAATCCATGTATGGAAGTTGGAAGTAATCCGGTGGAGTTCACTTTGTTGCTGACCTGTAGAAGGAAACAGGTATTTGTGTGTGGACGACCACGATTCGGATGCTTTTCGGGGTGAGGAAGTCACTACCGAGTAAACACTGAAGTGTCGTTTGGGTTCCATCGTGGAACATTTGGATTTCGTATTTACTCTCTCTCTGTTTCTCTACGTCTACGTCTTATCTTCAGACAACGGTGGTTGTTGAAGAAGCCCTTGCTCATGTTTCACCTTATGGCTTGCGGAACTGAACTTTAAGAACCATTCCGGAACTGGGAGTTTTGGACTTTGTCACACACACACACGACGAGTTTAGTTTTGGGGTTAACGTTCGAGGTTTAACATTTTTGAATTCTAACATACTAACATTTTTACTTTTATTTTACGTATTATCATAAGTAGTGATTAATAAAATAGTTTTTAACACTGAATCATGCTCAGTGTGTTTCTTTTGTTGCTGGTTCGTGACAACAGGCATTCAGCCAGGAAAGCCAAATCCAGTGTTAATGACCTTCCATGACATGACGTTACATCCTTGCACATTCCTGTATTTATCTAATTCCCCCTGTATTCTCGTATTAAATATCATGTTAAATTATAATCTTAATTTAAAAGCATTTTAAGTATTTGCTCCTGATTTACCAGTTTAAACAGATCTTGCGTTCATGTAATTATGTGAACCGCAGGCTGCTGACTCTCTATAAGATTGATGCAAGAAGTAGAAGCAAGAGGAGGCCTTGTAACCTTTCACACAGGCCCTGCCTTCAATAAGATCTTGGCTGTTCTTTTACCTCAGTGCTACCCTCCTGTGCTAACCCTGTATCCCTTGATTTGTTATCTCCTGTTTCAAATGTATACCCAAAGTCAAAATGTGCCCTTGGTTGAACAAAAGAATGAGCTATCTGCTCCAAGAAAACATACGTTTGCTTCCAAGATAAATTTACTGAAAGCACTGTATTGGCAATGTATTACCTTCATCTGGGATAGGGCTTGGTTTAACATATTCCGGTGCCTGTAAAACAAAATACATCTATCGTTAACTTTTTGCATTTACTCGCCCAGCTTACAGCTGAATATTACACTTGATCTGGCTATGTACACTTTTACCTAATGTCAATCATGTATATCTAGTGCACAAGGAAAATTGCCTAAGAGTATCGGCTGAATAAAGACAGTCAGTATTAATAATTAAAAGAAAAAATCTTTAGATTTGATGATTTTTCCCTCTGAGGCTGGAGAACTTGAACAGCATTCTTAGTGAATCATACAATAATCTAGGTAATGCTATTCACTACCCTGACTTGCCACATTCTATGACACTACATCCTGTAGTCCAGTGAAGAGCTTCGAAACTTGTCGTGGCTGACAGGCATACTTCATTGCGATTCTTGAAGGATTTTTTGATCTAATCCCATTTTAAAGTCAAACAGGTCAAAAATGTGAGGTCTTGAGAATGGTCTGTCCTGTTGGACTCTCACCAGAGGATCTCTGGCAGTTTGCTTTGTGAAGATTACAGCCTTTGTGACATTGTTTCTTCACAGCCTTACAGGGCAATGCTCAACCCCACAAAATAACTACGGTGAAGTTCATGGAGTCAGTGATCCCCCGAGTACATTTATTCCAGACAGTGACTGAGCCAGCATTCTGCTCCACTGCATTTGACACCTTATATTAATGACCAAAAGAAAACACTGCAAGGCCCTGCCACCTACAGTACAAGGGACGCTACAAATCTTGATTCCCCACTGTGCTGTCTACCATGGTCCTCCAGGGAAATCAAGGCGATAAAGCAAGGTCTTGACAGGTCAACAGCCTTCTCTGCCATATTTAGTGCAGCACCATGGCTTTCATTGTTTGAATATTGCCCACACATACGCATGGGTTGTGCATTAGAGTCGTGAGCTATGTTGTCTGCAGACACCCTTCCCTTCTCAGTAACTAACTTTTGCTCAGTCATGGTGGGTAGGAAACAGGTAGCATATCAGACAGCCAGAAAGTAAAGGCATAAAGACTGCTGCAGTGGGCATGGACCTATCGTCATGCAGCAGCTCAGGGACTCGAATCCCTTTCTGTTGCAGAAATCTCAAATGACAAATGGTGCCTGCAAAACAATCAATGGCAGCTAGCAGAAGGAAGTCTGGAATTCCAGCAAGTTTGTATGGTCAATTCTCCTGGGAGGACGCGCAGTTCTCTTTGAATTGTGAGCTTCAGTGATCACCTTGGTGCAACAATGAATGGCAGACTGAAGGATGTTTCAAATATCTCCAGCTATGGTTTGGAAAGTTATCTGATTTATTCTGTCCATTAACCAGAATATGTTTCTCACAACTCACAAGCACTAAATTTTGCACAGTAGCAGAAAGCATTTTGGGAATGGTGATCACAACTCTTAAGTTTTCGGATAGTTATGGATAAGGGTAAGACAGGACCTCAGGGGAAAGTGCTAAATTGGGGAACGGCTAATTACAATAGAATCAGGCAGCATCTGGGGAGAGTAGATTGGGAGCAGCTGTTATTGGGTGAATGCACATCTGTCATGTGGGAGTCATTTAAAGGCCAGCTGGTCAGAATTCAGGACCAACATGTTCCTGTGAGGATGGACAACAAGGATGGCAAGGTTCAGGAACCCTGGATGACAACAGATGTTGTAAATTTAGTCAAAACACAAAAGGAAGCATACGTAAGGTTTAGGAAGCTGCAATTGGACAGGGCCTATGAGAAATATAAAGAAGGTAGGAGAGAACTTAAACAGAGAAACAGGAGGGCTAAAAGGGGCCACAAAATGTTCTAAGTGAGTAGGATTAAAGGGAGTCCCAAAATATTTTATACATACATTAAAAATGGGAAGGTAACTTAGAGAGAGGGTAGGACCACTCAGGGACAAAGGAGTCAGAGGAAGGGGTGAGGTGCTAAACAAGTATCTTACATCAGTATTCACCAAGGAGAAGGACATGGAGGATAGCGAGATCAGGGAGGTATATGCCGATATTCTATGGCATGTTTGATATCAAGAACGAGGAGGTGTTGAGGCTCCTGAAGAACATTAAGTTGGATCAGTCCCCAGGGCCTGATGGGATCTATCCCAGGTTATTGAGAGAGGCAATAGAGGAGATTTCAGGAGCACAGAGATCTTTGTATCCTCTCTAGCCAGAGATGAGGTCCCAGAGGACTGGAGAATGACCAAAGCTGTTCCTCTGTTATGCACAAACCAGGAAATTATAGGCCAGTGAGCCTTACATCAGTGGTAGGGAAATTATTGGAGAAGATTCTTCGGGATAGGATCTCCTCGTGTCTGGAAAAGCAGACTTTAGGGACAGTCATCATGGCTTTATGTGGGGGAGGCCATGTCTTCCAAACCTGATGGAGTTTTTTGAGGAGGTGACAGATGATTGACGAGGGCAGGGCAGTGGATGCTATATACATGGACTTTAGTAAAGCTTTCAACAAGGTCCCTCATGGAAGGCTGCTCCAGAAGATTAAGGTACCTTGGATCCATGAAGACTTGGTAGATTGTGACTAGGCTAATATCACTTTTCCTGTTGTTCAGGCAGAATTATAGAGGGATGAATTTATATGGAACCAATGGACATCACCTCTCCCTTCTTGATCTAAGCCTGCTTCCACAACAACCAAGAACTTCTAAAATTCAGCTGATTAAGGTAGGATGCTCAGAAGGCTTACAGAATATATGGAAAAGAAACAAGCCCTTCAGCCCACCATGTCTGTGCTAAGCATGATGCCAATTCAAACTGCACATCTGCCTGCACAAGGTCCGTATCCCTCTATTTCCTGTCTGTCCATGTGTCTGTCTAAATGCCTTTTAAAGGTTGCTATTGTATCTGCTTCTACCACCTCCCCTGGCAGTGTGTTCCAGACACCCACCACTGTGTGAAGAAAATTTGTCTCGCAAATCTCCTTTAAACTTTCCCCCTCTCACCTTAAACCTATGCCCTCTAGTATTTGGCATTTCTGCCCTGAGAAAATGACTCTGTATCATTATTAGTCACATGTACATCGAAACACAGTGAAATGCATCTTTTGCATAGAGTGTTCTGGGAACAGCCCGCAAGTGTCGCCACGCTTCCAGCACCAACATAGCATGCCCACAACTTCGTAACCTGTACGCCTTTGGAATGCGGGAGGAAACCAGAGCACCCGGAGGAAACCCACACAGACACAGGGAGAACGTACAAACTCCTTACAGACAGCGGCCGGAATTGAACCTGGGTCTCTGGCACTGTAATAGCGTTATGCTAACTGCTACCCTACCATGCCTGCCTATCTATGCCTCTCATAATTTTATATCAGGTCGCCCCTCAGCCTCTGACACTTAAGAATTCAATTTCTTGGACAACCTGGGACCTTAGTTCTCCACCTACTATTCATGGAAAAAACAAAAAATAGTCCATCGGAAATGTATAATATTTATATTGTACTTGTAAAAAGAGACTACTTACTGAATGCACAAGTGATTCTGCTTCTTCTTGACTACAATAGAAGGGACTGTCACTGATTGACACATTTTTGCTGAGGTAAAAAAACAAACGATTAGAAAAGTTGCTACATAAAATTCAGACAATTACAATTAAAAACGGAGCTAAGACAATTAAAAAGGATTCAAATTACAAGGTTCTGCAGAGCTCATAGTAGATGTACAATTCTCACCCTGCCTACTGCAAATTTCAAATGGTCAACTGTAAAGCAAAGACGTAGGTATCTTGAATTATTCATCACATTATTAAAGAAAACTAAACCTAAAATGGTAAAACTAAAACAAAATAGCAAACAGGAACCATAACATTGAGGGAACTCCAGCTGAACAGTTTGCCCACTAAACAAAATGATTAATGACATTATATAACCAAATCCAAACCCTTATCCAGGGCCCGTAAGGGTGTGCATGGTCTACAAAAGTAAGGCATGGATGTGAACTGAGAATTATATTACATAGTATAAAAACAAACCATTCGCTCTATGGGTGACCTATATATTCCACAGTAGCCTTCATCTGCCCTTTATTTCACCTTACCCTTCTACATATCCTGACTCCCTTGTGCACTTAATGAATTTCCCCTAACAAATCAGCAATGCTGAGCATCTCAACGATTTCATGTTGCATCAAGCTCTACTTTCCCACTACCTTCCCCGGATGAATGAAAGATAATTCTGTAAGTCAATAACTGAAATTTCTGACTGAAGAGTGATCAGCAGATTTACTCCTTTTGATGTGACAATGGGAATATACCAAGTATTAGAAAACAACTTTTTCTAATGGTCCTTTTAACACTTTAAAAATTTATGACTTAAAAGTGTCTCAGTTAAGCATTACCAAACCTCACCACGTAATATCACCTCCATCAGTCTTGTTGTAGATTATGGAGCACCAGTATTGATGTGTAGACTCAATGACTCCAAGTGCAAAATCCTACAACAAAATACCAACATATACTGAATGTTTAAGGGTGGTAAAAAGTGAAGATAATAAAGGGAAATTATTTCCCCAACTCCAGTTTTGAGTTGTTTGTGTTTGGGATTGGAGGTTTTTTATTTAATATTTAAGGGAAAATCAGGAGAAAAGATCAGTTGCAGAAATTAGTTTACGATAATTTCAACAATGACTATAAAAATGGTACTGTTTAATTATAAAGCACTTTAAATGAAATAAAAATACAATGGCATGCTTCTTAGAATTAATTGAACAAAAATAAATACCAAGACATACAGAGAGGTATCAGATCAGAGGTATGTTTTAAGGAGCTTCTTATATGAGGCATGAGAAGTAGTGAGCTTTAGGATGGGAATTCTAGAGCCCAGAATCTTGTCTGCTGAAGGCAGTTACCAACAGTGGGACAAATGCAGATGTGCAAGTGGCCAGGATCAAAGTACAGAGATCTTGGAGGGTTATGGTGCTGAAAGAAATTAGAGGGATAGGCAGTGGCAAAGCCACGTACTTCTTTGAAAACAGGGGTGAGAATTTTGAAACAGAGGTCTCTCAGAACGCATATAGTTCTAATGCCTAGAAGTTAGAGCTCATTCTTTTTCAGTCTGTTAGACATGAGCAGCTCGGAATAAATGAAGGTCGTAGATTGCACCCTAATGCAGCAATTTGGTTTGTAATTTGCAGGAATGGCCAGAGTCTATGTGCTGATGTTGTTAGCAGAGTAACTGACACCTGGAAAACTTCAGCCGCATCAAGGTGACTCATACCTTGAAGTGCTCGAGTCAGCATCGCTAATCAACCCAATAATAATCTCAATCACAATCAAACATGCAAAAATGGCTTACGTAAAAAATAGCCTATTTATTATTTTGATACTACAAAAACACTTCTCTGATAAGTTAGGATCTTTTAACTTACATTAACAGAATCACATTTTTGAACATTTTTTGATCTTTTACCACAGGCAAATGGTATATAATGTGCTTTAAGATCAAAGTCTGTATTAAGTTGGCGAGACAGTAGAGCTTATAGGTTCATATGGGGTGTCAAAACTTAATGTTCTAGTATGTAACCAAAGATAATTTAACATTCCAGTAACAACTTCTTCGCCTGCTGCAATAATCTTAATGCTCAGCGTGAACCACTATCAAGTCAGGCTTGTAGATTCTGCTCTTGATGAGGTGGGACAAGGGTGCTGGTGGAGTGTGGAGAGGAGTGGAACTGGGTAGGGAAATTATGAGTCAGCTTGGAGTTAGGGGTTAGATAAAAACAGAAAGTAGTAAGTATCCTGCTTTTGGAAAAAGGATGACACTGACCACGGAACAAATTTCTGCAAGAAATTTGGAAAAACCGGGGAGTACAGGGAACATCTGCACTGGACACAGATTATTCTGCTTAAACCAAGTAAAAGAACCTATTGAAATGGAGCGATGTTGCATTTCCCTTATTTAATCATAAAATGGATACATGTACCAATTTTATACAACAACTTTGATTACTGCCAGTACTTTGTATGTTTCACATTACAGTGGAATGAAAAAGCTAACTGAGTCAACCTAAACATTGCCTCATTTAATGTTAAAAGTCACCCTTGAATGAATTGAAGTAACACAGATGCAAAAGATAGAGAGATCTGTTGCATGTCAAGAGGGATTCCAATGTTACTCTTTCAGGGGAAGTAGATGCAGTACAACATAACTATTAACACACATATAAAATCTCCTTAATATGTTACAGACAACCCCTGAGATATGGTAATGGGGGGATGGGGAGGGGTTGTGTTCTTACAAAATGGACTATATCCTGATTTTCTGTAATGCAAAGCCACATCATCTGCACATGCGTCAATAAATCAGAGTTCAAAAAAATGTATTTATTTACTTTTTTCACATATATTTCCTAAGAGCAAATTTTTATTCCACATGCCAGATCTTTTGGTTGTATGGGGGATTTTCCGTTGCCCAAACTGCCATAACACAGGGGTTGCCTGTAGTGTAAGGTAGCCTACAATAACACAAAGCAAAGTTAGTAAACTGTAATCTTCAAGATTTCTCTGTTTCCATTTAACAGCAAATTACTGCAAAGAATTTTAAACCATATTTTGAGGAAAGAAAATTAAGGCATATGTCACTGCATATAAAGACCAAATCATAAACCTGAAAAGCTGCATTAATTCTGTTCTGTTCCTCTTTTGAAGGGTTAACAGCAGTCAATAGAAACATTTGATATCTTATGCAAAAGAAATTCGGTTTCTATCTATAAACAGAAAGATCAAGTGTTAGATCCACCTCTGCCCCTTCTGGAATGTTTGTTCCTACCAACTCTACAAAATGATTCACCAATAGAAGGTTCAATGGACACCACATTCAAAGCAAAATGTACCCGGTCTTTGAATTCTCCATTGAAACCCAGCTGGTTTTCTGGTTTTCCATCAGGAACCTTGTACAATTTAAACCAATTAACTGTGGCCTCCAGGTAGCCTGGTTTGTATCTCCTGACATCATCAATATCTGTGGGTTGTAAATGAAGAATTAAATTCATAAGTTAAAAAAAATTCTGTAAGACATCAGACCAATAAAGATAAAATTAATTGAAACAATAGCTTTAATAAATTAAAGAACTCCAATGCCAGATAATAAAGGACCCATACTTTCATGTAACTAGGGTATGCTACATCCGTTATTGACAAGGTTATTGGGTCTGCACACATTGAGCATCTCGCTAAAGCACATACTATTGTAAGCAATGAAGGCAGTATATATCAAATTATGCATGCACATGTGGATGGAAGTCCTTGTCTTGAAGGCAATTAAAGCACCCAATGTTTGCACTATCCAGTACCAGGCTCACTCTTATTAAGTTCAACAATCTGTACAAAAAGAATGAGAGAACGTTAACCATAAATAAACCCAGAGTTGGCCTTGCAGCCCCTAAACTTGCACCACCATTTAACATTATGGCTGACGGTCCACCTCAAGTCCACATTTCTGTGGTTCCAGGACAGGTCGCTGTGGAACACCTCTTCCCACTTTCCTCCAGTCTGAGTGAATGCCGTTAAATCCTACTCTTTGCTTTTTGTTTTGTACCCTGCTTGCTATTCATCCTGCCACTTGTTCTCCGATTCCACAGGCTCTGGCAATCATCATAAATTCATTATGTGGCATTTGATTGCCATTTTATATAAGATCAACTGCATCACTGTTACCTGCCATTTATTTTACTTCTTCAATTAATTCAGTAACATTCCCTTTTGATATCTATCCTTAAAATTTTATTTTTGGTTCCTAGATGACTTTCTATTACATAGAACCATATAGCATAGAAATGGGTCCTCGGGTCCACCATGTGACTGCCAACCTTTTTGTCCATCTACACTAATCCTACTTGCCTACATAAGGACTGTAACCTTCCATGTCTTACTTTTGAGTAGATCTTTGAATATATTTAGTATCTTTCCAACCACCTTAAGCTTGTTTCATTTCAGTTTAGAACAATTGTTTTCTATTTCTCTCACTATTCCCTGGTCTGCACACATCACAAACTAGTGTCTCTGCTTTCTCTTCCTTTGTTTATTTGAGAATGGATGGATATATTACGTATGGACTCTGGGTTTTATTCTCTGTCTAAGTTTCTGATTAGTGGTGATGTTTAAAGTAAACAAGGTCCGGATGGGATGCATCCTAGGTTGCAAAAGGGCTTGAAATAGTCTTCCAATCCTCCCTAGATAAAGGGGAGTGCCAGAGGACTGGAAAATGACAAAAGCAATATGCTTGTTCAAGTAAGTTTACGGGTATTACATGCCAGTAAGCTGAACCTGTTGTTGGGAAGCTTTTAGAAACAATGATCAGGAAAAAATGTAATAGTCACTTTTAGAATTTTAAGTAGATAAAAGAGAGCCAGCACAAATTTGTTAAAGTCAAATGCATTTAAGTCAACTGATTTTTTTTTGATGAAGTACCAGAGGAGGTAATTGGAAATGCAGTAGACGGATTTTCAGAAGGTTCCACCCAACAGACTGGTTAGCAAAAGTGAGGTTCATAGAATTTCAAGAAGGAGCAGCATGCATAGGAAATTGCCTTAAAGACAAAAGCAGAGAGTAGATTAAATGGCTGTGCTTTTCATACGTGAATAGAAGACAGGTATTCCCCATGGGTTAGTGATGTTTTTCTTTGATATACAGCAACTACATAAATATAAATGTCATAGTCATAGAGTCGTATACCACAGAAATGGGCCCTTCAGCCCACCACATCATGCTAACCTTTTTGCCCATCCCCATTTGGGCCTAATGTGAGCAATCCCATTTGCTCGCGTTAGGACCATGTCCTTCTATGTCTTTCCTATTCAAGTGCCTTTCTAAATGTCCTTTAAACATAGTAATTGTATCTGACTCCTCCACCTCCTCTGGCAGCGAGTTTCAGACATCAACCACTCTGTGTAATAAACCTTCCCCTCAGATCCCCTTTATAACTCCATCTTCTCACCTTAAGCCAATGCCCTGTTGTTTTTGATATGCCTACCGTGAGAAAAAGATTCCAACCATCTACCTTAACAATGCCACTTATAACTTATATAGCTCTCTCAGGTCACCCCTCAGCCACCTTTGCTCCAGGGAAAACAAGCCCAGCCAATCTCTGCCCATGACTGAAGTAGCCCAATCCGGGAACATCCCAGTAAATCTCTTCTGCACAATCTTAACATGCAGCATAAATTTGCAGATAACATAAAGCTTGAAGTGTGATAATCAGTGAAGTGGATAGTAATAAACTACAAGAAAGTATAGTAAGGTTGCATGGACAGATAGGAGGAAAATGAAAATTAATAGAGAGATGTATGAAATGACAAAACCTTGGTAGAAAGAATAAGCACAGGCTGTGGAGAAGTTGACAAGGCCCTGAAGGTACACAGGCAAGCTCCTTCAAAGTGAAGGGGCATGTTGCGAGAGGCGTTAAAATACTGCAAAAGCTCTGTTATTCAGCATGTGCCAGGCTTGGCTGGTGCTGGTTATTCAACTATGCCAGTTAACCACATGTAGGCCTGGGGCTTAATCAGGTCTGCCTCGATGTTAGCTGGGTGTTCCCTGAATGAAGCCCCGACATTGGCTTGGGGTTCCCTCAGTTCTGCCCCAATGTCGGGTTAGGGACTCCCTCTAGGCCACCCCGACATCAGCTGAAGCTCCCCCGACTTGGGCCGATGCTGGCCCTGAAGTGCTGGTTACTGGAGTGTGCTGATTACTGAAATGCCAGATAAGTGGGCTTTTACTGTACATATGTTGTGGGATTCAACTGTTAAAGTACAACAACAGGGAGGTTATGTTTAACCTGTACAAAACATTGAGTGGGCCACGACTGGAATATCGTGTCTAAGTCAGACATCAGCCTTTAGGAAAGGTGTGACTGTCCTAGAGAAAGTACAGAAAAGATTTGCTGGAATGGTCCTCATAATAAGGGATTTTAGTTAAAATGTTAGACTGGAGAAGCTGGGATTAGTCTTTTTGGAGCAAGTCTGCGAGGAGGTTTGATAGATTTACGTGATCATGACTTAATTAAATAGAATAGGCAGAGAAAAGCTATTAGTTGATAGTTCAATGAACAGGGGCACAAATTTGATATTTTATATTGAAGATACAAAGGGAAAGTTATAATTAGAGTAGTTATAATCTGCAATTCATCGTCTGAAGTGGTGGCGAAAACTATCAATGTCTTCAAAAGGGATTTGAAAAGGCTTCGAGAGAAAATAAATTTCAGAACTCCAGGGAAAGACCAGGAGAATGGGACTGATGGTTTTGCTCTATAGCATAAATTTGATGGGCTGAATGGCCTCCTTCAGTGGCATTGTAATTCTACAATTCCATATTCTTACTTTAGAATTTTGGTTTGCATTCCTTAACCTTGCTTACACAGAAGAGGACAGAGTACTTGAGGCTACTAAATGCCTTTTCACTAGCTTATACTGATCTCATGTTAACACCAGTCTTTCCACTCCAGCTTAATTCTTCTCTTTATATAAACAGTTAATGAGATATCATGCACTTTTAAGGAAATATCTGCCACACTTGAAGATAAGGGGCAATCTGACAGACAAGTGAGCGGTCACTGCATTTGTTTGAAAATTGCTTAGTTATGCTTTAAGTTTACAGGCCACAAAACTAAAAGATATTTTTGTACTTTTGGGTAAAATTCTGGCCATAACAGCCTATTTTGTACTCCCCTTGCTTCTGTGTTCAGCCACACAGCATGTTATTTAGCATTTTACACCTGCTGAATTTGCTTACCAGTTAAGTGATTACACTCCAAAATCATTTGTAAAGTATATAGGGATGTCCTGAAAGTACCCGTTTAAAAATAAGGTCAGCCATTTAAGGCAGAGATGAGCAATTTTGTTTTCCTCACTGAGGGTCACAAGTCTTTGGAACTCTCTTTCTCAAAATGTGGTGGAAGCAAAGTCTTCAAATATTTTGAAGAATAGGTTGATAAATTCTTGATAAGCCAGGGAGTAAGGGATTACCACAGGTAGAGACAGGAATGGAAAACTGAGGTCACAATCAAATCAGCCACAATATTATTGAATGGTGAAACAGGTTCGAGGGGCTGAATCCTGATTTGTATGAGGATATGAAAAGCACAATATAATTGCAAGTTGCGATTGTTATTCATACTGTAATTTGAATGTGATAAAACTACGTAACAGCCTACTGGAATAAGTATGCAGACATATTCAGATTAAATACTGTCTTCACTTCAGACAGATCAGACTTCAGTCAGTTCAGTCATCTACCATAGCTGCAGTTAATGGTAGCTTGATGACTGCAAGATCATGCAGACAATACAAGCTTTGAAGGCCAGCTGTGTTTGGCAACAGCTGAACACACAATAACCATGTGCAGTCCACAACACTTGTGTGACATTCACCCGGTTGTTATACAGACTTCTTTGTGCAGCTCACAAAGAATACAAATGAGGCACACACAGAAATCTGAAGAATTGGTGAATGCTGCCCATAGTGTCCAAGTATCAGGACAACACAACATATGGAAAGCAATGCAAAGAGCCAATTACTGAAAACATTTTACACTTGTCTACATCCTACTTATTATTAATGTATTCATTCCCTGTGGTTGAAAGATATAACACCACATGGTGCTATGCAGTTACACTTACACCCCGAAGGAACAGTATCCAAAATGATTACTATGTTATACGGTTTCTTGCACGAGGTGAGAATGAAGAAATATTCGTGGTTAATCAGAAACTTAAAACCATAAGAGACTCCATGATCCCAATTCATATTATGCAAATATTATCTTTTGCAATGTTACAAGCCAAACACAGACATAAGTGGCCATAATTTCAAGTTGTATTTATCTTTTGCTTTATTATTGATGGGGTCTGCAGCCCTGCTCCCCTCCACTACCCACCTCACCCCCACCCTTGCCCTTAACATAAAGCTGAATGAAAAATTAGATGAGATTTATCCCAGGCTGCTACGGGAGGCAAGGGAAGAGATTTCTGGGGATCTGACTGGGATTTTTTTTAACTCTTTGCTAGACACAAATGAGGTACCAGATGACTGGAGGACGGCAAAGGTGGTCTCACTTTTCAAGAAGGGCAGCAGGGAATAGCCTGACAATTACAGACCTGTGAGCCTAACATCAGTAGTAGGGAAGTTATTGGAACGAATTCTGAGGAGCAAGATTAATGGTCACTTGGAAAGACAGGGACTTACCAGAAATAGCCAGAATGGCTTTGGCTAGGGAAGACTTTGTCTGACCAAACTGACTGAATTTTTTGAAGATGCAATAAAGTGCATTGATGAGGGCAGTGCAGGATATGTGGCCTACATGGATTTCCATAACACTTTCAAGAAAGTCCCACATGGGAGACTGGTCCAGAAGTTTAGGACCCATGGGATCCAAGTTGGCAAATTGGCTTGGCAATAGGAGACTGTGTGTGATGGCAGAGGGTTGTTTTTGTAATGGGAGGCCTGTGACTAGTGATGTTCCATAAGGGTTAGTGCTGGGCCTCTTGCTGTTAGTTATATGAATAATTTGGATGTGGATGTAGGTGGCATGATCAGTAAGTTCACAGATGACACTAAGATTGGTGGAGTTGGTGACAGTGTGGAAGGTAGTCTTAGGCTACAGGGTGATATCAATGTGTTGGTGAAGTGCTCTGAGAAATGGTAGATGGAGCTTAATCCAGGTAAATATCAGGTGATGCATTTTGGGAATTCCAGTGAGGATAGGACATATACCATTAATGGTAAGGTCATTGGAATAGGGCGATCTTGGTGTACAACTCCAAAGAGCCTTGAAGGTAGCAGTGCAGATAGATAACATAGTTAAGAAGTCATATGGGATGCTGGCCTTCACTAGTTGGGGCATTGAATATAAGAGTAGGGAGGTTATGCTCCAATTTATAAAACATTGGTCAAACTCAGCAGTAGTACTATGCACAATTCTGGTCATCACACTGTAGGAAGGATGTGAGAGCACTGGAGAGAGTACAGAGGAGATTCACCAGGATGAAGTGTGTTAGTTATGAGGAAAGATTGGATAGGCTAGGTCTGTTTTCCCTGGAGTGGAGGAGATTAAGATCAAGGTATATGAAATCATTAGGGGTGTAGATAGGGTAGACCAGAAGAATCTTTTCCCCACATTAGTGGTGAATAAAACTAGAAGACATACGGTAGATTTAGGATAAGGGGTAAGAGATTTAGAGGAGATTTGAGGGGCACCTTTTTCACCCAGAGAATGGCGAGTATCTAGGATGCACTTCCAGAAAGAGTAGTGGAAGCAGCGTCAGTGACAGCATTTAAGAGGTGCCTACATGGATACTTGAATTGCCTTGGCATTGAAGGCTACAGGCCAAGTGCTGGAAGACAGGATTAATACAAATGGGTAACCACTGGTTCGCATGGATGTGGTGGGCTGAATGGACTTCCCTGCTGTATGACTCTATGACCTTCTGCTGTTTAGTTTTTTTTATTATTCCAAAATAAACCTTATTCATCATAAAAAACAAACTATATACAACAATAAAACAGTGCAAACCTTTACATTCCTGTACGGATCAATCCTTAGTGTTAGCTTTTTATAAAAAAAACACAGCACCAATGCCACTTGTGTGGCTCCCTGGGGTGATACCCCAATCCCATATTTACAACATTTAAGGGGCTTCCTCGCCTGACCCTGCCCCTCCCTCTCCAGTGGCAGAAGAACCCTAAACTGTAGTCCTTCCCCACCGAGCCCTTGCGTTGGCTGCACCCAGCTTCAGTAAGTCCCTCAGCACGTACTCCTGCAGCCTGGAATGTGCCCGTTGGCAGCATTCCCCTACGGACATCTTGCAGTGCTGGGAGACCAACAAGTTTCGGGCAGACCAAAGGGTGTCTTTCACCAAGTTGAAGACCTTCCAGCAGCATTTGATGTCCATCTCCGCGTGTGTCCCCGGGAACAGCCTGTAGATCAGAGAATCCTCTGTTACACAGCTGCTGGGGACGAAACGTGACAAGGACCCTTGCATCTTTCGCCACACCCTCCTCGCAAACCCACAGCCTGCAAAGAGGTGGGCAACTGTCTCGTCCCCAGTACAGTCCTCCCGGGGGCAGCGCACACTGGGACTGATGTTTCGACCATGCAGGAACGATCTGACTGTGAGGTCCCCTCTCACCGCCAGCCGAGTGAGGTCTTGGTGCTTGTTGGTGAGTTCTGGCGATGAGGCATTCTGCCAGATGGTCTGGACAGTCTGCTCAGGGAACCAACCCACAGTATCCATCGAGTCCTTCTCCTGCAGTGTCTGCAGGATGTTCTGTGCTGACCACTGCCTGATGGACTTGTGGTCAAAGGTGTTGGTCTGGAAGAATGTTTCCATGAAGGACAGGTAGTGCGGCAGCGTCCAGCTGACTGGGATGTTGCACGGCAGCGGGGCCAGGCCCATCATTCGCAACACCGGGGACAGGTAGAACCTTGGCACGTAGTGACACTTGGTGCCCACGTACTTGGGTTCCACGCACAACCTGATGCAGCCACAGACGAAGGTGGTCATCAGGATGAGGGCGACACTGGGGACACTTTTGTGTGATGGTGACCCGTTGGACCTGCTCCATCTTGGATCCCCATATGAACCAGCAGATGACACGGGTGATTCCCAAGCCGGAGGAGCGTGGAACAGGCCACACCTGCACCAAGTATAGCAGCCCTGAGAGCGCCTCGCACCTGATGACCAAGTTCTTCCCAGTTATTGAAAGGAAGCGCCGTTCCCACAGTCCCAGTTTCTGCTTCACCTTCCCAATCTGCTCCTGCCAATTTTTGTAGCACGCCCCAGCCCCTCCGAACCAGATCTCCAGCATCTTCAGGTAGTCAGGCCTGATGGTGAAGGGGATGTTGGATCGGCTGGGCCAGCTGCCAAAGAGCATGGCCTCGCTCTTTGCACTGAAAACTCTGGCCCCTGATGCCAACTCAAACTGGTCACAGATGCTGATCAATCTGCGAACTGACGTTGGGTCCAAGCAGAAGACGGCGACGTCGTCCATGTACAGGGAGGTTTTCACCTGGGTGACCTCACTGCCTGGCAACGTCACCCCTCTGATGCTCTCGTCCTTCCTGATGGATTCGGCAAAGGGTTCTATGCAGCACACAAACAACACGGGGAGAGAGGGCAGCCAGGCCTGACTCCAGACTTAATGGGGAAGCTGTCTGTTTCCAACCCATTGATTTGGACTGCACTACAGATGTCTGTGTAGAGCAGTTGGATCCAATTCCTGATTCCCTCCCCAAAGCCCATTTTGGGGAGCATGTCCAACATGTACATGTGTGATATCCTGTCGAAGGCCTTCTCCTGGTCCAAGCTGACTAGGCAGGTGTTCACCCCTCTGTCCTGCACATAGACGATGGTGTTCCTGAGCAGCACAAGGCTGTCAAAGATCTTCCTGCCATGTACAGCGCAGCTTTGGTCTGAGTGGATCACCTGTCCCAGAGCACACTTGGACCCTGTTGGCGATGGCCTTGGACAGGATCTTGTAATCCACATTCAACACTGAGATGGGTCTCCAATTTCTGATGTCCTCCCTCTCCCCCTTCTGCTTGTAGATGAGGGTAATGGTGCCCTTCCTCATGGATTCTGACATGCTGCAAGAAGCATAGCGTTGTACACTTCCAGCAGGTCCATGCCCATCCAGTCCCACAGAGCCGAGTACAACTCCGCCGGTAAGCCATTGATTCTGGCAGTTTTATTTGAATCAAGGGAAGGGATGGAGCCAGTCAACTCCTTCAGGGTCAATGGTTGGTCCAGACTCTCCCACTTGCTGTCATCTAAGACCTCCATGATAGAGGACAGAAAGTTCTGGGAGGCTGTGCTGTCTGTGGCCTTTTTGTTGTACAGACTGGCATAGAAGGATCTGCAGATCCTTAATATGTCCATCTGCCAGGATGTTACTGAGCCGTCCTCTTGCACCCCCGTGCACCTTTTGGAAGAAGAAACCTGAGTACGTCTCATCCTGCTCCACAGAGCGGACCCCGGATCGGAAGATAATCTTGGAGGAATTGGAGACATGGAGCTGGGCTTGCCGGCTCTTTGCCTCTCGGAGTTCCTCCCTCACACCCACCCCCCTCGACTGCAGTAGGAGAAGTTGCCGCAGGTCTGTCTGGAGTTGGCACAGATCCCTCTGCCTCTGTCTTGCTTTCTGGACCCCTCTGCGGATGAAGAACCTCTTGATGTTCTCCTTTGTCGCTTCCCACCAGTGCACAGGGGAGTCAAAGAGGGATTTCACGGTTCTCCAACCTGCGTAATCCCTCTTTAGTTCCACAATGCTCTCTAGGGTCAGCAGCTTGACGTTCAACTTCCCTGCCTGCCTTCTGGTCCCTCTGTAGGTGACAGGAGGCCCGAAGGAGACGGTGGTCAGAGAAGAATACCAGCGTGATGTTGGTGGATCTGACTGTGATTGGCTCCGACACGAAGAGGAAGTCAATCCGGGATCAGGCTGAGCCATCCGATCTCGACCTGCTGTGTTGCGGCTGTGCTCTGCCTGCAGGGGTGCTGAAGGCGTCGCGCAACTTGGCATCTTTAACCGTTTCCATCAGGAGTCTGGAGGTGTTGTCCAGTCTGCTGTCGGTACTGCCGGATTGTCCAGCCACATCGTCCAGCCGCATCGATGATGCAGTTGAAGTCACCGGCCAGAACAACCGGCCGGGACGTCGCCAGCAGCGGTGGGAGCTGCTGGAGGATGGCCAGCCGCTTGCTCCACACAGGCAAGGCGTACACGTTAATTAACTGGAGCGGAGTGTTCCGGTACATCACATCTGCCACGAGGAGCCCCCCCCCACCACCACCTCTTTGACTCTGGTGATTGAGGTTGCCCCCCCCGACATCAGAATCCCCAGGCTGGAAGCGCGACAATCATCGTCCCCCAACCACACCGTCAGTCCGTGGGACCACCATTGCGACCACCTCCGCTAATTGCAGAGGTGTGGCAGCCTGCACTCTTGCAGGGAAGTCATGTCCGCTTTGACCTTGGCGAGGAACAGCAAGGCGTTAACACATCGCGCAGTGCGCTTAACACTGTGCACGTTTAGAGATGCCAGTTTTATCTCCATAGCTCTTTTGGAGTTCAGTACCAATCACACAGTCCATTTTCATTTGTCCTGGGCCTTCATGCCCACAGCTTTGGTGAACTGCATCACCGATTCCAGGCTCAGATATTGGGAGTGATCTCCCCCTGGGTGTGGGGTCCCTTGTGGCGAGGCTGTTGATGTCTCTGGGGGGGCTGGGATCCATCTGTGCCCCGTTCTTTTCTCTGGTAGTCCAGTTTCTTTCATCTCCCAGTGCTGGGGTGCATCGGATGCGGTGCTGCTCCTGGTCTCCTGGAGCTGGGGGGCAACAGCCTCTGTGCTGCTCCCGGTCTCCCGGAGCTGGGGGTCGGTGGGCAGGGTTCTTCCCTCGCTTGTTCCTGTCTGTTGTTTCTCTTTGGTTTTCTCTCCTCCATTTTGCCGCTTCCTCTGCCTCCGTTGTTGGCTTCCGCTGCTGCTTTCATCCTCTGAAGAGAAGTTGCTGGTGTCCATCTGTTGCATTACTCTTTTCTTTCCAGTCCCCTTGTTTTCTGTGGCCCGTTGTCTCTTGGGTGGTGTCTTCTGTGCCTTCTTCCTCCTCACTACCTGCTATTCCCTTTCTTGTCCCTCCCCCACTCCCTCTTCCATTGACTCCTCCCCTTGGGGAGGGGACTGGGGGTCGTGGCTGGGGGTTGGGAGCTCGAGGCAGTCGGGCTGTCCTCACCCCTCCTAGCCTCGCTCTCTTCTGAGGCCCCCGTGCTGGTGGGGGGTGTGTCAGTGTTCCTCGGGGTGTTGTTGGTGCTGACACCCCCTCTTATTGCCTGCTTATTGCTTATTGCTTACAGGCCCATTTTGGGCAGGCCTTGTAGATGTAGCCTGCTTCATTTGCTTTCCCAACAGTCCTTTGTGTGGTGACCTTCCTGCTTGCAGTTCTTGCAGATGACTGCGCTGCACTGGGCCGCCACGTGTCCGGGTTTGTTGCAGTTGTGACACACCCTGGGTTGTCCCGTGTACACCATGTATCCACGGTTCCCTCCAATGGCAAACACTGGGGGGGTGGATGATGGATCCATTTGCGTCAACTCTCAACTTGACCTGCGTCAAACTTGAGTGTGTATTATAGATGGTTTACTGATTACAAGTTATCTCTGTATGTGTACACACACCTGTCATGGTTGTGGTAATCACTTTGAAGGGCAGTATTTGTAAGGCTTTCTCAAAAATTGGCCTAATCAGGTCTACCTTGGATGGCCTGATAGGTGATAATATTATTGAAAAAAAACTGCAGGGACTTCTAGTCTGAGATAAAATAAGAAAAGAAGAAATAAATAATCATTAGGTCTGTCCACATCTGGAAGGAGGAAGGGCAGATCATCACTATCTTTCAGGGTACAACTACTTTTCTCAGAACTGAAATAAACTTGCCTGGCCTTTTACCTTCCAAGCCAAAGCATTTTATGCCTTTTATCTTTAGATAGTTTGTGTTGTTGCAAATACCTGATTTTATTTGACACATTTGAGAAACTGGTTTCTGGGAGTACGGTCCTTATTTGTTATTCGCAGTTTTGCTGTGCCTGGTACTAATGGAAAGACCTGAAGCTGGGTAACTTAACGTTATTCTTCAGACAATAAATTAATTTGAATTCTTTCTGTATTTTTGATTCTGATACTGATTACTGCAGCCTTTCTAAGATGTTCTTACTATGCTCATGAGTTTGTGAACCAAGGGACATCCTTCACTTTTGAGAAAACCTCAATCATATTTGAAAATAAAGGATTGTCTCTTGTCTCTACCCTCACGTGAAATTGTACCTCCAAACATGAATTGCGCAGTTTCATCCAAGAGGTATGCACAGCACTTACACGTTCAGGGATATTAGGTACACAGTAATGGAACTGAAGAATGCCAAGTGCCTGCACAGGAACTATTGATGCAGCTAAGCTTCTCATTAGGTCCTACAAACTAGGGCAATACCATCTGTATTGTCTTAGGGTTTTCTGCAGCTGAACTTGCAAGCATTAGCCCATAGCCCTCGATGACAAGCCAATCTCCCCAGTTAGTGAGCTGGGTGGGTAGTTAATCATCAAAGTACATAGAGTATTAGAAAAATGTCTAGTTTGGCTTCCAGAAATGCCTCAGAGGAGTTAGTTCCTTCAAAACTTCCACTCTCGGGCTTATCATCTTGAAGCCACTTGGAAACCTTCCCCCAGACAAGAAGAGTGTCTCCAGTTGTTAAATGTTATTTCAATTTAATAAACATTGTTGATTAGATGAACTTGCCATTAAACATCTGTGCATCTGGGTCCTCATTGTTGATAGCAATTATTTTCCAGTCCATTTCCCCTTCATCAATAAGAGCTAAAGCTCCCAGCACTTTTACCTGAATAACATCGCCACAAGAACATACCTAGAAATATAAGTGGAAAATGCAAAAATTAAAATTCACATTTGCACTAAATTGAAATTAAAATGTATTTCTATTCCAAAAATTCTGAGAATCAATATGCAGCCTATGACTCCTTCAATCTACAGGCATCATTGGTTCTATTTGTTTACCTAATTGCTGGTAATAAGTCTGTTTGACATTTTATAGTTTTACACCACAGTCTATCCCAATCCAAGGTTAATGAAAATCACATTAGGACTTACAAAGGTTGACTTAGCTAGGTTGTTTGTGGGCCAAAGGAACTCCAGCAAGTGGTGAGGTAGTAAGAGTTCAAGGACTACATGTTCCTGTTAAAGTAAAAGGCAAAGCTGCTGGGAGTTGGGAACCCTGGATGTCAAGGGATATTGTAACTCTGGTCAAGAAAAAGGAGGCTTGGGTCAGATATAGGCAGCTGGGATCAAGAGGATGCTGGAGGAACATTAATGAGGGGAGGGCAGTAGATGTAATATATATGGATTTCAATAAGGCTTTGATAAGGTTGCGCATGGTAGGCTGCTCTGGAAGGTAAGACTGCATGGCATCCAAGAAGAGCTAATAAACTGGATATAAAATTGGCTGGATGATAGGAAGCAGAGGGTGATAGTGGAAGGATGTTTCTCAGACTGGAGGTCTGTGACTAGTGGCATGCCTCAGGGGTCGGCGCTGGGTCCATTGTTATTTGACATCTATTATTAACGATTTTGATGAGAATATATGAGGAATAGTTAGTAAGTTTGCAGATGACACTAAAATAGGTGGTGCCATAGACATTGAAGAGGAGTATCAAGAATTGCAGAGGGATCTTGATCAGCTGGGTAGTGGGCTGAGGAATGGCAAACAGAATTTAATTCAGGTAAGTGTGAAGTGTTACATTTTGGAAAGGCAAATCAATGCAATTTTTACATTGAATGGAAGGGCCCTGGGTACTGAAGTAGAACAGAGGAACGGAGTATAGGTGCATAGTTCCCTTAAAGTGGAATCACAGGTAAACAGGGCAGTGAAGGTGGCTTGTGGCATGCTGGTCTTCATCAGTCAGGGCATTGAATATAGAAGCTGGGAGGTTATGTTGTGATTGTACAAGACGTTGGTGAGGCCACATTTGGAGTATTGTGTTTAGTTTTGGTCACCCTGTTGTAGGAAGGATGTGATTAAACTGGAAAGAGTGCAGAGAAGATTTACATGGATGTTGCCAGGACTCGAGGGACTGAAAGGTTGGACAAGCGGAGCCTTTACTCCTTGGAGCATAGGAGTCTGAGAGGTGATCTCATAGAGCTAAGAAAATCACGAGGGGCATATAGATAGTGTAAGTGGTCTTTTTTCCAGGGTTGGGGAATCAGAAACTGGAGGACATAGTTTTAAGGTTAGAGATGAAAGGTTTAATAAGAACCTGAGGGGCAACTTTTTTTTTTTACACAGTGGGTGGTAGATATATGGAACCAGCTGCCAGAGGAAGTGGTTGAGGTAGGTACATTAGATACATTTAAGAAGTATGTGGACAGGTATATGGATGACAAGAGTTTAGATATGGGCCATATGCTGGGAAATGGGATTAGCTTGAATATACATCTTGGTTGGCATGGACATGTATGGGCCTTTTTCTGTGCTGTACAACTCTATAACTCCATGACTAGAGATGTGGTCAGCAGCTAAATACAGTGCTACTGGTCAATTTCTGAACTCATTACAAATTATCCAGATATTCAGCTGGAAAAGGTGCATTCAAAACCATGTCTAACTGTATCATCTCTTTTTGATTGTCTGTCATATTTACCACAAAGTGATAACCAGTACGTAACTGTTTTAAGTTACCCAACATTAAAGTGATTTATTTTCAGCTTAAAGATGGAATCTATACTACACCTATCTATCCTGAGAGCAACTTATTTGGTTTAACAGTTGATCAATCATTTTTCCCAGTCTCCCTGCCCATGCATTACCATTTCAAATCTTTACTAACTGATAATTACTCAATTTTAGCCCTTAGGAGAAGGTGTCTTCCACAATACTCAACATTTCAACTAAAATCAATAATTAGCACATGGGAGATTAGGTTTATTCACCAATGTTTCGACCCATAGTCTTTCTTAATTAACTCAGGTTCCATATGAAAATCAGAAAGAATCTTCATAAATAAAAACAGAAATTACCAGAAACACTCAGCAGGTCAGGCAGCATCAGTGGAAATCAGAACAGTTAATGTTTCAGGTCAAAGACCCTTCAATCAGAACTTCATGTTCAAGGCTTGGCTCTGCTGCTAGGTTCCATGCATGAATGTACTAGACTTACTGCTGTTTCAATTGCTGAATGCTGACTGTTCTGTTTGACCTGCCAGCAACAGTCAGCAAGATTGAGCCTGAAAGTTTGTCTGTCCCTTGAGGTGGATATAAAACATTCCATGGCATGAAGATCAGGCCGATCAATCTCATAAAAAACAGATAACTTGGTGATTATCACATTGCTGTCTGTGGGATCTTCCTCTGTGCACAATTGGCTGATGCACTTCCCATATTTCAAAAGTAATCAACTGCCTATGAAGCACAGACAGATGCCTCAAAGGTAGGAAAGGAATTATTCCAATGAAGCTTTCCTTTCTTTATTTGTATGGGAATTCTCCCATCTTCCTATAGAACAACTCAAGATGTTTAATGTCTTATAAATGATAAAGGCCAATAGAATCCATTTGGAGGACTTTGCAAAATAGGATCTCATCACCACCTATGGCTTTGTGATGCAGTCCCTATTTTGTCAAAGTGTGATTGATCATAGTGTTATTCTCATCAACACATGAGGAAATTATAGATGCAGAGGATATAATTTTATAATTTTCTATTCATTTATTCTTGAAAAAATTATAGGAAAAATAAATTTTTGAAAGTCATTCACATGCATTTGTATCAGGAGTGCCAGTCCACCAAATCAGACTTCAGTAGTACATCTTTCATTTCACAAAAGTCTTCTGTGGCAGCAGATCGCAAAGCAAAACTACAAAAGCTACAAGGTACCTATCTGACAGAGAACTTGAGAGTCTCCAGGACTGAAAAGGAAAATTATTAAAAATAAAGAATTTAAGATGTTTTCTTAGAAGGTTTTGTGCCTTTGGAACTATCTTCCCCAATGAACAGCGGAGTCTTTGGGGAGGGTAACAAACTAAAACAACAACACCTCATATTCCACTTGAGTAGCCTGCAACCTAATGGTATGAACATTGTATTTTCAATTTCAGTTAACCCACATCCCATGATCCTATCCCACTCCTACTGGCTCACCTAGGTTCTCTCTCCCTTTGTTCACCTTTTCCATTTCCCCCACCCCATTACCCTCCCCTACCTGGTTTCACCTGCCCATCACCCACACACCTATCCACCTGGGCTTCTTCTCCCTTGGCTTACCTTTCCTATTCCCTCCCCCATTTGGATCCAACTGCTCATCAGCTCTCCCTTTACTGGTTCCACTTATTACCTTCCAGCCTCTGCCTCCTCCTTCTCCCACATCTCCCCCCACCTGGCTCCATTTGCCTATTTTTATCCTTGTCCATTGCCACCTATCACCCACCAGCCGCTATCTCAAAACATCCCCTCTCTCGTTCTTGTTTCCATCTGCCCATCAGCCCCCCCATCTCACCACATTCCACATATCACCTACCAGCCCCTGTCTCATCCCTCCCTCTCACCTCTTTATACTGGCCATCTTCCCTCTACTCTCTTCAGTCCTGATGCAGGGTCTCGACCCGAAACATCAACCATCCTTTTGCTGATTAACCTGCTAAGTTCCACCAGCAGTTTGTTTTTTTAGCTCCAGGTTCCAGGTTCTACAATCTCTTGTGCCTTCATATGCTGTGGTGTCAGCAGTAAGAATTAAATCAGTAATTTTCTGACTCAGAACTAAGAATGCTTTCACTTACACTTGGTTAATTTCCAGCTAACCAAGTAGTGAAATATCCTGGTCATTTTGTTTTTATCTGGTTGCTAATAACATCACTCAAAACGTCTGTCCAGCCTGATTACTGGGAGTCAGTACAGCGAAGAAACAAAGTGTTTGAACAACTAACCTTTGACCCAATGTCACAGACATCAATTGGATCATTATCACCACAAAAATTTGTACTGGGATCTTTACGACACGGATCTTCCCAAGTCTGCAGAAACAAAAAGCATTTGATTATTAAGTAGTTATATCAAACATGCTCTCAACTCTTCCAAAGATCATAGCATATTTCGAAGTGTAGGTGCAAGGAAGGTATTGAAGGTTAGAAATTATATCTCACAACAGAAAGGTTTACACACTATGAATGTAGTTTAAGAAAAAGGAGCAAAAGGTGATAATATTATTAGGCCTCCTAATTATCTGCTGTTCCAGCATACCATCTTTTGGAATGTTGCATACTAGGGCACCATGATCCTTTGTACTGCAGCATTTTGTATTATTCCATTTAAATATTAGTTTGCTTTTTCATTCTTCTTTCCAGAGTGGATAAACTCACATTTTCTCTGATTATAATCCTTCTGCCCACTCACTTAACCTCCCTTTGCAAGCTCCTTGTGTCCTCGGCACATCTTGCTAATGCATTTATCTTTGATCATCAGCAAATCTGTCCACCAAGGACAAGGGCAGCAGCTTCAGGTTTCCCTCCTTGTGGCAGACCATCTTGACACGGAAAAATATTGTCAGTCCTTCATCGTCACCGGATCCAAATCCTGGAATTTCCTGCCAAACAGCACTATGCAAATGCCTTTAACAGAGGGACTGCAGTTGTTCAAAAGCGAAGCTCACCACCACCTTCTCAAGAGCAATTAGGGATGGGTAATAAATACTGGCCTTGCTATTGACACCCAGATCTCGAAAATGAATATAAAACAATTGGTTTCAATACATTCCATCTCTTCATCCAAGTCACAAATACAAATTGGAAACAGTTGAAGCCCTAGCACTGATCCCCCCAGTACTCCATGTTACTGATTTCCATGACCCATTTATCACAACTCTGTTTTCCCTCCCCACCCATGCAGTCTTATATTCTGCAGTAACATTTAATGTAGCATGTTACCAAATGCCTTCTGAAAATCCAAGTACACTACATCTACTGGTTCCCCCTTATCCATTTGTTACATCATCACAGAACTCTAGTAAAATTTGTCAAACATTATACTCCTTTTGGAAAGACCATGTGGATTTTTGTTGACTGTCTTACGATTTTCTGTCACCTCCTTAATAATGCATTCCAGCATTTTCTCAAAGACCGATCCTAGGTCAACCTACCTATTTGTTTCCTGTCTCCCTTCTTCCTTAAGTAGTGGTTTTACATTTGCAGTTATCCAATCTTCTGTAATCTCTCCATAATATAGGGAATTTCAGTAGATTACAATGAACTATATTATCAAACCCTTCATTGCAACTACTTCCTTTAAGATCCTAGGATACAGGCCATCAGACCAGGGGACCTGTAGGCCTTTAACCAATTAGTTTGTCTGCTACTTTTTCTTTAATTGTTTAAAGTCTTTCCCCTTCTTTGGCCCCTTAATCATCTACTGCAAGAAGGATGTAACAGCAACAGAGAGAGTACAGAAGAGATTCACCAGGATATTGTTTGGAATAGAAGGCTTTAATTAGAAGGAGAGATTGGATAGACTGGGTTTATTCTCACTGGAACGTAGGATGCTGAAGGATGACCCTTATAGTGGTTTATATATTATGAGAGATGGTCAGAATCTTTTTCCCAGGTCAGGGAAGTCTAGAACAAGAGGGCACAAGTTTAAGGTGAGAGGGGAGAAATTTAAAGGAGATCTGAGGGGCAGGTTTTTCACACAGAGGGTGGTAATTATTTGTAATGAGCTGCCAGAGGAGGTAGTGATGGCAGATAAAAGGCATTTGGACAGGTCCTTGGATAGGAAAGGCATAAATGCATCCAGGTCTAATGCAGGAAAATGGGATTAGGAAAGATAGGCACCATGGTCAGCATGGACAAGGTGGGCCAAAAGGGCCCATTACTGTGCTGTGCGCTTCCATGATTGAAATGTCATTGGGAATTTTTATTGTCTAGTTATTGTGAAAATCAATCCAAGAATACTTATTTAGAATCTAAGCCATTTCTGTATTTCCCATATCATTTTCTATGTCTTACCATAGAACATAGAACAATACAGCACAATACAGGCCCTTCGGCCCACCATGTTGTGCCAACCTTTAAACCATGCCTAAGACTATCTAACCCCTTCCTCCCACATATCCCCCTATTTTAAATTCCTCCATATGCTTATCTAACAATCTCTTGAACTTGACCAATGTACCTGCCTCCACCACTACCCCAGGCAGCGTATTCCATGCACCTACCATTCTCTGGGTAAAAAACCTCTCTCTGATATCTCCCTTGAACTTCCCACCCATTACTTTAAAGCCAAGCCCTCTTGTAATGAGCATTGGTGCCCTGGGAAAGAGGCACTGGCTGTCTACTCTATCTATTCCTCTTAATATTTTGTATACCTCTATCATGTCTCCCCTCATCCTCCTTCTCTCCAAGTAAAGCCCTAGCTCCCTTAGTTTCTCCTCATAATCCATACTCTCCAAACCAGGCAGCATCCTGGTAAATCTCCTCTGCACCTTTTCCAATACTTCCACGTCCTTCCTATAATGAGGCGACCAAAACTGGACACAGTACTCCAAGTGTGGTCTAACCAGAGTTTTATAGAGCTGCATCATTACCTCGTGGCTCTTAAACTCGATCCCATGACTTATGAAAGCTAACATCCCATAAGCTTTCTTAGCTACCCTATCCACCTGTGAGGCAACTTTCAGTGATCTGTGGATATGAATCCCCAGATCCCTCTGCTCCTCCACACTACCCAGAATCCTGCCATTAATCTTGTACTCCGCATTGGAGTTTGTCCTTCCAAAGTGTACCACCTCACACTTCTCTGGATTGAACTCCATCTGCCACTTCTCAGCTCAGCTCTGCATCCTATCAATATCCCTCCGCGATCTTTGACAGTCCTCCACACTATCCACAACACCACCAACCTTTGTGTCGTCTGCAAACTTGCTAACCCACCCCTCTACCCCCTCATCCAAGTCATTAATAAAAATTACAAAAAGTAGAGGTCCAGGAACCAATCCTCGTGGGACACCGCTAGTCATAGCCCTCCAATCTGAATGCACTCCCTCCACCACAACCCTCTGCTTTCTACAGGCAAGCCAATTCTGAATCCACACGTCCACACAGCCAAGCCTCCCTGGATCCCATGCCCTCTGACCTTCTGAAGAAGTCTTATCCTCTAAAGGACCAACATTAGCTATTTTCTTTCTTTTCATATACTATGGAAGCTCTCACTGTCTGTTTTCACATTACTTGTTAGTTTACTCCTATACTCCCTTGTTTCCCATTTTCTGGTTTTTTAGTCATTCTTTTCTGCTTTCTAAAAATTTCCCAATCCCCTGGCCTCCCATTAATCTTCACAGGTTTTTCTTTCAATTTGAAGTCATCCTCAAATTCCTTTACTTATTGACTGATGATGCATCCTTCCCATAAAGCTTTTGTTTTCTCATCACAGGAATATTCCTTTGCTGAACTTATAAAATATCTCCTTCAATATCTGTAACTGTTAATTTAACAACTTAGCCTTTAATCTATTTTCCCAGTCCACTTGAGCCAGCTGCATTCTCATACCAATGTGATTGCCTTTATTTCAACACCTTACTATTTCTTTTCTCCACCCAAACTAACTCTACATCCAGAAGGGTCTTGACCAAAAACAAATATTGTCATTTCCCTGCACAGATGCTGCCTGATCTACTGAGTTCCTCCAGTGGTTTGTTTCTTTGCTCCAGTTTCCAGCATCTTGTCTCTTGTGCCTCTTTAGCTTTGATCCCAGTTTACCCAGGCCAGGTCTGTTCTCATCTCATCGGAGAAGATCCTTTTTCAACACTCTATTTTTATCTTAAAAAGACCTATATCTTTTTCTGTAGTTTTTCTAAACCCTGCAATACCATGATTTAAGTTTCCTAGATGTTCACTCACTGATACAAGCTGAACTCTGCCTGGCTCATTTCCCAGAACTTAGTCCAGCAATGCCGCTTTCCTTGTCAGACCAGAAATATAATGATCAAGAAAGGACCCAGAAGATATTCCAGTAAGTTCTCTCCCTCCTTGCCTCTTATTTTGTTGGTTTCCCAGTCTGTATTTGCATAGCCGAAATTGGCTAGCACATCTCTACAATTTCTCTGCAAATTTGCTCAATATCCTTCCTACCAGCTGGCAGCCTACATGATAGTCCTAGAAGTCCATGTTTTAATTCTAAACAAATTAGATTCTGCCCTTCGTTGTTCTACAACATTAGCACTACAACTTCTCCTCCATCAATATTGCCACCTGCTCTCCTTTTTTCCTTCAAATATCTTGTAACTAGAAATATTTGAGGGGGTGGACATGAATTGCCAAGGCAAAGAAAGCTACTGACCAAGTGCTGGTAAATGGGATTAGTAAAGCTGGGTACTCAGAGGACTGAAGGACCCCCTTCTGCACTGTTAGGCTCTATGACCTGAAAAGGAGATGGTTGATGGGTGTAACACTTATAAAAGATAAGCATGATTTACAACAAGGGTCATTAAAAAAAAAATCAAGCGCTGGAGATTCCACATTTCCCTTTCTCCCCCTACTCGCCCATCCCATTCCTCATATTTAACCAGGGAGAGCTTGGGAGAACAATACGCATAGCTTAAAGGACAAAACTAAGCATGTTTTAATCTGCAATCCCACACTAGCTGAAGAATTTATTCTAAGGAGCTCAAACAAAATTATTACCAAATAAGTAATGAAAGTTTAAACAGAACTTAGAACAATAGAAGTTTAAAAAGCTTCACCTGTGGTAATGCTCCATAGTTCCAGATATAGCCCTTGTTAGGAAAGATATTTGCTACATAACGTACTTTTCCTTTTTTCATATCCTGTTTGATAGGGTTCAGAGGCATTTTTGTAGCAATCTGAAAAGATCACATAATGTTACAACTGCACATTGAAAGAAACCTCCTGGGAGAAACTGAAATCGGTTAAGTATTTTTATGATTCTTCTTCTTGAGCTGCCAAGATAGACAGAAGTTCCCATGGCACTTGTTAAAGAAAGTTACCCTAATCCTGGCCAATAGTGGCCTCCTAACCAACATCACTAAAATAGATTATCTGCTCTTCTTCTCATCACTGTTTGCGGCACTTTGCAGAACACAAATTAAGTTTACTTATACTATAGCAGTGACTCAAAATGATATCACTGAGTACAAGGAGACTGGGGATATCCTGGGACATGTAAGATGCTATAATATCAGCAGACTCTTACTTTATGACTTATTTGAATTATCCAATGAAAACTCCCATAGGCCACCACTACAAACTCAAAAACACTAATAAGAAAAATCCTATGCTTGCACAAATGGCATTATGTGGAATAGTCTACACCAGATTTCATTTTTGTGTATGAAACAACTGCCTGATGATTATTTCCATCTTGAATATGTGAGAGGGCAATTTGAAGCTCAAATGAAGAACTGTTCCATTATTTGAAAGAGCATTTGTGTATGGGAGTTCTGGATAAAACTGAAATATTCTTACACTGGGGGAAATAAACTCACTTGTAATATTGTGTGACCTTCAAGTTCTCCCCAGTGGCCTGGCCAAATATATATTCTACTATCCACATTAAAATAAATGATCTGGACATCATCACATTTCTCTTTATGGGATCCTGCTCTTTGAAACTGGTGCCCAATTTCCTATAATGTAACAATGATAATGGTATAAAAATACTCCATTAAGTATGAATGCCCAGGAAAGGTAGGGTGATAAATGCCTGGGCTTTCTCTTTACTCTTTTTAATTGTACAGCTGTGCTAATTTCAGGGGAATCTCTATTTAAAAATTTTATTTCAATTAACTTATTACAAATTGAGAAGAGTATTTCATTTTGAAAGCCAATGATTCCTAATAAAGTGGAAAACAAAACCTGAATGGATAGGAGGTTGGTGAAGAAAGGGAGAAATATCTTTACACAGTTCTGGACATAAGAATTAGGAACTGGAGTAGGCCATGCAGCCCCTCAAGACTGCTCTGCCGTTCAATATCATGACTGATCTAACTGTAACTTCAGCTCTGTATTCTCATCTAATCCTTGCATACCAAGAGCCTACCTACTTCTGCCTTAAAAATATTCAAAGACTCTGCTTCCGATGCTCTTCAGGGAAGAAAGTACCAAAAGCTCACAAACGTCTGAGAGAATAAAATGCATCTCATTTACCTGTTAAAATAAACTACACTTATTTATAGATTCTTTCACAAGAGGAAACATCCTGTCCACATCCATGCTGTCATGATCCCTCAGCATCTTATTAGTTTAAACCAATTGGCCTCTCATTTTTCCAAACTCCGGCAGATACAAGCCAAGCCTCTCCAATCTTTCCTCATAAGACAACCTGTCATTCCAAAAATCAATTTTGTAGGTCTTCTCTGAATTGTTTCCATGCTTTTACATCCTTCCTTATACAAGATCAACGCTGTGTGCCAGTCCTCTAGATGTGTTCTCACCAATGTCCTCCATAAGTGAAGTATAGCTTCCCTCCTTTTATATTCAATTACCGCAGTAAAAAATTCTGTTCGGTTTCCAAATTACTTCCTGTACCTGCATACTAGGTTTTCACAAATTATTGACTAGGACATCCAGATCCCTCTGCAACTCAGAGCTAACTGATCTCTCATCATTTAGACTTGGCATTCACCACTTCAAAGAATAGTGAAAGCAGATTTGTTAGTAATTTTTAAAGGGAAACTGGTTAAGTATTTGAAAAGGAACAGTTTACAAGGCTATGGGAAAAGGGCTGGATGGGTGGATTTGATTGCTCTTTGAAAATTGTGGCACATACACTGTTGCCAAATGACCAGGTGTTGGGAGATTCTACTATTCCATTCCATTGTTGATTCAATTTTCTCATTGATTCTTTGAGGTATCGAAATGAACAACAACTTATATAACTCATTAACGGCTATTGAATCAAGAACTATACTTCATGGAGGCTTGTCCCCCATAATAACTCACCTCCATTTTGGCGTTTGTCCAACGTGGTACTTCCACAACCATATTAAAAAGGGCCTGTAAAGAACACAACATGAGCAATATGAATGCTCATCTTCATTTATATGCATCCCATGCCACAATTCAAAGTTGTAATTTAGAGAATTACTAGCTGTTGGTGAATTCCCATGTTGGTTCATAAATGGCGCATTATGGCAGGGTACATTTAAATATCTACAACAAAAGTAAATTAAAATGGATATCATCTCATTAACCAACACATCTAAAACATCCCACTTGTGTCTTAAAGACAGCAAAAGTAGCATTCCAATGATAAATCTGGACCAAATTTATTTGTGTACTGCAGTATGCTGACTAGAAGGGATGACAAAAACAACTTTGTTATCTTTATAGGAGAGAAACAAAGGACTGCAGATGCTGGAATCTAGATAATAACACAACAAGATGCTGGAGGAACTCAGCAGGCCAGGCAGCATCTGTGGAGAAAAGCTTTATGAACCCTATATTTATGGAGATTAGGGGACTGGAGTTGGAGGTGGGAGAGAGAGAGGAGTTGGGGATGATAGAGGAAGTGGGATATCAAGAGTGGGATTGACACTGGGCCAGAAAGGAAACTATAGGACAGCTGAACAAAAAAATTGATGATCAAAGAGGCTAAATTGCAGAAATATCTTAGAGCAGTGAAGGGAAGTGGAGCGACGGAATAAATTATTTAGAAAATTCCAGAGATTAGACCTCTGTGATGGAAGACACAATAACAATTGATGAGGTAAAGTGAGTAGAGGTGCACAAGAGGCCAGATTTACTTGCAACCTCTCATTACATAGACTTGGAATTCATTGCCTCAAAGTTTGGTGAATACATTTCAATGGTAATTTTCAAAAAGAAACTAGTTAAGTATTTGAAAAGGAACAACATACAGGGCTATGGGAAAAGGACAGGATAGTGGATCTCATTTGTCAGCTCCTCCTTGAAGAAGAGGTAGTTACAGAGAATAAAGAGAGGTGAGGCCATGATGTTACTGAATCGCATCATTGGATTCTGACTGCAGTATCCAGAGGCAGCCAGGCTAGATGTTACAACCATAGAACCATAGAAAACTACAGCACAGAAAACAGGCCATTTGGCCCTTCTAGTCTGTGCCGAAACATTATTCTGCTAGTCCCATTTACCTGCCCCCAGCCCATACCCCTCCAGATCTCTCGTCCATGTATCCATCCAATTTACTCTTAAAAGTTAAGAGCGAGCCTGCATTTACCACATCAGATGGCAGCCCGTTCCACACTCTCACCACTCTTCGAGTGAAGAAGTTCCCTCTAATGTTCCCCCTAAACCTTTCCCCTTTCACCCTAAAGCCATGTCCTCTCATACTTATCTCTCCTAATCTAGGTGGAAAGAGCCTACTTGCATAAACCCTGTCTATGCCCCTCATCATTTTATAAACCTCTATCATATCTCCCCTCATTCTTCTCTGCTCCAAGGAATAAAGTCCTAACATGCTCAATCTTTCCTTATAACTCAACTCCTGAAGACCCAGCAACATCCTTGTAAATCTCCTCTGCACTCTTTCAATCTTACTGACATCCTTCCTGTAGTTCGGCAACCAGAACTGCAATAGTAACGTCTGCAAAACTGACATTATTTGTCATCAGCGCTCCATGAAATTGACAGCAATTTCAAGATTTCCAAGGATGTGCACATCCGAATAGAAACTCCAAAATTACTATCAATGATTCGGCTCCTTCACTGGCTGCACTCCATTCTTCTACTTCACCACAATCAAGGGAGATTTTATTAAAGTAGATGGAATTTAAGCTACCAATGACCTAGCCCAACTTTAAAATCAAAAAGCCAAAAAACTGCAGATACTGGAAATCTGAAATAAGAACAGAAAATACTGGAAATATTCAAATGCCAGGTAGCATCTGTGGAAAGAAAAGACCAGAATTAATGTTACAGCCTGATGATCTTTCATACAAACTGGAAAGGTTGGTTATCTAAAATTGTTAATTCACGGTGGAGCTCTGAGGGCAATAATGTGCCTAGTCAGAAGGTGTGATGGTGTTCCTTGAGCTTAAGTTTGGTTTGATGGGGAAAAAGAAGTAAGAAGCCACAGACAGAGAGGTCAGAATAGAAGTGGATGGAGAATTAAAATGACAGGGGTCACCCTTGCAGACTGAATGGAGGTGCTTTTCAAAATAGTCACCTAATTGATGTTTCTCCAATGTACAGGAGACCACATCATGAGCACTGAATGTAGTACATTAAATTGGAAGTGCAGCTGAATCTCTCCTTCACCTGGATGTTGCTCAGAAGCAAAGAGGGAAGAGGGGATCATGCTGCAAGCCTTATACTTCACTCAGCTGTGTCCCCAACCCTTATTCTGATGAGCACAAATTCAATTATCCTTTATGCATTGCATTTCCATTTTCCAATCTTTCCAATAAAGGAATAAAGAAAACAGAGAAAGGAGTCGGTCATTCAGTCTGTTGCGCCTGTTCTACTATTCAATTAGATCACAACTGACCTGAAACTCAAATTCATAACCCCTCTCCAGTCCATATCCCCCTGATAACCCTATCTAATAAAAATCTGTCAATTTCAGTCTTGAAAAGTTCAGCTTACCACTAGCATCTGAAACCTTTTAGGGAAGAGAGTTCCACTATCCGCTGTGTCAAAGAATGACTCCTCGATTTCACTGTTAAGTGGTTTACCTCCTATTTTGAGATTATGATGTCCACTCATTCAAGACTTGTCCCATCAGGAACAACAGTTTCCCAATGTATATACTTTTAAATCTATTTCAGAATTTTAAATCTCTTTCCTGAAGCACAGTGCCCAAAACTGATGCAATATGTTAGATAGGTTAAATTAAAATGTTATGGAACTGAAGCATTACATTTTCCTCTTTATATTCCAGTTCTTTAAGGATAAAGGCCAACAAGCCATAAGCTTGTCACCTATTTTTAAAAATAGTACCTATGCACTAGCTTTCAATACATTGTATAATTGGAAACCCAAATCCTTTTGCTCTTCAACAGTCTGCCAAACTCTATCCCTTTAAAAAATGGAAGTCAAAAACTGCATATTCCACAACACAAGGTTAAATGCATTAATTACATTTTTTAGTCAATGAGGAGTTCTCTCAAGTTGCAATCCTTTTTTGTTTCATAATTCAAAGGTATGCTACATTCCATTTTTTCCCTCTCACATCCTCCTCTTCTTCTCCATTTCCTCAGTGAGGGAAGCAAGCAGGAATCGTCAGTAGGGCTCACTGTCCAACTCCAAAGCTAACGGGGGTGTTGGACAGTGGCAAAGTGGAAGCAGCAAACAGTTTGAGAGGCCTGAAGTTGGAATAGATGTTAAAGATGATTGGGAAACAAATGGCCCCAGTATTTCAATATATGATACATAACAAAAGTAGCATCATTTTTTTAAACAACAATGGTATTGGTTTATTATTGTTACATGCACTGAGAAACAGTGAAAAGCTTTTGTTTTGGTCCAAACAGATCATGCCATACATAATTACATTGAGGGAGTAAAATGAAAACTGAATGCAGAATATGATGTTGCAGTTACAGAGAAAGTGCAGTGCAGGTAGACAAATAAAATGCAAGGGCCATGGCGAGGTAGATTGGGAGCTCAAGTTCATCTTTTAGCATATGAGAGGTCCATTCAAGAGTCTGATAACAGTGGGATAGAAGCTGTCCTTGAGGTCTGGTGATTCGTGCTCGCAGGCTTTTATATCTTCTGTCCAATGGGAGAGAGGAGAAGAGAGAATCAACACAGTAAGAGAGGTCCTTGATTACATTAGCTGCTTTCCTGAGGCAGTGGGAAGTCCAGATGGAATCAACGGAAGGGAGGCTGGTTTGCGTGATGGACTGGGCTGTGTTCATAACTCTCTGCAATTTCTTGCAGTCTTGGGCAGAGCATTTGCTATGCATCTGGATCGGATGCTTCCTATGGTGCATGTGTAAAAATTAGTAAGAGTTATCAGGGACATGCCGAGTTTCCTTAACCTGCTGAGGAAGTGTAGGTATTGGTGTACCTTCAGTACAGGTACTGAAGCCTCCTGGGGAGGGAGGCTTCAGCTTTGTAGCTGTTGCGCATTGGCATATGATTGCTTTGCAGCACCATCTGGTGTAGAGCTGGAGCTGTTGCATGACAATGGGCAGTGGCACCTCGCTGGTCAGTTGGAGTGAGAAAGTTGATTGAAGTGCAACCTGTGGGGTTTACAGGTTGATAACAGCCAAAGGATATTTTAACATTAGAAAATCCTACCTGCTGGCAGGTCATTAATATCTTGGGATTCTGTTTGTAACCCTTACTGAAACTCCAAGAATGCTTTTTTCAGTGTTTTCAGTCATACATTCTCTTTCATCAATTTGAGTGCAATTTCTAAGAGCCTTGTCCAGGGTTTACTGTAATACCTCTACTGTAAATCCTGCTCAGCACTCTCTGTTAGGATGCCCCTCAGTGTTCTGCATTAATCTAACCTACCAGAAATCTGACAGAAACCTCAATAACTCAATTAACTTGCATGCGTTTTCCCTGGCTTGTAAATTTCAGCCAAAACCTCCCCAAGAAAAATCAAAGATGCATTACAGCATCAGAGACACCATTTTGAACAAAGCAGATACAGCTGGAAATGTGAGAAAAAGTCATAATATCTATTTCAATGTGAGAACATTTACAAAGTTGTGGCAAGTTTTAATTACTGCCAAGGTTCTGCACTGTAACCACAGTTCAATGATTTGAGCACATAATCCAGTTGACACCAGTGCAACATGGCATTTCTAGTACCATCTTCATGGCGAGATGTTAAAGCAAGATTCTCTCCACAGTGAGATAAGCTAACATATGGCTAATGTCAAAGAACCATTTACAGTCTGTCAGTAAAAATCTATTGAGGCCCATGAAGGATGACGTAAGACCGATTAGAGACAAAGGTGGGAAGATGTGCCTGGAAGCTGTGGAAGTGGGTGAGGTTCTCAATGAATACTTCTCTTCAGTATTCACCAAGGAGAGGGGCCTAGATGACGCTGAGGACAGTATTGGTAAGGTTAATGTTCTGGAGCATGTAGATATCAAGAGAGAGGATGTGTTGGAGCTGTTAGAAAATATTAGGACAGATAAGTCCCTGGGGCCTGACGGAATATTCCCCAGGCTGCTCTGTGAGGCAAGGGAGCAGGGATAGTCCAGGGAATTACAGACCAGTGAGCCTTACGTCTGTGGGAAAAGCTGTTGGAAAGGATTCTAAGAGATAGGATCTATGAGCATTTAGAGAATCATGGACTGATTAGGGACAGTCAGCATGGCTTTGTGAAGGGAAGATCACGTCTCACAAGCCTGATAGGATTCTTTGAGGAGGTGACCAGGCAGATTGATGAGGGTAGTGCAGTAGATGTAGTCTACATGGATTTTAGTAAGGTGTTTGACAAGGTTCCACATGGTAGGCTTCTTCAGAAGGTTGGAGGGCATGGGATCCAGGGAGGCTTGGCTGTATGGACGTGTGGATTCAAAATTGGCTTGCCTGTAGGAAGCAGAGGGTTGTAGTGGAGGGAGTGCATTCAGATTGGAGGGCTGTGACTAGCGGTGTCCCACAAGGATCAGTTCTGGGACCTCTACTATTCGTGATATTTATTAATGACTTGGATGAGGGGGTAGAAGGGTGGGTTGGCAAGTTTGCAAATGACACAAAGGTCAGTGGTGTTGTGGATAGTGTGGAGGATTGTCGAAGATTGCGGAGGGATATTGATAGGATGCAGAGCTGGGCTGACAAGTGGCAGATGGAGTTCAATCCAGAGAAGTGTGAGGTGGTACACTTTGGAAGGACAAACTCCAAGGCGGAGTACAAGGTTAATGGCAGGATTCTGGGTAGTGTGGAGGAGCAGAGGGATCTGGGGTTCATATCCACAGATCACTGAAAGTTGCCTCACAGGTGGATAGGGTAGTTAAGAAAGCTTATGGGATGTTAGCTTTCATGAGCCGTGGGATCAAGTTTAAGAGCCACAAGGTAATGATGCAGCTTTACAAAACTCTGGTTGGACCACGCTTGGAGTACTGTGTCCAGTTCTGGTCGCCTCATTATAGGAAGGATGTGGAAGCATTGGAAAGGGTGCAGAGGAGATTTACCAGGAAGCTGCCTGGTTTGGAGAGTATGGATTATGAGGAGAGACTAAGGGAGCTAGGGCTTTACTCTTTGGAAAGAAGGAGGATGAGGGGAGACATGATAGAGGTATACAAAATATTAAGAGGAATAGATAGAGTAGACAGCCAGTGCCTCTTTCCCAGGGCACCAATGCTCAATACAAGATGGTATGGCTTTAAAGTAATGGATGGGAAGTTCAAGGGAGATATCAGAGGGAGGTTTTTTTTACCCAGAGGGTGGTTGGTGCATGGAATGCGCTGCCTGGGGTAGTGGTGGAGGCAGGTACATTGGTCAAGTTCAAGACATTGTTAGATAAGCATATGGAGGAATTTAAGTTAGAGGGGTATGTGGGAGGAAGGGGTTAGATAGTCTTAGGTGTGGTTTAAAGGTCGGCACAACATGGTGGGCCAAAGGCCTGTATTGTGCTGTACTGTTCTATGATTGTTGGCTTCAAAATTCAATCTAAGATTTTGCCTTGCTGTAGCAACAGTACAATTCAGTGGACTTGTTAAATTAGAATGCTAATTTGCAATATCCAATGAAAAAAATACACGATATGACACAGAGGAAGAAGCATTTTATTTCTGCAGTGCTAAAACAAATCTAATAAATGTGCAATAAAATTTGCTTCATATTTTAAAAGGTGCCAGTTTTGGACCAAATATTTCAGAAAATGATCTAAACGTTGGACTGCAGACCATCACAGTGAAGCCTGAACAGTCGATCAATAGTCCATTACGAGTTTGGTAAAGCTTATAAATAATAGACCATATTGGACTACAGCATAGCAAAAGCACTGTCTCATGACATTTACCTTGTCAACCACATCGTACAGTGGAATATCATGGAAAGGAGAAATGTATTTACCATCAGAGTTCTCTGCAAATGGATGGAGATAATCATGGTTACATATTTATCCAAGTCAGGTAATGAAGATCATTTCTGTCACTATTTCTGGCATTCTAATAATTTTGTACATTTTGATGAAATGCATAAAATGATGAGGGTTCCAAGTTCTGTAAGTAGGAAGGACTTACTTTCTTTAGCAGTGGGATCAAATACATTTGAAGTAACTGGTAAAATTAGAAGGAAGATGAAATAATATTTCACCAAGGGGGCAGGGGATGGGCAGAGGGTCTGAAACAGAGAGACAGAAAACGTCATCACATTTAAAAGGTACTTAGTTGCGCACTTTGACAGTCCCACCTCCAAAGTCGGTTACAAATCGGTGATCTATCTTGGACAGGTTGGTGGATAGGAAAGGTTCAGGGGGGTATGGGCCAAACAGAGGCAAATGGGACCAGCTCAAGGAGGCCCCTTGGTCGGTGCGGACGAATGAGTTGGGCAGAGGGGCTGTATTACCCTGGCTTGTTTTAACCAGCACAGCCAGGATCAGCTGAATGGTTTTCTTTCTGAGCTGTAAAATTTCTGCGACTGTAGGAGGATGGACTGGGACCTGGTGGCTCATTTACTAGGTTTGATAGAGTGATGTAGGTTAGACACAGGCCCTTTGGCCCATCACGCCCATGCTGCCCATCAAGCGCATTCTAGACCGGTCTTCGGCCTTCTGTGCCGTGGTGATTCAAGTGCCCGTCTAATTACTTCTGCAGCGTTGAGAGTTGCTGCCTCCAGCGCCCACTCAGGCAGTCTCAGACCCCAACCAGCCCTGGCGGGTGGGGGAAACCTCCTGTCACCGCCCTCCTCGCCACCGAACGGGCCGTTGGAGGCTCAGGTCCACAGGGCAGATACCGGGGCAGCGGGCGGTTGCCGGGGCAGCGGGCGGTCGCCCGGGGGACGGCTGCCAGGGGCAGCGGGCGGTCGCCCGGGGGACGGCTGCCAGGGGCAGCGGGCGGTCGCCCGGGGGACGGCTGCCAGGGGCAGCAGGCAGTTGTGGGCCGTCAGGGTCCAGCGCAGATGTCAGTTCCGGTCACTCACTCAGGTACAGGAGGTAGCTCGGACTGTGGGCTTCTCCGCGCTCCTCCTTGCTGTAACAATGCCGCATCCTCTTGGCCTCGGCATCCGACCTTCTTCCCAACCCGAACAACAAGCGGCCACGGTTAACCGCGCCCAAAATACCTCGCATCCCGGGAGCGGAAGGAAAGTCCCGGGACCGGGTGACGGGGGGGGAGGTTGCGCCGGCACTCCTTCCTTCCGCCCCGAGTGGGCAGAGCGGGCGGCCGCCTCTGACTGCCACCTGCCGGGCGGGATGGGCGGTGCATCCATCTGCTGGAACCACTACCCCTGCTGGTCAGTGTCGGTAATACAGGCAGCACGGCTGCACGTTGGTCAGGGCACTGCTTGTCCCCTACCACTGCCGGCAACCTCGCTTACATGGAATGATTCCCCACTGACAGCCGGCGTCGGCTTGCTTGTCTGGCGAGAGATTCTTTGGCTGGAAAAATCAAAGTCAAATTTATTGTCACATGCACAAGTACGTGAATGCACAGGTGCAAAGAAAAACTTACCTGCAGCAGCGTCACAGGCACATAGCATCATATAAGCAGCATTCATAGGATAAACATAAATCAAACATAAATTATACACAAATTTTACAAGAAATAACACAATTAGAAAGAAAAGTCCATTTTAGTGCATGGTGATCAAAGTGGTCATAGTGTTGCTAAGCTATATTAATTAGGGTTCTGCCAGTTGGTTCAAGAACCAAATGGTTAAAGGGAAGTACAGTAGCTGTTGGGACTTCAGGCTTCTGTACCTCCTGCCCGATGGTAGCTGCAAAAAGATGGCATGGCCTGGATGGTGGGGATCTTCGATGACGGATGTTGCCTTCTTGAGGCAGCATCTCCTGTAGATACTACTGATTGTGAAAGAACGAAAATTGAAAAAACAGAAAACGTAAACTCACCATTGGAGGCACATCAGTGGAGGGAGAAATATCGCCTTTCGTTTTTATATTTCAAAAATAAACTTTATTCATAATAAAAATACATACAAAAGAAGAAACAGTGCAAAACTTCTTTATTTGTGGTTATTACATTCAATAATGTTAACATTTTTAAAAACCATAGCACCATTGCCCGTTATGTGGCCCCCTGGGGTAATAGACCCTTTCATTGTTTGAGAGGCCTCCCCCTCCATGTGCAGTAGTTGGATGAGCCTAGACTGTGGTCCTTCCCCACAGAGCCTTTGCATTGGCTGCACCGAACTTCAGTGCGTCCCTCAGCACATATTCCTGCTGCCTGGCCTGTGCCAGTCAACAGCATTCCCTTACAGACACCTCGCTGTGCTGGAAGACCAACAAGGTTCAGGCAGACCAAATGGTGTTCTGTTACGCAGCTGCTGGAGATGAACCAAGACACAGACCCTTGCATCCTTCTCCATACCCTCTTAGCAATTCCATACCCTGCAAAGAGGTGGGTGACCATCTCTTCGCCACTGCAGCCGTCCCAAGGGCAGTATGCATCAGGGATGCTACGTCATCTGTACAGGAAGGATCTGACTACAAGGGCCAGCCTAGCAAGGCCTTGGAGCTTGTTCGTGAGTTCTGACGATGAGGCTTTCTGCCAGATGATTTGGCCAGTTTGCTCAGGGAACCACCCTACTGTATCCATAGAGTCCCTGTCTGCAAGACACAGTGTCTGCAAGACATTCCGTGCTGACTTCTGCCTGATGGACTTGTGGTCACAGGTGTTTTCACAAAGAACAGGTAGTGCGGTAACATCCAGCTGACTGCGGCATTGCACGGCAGCAAGGCCAGGCCCATCCTGCACAACACCAGGGACAGGTAGAACCTCAGCATATAGTAACACTTGGTGCCCATGCACTTTGGATCCAGGCACAGCCTGATGCGGCCACACACAAAGATGGTCATCAGGATGTGGGCAACATGATTGTGGCTCATTGGACTCGCTTCACCTTGGACCCCCAGATGAACTAGAAGACGTCTTGGGTGATTACCAAGGCAGAGGAGTGAGGAACAGGTCACACCTGCACCAAGTACAGCTGCCTTGAGAGCATATCGCACCTGATGACCAAGTTCTTTGAAGTATTGACAGATAGCAGCATTTCCACAAACCCAATTTTTGATTGACCTTTCCTATCCGCTTCAGTCAATTCTTGTTACAAACCAGGTCCCCAGCACCCTCAGGTAGTCAGACCAGTTAGATCAGTCGGGCCAGTTGCCAAAGAGCATGGCCTTGCTCTTCCTGTGGTTGATTCTGGCCCCCAGTGCCAACTCAAGCAGGTTGAAAAATGCTGATCAATCTGCAAACTGACCATGGATCTAAGCACAAGATGGCGACATCGTCCATGTACAGGGAGGTTTTGACCTGGGTGCCTCCACTACCTACCAACCCCTCTTATGCTCTTCATCCTTCCTGATGGATTTGGCAAAGGGTTCTATGCAGCACACAACCAAGACAGGGGAGAGTGGACAACCCTGCCCAACTCCAGACTTGATGGGGAAGCTATGTCTCCCACCCATTCATTTGGACTGCACTACAGATATCTGTGTAGAGCAGTTGGATCCAATTTCTAACTTCCTCCCCAAAGCCCATTTTGGAGAGCACATCCATTATGTACGTGTGTGATATCCTGTCGAAGGCCTTCTCCTGGTCCAAGCTGACCAGGCTGGCATCCACCCCTCAGTCCTGCACGAAGGGATAACACTCATTCCACAGGTGTGACTGAGATGCTGGTTGCCTGCTGCTTTAATTCTCCTCCCAAATCCCATCTGACCTCTCTGGCCATGGCCTCCTATCAGCAACACATAAGCAGCATAATGTGCTTCTTACTGCCATATTAAACCATTTGATCTTACCCAACCAGAGATATTCTCTCTTCAAACAATTCATCCCCCAAATAAAAAACCAACATGTTTTCTCTCATGTATAAACAGAAAATGCTGTATTGTTGGGGCAGGCACAGTAGTGTAGCGGTTAGCGTAACGCTATTACAGCACCAGCAACACAGGTTCAATTCCAGCCACTGTCTGTAAGGAGTTTGTACATTCTCCCCGTGTCTGTGTGGGTTTCCTCCGGGTGCTCTGGTTTCCTCCCACATTCCAAAGACGTATGGGTTAGGAGTTGTGGGCGTGCTGCGTTGGCGCCAGAAGCTTGGTGACACTTGTGGGCTGCCCCCAGAACACTCTACACAAAAGATGCATCTCACTGTGTGTTTCGATGTCAATGTGACTAATAAAGAGATCTTAATTTAGCAGGTCGGGCAGACATCTGTGGAAAAAGCAGCAGCATTTCATCAGACCCTTCATCAGAACTGAGCAAGAGAAAAACAAGTTAGTCTAAGTATCAGAGAAAGTGGGAGAGGGCAACGGGTGAAACAAAGGGAATTTTCTTTGATGGGGTGAAATAATCTGCCTGTTAAGGAGCAGTTAATTTCCTTTGTCTGTGTAATGTGCTGTTAACATTGTAGATTCTGTTTCTTTTCATTACACAAAGGAAAGCAGGCAAAAATGGTCAGTCCTGATAGAAACACAGAACAAACATGTTGGAGAATTCTACATCAAATCTTGCAGGCTGCACCATGAGGCATTGTTCCTCATGTTTGTGTTGGGCCTTGTAATAGATAGAGAGGGTAGGGTGGGAGTGGGATGGTTAATTAAATAGAGGCATCCTGTCTCAAAGTACCTCATAGCCAAAGTTGCCACAGATGTAAAGTTGACAACAATTTCCATTTGTAAAATTCCGTATCGACAAATACCCTACACAATCTGTTGGTTGGGGGATAAATTGTGATCAAAACACAATTCATCTTGTGTGAAAAACTGCTGGAACAACTCAGCAGGTCAAGCAGCATCTGTGGAGGCAAAGGAGTGGTCAATGTTTCAGGTTCAGAGCCTGCATCAGGATTTGAATGTCAACATCCCTTTGTTTCCACAGAAGCTGCTGGACCCACAGTTCCTCCAGCAGTTTTTTTTTGTTTGCTCTAGATTCCAGCACCTGCAGCCTTGTGTCTACAAATTATCCTGCTCCTGACAAAAGGCTCTTTTACATGACCTGAGAGAGCAGAAAGGATCTTAGTTTAACATCACACCCAAAGGACAGCATCTCTAAGAATGCAGCACTTCCCCAGAACTGCATGCATGTTTGAAATGAAAAAAACTTCAAAATAAGAGAGTAAAAACATTTTATTTAGAACAGAACATGCCTTTACAAACCTACTAGTGAATTATGTTTTGCAATGAAGCTCTGCTAGTTGTGTACTTTTGGTTTGTTTCCTTGATAGAAGAACCACAAACATTTTAAGAATTTAAAAAAACTGTCAGCTCAAAAATTTTGCATATTTGATTCCAAGTGCAAAGGCTTGCAAAACTGATTGTAAACATCAATTGACTTCATCTTCATCTCAAAAATCCACTGTTCTAGTCAGAATAAGTTGTATTATGTTACATCAGTGATTTAATGAGAGCAACAGCATGGGTACTAATTTTAAATTTAAAAAAGGCATCTGTTATAAAGTTGCAGAAGGTACTTTTTCCACAAAATTAGCATTTTATTGTTCTCAACTTTACAAATTTGAAGCAACTTTTCATTACAATATTCCATCACAACAGTCCAATAAAAAAGATTTTAAAAATCCATTGTTCAAACATGCTCCATTATTAAAAACCAAAAGAAGCTGATCAAAATGTTTTTAAATGGAATGCAAAAGATGAGGAAAAAAAAAATCAGAGAATGCATAAAACCATACTGTCCTAACAAATTACATATCAAAATAGTTCAATGGAAAACACAAATGACCACAGTTTAATTATTGCACTGCAAATGGCTGTTGAAAACAATTAGACTGATTGACAGACTGAAGTAGTTGTGAAACCATAATGTAGGGAATTCTTCCTTGTTAAACATTAATTTATCATGTACAATAGGGTGGCAAAAACTCCACCAGCAAAACACAAATCATTCTTCATCAATGTAATGAAACATAACTGGGGCATTTGCAAAAAAAAATGTAAGTTTTATTGCCATACAAAAAAGATTTTGGTCTGGTTTTGCCCTCAATGAATACAAGTTAAATTCATGATTCACACACAAGATCTAGGACTTAATGGTTTACATGATTACAAACAAAATGAGCAATTTTAATTTGATGCACATTATAAAATCTCTATCAACTTTCTTCAATAGTATCTTTTCAGAGTAGTAAATAAAGTAGCAGTCTGTAGCTAGTCATTAAGGTCAGAGGCAATGCAAGTCCTCAATTGCCAACAGACTGTGCAAGTTTGAATGAATACTATGCATCAGTTACACAGGTAAACTCTAACAGTTCCATTGCAGTTCTACCAATTTTTAAGAGGTGTTCAGTTTTTAAGCACAGGAAAATATTCTGCACCAAGCAGAAATACTTGGGTAAAAATATAAGACTCAGAACGCAGAATTAAAGACAACTGTAGATTATTGGCTTGGATAATTAAGGCAGCACACAACTAAAAAGATGCAACTCAGAATGATACAAAAAGGAATAAAATGGTAACTTTGCTTCTTTGAATAGTGAAACAGTATTCAGTTGACAATCTCTTGTTTGCTGAAGTCCCAATATTCCACAGCCAAAGATCACAGAGGAGAAAGGTTCAGGGAGGTCTGCTTTCCTGACTCCCCCAGTGTCAGTGTTTGGAGAAATAAGGCTCTCTTCTTAACAATGCTTTTAGCAAGACAACACAAAATAGAATGGTTCAGGAGGTTGAATGGCACACAATAGCAGTGGACTAGGAGCTGCTGGAGCTAAGCAGTAAAGAAGAGTCGTTATGGAGCTGCATTAGAATGGAGAAAATGACTAACTAGCACCACAAGTCAGTGTTAGGTGGCCTGTGTATGCCAAAAAAATGCAGACATCCAGGCTTCAAAACATTACATCAGAAGCAAATCAACCAATGTCACATTAAATATCTGAATATTGAAGTTACTGGGAATGTTTAAACAGAGATTCCAAAGGACACAAAGGAATACAGTAAACTAATAAATCTGCTTGGCATAACAAGGGGCACAGATTAAAGTTTGAAGAAAGCTTGCTTTCTCAGGAGGTAGCAATGAATATATGAAAGAATACATGTCCAAGAAGCAATCAAATGGACGAGTGTGAGCAAATCAAGGGAGAGCCAAAAGTGAAAGCAGTGATTAAGTGTATGTTCATTTTTGGGACTGAAAAATACATAAATCTTGTGACATTCATGAGAAGTGTTACAGCCATGAAAGCAGCAAATTCACACATAATTGAAGTAGAATCGGTAGCACTGTATAAAAAAAAGCACGTGTTATCTTAATTAAAAAGCACATACATTAAGGTGCACTTTTTGGGATTACACTATTTTTTCATGTTTCTCCATTTGCTGCCAATAAAGACCTCTCAGGCTACCACATTTTCATGTGGTTATCTGGTTTCACGAGGACAACCTCACGAAAGACAGCAATCTGATTTTCACCACTCTACAGGCACTTGAAGCACACCAACATTCCTGGGTTACACTATAGGTCTATTTCAAAATGCTTACAAATCTTATACACATGAAAGCAACTGAATCAGATTGTAATGAAGCTGAGAGGCTACACTGGGTAGATGCGGAAGGCTTGTTTGCCCTTCTGAGGAAACTAGAACTAGGGAAAAGCAGCTTAGGGTAAGAGGTCAACTGCTTAAGACAGTCAGGAGGAAGATTTTTTTCTCTCCTTTGGACTTCTCTCTCAGAATTGTCAATATTAAGTCATTGGTGTTTAAGGCTGGGATAGGCTCTTGGACTGCAGTGGTACCAAACTTTATAGCCACTGGACAGGAAAATGGAATAGAGACCATCAGGCTAGTTATGATCTTATTGGATGGAGCAGATAACCCAAGGGTCTGTATGCCCTACTCCTGCTTTTATATCTTATGGTATTTTAATTTCAAATCCTCGATCTTACTTTCATTATAGTTTTGACAGGTTTACCCAACCTGCATGCCTTATAAAATTCATTGTGTTGGAACTTGGATCAGAGCTCAAAAGAAACTGAACTGATTACAACAAACAATAGAATTTTCCAGGTAATTTATACAGTATGCAGAATGAGGTAGGGATACAGCCAAGTAGTTGACATTAAACAAACTCAAAATTCATTTGTCTTGAGCATGCTGCCAAATGAGGGATTCCAAGAGATTTTAGAAGAAACGTGAAGGTTTACTGGAGGATAGGAATGCTTTGCCAGTTAGTGGTTGAGGCAAGGTGGATCTTTTAATAGTAATGTTTGAATCACAGGCAGTGGGGCATTGGGATTAGTTTTGGATTGCACACACAAAAGATGCACAACAGGCCAAGGGCCTCCCCGTGTGTTGGCAGTTTTGATTCCATGCGATCAAAAGAAAGAAAAATACGAGTTAGTAGCACATCCTACAAGGCCTTCTCCCTGAGGATTCGTGGGCTGTCTTGCTTATTTATGACACCCTTCTGTTTTATGCTTAGTGCAGTTCAAGGTAGTTGTACCTTTGGCAACTGTGATAGAGAAAGTCAAGAACCCAAGAATAACCCACAGAACGAGAACCAACAAATGGTAAAATTCTGGCTAGTCATTTCCGCAAATAACATTACTCAAACTCTGAATAAAGTTTCTGGAGTCTCTCATTCTAGATCAGTGAATGACAGGAGATGATAGAAGAATCAAAGGCATTTTACAGAGCAACAAACAAGTAGTATTTCTATATAAGAAGAGAAAAAAACTTTCAGTAATAAAATCATCTAGAAAAGAGTGTCACCGAAAAGTCAGAGGTTTGTGAAGAACTATTTTCAGTGATGCCAAAGCACAGCTGCAGAGTTTCTTATTAATGCCATAAATTCAAGCAACTCCCTTAATGCTATTTTGGCCAGAGTTTAATGTTGGACTGATGATCCCAGTCATGGTTCCATACTGTTTGACAGGATGGATCCTCAGGGCCAGAAGTCACCTTCTTTAAAATCCTCTGCTCTTTAAAAATTTGGATAAGACTCAGTCCACAAAGGGATTTTCAATGCAGCTTTTTAAACATATAATTGCAACTGTAGTCCTAGGCAAAAGTGGCAACAATTTTGAAAAAGCTAACACAGCTTCAGTGTCTGTGGAAGATACCAAGTTAGCGGATGTGCAGTGTGTGCATGCGTGCACATTGTCCAAGAGTGCATGCACAGTATATGGGATTGTGTAAATATGATGTATCTGTGCAACCAAGAAGGGTGGAATAAGACTTAAAAAACATCTGCTTTCCAAATCCATTTGTCACTTGATACAAAGCAGCCTTGTGCCACATAAGCTGAAAGTCATGGAAACACAAAACCTCCAGTTCAAACATTCTTGATGTAACTGGGTCAACATTCAACCAATGTCATTGTTAATGGACAATGACCAAGATGGTTCAAGGAAGTCACCACAACTTTCACCAGACAATTAGGAGATGGATGATAAACAGGAACTTGACAGTACTGCTTATACAACAAGAACAATTTAAAAAACAGTAATCTAACTAGGTATTTAGTTCATTGAATATTCTTCCCAGAGTGTTGAAGCCATCTTTACAGTACTTGGACTTCAGTACAGATAGCCAAATGCCTGTGGAACATAACCTTCAAACTTAAAGTTGAACAAATGTTACTATCAGGAGAGAATCAACCCTCCCATCCAAAGTCTTCTAACAGTGAAAGACAGGGAAGCTCAGCTTGGCTCGAGCAGATGACTGTCACATTTCAGGTATCACATTCTACAGGCAACAATATTACAAATAAATTAGCAATGCTTCTAAAGCTATCCACAAAAGAGCAGAAATACAATGTGTCAGAAACAAATGATTGAGAAAAACAACTTATTTGGAACAAAGCATTAGAGAATTCCTGAGGGTCCAAAAGTAAAATTTGGACATGGAAATAAAGTGAAAAACCTGGTTATGGAAATTTAATAAAAAAAATATTTTTGCATGTAGGCATTTCTTTCTCAGCTAGACTGTTTTTAGATTTACAAGATACTAACTTTAAAAATGTGTATCCAATATGATCAAATTTTCAATATCAAGGCATAGGAACCACAGTGACTTCAGGATCAGGCAAGGAGGATATGCAGCATATAAATGTAATTGAATGAGGCACATAAGGTATAAAACATAAAACTCAAATTTAAGAGGTCTGTAATTTAGTTAGACTTTGTTTCAAGAAGTCTTTCACTTTTTGTTACACTCAGGAGGGCGGCCTTCCAGGCCCACCAATGTCCACATCGATTAATGTGTATAATGGATATTTCTTGACCTGTAGCACTTTATATTTGAGTGAATTTAAACCATCACTTTGCATTGTCTGCCTTGTACGTGCAATTCTGTCAAACCTGTAAAACACAATTTTCAGAATAATTTATTAGCAAGTTATTGGCAATTAGGATGAGAGCCTAGAATTCATATTTCTTAAATGCAAAAGCTGCAATCTGTATAGCTGTTCAAACCTTTTTCCTGCACCATCAGACTGAATACTTGGAGATGTCTAGGATAACCAAGGACTGCAACGATAGACTAAGGAATTGCCTTTCTTGGTAAAATTAGTTTTTTTTGTCAAGATGTCAAAATATAAAGACAGAAAGAAAGTATTATGTTGGTTTGCAATGGTTTATTTAAAAAAAAATCTGGCATACTATGCAAAAATCTAGCTGAATTACACACAACAAAATTGCTTGTATTAAAGTAGGGCTGTAAATGCTATTTCCCCAAACATCAATAGAGCACTTTAATGCTTGGCAAATAATTAGCTCAGAAGACAATTGGTTGATTTGGACAAAGAGCTTGAAATTTGCCAATGGCACTAAAATAGGTTTTGGCTAACAGTGAAGAATTTTCCAAGGGGTTCAGGAAGATATAGCCAAGTTAGTGAAATGAAAAACTAGGAACAAATGTAATCTCACGAAACAGAAGGGAAACACTGAGGGCATTCAAAAACTGAAGGGTGAGGAGCCCTAAAGTCTTAAATAGAAAATTTCAAACAACATAAGAAATAAAAAGTGTCCTAGGCCATTCAGCTCATCATTCATTATGGGCATGGGTGATCTTTTAGCTCGATGTGACTTTCCTTTGCCAACTCAATATCCCTTAATTCTCTTAACAAAAAATAATTAAACTCTGCCTTGAATGCAACTTGGTGACTGAACCTCTACTACTCGCCTGAGAAGAGAATTCCAAAGATTCACTATATTTATATTTTTAATGAAATACGAGGCCATCCAGCCCATTAAGCCAATGCCTACTCCCAGAGCATTCCCATCCATCCCAATCCTCTACTCATTTTCCTATAACTCATTCTCTCTCCCAAGCCCATCCACTCACCCATATTCTCCTGTCACTCAGCTAGGGTATGTTGATACCAAGGAGGTGGTGGTGTTGGGGCTCTTGAAGAACATCAAAGGTGGAAAAGTCCCCATGGCCTGATGGGATCTATCCCAGGTTATTGAGAGAAGCAAGGAAAGATATTGCTAGAGGTTTGACAGAGACCTTTGTATCCTCTTTAGCCAAGGTAATGACAAGGCAGGTCAGACCTTGAGATGCAAGTCCATGGCTCATTGAAAGTGGCTACACAGGTAGATAGGGTGGTTCAGAAGGCTTGTAGAATGCTTGCTTTCATTAATCGAGGTATTAAGTATAGGAGTCAAGAAGTTATGATGCATAAGTGTTTTTATGAGTGTTTTATATAAATTCTGATCGAGAATAGTGGGGGCAGGACGCGCAGGCGCGTGACGTCAGCAGGTAAAGTGCAGGCAGTTTAAAAAGCAAACCGCCATATCCAGCGGGCAGCGTCGGAGCGGGCAGCAGAGTGAAAGGGAGCAGAGTGATTTGAGCTTTGGCTTAAAGGGGTGAGGCAGGTGAGTAGCTGGTAAGTAAAGGTAAGGTTTACCTGTTATCTGTTAGAAATTTTTAAGTAGGAAAAAACTAGGTAGGGGAAAAAAAAATTAGTTCAGATGGAGGACATGGTGGTGTGCTGCAGCTGCTTGATGTGGAAGATCGTGGACCTTGCTGCGGTCCACGATGGCCACATCTGCAGTAAGTGCTTGAGGCTGGAGGAACTTCAGCTTAAAATTGATGAGCTGGAGTTGCATCAGGGAGGGAGGGAGTTATGTAGATTCTGTACATCAGGAGACAGTCACCCCCCCTTAGAGCAGGTACTTCTGGAGTCCAGGAAAGAGATAGAAGGGTGACTGTCAGGGAAGGGAAAAGGAAAAAGAAAACGAACAGGCAGATAGTGCAGAGGACCCCGGAGGCTGTTCCCCTCAGTAACAGGTTTTCTGCTTTGGAAGCTGTTGGGGGGATGACCTACAGGGGCCCTAGCAGCAGTAACCAGGTCTCTGGCACTGGGACCGGTCCTGCTGTTCAGAAGGGAAGGGAGGAGAAGAGGAAGGCAGTAGTGATAGGGGTCTCGATAGTCAGGGAAACAGACAGGAGGTTCCATGGCAGTGAGCATGAATCACAGATGGTATGTTGCCTCCCAGGTGCCAGGGTCTGCGATGTCTCTGATCAGGTCCACAGGATTCTTGATCGGGAGGGAGAACAGCCAGAAGTCGTGGTACATGTTGGTACCAACAACATAGGTAGGAAGAGGGATGAGGTCCTGAAAAGTGAGCTAGGCAGAAGGCTGAAGAACAGGACCTCAAGGGTAGCAATCTCAGGATTGCTGCCAATGCCATGTGATAGTGAAGGTAGGAATAGGATGAGATGGCAAATAAATGTGTGGCTGAGAAGTTAGTGCAGGAGGGAAGGTTTTAGATTTTTGGATGATTGGGATCTCTTCAGGGGAAGGTAGGACCCGTACAGAGAGGACGGGTTACACCCGAACCTGAGGGGGGGCCAATATCCTTGCAGCCAGGTTTGCTAGGGTGGTTCGGGAGGGTTTAAACTAATTTGCAAGGGGGGTGGGAACCAGAGGAGTAGTTCAAAGGAAGAAGGGGATAGGGAAAAGTCAGATCTAACAGGTAGAGAGGCTTTGAGGAAGGAGAAGCAGACTACAGGCTATAAAAGTAGTAAGGTGGATGGGCTAAAGTGCACTTACTTAAATGCAAGAAGCATCAGGAATAAGGGAGATGAACTGAGAGCTTGGATAAGTAAATGGGACTACGATATTGTGAATATTACAGAGACACGGCTGACATCAGGACAGGAATGGACATTGAATGTTCCTGGTTTTCAGTGTTTTAAAAGGGATGGGGGGGTGGGAAAGAAGGAGGAGGGGTCGCAATACTGGTCAGGGACACTATTACAGCTGCAGAAAGGGTGGATAATGTAGAAGGATCCTCTCTAGAGTCAATATGGGTGGAAGTTAGGAACAAGAAAGGAGCAGTTACTCTACTGGGAGTATTCTATAGGCCTCCCAGTAGCAGTAGGGATACTGAGGAGCAGATTCGGAGGCAGATTTTGGAAAGATGCAAAAATAACAGGGTTATCATAGTGGGAGACTTCAACTTCCCAAATATTGATTGACACCTGCTTAGTGCCAAAGGTTTAGACGGGGCAGAGTTTGTTAAGTGTGTCCAGGATGGATTCCTCTCACAGTATGTTGACAGACCAATAGAGAAAATGCCATATTAGATCTAGTTTTAGGTAATGAACCGAGTCAGGTGACAGATCTATCAGTGGGTGAGCATTTGGGGGACAGCGACCACTGTTCCATAACCTTTAGAATTGTCATGGACAGGGATAGGAGCAAAGAGGAAGGGAAGATATTTAATTGGGGGAAGGCGAATTATGAGGCTATAAGGCGAGAGCTTGAGAGTGTGAATTGAGATGACATTTTTTTTTAAGGGAAATATATAGAGATGTCGTCAATGTTCAGGGATCTCTTGCAGGATGTTAGGGATAAGTTTGTCCCGGTGAGGCAGAGAAGGAATGGCAGGGTGAAGGAACCATGGGTGACAAGAAAGGTGGAAAAACTAGTTAAGAAGAAGGCGGCAGTATACATAAGGTGTAGGCAGCAAGGATCAGACAGGGCTCGTGAGGAATATAGAGTAGCAAGGAGGGAACTTAAGAAGGGGCTGAGGAGAGCGAGATGGGGACATGAAAAGGCTTTGGCGAGTAGGGTTAAGGAGAATCCCAAGGCTTTTTACTCGTACATGAAGAGCAGAAGGATGGCTAGAGTGAAGGTAAGTCCGATTAAAGACAAAGGTGGGAAGCTCTGCCTGGAAGCTGTGGAACTGGATGAGGTTCTCAATGAATACTTCTTTTCAGTATTCACCAAGGAGAGGGGTCTTGATGATGCTGAGAACAGTGTTGGTGAGGGTAATATTCTAGAGTATGTAGATATTAAGAGAGAGGATGTGTTGGAGCTGTTAGAAAATATTAGGACAGATAAGTGGGGAAGAGATCAAGGGAGATGTCAGAGGGAGGTTTTCCACCCGGAGAGTGGCAGGTGCACGGATGTGCTGCCTGGGGTAGTGGTGGAGGCTGATACATTGGTCAAGTTCAAGAGATTGTTAGATAAGCATATGGAGGAATTTAAGATAGAGGGATATGTGGGGTGGGAGGAAGGGGTTAGATAGTCTTAGGAGTGGTTTGAAGGTCAGCACAACATGGTGGGCCGAAGGGCCTGTATTATTCTATGGTATCTCTATAGAACTCTGGTTAGGCCGCATTTAGAGTATTGTGTGCAGGTCTGGTCACCTCACTCTTGGAAGGATGTCGAGGCTTCAGAGAGGGTGCAGAGGAGGTTTACTGGGCATGTGCTATCAGGAGAGGCTGGACAAACTTGGGCTCTTTTCTCTGGTAGGCAAAGGCTGAGGGGTGATCTGTTGGAAGTGTATAAAATTATGAGGGGCATAGAAAGGGTGGACGAGCAATATCCTTTTTCCCATTATTGAGCGATCCAATACCAGAGGGCATGGATTCAAGGTGAGGGGGGTAGGTTAAGAAGAGACACAAGTTTTTTTTTACTCAGAGTAGTGGATGCCTGGAATGTGTTGCCTGATAGGGTGGTGGAGGCAAACGCATTGGGGGCTTTTAAGAGGAGCTTGGATGGGCACATGAATGAGAGGAAAATGGAGGGATATGTACTGTACTATGTTCTGTGCAAGGTCCCAGAGGACTGGACAGTAGCCAATGTTTTTCCTTTAAGAAGGGCAACAGGGACAAACCAGGAAATTATAGGCCAGTGAGCCTTACATCAGTGGTAGGGAAATTATTGGAGAAGGTTCTTGGGAATAAGGTCTACTCTCATCTAGAAAAACATGGACTTATTAGGCAGTCAGCATGGCTTTGTGTGGGGCATATCATGTCTTGCAAACCTGATTTGAGTTTTTTTTTGAGGAAGTGATGATTGTTGAGTGCAAGGCAAAGGATGCTATACAAGTATACTTTAGTAAAGCTTTCAACAAGATCCTCCATGACAGGCTGATTCAGAAGACATGGGATCCATGGTAGATTGGATTAAAAATTGGCTTGGTCATAGAAGACAGAGGGTAGTGGTGGAGGAGTGGTGTTCCTACTGGAGGTCTGTGACCAGTAGTGTTCTGCAGGAATCAATGCTGGGACCTCTGCTGTTTGCGACATATACAAGTGACTTGAATAAAAACGTAGGTGGGTTGATTAGCAAGTTTGCAGTGAACACAAAAGTTGGTGGAGTTGTGGAGAATGAGGAAGGTTGTCAAAGGATTCAGCAGGATATAGACCAGTTGCAAATGTGGGGAAGAAAATGGCAGATGGAGTTTAATCCCGGTAAGTGCAAGGTTTAGCACTTTGGGAAGTCAAATATGAAGTGGAAGTACATACTAAGTGGCAGAACTCATAGGAACATTGATGCACAGACGGATCTTGGTGTGCATGTCTATAGCTTCCTGAAAGTGGCAAAACAAGAATATAGGGTTTTAAAGGTGGTGTATGGCATGCTTGGCTTTATCGGTCAGGGTGTTAAGTATAAAAGTAGAGAAGTCATGATGCAGTTGTGTAAAATTTCAGTTAGACCACCTTTGGAGTAACATGTGCAGTTCTAGTCGTCACATTACAGGAAGGATGTGAAGGCTTTGGAGTTGATGTAGAAGAGGTTAACCAGGATGTCGCCTGAATTATTGTATTAGCTGTAAGGAGGGCTTGGACAAACTTGGATTGCTTTTTCTGGAGTGTCAGAGGCAGAGGGGTGACCTGATAGAAGTATATGATATTATGAGAGCATGGATAGGGTAGATAATCAGTTTTTTTTCCCCCAGGGTATAATTGTCAAATACTAGAGGCATGGCTTTAAGGTGAGAGTGGGAAGGTTTAAAGGAGATTTACAAGGTAAGTTTTCTCCCCCAAAGAGAGAGTAGTAGGTGCCTGGAATGAGCTGACAGGGGAAGTGGTGGAAGCAGATATGATAGCAATGGTTAAGAGGCATTTAGACAAGCACTGAAAGGGCAGGAAATGGAGGGGTATAGATCACATGCAGGCAGATGGGATTCGCTTAAATTGGCATCTTGGTTGGCACAGACACTGCAGGCCACAGGGGCTGTTCCTGTGCTGTATTGTTCTGTGCACACTAGTGGCAATTTACAGTAAGCAATTAAACTTTGGAATATAGGAGAAAACTGAAGCACTTGGGTGAAACTCATGCAGTCATAGGGAAAATATGCAAATTCTTCACAGATGTCACCCAAGGTCAGGATTGAACCCAAGTCGCTGTGGCTGTGTGGTAGCAACATTAACCACTGCATCACTGTGCTGTTATGCCAGGTGAAAAAAGTTCTTCTCATCTATGTCCCCAATAGTTAACCCCATATTTTGAGATTATGACCACTGATTCTAGACTGCCCAGCTAGAAAAATATCCTTGCATCTATCCTGACAAGTTCCTGAAAAGTTTTGATGAGATCACTTCATTTTATTCTAAACTCTAGTGAGCATCAACCCCCTGTTTAATCCCTCCTTATATGATAAGCGAGTGAACCTTCACTGTACATCTAATTCAATCCTTCATAGCTTTATGTTACATTGTGGATGCAGAATAGACCACGGCTCTGTATAGTGGAAGCAAGATATTTCTTGTAGGCAAATCATCTTGCAATAAACATACCACTTGCCTTCCTAATTGCTTGCTGAACCTACGTACCCAGGAACCTCTGAACACCTACACCTTTCAATCCCTCACCATTTAAAAATTATTCCAGCTTTCTATTCTTCCTACCAAAGTGGATGACCTCATTTGTCCCCCCCACACACTATAGTCCATTTACCATGTGCCAGAAGCGTGGTGACACTTGCGGACTGCACCCAGAACATTCTACACAAAAAGGTGCATTTCACTGTGTGTTTCGACGTAAATCTAGAAGCTATCTTATCTTATGCTGTTCACATCCCTCAGAGCCCCTTTGCACCCTACACTAACCATGTTCCTTGCATCCCAAACTTGATTATATCAATGAGTCAGATGAAGGAGTCATACACAAACTGGGAACAGCTGGTGCCCCATCACTGATCACCATATTTATTCCAATCATTCAAATGTGTACTTAAATGACTGTACAGCACGGTGACAGCCTTTCATCCAGTGAGTCAATGCAAGTTATTTTTCAGCCCAACTCATCCATGTTGACCAAAGGTGCCTACTACCCAAGCTGGACCCAACTGCTTGTGTTTGGCCCATATCCCTCTAAACCATTCCCATTCATGCACCTGTCCAAATGTCTTTTAAACACTGTAATTGTACCTTCTCTACCACATCCTCTGGCAGCTTGTTTCATATACCCACTGTGCAGAAAAAAAACTTGCCCCTCAAATTCCTATTAAATCTTTCTCCTCTCACCTTAAACCTATACTGTCTAGTTTTAGACTCCCCTACCCTGGGAAAAAGTCTGTGACCATCTACTCTATCTATGGACCTCATGATTTTATATACATCTATAAGCTCACCCTTCCTCCAGGGTAGAAATCCCAGCATATACTTATAAAACTCCAACTATCCAGTCCCAGCAATATCCTTGTGAATCTTTTCTGCACTCTCTCTGGCTAAATAACATCCATCCTATAGCATGGCAATCAGAACCAAACACAATATAGCAATGTAGAATAAAAATGCATATCTACAGGATGAATAATTTAAATTGAGGAGATCTGGTCCAGGTAAATTGGAGTCAAAGACTGGCAGACAGAAATGTTATGGCATATTGGGAGTCTTTAAAAAGGAAGTGGTTTAGATATAATTTATTCAAATTTTCGGAAGAGAAAAGGAAGGACAACAGAGTCTGTGTGATAAAGGAACTGGAGAACAAGCTGAAACAGCAAAGGATGTCAGGTTGATAATACAAGGAAGAAATCAGACTTTATAAGAAATAACAAGTACGAGTCATAAATAGAAAAAAAAAGGACAAGAAAAACAAAAAAAAAATCAGAAAATGCTAGAAATACTCCACAGGTCAGATAGTTTCTGTGGAGAGAGACACAGGATTAAGATTCTGAAAAGCCTGAAATGTTTATTCAATTTTTCATTCCACATACTTTTCCCCCCAAATTCCTGAATATTTCCATTATTCTTTATATTTAAATAAAAGACAACTTACCTCTGAGGGTTGGGTTCATTCTTTTGATCCCTTTGGTGAACAATCATTCGACACTTCCCAATGACACCATCTGGACGTGATATTCCCATGCCTTTAAAAGCAATCCTATTTGGAAAGAATTTTCAAAATAAATTAATCCCCATTACTTCTGTACAGATGAATGGAATTTATATCTGACAGCTCCTAAGAATATAGAAATTACAGCACAGTACAGGCCCTTCAGCCCACATTGTTGTGCTGACATTTTATCTTGCTCCAAGATCTATCTAACCCTTCCCTCCCACATAGCCCTCCATTGCTCTATCATTCATGTGTCTAAGAGTCTCTTAAATGTCCCTAATGTATCTGCCCCCACAACCTCTGCCGGTAGTGCGTTCCACACACCTGCCACTCTGTGTAAAAAAAAAACTTACCCCTGACATCCCCCTTTATATCCAATCACCTTAAAAATTATGCCCCCTCACGTTAGCCATTGTCACCCTGGGAAAAAGTGACTGTCCACTCGATCTATGCCTCTTATCTCGTACACCTCTATCAAGTCACCTCTCATCCTCCTCTTCTCAAAAGAGAAAAGCCCTAGCTCACTCAACCTATCCTCATAAGACATGCTCTCCAATCCAGGCAGCATCCTGGTAAATCTCCTCTGCACCCTCTAAAGCTTCCACATCCTTCCTATAATGAGGCGACTAGAACTAAACTCAAAGATTATTTTTCTTTTCCATAAAACTACAGAGCAGAGATCATTAAACTCAGATGAATATTTGCTTTTGCAAGCTAGCTTTTTCCATGTACTCAGGCATTTTGTTTTTTGCCTTCAAGCATTTCTCCAATTTCCTTTAAAGGCCATTACTTATAGACTGCATTCAACAGTCTCAGGCAATGATGTCCAATTTGAAACCACACGCTGTTAAAGAAGTTTTCTTCACTTTTCCCCTCCCTCACTTGGCTCCTTCTGCTGATTATCCTATCATCCTTCACCCCTCCTCCATCCACCCATCACTTACTGGCCCCCGTCTCACCCCTTCCCCTCTTCTCTATACTGGCTACTTTCCCTCTCCACTCTCAGTCCTGATGCAGGATCTTGACTCAAAAAGTCAACAATTCTTCTCCTCCCTCCACCACTCACAGACGCTGCTTGACACACTTGAGTTCCCCCAGCAGTTTATTTCCTCCAGTTTGCTTCTGGTTCTTTTGCCTTATATTGGTACCCCCGGGAGCTAGCCATCCTTAAGCCTTCAAAGTTGCTTAATGTGTGACCTGATAGCAGCCTAGCAAGGAAAAATTCACAAAGATTCATAGTTGTGCAGCACAGAAACAAGCCCTTCAGCCCACCAAGTCAGTGGTTACCATCAAGCACCTGTTTACACTTATTCCATGTTATTCTTCTCACACTCCTATTAATTTGCCACAGATTCTACCACTCACCTATACAATAGGGGCAATTTACAATAAACAATTAATATACCAACTTGCATGTCTTTGGGATTGGGAGGAATATGAGCAGCTGGAGGAAACCCACAGGAAGAACATGCAAACTCCACAAAGACAACAGGGATCAGGATTGAAACTGGGTAACTGGAGCTGCGAGGCAGCAGCTCTACTACCTGCACTACTGTGTTGCACCAGTGGAGTACCTCATATACCAAAACATTCGAGCTTTTTACATTCAAGGGAATACAGGTCAAATTTATGCAATCAATCCTAGTAATTAAACCCTTTAAGTCCTGGAATGATTCTTAGAAGTATATGCTGCACCTTTCCAGGGCAAATACTTCTTCCCAGAGTTTCAGTATCCAAAATTAAATGCAGTTGTCTGGTTGGGATCTGACCATGGCTTTAAACAATGAAGCATTACTTTCTCACTTTTGAGACAAAAACACCTTTCTAAAATCCTATTTTTGTATCTATGTGACAAATAAATCTTCTGATCCTCCATAGTTCCATAAAGAAAACATTTTCATTGAACATTCTTTAATCTAAAATGACAACCTTACATGTCCCCATGCTGAATGCAATTTGAAGGACTTAACTTGCATTCCTTTACAACTTCTGGCAGTTACTACTGGCATCTAAGTTAGCGCCATCTATTGCTAAACCTTGTGGAACACCATCATTGACATTTGTACAAATTTCAAACAATACTTGGGGAAATTAACAGGCTCACTGACTTGAGTGGATTCCTGCACTGACAATCATGCTTGCCTTTCCTCCACTAGAACCATAGAACAATACAGCACAATACAGGCCCTTCAGCCCATCATGTTGTGCTGCCCTTCAATCCACACCTAAGGCTATCTAACCCCTTCCTCCCACATATCCCTCTAACTTAAATTCCTCCATATGCTTATCTAACAATCTCTTGAACTTGTCCAATGTATCAGCCTCCACCACCACCCCAGGCAGCGCATTCCATGCGCCAACCACTCTCTGGGTGAGAAACCTCCCTCTGACATCTCCCTTGAACTTCCAACCCATTACCTTAAAGCCATGTCCTCTTGTTTTGAGCATTGGCACCTTGGGAAAGAGGCGCTGGCTGTCCACTCTATCTATTCCTCTCAATATCTTGTACACCTCTATCATGTCTCCCCTCATCCTCCTTCTCTCCAATGAGTAAAGCCCTAGCTCCTTTAGTCTCTCCTCATAATCCATACTTTCTAATCCAGGCAGCATCCTGGTAAATCTCTGCACCCTTTCCAACACCTCCACATCCTTCCTATAATGAGGCGACCAGAACTGGACACAGTACCTCTAAGTGTGGCCTAACAAGAGTTTTGTAAAGCTGCATCATCACTTCGTGGCTCTTAAACTCAATCCCACGATTTATGAAAGCTAACATCCCATAAGCTTTCTTAACTACCCTATCTACCTGTGAGACCAGATCCCTCTACTCCTCCACACTGTCCAGAATCCTGCCATTTACCTTGTACTCCATCTTGGAGTTAGTCCTTCCAAAGTGTACCACCTCACACTTCTCTGGATTGAACTCCGTCTGCTACTTGTCAGCCCAGCTCTGCATCCTATCAATATTACTCTGCAAGCTTTGACAGCCTTCCACACCATCCACAACACCACCGATCTTTGCGTCATCTGCAAACTTGCTAACCCAGCCTTCCACCCCCTCATCTAAGTAGTTAATAAATATCACAAAAAGTAGAGGTCCCAGAACCGATCCCTGTGGGACACCACTAGTCACAGCCCTCCAATCCGAATGCACTCCCTCCACCACAACCCTCTGCTTTCTACAGGCAAGCCAATTCTGAATCCACACAGCCAAGCCTCCCTGGATCCCTTGGCCTCTGACCTTCTGAAGACGCCTACCATGGGAACCTTGTCAAACACTTTACTAAAATCCATGTAGACCACATCCACTGCACTACCCTCTATCTTCCTGGTCACTTCCTCAAAGAACCCTATCAGGCTAGTGAGGCAAGATCTTCCCTTCACAAAGCCATGCTGGCTGTCCCTAATCAGTCCACGATTCTCTAAATACTCATAGATCCTATCTCTAAGAATCCTTTCTAACAGTTTACCCACCACAGACGCAAGGCTCACCGGCCTGTAATTCCCTGGACTATCCTTACTACCTTTTTTGAATAAGGGGACAATATCTGCCACCCTCCAATCCTCCAGTACCATCCCAGTGGACAACGAGAACTCAAAGATCCTAGCCAACAGTTCAGCACTCTCCTCCCTCGCCTCAGGAAGCAGCCTGGGGAATATTCCGTCAGGCCCCGGGGACTTATCTGTCCTAATATTTCCTAACAATTCCAACACATTCTCTCTCTTAATATCTGCATACTCTAGAACATTACCCTCACCTACACTGTCCTCAGCATCATCAAGACCCCTTTCCTTGGTGAATACTGAAGAGAAGTATTCATTGAGAACCTCACCCACTTCCACAGCTTCCAGGTACATCCTCCCACCTTTGTCTTTAATCGGACCTACCTTTACCCTAGCCATCCTTCTGCTCTTTACGTATGAGAAAAAAGCCTTGGGAATTCTCCTTAACCCTACTCGCCAAAGCCTTTTCATGTCTTCATCTCGCTCTCCTCAGCCCTTCAAGTTCCTTCCTTGCTACTCTATATTCCTCACGAGCCCTGTCCGATCCTTGCTGCTTCCACCTGATGTATGCTGCCTTCTTCTTCCTAACTAGTTGTTCCACCTCTCTCGTCACCCACGGTTCCTTCATCCTACCATTCCTTCTCTTCCTCACCGGGAAGAATTTATCCCTAACATCCTGCAAAAGATGCCTGAACATCGACCACATCTCCATAGTACATTTCCCTTCAAAATTGTCATCCCAATTTACACTCCCAAGTTCTCGCCTTATAGCCTCATAATTCGCCTTTCCCCAATTAAATATCTTCCCGTCCTCTTTGCTCCTATCCCTGTCCATGACAATTCTAAAGGTTATGGAGCAATGGTCACTGTCCCCCAAATGCTCGCCCACCAATAGATTTGTCACCTGTCCTGGTTCATTCCCTAAAACTAGATCTAATATGGCGTTCCCTCTAGTCAGCCTGTCAACATACTGTGTCAGGAACCCGTCCTGGACACACTTAAACTGTGCCCCGTCTAAACCCTTGGCACTAAGCAGATGCCAATCAATATTTGGAAAGTTGAAGTCTCCCACTATAATAACCCTGTTTTTTTCGCATCTTTCCAAAAACTGCCTCCCAATCTGCTCCTCAGTATCCTTACTGCTACCAGGGGGCCTATAGAATACTCCCAGGAGGGTAACTGCCCCTTTCTTGTTCCTAACTTCCACCCATATTGACTCTAGAGAGGATCCTTCTACATTATCTACCCTTTCTGCAGCTGTAACAGTGTCCCTGATCAGTACTGCACATTTATCTCAGCTAAGCCACGTTACAAGTGCCACAATAATTGCTTGTGTGAGCTGCAACTTTTTCAAAATTGTTTAAAGATTGCAGTGTACTTCTACCGACTCATCAGTACTGGCACTGATATAATTACCAGCATCTGTACAACTAGATTATGGTTTTACCATCAAAATTCACACTTGTGTTACCAAAGGCCAGATTCTTTATATGGGTTTTCTAATGCAATAGATCAGGAAATGCTGGGATATGAAAGTAAGATCGCACCTTTAAGAGTGAAATCTATTCATAAATTATTTTTCATCAGGTGTAGCTTTAACATTGTTATTAATATAACTGTGAAATGTTAAAAAGGCAAAAATGTGAATTTTGCAAATTATTTTTTATCCCTTATCTAAAATATCAATGAATTATTCTCAAATCTCCCACAATGCAGCATTCCTTACAGATTGCAAGAATAGAATGGCTCAGCTATGCTTAGTTTTGATACTTACAACACATTAAAATTTTATAATTCAAAGAAAGACAGAGATAATGATCAACAACCTACATAATTCAAAGAGATTTAATCTTTACCTTGGAACAGCATTATTAAATAAACACCCACCTGTTGTAGATGTCATCATCTTCCCCTCCCCAGCCCCAATAATCATTGGGGAAGCCATTGATTCTTTCATGCTGCTCTCTACTTAAGGCTGAAATTCCACCGAAGTACTGCCTGTATGGCAGGCTGAAACAAATAATTTTACAATTTATCTTTCAGTACTTTCAAAAACAAAAGTAACCAAATTTATGTCATAAATTTTTTGAACTAGTTTAAAGATTATGCACAACCGAGGGGTTGCCTTTCACCTATAGGAACTGACCTCTCACTTTACTGAGTCTTACACCCTTTCCTTCCCAAGTGCTTTATATTTGTCTCTTGTCATCTCTTAATAGCAATGCTGATGAGTATATTTGCTACATTTTTCTTTGTTTTAAAGTACAAAATTGCAGTCATGTGCTAAACTGAAATTCAGCTTGAAGTGTAGAAGCATCATCCTAATCATCACCACTTTGCAAGAATCTTTGAGCTACTGTGCTAGCCTGTACTATCTTCCCACCTGGTTGTGCGGCAAACTACTTGTGGTAAGAAAAAAAAAGTCACCATAGATCCATACCATAAGTCACCACCTATGTAAAAGCAAGCCAAGTGATTATGAAAAGGTATTACTATGTTTGATATACCTCACAATAATTGCTTGAGAGACAATAGGTAGAGGAAATACAATGGAGGTAGTTTACATGGATGTAGTTTAAGGAAACAAGTACTTTCATACTATTAGTTATTTTACTTTACAAGGTTGAGGACATTGTGTTAAACAACTCCATGAGGGTACTACTTATATTATCAACCAACACTACAGAAATACATCAAAATACAAACTATAAATGTTGGAAATCTGAAATAAAAACAGAAAATGCTGGAAACATCCAGCACAGTGGGCAGCATCTGCAGAAAGAGAAATAGAAATAATTCCTATTAGGTTGCAGGTTGTTCATCAGAACTGGGAAAGCTTTAAGCTGCAAAGAGGGATGGAGGGGACGAAGACATCTAATATGTTGGCTAATATTCACAAAGCATCTTTTTAAAAGATTAGCGAGGACCGTTTGAGAGATTGAAAGCAACAAAGAGACGATGCTACAGCTGTGAAATAGAGGCCAGAGCCGTTGCTGAACCCAAGGCCAAAAGTAGATGCTGGATTGCCCAGCTTATCAGACCGTGTCAGAAAAACTGAGTTAAATTAAAGATGGATAACTTTACAACAGAACTGGCCAGTTCTGAACAAACTGAAAAATAGTTACCTGAAACTGTTCAGCAACGGCCCATGGAGTCAACTGCTGAGAGAAAGAAAAGTGAACCCATTTCTTTACCAGCTAGCCACTTAAAAATACATGTCATGGTCTTACCGGAAACCAAATTTATCCATTGACACAGCCAGATGTCTTGGCTGGCTGTAACACTTGTAGATATTACGGTCATCCATTGGAATCAAATCAACATCACTGAACACAAAGCAGTTGTAGTCATATTCCTTCAAAGCTTCCACGAAACCCACGTTGAGAAGTTTGGCTCGATTAAAAGTTTCTTCTCCATGCTGGAAAAAAAAATTAATTTGGAGAAATGAGACAAAGCATCAAATTAGGGTGCAATTTTTAATTTTTTAAGCTATCAGAATTTACCTTTTATTGAATGATGGTAGAATAAAATATACCTGATATTAACATTCAAGTGTTATGTAAGAAATTAAAGGGTCAATATACACTCAAATTATATTATTTGTCAAGCCGTTATTAAACCATGCACTTCAGTAAAGTCAGTAGTAATTAAAGCAAAAAAAAATGCAAATGCTGGGAATCTGAAACAAAAACAGAAAACATTGGAAGTACTCAGCAGATCAAGCAGTATCTATGGGGTGAGAAACTGAGTTCCGGTCAATGACACATCATTAAAACTGGAAAATGTGAGCAAGCAAATTGTAGAGGTTGAGGAGAGGAAAGAACAGATGTAATGTCAGCGATAGGATGCAGCCCAAAGTTGTCAAAGTAACAATAACAAGGCAGAAAAGAGAAAATAAAAGAAACAAAATCAAAACAGAAATTTACAGCTATATTTGTGGATAGGGTTTTAAAAAAAGTAATGATTGCCCAAATTCAATATTGTGCAGAATACTGTAACATGCAGAGAGAGAAAATGAAGTGATATTTCTCAAGCTTACTTTGAGCATGGTTAGTACAATGTAGCAGGCCATAAACAGTGAGGTCAGTGTGGGAGGGAATGGAGAATTAAAGTGACAGGCATCTGAATAGTGGGAAGGCAAGAAGTAAAAGGCAGGTGTACCAACTCCCACGGAAAGTGCTGCAAGAAGTGGAATGGTTAGTAATGGACGAGCAAACCAGGAAGTCATACAGTGAATAGTCCCTTCAGAATGCTGAAAAGGGAGGGGCAGATGCATCTGATAATGGAATCTAATTGAAACTGGTGAAAATTATGGAGATTGTGAAGGATGATTCATGGAACATGGAGGCTGGTGGGCTGGAAGAGCAGGACAAGGAGAGCCCTATCCTCGTTCTGGCTGGGGGGGGGGGGGGGGGGGGGGGGATGAGAGAAATGCAGGAAATATTGGAGATACAATTGAGAATCCTGTAAACTATAATAAAGGGGAAGTCATTATTAGGAAAGGGAAGACATCTTAAAAAGGCACTCGTGTGTAAAAAGTATTGTCTTCAGAGCAGATACAATGGAGGGAGAGGTGTGGTTGAGAAAGCTGTGGGGGGGGGGGTTGGGGGAAGGGGGTCTCTGGGCTTGTAATGGATATTGGCACTAACTGGTCCGCTGAGATGAGATGGAGATGTCAAGAAAGGAAACAGTCAGATATAGACCATGTAAAAGTGAGAGCAGGGTGGAAATGAGCAGTCAATACAATGAGTGAAAGCAACAACAGTTCTCAATGTAACGTAAAAGGGTTGAAGATCGTGAGTGGAGCTGAATGGGACTGAAACAAGGCTGTTCCACACATCCAAAGAGACAGACATAGCCTTGGACCCACACGAGTTCCTATAGCTGCACTTTTGATCGGCAGGAAGTGAATGAACAACTTCTCCTTTATCTTCATTGTAACAACTAGTTCAGCCAGGTGAAGACAGTGGTAGCAGAGGGGTCTGGTTGGGCCAATCTCCCTACAACGGGTGGGAGGGGGAAGACATGAGGGACCCTCAGACCATCCCCCATCAGGAAGGTCTTAAAGACCTCTCCTTCGTTCTGCACTACATTGGGACACCGGACATGTCCTCTACCAGTTTAACAACTTCCGATTCCCTGGCTCCCACTACCTCACCTTCACTATGGATGTCCACACTTTATACACCTCCATCCCCCACCAGAAACATCTTAAAGTTGGGTGAAAGGGCACAAGGACTCCTGGCCAAGGAAATGGGCATGGAGATCAAGTCAGCAGAAAAAGAACTCAATGTCACATAGGGTTCAGACTTTTTTTTAAAGATGGGACCTAGGGCATGAAGCCAAGGCTTCTGTTGAGGGTTCACCATTTGGAATCAGAGAGGGGAAGATCAAAAGGCAGAATGAAAACATAGCAAATTCAGCATTTTCAATTATCCTCAAAGACCAAAGTAGACATCTGTGTGTGGGGCTGAAGGAGATGGGAGAGGTGCTCAATAAATATGTTTTTACTGTGGAGAAAGAAATGAAGACTTCCTTTGGCACAAGCTGTCTCCAACCTCACCCTCCTTCCACCTGGCTCCATCTACCTTTTTGCCCAATTCCACCTATCATCCTGCCTGTCTCCCAACTCTACCCCTCCCTGGTTCCATTTACCCATCATTCTTCACCCATCCAGTCCATCAATCAGCTACTAGCCTGTCTCGCCACTCCCCCTCACCTCTTTAGACTGGCTATCTCCCCTCTCAACCTGAAACATGAACAGTTTCTTCCCCTCCCCCCCACCGCCCCCCCCCCACCCCCCACACAGATGCTGCTCAACCTTCTGAGTTGCACGGAGTATCCTGGTGTGGGAAAGAAGTGTGGAGGGATTGGATGTTTATGGTAAAGGTGAGTTATTTGAGACCAGGAAACTGGAAACTGTTAAAGTGGTAAATGAGAAGAAACTGAACCAGGAGAGAAAGAAGCAGTTCGAGGTAGGAAAAAATAAATTCTGTGGGGCTACCAGAGTAGTCCTGCTTGTGGATCTTAATGAAGAGGTAGAACTGGGCTATGCAACAAGGAATAGGAGAGTAAGGTTCATAGGAGACCATCTTCTAAGAAAATGAGGTCAGTGATTGGCTGGGAGGCAGGTTGATGTTCAGTGATGGGATCCTACCACTGGGGAAGAGGAGATTTTTGAGTCGACATTTGACCTCTGCAAGATAAAGGTCAGTTTGCCAAACCACAACAATACCTCTTCAGCAGGTTTGATGACAGTGAAGGGGTTGGTCATTAGTGGAATGCTGCAAGTTCAGAGGAAGGTTAGAGTCAGGGCTATGCAAACACTGAGACTGTCAAATGTTGGGTTGATAGTTAATGAATAAATTGAGAGGCCAGAAGGAGTCCAGTTGCATTTGAGAATTCTGGAGTTGGGTGAAAGGGCACAAGGACTCCTGGCCAAGGAAATGGGCATGGAGATCAAGTCAGCAGAAAAAGAACTCGATGTCACATAGGGTTCAGACTTTTTTTTAAAGATGGGACCTAGGGCATGAAGCCAAGGCTTCTGTTGAGGGTTCACCATTTGGAGTCAGAGAGGGGAAGATCAAAAGGCAGAATGAAAACATAGCAAATTTAGCATTTTCAATTATCCTCAAAGACCAAAGTAGACATCTGTGTGTGGGGCTGAAGGAGATGGGAGAGGTGCTCAATAAATATGTTTTTACTGTGGAGAAAGAAATGAAGACTTCAGAACCTGAGAGAGTTGATGGGGATGTCTTAGGGATAGTCCGCATTACAAGAGAGGTGGTGCTGGATGTCTTAAAATGTATTAAAATAGATAAATCTCCAGGGCCAGATCAGGTATATTCAAGAAAACTGTGGGAAGCTAGAGAAGAAATTGCAGGAGCCCTGACTGAAATATACACATCTCCGTAAGGCACAGGTGAGGTACCAGAGGTCTGGAGGGTGGCCAATGTTGTGCCTTTATTTAAAGGCTGAAAAGAAAAACCTGGGAAGTATAGTAACTTTACAGATGACACTAAAATAGGTGGTGTTGTTGACAGTAAAGATGGTTATCAGGATTTTCAGAGGGATCTTGATGAGCTGGGTAAGTGGGCCAAGGAATGGCAAACAGTTTAATTCTGATAAGTGTGAGGTGTTGCATTTTGGGAAGACAAATGATGGTAGGACTTTCACAGTGAATGGCAGGGCCCTGGAGAGGGTTGTGGAACAGAAGGACATAGGAGTTCAAGTACAAGGTTCCCTGAAAGTGGTGAAGGCAGCTTCTGGCACACTGGCCTTCATCAGTCAGGGCGCTAAGAACAGAAGTTGGGATGTTATGTTCCAGTTGTATAAGATATTGGTGAGGCCCCATTTGGAATATTGTCTTCAGTTTTGGTCACCATGCTATAAAAAGCTGCTATTAAACTGGAAAGAGGCAGAGGAGATTTATGAGAATGTGGCAGGACTTGAGAGACTGAGTTGTGGAGAGAGGTTGAGCAGGTTGGGACTATTTTCATTGGAGTGTAGGAGAATGAGAGGTTATGTTATAGAGGTGTATAAAATTATGAGGGCCATAGATAGGGTGAACATGAACAGTCTTTTCCCAGGGTTAGGGAGTCGAGAGCTAGAGAGCATAGGTTTAGGTGAGGGGGAGAGATTTATAGGAACCCAAGGGGCAACTCCATATATGGAATAAGCTGCCAGAGGAAATGGTTGAGGCAGGAAAGGCTCTTGGATAGGTACATTGATAGGAAAGGTTGAGGAATATGGGTCAAACGCAGGCAAATGGGAGGCAGTTAGCTGGGCATCTTGGTCAGCACAGACCAGTTGGGCTGAAGGACCTGTTTCCATGCTGTATGACTAAGACTCTATAATTAACCACCCTTTTCCTCTCCATTGGTGGGGCTGAGTCTATTTTTTCCCCCCAATTTGTTTACGTTCCCTCACCCAGCAACCAGTTCTTAAAGTGATTATTGCTATGACAACCTTGGTCCATACCCTATCACAGTCATTTTGTTTTAACCGTAGGGAGGGGAAGACGCAGAGAGAAGAATCTGTTTTCTCACTTTTCCACTCTGAAGGATCCTTGACCTGAAATGTCAATCCTGTTTCTTTCCCCATGATGGTTTCCAACATTTCCTCTTTGTTAGTAGAAATCAATAATGGCAAAGGATTGTGCTTTCATTTCAATATAATCCTACTTTGTGTTCCTTCTCAGGCTCTTAAATAAATACATTAAATGTGTAAGTACTTGGGTGTTCCATGTATCAATAATAATTATACTTAATTTGAAGTAGAGGTAACTATTTAGTTTCACCACATTAGGAAAAGCTTTAGCAGCTTGTGTTTGCTCATTAACTTGGTCCCTATTGTAATGCGAGTCATTGGTATCAAATGTCTTTTCCGAGAGAGAGAGAATTTTGTAGTTTCATTAGAGAAGCATTGGTGAAAAATGATGATTGCTCTTTCAAAGCTCAAATTTCAGGACCGCTGCAGGCAATTTACAAACCCTCTAATCCTCGAGGCATAAGAGCACCAAATGGCATGAAATTGCAGAAGCTATTTTTACATTCACACAGAAAGGAGGAAATTACCAGGAACTTCAAAAGGTGGCATCAATTGACTACAGACGTCTTGGACAAACTTATGTACCTGCTCAGCACAACTACATTGTCCTGGATGCCAGGCATTCTCATGAAACAACAGCAAGGTACAAACTATGTTAAATGTTTGGGCAAACAGAACTCAATAATTAATAGACTTTTTTTTTAAAAAGTGGGATTACATGCTGAAATTCAACTGATCATGGTTATTCCTTCATATATACATTTAAGCAGACATACAGAGCTCTGCTATTGGAGAACTCTGACACAGTGCCAGGTATTTCAAGCCAACTCCAGGCAATTGTGATACATTTTCTGTAGCTACTGGTTTCAAACCAACAGTACAACATAATCCCACCCATAGATACAAAGATTGTGTTCAGAGTAAATGAAAAAATGAATCTGCATGAAAGCTGTCTGCTTAAATATTTCAAGATTTTCGGACTGAATAGATTTCTGTGGGACAGAGGGGGAGAGAGTGAAACATCAGATTAGTGTCTGAAGTTGCAACAACATATTCCAAAATGTCTTTTTATAAATAGTTTGGCAACAAATCTAGTGAAAATTACAGTCAAAAGGCCCAATTCTTTTCACAATACTGGGCCCCAACAAATGAAATCACACAGAATAGGAGGAACAGACCACAGTCCCTTAAACTTGCTCTTGTTATTCAATGCATCATAGTTGGCTTTCTACCCCAATATTTACAAACGCCTTGCCCATGTTCTACCAGTCTTGACCTTTAATAAATTTAGTGTCCTAGCATCTACAGCCATTCCAAAATACAGCTCTTTTAAAGTTCAAGCAACCTCCTCTGAATGAAGAAATCTCATCAGTCCCAAATAATAAACTCCTTTTCCTCAGATTATTGTTCTAAAATTTCCAGCCAGAGGAAACAGCACAATCTAAATTTAGTGTCTGTCCCACCAAACCCTCCAAGCATCTTATATTTTTCAGCAAAATCACCTGTCAACCATCTAAACTCCAGAGAGCATAGGTCAGTTCTACTCAGTCTCTCATTAGGAACCACTCTCATCCAGAGATTAATTCAGTGATTATTTCCTGCATCTATTCTAATGCATGCATAGAACATAAAACAGTACAGCACAGGAACAGGCCCTTCAGCCCATGATTTAGTGCCAAACTAATTAAACTAGTAATTAAATCCCTTCTGCCTATATCATGTCCATATCCCTCCATTCTCTGCACATTCACGTGCCTGTCTAAGAACCCCTTAAACACATCTATCGTATTAGCCTCCACAGCCACACATTACAGCGCATTCCATGCACCCATCAATCTCAGTGTAAAAAAAAACTTTCCCCGCACATCTCCTTTGAACTTACCCCCTCTCATCTTAAATGCATGCCCTCTAGTATTAAACATTTTGACCCTGGAAAAAAGATACCGGTGGTCATAAACTTCGATTAGGTCTCTTCTCAGGCTCCACCACTAAAGAGAAAACAACCCAAGTTTGTCTAAATCTGCAAATGCCCTCTAATCCAGACAGCATCCTGGTAAATCTTTTCTGCACCCTCTCCAAAGTCTCCATATCCTTCCTATAATGGGTTGACCAGAACCATAGGACAAGAACCATAGAACAATACAGCACAATACAGGTCCTTTGGCCCACCATGTTGTGCTGCCCTTCAAACCACACCTAAGACTATCTAACCCCTTCCTCCCACATATCCCTCTAACTTAAATTCCTCCATATGCTTATCTAACAATCCCTTGAACTTGTCCAATGTATCAGCCTCCACCACCACCCCAGGCAGCGCATTCCATGCGCCAACCACTCTCTGGGTGAAAAACCTCCCTCTGACATCTCCTTTGAACTTCCCACCCATTACCTTAAAGCCATGTCCTCTTGTTTTGAGCATTGGCACCCTGGGAAAGAGGTGCTGGCTGTCCACTCTATTTATTCCTCTCAATATCTTGTATTCCTCTATCATGTCTCCCCTCATCCTCCTTCCCTCCAATGAGTAAAGCCCTAGCTCCTTTAATCTCTCCCCATAATCCATACTCTCCAATCCAGGCAGCATCCTGGTAAATCTCCTCTGCACCCTTTCCAACACCTCCACATCCTTCCTATAATGAGGCCACCAGAACTGGACACAGTACTCCAAGTGTGGCCCAACCAGAGTTTTGTAAAGCTGCATCATCACTTTGCAGCTCTTAAACTCGATCCCACGATTTATGAAAGCTAACATCCCATAAGCTTTCTTAACTACCCTATCTACCTGCGAGGCAAATTTCAGTGATCTGTGGATATGAACCCCCAGATCCCTCTGCTCCTCTACACTGTCCAGAATCCTGCCATTTACCTGTACTCCACCTTAGAGTTCGTCCTTCCAAAGTGTACCACCTCACACTTCTCTGGATTGAACTCCATCTGCCACTTGTCAGCCCAGCTCTGCATCCTATCAATATCCTTCTGCAAGCTTCTACAGCCCTCCACACTATCCACAACACCACCGATCTTTGTGTCATTTGCAAACTTGCTAACCCAGCCTTCCACCCCCTCATCTAAGTCATTAATAAATATCACAAAAAGTAGAGGTCCCAGAACCGATCCCTGCGGGACACCATTAGTCACAGACCTCCAATCTGAATGCATTCCCTCCACCATAACCCTCTGCTTTCTACAGGCTAGCCAATTTTGAATCCACACAGCCAAGCTTTCCTGGATCCCTTGGCCTCTGACCTTCTGAAGAAGCCTACCAGAAATGAATGCAATACTCCAGATACAGCCCAACTAGAGTTTTATAAAGCTGTAACATAACTTCCCGACTCTTGAACTCAATGCCTCGGCTAATAAGAGCAAGCATGCCGTACGCCTTCTTTACCAACCTATCAACCTGTGCAACCACTTTCTGGGAGCTATGGACTTGGGCCCCAAAATCCTTCTGTACATAACACAGTTAAGGGTCTTGCCATTAAGTGTGCTGTTCCTTTATATTTGATCTCCCAAAGTGCAACACCTCACATTTGACTGGATTAAACTCCATTTGCCATTTCTCCACACATATCTGCAACTGATCTAGATCCTGCTGTATACTTTGGCAATGTTCTATGCTATCCACACCACCATTCTTTGTATCGTCTGCGAACTTACCAATCCACCCATCCACATTTTCTACCAGGTCACAGCAGAGGTCCCAGTACAGATCCCTGCAGAACAACACTAGTCACGGACCTCCAACCAGAATACATCCCATCGTATTGTGTCTTCTATGAGCAAGATAATTCTGAATCTAAACAGCTAAGTCACTGTGGATCCTAGGCATCTTAATCTTCCGGATGAGCCTACCACGAGAGACCTTGTCAAACACCTTTCTAAAATACATGTAGACAACATCCACAGCTCAACCTTCATTACCTTCTCAAAAAACTCAATCAAATTAGTAAGACATGACTTGCCTCTGCACAAACCTATGCTGACTGTCCCTAACTAAGCCATGGTTTTCTCAGTGCTCATAAATCCATCCCCAAGAATACTCTCCAATAGCTTCCCTACCTCTGACATGAGACTCACCGCTCTATAGTTTCCAGGATTATCCCCATTTCCTTTCTTGAATAACTGAAGGACATTAGCTACTTGAAAGTCCTCTGGGACCTCACCTGTGGCTACAGAGGACAGAAAGATCTTGGTCAAGGCCCTAGTAGTCTCATCTCTTGCCTCTCTCAATAACCTGGGGTATATTCCATCAGGCCTGGGGACTTACCACCTTAAATGTTCTTTCAAGAGACCCAACACTACCTCTATCTCAAAATGCCCTTGCATTTTAGCATGCTCCAACTCATCTCACTATCCTCCATATCCTTCTCCTTGGTGAACATCAACGCAAAGTACTCATTTAGGACCTCATCCTCATCCTCTGCCTCCAAGCACGTTCCCTCCTTTATCCTTGAGTGGTCCCACCCTTCCCTTAGTTTTTCTCGTGCTCTCGGTGTATGTATAGAATGTCTTTGGATTCTCTTTAATCCTACTCACCAAGGACCTTTCCTGGCCCCTCCTGGCTCTAATTCCTCATTTCCCAATACCAGGTCCATTATGGCCCTTGCTCTCGTTGGGCTATCTACATACTGATTGAAGAAACTCTCCTGGATCCACCGAACAAATTTTGCTCATCTAGACCACCTGCACTGAGGAGGTTCCAGTCTACATTGGGGATGTTAAAGTCACCCATGACAATTTTACAGCTTTCCCTAATCTGCCTGCATATCTGTTCTTCAACGTCCCAGTGCCTGTTGGAGAGTCTTTAGTATAATCCCATCAGAGTGGTTGCACCTTTCTTATTTTTGAGTTCTATCCATTTGGACTCAGTGGATGAGTTCTCCCTTATGTCCCCTCTGAGTGCAGCTGTGATATTGTCACTGATTAATAGTGCAACTCCATCCCCTCTTTTATTTCCCTCCCTTTCCTTTCTAAAACATCGAAACTGTGGAACATTAAGCTTCCATTCCTATCCCTCTCTGAACCAAGTCTCTGTGATGGCCACAACATCATAGTTCCATGTACTGATCTGCTCTGCTCTAAGTTCATCACCCTTACCCTTTATATTCCTAGCACTAAAACAAACACAATTCAACCCTTCTGTCCCATAGTGTATGTTATCTTGCTCCTGCCCATCCTTGCTTACAGACTTACTGAACATGACATCTACCTTCACGTGTTCTGGTTCCCATCCCCCTGCAAACTAGTTTAAACCCTCCTGAGTAGCACTTGCAAACCTCCAGGCCAGGACATTGGTTCCCCTCCAGTTAAGGTCCAATCTATCCCTCTTATATCTGTCACCCTTGGCCCAGAAGCAGTTCCAATGATCCAAGAACCTGAAACCCTGCCCACTGCACCAGTTCCTTAGCCACACATTCATCTGTTCCATCTTTCTATTCCTGCCCTGACAAGCATGTGGCACCATGAGTAATCCAGAAATTACTACCTTGAAGGTCCTGTTTTTCAGCCTCTTTCCTAACTCCCTAAACTTACTGTGCAGGACCTCTTCCCCCTTTCTACTTATGTTGTTGGTGCCAAGGTGCACCACGCCCTCTGGCTGCTCACCCTCCCCCTAGAGCATGTTCTGCAGCTGAGACACCCTGGTGTCTCTTTTGCAGCCACAGAATCTCCTGTCTGTCCCCCTAACTATAGGGTTTCCTGTCACTATTACTTTGCCTGACTTTACCCTTCCCTGCTGAGCCACAGTGCCACTGACCTGGCTGCTGCTGCGCCCTGATAGGTCATTCTCCATCATCCCCATCACCCCCACCACCCCCAGCAGTATCCAAAGGGGTATACTTGTTGCTGAGAGGAATGGCCACAGGGGAACCATGCATCATCTGCCTGCTCCCTCTACCTTTCCTGGTGGTCACCCAGCTATTTGATGCCTGCACCTTAAGTGCGACCAATTGCTAAGTCTATGATGTTCTCAGAATCCTGGACGATCCTAAGTACGTCCAACTCCAGCTCCAGCTCCTTAATGCAGTTAGCCAGGATCTGCAGCTCAGCACACTTCTCACAGGTGAAGTCATCAGGGTCATTGGCAGTCTCCCTGATCCCTCACATCTTGTAGGAGGAGCATGCCACTGCCCTAACTGGTATCCCAGATACCCTAATAGGGGGAGTAATTCTAAGGAAAACCTTACCTGCCCCTACCTGTTTCTGCTGCTCAGCCTCCTCTCACTGAAGCCTCAGCACAACACTTACAGCTCAAACAAGGCCACTCCCAAAATGGCCACTCAGTTGGAGCCTGCGTCCCTTTTATACCCGAAAAGCAACTTTTAAAATGCTCCTGGCTTCTCCCCTCTGCTGCTCAGCCTGATGGGACTGGAAACTGAGAAAGGCGTGTCATTTCTTAATTAAGACCAGGTGGTAGAATAAGTACTTGATTGTTTATGTTAAGTGTACAAGTGGCTCTAATTCCAAAATTTGGTTCCATTGATTTCGAGGAGGCACATTTTTGAATAGAGTACAGCATGCAGCTGTTACTGTATAAAAGGCATTTAATGTTTTAGAGCAAGAGAGCGCAAGAGAACAAGTGGAGTCCACTTTGTGTTAACCTGTAGAGGGAAACAGGTATTTGTGTGGACGGCCACGTCTCGAATGCCTTTCGGGGTGGCAAATACTTCAGAACAAAGCAATGGAGATCATCAGTGATTGAGGTGTCGTATGGGTTCCACCGTGGAACATTTGGATTTCGTAATTTCTCTATATTTTCTCTCTACATTTTCTCTGCAGTCAACGGTGGTTTTGCAAAAGCCTTTGCTCATGTTTCACCTTACGACTTGCTGAACTGAACTTTGAGACTTATTCCTGGACTTGGAGTTTGGGAATTTGCCACACACACACTGAGTTTAGTTTTGGGGATTATATTAGATATCTAACATTTTTACTTTTCTTATTATCATAAGAAGTTATTAATAAAATAGTTTCTAACACTTATACATGACTCGGTGTGTTTCTATTGTTGTTGGTACGTAACAGTACCAAAGATTCACAGTTCTCACTTCAGGAAAGGAAAACTAGTCTGGGTGATCATAATTGAGCAGTTTCTGCAACAACCTTTCCAAAACATCTAGTTACACTCAGTGCTCTGTTCTCAAAGAACACCTATACAGATGCATAGCTGGGCAACATCTCCTTTTCTTCACTGAAAACATCTGGGCTAACTCTAGTGCTCCTACTATTCCCGTGTTCAGACGCAATAATTCAACAAACATCAGCAATTTAACCTGAGAACTGCCTGATCTTTCTGCCTAATTATACCACATGACACCATCCCAAAAGACAGTGCCACAGACATGCTACAATAGTAAAACATAAGATTAAGACAACATCATAGATTTTAGATTAAAGACATTGTTGAACAGATTAATTGATAACAAGGAGAATTTCTATCAACAGCTGAAGACACTAAGAATTTTAAAAGGAAGGAAAGCAAATTAAAGAAAAATAGGACATATGGGGAGGATGCAAGCATGAATATCCAGACTAACAGCTGAACAGCAAAACTGAAGCGCATCAAGAGCTCAGGTTGACAAATCCGTTTGCTATGTGCAAACTGGCTGGTGTTTCTCCCATTACATCAATGACTTCTCAAAGGTTGGCTGTAAGGTGCTTTAGGACATCCTGAAAGAAATGCATTGAAATAGCATTTTTCTTTCTGTTTTCTCCAAGTGGTTAAAATTTTTAATTGATAAGTAGTCAAGCTGATACTGATTAGTATGAGATCAAAAACATTACAATCAGCTTAGTTCATACAAGTTTCTACTTAATCCAAACCTAGTTAAGTCCCTTGTTTAAAGGAAATCAGTTTTCATGGGCATGCCAATGGGCACTCAGTTCTACGTGGTTTCAAAACTAGTAGAGCTGAAAGAATTCCTAAAGTAGGATGCACTTTAAGCAGCACAAAATCAGAAAGGCAGATCCTTTTCCTTGCTCAGATGCAAGAAGTCAGTGTGGAATACTAATTCCCAGTCCAACATCAGAATGAGCCACAAATCTCATGTGCGATCTGTCATCAACACTAGCATCTTCTCACCACCCGGCTATACCATCTCCGCAAACTGCACCCTTGTATGCTAACAACAATATCAATTTTCCACTCAAGCAGACACAGTATGCTCAATGAATTTTGTAGCAACGTGGCCTACATAGGTTAGGTGGAATGTACCAAAGCCATCGAACCTACACAGGCCACGTTGCAACAAAATTTCCAGTGCACTCGAGCTCACGTTTACCAAAAACTGCAGAGAGGCAGCTCATCAGGTGAAGTGTGGCCTCATCCAGAACTTCTTGCCTGAAAAAAGTGGGAAATTGAAATCACTGTAATGGTAGTGAATTATAGTCTGTGAAATTCAATGGAATTGTGTTACTGAAATTGATTTGCTCTGAAATAGCAAAATGTAGCTAAGCATGGCAATCCTTCATTACATACATTGAATTTGGAATTATTTAGTCTCTTAAAATAGTCATAATACAAAAGGCAAAACATGTTCAGTGGTGGGATTCCACAGGAAGCACCAATGGCCTGTGCCCCATTGCTTTCCTTAGGCCCAAATAGCTGTGACTTGCTTCTCAAAAAGATCACGAGGCCCACTGATCATATAGTGATTGCAGATTCATGTGATTTAAGTTGTTTCTTTACTAGCATATCAATCTTGTAATAATGACAGACAGAAAAAATATAGGTGTTTTTTTTATATATACAACAAACAAGATGCTGGAGGAACTCAGCAGGCCAGGCAGCATCTGTGGAGAAAAGCAGGTGGTCAACGTTTTGGGTCAGGACCCTTGATTTCCACTCAGCTGCCTGGCCTGCTGAGTTCCTTCATATAGTGTTTTTCATATAGATTCCAGCAGCTGCAGTCCTTTGTTTCTTGACTTCACCAGCCATTAGTGCTGTATTGCACACTTGTGTGGCACTTATCATCTTTCTGTCACCTCTTGATGTCCTTTGGTGTTCTACTAGTCATTAAATACAGAGCTTGACTTCTGATCACAAGCATGCAATCGCTGCTGGATGTTATGGTCGGATATCAAGCCAGTGTTGTTTTCTATGGAAGGTTCATCCATTTCAAAAGAGCTGCCGTAAGCAAAGAGAGCTGATCAAGATCAAAAATAGAGACAAGAAACTGGAGAAGCTGGAATCTGGGGGCATAAAGCAGTCCTGAAATGTCAACCATCCCTTTGCATCCACAGATGCTGCCTGACCCAATGAGTTCCTCCAGCAGTTTGTTTTTTGCTCAAAATCAAAAACATCCCATCGATACAGTTTGCTGCCCTGCTGCAGCAAATGCTCATCCTTGATTTTTTTAAAAAACACTATATTTACAACTTTCAGGAACAATTGGGTCATATGAATTAGATTTACAACAGAAACACTTTGCTGAAATAACAGAAGTTTTGGGTGTTAGCTTGAACAGAAATATTTTGATAAGCTAAAAACAAAAGACAGACAGGAAAAAAAAGTTATTCATTAAACTATTATACTGTATTGAATTTCTTGGTCTCCCACAAGAAAAAGGGACCAACATCAGACATAATTAATGGCCATTTTCCTTTCAGTTAAAAATAAGCATATAGTGCCCAGAAATACCAGTTCCTTAAAGTGCACAAAGTATTTCACTTTACCGACCCAGCCGAGCAGAGCACTAGTTCTTCCTTCTCCATCTCAGCTATCTAGTGCAGGCAGAGATAGATGTAATCAGATTCCTTTGCAACCTTCACAATCTCAAAGTGTTCTGCAGAAGACAGAAGAAACAAGCACAGATCTAGAAAAAAAAAGCAAGTGGGTTTCAGGTGGGGCAGGGGAAGGGAAAGAAGAAAAAAGATGAATGCAGTGTATATTAAAATAGCAGAAGAAACATTTCCAGAAACTTGACTCTTCCCCCTCCCAACACCAGCATCTAACATTGAATAAGAATTTTAGAAACTGCCATCTTATTTGCTGCAAGTAACTTCAATGTTACATTAAAGTAGGAAACATTTCAAGAATATGTCTACTGACATTCACAACACAGGCAAGTTGCTTTTGATACTCAAGCATAATTAATTTTGTAAATCATCAAGGATGTTGCAAACATTGTTCGGGTGCCTGCTAAAAATCATTTCTTTCTTATTTTGTGAAGGAAGTTCAACTTTTACATTCTAATGCAAACTTCCATCAAACAAAAAAAAATCAGCATAAGAAAACATCCTGGAAAAACTTCCAGAGTATAGGGTCAAAGGACATCGTGTATGAAAGGGAGGATTTTACTCTTTCCATGCAGAAATTACATTAACAGCAATGGTAAGAATACCTGAATAATTATTAGAGTAATATTAGTGTGAAATAAAAAGCAGAATGGAGTTAGATTTCTGGAGGATTGGTCCGTAGAGACAGATTTCTTTTTAAAAAATGAGCAAACTAAATGATTAATAATCTTCCAATCTTAATATCCAAAAGCAGAACAGGAACAATTGGGCAGATCTTCTAAAGCCATGTAGGCCGTTATACCTGCAAATGCTGCATTCACCCCAGCTTTCTTGAATGGAAAGTCAGCATTAAATAAGCAAGCTTGCGAACCTCACACTATTTCATGCATCCTGTCAATAACAATCCTAGCAGCACCAAGATCACAGCTAGTGTCATACTGCCACACTGCATGCTTCATACTGTATACTGCACCTCCACTGATCAATCCCAGTTCTCCATCTATTTTATACAACGTTGAGCTCCAAGGTCACATGACAAATCACAGATTCCTACAGCAGCTTCCTTTCTGCCTCCATTAACATTGTACAAATTGATAAATTTCATTAGATTACCTATGATGCAACAAAGCAAGCCCTCCAGATCAAGGTTAAAGAACCAAAGGTCCTTCTGTTGACAAGGTTACTGTGAGTGTCAGTGACTACTACAGACACATACAGTACCAATGATACAAAGACAACTGATCAGAGATTATACATAGCTTCAAGAGCAGTTCCCTACACCAGACACACACCTCTCATTGGGACACATGACAGAATGCCACAAAATTTCCTATAAATTTATGATAACCTAACCTTTTATTTACTTAACATTTGTGCCACTTCTTTAAAAGAACATTTTCAGACTCAGAAGATTAATAAGACTCAGCTTTTAACTTTTGATCTTCTAAAGGAAATCTTTCCTGCAGATAGTAAACACAAAAATGAGAACATTTACTGCGCCTTGACTCTCATAGTTAGAAAATTGTGATGCGTGTCTACTTTCCCAGCCAAGTGCAGGATCTTGGCTGGAAGCATGGTTAGTAAATCATGCCATGAAGGAGAGCTTAGCATTAGCTAGGAAGCAAAAATGCTTGGCTGAAGGTGCGTTTTCAGATCACTGATCAGCTTGGAGCCAGCGTCTTGTTGGAAAATTGAGCCCAGAGCCACAGTGGAAGTACAGCATGCACTGAGGACAAGCAATTGGTGAGCTTGACTAACTCAGTGATTGAAAAATTTGGCTTAATGTCAGCACCTTAGAAGACTTCGACCACGAGATCCAAGCACTTGCTCTCCAAGAACACAATACTCAAAGATGGTGATTATATTAAAAAAAATCAGCAAATCACTACAAAGAAACATAGAAAACAGGAGCAGGAGTAGGGCATTTAGCCCTTTGTGTCTGATCCACCATTCAAAATGATGGTGGATAATCATCCACCTCGGTATACTATTCAGTGTCCTCCCCATATCCTTTCATCCCTTACACGTTAAATATATTCAAGAAGATGGATAAATTTCTTAATGACTGTGTCCACTGCACCCTGTGGTAGGACTTCCACAGGATCACCACCCTCAGCCTAAAGAGATTTCTCCTGATCTTGGTGGCCACCCGACCTATAAGCCCAAAGCAAAGCGTTCATATTTTGGGTAAAGGTAATGGCCATGCATAAAGGAAGGGAGCTCAGACCTTCCCCCCCCACCCCCCGATAGCCCTGCCATGATAGGAAGCAGATGAGAAGTGCACTCTGGAACATAACTGGACAGCTCAAGATCAAATTTGTCTTGATTGAAGTTCAGCTTTCCTCATTTCCATATCACATACCTATTTCACACTGCCTTCTTTGGAATCCAAGTGACAACATAATAGCATCCTCACTTCAAGTGAAACAAATTAGAACACTACACAAACTGAAAGGAATGAAGGCAAAGAACCACCCTCTATTTGAAATACATCTGCACCATTCTTTACCAAATCCAACTCAACTCTGAGCAAAAGAAGAAATGCAGTAATTCAAGAAAAATGTGTTACATTCTCTCCCCATGATCAAATCCAAATCCAACAAGGAAAGACTAATGAAATAAACACAGGGGAAGTGCAAGCTTAAGTACTTATCAAGCTTAAGTCAGAGCTATGAAGAAAAGGTCAGAGTCCAGGAATGTACACAGTGGAGGAAACAAAATTGATGCAAGATATTATTTAAATAAATGAATATTCCTAAAAGAATATATAAAATGAACACTGGCAATATGGTTGGGACTCCAACAAACATCAGAACTAGAACATACAGATCCAAGTCCAAAAATAAGATGAAGACAGTCAAATTTAATGAATGTGCCCAGAAATGACAGACCAGGAAATAACAGTGTCATTGACAAAGTCATACAGCATAGAAACACGCCCTGTCGAACTACCTATCTGGATGCATCACGACTTGGTACGGCAACTGCTCTGCCCACGACCGCAAGAAACTGCAGAGAGTTGTGGACACAGCCCAGCAAGTCACAGAAACCAGCCTCCCCTCCTTCGACTCTGTCTTTACCTCTCACTGCCTTGGTGAAGCAGCCAGCATAATCAAAGACCCCACCCACCCAGGAAATTCTCTCTTCTCCTCCATCAGGTAGGAGCCTGAGGGCACATGCCACCAGGCTTAAGGACAGCTTCTATCCCACTATTGAATGGTTCCCTTTTACGATGAGATGGATTCTGACCTCACTATCTACCTTGTTGTGACCTTGCACCTTATTGCACTGCACCTTCTCTGTAGCTGTGACATTTTACTCTGTACTGTTATTGTTTTTACCGGTACTACCTCAATGCACTCTGTACTAACTCAATGTAACTGCACTGTGTAATGAATTGACCTCTACGAGTGGTATGCAAGACATCCAAGTGACAATAATAAACCAATACCAAATCTATGCCAATCATTAAGTACCCAACTATTCTAATCCCATTTACCAGTATTTGGTCCATTGCCTATTATGCCTTGGCGATTCAAGTGCTCATCCAGATGTTTCTTAAACGTTGTGGATAGCTACCTCCCCCACATTCTCAGGCATTGTGCTCCCGATTCCAATCACCCTCTGGGTGAAAAAAAATTCTCCTTCAGATCTTTCTAAACCTCTTGCTCCTCACCTGCTCCTCTCCAGTCTTAGCATATCTGCCCTAGGGAAAACCTTATTATCTACCCCATCTATCAACTTGTATACATTAGCAGGTCTCCCTCAGCATCCTCTGCTCCAAGACAAGGAGCCCAGCCTATTCCGTCTCTCCTCATAACGAGACATTCCATCTGATACAACATCCTAGTGCATCTCCTCTGCACTCTCTCCAGTGCAATCACGTCCTTAAAATATTTAGTGAAATTGGGCAGGTATTTGAAAAAAATGAGTGACTGATCCAAAGGCATTTAGTTTCTGTGAGCCAGCTTTAATAGAGGTGTATCTTTTCTAGTCAAGTATCATATGTTCCATGAAAAAACAACAACTCAGCAAGCCAGGCAGCATCCATGGAGAAAAGCAGGCGGTCAACATCGAGTCAGAACCCTTCTTCAGGGCTGAAGATAGGAAAAGGGGAAGCCCAATATATAGGGGGAAAACAGCAGTGATAGGTGGACAAAAGAGGGGAGGCGGGTGGCCACAACGTGGTGATAGGCAGACGTAGGGAAGGAGGGGAATGCAGATCCAGCGAGGGATGGGTCAAAGGTATGGAGGCAGCCGGCATGGGGGGAGGGGAGGAGAGGACAAGGAGAAAAAGAGAGAGGGGCTAGGAAAGGGAAGAAAAGAGGCAAGGTGGGGAGGGGGGTTCGGGGGAGAAAAAAAGTTTGGTTTACTTAAAGTGGGAGAATTCGATGTTCATCCCATTAGACAGTAAGGTCCCAAGACAGAAAATGAGGCATTGTTCCTCCAGTTTGCGTTTGGACACAAATTAAAAGTATGAGTTTAAACACAAATTGGACAGAAGTCCATAGATGCTGCCTGACCTGCTGATTTCCTCCTTCATTTTCTGTGTCTCGAGATTCCAGCATCTGCAGTCTTTCTTGCATCTCCTCCTCAGTGCATCTGCTGCTGAACATAATCCTGGATAACCTCCCTCACATGGTCGCTATGGACGGATTGGACCAAAGGGCCTGCTTCCATGCTGTATTACTCCATGACTATTGCTTACGTTAACTTGTTGTCATTCAAAACTCTAATGCCCGACAGCCTAACTTACACAATCCCATTCAGCCATCACTCCTTGCCTGACTGCCAGTTAAGCAATGCCTCAATTTTCAAACACCCCCATAGGTCTAGTCCTGTTCAATTTCTGGCAGTCCTTTCATCCTTTGAGATTCCCTTTGATCTGGTGGCAGTCCACAATGCCAAGTGACTGAATACATTTAGATCATATATACTTCTTTCCTTGAGGTATCAGGAACCAAGGCAGTGCATTAGATTGACAAATGCAATGGCACTGTGTCTTCATCAGGGTTTGAAGGCTCATCCCAGGAAACTCCAGGTGGGAGGGCAGAAAGGGGTAGTGTGAAGAGGAAGGATGAAAGAGTCACGCAAATTTCCTGGATACAAGGCAAAGGGGTATGATTATGGAAAGGGAAGAAGCAGATCAGATCCTCTCAAAATGAATGAGCCACTGATATTAGAAGTGGTCCCCTCATTATTGTTGTCCTGCTAGAAACAACCACCTTCTTCATCAAGAGAGGGAAGATTAACAGAGAGCATATTTCAAGGTGTATGAACAAAATGACTGTCAAAGTGCCACCAAGATATTGAGGTGGGTAGAAATGTTGGATCAATGACAAATGTGTCAGTGTATAATGCTTGTGTTGACACATGGGGCTGGTTAAAATCTCAATCTTAACCAAATGAGGAAGTTAGTTAAATTTTTCTCCACTGGCACCAGACTTGCAGTACCACCCTCCTGACACCAATCTTTCTTGCCATTAGAAGTAATGCTGTTTTATCCTATCTTGGATTGCAATCTGGAACCCCTGGTCCATTAGACCACCCTGTACAAGGGGTTAATACTACAGAAACATCTGTGAATATTAATGCCTGCTCCTGTGTCAGCTTCACATAGCAAAAATGCTCTCCTGTTCAATGACTTCTAGCAGTAGTGTGATTCAGTGGTCAGCGTCCTTTAAAAACTGCAATCTGATGCCAGTTAGCATTGATGATTTCCATGGGACTGTGGTATTCATTAAATTAATGGTGGTTAATAAATTTGAAGAGGAAATCTATGCAAATCATAGTTTTAAAGATCACATGCTCTTGCATGTCATGCAGCAAGAAAACCATGCATGAACAGCAATCAAATAAACAGATGAGGCCATAGAAAACTGCTATTTTAGTATTGGCTTTGCGCTTTCAGGCCCAACTTATTTCTGTCCTCATTGAGAAGAATACTCCTTTATTTGCTAATGTACAATCTCCCATATCCATTGGCAACATTTTCTCCAAGATTCACAGATTTTCCTTTCACACTAAATTCTTGTTTTCCTTTCAATTTCCCAGAAACCCTAACTGCAAATGAGATGAATACTGTTTCCCTGAAAGACATACAAGCATATGCCCTACTGCATCTTGGAAAATCAGCAAGGAAAATCTCAATTTCATGCCTATCTCCCTGTTCAATAAGAACAAAATTAAACAACTATACTATACCAAAGTTCTACACACACCCACTAAATAGGCAGCTTTTCACCTTGCAGGCATTATTCCACTGGGGATGTGGAAGGAAACCCAAACAGCTGGAGGAAACCAATGCAGTTATGGGAAGAACTTGCAAGCTCCACATCGACAATATCCAAAGTCATGATCAAACTTAGGTTTCCTCCAGGTACACATTTCTTTCCACATCCTGAAGGTGTCTTAGTAGGTTAATTGGTGTCTGTTAATTGCCCCATAGTGTAAAAATAATCAAAAAGGGCCATTGGTTTGCATGCAAGAGAGAATAAGTTGTAAAGCAACAGGGAAACTGAAATGGAGATGCAAGGCAGCAGTGCCACCATATCATCCCATACACTTCCTCTCTTTCCAGTATCAATAGCTTTCCTTGATTCTTCATGAAACTCATCTTAACTATTTTCTACTTGGAACTGTAGGCCTTTTCAGGATAATAACTGACCTTCGAGCAAATTCATTTCCTCTATGCATAACAAGAACTGAAAGCATAGAGACATTGTCAAATATGCACTGATGCCATGCTTGAGTGCACATTTGAAGCCTCCAAGGTCCTAAAATTATCACACTGCCACCTGCAATGCTTCTGCTACTTCCATTTAATGTATTTGCAGAATATCTTACTTTATATAAATTAAGGTTTTGACTTCAACGCTACAGGGACACTACTCAACACTCGATTGATTTTCACAAACAAAAATGGTATTAGAAAATGCAGGAACTAATATGAGATCAGGTGGTTCTATGCTGGGAAGGAATCCAGGACAGAATTGCAAACCAAGACTAATATTGACTTAGGAACAAAGCCAAACCAAGTCCACCTGCAATGCTGCTGGTGAAATCATAGAAGAAAAGGGCATCAAAACTTGCAAAACATTTTCTTTTAAATGTTGTTATGCAAAGAAAAAAGCCACTTGTCTTTGTCAGAACATGACAATCAATAAAATGAGTTGGCCACAAAAACACAATAATAGTAACTGAGACCCTGCACAACGCAAAATGCCAAAACACTTAGATTGCATACAGACAAAGTTTGCCCTACTTATCCTATGTGCTGGGTAGGTTATCTTAGGATGACTTTGTCCACAGAGACAAATTTTACAAGAGAGTTAAATATGGATTTTAAAATACTCAACAATTAGCACTTACAACACCTTGAAATGAACAGTAGTTTCATTTTGCATTCGCTAACAGGAACTGATACATATACATAACATCATTTGAAAGATCTTATAGTTTTCAGAATTACCTAATGTTAACATGACAGGATAATTAGATACACCATTCGAAGGATCCATTACGAGTTTGAAGTAGCAACTTTTGCACATTGAAACATGTAGTTTCTCCAGACTACAATAACTTGCATCTGTTATAATTCCATCACCAAGCAAATCAGATTGAATACTTTCATGATCACAAGAGATAAAACAAAATTGAAAAGATTTCTGCATATTTCTATAAATAATATAACCCAAATGGGTTACAGATCTAGAGATTACTGATAAGTAGATCTGCAACCTGATTATAGATTGCAGGTTTGACCAATGTATCTGCCTCCACCACTACCCCAGGCAGCACATTCCATGCCCCAACCATTCTCTGGGTAAAAAACCTCCCTCTGATATCTCCCTTGAACTTCCCACCCATTACTTTAAAGCTATGCCCTCTTGTATTGAGCATTGGTGCCCTGGGAAAGTGGTGCTGGCTGTCTACTCTATCTATTCCTCTTAATATTTTGTACACCTCTATCAGGTCTCCTCTCATCCTCCTCCTCTCCAAAGAGTAAAGCCCTAGCTCCTTTAATCTCTCCCCATAATCCATACTCTCCAATCCAGGCAGCATCCTGGTAAATCTCCTCTGCACCCTTTCCAACACTTCCACATCCTTCTTATAATGAGGCGACCAGAACTGGCCATAGTACTCCAAGTGTGGTCTAACCAGAGTTTTGTAGAGCTGCATCATTACCTCGCGGCTCCTAAACTCGATCCCACGACTTATGAATACTAACATCCCATACGCTTTCTTAATTACTCTAGAGTCCCTTATTGATAAGAGTCCCTTATTGATAACTGTGCAGGAGTATCTAAATGGACAACTTTTTTTTTTACATTCAATCATTAGTTGAAAATCTGTTAAGAAAATACTTGGAATCCCGTAAATAACTTAGAACCATTTAGTCCTGCAACAATCAACACTAAGAAAACAGTTACTGGAACAAGATCACAGCCAAATAATGTGTTTTATTTTTGTGATGGTTTGACACTGAGCGGCTTGCTGGTTATATCAGAATACAGTCAACAATAAGGGCATTGGTGAACTAGTTTAGTTTTTAACTACAGTCTAACATCATATTGACACTGTCACTAATACACTAAGCTAGTGTACAAAGTAACACTTTTGTACTTTTTTTTAAATCAGTAGATGACAGTATTACCAAAACAAATATTTTGCCATCCATTTTGTGCCAGTAATTACCATGCTTATGTTTAACTACAATTCCAAGCAATAAACTGATGGCAATAATTATTGTCCTCGTCCATGGAATACAGTGCACAGCAGTACACCACTGACACTGAAACCAGTAAGCTTTGTGTGTGCTGAATTTAGACGGGCTCCCAGAAAATTCTCTGGGCACATCTCCCTCAGGCAGCTAAAAGAAACCACACAGGCATTCCAATATCAATCAGGAAAGAGAGGGCAAATTTGAATTTATAGAGGATCCTGAATACAATACAGAAGCAGTGTCTTACCTGATTAATGACATACACTCCATAATCAAGCTGCTGCCGTTGCAGAATTGGATGCAAATAATATAACCAGTATTTCAGGTGCTCTTCGCGGTTACGAAAAGGAATGATAATAGCAACTTTCTGAACAGCTGTACATTCCGAGGGAGTAAATCGGCCTCCTCCCTGCACTAACAAATTACTCTGTCTCACTTCCTCCAGATTAATGGACTGAGAAAATTCTATTCTTAATGGTCCCACTACAAAGAGAGAGAGAGAAAGAAATCCATAGTCAGTTAAGAAAGTCACATACAAAGTCATACACAACCTGACTGAAAATAACTGACATTCTTTTACCTAGAGGTGTAGATATCATACCACTTTCTGCTGTCACACTGGCTCCTTGTTGAGATATAATTCCTTGCTAGGGTATTAGACTCTAGTAGGTCTTTAGAGGATGACCACTCTGCCTAACACCTGTCTGACACAAATGCACTTTAATCAAGGATCACTGAATGAGTAGGAACCCAAACAGAATTTTAATTCCACTTCCCATTTCTGCACAGACATGTCTGTCCATGGCCTCCTCTACTGCCAAATTGAGGCTAGGTGCAGATTAGAGGAACAACACCTCATATTCCATTTTGGGAGTCTCCAACCTGATGGCATCAACATCAATTTCTCTAACTTCTGGTAACCACTTCCCTCTGGTCACAAAACCCCCCCCCACCCTTTGTTTTTCTTCATCCCTCTGGCCCCTTTACCCTTTTTCTTTCCTCTCCCCTGCCCTCACGACCTGCCCGTCACCCACACCTTCCTCTCTTTGATTCCCCACCTCCTTCCTTTCATTCCATGGTCGACTGTCCTATCAGATTCCAACTTCTTCAGCCCTTTGCTTTTTCCACGTAACACCTTCCAGCTTCTCACATCATTCCCACTTCCCCCCTCCCTATCCTCCCCCCTCACCTACTCACCTATCACCTGCCAGCTTGTGCTCCTCCCCCTCTCCCCACCCTTTTATTCTGGCTTCTGCCCTCTTCCTTTCCAGTCCCGGTGAAGCGTCTCGTCCCGAAACGTCGACTGTTCATTTCCCTCCATGGATGCTGCCCGACCTGCTGAGTTCCTGCAGCAATTTTTGTGTGTTGCTCCAGATTTCAGCATCTGCAGTCTCCCTCATGTCCCCAAAACAGAATTTCCCTTTATATTATTAGAAACCTCTGCTATGGCATAGCCTAGCACAACCTAGCACAAACTTTGAGTCAAATCTGGAACTCCTGTTGTCATTTTTTTTTAAATACTATCCTTCAAGTTCAAATACTGTTTAACCTCTGGCATAATTTTTTGACTAAGAGGATAACTCCAGGTTCCTGAGTGCAAATTCCAAAAAACAACCAATCCATGGCAATACTTAGAATAACACAGAAATCTACTGTGCAGGAAGGTAACTCAGTCCCATCTCTTTTGTGATTGGGAACTGGAATTTCTGAGGGGAAAAGACAGACTGTGCAAGTGGTGAAAACTATGACAGAAATATGGGGAAATGCAAGCCCATCTGTTTTTAATACAAGGAAGGTAATCCAGAATATTTCTTTAATGGTGAACAACTAGGAGCTGTGGAGGAAAAAAGGAATTTAGCTAACAGTGTGCACAGATCACTAACAGCTATTACAAGTGCAAACAATGTTGAAAAAGCCTATGGATACTCAAAATGTAGAGAGAGACCATTAATGTGTGAAATCAGGAATTACCTTCTCATTCAAAGGACAGCAGAAATCAGCAATCCACCAACACAAAAGGTTGTGGGTACTGGGCTAATTGAAATATTCAATACAGAGGACTTTGGAATTTTATGAGGCAGTACAAATGGGAAAACCTGGAGTAAATGGGAGTCAAGGTACAATCCAGCCATAACTAACTCATTGGTAGAAAAATTCTAAATGGTAGTTTCTCATGTTTGTAGTTGGAATGGTAGTTTCCTCAGGGATGAGTAATCAAGAGTTGGATTGTTGGAACTGGCAATCTCCCAGCTCCCATCCAAGTGGCTATAAATTAAATAGGAAAGTGAACAATGAGTGCTGATCGATGATTTTGCCAGTGAAAACAAATCAGATAAGCCTGGATTTTCTTCTTCCTCTGATGCACAAATTTTCAGCATCAAAAGTTGGCACTTCCTGCAAACTCAGCACCAGAGTCAATTAAAACAATAGCAGAGCTCATTTGTATATTCTTAAATTTCTTTGGTCATCCTGTTACAGGAAAGACATGGTTAAGCTGGAAAGAATACAGTGAAAATCTGCTAGGATGTTGATAGGACTAGAGGGAGAGGCTGGCCAGGTTAGGTCTTTATTACTTGGAACATAGGAGAATGAAGGGCAACCTTACAGAAGTGTTTAAAATTATGAGAGGCATAGATAAGGTGGATGGTAATCATCTTTTTCCCAGGGTAGGGGAGTCCAAAACTAGGGGGCACAGGTTTAGGGTCAGAGGGGAAAGATTTAAAAGGGACCTGAGGGGCAACTTTTTCATGCAGAGGATGGCGAGTATATGGAATGTGCTGCCAGAGGAAGTGGTTGAGGCAGGTGCAATAGTATCATTTAAGAAGCACTTGGATAGGTACATGGAGGGGCAGGGCTTAGAGGGACGTGGGCCGAACACAGGAAATTGGGACTAGCTGAGAGGGCACCATGGTCGGCATGGACTGGTTGGGCCGAAGGACCTGTATCCATGTTGTATTGCTCTGTGACTCCATGAACCATGCATACCTAGGCAATTTTTCACTTTCCCAGGCAGCCATCAATGTTGTAGCTAAAATGGAATTTCTTGGTTCAAGGTGCAATTAGATCGAAAGCATTTAGGGCCATAGAACGAGTCCTTGAGTTGTACACCACATAAATGGGCCCTTCAGCCCAATTCATCCATGCCACCTACCTACACTAATCCCATTTTCCTGGCATCAGGCCTGCATACTCCCACTGCTTTCCTATCCAATTACCAGTCCAAATGCCTTTTAAACACCATTATAGTATCTGCCTCTGCCTCCTCCTTTGGCAGCTCTTTCCATATAACCACCACCCTCTGTGGAAAAACTTGCCTCTCAGATCTTTAGATTTCTCCCTGGCATCTTAAAACTAGCTCCCTAGTTTTATACTTCCCCCTCCTCACCCTTGGGAATATTTTGCCTATCTACCTAATGTATGCCCTTCATAATTTTATAAACCTCCAAGGTCACCCCTCAACCTCCTACATTCCAGTAAGAATAAACCCAGCCTATCCAATCTATCCTTGTTAGTAAAGATCTCCATTCCAGGCAACATTCTTTTTTGCATTCTTTTTAATGCAACCATATCCTTTTTGCAGTGTAGAGACCCAACCTCTACATAACACTCCAAGTACAGCCTGACAATGTTTTGTACAGCTGCAACATGGTGTCCAAGCTCTTGTACCGAATGCCACAGCCTGTGACGGCAAACATGCTGAATACGTTCTTCACAACCCTATCCACCTGGATCGATATTTTCAGGGAACTATGAACTTGTACCCCAAGGTCTCTTTGCACATCAACACTCCTGAGGACCCCTCCATTTATTATACACGTTCTGTTATATTATATTTCATTATACACGTTGGTAGAATTTCAGATGGTGATGAGGCGGCTTACAGGATTGACATAAATCAGCTGGTTGAGTGGTGTTGCACCAATAACCTCGCACTCAACATCAGCAAGAGCAAGGAACTGATTATGGAGAGGGAAGTCAGGAGAATACACACCAGTCATCATTGAGGGGTCAGCAGTGGAAAGAGTGAGGAGCTTCAAGTTCCTGGGCGTCAACATCTCAGAGGATTTATCCTGGGCCCAACACATTGATGCAAACACAAAGAAGGCACACCAGCGACTCTACTTCATTAGGAGTTTGAGGAGATTTCGTATGTCACCAAAGACTCTTGCAAATTTCTATAGATGTACAGTGGAGAGCATTCTGACTGGTTGCATCACCACCTGGTATGGAGGCTCTAATGCACAGGATCGCAAGAGGCTGCAGAGGGTATTGACACAGCCAGCTCCATCACGGGCACAACCCTCGCCACCATCAAGGACATCTTCAAGAGGTGGTCCCTCAAGAATGTGGCATCCATCACTTCGGACCCTCACTATCCAGGACATGCCCTCTTCTCGTTACTACCATCGGGGAGGTGGTGCAGGAGCCTGAAGGGCCACACTCAATGATTCAAGATAAGATTCTTCCCCTCCGCCATCAGATTTCTGAATGATCCATGGACCCATGAAAACTTCTTCATTGTTCCTTTAGTTTTGCATTAATTACTTATTTTTGTAATTAATAGAGATTTTTGTCTTTGCAATGCACTGCTGCCACAAAACAACAAATTTCACGTCATATGTCAGTGATAATAAACCTAATTCTGATGGTATATGAAGTCCCAAATACTTTACCTCACACTTGTCTGGATTAAGTTCCACTCACCACCACTCCACCTAACTTTTCAACTGATCTATGTCCCCCTCTCTCTCCTTGCATAACCTTCTTTGCTATCCATAACTCCACCAATTTTTGTCATCAGCAAACTTACTAATCAGTCCAACTGCATTTTCATCCAAGTCACTTATAAATACGACAAACAATAGTCCCAGCACTGATCCCTCTGGTACACCACAGGATTAGAGACCTAAACCACTCCCAATCATTCTTGCTGTTCTCTCCCTCTGTCAGGCAGAAGATACAAAAGCTTGAAACTAAATAGTAGGAGGGTGGGTACAACAGACTGGAAAAGTATGGATAAAGTAAAAGGGAAGGAGAGTGCAGGAGAGGTCACTGAAGTCTTCAGAATAAAGAATAAGACAGAAAGTTCAGAAAGGGATAAGAATTTAACTTCAGGCAACATGGACACAAATTTAAGAAGAAGGATGGCGAAGAAAGGACTGAAGGTATTATATCTGAATGTACGCAGTATACGAGATAACGTAGATGAGCTCATAGCGCAGCTAGAAATTGACAGATATGACATTGGGCATCACAGAGTCATCGTTGAAAGAAGATCACAGCTGGGAGCTAAACATCCAAGGATACACATCCTATCGAAAAGACAGGAAGGCAGACAGAGGGGGTGGGGTGGCTCTGTTAGCAAAAATGAAATCACGTCATTAGTAAGAAATGACATAGGATCAGAAGATGTAGAATCCTTATGGGTAGAGTTAAGAAACTGCAAAGGTAAAAAGACCCTGATGGGAATTATATACAGACCTCCAAATTGTAGCCAGGATGTGGAGTACAAATTACAACAGGAGACAGAAAAGGCATGTAAAAAGGGCAATGTTACAGTGGTCTTGAGGGGGGTTTCAATATGCAGGTAGATTGGGAAAATCAGCTTGGTACTGGATCCCAAGAGAAGGAATTTGTAGGATGCCTATGAGATGGATTTTTAGAGCAGTCTGTAGTCGAGCCCACTAGAGAAAAGGCAATTCTGGATTTGGTGTTGTGCAGTGAACCAGATTTGATTAGGGAGCTTAAGGTAGAGGAACCCTTAGGAGGCAATGATCATAACATGATAGAATTCACCCTGCAGTTTGAGGGGGAGAAGCTAAAAATCAGATGTATCCGTATTACAGTTGAGTAAAGGTAACTACAGAGGCAAGAGAGAGGAGCTGGCCAAAGTTGATTGGAAGGGGAGCCTAGCAGGGATGATGGTACAGCAGCAATGGCAGGAGTTTCTGGGAGTAATCTGGAAGACACTGGATCAGTTCATCCCAAAGAAGCAGTAGCATTCTAAAGGGAGGACGAGGCAAGTGTGGCTGACAAGGGAAGTCAAAGACAATGTAAAAGTAAAAGAGAGGGCATACAATATTGCAAAAATTAGTGGGAAGCTTGAGGATTGGGAAGCTTTTAAAAACCAACAGAAGGCAACTAAAAAAAGCAATAAGGGGAGAATAGATGAAATATGAAGGTAAGCTAGCCAATAATATAAAAGAGGATACCAAAAGTTTTTTCAGATATATAAAGAGTAAATGAGAAGCAAGAGTGGACGTCGGACCGCTGGAAAAAGACGCTGGATAGTAATGGGGAACAAAGAGATGGCGGACAAACTGAATAAGTATTTTGCGTCAGTCTTCACTGTGGAAGACACCAACAACATGCCAGAAATTCGAGAGAGTCAGGGGGCAGAAGTGAGTGTAGTCACTATTACTAAGGAGAAGGTGCTTGGGAAACTGAAAGGTCTGAAGGTGGATAAGTCACCTGGACCGGATGGCCTACACCCCAGAGTCTGAAAGAGGTAGCTGAAGAGATTATGGAGGCATTAGTAGCGATCTTTCAAGAATCACTGGAGTCAGGAATGGTTCCAGAGGACTGGATAATCGTAAATGTCAGGAAGGAGGGAGACAAAAGACAGAAGATTATAGGCCAGTTTGCCTGACTTCAGTGGTTAGTAAAATGTTAGAGTCCATTAAGGATGAGGTTTCAGGGTACTTGGAAGCTCATGAAAAAATAGGCCAAAGTCAGTATGGTTTCCTTAAGGGGAGATCTTGCCTGACAAATCTGTTGGAATTCTTTGAAGTAGTAACAGGCAGGATAGACAAAGGAGAGTCAGTGGATGTTGCTTACTTGGATTTTCAGAAGGCTTTTGACAAGGTGCCGCACATGAGGCTGCTAAACAAGATAGGGGCCCATGGTATTACAAGAAAGGTACTAACATGGATAGAAGATTGACTGACTGGCAGAAGGCAAAGAGTGGGAATAAAGGGGGCCTTTTCTGGTTGACTGCTGGTGATTAGTGATGTTCTGCAGGGGTTTGTGTTGGGTTGGCTACTTTTCACGTTATATGTTAATGATCTGAATGATGGAATTGAGGGCTTTGTGGCCAAGTATGCAGATACTACAAAGATGGTGGAGGGTCAGGTAGTGTTGAGGAAACAGGGAGCCTGCAGAAGGACTTGGACAGGTTGAGAGAATGGGCAAAGAAGTGGCAGATGGAATACAGTGTAGGGAAGTGTACATCATGCACTTTGGTAGAAGGAATAAAAGCATAGACTATTTTCTAAATGGGGAGTGAATTCAGAAATCGGAGGTGCAAAGGTAGTTGGGAGTCCCAGTGCAGGATTCCCTAAAGGTTAACTTGCAGGTTGAGTTGGTAGTAAGGAAAGCAAATGCGATGTTAGCATTCATTTCGAGAGGACTAGAATATAAAAGCAAGGATGTAATGCTGAGGCTTTATAAGGCGTTGGTCAGACCACATTTGGAGTACTGTGAGCAGTTTTGGGTCCTATATCCAAGGATGTGCTGGCATTGGAGAGGGTCCAGAGCGGGTTTACAACAATGATCCAGGGAATGAAAGGGTTATCGTAGGAGGAGCGTTTGATGGCTCTGGGCCTGTACTCGCTGGAGTTTAGAAGGATGAGGTGGGGGGGGGGGGGGGGGGTTCTCATTGAAACCTACTGAATATTGAAAGACCTGGATAGAGTGGACATGGAGAGGACTTTTCTGGTAGTGGGAGAGTCTAGGCCCAGAGGGCACAGCCTCAGAATAGAAGGACGTCCTTTAAAACAGATGAGGAGGAATTTCCTTAGCCAGAGGGTGGTGAATTTGTAGAATTCATTGCCACAGATGGCTGTGGAGGCCAAGTAATTGGGTATATTTGATTATAGAATCATAGAACAGTACAGCACAATACAGGCCCTTCGGCCCACAATGTTGTGCCGACCTTTAAACCTCGCCTAAGACTATCTAACCCCTTCCCCCCACACATCCCTCGATTTTAAATTCCTCCATATGCTTATCTAGCAATCTCTTGAATTTGACCAATGTACCTGCCTCCACCACCACCCCAGGCAGCGCATTCCATGCCCCAACCATTCTCCGGGTAAAAACCTTCCTCTGATATCTCCCTCGAACTTCCCACCCATTACCTTAAAGCCATGCCCTCTTGTATTGAGCATTGGTGCCCTGGGAAAAAGGCAATGGCTGTCTATCTATTCCTCTTAATATTTTGTATACCTTTATCATGTCTCCTCTCATCCTCCTTCTCTCCAAAGTGTAAAGCCCTAGCTTCCTTAGTCTCTCCTCATAATGCATACTCTGCACCCTTTCCAATGCTTCCACATCCTTCCTATAATGAGGCGACCAGAACTGGACACAGTATTCTAAGTGTGGTCTAACCAGAGTTTTGTAGAGCTGCAACATTAACTCTTAAACTCTTAAACTCAATCCCACAACTTATGAATGCTAACATCCCATAAGCTTTCTTAACTACCCTATCCATCTGTGAGGCAACTTTCAGGGATCTGTGGAACCCCCAGATCCCTCTGCTCCTCCACACTACCCAGAATCCTGCCATTAACTTTGTACTCCACCTTGGAGTTTGTCCTTCCAAAGTGTACCACCTTACACTTCTCCGGATTGAACTCTATCTGCCACTTCTCAGCCCAGCTCTGTATCCTATCAATGTCCCTCTGCAATCTTTGACAGTCCTCCACATTATCCACAACACCACCAACCTTTGTGTCGTCTGCAAACTTGCCAACCCACCCTTCTATCCCCTCATCCAAGTCATTAATAAAAATCACGAAAAGTAGAGGTCCCAGAACCAATCCTTACCGATTAGTAAGGGCATCAAAGGTTACAGGAAGAAGGCAGGAGAATGGGGTTGAGGGGGAAAAATAAATCAGGCATGATCAAATGGCAAGCAGACTCGAAGGGCTGAATGGCCTAATTCTGCTCCTATGTCTTATGGTAAAACACACACTACCTTGCTATAGAATGGCTTCTATCCTGCTGTTATAAGACTCTTGAATGGATCTCTTGTATGATAAAGAGGAACTCTTGATCTCTCAATCTACCTTGTTATGGCTCTTGCACCTCATTTGTCTGCTTACACTGCACTCTCTCTGTAACTGTAACACTACATCCTGCATTATGTGATTGCTTTTCCTATTGTACTACCTTGATGTACTTATGTTTTGGAATGATCTGTCTGAATGGCATGCAAAATAAAAAGCTTTTCACTATATCTCAGTGTATGTGACAATAATAAACTAATTACCCTCTGCCTCCTTTCACCATTTTGAACCCTGGGATCCCTTGTGCCCTAACTTCCTGCACCAGACTACCACGCAGGACTTGCCACTCGGATCTCCCCTCTCATCTTGCGACCCCCCCCCCTCAGTTTTACACTCTCCCCTATGTGCATGCCACTCCAATGAATTCCAAAGGTTCAGCCCCCTCTCCATCCTCAGTCCTAAATTGCCTACCCCTTGCACCCCGTACCAAGATCTTCCGGTGGCCAGCATTTGAATTCCACTTCACATTCCCACACTGACATATCTGTCCACGGCTTCCTCCACTACCAGGTCACGTTTAAATGAAAATTGGAGGAACAACACCTCATATTCCACCCGGGCAGTCTCCAGCCAGGCAATAGGAACATCAAATTCTCAAACTTCCGGTAGCTGTTCCCCATCTGTCCCTTTTCCACTATTTTTCCTTCTCTTTTCTCTCTCCTCCTGATCCCACTGGTCCCCATCAACCTAAGTCTTTCCCCTCCCTCAGCATCTGCCCATCACCCACACACAACTCCCACCGGTTCCCCTCCCCACCTCCCTCCCTTTATCCCACATTCCACTGTCCTCTCCTATCACATTCCAAAATCTTTAGCCCTTTGATCACCTTTTATAACCTTCCCAGTCTCTGACATCATTCCTGCCCTCATCTGCCTATCACCCCTCCCCCATCCACCCATCACCTGCCCGCTCTTTCTCCACCCCTTCCCTCCACCTTTTTTTTTATACCAGCTATCTCCCTCTTTCTTTCCAGTCCTGATGGAAGGGTCTCAACCTGAAACGTCCACTGCCTATTTCCTTCCAATAGATGCTGTCTGGCCAGCTGAGTTCCTGCAGCCCGTTCGTGTGCAACCCCTTGCTCCAGACTCCTCTGCAGGGGGATCAGTCTCCCTGCAACAGTTCTGTCAAGGCTGGAGACAGGGTTATTATGCAATACTGAGATGTCTTATACTTCCGAACAACACAGGCCCAGTATACTCAATATTTCCTTGTACGATGGGCCCGTCATGCCAGGACCTAGCCTACACCTGACTTTTTTTTAAAAGAAGTTTCTGGGGAATAAATTTATAACTTAACGATTAAACACTAAATGCAGAGTCACACCAGAATAGGATGATCCCAGAAAATGACCAATGCCAATCCGATACATCCGTGCCCCAGGTCGGCCTCTTGCCCTTCCACTTACCGAGGCGTGGCGATGTCTCCGGGCAAGGCTGGAGAGGACGCGGCGGCGATGTGCCGGCGGGGGCCGCCGTGAAGTTGGGCGCCGCCGTGAAGTTCGGGGCCGCGGTGTGGTGGGTGGCGAAGGTGGTGAGCGGTTCGGGCGCCAGGAAGCCGCCGATGCGACGCACCATCTGCACGGTGTAGACATGTATGTCGAGGTAGTAGACGAGGGTAACGACCAAGTGGAGGGCGCTCAGCGCCAGCAGCGCCACGCACGACACTTGGAAGGCGCGGTTGTGCATCGACCAGCCAAGCGCCACCGACCCTACTCCGGACCCGCTCCTTACCATGATCGGTGGGTCGATCAACCCACCCCCTTCCCTTCCCCCTCCCCCCCACCGCCTCTCTCCTCCAGCCGACTGACAGCTCTGGGCAATGAACTCGCCGCTTGACCGAGGAGCGGAAATCCGATCACACGCCCCATCCGCAGGGGGAGGGGTTACAGAGAACAACACAGACTCTTCGGCCCACCACGTTGATGCAACCCTCTCTTTCCTTATATAAATGCATCGTTTCGCACGTCGGGATAAAATTACATCTGCCATTGCTCCGCCCATTGATTCATCTGATCTATATCCTGCTGTAGCCTAAAGCAACCTTCCTCCTTGAGTACAACACCACCAATTTACATATGGGCAAATTTACTAATCATCCCTTCTACATTCACACCGGGGCGGAATTTGGGGCAGAGGCATTCCACGAGAGGGGTATTCCAAGAGGGGATGGAAGGGAGGAAGAGTGGACTGGGATTCTGGGAGAGGGAGGCAGGGTTAGATATTCTAGGGGGTGTAGGTGGGGAGGGTTTCTGGGGTGTGGGGAAGGAGTTGAAAGATTCTGGAGAGTAGTTGCAGTGGGTGTAGGGGTAGGATTAGAGATTAGGGGGAGGGGCCAAGGTCTTGGAGGGAGGGTTTTGTGTGTGGGGAGGATTTGAGGGATTTTGGAGCCAGAGTGGTTCCAAGGATGAAAGGGGTGTGACTACAGCTGGGAAAGGGTAGGAATTCCAAGGAAAGGTGGAAAGTGTAAGGGGTCCCCGTGGATATATCCAGTGGGATAGGGATTCGGGTAAAATGGACAGGTGAGATACGGAAAATCTGGTTGGGAGAGGGAAAATTCGTACATGGGATTCAGGAGCATAGAGGAGGGATTTGGAGGGAAAGATCTGAGGATTCTGAGGGAACAGTGGGGAGGGATTCTGGGTAGGGGAAAAGATGGATGGATTCGGAAAGAAGGATTCAGAGGGGAGGTTGCAAAGATCAGTGGGTGGGGGGGAGGGATTCCAAGGAAGAGGGAAAGAAGGATTGGGGGAAGGCAGAAAGAAGGCTTTGGGAAGGAAAAAGTTTCGGGAATCAGGGTGGGAGAGTGGAAAGAGAGATTAGTGCAGTGAGGGTGGAAGTGGTCTGGAGAGGGGAGGAAAGGAGGGATTTGGGGTTGGGGAGAGGTTGGGGTAGGAGGGATTCAGATAGGGGGCTTCAGTTAGGGTGTGAGTGGAAATGAGCAGGAGAGATTTGGAAAGGAGGCATGGCTATCGGAGGGAGGGGAGGGAGGGATGAGGAGCCAAAGGATTTGGGTTGGCGATGGACAGAGATTTGGATGCAGAAGGGTTGGAATTCTGTGGATGAGGAAAGAGAGGTTGGGGTGGTGGGAGAGAACAGGGGAAGTGACAGAAGGGTGAGTGATGAGGAAGAATGGATCCAGGGGAGTAAGGGAGAGGAAGGACAAATTTGGGGAAGGAGGGATTCGCAGAAATGGATGGGTGAAGGTGAGATTGAGGGGTTTGGAGTTGGGATTGGGGATGGGAAGGAGGGATTCATACGAGTGTAGGAAAAGGGATTCAAGGGGTGGTAGAGAGGGCAAGGAGGGATTTGCAGGGCTGACATACTACAAAACAAAGTTGGGCAACAAAGTCAACAACAGCGCATCCCTTCCTGATGAGTTTAACGCATTCTATGCACGTTTTGAACAACCACCCTGACAGCCTCCAATGCAACTGAACCTGTGGTCACATCGAGGACGTAAGATCAGTCTTCCTTAAGGTGAACCCAAGGAAAGCATCTGGCCCAGATGGTGACCCTGGCCGTGTGCTCAGATATTGTGCTGATCAGCTGGCGGGGGTATTTGCAGATATATTTAAACTCTCCCTGCTTCAATCTGAGGTTCCCACCTGTTTTAAGAGGACCACTATCATCCCGGTACCTAAGAAAAACATGGTAACATGCCTTAATGACTATCGACTGGTGGCTCTGACATCCACCATCATGAAGTGCTCCGAGAGGCTGGTCATGGCATGGATTAACTCCAGCCTCCTAGACAACCTCAACCCACTGCAATTCGCCTACCACTGTAACAGGTCCGTCTCCCTGGCTCTACACTCATCTCTGGAGCATCTGGACAGTAGACACCTACGTTAGACTATTGTTTATTGACTGCAGCTCCGCCTTCAATACTATTAATTCCAAGCAAACTCATCACCAAACTCTGAGACCTGGGACTCAATACCTTCCTCTGCAACTGGATCTTTGACTTTCTGACCAACAGACCACAATCAGTGACAATAGGCAGCAACACCTCCAGCACAATTATTCTCAACACTGGTGCCCCTCAAGGCTGTGTTCTCAGCCCTCTACTCTACTCCCTTTATACTCATGACTGCATGGCCAGATTCTGCTCTAACTCCATCTACAAGTTTGCAGGTGACACACTGTAGTAGGCCGTATCTCAAATAACGACGAGTCAGAGTACAGGAAGGAGATAGACAGCTTAGTGACATGGTGTCATGACAACAAGCTTTCCCCCGATATCAGCAAAACAAAAGAGCTGGTCATTGACTTTAGGAAAGGGGGCAGTGTACATGCACCTGTCTACATCAATGGTGCTGAGGTCGAGAGGGTTGAGAGTTTCAAGTTCCTTGGAGTGAACATCACCAATACCCTGTCCTAGTCCAACCACATAGATGCCATGGCCAAGAAAGCTCACCAGCACCTCTGCTTCCTCAGGAGGGTAAAGAGATTTGGCATGTCCTCTTTGACACTCACCAACTTTTACCGATGCACCACAGAAAGCATCCTAGCTGTACGCATCATGGCTTGGTTTGGCAACTGCTCTGTCCGGGACCGCAAGAAACTGCAGAGAGTTGTCAACGCAGCCCAGCACATCACATAAACCAGCCTCGCCTCCATGGACTCCGTCTATACCTCTTGCTGCCTTGGTGAAGCAGCCAGCATAATCAAAGACCCCACCCACCTGGGTCATTCTCTCTTCTCCCCTCTCCCATCAGGCAGAAGATACAGGAGCCCGAGGACACATACCACCAGGCCTAAGGACAGCTTCTATCCCACTGTGATACGACAGTTTTGCTATACAATGAGATGACCTCATAATCTACCTTGTTATGACCTTACACCTTATTGTTTACCTGCAATGCACCTCCCTGTAGCTGTGACACTTTACTCTATATTCTGTTATTGTTTTTACCCTGTACTACCTCAATGCACTGTGTAGTGATTGATCTGTACAAACAGTATACAAGATAAGTTTTTCACTGTATCTCGGTACAAGTGACAATAATAAACCAATACCATTACCAAGAAGGGAGAGATTCGATGCACACAGCAGGGAGGGTGAGGGTAAGGATGCATTTGGAGGTAGTAAGTGAAAGGATTCTGTGAAGCGGTAAAGGAGGAGTTGGGGGTGGGGTAAGGATGGAGAGATACATGAGGGGAATAGGTAAGGATTCAGGAAGTTGGGGAAGGAGGAATAGGAGGAGGGATTTAGAGCATGGGGTGGATGGGATTGGGTGAATGGGGATAGAGGGATAGGAGACATTTGGTGGGGTGGAGGGATATAGGGAGGGTGGGGAGGTAATGGAAAGGAGCAATTTGGGGGTCAGACAGCAACTTGATTCTGGGCAGAAGTGATCTGTGGCAAGGATGATCAAAGCGAGGAGGTTGTAGTAATCACAGAGAAGGGTGATGATGATCAGGGAGAGCTGCTAGATGAAAGGAGTGTTAACAAGATGGACGTGCTTAATCAGAGGGAGAGGTTGATCCTGGAAGTGCTGATTTGGGGGTTTCAAAAACCAGAGCTCATCAAGAAGGGTGTTAATTTGAACTGACACCCTGGAGACAAAGTACTCAGCATCACTGCTTTTCGGAAAGGCTGATGAATCCAAACCACCACCACCACCCCCATGAGTAAACCTGTATCTAAGTAGTTCTCTCTCTTAATTTCCTTCTTGACAGATTCAATTTTATTCTCTTCCATGATTCCATCCTCCCCCAGATCCCCCTTTCCATGATTCCCACCTCTGGTTGATGCCTCACTCACTCATCCACTGTCCCCGATCCACCCCAATCCCTTACCCTTCCTGATCCCTCCATGAACCCCATTCACCCTGTAAATGATTTTTCCTTCCAAGTGAATCTACTAACCTGATCTCATCATATCCCATCTCCTCACTTCCCCCCCCTACACCTACCCAAATCCTTTTTTCCTCCCCCAATCCTTTGATTAGACTGTCCCCTTCTCAAACCCACCCACTTTAATGGAACCAGGAAAATGCAGTTTCATGCTACAGGGAAAATGGATGAATGTCAACCATGTCAGAGATTGAAGGCAAGTCAAGAACAAGTAGGGATAGATTTCCTTTGTCAGCATCGAGGGATGTCATTACTGACTTAGTTAACACTGTTTTGATTGGACAGAAACATAATTGGAGGGATTCACATAAATTCTAGGTAACATGGGCACAAAGTTGTGAGACAGCTACATTTTCAAAGACAGGTCAGCTGGAGATGGGATGATAATTTATAAGGAAAGACAATCATGGGTTAAATATTAAGAGTGATAAAAGAAGTCATGAAGAAAAAAAACTGGTAACATTAACATAAGAGGGATAGTTGGATGGGCAGTGCAGAGTATATTTGAACAAGAACCATGAGTTTGCTGCCTTTTATAGGGGAAGTTCTGTTAATGGCTGCACCTGTTATTTGCCTTAGTAAGCAACAAATCAGAGCTTGTAAGCATAAGGATATGTGGGGGTGAGTCAACAATTTAATGGAATCAAGGGAGCAGGAACCAAATCTCATGGGAAAGATAAGTAGGGCATTAATGGAAGAAAATGGAAAAGATGAAAATGTACTATATTTCATTTCACAGAAAGGATTCAAGAGGTGGTTCACTTACTGCATAATCCACACCCACTTACCTGCTCTTATTAATGTTTAGGTAGCTGATCCAGTAAAGTTTCTAGTCATTGGTGATACATTGGATGTTGATGATAGGGGGTGCAGTAATGTTAACTTTATGCCACTGGTATACAAATTGAGCAGGATGTTGCCACAAGGTCTACAGTCAGTGATAGTGGCAAGGGGAGGAAGACCTTCCAGTGAGAGTTCACCATCTCATGGAGAGCAATGGCAGAGTTGGAGAAATATCATGTGGCAGAAATTAAGCTGTGGTAGAGGAGGCAGCTGATTAGTAAGTAGGGTCAGGTAGGTATTTCCGCTATAGTTTAAGCTGAAATACAGACAAAATGATTAGTATTCTCTAGTTAATGAGGGGTGGGTTGTAAACTATAGGAGCTTAATTCAAGTGGAATTTTTTTTCTACTTGGATTAGATTTTGAAGTAAAGGGATCGTTTTTCTAAATTAAAAAGGTTACAGGGATAAGCCAGGTAATTATAAACTGGTGAGTCTAACATCTTTGGTAGGGAAATTATTGGAAAAAAAATTGAGGGATAAGATTATCTGCACATGAACAGGCAGGGATTAGTCAACAATTATCAGATTGTTTTGTAAAGGAGAAATCCTGTCTGATCAATTTTATTGAATTTTTCAAGGTGCTGACAACATGTATCGATGAGGGAGATTTGTTGCTTTATTAAAATTTCTGATTTCTTTTGTAGATATGCTGAGATCAATAACAAGACAAAATAAATTGTTATTTCTAAAGTCATTACAAGCATATTTCACGTTCTTGACTTTATACTGATGTTTTATTAACAGCACAGCTTAAAAACATGCAATATTGTACCCAACTTTACAACACAGCACTAAAATCTTACTGCACTCACAAGTAATTTTTGTGTAAACAGTAGCACAAAAGGAAATAAATACTCTGATCTGAAGAGATTAAATCCCAGTTAAATTATAAAATAAATTAAAGATAAGAGAAAAAATATTGAAAGCAAAGATGTCAATTCTTTAGTAGGGTTTTCTACAAATTTGCATCTAGTTTTGTTCATGTCCTCTTTAGGTATCAGTGTTAAAAGGTAATATGGACTGTTAACAAAAAAAAATTCACAGCAAATGATGTTTAGACTGATGATGTTCAGTCTCCTGCAAGTGTACATTTCTGCAGACCAACAAAGGTGACTGTATTGTCTGTTGTCAGATGGTGGTTGACATTATTGCATAGTTCATTATTGATTCTACAGTTCTATACAGTTTCCCTCCAGTGTCTGCTGGCGTATGCAACTCTCACCATTGCTGCCAACTGAAGTCATCATTAGTGCCAAAAACCACAAAAAATCCCAGAATGGTTGCAAAGATGATGATATTGCCTGTTAGCACCAGAGAACATGCTCCCCATTGAATCTGAAATTAAAAAAAATACAATTTTTTAAAAATAAATACTGTGATACATTCATAAATGAAAGTATTAAAATATGGTCTAAGGTCTTATTTGCCCCACAACATCATTTTGCTTTTGTACTCATAGCAACTGAGTGATTTAACATTCAGATTCCTTTACATTAAGGGCATTATGATACTTTCAAATTTTCTGCATATCCTTAATATTGAGTTTCTAAAAAGAGTTTAACCTTTGTACTCATTTTACAATGTTATGTGCAGGATATAGTTTTCCTATTTTCTAAATTGTGGAATCAAATCCAGAGCACATACCAAATAGAAATGTTTGTGAGCATTGCTCAAAAAGAGGAAGTACATGGTGAACAAATCTGACCAGTTCTCAGGATCTTGAAGATTGAAGGCAACATTTAATTTACTTTTTTTTCAGAAGCTTTTGATAAAGTTCTGTTATAAAACATCTAATTAAACTGAAAGCAAGATACTCCATACACTAGAGATCTGTGGGAAAAAAAAAGCTGGAAACACTCAGCAGATCAGGCCATGAAGAGAAAAAATTAATTATTCAGTACAACCACCTTTCAAATATTAGGAATGCTGGAATGTAAAATACACTCTGGTAATTTCACATAATTACTCTGCTTTTCCTAGTCATACAAGAGACCCATCCTTATGTTCTTTACCATCTTCTTTCCCCCTGCACCATCACTGCTTTTATTATCTAATCTCATCTGCCTTCCACCATATACGAATTTTCCCCTTTGTTCTCTCTTTTCTTCCTCCACTTTTCTCTGTATTTAAAATCTGTTTACCTTTTAACTGTTCCCAGTCCTGTGGAACTTGCATGCTACAATTATACAAGACTATAGTGCAGTTTTGGGCACTTTAACTTCAAAAGGATATACTTGCTATAGTGAGAATGCAACAAAAGTTCACCAGACTTATTCCTAGGATGGCAGGACAAGGAGTGATTAGTGAATACAGGTGTATTTGACACAAAGCTTAGAAGAATGAGGGGAGCTCCCTGAAAATTCTAACAGGCCTGATACAAAGAGTGTGCTTCTCCTGGCTGGGGAATCTAGAATCAGAATAATTTCAAACATTTAGTTCTGAGATGAACCTGTGAAATTCTCTACCACAGAAGGCCAAGTCACTGAATGTATTTAAGGAAGTAAATAGATTTCCAGATTTAAAAGGCATCAAGAGCTTGGGCTGAGAGCTGGAATTTGGTATTAAGATAGAGGATGAGCCGTATGAGTATGCTGAATGGGGAGCAGACTCATAAGTGCTGGATGGAAAACTGGAGCAAGAGTAGGCCACATTCTTATATCATTAACCTGAAATGAATTGCATATATATTTAGAAAAAGTTCATACATAAAACATGAGTGTAAATAGGGATAAGCAAGAAGTGTTTCACCATCCCAGGATCACTTCTACATTTTTATCTGCCACCTGTTAACCTATTTAAAGAACCAGTCTAGCTGAAAATCTGTTTTTTCTTCTCCAAAAACAATTTGCTGCTGGTTTCAGGATACAAGCTATTTGAAACAGGTATACAGTGGCATACAAAAGTTTGGGCACCCCTGGTCAAAATTTCTGTAACTGTGAATAGTTAAGTGAGGAGAAGATGAACTGATCTCCAAAAGTCATGAAGTTAAAGATGAAACATTCTTTTCAACATTTTAAGCAAGATTAGTGTATTATTTTTGTTTTGTACAATTTTAAAGTGAAAAAAGGAAAGAAGCACCATGCAAAAGTTTGGGCACTCAAAGAAATTTCAGCTCTCAGATAACTTTTACCAGGGTCTCAGACCTTCATTAGTTTGTTACGGCTATGGCTTGTTCACAGTTATCGTTAGGAAAGGCCAGGTGATGCAAACTTCAAAGCTTTATAAGTACCCTGACTCCTCAAACCTTGTCCCAACAATCAGCAGCCATGGGCTCCTCTAAGCAGCTGCCTAGCACTCTAAAAATTAAAATAAATGATGCCCACAAAGCAGGAGAAGGCTATAAGAAGATAGCAAAGTGTTTTCAGGTAGGTGTTTCCTCAGTTCGTAATGTAATAAAGAAATGGCAGTTAACAGGAATGGTGGAGGTCAAATTGAGCTCTGGAAGACCAAGAAAACTTTCCAAAAGAACTGCTCGTAGGATTGCTAGAAAGGCAAATCAAAACCCCCCGTTTGACTGCAAAAGGCCTTCAGGAAGATTTAGCAGACTCTGGAGTGGTGGTGCACTGTTCTACTGTGCAGCAACACCTGCACAAATATGACCTTCATGGAAGAGTCATCAGAAGAAAACCTTTCCTGTGTCCTCACCACAAAATTCAGCGTCAGAAGTCTGCAAAGGAACATCTAAACAAGCCTGATGCATTTTGGAAACAAGTCCTGTGGACTGATGAAGTTAAAATAGAACTTTTTGGCCGCAATGAGCAAAGGTATGTTTGGAGAAAAAAGGGTGCAGAATTTCATGAAAAGCACGGGGGTGGATCACAAGCTTTGGGCTTGTGTTGCAGCCAGTGGCATGGGGAACATTTCACTGGTAGAGGGAAGAATGAATTCAATTAAATACCAGCAAATTCTGGAAGCAAACATCACACCGTCTGTAAAAAAGCTGAAGGTGAAAAGAGGATGACTTCTACAACAGGATAACGATCCTAAACACACCTCAAAATCCACAATGGACTACCTCAAGAGACACAAGCTGAAGATTTTGCCATGGCCCTCACAGTCCCCTGACCTAAACATCATTGAAAACCTATGGATAGACCTCAAGAGAGCAGTGCATGCAACATGGCCCAAGAATCTCACAGAAGTAGAAGCCTTTTGCAAGGAAGAATGGGCGAAAATCCCCCAAACAAGAACTGAAAGACTCTTAACTGACTACAGAAAGCGTTTACAAGCTGTGATACTTGCCAAAGGGGGTGTTACTAAGTACTGACCATGTCCTTTTTTGTTATTTTGAAACTGTAAAAGATGGAAATCAAAAAGTAATCTTGCTTAAAATATTAAAGAAATGTGTCATCTTTAACTTTATGCCTTTTGGAAATCTGTCATCTTTCACTCGCTTAACTATTCACAGTAACAGCAATTTTGACCAGGGGTGCCCAAACTTTTGCATGCCACTGTACATTTGACAGATTTCGTATTGATGATTGCAATCCAATGGACATTGGGCAAATTTTTTTAATTCCTTTATATGGTACATGAGATAGCAAGGCCAGCCTTTATTGCCCATTCCAATTGGTCTTCAGAGTTGTTCACTCTTGAAGCATGACAGTCTGAATGATGAAGGTACCACCACAGCAGGGCTGGATAATGAGTTCCAATGTATCGAAGCACTAACAATGAAGAAACAATGGCATATTTTCCAAGTCTGGATGGTGTGAGACTTGGAATTGGGGATGTTCTCATGCATTTGTTGCTTTTGTTCTTCTAGGTGGCAAAGATCATGAATATGGGAAATGTTGTTTACATAAAAAATGTTGTTTACAACTTACAAAAGAAACTTTGGCAAGTTGCAGCATGAGAAATTATGGGAGTGAATGTCTAGGATAGCATATAGAATGTCAACAAAGTGAGATTTTAAATGTTGTTGAAGATCCACTTATCCAGGCAAGTGATAATTATTTCCAAAAGACTATATTGAGATTAGTTGAGACAGATCAGGTGATAAGGAGCACAAGTACTGACCATTCACAAAGCATTTTATAGAAACTGGGAGAGAAAGGGACATAAGCATGATAATTGATGAGAGCACTTTACCTGAAGTTGGAAAATTCAATATTCATTCCAAAAAGTTTCAAAGTGCCTAGATGGAAGATAAGTTCTTCTAGTTTATGTTGGGCCTCACTACGGCAGTGGAGGAGGCTTCAGACAGACAGGTTAGAATAAGAGTGGGATTGAGAATTAAAGTGGCATGCATCAGGAAGCTCGGGTTAACCCCGCAGACTTGTTTTTAATTAATTTTTTGTCATTTAAATTGTGTTAAATTATTAATATAGAATTATTATTTGAGCAGCTTTTAAAATGTGTTAGTCATCACTCAGATCCACGCCAAAGGATGACTCCCAGGTCAAGAGGGTCAGCTTGGTTGGGCTCCTATATTTGTAGCATGTTAATGCTATCAAGTGGGTACTAAAGGTGGTGCGGCCAGGCAACAAGTTGGATCTACGATGATCCAGTCCTGTAGTATGAAAGTTACATTTGTGAAATTTTAGCAGTAACAAAAATCAATGCAGCTGGAACTTGACCACTCCTTTTGGTTTCATAGTTCACCAGGATGCATTTCCAATCCTAATAAAAATTGTTGGTGTACATGTTCCAAACCCAGCATGGGAAGTAGGTAATATGTCCTGATATGTCTTCCTGGTCATTACCATGACTACATGGTGTTTACCATTCCTCACCTTCAGAAGAGTCTAGGATGAATATCATACATCTTAAAAGCCAGAAGGTACAGAGATAGAGAGGGGCAAGGTTGCAGGCAATTTGAAGACAAGTTTGAAAACTTTAAAACTGAAGCTGGTGAACATATAGGTGAATAGGGTTTGGAGTGAGTTAGGACATGAGAAGCACAATTATGTGAGTTTAACTTCACTGACAGTAGGACAGCTGGGTCAGGGTCAGAAAATTCAAGGCTTGAGGTAACAGATGGTTGAGAGCTTCAATAGTAAATGAGCTGCAGCAGAAATATACACAGAAAATATTCTAGAGGTGAAGACTGGTAACGAAGGAAATAGATGTTAGAAAGCTCAGCTAAACAATTCAGTATAGCCTTAGTGGCCAGGGAAAGGATTGGGATCATCTCATTGGTTAAGGAATACCTTGTAGTATGATCAAGGACAATGACTTCAGTGTTGATATTATTTAATTGGAAAAAAAAATCAGTTCATCCAAAACTGGATTATGGACAAGCAACTAGTCTGAGATAAGAGGGTTGAAAAAGTTGGAGGAGGTCAAGCTGACTGCGTCATCTGTGTACACGTGGAATCCAATGAGTTCTTTACTGATGTTAGGTTCAAGGATTAACATGCAGATGAGAAATGGAACCAGACCAAGAAGAGATCCTCTGGGGCTTTATCCTTTAATTTTCATATTGTTTTCTGCTCAGCCTTTTTTTTTGATTGCAGGTGAGGGAAAACACATTAAGAAACAAAGCCACGTTTAAGAAGGTCATATAAGCAGTGTGAAGATTTAAGAGCAGTCTAAATGTATCTGATACAAAAATGGTTAACTAGAAAATGTTTAGAGAGGTGCACAGTGAGAACTCAAAAGTGAGAACCCCAAGCACTGCTCATAATAAGTCAGGAATTAGAGTCTGGCAAAGTTATTGCTGTGTTTAGAAGTGGACAATATTTTCCTATTGCAGAAGATGCAGCTGAGGGCAAAACTGTCAATGGTGAAGCTGGGGATACACAAGATGCCAGAAGTGGAAACACATATTTATCTCAGTGGGATGATTATGAAGGAGAGTGGAGATAAAGGGAAGAGTGAGGACATGGAGGAATTTGAAAGCAATGATTTATTGAATTGTGAAGCAGACTCAAGAGTCTGAGTGGTCTAGTCCTGATCCTAATTCATATCTTCATGTCAGTTTTTACCTTAATCCATGTGCATCTTCCCATCTTTAATTTTTTCTGTTATATGTTTAACGAATTAAAAATATTGAAACTTTTTACTTTCTGGTTTGCTGTAATAGAATTTTTCAAACTGCCTATTTGCTGACACTACTGTTCCGGACACCATAAATTTCTGACCAAAATTGATGATTGACTAGGGGACACCATGCCCCAGAACTTATTTTGTAGACACAAGCACCATCCAGATACTACTACTGATCAGAAAACTGGATTCAATTTTTTTTTTGCACCGTGCTTGTGACAGGGCTAGCCGGCTAGGAACTCGAGTCATACCCACATCCAAGATGGAGGCTTCTCAGGACCATGTATGGCAGTCCTTGTGGTCATCACTATGAAGCACAAGATAGGACAAAGGAAAATCAGGCAACATTTAAACAGGATACAGATCTATTCCCAAACAGGTTAAATGGGCATTTTTTTTTTTAACAATTGTGCACATGAATTTGGCACTTCACCAAAAAGCTGCCCTTGTGTATGTCAGCATCTGTAGTCAGTCTGCCCTCTTATGGGATACCACAACGCTCAGGGTCAGAGTTGTTTTGGCTGATTGTGCAATTTGACATTAGGTGTAGTTCTCCATTCTTCACATGGGCATTGGCACACTGTCAAAAGCCTATCAGAAGCCAACTGTTCCAATGACAGTTCACTGCTGGAGGGTTTTAAAGAAAAGTCAACCTTTGTGATTTGAAGTAATTTTGACAAATCTTAGCCTGTCAGTGCCAGGCACCTACCTTTTCCTTCACTGGAAATTGCAAAGCCCATCCCCTAGGTGCCTCAATGCTAAAGTTTGCAGTGAACAGGTTCACAAGTAAAATGTGTGCCAAAGGTGATGATTTGCCTACTGTCCTCTAAAAAGCCATCAATGACAGAACCAGTGAAATATTGGTCACATCATACTAGAGCAGTGGGATCAGAAGCAGGAAGATTCAATGGGCTGCAAACTACTGTTGGCAATGTTTCTATTACGGAACTAATCATTATTGTACTTTTTATTTATTCATCTTTAGGACCTTTTTCATTGTTAGCCCAGCATTTAATGCTCATCCCCAACTAAAAAAGATGGCAGTGAATGGTCACCTTTAACTGCCACAGTTCTTCTTATTGAAGGAATGGTAATATATTTCCAAGTGTATGTACTGTGTGACTGGAACTGGAACCTGCAGGTGGTGGAGATCCCATGAATTTGCTGTTCTTGTCCTTCTTGGTGATTAGAGGCTCCAGCTTTGGGAGGTGCTGTTGGAGAAGCTCAGGCAAGTAACGACAGTGCATTTTGTAGAGAAGGTTATTGCATTTCTATTTTCTTCCTCCTCCATCTCTTTCTTCTGCAGATTAACTTGCAGGAAGTGTAAGAAAGAATGTGTAAACATAACACTAGTGGTAAAAGCATCAGAGAGGTGCACTCTAAGACGTCTGGTAATGGTTTAGATGGTCTGTTATTGAAAATATGCAGTCAACTTCACCATCTTCCACTGCAACTCTTAGCTTTTTCAGAGCTATGCCAAGAGGCTTAGAAGAGCTAGAATGAGAGATGTTGGGGATTATCATTCCTTTAAAGTGGAGGAAGCCATTCTAGGATTGCTGTTTTGGGAGTTGTTATATGGTATGATGATGCCTAGTTATAGCCTTGGCTTAACCAGTGTTTTCTCCAAAGCAGGTGTTGCTTGGAGAAAACAAACTCTGGGCTAGTTCCCAGAGTGGGCAAAAACAAATGGAATGAATGCCCAGTGTGTTATCTTATCAGCCCTGATGTCACAAATGGGGCTGGCCTTTGGGGGATAGAGAGGGTGAGAAAGTTGGTACTCTGTGCCAATTCATCTCTCTAGATGTCACCTGTGACATTCCTGACAGTTGTTGACATGGATATCCAGGAGATTATATCTTAATTCAGTGCTTGCAGGTAGTTAATCTTCTTGGTCTGGCATCCAGTCACAATTTTTGTTTTTTCTTTGCCATAAAGGATCCTACTGTGGACCTTCTTGAAAATTAAGTTAAGCAAGTAATCAAAGCATTGCCTCTCCCCTACAAAATTATCACCGTGGTATTGCTGAATTGTGTAATTACAACTATGTTTTTAAAAGTTCTTCTCCAATTTTTTTGCATTTCAGGAAATGTATGTTTTGCTACTTACACCTGAATGAATATGGAAATAAGCAGACTCAGGAAACCCCTAAATAAGTACTTCTCCTGGACATCAATGGATGCAATTCTTTTAAAACAGTAATTATTTTTCCTTTTTAAAAAAAAAATTTCATAGTTTGTAATTTCCTGTCATCCCATTTTGATTTGCAAACTTTAATTTATCTTTATCTGCAGGCCTTGAATTGACTTTGATTCTTATCTCCAGTACCCTTTCATAATTTGAAAAGGGGAAGTTCACAAACTCACTTTGTTTCATAATGCTTCATACCCAAATAGATTATGAAACATGGTAAGTCCAAAGATCTAGAGTCAACATGAACACAGGGAGTTCCCACAAAGTACACTGATGAATGGCCCGATGATCCATATTTGCTGGTATTGATTTAATGATTGATATTAAGCAGAATATTCAGAGAATTTCTTCCACTCTACCCATTGCTGCCTGACTTGCTGAGCAGTTCCAGCTCAAATATTTTTCTAGCTTTCCAGAACCTGCAATGCAGTATTTTTCTTTTGTGCTAAGTACAGTATTACAAACATGCTCCAGATCCAAGTTATTTACCAACAATACCATTTCAGATTATTTGGTTGAAAATAGTAAAGTAAGTATACTGTATACAGAACTTCTCCATTGCTGTGGATACACCCCTACTTCTGACCTGAATACTACGAATGCACCCTACTTCTACTCTTCAGACTTCAAACTAGCTATAAGCAATATTGCAAGTCATCTTCTACATCAATGCATAACTGGAATTCACTACTGGTAGGTTTACGAGTCAGTCATAAATCACTAAAAGGACTTGAATCAGGAAGGGCTTCATAGAAGAAAGAAAGCCAAATACTAATCTAACGATGGGCCAAATATTGTAAAGCACCATATCATGGTACAAATAAGTGAGGGTAAGAAATAGAACTGCAAAGAAATCAACAAGAATGGAGTCAAAGAGAATGTTAAGAACATAAAGGGATGGGAATGCATTTTCTGGAACCAAACGTATAGCATATTAATAAAAATTTGGGAATACTGTTCTTTAGAGTGGAGGAAATGACATGGTAGCCTGAATGTAACTTTGTTAACCAGGACAAGACTCGAAACAAAGTAATCATGGCATGGCCCAATAAAACACGACAGCTACAAAAATAACTTTTGCAATACATCAGTCAGTGGTTTGAGAATAACACCAGTGGCAAAAGTGACGTTTATTATTATGTCTTATATGCACATATAAAAATATTCAGAAACATTTCAATTATACTCACCAGCATTGCTCTTGCAAAAATTATAGGCAGCCCAAAAGCTGAGACGACTATGCCTGTAGTGAGAAATATGGCAAGTTCTTTGCATGCACTGCTTGCTGCATCAGTGTCATCAACTACTCTTGTTGCTATGCAGTATGGAATTGGAGAGAGAATGTAAAAGAAAAGAACAAATAGTGGCCAGTATTTGCTGTAATAGAAAAAGGAAGAAGAAAGAGTAATAAAGGTGAACTTTTAAGCATATTTTACGTTGTCACCAAATACTCAGCAGATGACACAATTTTTCCATTAATTCATAATGATTAATGTTGCCACATACATTATTGCACAGTAAAACTCCTATCATCCAGCCTGCTCGGTACTTTGATGGTGCCAGATTAAAAAATTTTCTGATCTACTGGATGTTATTAGAACACATCTTTAATTCACTTGTTTTTAAAGTGTTACACAGTATTATAATAAATTTCCCATTGAACCAGCTATGTTTAGGGCAAGCGCAGGAACCAGAGCCCCAGTGAGTTGGAAGGGAGTGCAACAAACGTTACCGGATGAGTCAGATGCTGAACCATCGGGACTTTAAAATGGTTGGATAGCGAATTGTTGGAGTTTTACTGTTTTGAAAATTTCCATCAGTGATTCAAATCAGTGAAGATAAATCTGAAACATCAATTTAAAAAAATCAACTAAATGAAGTTATTATAGAATCATACAGCATGGAAACAGGCCCTTCGGCCCACTGAGTCCATGCCAACCATCAAGTATCCATTAATACTAATCCTACTTTATTCTCCCCAGATTCTCATCAACTCTCCCCACATTCTATGACTCACTAACACACACTAGAGACCATTTTCATTGGCCAATTAACCTACCAACCTGCACATCTTTGGCATGTGGAGTAAAACAGGAGCAGCTAGGGGAAACCCACACAGTCACAGGGAGAACATACAAACTCCACACAGACAACAGCATCGATCAGGATTGAACATTGGACTATGATGCAGCAATTCTATTTGCTGTGACACTGTGCCATCTATTTATTTGAAAGAAATACTTAAACATCCTTAGCTACTACATAAATTGAATGAAGCAGGTATTTAACTCTGTTCACCTCAACTTCACTAAAATATTTTGGAACTGTACGCATTCAAATTATAAAGGTAGTGAGAGAAGCAAATTACAGTGAAAGTAGTTTGCATAATGAAAAGATAAAATAGCTTAAAATTGTGATATGCCTTGTGATAGGTAAATTAACAACTACAGCAAAGGAAATAATAGTTTCTCCCCGGTTGCAACAGTCATAGCAGCAGAGGGGAAGAACCAGCAGTGTTTTTTAAGTTGTGTGATTGGCTAAGTGTGTGGCAACTCAGCCAATAAAAGCAAGGTAGGGTAAAGCAGAGTGGCCATTATGAGAGTGGGAATCTGAGGCTTTGGCCCAAGAGGCTTCAGCGAGGAAGCACAGGTCAGAACAGGAAAGGTTTTCTTTTATAGTCGTTAAATAAAAAGACATCAAATTATAACTAATTAAATAAAGTAGGGGTGCAGGATCAGGTGATATGTTGTTGCTGCATGATGTGGGAGCTGGTGGACCCCTTTGTGGTTCCTGGTGACCACACCTGCAGCAAGCGTTGTTGCTCAAGGAACTCGGGCTCAAGTTTGATGACCTGGAATCTGAGCTTCAAACACTGCGACTGGTCAGGTCAGGGAGGGGGAAAGTTACTGGGCGCTATGTTTCAGGAGGCAGTCACACCCATTACATTAACTACTTCAAATTTGGTCTATGGTCAGGGACAAGAGGGTGTGACTGAATGATGCAGGTAGGGGGATCCAAGAGACAGTGGAGGAGGAGCATCAGCCCTTCAGCTTGTCCAACAGGTCTGAGATTCTTGCTCCAGTGTGGACGAGAGTGGGGGTTGTAGGAAGGATGAGCAACTGAGCTGTGACACCATGGTTCAGGGAGCCAGTCAAGAGAGGGCAGAGAAGAAAGTGTAATTGTGATTGGGGATAGTATAGTCAGGGGAATAGACACAATTCTCTGTTGCAAGGATTAAGAGACCTGAAGACTGTGTTGCCAGCCTGGTGCCTGGGTTTGGGACATCTCATCCACCTGCAGAGGAATATGGAAAGGGACAGGAAAGATCCAGGTGTCACGGTCCATGTGGGTACCGATGACGTAGGTAGAACAAGGAAACAGGTTCTGGTGAGGGAATTTGAGCAGCTAGGGATTAAATTAAGCAGAACCAAAAAGATAATATTTTCTGGATTGCTACCTGAGCACGTGCCAATTGACACGGGTAAATAAGATCAGAAAGTTATATGCGTGGCTCAAGATTGGTGTGGGAGAAGTGGGTTTGAATTCGTGGGACATTAGCACCAATACGAGGGAAAGAGGGAGCTGTTCCGATGGGAGAGGCTCCACCTGAACCAAGCTGGGACCAAGGTCCTGGTGAATCACATAACTAGGGCTAGGACTTCAAACTAAATAGTGGGGGGGGGGGTTCAACAGATTGGAAAAGTACGAATAAAGTAAAAGGGAAGGAGAGTGCAGGAGAGGTTACTGAAGTCTCCAGAATAAAGAATAAGGCAAAGTTTAGAAAGGGATAAGAATGTTTCAAAAAGGTGGGCAGAGGAGTGGGGTGGTAAAAAATGAAATCAAATCCTTGGAAAAAGTGACATGGGATAAGAAGATGTAGAACCCTTGTGGGTAGAGTTAAGAAACTGCAAGGGTAAAAGGACCCTGATGGGATTGTATACAGGCCTCTGAATAGTAGCCAGGATATTGGTTACAAATTACAAGAGATAGAAAAGGCATGTAAAAAGGGCAATGTTAGTGGTCATGGGGGATTTCAATATGCAGGTATATAAAAAGTAAATGAGAGGCAAGAGTGGACATCGGACCGCTGGAAAATGACGCTGGAGAGATATTAATGGGGAACAAAGAAATAGCAGATGAACTGAATAAGTATTTTGTGCCAGTCTTCACTGTGAAAGACACTAGCAACATGCCAGAAATTCAAGAGTCAGGGGGCAGAAGTGAGTGTAGCCATTATTATGGAGAAGGTGCTTGGGAAACTGAAAGTTCTGAAGGCAGATAAGTCACCTGGACCAGATGGACTACATCCCAGGGTTCTGAAAGAGGTAGCTGAAGAGATTGAGAGATTGAGGAAGCATTAGTAGTGATCTTTCATGAATCACTGGAGTCAGGAATGGCTCCGGAGGACTGGAAAATTGCAAATGTCACTCCACTCTTTAAGAAGGGAGGGAGGCAAAAGACAGAAATTATAGGCCAGTTTGCCTGACTTCAGTGTTCTTCTGCAGTAAAGATGTTAGTCCATTATTAAGGATGAGGTTTCAGGGTACTTGGAAACTCATGATTAAATAGGCCGAAGTCCAGCATGGTTACCTTAAGGGAAGGGAGATCTTGCCTGAAAATCGGTTGGATCTTTGAGGAAGTAACAGGCAAGATAAACAAGTGAATGTTGCTTACTTGGATTTTCAGAAGGCCTTTGACAAGGTGCTGGACATGAAGCCGCAAAACAAGATAGGAGCCTATCTTGGTACTAGCATGGATAGAAGATTGGCTGACTGGCAGAAGGCAAAGAGTGGGAATAACGGGAGTCTTTTCTGGTTGGCTGCCTGTGACTAGTGGTGTTCCGTTGGGATCAGTGTTGGGTCCGTTACTTTTCGGTGTTATATGTTAATGATCTGGATGCTGGAATTGAGAGCTTTGTGGCCAAGTTTGCAGATGATACAAAGACAAGTGGAGGGACAGGTAGTGCTGAGGAAGCAGGGAGTCTGCAGAAGGACTTGGACAGGTTGGGAGAATGGGCAAAGAAATGGCAGAGGGAATACAGCGTAAGGAAGGTGTAGACTATTTTCTAAATGGGGAGTGAATTCAGAAAATAGGAGGTGCAAAGGTAGTTGGGAGTCCCAGTGCAGGATTCCCTAAAGGTTAACTTGCAGGTTGAGTCGGTAGTAAGGAAAGCAAATGCAATGTTAGCATTCATTTCAAGAGGACTAGAATATTAAAGCAAGGATGTAATGCTGAGGCTTTATAAGGTGTTGGTCAGACCACATTTGGAGTATTGTGCAGTTTTGGGCCCCATATCCATGGATGTGCTGGCATTGGAGAGGGTCCAGAGGAGGTTTACAAGAATGATCCTGGGAATGATAGACTTATCGTATGAGGAGTGTTTGATGGTTCTGGGCGTGTACTTCTGTACTTGCTGGAGTTTAGAAGGACGTGGGGGTGGGGGGCGGGGGGGCGGGGAGAGGTATCTCATTGAAACCTACCAAATACTGAAAGGCCTGGTTAGAGTGGATTTGGAGAGGATCTTTCCAGTAGTGGGAGAGTCTAGCACCAGAGGGCACAGCCTCAGAATAGGACGTCCTTTAGAACAAAGATGAGGAGGAATTTCTTTAGCCAGAGGGTGGTGAATCTGTGGAATTCATTGCCAAAGATGGCTGAGGAGACCAAGTCATTGGGTATATTTAAAGCAGAGGTGATAGGTTCTTGATTACTAAGGGTGTCAAAGGTTATGGGGAGAAGGCAGGAGAATGGGGTTGAGGGGGAAAAATAAATCAGCCATGATTGAATAGCGGAGCAGACTTGAAGGGCCGAAGGGCCAAATGGCCTAATTCTGCTCCTATGCCTTATGGTCAGAGGTCAACAGAATTGTCCATATGCCTGATACAAGACTTTCAAAACAAGCACTCTACTTTGAGCAGCAAGAAGTCTGCAGGACATTTTCAATTCTCTAACTCCTGGAAATCCCTGATCAGTGACCCACTCAAAATAAAGATGAAATATCCATAAAGACAGTGAGCTTCTCATGAATTTAAACAGAACATGAAGAGACCACATGCAAAGAGTTGAAGAAACAATACAACATCCCAAGCAACCCATCTACCTACCCATACGTGGATCCTGGACAGGATTCATCAGCCACCTCTGAACCAAAGTGGAAACCAAAGTCATCCTCTATCCTGAGGGGCTGTTCAACAAGCTTATTAAAACTAAACTCCTGTCTGGGATCCAATTTATCTTTCCCTTTAAGTTCCTAATTGCTTAAATGAAATCACTTCTAATCTGTTCTACCTCTTCAATGTAAATATCCTCAGAAGACATTGTCTTTTTCTGCAAAAATGAGCAAACCCATTATGTTTGATAAAACCCACCCATCCCTTTGTACACCAATGTCTACATAACTTATCACTGAGTCATAATAAAGAATTTATGTTACACACCAAATCTGAGAAAGGAAGGAGGAAAGATGATAACATTATATTTAAGTGGCAATTAAGAAAGTTATCCCTATCCTAAAGAAAACAGTGAAAAAGTTATCAATATGGTATCAGGTTCAGAAAATTTATGGAAAAGAACTACAAAAATATAGCCATGAAGCATTTCACTAGAGGGAGGTAATCATGAAGCGTTGAAAGGAGGTTTAGCCCAGGGGAACTGAAACCAAAGACTGTCACATAAATCCATGCATAGACAATGAGAAACCTCCAAGGATGAGATGGATCTGGTACAGAATGGACATTTCTGCAAAGGGTGAACTTTAAGGCTACTCAGGAGGAGTAAAGAAACATACTAAAATGAGGAGACATATGATAAATATCAATTTAACAATACAGTACAATATTGTTTACTGCAGTTGAGTCAAGCTGATTATAGATTGAAGAGATGAACTAGCAAAGAAATAAAAGGACTGATAAGAATGCCTGCTTAAAGCTTGGTAGGGAACATAAGCGTATGTAAAGAAAAGAATTCTTAAATGAAAGGTGGGGCTAGTTAATGACCCAAGAGGAAATCTCATAAAGGTATAAAGGATGGCTAAGGTACTAAATTAAAACTTTACATGGACTTTTAAAGGCATCTTTTAAAGTACCAAATAATAGGCTTATTAACAATACTGAAACATGTGAAATTAAAAGGCACAACAAACAGCATGGATACAAAATAGATTGTGAAGCAAGATCGTTGTTCATTAAACCAAGGGGAAGTATATAGTAGTGTCTCAGGTGAGTCGATATTAGCACCACAGCTTTTTTTTAAATGTTAATGGCTTGGATATATGGAGTACTTCCTTCAGATTTACAGGTGACGTAAAGCTCAGAAAAGTAAACTGAAAAGGTTATTAATGTACTTCAGGAAGTCCGGCTATAAAATGTTTCTTTCCTTATGGTCCCTTCAAACTTGTAATATTCTATTTTTCCTTTCAAAATGCACCACATTTTTCAACGTTAAAGTTTTGTTCACAGGTCAAGTCGATGCAATTGTTAATAAAGCCTGGGACCCCAGAGGCTTTATAGAGACATGGAATACCAAGTCAATGAAATAATGTTCAACTTTTATAAACTGATTAAACCACAACTACAGTATTGTCCACGTTTTAGGTGAGGTTTAATCATTTAGAGCCCACAATATCTGTGCCGAACAAGATGCCAAATTAAACAATCTCTTCTGTCTGCACATGATCCATGCTCCTCCATCCCTGCATTGTCATGTTTTTAACAACCTCTTAAATGCCACTAATTGTATCTGCCTCCACCACTACCCCTGGCAGCCTGTTCCATGTATATAGCACTCTGTGTTTTAAAAAAACTTGCCCCACACATCTCCCTTAAACTTTCCCCCTCTCACCTTAAATGCACGTCCTCTAGTATTTTACATTTCTACCCTGGGGAAAAGATTCTGACTCTCTACCTTATCTATGCCTCTCATAATTTTATGCACTTCTATCAGGGCTCCCCTCAGCCTCCAACACTCCAGAGAAAATAACCCAAGTTCATCCAACCTCTCCTTATAGCTCGTACCCTCTAATCCAGGCAGCATCCCAGTAAACTACTTCTATACCCTTTCCAAAGCCTGCACATCCTTCTTGTAATGGGGCAACCAGAAATGCACACAATACTCCTACTGCAGCTTAACCAGTTTTATACAGCTGCAACATGACTTTCTTACTCTTATACTTAACGCCCAACCAATAAAGGCAAGCATGCCATATGCCTTCTTTACCACCCTATCCATTTGCATGGTCACTTTTAGAGAGTTATGGACTTGGACCCCAAGATCCCTCTGTATATCAATGGTGTTAAGGGTCCTGCCATTGACCCTTGTATTTGATCTTCCAAAGTACAACACCTCACACTTGCACGGATTAAACTCCATCTGCCATTTTTCTGCCCATATCTGCAACTGATCTATATTCTGTGTCCTTTGACAACCTCCTTCAAAGCCTATGAGACAGTGCAGAGCAGAAAAATTAAAATGGTACCGGGCACAAAAGGTTTTAGTTATCTGTGTTCCAAATGGCAGAGATTGTTAATGGGGATTTAATAACAGGCTATAAAATTATGAAGGCTTTTTTTTTAAAAATGAGTTGTCAGGGAGAAACTACTCTCACTGGCAGAGGGGTAACTAAAGGACATGTATAAAATAGTAGAAAAGAAAAGCAAGAGGGAGACACGTTTCCCCCCTATGCAAAGAGTTACTATGACCCACAATGTGCTGTCTGAAAGGATAATGAAAACAAATTCCACAGTAAATTTCAAAAGAGGATTTAGAACCATACAGCAAGGAAATGGGCCCTTTACAGCCAACTAATCCATGGAAACTATGGTGCTTATCTACACTGATCCCATGTGCCTGCATTAAGCCTGTAACCCTCTGTGTGTGCCTTTCCTAGGTACTTGTCCAAATGCCTTTTAAATGTTGATTCTACCTCAACTTAAATGTAAGAAAGTCTTCAAGCTTTTGGAAAAACAGGGGACAGAGATTAATAGTTTATTTTTAGATAGACTGCCCTATATGGGTTATATGGGTTAATGATTTAGTACAAAACAGCAAAACTATATCACATGGGGTGTTGATCCACATTATAGATCTCTTATTTGCTTTCAGTTTCCTTTTGTTGTAGTTATCCTAACTAGTATGACAAACCAAATACAGCTTAAAAAAATAGATTTGCTATATTGGTCCTGTAGCATTACTGCATTAAGTGTGTAACAAAATAAATTTGTAACTTCTCAGCATCTATACACAGCATTTCTCAAGCATACTTTGAGGATTATGTGGTACTTTGTGAAGGATGATATGCCCATTGAAAGTTGGTTTCTATCCAACCTGGAATGATGAGATGAAAAACTCCTTTGACTGTTGATTTTAACGGTTCTGTGTGAAAAGAGGTGAAAAACTCTCAGTCCATTTCCTAGTGACACATGTTCCAACGACTAAATTTGAAAAAAGTTTTTTGAAAAAGGCACAATATCAATGCATTTTTTAAATCTTAGGATGTCCCAAAGTGCTTATCAGACCTCTGAAGCGTTATCACTGTTGAGATTGAAAGAGAAACAGCAGCCAATTGTCAGCAGCAATGTCTCACAAATGGCAAAAAAGAGATGTTCATTCAAGGGTAAACATAGCTAGGCACCAAGGAGAATGTGTTCCTTTCCAAATGGAGCCAAGTTATCATGTACAACCACCCGAGGGTGTTTGGTTTGACATCTCATCGGAAAGTTGACACTCCATTAGCATAGCACTTGTTCAGTACTGCTGTAACATTTCAGACTAAACTTCACATTAATTCTCTGGAATAGAATTTGAATCCACTGCCCTTTTTCCTCAGAAGTGAGAACTATCAGCTAGCCAAGATAAAAATCAATTTGACATTGAATGGCACTGAATTTGAAAGCTCAACACAGAACTGGAGGTCTGGGAACAGAAAATGTTCCTGTTGGTCTCTTGAGATTAGGACTGTTGACCAGAAGCAGTGGAGTCTCACAACTAATGAGTTCAGATCATATACACACCTGATGACTAAGTGCCCACTAAGCACACAAATCCACACCACCAAATAAGCACAACTTTTAGTGAACTTTCCATAAGAATGATATTTGCATTATGGACAGAAACTATTTCCAAGAACCTGCATACTTACTTCTCATATTTGGCTTGAGGCAGCTAAGCTAAATCCAAAGGGCTTTCCCTGAAATGGCTAAAATAAATTTGAACCTGGATCACTTGGTTTGGGCCTGAGAAGCTGGAGATGCACTAGAGTGCAACAGGCAGATTTTGGGGTAGGATTTGGTTGATTTATTAAAAATCTTGCACATTACATGCACTTTTCCCCACAAGTTTTACATCCTGCTGGTGTAATTTCTGAGTAACTCTTTAGATCAATAATAATAATGTAAACTCTTATTTTAATATGAACAATATTAAATAAGGAAACAAACAACAAACTGCTGGAGGAACTCAGTGTGTCAGGCAGCATCTGGAAATGGACAGTCAATGTTTCAGGTTGAGACCCTTCATCTGGACTGAAAGAATAGCAGGGAGGTAGCCAGTATTAAAAGGTGAGGGGAAGAGGTGCGGCAAGAGCTGGCAAGTGATAGGTGGATCCAGGTGAGGAGTGACTGGCAGATGGAAGGGGGAAGGAAGGAAACAGCAACAGATACGGGAAGGCAACAAAGAGCTGCAGACAATGGAATCTTATAGGAAAAGGGAGGTGGAACGAAATAAAGGAGGAGGGGTGGACAAATGGGAACCATGGGGGGAAGAGGACCCATTGGGCAGAGTGTGTGGATGATGGGCAGATGGAGAAGGCTGAGAAATTGTTGGGTGTGTGTAGGAGGAGAAACTAGTTAGACCAGGAGGAGAGTGAATGGGACAGAGGGGAAGCAGGTTAGCTGAAATTGGAGAATTCAATGTTCGTCACATTGGGCACCTCCCTTATTTGGTTCCAAGCTCCACCTTCCTTTCCAATCAGATTCCATCATCTGCAGCCCATTGTTGCCTCCACCTCTCAACCTCTGTCAATATTTTCACTCTTCCCTCCTCCATCTGCTTATCATTTCTCCTCATCTGGATCCACCTATTGTTTGCCAGCTCTTGCCCTACCCCTCCCCCCTTTATACTGGCCATATCCCCACTACTCTTTCAGTCCAGATGAAGGATCTCAACCCAAAACATTGCCTGTCCATTTCCCTCTACAGATGCTGCCTGACCCACTGAGTTCCGCCAGTGGTTTGTTTTTTGCTCCAGATTCCAGCATCTTCAGTCTCTTGTGTCTCAACATAAACAGACCACAATCAGTGAGGATAGGCAGAAATACCTCCGGCACGATTATTCTCAACACTGGTGCCCCACAAGGCTGTGTCTTCAGCCCTCTACTCTACTCCCTATACACTCACGACTGTGTGGCCAGACTCTGCTCTAACTCAAGTTTACAGATGATACCACCGTTGTACGCCGTATCTCAAACAGCGATGAGTCGGAGTACAGGAAGGAGATAGACAGCTTAGTGGAATGGTGTCATGACAACAACCTTTCCCTCAATGTCAACAAAACAAAAGAGCTGATCATTGACTTCAGGAAAGGGGGCGGTGTACATGCACCTGTCTACATCAATGGTGCTGAGGTCGAGAGGGTTGAAAGCTTCAAGTTCCTGGGAGTGAACATCAACAGCCTGTCCTGGTCAAATCACGTAGAAGCCAAGGCCAAGAAAGCTCACCAGTGCCTCTACTTCCTCAGGAGGTTAAAAAAATTTGGTTTGTTCCCTTTGACTCTCACCAACTTTTACTGATGCACCATAGAAAGCATCCTATCTGGATGTATCATGGCTTGGTACGGCAATTGCTCTGCCCAGGACCGCAAGAAACTGCAGAGAGTTGTGGACACAGCCCAGTCCATCATGGACACCAGCCTCCCCTCCTTGGACTCTTGTCTTTACCTCTCGTTGTCTTGGTGAAGCAGCCAGCATACTCAAAGACCCCACCCACCCGGGACATTCTCTCTTCTCTCCTCTTCCATCGGGTGGAAGGTACAGGAGCCTGAAGGCATGTATCACCAGACTTAAGGACAGCTTCTACCCCACTGTGATAAGACTATTGAATATCTCCCTTATACAATGAGATGGACTATGACCTCACGATCTACCTTGTTGTGACCTTGCACCTTATTACACTGCACTTTCTCTGTAGCTGTGATACTTTACTCTGTACTGTTATTGTTTTTACCTGTACTATCTCAATGCACTCTATACTAACTCAATGTAACTGCACTGTGTAATGAATTGACCTGTAGGATCAGTTTGTAAGACAAGCTTTTCACTGTACCTCAGTACAAGTGACAATAATAAACCAATACCAATAAGATTAATGTTGCAGACCTATTCCCCTGCTGCCAGTGATGTCCTTTTGGTAGTACTACTGACTACTATATCCCTTGTGCCAGTCTTCTTATGGTGGCTCTGTTCCTAGCTGGATGCCACAGTCTCCTACTGGAAGGCCCTACACCAAATTCCCTTGGGAGTTGTTTCTGGCTGGGTTGTAGTCTCCTTATTTCACAAACTGGAAACAAAAGCAAAAAATAGCCTTGATGTACTTCCACCTACCTATCCTAGTCATAGATTAAAATTCAACCTGTTGTTTCCTGTGACCTTACTGCTCACTCAATGCTCAGTTTCCCTCATCACTTGTGCTAGCTCAGTCCTGTGCCTCTTCAGTCTTTCCTTTCCTATCAGATTCCATCATCTGGTGGAAGCAAGTTGGTATTATTAACATCTTTGATTGGCCAACTTGGCTTTCTCAGCAGAGTTGCAATTCTGAGTGCTATTGAATCATAGCCAGAGAACTGCTGTCAGTGGCTTCTCCTCCTGTCTCCGTAACCAGAAGTCCCCAAAAGATCTACCACTGGGCTGCATCCTGACCTGGTTCCTATTTGATTTGTACTGACATCTTTTTTGTTTTAAAACCTTTCCTAATCTCATGGCTTTCCATTTGTCCATACTTAATGGTATCTGCTCCATATCAGCTCAAATCCCCAATCTATTCATATTTTTCTGCATTTTGTCTACATCCTCCCCGTTGTTTATAGTCCATCTCGAAACCATCTCTAAACTTGGAGATTATTTCTATCCTCAGTATCCACTTGGGTACATCTGACAGTGACAACAAGCAACAAAATGAGCATAGTCACTTAAGCACCCATCCAATTCATGTTAAATCAGCTCCACAAGCACCCCCTCCCACAACCTTGGTTTCAATGATCCTCTGAGCCCTTTTATCAAGTGTCTATACCATGGCTTCCAGGTTAGGGCTATAATTTTTAAAAGGCCATAGGGTATAAGGCATACAGCTACACACCTCAATTAGTCCCTGTGGTATCCTTTAGTCTCCTCCCATACTAATTAGTGTTTTTTTTTAAATCATCTATAACATTCCATGTCATTTAAGCAATCAAACTAAAAAACAAGGGACCCTGCCAAGTAAACAAGTAAAAAATGCAGATGCCAGGGATCATAAGGTATTCCTGACACGTGTCCCAAATTACCACATTAACCTTCAGCTAAAATTCACATCGCAAATCAGTATTATGTCAACGTAGATAAATAATGCTGGGAAGTAGATTTCTATGCACACAAGTCATCACGGGGAATGGGGAGAGAGTTGGAATACGGTACTGAGAGGTTCAGCCACAACTGTACTGAATAGCTGAGCAGGTTCAAAGGGCCAGATGACCTATTCCTACTCCCATTTTCTATGTTTCATGAGGAGATGGGCACCAAGCAGTGAATCAAGTCTTATCCACCTAATAACCTGGTTTTTACACTCTGCAATCATTTTCATCTCCTACTGCAAGGATCAAAACCAATTTAACTTCCATTTTATGACAAATGATTTCAAATTTCTCCCTAAATTAGTGCTGAAAACATGGTACTTATTGTTTACTTGTACTCCGGAAGGGCACATCCAAGCATCAGAAACATCAGTCCAATGGCTCCGCCAAATGACAGGCTGATCAAAGCTGGAAGATGTAAAGTGACAAAACACAAATAAATAAGCCACAGAAGCTCATCTGTGAATTGGCAACAAACGCCCAGCTAACTGCACACTGGGTACAATTCTTTCTGATCCACAGATGTTTATAACGTGCGCAATTTAGTTTCGAGTATCTGTCAACGGCTTTGATACAACTTTCAACAAACTAGGTGTCTTCCCCCCAGGTCACAGAAATAAACAGGTTTGGATTCATTCACATTTGCAGATGGTGAGCATGGGGAATGCGGGGAGGCGCAGGGCGGAGGCTGGAGTGAGGATTGAACAGGTGAGCCGGGGATCGATGAGGAGCGGTGGGGAGGAGACGGGGCTGGACGCCTTCCCCCGTTCGCCCGGACCACCGTCCCCACCGCACTCACCTTTAATCCCCGCCATGGCCACAACAAAACAGTTCCACTTTCCGTCACCCTGGGTTGTTGCCCCTTCGGGATTACGTCACATCCGAGTTCCGCTCCCTGGGGCTGGTGACGTGGGCGCGCAGTCAGCTGATGTCTATGTCCAGGCTGCAGCCTCGGTGTCCAGTTTCGTTCACCCCGTTGTGGAAGTCGCGGACTGTTCATTCACCTGGGACAGTGCGGGGCAGGTACAGGCCCTTCGGCCCCCCATGTCTGAGCCGACCATGAATGCGTCTCAGCTGATCCCATCTGCCGGCACTCGGTTCATATCCCTCTATTCCCTGCCTGTTCATGTATCTGCTACAGCACCACGCAGCAACGCATTTTCGGCACCTACCACGCTGTCTAAAATAATCTTGAATCACATATCTGTAAGAAGCTGCAGAGTAGTGGACTCTGCCCAAAACATCACGGGCACATGCCCCCTTTCCCCCCCCCCCCCCTCCCCATCGGTAGTATCTGCAGGAGGCACTGCCTCAAGAAGTCGAAGTCGAGTTTATTGTCATATGCACACGACTACATGTATGCACAGGTGCAATAAAAAAAACTTACAGCAGCATCAAAGGCACATAGCATCATCCACAAGAAAAACTTAAACATAAATTAAACAATTTTTACAAGAAAAAAACACAAAAAAAATCAAAGTCCATTTTAGTGCGAAGTGGTCATAGTGTTGCTAAACTGTAGTGATTAGGGTTTTGCTGGTTGGTTCAAGAACTGAATGGTTGAAGGGAAGTACTGTTCTTGAACCTGGTGGTGTGGGACCTCAGGCTTCTGTACCTCCTGCCCGGTGGTAGCTGCGAAAAGATGACATGGCCTGGATGGTGTGGATCTTTGATGATGGATGTTGCCTTTTTGAGGCACTGCCTTCTGTAGATACTACCGATGGTGGAGAGGGATGTGCCCATGATGTATTGGGCAGAATACACTAACCTCTGCAGTTTCTTACATTTTTGCACATTTGAATTGCTGTACTATGATGCAACCAGTCCGATGCAACATCCATCATCAAGATAAGATTTCTTTATTATAGTCACACGTACATCGAATCCCCACCATCCGGGCCATGCCAAATATCTCACCATTGGGCAGGAGGTACGTAAGCTTGAGTCTCTGACTGGCTGCATCATAGTACATCAATTCGAATGCGCAAGAATGTAAGAATGTGCTATACTGAGGATCTGTGCTGACAGTAGTTTAAGTGATCTTAATAATAGTGATGATAAACTCATAACGGAAAATTGTATTTACAGGGTCCTAGTTGTACATCTTGTTGTAAACTGCAAAATTGAATATCTAAAAGGACAGAAATTTTAGAAAAGCTGTTTTTACACATCCCTTCCTGACTCCTTTCTATTGTTAATAGTTCTCTTCCTCAGATGTTATTCCCTTCTCTTTCAAATCTGCCATCACCACGCTCTGCTTCAAAAATAAACAACCCTTGACCTCTCAATCCTTGTAAGCTACTGATCATCTCCAACCTCTTTCCTTTCCAACATCTCTGAACACGTTACTGAATCCCAAATTTTCAGCCACTTTTCTTAAAACACCTTATTTAGGTTTCCATCATTGCCTCAGTATTGAAATGGCCCTTTCCAAAGTTGCTAGTGACAATTTGCACAGAATGACAAAGATAATTATTCTCTCCTTGTCCTTCTCTTTGTCAGTGACATTGACTTCATCAACGTTCTTCAGTGCCTCTCCATCATCATACAGCTCGTTGCGAGTGCACTCACCAGACCCATTTGTACCTATCCAATTACTGTTAGAGAATCACCAAAATAAATCTGCTTCCTGCACACATACCATTACTTCCAGTTAATCCCAATGTTCTTGAGTTCCTCCTATTCATCACTGGCAAACTGCCCTTTGGTAACATCTGAAAACAAAGCATCAGTGTATGACACACTGATGACACACACCTCTACCATCCCATCAACAATCTCTCCCTCCACTGTTGCTAAATTTTCAGACTACTTGTCCAAGTAGAGAGATTCACTCCAACTAAAAGCCATTGTTGTCACTCCATTGGAGCTGCCTGGCCCGCTAAGTATTTCCATCATTTTATTTTTTTTATTCCTACTCCAGTGTTCTCTGTATCAGGATGAGTTGCTATTACCTGAGCTTCAGTAGGAATGTTTACAAGGACAAAGATATGAGAGTCAAAGTAGGTCAGGGAATTAAATTTCAAGCCATCAACAGCTCAGGCTTCAGCTTATGGAGTGAACAAAGGTGCTTGGAAAGTGATCAACCAATATGTGTTTGGTGTCCACAGTTATAGAGGAATATATAAAATTGAGAGAAATAAAAGGAAATTCCTGTTTCACGATAGTTTCCTTATGCAAAAGCAAAGAAATAAGATTTAATTGCATTTAAGCAATTACAAGTAATGGAAAAATGTTGTAGGAGAGAAGGTGGTAAAAAAGGAAGAAAAGGGAGTGGCATGCAAAAGTTTGTGCACCCGGGTCAAAATTTCTGTTACTGTGAATAGCTAAGCGAGTAAAAGATGACCTGATTTCCAAAAGGCATGAAGTTAAAGATGACACATTTCTTTAATATTTTAAGCAAGATTACTTTTTTTATTTCCATCTTTTACAGTTTTAAAATAACAAAAAAGGAAAAGAGCCCGAAGCAAAAATTTGGGCACCCTGTATGGTCAGTACTCAGTAACGCCCCCTTTGGAAAGTATCACAGCTTGTAAACACTTTCTGTAGTCAGCTAAGAGTCTTTCAGTTCTTGTTTGGGGGATTTTCACCCATTCTTCCTTGCAAAAGGCTTCTACTTCTGTGAGATTCTTGGGTTGTCTTGCATGCACTGCTCTTTTGAGGTCTATTCACAGATCTTCCATAATGTTTTGGTCAGGGGACTGTGAGGGCCATGGCAAAACCTTCAGCTTGTGTCTCTTGAGGTAGTCAATTGTGGATGTTGAGGCGTGTTTAGGATTGTTATTCCTGTTGTAGAAGTCATCCTCTTTTCATCTTCAGCTTTTTTTTTACAGACGGTGTGATGTTTGCTTCCAGAATTTGTTGGTATTTAATTGAATTCATTCTTCCCTCTACCAGTGAAATGTTCCCCGTGCCACTGGCTGCAACACAAGCCTAAAGCATGATCGATTCACCCCCCATGCTTAACAATTGAAGAGGTGTTCTTTTCATGAAATTCTGCACCCTTTTTTCTCCAAACATACCTTTGCTCATTGCAGCCAAAAAGTTCTATTTTAACTTCATCAGTCCACAGGACTTGTTTCCAAAATGCATCATGCTTGATTAGATGTTCCTTTGCAAACTTCTGACGCTGAATTTTGTGGTGAGGATGCAGGAGAGGTTTTCTTCTGATAACTCTTCCTATTTGTGCAGGTGTCGCTACACAGTAGAACAGTGCACCACCACTGCTAAATCTAGCTAAATCTTCCTGAAGGTCTTTTGCAGTCAAACGGGGGTTTTGAATCCTACGAGCAGTTCTCTCGGAAAGTTTTCTTTGTCTTCCAGACCTCAACTTGACCTCTACCGTTCTTGTTAACTGCCATTTCTTAATTACATTATGAACTGAGGAAACGGCTACCTGAAAATGCTTTGCTCTCTTCTTATAGCCTTCTCCTGCTTTGTGGACATCATTTATTTTAATTTTCAGAGTGCTAGGCAGCTGCTTAGAGGAGCCCATGGCTGCTGATTGTTGGGACAAGGTTTGAGGAGTCAGGGTATTTATAAAGCTTTGAAATTTGCATCACCTGGCCTTTCTTAATGATAACTGTGATCAAGCCATAGCCCTAACAAGCTAATGAAGGTCTGAGACCTTGGTAAAAGTTATCTGAGAGCTCAAATCTCTTGAGGTGCCCAAACTTTTGCATGGTGCTCCTTCCCTTTTTTTTCCACTCTAAAATTATACAAAACAAAAATAATACACTAATCTTGCTTAAAATGTTGAAAAGAATGTTTCATCTTTAACTTCATGACTTTTGGACATCAGTTCATCTTCTACTCACTTAACTATTCAAGTATTCACGGGGCAGTACGGTAGCGTAGCGGTTAGCACGACACTATTACAACGCCAACGATCGGGGTTCGATTCCCGTTGCTGTCTGTAAAGAGTTTGCACGTTCTCCCTGTGTCTGCATGGGTTTCCTCCCGGTGCTCCGGTTTCCTCCCACATTCTAAAGACGTACGGGTAGGTTAATTTGGGGGTTTAAAATGGGTGGTGCGGACTCGTTGAGCCAGAAAGGCCTGTTACCATGCTGTAAATAAAATTTAATTTAAATTTAAAAATTAAAAAAAATTAATTTAAAGTAACAGAAATTATGACCAGGGGTGCCCAAACTTTTGCATGCCACTGTATATCAAAGTAGAAAACAGGAATACACAATCTCCCCAAATCAATGTTTGTTTCAATATTAAGTCATAACCATCACCTATTTTTCAGACAACAGGTCCTATTAATGGTTCTGTTGCTGCCATTTTAAATTGTTGTACTTATCTTTCATTTACTTAGTTATCCAGTTACCATTTCCTCTATCTTTTAACCTCTCCTTTTCTGCCACCTTCTTTCCTCCTTTTCCTTGCCTCACCACTTGCTTAAGTTATTCCTGTTCGGATAAAAAGATCTGAGAAATTAACTACTTCTATACAGATAAGGCCACATATGCAATTCTAATTGTATCTTGCTTTTCGGATTCCTGATCGGGGTAACCCTATTCACCAACACGTACCTGGAACTAGATCCACTTATTGACACATTCCAGGTAATAGCAGAAATCACTCTGTTCACCAGGCTAAGACTGGATTCCTTCACCCTAAGCATTGGCCAGAGTAACTTTATTCGCTGGCCCAGGCCTGCAGTCTGGGTCCCTTTATTGACACATTATTACAGAGCCAGGTTAGAGTCCTCATTCACACTTTGCTCACACACCACAAGCAAGACTTTGACCCGACCGCTGTCACCCGACGTCCATGGACCTGCTCCCGGCCCGCTTGGCCCTCACTGTGCCCAGGGAATGACATCACTTGCTGCGTGAGACCTACGTCACTGCATTGTGCCTTTGACCGGGCGGGCTGGGCGCGCATGCGCATTGCGCGGGAGCCGGGAGGCGGTGGCGTCACGGAGATGAGCGGCCTGGGTGTCGTGGCCTGGCTGTGTCTTGGCGCATTGGTGGAGGCGGCGCACGATTCAGGTGAAGGCCGGTTACCTAGTTCGATCCCTGGCACCCAGAACTAGGAGGGACCCCGGGTGAGGTGATGGCGGGGCCATCGGCTGCTCCGGTTCTCGGGCTGTGGGGTTAGTTGGGGCTGGGGCTGGTGCGGTGGCCCTTGGCGTGTTTACCAAACCGCAAGTGTCCGGAAAATAAGGTTTCAGAGCTGCAACTCTGAGTCCTCGAGTACGGCTCGGAAGCAGGCCCTTCGGCCCACCATATCCATGCTTCCCGTGGTACCTACCTGCATTAATTTCATTTACTTACATTGGGTCTAGATGCTTCTTGAGTGCTGTGAGAGTCACTGCCTCCACACCTCTTCAGGAGCGTCTTCCAGACTCCAACCACGCTCCCTGTGCAAAAACTCCCCCCCCCCCCCCAAGAACCGTCTAAACCTCCTCTGTGTAAAGAAATTCATCTTCACTGCTCTTTTAAAGCTCTTGACATCTATATTTCCAGGCTGTTCCAAGTCCTAATTGGAACAGGAGATCAATATTGGCAACTTCCCATCTGAACTAGTATTATTTAGAGTGTTACTCTAACGATCAAGCAGCTTTATGCACACATATTTTATAACTGTCCTGTTGAGTCTCTCTGCCATGTATTTAATAGGACAAGCTATTTACTGATTGACACTGAGTTATTATCTCCACAACTGCTGTTGAATAGTTTTTGGCATTTCTGAACCTAGGTGTAGCAGTAAAAGTCATGCTGTTCCACATAAATCACCATTAGGAGTAAGGTGTGTGCAGAACTGCTAGGTTTAATGGTATGACGTTTAATGGTATGTCTCATAGATCCAGGTTCAATCCTGACATCCAGTGCTGTCTGTGTGGAGTTAGTATGTCCTTCCTGCGACCAAGTGGGTTTCCCCAGCGGCTCCAATATCCCCTCACACCTCAAAGCTGTGGCCACTAAGTTGTGAGTGTTAGAATCTGGGAGGAGTTGATGGGAATGTTGGGTGAATAAAGTAGGATTAATGTAAATGGGTGCTTGATGGTCAGCATGGACTTGGAGGGCTGAAGGGCCTGTATCTATGCTGTTTGACTCTATGACTAAATTTCAGCCAGGGTCTAGGATCTGATTCTGCCGTCAAAAATACCCTGCCTAGGGTTGTGAATCTAACTACAGAATCATTGGCCTAGGTGAAGAGTCTGACTGACGCCTACCACTGATTTCATATGCCACCCAACCTCTCGCCCTCCCCTCGCTCTGAGCCATCTTCCCCCACCACCACCACCTCAAATCCCACGACCTCACACCCCCGGAGCCCTCCACCCCACTCCCCTCTTCTGATCCTGTGCCTGACCTCCTCTTCAATGTTGCCATGTCTTTACCATCCTCAGTGACCTCCCGCTCTCTGATGCAAAGTGGTCTGCTCTCAGGAGGGGCCTCAATTTTCTGCCCCTGCGGCTGTACCTCAACATGTTCTGGGCCTGCTATGATGTTGAGCTCTTCTTTCATCTGCCTCCATGCCTATTTCTCTGATAAGGATTTCTCTCTCTCTCTCCTTTCTCCAACCCTCCTCTTCCACTTGGACACCCCCTTCTGGCCTTTTACCCTCTCAACCTTTTCACTTCCAACTGCTGAAGCAACAATCTTGACTTCTCTGCTCCCCTCACCCACTCTAGCCTGACTCCCTCTGAAATGCAGCTCTCTGCTCACTCTAAACAAATTCCAACTTTGCCATCAAGCCCTCAGACAAGGACAAGTGCTGTTATAATCTAGCAGACTGAACTCTACCTTGCAAAGCTAGTGGCAGCTCTTACACACCACCTCATACCTACCCTCAAATCATTAGCCCATCAATGATCATCAGGGCACCATACTATTACCATCACAGATCTCATCACTTCAGGAGATCTCCCCTCCACAGCCTCCAGCCTGCTAGATCCCCACCTCCATACTGCCTGTTTCTTCCAGCCAAGATTCACAAACAAGACTGTCCTTGTAAGTCCATTGTTTCTGCCCCACTGAGTTTATCTCCTTATACCTCGACTCTATTTTGTCCTGTTAAGTCTCTTCCCACCTACATCTGGGACACCTTGCATGCTCTGCACCATTTTAACAACTTTCAGTTCCCTGGCCTCAACCACCTCATCTTCACCGTGAATCCCTTGATGACTATAAAAAGATTAAGACTACTCTTAAGATGGAAATCAGGAGGGCAAAGAGAGGGTATGAGATGGATTTGGCAGGTAAGGTTAAAGAAAATCCCACAAAGTTCTATAGCTACATTAGGAGTAAAAGGGTGGCCAGGGAGAGAGTAGGTCCCCTTAGAGATCAGCAGGGCCATTGATGTCTTGAGCCACAGGAAATGGGTGGGATTTTTAATGAATATTTCCCCTCCGTGTTTACTGATGAGAAAATCATGGTTGCTCAAGAGATAAAGCAAACTAGTGGAGATGTTTTGGAGAACATTCATATAACCAAGGAGGAGGTATTCGCAGCCTTGCAGCGCATCAATTTCGATAAATCCTCAGGGCCTGACTGATTGCATCCTCAGACTTTGTGGGAGGCTAGAGGAGAAATCGTGGAGGTCCTTGCAGGGATATTTGCTTCATCTCTAGCCACTGGTGAAGTTCCTGAAGACTGGAAGGTGGCTAATGTTGTTCTGTTGTTTAAGAAAGGTAGAAAGGACATGCCAGGGAACTGCAAGCTGGTCAGCCTGACATCAGTATTGGGGAAGTTACTGGAGGGAATTCTGAGGGACAGGATCCACCAGCATTTGGATAGATAGTCTGATTAGGAGGAGTCATCATGGCTTTTGGAGTTTTTTTTTGAAGAGGTAGCCAAAAAGGTAGATGATGGTAGGGCAGTGGCTGTTGTCTACTTGGACTTTAGCAAGGCCTTCGACAAGGTCCCACATGGTAGGCTGGTCTGGAAGGTTAGGTCCCATGGAATCCAGGGAGAGCTAGTTAGGTGGATTCAAAATTGGCTCAGAGGTAGGAAGCAGAGGGTGGTGGTTGAAGGTTGTTTCTCAGAATGGAGGCCGGTGACTAGTGGTGTGCTGCAGGAGTCGGTGATGGGACCTTTGTTATTCGTTATTTATATAAATGATTTGGATGCGAATGCACAAGGTTTGATCAGTAAGTTTGCGGATGACATGAAATTAGGAGGTGGTGTTGATAGTGAAGAAGGTTATCGTAGATTACAGGGGGATCTTGATCAGTTAGGGAAGTGGACCGAGGAGTGGCAAATGGATTTCAATACAGGTTAGTGTGAGGTGATGCATTTTGGAAAGTCAAAAAAGCATAGGACTTGTACTATGAATGGTAGGGCACTGGGGATTGTAATGGAACAGAGGGACCTAGGAGTACAAGTGCATAGTTCGTTGAAAGCAGTGTCACAGGTAGACAGGGTGGTGAAAAGGGCATTTAGCATGCTGACCTTCAGTCAGGGCATTGAGTGTAGGAATTGGGACATCATGTTGCAGTTGTATAAGTCATTGGTGAGGTTGCACAGAGTACTGTGTACAGTTTTGGTCACCCTGGTATAGGAAAGATGTGGTTAAACTGGAAAGAGCGCAGAGAAGATTTGAGGATGTTGAGCTTTAGGGAGAGGTTGGCCAGGCTAGGTCTTTATTTCTTGGAGTGTAGGAGAATGGGGAGTGATCTTAGAGGTTTCGAATATCATTATGGGCATAGATATGGTGTACAGTAGCAGTCTTTTCCCCAGCGTGTGGGAGTTCAAAACTAGGGGGAAGAGATTAAGGGTGAGAGGGGAAAAATTTAAAAGGGATTTGAGGGGCAACATTTTCACGCAGAGGGTATATGGAACAGGCTGCCAGAGGAAGTGGTTGAGGCAGGTACAAGAAGCACTTGGATAGGTGCATGCAGTGGCGGGACTTAGGGGGATATGGGCCAAATGCAGGAAATTGGGACAAGCTAGGTGGGCGTCATGATTGGCATGCACTCATTGGGCTGAAGGGCCTGTATCTGTGTTGTATTGCTCTCTGACTTCATGGCTCTAATTGGAAATATTTGTCATTTCCCCAGAAAGAATCCTCCTTCGAGAAGTCCAAGCTCTGACACTATATAATGGACGATATACAAATGGCCGGAGAACTAACCCCGTGCCCCAGCTGCAGTGTGTTGGCGGCACAGCTGGCTGCACTTCCTTCATTCCACAAGTGGTGCAGTGTTATAATAAAGGCTGGGATGGCTATGATGTACAGGTATGCAAATGAATGATACGTGCACACTTCTAACTATAACAGGAGATGCAAGAGCCTGCTGATGCTGGAATCTGGAGCAATAAACAAGATGCAGGAAGAACCCAACAGGTCAGGCAACAGATGAAGGGTCTCAACTCGAAACATTGACTATTCATTTCCCTCCCTTCTGCTGAGTTCCTCCAGCACCTTGTTTGTTGCTCCAACTATAACAGTGTGGGTTTGGAACTGCTTGTTTTGAAAATAGTGACCAAGGTAGAGTTGTTACCGTAATGTCAATGGAGAAGAGGATTATTATACAAATTCTCAGTTTAGAAGAAATCTATTTTCAGAAATTCTAGTTTGAGTTGAGAGGTAGAGACTGGGCATGACCTTCAATAGCAAGGAATAGAGAAGAAAACAGGAGACACGAGAGACTGCAGATGCTGGAAATCTGGAGCAACACACACAAAATGCTGGAGGAATTCAGTGGATCAGGCAGCATCCATAGAGGAAAATGAACGGTCGACGTTTCGGGCCAAGACCCTTCATCAGGAAGTAAACAGGAATGCTTTAAGAGTTATTTGTATTATTGTTTCCGGTTTTGGGCATGTCTGGCAAAACCAGAATTTATTGCCATTCATAATTCTCATTGAGAATCACATAAGCCACCAGTTTGAACTAATTCGATCATTCTGGTGAAGGTACTACAGTGCTGTTGGGTAGGAGTTCCAGGACTTCGTCCAGCAATGAAGGAGTAGCAGTATATTTCTGAGTCAGGATGGTGTGTGATTTGGAGGGGAACCTGCAAGTAGTGGTGTTACTATGCTCCTGCTATCTTCATTGTTCTTGGTGGTAGAGGTCACAGGTTTGGGAAGTACTTGGGACCTGACTAGTGCCACACCACAGATAATATTAAACAAAGAGGCTGATTAAGTAATAGACCTGGATAGATCAGGAAGTTGTGGTTATGGATTGAGAACGTAACAATGGCAATATGAGCTGCCTTGTTATTATGAATTAACATGGCAGAGGGATTGGTAATTAATCTTTGCAATGACTAGTGCACCCTGTAGCAGCAGAGAAGATAGCGGAGCTTTCTTGAAGTGGCCATTCTGAGAGTGGTTGTTGTTGAGGTCAAAGTGCTGTGTTTGAGATGCAAGTGCTGAGGCTTTATCTCAAGAGACTTTGTCTCAAGAAACTTTTGCAAGGAGGCTGAACAGTGATAAGGTGAGATCTTTTACTTTCCTTTGTAGTCTTGGTAGTTGAGAGATAGCAGTCAGGGCAGCTATATGCTCCTCCTGCAGGATGTGGGAGATTAGGGAAACTTCTAGTGTACCTGATCACTACACCTATGGGAAGTGTGTCCAGCTACACCTCCTGACTGAGGCATTGAGCAGCTGGAACTGCAGTTGCACTCAATCAGGAGCATCCATAATGCTGACAGCATCATAGACAGGAGCTTTACTGAGGTGGTCACACTTAAAGTGCAGGCAGCAAGCTGTTATGTGACCACCAGGAAAGGGAGTGGGCAGAGAGTGCAGGATTCCCTGTGGCCATTCTCCCTATTAACAAGTTTTGTTTACTGTTTGGGGAGTGAGTGTGGCGGAGGGGAGTGGGGATGGCCTTACAGAGGAGAGCAATAGCAGCAGCCAGGCCTGGGGCACAACAACTACCTCTGATGCACAGCAAGGGAGGGTGGAAACAGGGAAAGCTGTAGTGATAGGGGACAGAAAGGAGATTCTGTGGCAGGATGGTGCGTTGCCTTCTGGGTGCCGAGTGGTTGCAGAACATTCTCAAGGAGGAGGGTGACCAGCCAGAGGTACAAAAAGTAATAATATCCTGCAGAGTGAATATAGGGAATTAGCCAAAGGTTAAAAAAGCAAGCCCTCAAGGGTTGTAATCTCTGGATTCCTCCTGGTGCCATGCACTAGTGAGAGTAGGGATAGGAAGATAGGGTAGATGAATGTGCGGCTAAGGAGCTGGTGCAGGAAGGAGAGATTTGGGTTCTTGAACCATTGGGATCTCTTCTGGGGCAGGGGTGACCTGTACCTGAACTGGAGGGAGACTAATATCCTCGGAAGGACATTTGCTAGTGCTACTTGGGAGCGTTTAAGCTAGTGTGACGGGGGTGGGGGGGGAAGACCCAAAGGTGTATGAACTACATTTATATTAATGCAACAAGCTTGACAGGTAAAATGGATGAACTTGGGGCATGGATAGGCATATGGAACTGGGTTATTATAGCTATTACAGAAATATGGTTGAGGATGGGTAAGACTGTCATCTCAGTGTTCCGGGGTACAAATGCTACAGGCAGGATAGAAGACGAGGTGAAAGAGGAGGGGGAGTTGTGTTTTTGATTAGCGAGAACATCTTGGCAAGAATATTCTTATGGAATCGTCCAGTGAGGCTATATCGGTAGAACTTAGAAATAAAAAGTGGGTGATCACTTTGATGGATTGTACTACAGGCCCCGAGTAGTCAGCAGGAAATAGAGGAGCAAATATGTAGGGAGATTACATATAGGTGTAGGAATAATAGTAGGTTGTGATAGTAGATGATTTTAACATTTCTAATATTGACTGGGACTTGGATGGGGCAGAAATGTTAATTGTGTCCAGGAAAGTGTTCTCGAGCAATCTGTAGATGGCCATACTAGAGAGGGGGCAACAATTGACCTCCTATTTGGAAATTAGTGTCAGTGGTAGAGCACTTTGGGACCAGTGACATAACTATTTCAAAACTATTGAAATTATGGAAAAAGACGGGAGTGGTTCACAAGAACAAGTCCTAAATTGGGGCAAGGTTGATTTTGATGGCATTAGACAGGAACTTGCAAAAGCTTGATTGGGAGAGGCTGTTAGCAGGTAAAGGCCAAGTGGGAGGCTTTCCAAAGTGAGATGTGGGGAGTTCAGCGCCATCTGTAAATTCGCAGATGACACCACTGTTATTGACAGAATCTCAGATGGTGACGAGGGGGCGTACAGGAGTGAGATAGATCTGCTGGTTGAGTGGTGTCGCAACAACAACCGCGCACTTGACGTCAGCAAGATCAAGGAATTGATTGTGGACTTCAGGTAGGGGAAGTCGGGAGAACACATACCAGTCCTCGTTGAGGGTCGGCTGTGGAAAGGGTGAACAGCTTCAAGTTCCTGGGCATCAACATCTCAGAGGATCTATCCTGGGCCAAACACATTGATGCAGTCACGAAGAAGGCATGCCAGCGGCTCTACTTCATTCGGAGTTTGAGGAGATTTGGTATGTCACTAAGGACTCTTGCAAATTTCTATAGATGTGCAGTGGAGAGCATTCTGACTCCAATGGATTTGAGGCTCCAATGTGCAGGATCAAAAGAGGCTGCAGAGGGTTGTAGACTCAGCCAGCTCCATCATGGGCACAACCCTCCCCACCATCGAGGACATCTTCAAGAGGCGGTGCTTCAAGATGGCAGCATCCATCATTAAGGACCCTCGCCATCTGGAATGTGCCCTCTTCTCATTACTACCATCAAGGAGGAGGTACAGGAGCCTGAAGACCCACACTCAACATTTTAGAAACAGCTTCTTTCCCTTTGCCATCAGATTTCTGAATGGTCCATGAACACTAAATCATTATTCCTCTATTGCAATACTTTATTTATTTTTTGGTAACCTGTAGTAATTTTTATGTCTTGCACAGTACTGCTGCCGCAAAACAACATATTTCACTACATATGTCAGTGATAATAGATCTGATTCTGAACATGTTCCGGTTAAATTGAAGGGCAAGACTGGCAGGATTAGGAAACCCTGGTTGATGAGAGATATTAAGAAAAGAAGAGGCATGTGTCAGGTATCAATTGAATCCCTTGAGTACAAGGGATGTAGGAGTACACTTATGAGAGAAATCAGGAGGGAAAAAGGAAGACTTGAGATAGCTATAGCAGATAAGGTAAGGGAGAATCCTAAGAGATCCTGCAAGTATATTAAGAGCGAAAAGGTAACTAGGGAGAGAATAGGTCCCTTGGGGATCAGTGTGGTCATCTACGTGTGGAGCCACAGGAGATGGGCGAGCTTTTAAATTAATATTTCTTGTCTGTATTTACTGTGGAGGAGGTCATGGAAGTCAGGAAATTCAGGGAAAAGAATATCTTGAAGCATATCCACGTTACAAAAGAAGAGGTGCTGGCAGTCTTAAAGCGCATAAAGGTGGATAAGTACTTGGGGCCTGACCAAGTGTTTCCTCAGACATTGTGGGAAGCCAGGGAAGAAGTTGCTGGGGCCCTAGCAGAGATATTTGTATCATCAATAGCCATAGGTGAGCTACCAGAAGACTCGAATGTGCTAATGATGTCCTTATTTAAGAAGGGCTGCAAGGACAAGCCAGGAAACTCCAGGCTAGTGAGCCTAACATCGGTGGTGGGGAAAGCTGCTGGAGGGGATTTTGAGAGACAGGATCAACCTGCATTTGAAAAAGCAAGGACTGATTAGGGATAGTCAGCATGACTTTGTGTGTGGGGAAATCATGTCTCTCAAATTTGATTTGAGTTTTTTTTTGAAAAGATGACCAAGAGGATTGATGTGGGCATTGTAGGCTTGTCTGGAAGGTCAGATCACATGGGATCCAGGGTGAGCTAGCCAATTGAATATAAATTTGGCTCGGTGGAAGGAGTCAGAAGATGGTAGTGGAGGGTTGTTTTTCAGATTAGAGGCCTACGACACATGGTGTGACGCAGGAGTCCGTGTTATTGTTTGTCATCTATATTAATGATTTGGATGACAATGTAGGTGGCATTATTAGTAAGTTTGCGTATGACACCAAAATTGGTTGTAGAGTGGACCATGAAGAAGGTTATCTAAGATTACAAAAGAATGTAGTTCATCAGGGAAAGAGGGCCAAGGAATGACAGATAGAATTTAATGTGTAGTGATGCATTTAGGGTTAGGTGTTCAATTGCAATTTTATTTCCTCAAAACAGGGTTGCGAATTCATTGAATGGACTGTTAAGGGAGACGGTTGGAGTGTTCATATGATTGGTAATAATTTTTTTTAAATGTGGAAAGATGCGTGGGGAACAGTTTTTTTATTCGGGGGTAAAAGAAACATAGGGAATGAAGTTTCGACCTGGAATGCAGTACTTTGTAAAAATGATGGACGGAGCTTATTTTTACAAAAAGAAATTAGATACTTGAAAAGGGGGTGAGAGGGAAAGGTTTTTTACAATGGTCTTTTCTGCAATGATTCTTTGACCTTTTTATACTGATTGAAGAATCAACTGGTCAAAGCCAAGGTTTTAATTATCTATCTGTATGCATTTAAAAAAAAATCTGTTTTTCCCTTTCCTACACAGTGGGAATGCAAGGCAGATATGGACATTGCTTATCGATTTGGAGCAATCACTGTCAGTTGTGAAGGTTACAACTATCCAGAAGATCCTTACATTTTGAGGGGATCTTGTGGCTTGGAATACGTTATAGATCTTACTGAGGAAGGTCATCGTAGGAAAAAAGATAATTCTGGATTCGTTCATCGCTCATCTAACTATGAAAATCCTGTGGTATTCAGCAATTCGTCTGATATTATGGTGGTACTCTTACTATTTGGCCTTGCCTATTTGGTGTATATGACATGTTTGAGAAACCAACAGAATGGTAACCAGCCTGGCCCAGAAGGTGATGACGATTTTCACAGCACAGCAGGTCCTTCAACATGTCCACCGCCTCCTGGCTTTAGACCAGCCTACACGGGTAAGTTCACTAGGATCCTTCAATAAGATGCTATGAGAACAGGATAGATGTAGGAAGGAATGACTGTTTTAACATTCAAAAGGAGGATATTGAGCTGGTTAAACAAGTTGTCCATTTATTTCCACTACTCATTCCTTTCCCTATACATATAATTTTTTCTTTTTCTAGTACATTTTCCACAGATCCTGCTAAAGATTTTGTTTGCACCCCTCTATAGGGCATTAATATTTAATGACGGTATAAAATATTTCTCCTAAGCTGTCCCTTTTGTGATGATCTAGCATGTATACTTCCCAACTATTGATTTGCATCTAATAAAATAGTTTTTCTATGTTTAATTCATTAAAACTCTACTTTTGATATGCATTTTGACTTTGCCAGCATCTAGGAAATTTCTCTCCTACAACATCTCAAGTACCCCTTTCTCAACTGCCAGCTTTCTGAAATTTACTATTAACCACTGGTACTCCAAATAATCCATCCAATAAGGAATTATTATAGAATTCAGTTCCAAAATCTGCCACTTGACATTTACCTTTACAGAATATTTCTTTCAAATCACCACTGAGACTTTTCTGGTGTAAATATTCTTACTTTCTATGACACCTATCTGATTTTTCCCATCTTGAGTAAAAGTTTAGTTACCTTTCAGTGTCCCCCTCCTCAATAAAAACAAAACACTGGAAACATTCAGCTGAGCAGTTCCAGCATTTTCTGCTTGTCTCTTCAGAATTCCGGCTTCTGTAGTTCACCCCTCCGCACCCCACCAACCCCCCCCCCCATGTCTGGATGTCTTTTTCAGAATATGGTGACCACAGTGGCTACTCTGTAAGGCCGGATCAGCGCTTTCTGCAAAAGCAGAATCAGTTCCTGAGGTTTGTGCTCGGATCCTCCAAATGCCGTCCATTTGGTGCTGTTCACTGCAGTTGCACACACTGCTAATAACCTCGGTGACCCAAAGTATATAAGTGCTATCCATTAATCCCATTAAATGTTATCATACCTATTCCCACCACCCACCCAAGGAGTGAGAATGGTGGATAAAGAGAGTGAGGGGGTTTTGGGGGCAGTTTGGAGAAGGAGAAAGCCAGGTGTTGGGAACTGATCAAAATCCTGCTGCTGCTTCACCCTCCCCGTCCCACCTTAGTGCACACTCACACTGGAGAGTGGGGGTGGGGGGGGGGGGTGGTAATCAATTCCAGAGTGCTTTCCTGGATCCTTGCTCCTCTCCTTTTGCGGTATCTCATTGAATGGTCCGTTCCAAGTTATTTACAATGTAGTCTACTAATCCCTTATGCAATTCCTGAATTCTTGAAAGTGCAACTCCCGCTTGGAGGAAAGTTCAGAGGTCGGTAATTTCATTGTTTCTGTGGATGAGCTAGGGACACGTGTACTAATTCCAATGAACGATAGATTTTTATGATACCATTCTGCCCTTATCTGGTCACATTTCCTCTCACGCTGTTCTCAAATTCTTGAATGTATAACTCACTCTTGGGGGTCAGGTTAATATGTCTATAATTTAAATGTTTATGCATGGGTGGTCTGGATTTGAAGTATTTCCCTCATTTATTATTTTAAAAGTTTGCCAACCTGAAATTTATATTCTTTTTAATGAAGCGCCTAGGTTTAATTTAAAATGGACAACATTATGATCACTATATGCTAAACATTTCTTCACTTCAACTTTTCACTTGATCTTTCTCATAGACTTGGAGTAAATCGAATATTGCTTTACCCTTTTAAGTTCTCTCACCTTTATCTATTTTCAGGGTACACAGCAAATGAAGGCTATTATGGCAAGGCCAATCAGAACTCTGGTGGATATCAACCAGGTCGTAGCTCAAGACCAGGGTTTTGGACTGGAGTGGGAGCAGGTGGTTTGCTTGGGTACTTGTTTGGCAGCAGAAGGTATGTCATATGTAGATCTAATTTAACAGATGTAAGCACACTACTTAATACCATTCTGTGCTGTGATAATTTTACTTTGGATTATTGATTTTAAGTATTATTAGTTAGAATATGGCTTCGACTTGATGATCTTTATAAAGATATTGGTGTGTTCTTTATTGGCACTTCTAGATGATATCTGGGTGAAACAATGAAAGTGGTGTCTGCAGCTCGTGCATATTTTAGGTGGAAAGTTTGGTTATCTTAGTAAAAGGGTTGAATGTGCATGTAATGACAATCTGCAGCATACAGAGTGGGCAGACTGTAGGAATGGCACAGGAGCATGAACATACTTCTACATCAATTTTTTGAATGTTTTACTTCTCTGTCCTCACTGATCATGGAACTAATACAGTCCTGTTCCCAAACAATGGTCTGTATATCTTCCCTCTTCCTAGGTTTGAGTCACTATCCTCTGCTTTTATTATCTGTAAATGGTTCAGTTCATCTCTTTTAAGCACCTTCATTTATTTTAAATGTATCACATTCACAGAACTTCTGTTGTCAACATGATTTGTCAAATTATTAAGAAACTCAGTAAAGCAAAACTTCCTTCCCATATATTCCATTCCATACTTTAAGATACACATGGCCCTTTAAGTCCTCAAAATGGCGAGCAAGAAGTGCATGCATGTCTCCAACCAGAAGTACACTACCAGGCATATTGGCATCTTGCCCACTCCTAATTGATGTTAGGAGCTTTTCTAAATAAGCTGAAGAATTCGGAACAGAATTCTACCCAGCTTTTTCCCACAATTATTTGTTTGGATATACTGATTTGGACCCTCACTTACCAACTTGCAAGCCTGTCTCCTTTTTTTTTAGCATCTCTCCTGGATGTCTAGGCTGATGGCTGCTAATTTGGTGAACAGTTTTACCCATTTTACTCCTGGAAAATTGGTGTAACAACTACCAGTTTCTAACCCTGCAAATTCCGTACAGTACAAGGGAAAGCTTGTGGCTTTAATGGCATTATAGAGTAAAGGGATTGCAGAAAAAGTCTCCACACTCCAACCATAAAGTTCCAATGTTTGTGGCAAATTTTAATTATGACTATTGTGTTTAAGGTAAGCATTAATGATTTTTTTCTTTTCAGATCTCAGCCAAGCAATTCGTTCCATCCATACCACAGGGAGAATCCTGCATTTTACCCACAGCAAAGGCAGGAGAATAATTGGAAACCTGAAAACACAGGAAGCAGAACTGTGTCAGGTATATATACTTCCTTGTGTGTGATGTACAAAATGCTGCAGTGTTTCTCACTGTCATTTTGCTGCTTTACAGTTTTCTCTGCTGTGCCCAAAATGACTCCTTACTAGGAGTCCAGTTATTGGTTTGTAATACTACAAAGTCCTAGACAGAGTAATTTGCAAAGTGAAACTAAGCTTTAGCATGCACGTAAGCTAAAGTTGTACCAAGATAAGTCTACTTCACATTAAAAACCGTGCTTTTCACCTGAATGCATCATAAACCCAGAATTTGAAATTCTCAGTGTTTTCCTTTGAAGAAGCACTGGGTCTGCTGCTGGACAAATCAACAAGGATTTGAATTTCTTTGCTTTATCCAGACAAGTTTCACTTTTTAACCTTCTCCATGATGCATGTAATTAACAACACGTCTGGTCTCTTCTATTGCCACCTTAAAACAAAATATTTCTTTCTCTTGAAACAAAAGTTTAGTAAGAACTATAAATACTTGGACTTTCTGGGAATTATAATGGGTTTCTGTGTTTCCTTCAACAGCTTTATAAAAACCCAACAGAATCCCCACATGTTGGTAGGTGCTAGCCTGAAAAAAAATCATCATTCTTCTTGTTCCTTCTGGTGTCATTTCTCATTTTGCTGACTTTCATCTTAGTTTATCCTTGTGCTTCTACTTCTTGTTTTCAGTTGTGTCCTTTCAGATAGTGAATTGTAAATTGAAGTATGATATAATGCCATGGAGTGGCCAGTGTTTTAAAGGTTCCATTTTCTATGAGGTTTGCAGGAAAAATGTGTCCATCAGAAGTTTCCTTCCATTCTCAACTCTCAGGATGTCCTATCCCTATTTACCTTGTTTCCTTCATCAATTTAACACAATCAACATCAGATTACTTCACATGCTGGCTGCTCTACTACTCAATCCCAGTGCAGTTCTTTTGCCCGTATATCCTACTGAACCCCTACATCCTCCCTTCCCAGGTCATCTAGAGCCTTCCATTTTGCATCCCTCTCAAGCACACTTGCTCTCGAGTGTTATCAGAAGCCAGTTATTTCTCAACTGATAATTTCTTCTTTTGTCCTACTTTTCTCTCCTATCAATTTCATTGAGTGATTTCGTGTTGAAAAACAAGGCTAATTGCCTTGCTTTCATGCATATGAACAAAAGCTACACTCGCCTCTAAAATAAGAAAACACATTCTAACTAATTCTACCGAACTAAAGCTTTTGAAGTTTCAAGTTTTGTTTGAATAATTTTGAAAATTAAGTTAGTACTTAAGCCTCAATGCATATTCTTCAATAAAACTGGTAAGTGATGCCACATCCTGGAAAATTAGGAATTGTACCACAGGCAGCCTACTAAGGAAATCACAGATCCAGACAAAAATAGCAATTCCAAATTAGGCTTTGGGGAGAGCAAGGTGTTAAAGTTTAAAAGCTTTCTATTGAAGAATTAAAAGGCATAAGACAATTTGATGGATACATTTACTGATGCTGTTTCAAAAGTTCAAACTTCAAATATGTTACTTTTGTTACTGAGAAATAAAATTGGAGACATTCTTTTTCCAGAAAGTAAATGGCAGCTATGTCTTTGACCAAAAAGATAGTTTAAGCACTACATAATGTTATTACAAGGAGCTGTGACAAGTCATTTCTCAGATTTAACATTGAAAACTTTAACGTCATAACCTCAGGGAATGTACAAAAAATTACCAAGTAATTGCATTCATTTCAACCTTGGAAATTTTAGCGGAAACTTGTGTAATTTTTTTTCAATGAGGGCAAGACACATTAATGATATAGATTCAAGAAATTTGCTGAGGTTTTGGCTTGCCACTGCTAAAACTACACAGTGGAATCAAGATACTGATGTGTGCTTCAAGTTGCCCATCAGCACCTTGCACATGACACAGTCAAATAACAGAGAATATTATACATAATTGCATACAGAGAGAATAGAAGTGGGAATGGCTATGTAGATGCACTGAAGTATAGGCACAGTTGTGATTGTGTGAATGGCCACTTGTATGTTATCATTCTTTGTGGGCTTGGGATAAGTCAGCTTATTAAAATATTGGCATTGGGATTGCATGACACTTGGCTGCATCCAAGATGGGAAAGCTATAAAATGAGAGAAAGAAGAGGAAGGAAAGAGAAATGCTGCAGAGTGACTCATTTGTCTCTTTTATAGTTGGGCAAAACAATTCTTGCAAAACTTCAAAACCTGAAAAGATTGAAGCCCTAATGTTCCTGATGCCACTTTTGTCTATTTCTGCCATGCCATGAGATCTCCAGACTAGACTGCCTCTTCCTCTCATTTGCCACCTTCTGTTGTAGTCAGAGGTGAAAGTAAGCCTGCTTACTTGCCTACTGGCTTACAAGTAGGCCGATGCAGTTGACCAGTAAGAAAGTGAATAACACTTTGCAGTATGACCATACCAATAAGAAGTTTGAATTCCTTTCATCACTGGTTGCTGGTGAAAGGAAGGGAAGTACAGTGCATAAGATGAATATTTTACCAAAATTTTTGTATCTATTTCAGGCGATTCCAACCTTTATTTTGAAATCCTTTCTCGACACTATTGATTCCAAAATTCTTTCATATATATATGGCAGAATAAAAACCCAAGGTTAAGTAAGAAATATTTACAAAGATTAAAAAAGGATGCTGGTATGGCTTCGCCTAATTTTAGATTTTACTATTGAGCAATTAATATTAGATACTTAATTTTCTGGGCACAAGATTTAGATGCAACTCATTGTCCCTGTTGGGTACACCTTGAGTGTGAATCAGTGCAAGGATTTTCATTAGTTTCTATTTTAGGAGCTTCATTCCCTTTTGCATTTACTAAATTGAGTAAACAAGTGACTAATCCAATAGTTAAACATACAATACAAATATGGTTTCAATTTCATAAATTCTTTGGAGTGATTAAATTTAATTTATCAAGTCCCATTCAATCTCATTTTTTCTTTCAACCATCTAGAATTGACTCAGCTGTTTCCTTTGGAGAATGAAGGGAATAACATGTTTTTGAGATTTATTCATTGATAGCTGTTTTTTATCTTTTGAATAGTTGTCTAATAAACACAATCTGCCTAGATCACACTTTTTTTGATATTTATAGATGAGAAATTTTTTAAAAGTTACTTTACCTTCTTTTCCGACACCATTTAAAATAGAAATTACGGAAAATATTTTAGGTTTTAATCCTTATCAGAAGGGCCTGATAGCAATAATTTATGATCGGATTATGAAAATACGTTCAGAGGAACTTGATAAAATTAAGAATGAATGGGAAAGAGAACTCCAGATACTTTTACCTACAGAGACATGGAAGAAAATTAGTTAATACATCTTCAATGTGTGCTAGACACTCTTTGATACAGTTTAAGGTGGTTCACAGGACTCATGTCCAAAGACAAAGTTAGTCTGTTTTTATCATCATATAAATCCTATATGTGACAGATGTAATTCGAAGGTGGCTTCCCTGACACACGTTTTGGTCCTGTCCCCTTTTGGAAAAATATTGGAAAGATATTTTTAACATTATTTCATCTGTATTGAATATTGATTTACAACCTCATCCTATTACTGCAATTTTTGGGTTACCAATGATGGAATCTCGCCATTTGTCTGCTTCTACTTGTTGTATGATCACCTTTGTCACATTAATGGCCAAGCGATCCAGTTATTCAATATTTCCATATGATATAAGCTACCTTTTTCAGAGCCCTCTCAATAACCCTTGAATGCAGAGGAGCGGAGTTGACGACATAGTAATGTTTCTTTTTCTTTTTAATTCAAGGACTATCAGTCCAATTTTTTTTTGAAGTTTTTGGGTTTTTTTTGGTTTATTATCAATATTTTTTTTGATTTGGGGGTTCTTCCATATAATTAAATTTCATTTCTGTTCAATCTTTCCTTTTGTATTTGTTCACTTAATAAGAGAACAGGAGGTCTGGATTACTTTTTTTACTCCTTGTGATTATATATTTTAACTGTTGTGATTGCTATCCTGATCTCTTAGCACCATATGTATAATTACTTATGTTAAATATATTTGTACTAATTTGAAAATTAATAAAAAGATTGAAAAAGAAAGGAGGTACAGTGCAACTACAATAATCCACCATCCTATTGTTTGGAAATCCTGATGGTTTGGCATCTGGCTCATTGTGTCCCCATTTCCCGATGCTCCTTTTAAACTCACTGAGTTAGCCTGAAGCTTTGTTATACCACTGTAATTTTTATTTGTTATGTACTACATAGCATCTAAAAAGAGTGAATTAAAATTGTGTTGAGGTATCAACAGGAATGATATCCAATGGATCAGAAAATCTGCTAGCCCAGCTCAGAAGGTGTTAGATTGTCAGAATTTTATTATAATATAGATATGAATGTATGCAAAAGGAAAATAAAATATTTATCAAACTAAAGGAAAGAGTGAATGATTATACAGCACCTTGCATGACCTCAGGGTGTCTGAAACATTTTATGACTGATAAAGTATTTTTGAAGCATGCTCATTGATGTGATGATAGGAAATGCATTCTAGGTCCATAGCAAGATATCACAAAAGTAAATGTAATGAAGTCAAAATAATTTAAGTAATTAGTTTGATTGGTTGCAAATTAAATATTGGCAGTTAACAGGAAGGACATCATTATTCAGAAGAAAAATGTAATGGGATCCTTGTAACTAAAAAACCAAATGAAAAGTGTTCTTAGTTTCTCATTCAAAGGGCAGTACTAACAGCACCGTGCCCCCTCATTTCGCTGAGATGTAAACTCATGTTTCTAGAGTGCATTTGGAACCCTCAGCGTCTGACTTGTATCACTGAACTACAGTTGTTACCATAGTTCCTCCACATTGCATTCGATAACTTTTTTAAATTAAATTTTATTTACAACGTGGTAACAGGCCCTTCCGGCCCAATGAGTCCGCGCCGCCCATTTTAAACCCAAATTAACCTACCCGTACGTCTTTGGAATGTGGGAGGAAACCGGAGCACCCGGAGGAAACCCACGCAGACACGGGAGAACGTACAAACTCCTTACAGACAGCGACGGGAATCGAACCCCGATCGCTGGTGCTGTAATAGCGTCGCGCTAACCACTACGCTACCGTGCCGTTATCAAAACTTTGGTGTTAGTTTACTCTGTTACATTTAAGTATATCGTAAATTCATGGCAGGCCAACATTTGAATTACCAGAGAAAGTAATGAATTTGGAAGTTCTTGGATTCTGTCAAGAAGCAATGCAGATTAAACCATCTAGACTTTAATATCAGTTTGAGTAAAATAATCTGTTTAAATGGATTATCTCAATCTTAAATTGTAAATGGTCCAGTAATGAGTGGGGTGTGCTCTGCTTTAATTTATCCCATTGTCTAAATGTAATTGCACATAAAATATGCTTAATCATACTTGGCAGATTAAAGAAATTCAATTTGCTTCTCTTTTTTAAACAGGTTTTGGTGGGACAAAAAGAAGATAAGGAAATGAGCTACAAGAGCCATGCAAAAATTTAGTTGGTCAAAGGTTGCTGCTTCAGTCTGGCAGTATATTCTGAGGATGTCGAAGAAAGACATACTTGCATTGCTCTGTAATTTTAGAAATTTAATTGACTTATGTAAACATGCTATCTTATTCAATTTTTTAAAATACTGTGTTTGGAACCTGCAACACAGTTAGGGTGTACTGCAAAATGTGAAAAATGTTCATGTATGCATGAGCATTCAAGTCAAGAGTGGAGTTTTAATTATCTAAGTCAGTTTGAAGTAATGTATCATAAATTTAAAGGAAGCAAAATTTGGGAATCCTGGGTATACTGTGAAATATTCCCTATTAGTGAGGCACAATTTAAATATTCTGGGAGCTAGAAGTTTGTAGAATAGAACAAAAATCATTAGTTCAAACTAATAATTGTTTCTGGTAAATTTTCAGTCTTGGCTATCTTGGCTATCACTTTCACTAGTGATTCTGATAATTAGTTGTTTAAATAACTAAATGTTATTTCGGGCAGGAGGGCAGCTGATTGTTACAAATATGTATGGATCAATATTCAGCAGCAGGACCTACTCAATATTTAATTTTACTTCTCAAAAAAAGGTTTCAGGCTATCCTGTTTTGTGGGGTTCTTCATGGATCCTCCCACTGATTTTCTCCAGTCACTGGTTTCTAGCCCCACTTCTTTCCCTGCGGGCTTGCATTCTTCCAAGCAATATAAAATTCCTTCTGCCCTGCAGGAATGTCTACAATTCCTTCAAGTGTTCTAATTCATGGATTGTCTTTGGTTGGTTTCACTGTTTACAAATATTATGGGGGATGGGGTGGGAGGAGGTGGTTAACCTTCACATGTAAGAGTCTGCCTTTGCTAGATGGGATCTGATTGCTGAATGATGAGTGGGGGGAAATAGTTATCTAGTTCTGCCATAACTTGAAGATCAAAAAAAAGTGCAGGTGCTGGAAATCTGAAAATGCTGGAAACACTCAGCAGGTCAGGTAGCATCTGGAAATAGAAACAATTACCATATCAGGTCAAATGCCTTCAACGGAACAGCAGGTTAGTTTTCAGTTTCATAGAAGGTGGGGGAGGGATGGAAAGGACAGAAGAAATATCTGTATTGGGTTGAGGCCAGGGTTGCTAAAGTGATCCTGCTGTTTATGGGACACTCTAGTTAATAGACAAATGAAGACAATACGAAAGAGAGTGAGAGTGAAAGGGCAATGGTAAAGCTTCGAAATGCAGTTCAGACCTGTCTCTCAATCCTTAAACCAAAAGCTAAGTGCTGGAATAGCCGAATAGCTCAGGCAGTGTTCGTAAAGAGAGAAAATCTGAATTAATAGTGCAGATGAATAACCTTACAACAGAACTGACTCATTCTGGTACAAACAAAAAGCAAACTATATGAAATTAGTTCTTCTACCATCCTGGTGGTAGTATGATACAATAATTTATCATTAATAATTGAATGTCAACATCAATCCTCATCAATTAGTCTTTAATAGATCCAGAAGCAACTTCAAGAAGATGCTTTTGAAGAGGAGTTTGGAAAACATGGATCAAAACTCAGCATTTATATTTGGTATTTGTGTCTTAATATTCATGTCTTTTTGTGATTCCCTACCCTTTTCCCAGTTGGAGGTTCTGCACAGTGTGGCATTACTTTTGCTCTGATGATTACTGCACAAAGATACCAGTGCTGTTCAGTTTGTAAATATTCAGCCAGTTCCTCAATAAAATTCTGACTTATTCCTGTCTCTGAAGACACAGCCTCCCCTTCACCCTGTAGTATTTCCCTGTGAGTCTTTTAAAATTTACACTGATAATGAATTATTTCTACTCCTCATTTGCCAAGAGGAAGCTTCAGATTTCTGCTGGCATCTTGCTCAAAAGTTCCCTGGATTTACTTGCCTAAGTAGAATCGAAGAATTTGTAATCACAGCAAGAAAGATGCTGTTCTCTGGGTGGAAATTAATTTCAGCCTTTCCTCTTCTATCAAAATGTAGATCTGTTCATTGGGAGGGATACAAGTACATCACAGAGAAAAGCAGGCTGCAATGTCATGGATGCACTGAGTGAAAACCTATTGCTTAGGACAGACCTCCAGATTAAAAGAAAAGAAAATGATGTCAAGTTTTTAGTTACACAAATAGGTGATTTTTGGGATCCAACATCTAATTTTTTTGATGGGGTGCAGGATGGGGCACTGCATAACTTGTATAAATTCAGGAAGTTCCTGTGAGCTGATCTTTTGTCCATGGATGATGTGACGTAAATGAGCTGAAGAGGGTTTTGTGAGAGGCAAACTGGAGCAAGAGGAATATACCTTCTTCTCTTCCCTCCCAATTCAACAAATGCAGTTTTAAATTGTAGGTGTAAAGAGCACACATCCTGAGGCCATCAGTTCTCTATCACCATCCTGCTCCTTCCTACCTCCTCTCCTTTGCCAGGGTTCCCAAGATCAGATTATGACTGCCTGTGCATATTGGCACGGAGGGCAATGGCAATATCCTAGTTCCAAACATCTTTACTGCTTTACCAATGACCTTTCCATCATAAAGTCCAAGGTGTGTTGATGTTCACAATGTTCAATTTTATTTGCAGCTCCTCACAATGAAGCAGCCCATGCAAGCATACAGACCTAGACAACATTCAAGCATGTGCTAAAATATGAAAAGTGACAGTTGTGCTGTGAAATTGCCAGGTCATGATCATCTTCCAGTAAAGAGAGTCTAAATAAGCCTTATAATTCAATAGCATTGTCATTGATTGAACATGACCAGAAAACTCAACTGGAATAGCCACATAAATACTGTGGTTATAAGAAAAGGCAAACAGCTGGGCATCTTGCAGCAAGTGACTCACCTCCTGATGCCATTAAGCCTTTTAATCTTCAAGGCACAAATCAGGAACAATGAGTGAACTCCAACAATAAAGGGTTAATTTCATCAAGGACAAACCAATCCACATGACACACCACACTGGCCACTATAAACATTCATTCCCTCCTCCACAATTGCACCTAGGCTGTTCTCTACAAAATGCACAGCGCTTACTAGACTATGCTTCTTAGACAATGTGTCCCAAATCCACAACTTCTATCACCATGGACCATAGCAGCAGGCACATAGGAACACAGCTGTGTCCCCTTGAAGCTGGAAATATATCACTATCCCTTCTTCGATGCTGGGCCTAAATCCTTTAATTTCCCATCACATAACACTAAAAAGGCTCAATGAGGTTAAGAAGATGGTTCACCACCATCTCCTCATGCAATTATTGGTGGGCAATATATGTTGACCTTGCCAGTAATGTTCGCACTGTAAAAAAAAGGATAAGAAGTACTCATCACCATGGAAATCCTACTTGGTATGAGTGTATACAACTGTCAAATCATTAATATTGAGTATTAGCTCCACAAGAAAGAAAACTAAAAACTTACCAGAGGACTGAACCACTATTTCCCCATTTCTATCTAGGCACCCAAGATATCAATGTAATTTCATGGAAGGACAAATCTTTACTGCACTCCCTCCACAGCAAAAGGGAGACCAAAACCGTATAAAGCACCCAACGTGCAGTCTCACTAAGGCCCTGTACAATTGCAGCAAGATATCCTTTCTGTTCATGAGGTCTCTCACTGAAAACTAACATACTACTTGCCTTCTTTACTGTTTACTGCACCTGCATGCTTACTTAAATTGACTCATGTACAAGCCAACTGGGTCTTGCTGCACCTCCCCCTTTCCTAATCGCTTGCCATTCTACCTTGCTGGTTTTGCCACCAAAATGGATAACAGCACAGTTATCCAACAGTATGCTGTCTTCCATGCATTTGCTGATTCCCTAAAGCTGTCTAAATCACACTGGAGCCTCTCTGCATCCTTAACACAGCACATGCTCCCGTCCAGCTTTGTGCCAAACTTGGAGATATTAATATTTAATTCCCTCATCTAAATCATTAATATATATAGTCAATAGCTGGGGTCCCAGCATTTATCCCTGAGATACCCTACTAGTCTCTGCCTGCCACTCAGCAAAGGTGCATTTATTCTTAATCTTTGTTTTCTGTCTGCCAACCAGTTCTCTATCCATGGCAAAAGATGACCTACAATCCCATGTGCTTTAGTTTAGCATGCTATTCTCTAATGTGGAACCTTTCTAAAAGCCTTCTGAAAGCCCATATACACCGTATCCACTGGTCACCTCTATCCACTCAACCTGTTACATACTCAAAAAATTACAGTAAATTTGTCAAGCATGGATTTCCTTCCATAAATCCATGACTGATCCTGTCACTGTTTTCCAAATACTCTGCTATTATGTCTTTAATAATAGACACTAGCAATTTCCACACTATCAATGTCAAACTAAGCAGTATATGATTCCCCTTTTCTCTTTCCCACCTTTTTTAACTAGGGGGGTTGCATTATCTACCAACCAATCCAGAGCCCAAGGGATAATGGAAAATGACCACCAATGCATCCACTTCCTTAAGTACTCTGGGGTGCAGATCATCAGGCCTTGGGGATTTATTGGCCTTCAATCCCAACTATTTCCATAACACCATTCCCTTCTAATATCAATTTCCTTCATCTCTGCCCTCTCTTTAATCTCTGGGTTCCCTAAAATTTCTGACTGGTTATTTGTGTCCTCCTTTGTGAAGGCAGAACCAAAGTACTTGTTCAATTGGTCTACTATTTATTTGATTCCTATTATAAACTCCCCTGTTTCTGACTACAAAGGATCTACAATAGTCTTCACTACTTTTTTCTCTACAAGTATGTATCTACAAGTATGTTTTTCAGTTAGCTTTTCCATTACTAACAAATTTACTCTCATAATCTATTTCCCCCTTTTACTTAATCCCTTGATCCTCCTTTGTTGAGTTGTAAGGTTTGCTTGTTTTTCAAGACAATTTATTTCGTCTCCTCCTTTGATCTAATACCATCCCCAATTCTCCTTGTTAGCCATGGTTCAGTCATCCTTCCTCAGTTATTTTTGTGCCTGTTAAGAGTGAACAATTGAATAGAAAATGCTGCAAATACTCAGCAGGTCAGGCCACATCTGTAGGAAGAGTAACCATTCAACCTGAAATATTAACTGTTTCCCTTCCCACAGATGCAGCCTGACCTGCTGAGTATTTCCAGCATTTTCTGTTTTTGTTTTAGATTTCCAGCATTGTAGGGTTTTTTTTGATTTTCAGGAATGAACAATTATTGTAAATTACTGTCAGTGCTGCTTAAATTTTTGCCATTGCCGATCCACCTTCAAACCCAAAAGTAGCATTCCCCAATCTATATCAGCCAAATCTAGCCTTTATCTAGTTTCAAGAGCCATGAAGATCAGCCTTGTCTCTTTCCATCTTGATGAAGAATTTCAGGAACCTTGGATGATGAGAGATGCAAATTCCATCAAGGAAAGGGAAGCATACGTAAGGTTTAGAAAGCTGAGATCAGACAGGGCCCTTGAGATTTATAAAGAAATAAGGGAAGGAAAACAAGGAATCAGGAGGGCCAAAAGGGATCATGAAATATTCTTTGCTAGTAAGATTAAGGAGAATCCCAAGGCATTTTATACATTAAAAACAAAAGAGCAGCTAGGGAGAGGGAAGACGGAGAGGACAAAGGAGGGAATTTATGCCTGGAGCCAGAGGAAGTGTACAAAGAACTAAATGACTACTTTGCATCAGTATTCACCAAGGAGAAGGACGTGAAGGCTAGTGACATCAGGGAAGGGCATGTTAATATTCTAGGGCATGTTGATATCAAGAAGGAGGAGGTGTTGGGGCTCTTGAACAACATTAAGGTGGTAATTCTTGGCCTGATGGGATCTGTCCCAGGTTATTAAGAGAGGCAAGAGAGGAGACTGCTGGGGCCTTGACACAGATCTTTGTATTTCTCTAGCCAAAGGCAAGGTCCCAGAGGACTGGAGAGTAGCCAATGTTCCTTTTTTTAAGAAGGAATAATCCAACAAATTTTTGGCTGGTGAGCCTTACGTCAGTGATAGGGAAGCTATTAGAGAGGATTCTTAGGGATAGGATTTACTCACATTTGGAAAAGCATGGGCTTATTAGGGATAGTCAGAGTGACTTTGTGTGGGGAAGGTCCTGTATTACAGTATCATGAACTTCATTGAGTTTTTTGAGGAGGTGGTGAAGATGGTTGATGAGAGTAGGGTAGAGCAGGGAGTGTTGTCTACATGGACTTTAGTAAAGCATTTGACATGGTCCCTCATTGAGTCATAGAGTCATACAGCATGGAAACAGGCCCTTCGGCCCAACTCGTCCATGCTGACTGTGTTGCCCAGCGAGCTAGTCCTATCTGCCTGCATTTGGCCCATAGCCCTCGAAACCTCAAAGTCAGCAAAACAAAGGAGCTGGTCATTGACTTCAGGAGAGGGGCCGGTGTACCTGCACCTGTCTGCATCAATGGTGCTCAGGTCGAGAGGGTTGAGAGCTTCAAGTTCCAAGGAGTGAACAACAGCCTGGTCCAATCATGTGGACACCACGGCCAAGAAAGCTCATCAGCACCTCTACTTCCTCAGGAGGCTAAAGAAATTTGTCATGTCCCCTTTGACACTCACCAATTTTTATTGATACACCATAGAAAGCATCTTATCTAGATGCATCATGGCTTGGTATGGCAACTGCTCTGCCCAGGACCGCAAGAAACTGCAGAGAGTTATGGACACAGCCCAGCACATCACGGAAACCAGCTTCCCTTCCCCGGAGTCTGTCTATACCTCTCACTGGCTTGATGAACCAGCCAGCATAATCAAAGACCCCACCCGCCTGGATCATTCTCTCTTCTCTCTTCTCCCATCAGGCAGAAGATACAGGAGCCTGAGGGCACATACCACCAGGCTCAAGGACAGCTTCTATCCCACTGTGATAAGACTGTTGAACAGTTCCCTTATAAGATGAGATGGACTCTTGACCTTACAATTTACCTTGTTATGACCTTGCACCTTATTGTCTACCTGCAATACACTTCCCTGTAGCTGTGACACTTTACTCTGTATTCTCTTACTGTTTTCACCCCATACTATCTCAATGCACTGTGTAATGAATTGATCTGTACGAACAGTATGCAAGACAAGTTTTTCACTGTTTCTCAGTACAAGTGACAATAATAAACTAATACCAATACTTCTCCTAAGCATGTACTTATCTAGATGGCTTTTAACTGTTTCTAATGTGCCCACCTCAACCACTATTTCTGGCAGCTCATTCCAAATACACACGACTCTTTGAATGAAGAAGCTGCCCTGATGTCCCTTTTAAATCTCTCGCTTCTGATCTTAAACCTATGCCCTCTTGTTTTTAGCATCCCCTCCTGTGCATTCACTGACTCTATGACCCTCATGATCTTATATACCTCTATCAGGTCACCCCTCAATCTCCTACATTCCAGGGAATAAAGTCCTTCTCTACAATTTCAGCAATAATTTGATCTGACTCTGTAGCTTAAGACTACCCTACCACACTGTATGTGACTCCACCAATTGTCGTGTCATCTGCAACCTCACTGATCATGTCTCCTACATCAACATCCAAGTCATTACGTATATTACAAATACTGAGATAACTACCTTTGAGTTCCTATCTTTTAACTTACTTCCTAACTTCATTTCTAGACCCTCCTCCCTTTTTTTAACCAATATCATTAGTACTGATATACACCACAACATCATTCTGGTTATCGTCTCCTTCCAGAATGCCCCAAAACTGCTTGAGACATCCTTGACCCAAGCACCTGGGAGGCTCATTTATGGCCATAGAAATGCTTGTCTGTTCCCCATACAATGAATCCCCCATCTCTATCATCCTTCTGCTCTTCTTCCTCCCCCGCCCTCCCACCGTGCTGCAGAGCCACCCATGATGCCATGAACTTTGTTGCAGCTGCCTTCCCCTGATAAGCCACCTCCCCCACAATATCCACAGCGATCTATCTGCTAGAGGGGCATTGGAAACAGTGGGTTCCTGCACTACTGCCCTCTTGCACTGTGCCTGGCGGACACCCATTCTGCTCCTGCCTGTGCACTCTTTACCTGCACTCTGACTACTTCACTAAAGTGGTATCCATGAGTGCCTGCAAAAGAGACGCCATGATAGTGTGTTGCCTCCCGGGTGCCAGGGTCAAGGATGTCTTGGAGCAGCTGCAGAACATGCTCAAGGGGAAGGTTGAGCAGTCAGAAGTCGGGGTGCACATTGGCACCAAGGACATAGGTAGGAAAGGGGCTGAGGTCCTGCACGGTGAGTACAGAGAGTTAAGAAAGAGGTCGAAAAGCAGGACCTTGAGGGTCATAATCTCTGGATTACTGGTACCACATGCTAGTCAGGGCAGGAATTTTTTTTAATTTCAAAAATAAACTTTATTCATGATAAAAAAAATACACAAAGGAACAAACAGTGCAAAACCGAAACCTTAACATTCATGGTTGTTACATTCAGGAGTGTAAACTTTAAAGAATAAAAACCACACAAACAAACATAGCACCATTGCCACTCACATGGCTCCCTGAAGTGATACCCCTTTCAATGTTCGAAGGGCTTTCCCACCCAACTCTGTGTGGTAGTGGAAGGAGCCCAGACTGTGGTCCTTCCCCACAGAGCCTTTGCATTGGCTGCACTGAGCTTCAGTGCGTCCCTCAGCACGTATTCCTGCAGCCTGGAATGTGCCGGTCAGCAGCAGTCCCCTACGGATATCTCACAGTGCTGGAAGACCAACAAGTTTCGGGCAGACCGAAGGGCATCCTTCACAGAGTTGATGACCTTCCAGCAGCACTTGCTGTCTGTCTCAGTGTGTGTCCCTGGGAACAGCTGATAGATCAGAGAGCCCTCTGTTACGCAGCTGCGGGACACGGACCCTTGCATCTGTCTCCACACCCTCTTAGCAAATCCACAGTCTGCAAAGAGATAGGTGACCATCTCCTCCCCACCGCAGCCATCCTGAGGGCAGCGTACATTAAGGGTGATATGTCATCTGTAGAGCAAAGCTCTGACTGGGAGGGCACCTCTCACCACCAGCCAAGCCAGGTCTTGGTGCTTGCTGGTCAGATCTGGCGATGAGGCATTCTGCCATATGGTTTGGACAGTTTGCTCAGGGAACAAGCCCACAGAATCCATAGTGTCCCCGTCCCGTAGTGTCTGAAGTACATTCCGCGCTGACCACTTCCTGATGGATGTGGTCAAAGGTGTTTACTTGAAAGAACTCTTGCACAAAGGACAGGTAGTGCAGCAATGTCCAGCTGACTGGGACATTACATAGTAGAGGGGCCAGGCCTATCTTCCACTACACCAGGGACAGGTAGAACCTCAGCACGTTGTGACACTTGGTGCCCATGTACTTTGGGTCTACACACTGACTGATACAGCCACACATGAAGGTGGTCATCAGGATGAGGGCAACGTTGGGTACACTTTTGCCACCATTCTCAGGGGACTTGTGCAGCGTGACCCATCAGACTCACTCCATCTTGCACCCCCAGATAAACTGGAAGATGTCCTGGGTGATTGCCAAGGCAAAGGAGCGAGGAACAGGCCACACCTGTGCCAAGTACAGCGGCCTTGAGAGCATATAACACCTAATGACCAAGTTCTTCCCAGTTATTGACAGGGAGCGGCGTTTCCACAAACCCAGTTTTTGTTTTACCTTCCCAATCCACTCCAGCTAATTCTTGTTACACACCTCAGCCCCTCTGAACCAGATCCCCAGCACCTTCAGGTAGTCAGACCTGACGGTGAAGGGGACATTGGATCATTTGGGCCAGTTACCGAAGAGCATGGCCTTGCTCTTCCCATGGTTGACTCTGGCCCCCGACACCAACTCAAACTGCTCGCAGATGCTGATCAGTCTGTGAACTGACTGTGGATCTGAGCAGGAGACAGTGATGTCATCCATGTACTGGGAGGATTTGACCAGGGTGCCCCCACTGCCTGGCAACATCATTCCTCTTATGCTCTCGTCCTTCCTGATAGATTCAGCAAAGGGTTCTATACAACACACAAACAAGACAGGAGAGTCAGGCAGGGCTGTCTGGAGACAGCCCTGCCTGACTCCAGACTTGATGGGGAAACTATCTGTCTCCCATCCATTGACTTTTACTGCGCTACTGATGTCTGTGTAGAGCAGTTGGATCCAATTTCTGATTCCCTCCCCAAAACCTGTCAAAGGCCTTCTTCTGATTCAAGCTGACCTGGCAGGTACCCACCCTCCTGTCCTACACATAGGCGATGGTATCCCTGAGCAGTGCAAGGCTGTCAGAGATTTTCCTGCCAGGTACAGTACAGGTTTGGTCCGGGTGGATCACCTGTCCCAGAGCAGACTTGACCCTGTCGGCGATGGCCTTGGACAGGATCTTATAGCTCACATTCAACAGTGAGATGGGTCTCCAATTCCTGATGTCCTCCTTCTCCCCTTCTGCTTGTAGATGAGGATAATGGTGCCCTTCCTCATGGATTCTGACATGCTGCCAGACAGAAGCATAGCGTTGTACACTTCCAGCAGGTCCGGGCCCATCCAGTCCCACAGAGCTGAGTACAACTCTGCCAGTAAGCCATCATTTCCAGGAGTTTTATTCATGCTAAGGGAATGGATGGAGCCAGTCAGCTCCTCCAGCGACAGTGGCTGATCCAGGCTCTCCTGCTTGCTGTTGTCTAGCACCTCCGTGATAGAGGACAGGAGATTTTGGGAGGCTGTGCTCTCTCTGGTCTTACTGTCATACAGACTGGCATAAAAGGATCTGCAGATCCTCAGTATGTCTGTGAGGATGTTACTGAGCCGTCCTCTTCCTTGAGGCTGTGGATCACAGAGCTCCCCCTGTGAACCTTTCAGAAGAAGAAGCATGAGCACATCTCATCCTGTTCCACACAGCGGACCCTGGATCAGAAGATGATCTTTGAGCATTCAGAGGCAAAGAGCGCAGCTTGCCTGCTCTTCACCTCTTGGAGTTCCTCTCTCACATCCACCCCCCTTGACTGCGGAACAAGAAGTTGCTGCGAAACTCTGGAGTTGGCGCAGTTCCCTCTGACTCCATCTAGCTTTCTGAACACCTTTGAGGATGAAGAACCTCTTGATGCTCTCCTTGGTTGCCTCCCACCAGTGAATCGGGGAGGGACTTCAGAGTTCTCCAACCTGTGTAATCCCTCTTTAGTTCTTCGATGTTCTCTGAGGTCAGCAGCTTGACGTTCAACTTCCACGTGCCCCTGCCTCCTGTAGGTGACAGGAGGCTCGAAGGAGGCAGTGGTCAGAGAATGACACCAGCGTGACGTCAGTGGATCTGACCGCGACTGCCTTCGATGTGAAGAGGAAGTCTATCCAGGACTGTACTGAGTTGCCCGTTCCAGTCCAAGTGTATTGCGGCTGAGCTCCACCCGCAGGGGTGCTGAAGGTGTCGCGCAACTTTGCATCTTTAACCGTTCCCATCAGGAATCTGGAGCTGCTCTCCAGTATCCTGTTGGCACTGCTGGATTATCCAGCTGCATCAATGGTGCAGTTGAAGTCTCCAGCCAGAATGACTGGTAGGGACGTCGCCAGCAGCAGTGGGAGCTGCTGGAGGACGGCCAGCCACTCGCTCAGCACGAGCGAGGCGTACACATTAATTAGCCAGAGTGGATTATTACAGTACTTTACTTCAGCCACAAGAAGCCGCACCCCCCAGCCCCCACCATCGCGACCACCTCCGATAATTGTGGAGGAATAAAAAAACAGACGAATATGTGGCTGAGGAGCTGGTGCAGGGGGTAGGGTTTCAGGTTCTTGGATCATTGGAAACTCTTCTGGGACAGAGGTGATCTGTACAAGGGGAACAGGTTGCACCTTAACTGGAGGGAAACGCGTATCCTGGCTGGGAGGTTCACTGTTGCTACTCAGCAGGGTTTAAACTAGTTTGGAAGGGGGATGGGAAGCAGAGCACCGGGTCGGAAAGTGGAGGGATTGAGGGAAAGGTGGATGTCATGACCAGTAAGTCTGTAAGGAAGGATAGGCAGGAGCAAGGTAATATACACGATGGGACAGAAGGGTTGAAGTGTGTTCATTTTAATGCTAGGACTATTTAGGGTAAAGGAGCTGAACTTAAGAGCATGGATCAATCCATGGAACTATGGTGTTGTGGCTATTACAGAGACTTGGTTGAGAGAGGGACAGGAATAGATGCTTAATGTTGCAGGGTTTCGATGTTTTAGAAGAGATAAAGAGAGAGGCAAAAGGCGGGGGTGGAGTTGTACTACTAATCAGGGACAATATCACGGTTTCACTCAGAGGGGACATAATGGAGGGCTCATCCACTGAGTCCATATGGGTAGAACCCAAAAATAAGGAAGGTGCAATCACTGATGGGATTATACTACAGACCACCCAATAGCCACTGGGACATTAAGGAATAGATATGCAGGCAGATTAGGGAAAGGTGTAAAAACAAAAAGGTAATCATAGTGGGTGACTTTAACTTCCCCATTATAGACTGAGACCTCCTTAGTGCAAGAAGGGTAGAATTTGTCAGGTGCATCCAAGAGAGTTTTGTAAAACAGTACGTGGATAGTCCAACTAGAGGAAGAAATGAGGAAATGAGCCTGGCCAGGTACCTGACTTTTCAGTGGGGGAACATTGAGGAAACAGTGATCACAACTCCCTAAGTTTTAAGATAGCTATGAATAAGGGTAAGTATGGTCCTTGCGGGAATGTATTAAATTGGGTGAGGGCAAACTATGAGATTATTAGGCAGGAACTAAGGAGAGTTAATTGGGAAGAGCTGTTTTTGGACAAGTCCACATCTGACACGTGGAAGGGGTTTAAAGAGTACAAGACAGGTATGTTCTAGGAGGAAGGAAGGACAAGGATGGCAAGATCCAAGGAATCTTGGATGATGAGAGAGGTTGTGAATTTAGTCAGGAAGAAAAAGGAGGAAAAAGTAAAGCTTAGGAAGCTAAAATTGAACAGGGCCCATGAGGAATATAAAGAAGCCAAAAAAAACTCAAGAAGGGAATTAGGAGAGCCAGGAAGGGACATGAAAACTCCTTGATAAGTAGGATTAAAGAGAATCCCAAAGCATTCTCTACACACATCAAGAGCAAGAGGATAACTAGGGAGAGGGTAGGATCACACAAGGATAAAGGAGAGAACATGTGCTTGGAGGCAGAGGATATAGGCAAAGTCCTAAATGGGAATTTTGTGTTGGTATTCACCCAGGAGAAGGAAATGGGGGATAGTGAGATCAGTGTGGAGCATGCTAATATGCTAGGGCATTTTGAGATAAAGAAAGAAGTGGTGTTAGTTCTCTTGAAGAGCATTAAGGTGGGTACGTCCCCAGGGCCTGATGGGATATACTCCAGGTTATTGAGAGAAGCAAGAGATGAGATTGCTGGGGCATTGACAAAGATCTTTATGTCCTCTGTAGCCATAGGCGAGGTCCCAGAGGACTGGCGAGTAGCTAATATTGTTCCTTTGTTCAAGAAGGGAAACAGGGATAATCCTGGAAATTATAGACATGTGAGTCTCATGTCAGTGGCAGGGAAGCTATTGGAGAGGATTCTTAGGGATGGGATTTATGAGCATTCGGAAAAGTATAGCTAATTAGGGACAGTCAGCATGGCTTTGTGCAGGGCACGTCGTGTCTTACTAACTTGATTGAGTTTTTTGAGGTGGTGACAAAGGTGATCGATGAAGGTAGAGCAGTAGATATTGTCTATATGGATTTTAGTAAGGTATTTGACAAGGTCCCTCAAGATAGGTTCGTCCAGAAGATTAAGATCCATGGGATCCATTTGGATTCTGAATTGGCCCACAGAAGACAGAGGGTAGTGGTTGATGGGACTTATTCTGGCTGGAGGTCTGTGACCAGTGGTGTTCCACAAGGATCTGTACTGAGACCTCTGTTGTCTCTGATATATATAAAAGATTTGGACAAAAATGTATGTGGGCTGATTAGTAAATTTGCAGATGTCACAAAAATTGGTGGAATTATGGATGATGGGAGATATGGGCGGAAAAATGGTAGATGGAGTTTAATCCAGGCAAGTGTGAGGTGTTGCACTTGGGAGGTCAAATGTAAGGGAAAATATACAGTTAATGGCAGAATCCTTAACAGCATTGATGTACAGAGGGATCTCGGGGTCAAAATCCATAGCTCCCTAAAAATGGCTGCACGAGTTGATAGGGTGGTAAAGAAGGCATATGGCATGCTTGCCTTTATTAGTCTGGGCATCGAGCTCAAGAGTCGGGAAGTTACGTTGCAGTTTTATAAAACTCTGATTAGGCCGCATCTGGAGTGTTGCATTCATTTCTGGTCGCCCCATTGTAGGAAGGATGTGGAGGCTTTGGAGATGGCGTAGAAGAAGTTTACCAAGATGCTGTCTGGATTAGAGAACGTCTTCTATAAGGATTGCTTGGACAAGCTTGGGTTGTTTTCTCTGGAGCCGCAGAGAGTGAGAGGAGACATGATAGAAGTTTATAGATTATGAGTGGCATGGATAGAGTAGACAGCCAGTAATTTTTTCCCAGGGTTGAAATGTCTAATGCTAGAGGACATGCATTTCAGGTGAGAGGGGGTAAGTTCAAAGGAGATGTGTGGGGCAAGTTATTTACACAGAGAATGGTGGGCACTTGGAATGCACTGCCAGGTTTGGTGGTGGAGGCAAATACGAGAGAGGTGTTTAAGAGAATGTGCCGAGAATGGAAGGGCATAGACCTTGTGTAGGCAGAGGGGATTAGTTTAGTTAGGTGTCATTGGCTTAATTAGTTCGGCACAACATCATAGATACTCTGGAATGAATTTATCCACAGCTCTAACACTGTAATGTAGATAACCAGCAGCTGCAGCTGGAGTAGAAGAATCCCTGATTCACCACATAGTATAGGAGTAGCATGTCATGGGTTCAAGCTTGCCTGCTGTGACTTATCCTTTAATTATTCGAAATTAAATTAAAGTAAAATCTACTGATAACACTAGAGCCTTAATTTACTTACAACATCTTCTCCACCACAACCACACACAGTCAAAGGACATTTTAAACTCTCTAGACCTGTTTTCCCACTGGATCGATACACTTGGGGTATCAAGTTCCACTATTTTTAAACTCTCGGAATGTCCGTTTCCACTCCTTTCAATGCCTCTGTCCACTGTTTATAACCAATATGAGGTGCTGCATTTTGGGAAGGCAAACGAGGGTAGAGCGTGCGAGGGTAAAATGGTAAATGGTAGCACCCAAGTGATGATGAACAGAAGGACTTTGGTGTACAAGTCCATACATCTTTGAAAGTAGCAGCACAGGTGGAGAAGATAGTGAAGAAGGCATATATTACAGCTTTATAAAACATTGGTTAGGGCACACGTGGAGTACTGTGTGCAGTTCAGTTGCCACACGATCAAAAGGATGTGATTGAGCTGGAGAGGGTACAGAGGAGATTTACAAGGATGTTGCCTGGATTGGTGCATTTCAGTTATAAGGAAGGACAGGATAGGTTGGGTTTGTTTTGCCTGGAGTGGAGGAGACTGAATGGTGACCTGATAGAGGTATGTTATGAGGGGGTAGATATAGCAGATAGCAAAAAATATTTTTTCAATGTCCAAGACAGAAGGGCAGAGGTTTACGTTCAGAGGTAGAAAGTTTAGGGGGGACCTGAGTGGGAATTTCTTCACACAGAGGGTGGATGGAGTCTGGAATGCACTGCCTGGAGAGGTGGTGCAGGCAGATGCTCTCTTGACCTTTAAGAAACAAGTACTTGAATTGCCAAGACATAGGTCACCATGGACCTAATGCAGCAAAATGGAATGAGTATAAATAGGTACAGTGGGTGACATGGACGTGGGGGCTGATGGGCCTGTTTCTGTGAAGTATGACTCTATGAATCCATGATGCTCCAGGCATTAACTTTCAGGGTCTGTGTTCCTGCTCCCATGAAAGTCTCTAGGCTTCTGTTCCCACTGTTTTTAAACTCGTGGGCTGACCCTTACCACTCCATTCAGGGTCTCCGAGCCTTTGTTCCTGCTGTACTATAACTGTTGGGGTCTATTTTTCGGCTCCTTTAAAATATTCCTGGCCTCTATTCCTGCTCCTTTTAAACTCCATTTGCCTTCCTAACTGCCTGTTAGTTTTCGGTGTCTTGTTTCTGAGGAAACCAGGTCCTCTAAACATCAGCACTTCCCAATGTCTCACCATTTAAAAAATACTCAGCATATTTGCTCAACTGAAGTGGGTAACCTCACATTTCTCCATTTGCCATGTTAGAACATAGAACATAGTACAGTGCAGGAACAGGCCCATCAGTCCATAATGTTGTGTCAAACTAATTAAACTAGTACTTAAATGCCTCACTGAACTAATTCCTCTGCCGTACACGTGGCCCATATCCCTCCATTCTGTCTGAGGAAATAGATGGGCTTCTACACGACTGCTCTGAGTCAGTAGACAATCCATATTCAAAGACTCAGCTGCCAGCCTTGATGAAAAAGTCACCACTATTACAGACTTTATCACCACGTGTGTAGAGGACTGTGTACCAAAGAGGTCAATCCAGGTGTTCCCCAAACCAGAAACCATGGATGAACCGGGAGATCCCCTACCTACTGAAGTCCAGGACTGCAGTATTCAAATCAGGTAACCCTGACCTATATAAGAAATCAAAGAATGAACTTTATAAAGCTATCAGAGATGCCAAGAGACAATACCAGTCCAAAATCGAGTCACAGACCAGCCGTCAGTTGTGAAAGGGCTTACATGCTATAATGGGCTAGAAAACAAAGTCATCGTTGCAGACGTAAGATCAGTCTTCCAGATAGTGAACCCACAGAAAGCATCTGGCCTGGAAGGTGTCCCTGGCTGTGTCCTCAGATCCTGTGCAGATCAGCTGGTGGGGGTATTTGCAGATATTTTTAACCTCTCCCTACTTCAATCCGAGGTTCCCACCTGCTTTAAGAAGACCACTATCATCCAGGTACTGAAGAAAAACAAGGTAACATGCCTTAATGACTTCTGCCCGGTAGCTCTGACATCCACCATCATGAAGTACTTTGAGAGGCTGGTCATGGCACACATCAGCTCCAGCCTCCTGGAAAACCTCGACCCACTGCAATTCATCTACTGCCAAAACAGCACGCTATCTCCCTGGGCCTACACTCATCTCTGGAGCATCTGGACAGTAAAGACACCTGCATTAGGCCATTGTTTATTGACCACAGCTCTGCCTTCAATACTAAAATTCCAAGTAAACTCATCTCCAAAATCCAAAACCTGGGACTCAACACGTTCCTTTGCAACTAGATCCTTGACTTCCTGACCAACAGACCACAATCAGTGAGGATAGGCAGCAACACCTCCGCCACGATTATCCTCAGCACTGGTGCCCCACAAGGCTGCATCCTTAGTCCCCTACCCTACTCCCTATACACTAACGACTGCATGGCCAGATCCTGCTCTAACTCCATCTAAAGTTTGCAGATGACACGATCGTAGTGGGCCAAATCTCAAATAACGATGAGTTGGAGCACAGGAAGTTGATAGAGAGCCTAGTGGTATGGTGTCATGACAACAACCTTTCCCAGTGTCAGCAAAACAAAAGAGCTGGTCATTGACTTCAAGAAGGGTGGTGTACATTCTCCTGTCTACATCAATGGTGCTGAATTCGAGAGGGATGAGAGCTTTAAGTTCTGAAGAGTGAACATCACCAATAGCCTGTCCTGGTCCAACCATATAGATGCCATGGCCAAGAAAGCTAACCGGTGCCTCTACTTCCTCAGGAGGCTAAAGAAATTTGGCATGTCCCCTTTGACCCTCACCAATTATTATAGATGTACCATAGAAAGCATCCTATCTGGATGCATCACAGCTTGGTATGGCAACTGCTCTGCCCGGGACCTCAAGAAACTGCAGAGAGTTGTGGACACAGCTCAGCACATCACAGAAACCAGCCTCCCCTTCACTGATTCTGTCTATACTCCTCCCTGCCTCGTTAAAGCAGCCAGCATAATCAAAGACCCTACCTACCCTGTACATTCTCTCTTCTCCCCCCTCCTATCAAGCAGAAGATACAAAAGCCTGAAAGCATGTAACACCAGGCTCAAGGACAGCTTCTATCCCTCTGCTATAAGACTATTGAACGGTCATCTAGTCTGATAAGATGGATGTTTGAACTCACAATCTACCTTGTTATGGCCTTGTATCTTATTGTCTTCCTGCACTGCACTTTCTCTGTAGCTGTGACACTTTATTCTGCATTCTGTTACTGTTTTCCCTGTGCTACCTCAATGCACTGTTGTGATGAAATGATCTGTATGGATGGCATGCAAAACAAAGTTTTTCACTGTACCTCAGTACATGTGACAATAATAAATTAATTTACCAATTTTCATTCATGTGCCTACCTAAGAGCCTCTTAAACACCTCTATCGTATTTGCCTCCACTACTACCACTGGCAGCACATTCCAGCATCACTCTCTGTAAAAATCTCTCCCAGCACATCTCCTTTGAACTTACGGAGACAACTTACCCTCTCTCACCTTAAATGCATGCCCTCTAGTATTAGACATTTCAACCCTGGGTGTCTTCATGAACCCCTTCACCTAACCTACTAAATATACTGTATCCTCAAAGGACAATAGATCACCAATCTTGATTTCCTTTTCAAAAATCTGTGTTGACACTGCTAATTCAGATTATAGTTTTCTAAGCATCTTGATATCATATCCCTCATTATACATACCAGCAATTTCCCAGCTATGCCTGTCAGTCGAGCAGGTTGAAAGTTCTCTGTTTCCTCTCTCACTTCTCTCTAAAGTAGTCCAGATGTATTTACTCTCCTCCGAGGTTCCTCATGGAAGGCTCATTCAGAAAGTTAGGAGGCATGGGATCCATGGTAACTTGGCTGTGTGGATTTAGAATTGTCTCGTCCGTAGAAGACAGAGGGTGGTGGTAGATGGAGCATTTTCTGATTGGAAGTTGGTGACCAGTAGTATTCCACAGGGGTCTGCTCTGGAACCCCTGCTCTTTGTGATGTTTATAAATGACTTGGATAAGGATGTGGAAATGTGGGTTAGTAAGTTTGCAGATGACACAAACGTTGGTGGTGTTGTGGATAGTGTAGAAGGTTGCTGTAGGTTACATCAGGACATTGATAGGATGCAGAGCTGGGCTGATAAGTGGGAGATGGAGTTTAACCCGGAAAAGTGTGAAGCGATACACTTTGGAAGATCAAATTTGAAGGCAGAATACAAGGTTAACGGCAGGACTCTTTGCAGAGTAGAGGAACAGAGGGATCTTGGGGTCCATGTCCATAGATCCCTCAAGGTTGCCACGCAGATTGATAGGGTTGTTAAGAAGGCGTATGGTGTGTTGGCCTTCATTAGTCGGGGTATTGAGTTCAAGAGCAGCAAAGTAATGTTGCAGCTCTATTGAACGCTGGTTAGACCACGCTTGGAGTATTGTGTTCAGTTCTGGTTGCCTGGTTGTAGGAAGGATGTGGAAGCTTCAGAGTGGGTGCAGAGGAGATTTACCAGGATGCTACCTGGATTAGAGACTATGTCTTATGAGGATAGGTTGTGCGAGCTAGGGCTTTTCTCTTTGGAGTGAAAGGGGATGATAGATGACTCGATAGAGGTATACAAGATGATAAGAGACATAGATCGAGTGGACAGTCAGAGAATTTTGCCCAAGGTGAAAATGGCTCACACAAGGGGGCATAATTTTAAGGTAATTGGAGGAAGATATAAGGGGGATGTCAGAGGTAAAGTTTTTTTTAACACAGAGAGTGGTGGGTGCATGGAATGCACTGCCAGCAGGAGTGGTGGAAGCAGATACATAAGGGACATTTAAGAGACTCTTAGCCACATGAATGAGAGAAAAATGGAGGGCTATGTGGGAGGGAAGGGTTAGATAGATCTTAGAGCAGGATAAAATGTGAGCATAACATCGTGGGCCGATGGGCCTGTACTGTGCTGTAATGTTCTATGTTCCATGTTCAATCTTCAGCAGTCATTCTGGATTCAGTAGAATTGTAGAAGCATCCATGCCAGAGCATCCATTATCTCCATAACAAATTCATTCACAAAATTGCTGCCACAAAACAACAAATTTCACAACAGTGATAATAAACCTGAATCTGATTTAGAACTTGCCAAAGTAGATCATTAGATCCGTGAGATTTATCAGTTTTGAGTCTCATTAATTTCTAGTAGTTTTTGTTCGAAGACTAATTTCTTTTAATTCCTCATTTGCAGTGGATACTTGATGCTCCAGTATTGCTGGGTAATTTTGTTCCTTCTTTGGTGAATACATATTTAATTACTCTGCCGCTTTTCTTATTCCCTATCTCCATCACTACGGGATCTGCCTTGTTTTCACTAGACTTTTTTCTTTTCCATTCCAAAATAAACTCTTACAGGTTTTTTCTATGTTTTTTGCTGGTTTACACTTTTATTTTGTTTTTTTTAATATTGATAATAGAAAATAGACACATACAGTATATGAAGGGATATTCCTACAGATTCATGAAGCTCTATGCTAAATTCTGTATTTACATCCCCAAAAAATATAAACTCCTGCACCACCACTCCCTGTCCCTGCACCCTCATGATTTCACTTAAAACATGGCTTGTTTAAGTCCAGCAAGAGTAGCTCCAAAGAAGTCCCTGCCTAACTATTATTAAAGGCTCTGTAGGCATCTACAGTATTATGTGGACATTGCATGCTAAATCATAAAATATTTGTTCTAGTTAGCTGTAGATTATTGTGAAGTTAATTTGAATTTACTGTTTATGAAATTTATTTTGTGTTATAAAAGAATTGCTACTTCTGCCCTTAGATGGTGCTATAACCACATATATCACTGGAAATCTGATTAGTTAATAAATGAACCATCATTTACTGTAATGTTCCATAGAATTCTGTGCTGCGATCCTTCACCTTATTAAAATACCCTCCATGAATGCTCACCAACCTGATGATTCCAGTTCTTGTCCAAATGGAATTCAGAATGAGTGGAGTTAATTGGGAGCTTTGGGTAGAGTGTTCAGATGAAGGCTGTAGGGTTGGCGGTGGGGGGGGAGACGGCAATCAAAAAGAGTAGCACTTGGGATGGGTGGGGTGAGAACTGGTGACAATCTTTGTCACTGTGTTGGAGGAGGGTAAACTTTGGATTGGTCCCTTTAAGGATTACTGCCCAGGCCACATGTGGGCTTTGCTTTTGTGACAGAGGTTGGTCTGTCTGACCAGTTTGGAAAAGGACCTTAAACAAACATTAAAATTTGTATACCCAGACTGAATACTTATGTCATGCTGATGTAGTCAAAGCATTCATAATACCTTATCTAATCTGTGGGGCTCAACCTTTTACCACAAATAGCCACACTTCAGCAGGGCACCAAAACAAGCCCCAAGTTGTCACACACTTGTGAACACTGAAATTCTAAAGTGAAACTGACCTCTGAACAAAACTGAAATTCTTTTTAGGGGTATTGAGAATTGATCTTGATCTTAACATAGAACAGTACAGCACAGGGACAGGCCATTCATCCCACCACCCAACCATAATCCCAGTCCAAACTAATCCCATCTGCCTGCATTTGCTCCATATTCCACTCTTCCCTGCCTGTTCATGTCCCCATCTCAAACATGCCTCTTAAACATTGCTGTCGTATCTGCTTCTACCACCTCCCCTGGCAGCATGTTCGAGGCACCTACCGCTCTCTGTGTTCAAAAAAACTTGCCTTGCAAATCTTCTTTGACCTACGCTCTTTAGTATTTGACATTTCCACCCTGGGAAAAAGATTCTAACTATCTATCCTATCTATGCCTCTCATAATCTTATATACTTGCCCCTCAGCTTCTGAGACTCCAGTGCAAACAATCCAAGTTTGTCCAACCTCTCCTTATAGCTAATATACTCAAACCCAAGTAATATCCTGGTGAACCTCTTCTGCAACCTCTCCAAAGCCTGTACATTCTTCCTGTAGTGCGGTGACCAGATCTGCACACAATACTCCAAGTGTGGCCTAACCAAACTTTTATACAGCTGCAACATGACTACCTGACTTTTATACTCAATGCCCTGCCCAGTGAAGGCAAACATTCCATACTCCTTTTTTACCACCCTATCTACTTGTGTTGCCACTTTCAGGGAGCTATGGACTTGCACCCCAAGATTCTTCTGTACATCAATGTTCCTAAGGATCCTGCCATTTAATATACACTCCCCTCTTTGAATTTGACCTCGCAAAATATATCACCTCACACTTGTCTGGATTAAACTCCATCTGATATTTCTCCAACCAAATTTCCAACTGATCTATATCTTGCTGTATCCTTTGACAATCTTCCTCACCAACCATAGCTCTGCTAATTTTTGTGTTAGCCACAAAAGTAAGTGACAGGATGGGCTGCCAGAAGAGTACTGCTCTCCCTGAAGGCAGATGCTTCCTAGGAACTAATCAGGCTTAACCCATCATCTCCAATTGGAGATCACAAGGTCTCCAGGGATTTTGTCACAAACCTTGAGTGACTGGACTGCAGACCTATAACGTGCACAGTCAACTCAGGCAAGCGTATGCACACTAGATGCTCGGTCTTTCAGCCACGTGCTCCAATTGATGTTTGTGACCTGATGTTGGGTACTGCACATGAGCAAATTGTAGTCTGCAACTTACAGCCAGAAAGGTCTCAGAGCCAGCACAATGAAAGTCCCAGATATGAACTGGGGCTTCCAGCTACGTTGGGCAATTGCACCTGAAGTTCTAGTTAAGTACATCATTTATCCTACAAAGGCAGTCCAAGGCAACAGGGCAAATTTAGGATCCAGTCACATTTGCAAGGTTTCCAGTGCACTGCTAAACTTGTTTGTTAACTCCAGAGCAGATTTTTGTGATAATAGATTTTGATATTGAAAACTAGTGTCATGGGGGCTTTTTGTAGAATGCACATCTTCTGTTTTAAATCTTACGCAGATCCCTGGGTGCATTTGCATCTCAAAGTTTGTGATATAATCTTTTAATAAAATCTTTAACAGGTGTTTTTAATAACTGTATCTCAGCACTAAATTCCAATATGCTTTAGAGCATGATCTTTTGTCTTTGCTGTTAAGAATAGAGTCTCGTTAATTAATTTGACTTGAAAAGTCATGTCATCAATCTCTTTATTATCTAGCAGCATCTGGAGCTGCATTCTCCACAGTGCTGAGAACAAAATGAAAATTTGAAAGGTTGATCCGCAAGGGTCCATCATAGTTCGTGCTGCCAAGATCTTAAAAACTAATTTGCATTAATTACACGGTAGCGTAGCTGTTAGTGCAACACTATTACAGCGCCAGCGATCGGGGTTTGATTCCCATTGCTGTCTGTAAGGAGTTTGTACATTCTCCTGTGACTGCGTGGGTTTCCTCTGGGTGCTTCGGTTTCCTCCCACATTGCAAAGACGTACGGGTAGGTTAATTTGGGTTTAAAATGGGCGGCGTGGACACTTTGGGCCGGAAGGGCCTGTTACCACGCTGTAAATAAAATTTAAAAAAAAATCTCTTCAGTGAGTCTAAGAGCCTTCATAATTCTAGCTGCAGTTTACTTGAAGGATTGCATGACATCTGCCCCAGTTTTTCATGTCACCCTTTTCCACACGTGTCAATTTGTTGCAGTGCAGCTTTGTCCAAAATGTCAGCTGCAGTTACATTGTTTATTATTGAAAGAAAAATGAGTATTGTTGGGTAATGTGATTTCAGTACTCATGGTCTCTAAACAAGTTTATGAATTTTATCCTCCTTACATGCTTGTTAGTAAAATGATTAGGTGAAAAACAGTGTTGGTAAAATGGTTAGAAGAAAAGCAGTGTGTGTGCATGCTTTTTGATTATTGTGAGTACATAACCCTCTGTATCAATCTGCAAATTGAATGTTCTACTGAAGTCAGTGCATGTGACTAAAGCAGCCTTGACATAGCCTTAAAAATCAAAAATAGAAAATACTGGAAATACTCAACAGGTCAGGCAGTCTCTGTGGGAAGAAAAACACAGTTAACATTTCAGATGGAAGATTCTTAATCTGAATTGAGAAGGAGACATAGAATATAGAACAGTGCAGCACACAAACGGACCCTTCAGCCCACGAAGTCTGTGCTAACCATGATGTCAATTTAAACTGCATATCTGCTGTATGTGGTCTATATCCCTCAATTCCCTGCCTGACAAAAGAAGCTTGTTCAACTGCAGGGAGAATAGAGAGGGGTTGTTTTTGACAGGGTAAAACTGTGGTGACCATGGCGATAAACTGTAACAGAATTATCTGGTCAATGAGCGAATGGTAGCAGTTAGAGAGTGAGAACACGGACAAAGGAACCTAGACAAAAGCAGAGCAGGAAGACATACCTGGAAGGTAAGGCTTGGCACATCCTCCACTCCCAGAGAGAGAAAAAAAGGAAGGACAAAAAAAAACAAACTGAGCTAATATTACAAATGAATGACTGATACAGTCTGAGAAATTAAGCTACCTTAAGTTGTAGAATTTAATATTAAGTTTAGAAGGCTGAAATGTGCTCAGATGGAAGATGTGGTGCTGTTCCTCAAGCTTGTGTTGGTCTTCATTGAGATCGTACAGGAGGCCACAGACTGATAGGTCAGAGTGGGAGTGGGATGGAGAATTAAAGTGGCAGGCAACTTGAAGATCAGGGTCACTCTTGCAGACTGAACACAGGCGCTCCACACAGTGATCACTCAATCTTCATTTCATTTCCCTAACGCAGAGAAGGCCAAATTGTGAACACTAAATGTAGTTCATTAGATTGGAAGTGAATCACTGCTTCATGTGGAAAGACTGCTTGGATCCCTGGATGGTGGGAAGGGAAGAGGTGAAAGAACAAGTGTTTCATCATTTGTGATTACATGCTAGGGTGCCATAAGAAGATGGGTGGTGTGTGAGAACTGAAGAGTGGACCTGGAAGGGAATGGTCACTGCAAAATGTTGAAAGGGTAGTAAAGGGCAAGATGTGTCTGGTGGTGAAATCTCTTCAAATGTTGACTATGGAGGCTGGTGGGGGGGAAGGTAAGGAGCAAGGGAACTCTATCTTTGTTCTGTCCTGGAGGAGAGCGGGTGAGAGCAGAGACACGGGAGATGCATTCAAGGGCTGGTATAGCCATGGCCTCACTAGCTAATGAGCAATTTGTACTGTAGGACATGCTTCAGGTTTATAGAGAAGTACAATTCCAGTGCGGCCCTTCACATGACCCTTGGGTTATTACAATCCAATGCCTAATCTCCACCCCTATTTTGATATTTCTACTACAATAACTATTTTCTGCTTTATTTACTTCAACCAATTCCACTGATTTACCCTGGATTCTTCCCACTCTCATTCAATTGCAACTTTTGCAAGGAACTTTGATGAGGAATTTCATTAGCCGTTAATTTATTCCCTCTCACATTAGTTGTCCACAATGTATCTGGGACATCACCAGTAAAAATACCACAGGTATGAGTCACACAAGATTTTCCTTTTATTGCATCATTAAATCATACATTGTACAGTGTTGTAACAGGCCCTTTGCCCACTTTGTCTATGCTGACCATCATGCCTGTCTATACTAATCCCACACCTGCATTAATTTCACATCCCTCTATGCCCTGCTCATTCAAGTATCTGTTCAGATGTCTCTTAAAAGTTGTTACTTTTCCTGCCTCCACCATCTACTCTGGCAGATACTAACCTCTCTTTGTGTGAAAGATCTACCTCTCAGTTCCCCTTTAAAACTCCTCCCTCTTATCTTAAATCTATGCCATCTTGTTTTAGACACTCCCACCATTGGGGGGCAGACATTAGCTATTTACCCTATCGATACCTTTCATGTTTCAAATACCTCTAGAGTGTCATCTCTCACCCTCCTTCTCTCCAGGGAAAACAGTCCTGGCCTACTCAATTCTCCTTATAACTCAAGTCCTCCAATCCAGGCAACATCATTGTGACTTTTTTCTACACCCTCTCTAGCTTATCAGGTCCTTCCTAGAGTGTGGTGAACAGAATTGTACATAAGCTCCATGTGCAGCCTAACCAACATTTTGTACAACTGTAACATGATCACTACCACACTCTGACTCCTTCCATCCAGCCAATTTTGTATCCAACTGGCCAGCTCACCCTGGATTCCATGTCATGTGACCTTCTAGACCAGCCTCCCATGCTGGACCTTGTCAAAAGCCTCGTAACCTTTGACAACCTTCTTCACTGTCCACTATACCACCAACTTTGATCTCATCTGCAAACTTACTAATTGTGTCTCCTATGTTCTCATCCAAATCATTGATATATATATAACAAACAATAAGGGAACCAGGATTGATCCCCACAGCACATCACTGGTCACAGACCTTCAATCTGAAAAACAACCCTTCCACCATCACGAAGCTCTAGAGGAACTCAGTGGGTCAGGCAATATCTGTAGAGGGAAATGGACAGTCGATGTCTTGGGTCGAGAACCTTCACCTGGACTGGACAGCAGCAATACTGTAACAAAGGATAGGCAGGAGCCGGGGGATCTAAACAACATGACAGATAGATTGAGATGTGTTCATTTCAATGCAAGGAGTATTAAGAGTAAGGGGAATGAACTTAGAGCATGGTTCAGTACATGTAACTATGATGTTGTGGCAATCTCATCCTGGTTGAGAGAGGGTCAGGACTGGTTGCATAATGTTCCAGGGTTTCAATGTTTTATAAAAGATAGAGAGGGAGGTTAAAAAAGGAGGAGCGGTAGAATTACTAGTCAGGTACAATATCACAGCTGTACTCAGAGGGGAAGAACTAGAGGGCTCATTGACTGAGTCTGTATGAGTAGAACTCAAAAATAAGAAAGGTGCCATTGCTCTGATGGGGTTATACTATAGACCCCCAAATAGCCATTGGGACACCAAGGAGCAGATATGCAGGCAGATTATGGAAAGGAGCAAAAACAACAGGGTTATCATTCTGGGTGACTTCAACTTCCCCAACACAGACTGCAAACTCCTTTCGGCAAAAGGTTTTGATAGGGCAGAATTTATTAGGTGTGTCTAAGAGAATTTCTTGAAACAGTATGTGGATAGTCCAGCCAGAGGTTAGGCTGCACTGGATCTTGTACTGGGGAATGAGCCTGGCCAGGTGACTGACCTTTCAGTGGGTAACACTTGGGAAACAGTGAACACAACTCCTTAAGCTTTAAGATAGCTATGAATAAGGATAAGAGTGGACTTTGCAGGAAAGCATTAAATTGGAGCAGGAATAGTCAGCATGGCTTTGTCAAGGGCAGGTCCTGCCTTACGAGCCTGATTGAATTTTTTGAGGATGTGTCTAAACACATCGATGAAGGGGGAGCAGTAGATGTAGTGTATATGGATTTCAGCAAGGCATTTGATAAGATACCCCATGCAAGGCTTATTGAGAAAGTACGGCACGGTAGTGTAGCGGTTAGCGCAACGCTATTACAGTGCCAGCGATCGGGGTTCAATTTCCGTCACTGTCTGTAAGGAGTTTGTACATTCTCCCGTGTCTGCGTGGGTTTCCTCCGGGTGCTCCGGTTTCCTCCCACATTGCAAAGAAGTATGGGTAGGTTAATTTGGGTTTAAAATGGGTGGCGCGGACTCGTTGGGCCAGAAGGGCCTGTTACCAGGCTGTGAATAAAATTTAAATTTAAATTTAATTTTAAATTTAAAGGAGGCATGGGATCCAAGGGGACATTGCATTGTGGATCCAGAACTGGCTGGTCCACAGAAGGCAAAGAGCGGTTGTTGAAGGGTCGTATTCTGCATGGAGTTTGGTGACTAGTGGTGTACCTCAGGGATCTGTTCTGAGACCCTTACTATTTGTGAATTTTATAAACGACTTGGATGAGGAAGTGGAGGGATGGATTAGAAAGTTTGCAGATGACACAGACGTTGGAGATGTTGTGGATAGTTTGGCGGGCTGTCAGAGGTTACAGCGGGACATAGATAGGATGCAAAGCTGGGCTGAGAAGTGGCAGATGGAGTTCAACCCAGATGAGTGTGAAATGGTTCATTTTGGTAGGTCAAATATGATGGCAGAGTATAGTATTAATGGTAGGACTCTTGGCAGTGTGGAGGATCAGAGGGATCTTGGGGTCCGAGTCCATAGGACGTTCAAAACAGCTGCACAGGTTGAGTCTGTAGTTAAGAAGGCATATGGTGTATTGTCCTTTATCAACTATGGAATTGAATTTAGGAGCTGAGAGGTAATGCTGCAGCTATATAGGACCGTAGTCAGACCCCACTTGGGATACTGTGCTCATTTCTGGTCACCTCACTACAGGAGGGATGTGGAAGCCATAGAAAGGGTGCAGAGGAGATTTACAAGGATGCTGCCTGGATTGCGGAGCATGCCTTATGAAAGCAGGTTGAGGGAACGGCCTTTTCTCCTTGGAGCGACAGAGGATGAGGGAGGACCTGATAGAGGTATATAAGATGATGAGAGGTATTGATCGGGTAGATAGTCAGAGGCTTTTTCCTAGGGCTGAAATGGTTGCCATAAGAGGACATAGGTTTAAGGTGCTGGGGAGTAGGTATAGGGGAGATGTCAGGGGTAAGTTTTTTACTCAGAGAGCGGTGAGTGCGTGGAATGAGCTACTGGCAACGGTGGTGGAGGCGGATACGATAGGGTCTTTTAAGAGGCTTTTGGATAGGTACATGGAGCTGAGAAAAATAGAGAACTATGGATCTCTAAGGTAGGGACATGTTCGACACAGCTTTGTGGGCTGAAGGGCCTGAATTGTGCTGTAGGTTCAAGGCCCTTCAGCCCAACTTGTCCATGCTGACCAAGTTGCCTTCCTGAGCTTGTACCATTGCCTTCTTTTGGCCCAGATCCCTCCAAAACATTCTTATCCATGTACCCCTCAAAATATCTTTTAAACATTGTAATTGTTCCCACCTCGACCACTTCTTCTGGCAGCTCATTCTATATATGCACCACCCTGTGTGTGAAAAAAGTTGCCCCTCAGGTCCCCTTTAAATTCCTCCCCTCTCACCTTAAACGTAAGCCTTCTAGTTTTATACTCCCACTCCCTGGAGAAAAGACAGTGACCATTCTGTTCCCCTAAGCCCCTCTGCAGCTCTAAATCTTCAAAATCTTGTCTATGTACAATAATAACTCTATTCCTTCTCTCCTGTTAAAATTGAACCATTTACTTTTTGCCGATTGTGGTAATTTTCTTTCCAAATGCATCAAAATGCATTTGTTCACATTCAATATCATCTGGCAGCTGTCTGCCCACTTCACCAGTTTATTTGTTCCCTCTGGAGGTCTATTATCACCTCACTCACTGCCAGCTACATTTTCAAGTCTGTTTCATCCATAAAAATATTCAGAATGTTGCAGCTGTACAAAATATTGGTGAGACCGCACTTGGGAGTATGTATATAGTTTTGGTTGCCACACTACAGGGGGAAGGATATGGGAGCAATAGAGAGAGTGCAGAAGAAGATTCACCAGGCTGTTGTCTGCAATTGATGGAGAGGATTCTTAGGGATAGGATTCAGGAGCATTTGGAGAAGCATGGTGTAATTAGGAACAGTCAGCATGGCTTTGTGTGGGGCAGGTCATGTCTGATTAATCTGAGTTTTTTGAGGAGGTGATGAAGGTAATTGATAAAGCTAGAGCAGTGGGTGTGGTATACATGGATTTTAGTGAAGCATTCAACAAAATCCCGCATAATAGGTTGATTAAGAAAATTGGAATACACGGGATCCATGGTGACTTGGCTGATTGGATCCAAAATTGGCTTGCCCATAGAAGACAGAGGGTAGTGGTGGAAGGGCCTTATTCTGGATGGAGGTCTGTGACTAGTGGTGTTCTGCAGGGATCTGTACTGGGACCTCTGTTGTTTGTGATGAAAATGTGGTAGGGTGGGTGAGTAAGTTCGCAGACGATGCAAAGATTGATGGCATTGTGGATTGCATAGAAGATTGCCAAAGGATACAGTGGGATATAGATACTGTAAGTTGCAGATATGGGCGGAGAAGTGGCAGATGGAGTGTGATCCGGGCAAGTGTGAGGTGCTGCAATTTGGGAGACCCAACATAAAGGGACAGTATGCAGTTAATGGCAGGATCCTTAACAGCATTGATGAACAGAGGAATCTTGGGGTTCAGGTACACGGCTTCTTAAAAGTGGCTGCACAGATTGACAGGGTGTTTGGCACGCTTGCCTTCATTAGTCTAGGTATTGAGTTCAAGTGCTTTATAAAACTCTGGTTAGGCCACATTTAGAGCATTGCATTCAATTCTGGTCACCTCAGCATAGGAAGGATGTGGAGGCTTTCGAGACGGTGCAGAGGAGGTTTACCAGGATGCTGCCTGGTTTGGAAGACATGTTCTATGAGGAGAGGTTGGACAAACTGGGGCTGTTTTCTTCAGAGAAGCGGAGGCTGAGGGGATACTTGGTAGAAGCTTATACAATTAAGTGAGGCCTAGATAGAGTAGACAGCCAGTATCTTTTTCCCAGGATTGAAGTGTCTAGTACTGGAGGACATGTATTAAAGGTGAGAGGAGGAAAGTACAAAGGATATGTGTGAGGCAAGCTTTTTACACAGAGTGGTGGGGGCCTGGAATGCACTGCCGGGGTGGTGGTAGAGGCAGACAGAACAGAAGCGTTTAAGACACTCTTAGATAGGCACATGAATATGCAGAGAAGGGAGGGATATGGTCAATGTGCAGGGAATTGGGATTTTGTTAATTGGGAGTCATTGGTTTAATTAGTTCGGCATAACATCATGAGCTGAAGGGCCTGTTCCTGTGCTGTACTGTTCTATGTTCTACGTTGTTTAAGACCTCACCCGTTTCCCATGGTTCCATGTATAGGTTACTACATTGATCCTTAATGAGAATTTCTCTTTCCCATGTTACCCTTTTGCCCTTAATATACTTAAGTCATAGAGTCATACAGCATGGAAACTGCCAACCAAGATGCCCATCTAAGCCAGTTCCATTTGTCCGCTTTTGGCCTATGTCCCTCTAAACTATTCCTATCCATGTACCTGTCCAAGCGTCTTTTAAATGTTGTTAATGTACCTGTTTCAACCACTTCCTCCGGCAGCTCCATGTATGGACCACCCTCTGGAGCCCCTCAGGTTCATATTAAATCTCTGCCCTCTCACCTTAAACCTATGCCCCCTAGTTCTTGATTCTCCAACCCTAGGAAAAAGACTGTGTGCATTCACCCTATCTATGCCCCTCAAGATTTTATAAGGTCATCCCTCATTCTCCTACACTCCAATGGATAAAGTCCTAGCCTTATCAACCTCTCTCTATAACTCAGTCCCTCGAGTCCTGGCAACATCCTCATAAATCTTTTCTGCACTTCTTCCAGCTTAATGGCATCTTTCCTATAGCAGGACAACCAAAACTGCACACAATATTCCAAACACAGCCTCTCCAACATCTTGTACTACTGCAACATTACATCCCAACTTCTATACTTGGTGCCCTGACTGATGAAGGCCAGTGTGCCAATAACCTTCTTCAGCACCATGTCTACCTGCAACACCACTTTCAGGGAACCATAGAACATACAACATACAACATTACAGCACAGTACAGGCCCTTCGGCCCATGATGTTGTGCCGACATTTTATCCTGCTCTAAGATTTACCTAACCCTTCCCTCAAGCATAGCCCTCCATTTTTTATCATTCATGTGTCTATCTAAGAGTCTCTTAAATGATCCCTAATGTATCTGACCCCACAGACTCTGCCAGCAGTGCATTCCACGCACCCACCACTCTCTGTGTAAAAACTTACCCCTGACATTCCCCTTATATCTTCCTTCAATCACCTTAAACCCCCCCGTGTTAGCCGTTGTTGCCCTGGGAAAAACTCTCTGACTTTCCACTCGATCTATGCCTCTTTTCGTCTTGTACAGCCCTATCAAGTCACCTCTCATCCTTCTCTCCAAAGAGAAAAGTCCTAGCTCGCACAACCTATCCTCATAAGACATGCTCTCCAATCCAGGCAGCATCCTGGTAAATCTCCTCCGTACCCTCTCTAAAGCTTCCACATCCTTCCTATGATGAGGCAAGCAGAACTGAACACAATACTCCAAGTGGGGTCTAACCAGAGTTCTATGGAGCTGCAACATTATTTCGCGGCTCTTGAACTCAATACCCCGACTAATGAAGGCCAACACACCATACGCCTTCTTAACAACCCTATCAATCTGTGTGGCAACCTTGAGGGATCTATAGACGTGGACCCCAAGATCCCTCTATTCCTCCACACTGCTAAGAGTTCTGCCATTAACCCTGTATTCTGCCTTCAAATTTGATCTCCTGAAGTGTATCACTTCACACTTTTCTGGGTTGAACTCCATCTGCCACTTCTCAGACCAGGTCTGCATTCCATCAATATCCTGTTGTAATCTACAGCACCCTTCTACACTATCCACCACACCACCAAACTTTGTATCATCAGCATGCTTACTAACCCACCCTTCCATATCCTCATCCAAGTCATTTTTAAAAATCACAAAGAGCAAGGGTCCCAGAACAGATCCCTGTAGAACACCACTGGTCACCGACCTCCAGGCAGAATACGCTCCATCTACAACCACCCTCTGTCTTCTATGGGCAAGCCAATTCTGAATCTACACAGGCAAATTTCCCTGGATCCCATGCCTCTTGTACTTGTTATCCTGGGTTGCTCTGTTCTACAGCACTTCCCAGGGCCAACCATTCACTGTGAAAGTCCTACCTTGATTTGCGTTTCCAAAATGCAACACCTCGCACTTATCTGAATTAAACTCCATTTGCCATTCCTTGACCTGCTTACCCAGCTGATCAAGAGCTCTATGCAATTCCTGATAACCAATTTCACTGTCTATGACACCAGCTATTTTAGTATGTCTGGAAACTTACTAACTTATAGATTCTTTTAGGATTCTCCTTTACTTTATATGCCAGGAATATCTCATGGCCCATTTTTGCCATCCTAATTTCCTTTTTAAGTTGACTTATACTCCTCAAGGGATTTGCCTGATCCCAGTTGCCTATACCTGACATATGCCTCCTTCTTTTTCCTGACCAGACCCTTAATATCTGTCATCAACCAGAGTTCCCTAATGCTGGCCAGCCTTGCCCTTCACTCTAATAGGAGCATGCTGGTCATGAACTCTCCCTATCTCACTTTTAAAAGCCTCTCATTTTTCAGACATCCCTTTACCTGCAAACAGCCTCTGCCTCTGAATCTTTGCGAGTTCTTGTCTGATACTGTCATTGAAATTAGCCTTGCCCCAATTTAGGACTCTAACTTGTGGACCAGCCCTATTTTTTTCCATGAAGAGTCTCGACCTGAAACGTTGACTACCCGTTTTGCTCTACAGATGTTGCCTAACTTCCTGGGTTCCTCCAGCACCTTGGTTTTTGCTCCAGATTCCAGCATCTGTCATTTGTTGTGTCCCTACCTTTTTCCATAACTATCCTGAAACTACTATAATTATGGTCACAGGAACTAAAGTGCTCCCGATCAACCATTTGCCGACTAAGAGAGTGCTTTTAGATTCATAGATTCATTGAGTTATACAGCGCGAAAACCTGAGTCCTGATGCAGAGTTCCCGAAGCATTGACAATTCCTTTCCTCCCACAGATGCTGCTCGACCCACTGAGTTCTTCCAGCGTATAGTTTGTTGCTATGAAACCAGATCCCTTTCGCCCATCTATGCCAAGTTGCATGACTCTGTACAGTGATCGCATTTGCCTGTATTTGGCCCATATCCTCTGAACCTTTCCTATCCATATACTTGTCCAAACGTCTTTTAACTGTTGTAATTATACCCACCTCTACCACTTCCTCTGGCAGCTTGTTTCATGTACCCACCACCCTCTGTAAGAAAAACTTGTCCCCCAGACTCCCTCTAAATCTTTTTTCCACTCACCTTAAACCAATGCCATCTAGTTTTAGATGCCCCTGTTCTATTGGTATTGGTATTGGTTTATTATTGACACTTGTACTGAAGTACAGTGAAAAACTTGTCTTGCATACTGATCGTACAGGTCAATTCATTACACAGTGTAGTTACATTGAGTTTGTACAGAGTGCATTGATGTAGTACAGGTAAAAACAATAACAGTACAGAGTAAAGTGTCATAGCTACAGATAAACTGCAGTGCAATAAGGTGCAAGGTCACAACAAGATAGATCGTGAGGTCATAGTCCATCTCATTGTATAAAGGAACCATTCAGTAGTCTTATCACAGTGGGGTAGAAGCTGTCCTTAAGTCTGGTGGTACGTGCCCTCAGGATCCTGTATCTTCTACCTGATGGAGGAGGACCTGTGACTATCGACCCTTTCTATGCCCCTCATAATTTTATGAACCTCTATATATGCTTTTTTGTGTGTAGTGATCTCCCAGGAATTAATTCCATTGGTTCAGACCACAGAAGTAATTCTATTAAATCAGATACCTGCTCCAATCCTCCTCATCCAAGTGATGAGACCTGTGGCAGGCAGTACACCCTAATTAATACACTAGGGAGGCTGTTCACACTTTTCCCTCGGACTTCTGGAGTGTGAGCTGAATCACATTGACCTTCAGAATAAGTCATGTTGAATCCACATGAGGAAAACTAGCAATACTGCTTGAATGTATTTCTAAACTAGAGACAAACTGAAAATAACAAAATTTGCTTTCTTCTGCTTTGAGCTGAACATATGCTTCATATTCTTGGGTTTCAACAGGACAGCTAAGATCTGAAAGATTTTGGATAATAAGAATGATAGTACAGTAATAGAATGAAGTAGATCCACTGATAAATGTCTTGGTTTGATAATGAGCTTCACTTTCCCATTGACCTCAGTGAGCCCTTCCACTGGAACTTACTTGAAATTGTGAGACACAATAAAAGTGCCATTTCAGAGAGCACATTGGGGCTGTGAGAACAAACCATCTAAGTGCCCTTAATCAATCACATTGAAGAATTAGTAATGAATCGTGCAGTGTCTGAACCAGAATATATCAGTTAGAATATTGAATTTAGTGCCAAAGCAGGCTCAGGAAATAAAATACACACAGGGAAAGAAATATTGGATTAAGAAAAAGAAAAAAAAGACAAAGGAAAGGTAAAACACTTTTTCTTTATTATTTAAATATTTTCCAACAATAATTAAAACCTGAAGGAACAAACTTTCACATTTGCTTAAGTTAATTTTCATGCAAATGAGCAGTCTGACAATTATTATCCATGAACACTACCTTGTTATTCCTCTTTTGCACTATTTATTTATTTTTGTAATTTGTAGTAATTTTAATGTCTTTATGTCTTGCACTCTCCTGCTGCCGCAAAACAACACATTCATGATGTTTGTCAGTGATAATAAACCTGATTCTGATTAATACTTAACACACTGTTATGGACTAAAGTGGACCTAATTTATTCCTGTGGTGGAGAGTCTGTTTCTCTGAGCTGAGTGCAGGAACTTTGCATCATTTAATATATTTCAATGAAGAATTAAATGCTGAGATTACTTTATTGCAAATCTACTGGAGGAGCATTGCGTCTTAGAAAACACTTCCTGATTTCTGCCTTGAACTGCTTATTTGTGACAGGCAGAACTTTCTGTTCAATTTATTTGTTCCCAATGATGTGCCCAATGATGTGCCCAATCACTTATGTTGCAAGATCTGGCCATTCAGTCTATGGTGTGGAGCCTAAAACTGGTTAAGATTTTCAGTATCTCAGAAAGTATTACTTATCACACTGTTAATTGGATCCTTAACATGAAAGGGACAAACCCAACTATTTCTGGTGAGCTTTGTGTGTGTGTGTATATATATATATATATATATATATATATATATATATATGTATATATATATAAGAACTAGGTAGACAGAGTTTACATGGTTGAATTTAAAGATAAAGATAAAGTAATGTATGTCATAAAGTTGTGAATGTATTTGAATAAGGACCTAATGACAAGGTGGCATTATCTTGTAGCTTTTGGAAGTATGTTGCAATTTGGACAGAAGATTCCTGAATTTGGATTTTACAGAAATTGCTGCTCAGGTTCCATTATGAATGTTGTTGACAATATTTTTAATTATGGTATCAAATGTGTTGTATTTACTTCATTTGCAGAAACTGGTATAAACTTTCAATTGTACAGAGAGAAAGAAAGTTGCTTAATTGATGCTGTCTATATGGAGTTTGTACATTCTCCCTATGACCACATCCCAAAGATTAACTGTCCACTATAAGTTATGCTTGGTGCAAGAAAGTGGCAAAAGAATCAAAGGGGGCTAAAGAAACAGCTGGAGGAAGTCAATGTGTCAGGCAGCATCTGTGGAGGGAAAGAATTGTTTGATGTTTCAGGTTGAGACGCTGCATCATGATTGAGGGAAGGTAACCAGGAAAAGGTAAGCGGGGGCGGGGTGAAGCAGGGGCCGGTAGGTGATAGGTGGTCCTAAGTGGAGTCAGGGATGGTGAGCAGATGGAGACAGATGGGGGAGGGGTGGAGTTGGGAGACAGAGGTAGAAGGTGATGTGGCAGAGGAGGAGAAAACAGACAAGGAAGTAAAAGAAAAAGAAAGGTGCAGAAGGAGCCAGGTGAGAGGAGAGGAGGGTAAAGGTAGAGGCAGAGGCTGGAGGGTGATAAGTGGAGGCACAAGAGGTGCAAGTGCTGGTCATTGATAAGTAAGGAAGGTGATAAGTGTAACCAGGTAAGAGAGAGCAGGAGAGTTCTCCACTGGTACTGCACATTCAAGGCTGGGATAGATTTTTGGGGTATGGGAGAATCAAGAGTTATGTGAACAAAGCTGGAAAGTGGAGTTAAGACAAACAAGCAGATGAGCCACAATCTCATTGAATGGCAGAGCAGACTCACGGGGCCTGTGCTTACTCTTACTCCTCATTCTGATGTCCTAGGCAATGATTTCAATCAACATCATTGAATTAAAACAGGTTACTGGTCCTGAAAGCAAAATACCGCAGTTACTAGAAATCTGAAATAAAACAGAAATGCTGGAAATACTCAGTGGGTCAGACAGCATCTGTGAAAAAGTAAACAAAAGTAATATTTCAGATTCATGATCTTTCATCAGAACTGGGTTTGATGACGACTCTGGTTTGCTGATCCTTGGACCGTTCTGTGTGAAAAATGCCTGCCTAAATGTTATTACAATATAAGAATTGTTATGTGGCTGCAAAACTGTTTTTACCTTCCTGAGGGTGTGAAATGTGGAGTCAATGTAGCTTTATTAAAGTGACTTCACTCTTCAGGGTTCAAGTTTTGTGTGAATTTTGATATCCCCAAGTATATTTTTACATTGCCTTTACATAGCTCTTACACATCTTTCATCTTTTCTTCTTTGCATTTCTCTGAGTTACCAGGCACTGCTCTACTTTTGCTTTTCTGTGATTTTTTCCATTGGATTTTGATGTCTGTTGTCCATGGCAATTTTGTTTTTGCTAAGTACAGCCCTAGTCCTTCAGGATTATAAACTGATTCCATATGACATTAAGTGCTTCTTTTGAACATTTCATACTCATCTGATTTGCTCAATTTACCACAGATAGACACTGTCCCATTTTATTTAAGTCTTGCCTAAATCTAAAATCTTAGGAGCCGTTTCATGTTTTAGGTGACAACAAGCAATTGGACGTCTCTGACATTCTGAGTCAGACAGGCAGAAGTATCTGTGTTCAGGATCACTGTGGATTCTGATAATGTTCTTACTGTCAGCAGAGTGAGCTGACAATGATTGCTACCACTTGCATCTCCTGGCATGTCACATTTAGTTATTCCCAAGTTCACCTAGTCTGATAATTAGGTTCTATTTGCTCACTGTACTGTGCTACAAACAGTCAGATAGGTTTGACTTTACTGTAGACACAAGGGACAGCATATGCTAGAAGCTGGAGCAAAAAGCATACAGCTGGGGGAACGCAGTGGGTTAGGCAGCATCTGTGTTGTCCCTCGCCTCCACAGATTCTGCCTGATCTGCTGAGTTCCTCCAGCAGATTGTTTTTTGCTCTAAATTTGATGTTGTTATCCAGAAGGGCAGAAATTCGAAACTGCAAGGGTCTCTGATTGTAATATTAATATTGGCACAACCAATTGTCCATTGAAACAATAAGGATTCTTTCTATCTCTCTCTCATACAAAATATGCAGCATTACATTGTGGGATATTAAAAATAAGCAGCAGCAAACTTGTTATTTCTACTCCATTGTTTATACAAGAATCAAACTGACACAGCTGTCCTTTTGCATATCTCTGGCCAGTTATGTTTGACAACTGTAATAACATAGCAGAATTTAACATGTCCACATACATGTATAGTATTTAGTGTGTTAGTATTGTTTAATATGGTATTCACATCAATTGTTAAAATCCTGGTTACTGAGAGAAGTGTAGTATATTACCTAATCAAGGATTGGTCACAGTAACCACTATGTGAGAAACAAATTGTGGAGTCAGTGGAGCTGAACTGAATAACGGTACTGAGAGAAGATAAAGATGACATGTTTACTGACCAAAAACATCTAGGGTGATTGGACTTGTCCGGTGGTGTCCATATAGACCCCAACATTGATCAGAGGATTAAGTAAAAATACATTAAGTGCACTTATGGAATGCAATCTGTTACAAGTTGTGTAATTTATGTTTAATTTATATTTTTCTTGTGAATGCTGCTTATATGATGCTATGTGCCTGTGATGCTGCTGCAATTAAGTTTTTCATTGCACCTGTGCATACATGTACTTGTGCATATGACAATAAACTCAACTTTGAAACTTGGGCTCACTGGAGAGATCAAAAGAGAGAAAGAGAGAGAGAGCTTGGACACACCTACTTGTTCAACTGTACCACAAGTGACCAAAGCCTCCTGAAGTCAGAGGACCTGACCTCCAATCAGCATTAACGTGCACACTCCAGAAGAAACCTGTGTGTCCTGGAAATCGTGGGAAAGCTGCTAGATGGGAAGTAGGAACAAAGCAGGTTACTGTGGGAGATGGTTCTCTGAACCAAGGTGTGGATGTTCCCAGATAAAAAGCTGTGGGCCCTAGACAGTAATACCCCTCTGGGAATCCCAGTACATGTTCTCCAGCAAGCTCGTGATAAAAGGGTAAAAGGTAAACAATATTGTGCAATAGTAATGTTTACAGTGATCAAAGGGCAGCAGGCTGCATTAGAGGAAAATGAGAAACTAAACAAAGAATTGCAAGAAGAAGAGAATGATAGGGATAATTGGAAGGTTATGCATGAGGAGTTACGGGACAAATTAATGAATTTGAAAGAAGAAATAAAAGAGTGTAAGAAAAGAGAGAAAAAGGTGATAGATCAGTGAGAGGAAAATAACAGGGAAGATAGGTGGCAGATGAGGAACTTTGAGCAGGTAGCTGAGAGGGGAGAGAGGGGGAGAGGGGGAGAGAGGGAGAGAGAGAGGAAGGGAGAGGGCGGGGGAGAGGGAGAGGGGAAGAGAGGAAGAAGTCACTGTGTGAGAAGATTTAGAGGATCAGTTTGGAAGCAGTGAAGAAGTTGGAGAAACAGGGAAATGGGAAATGAGAAATAACTCACAGGAAGAGAGATCTAAGATAGTAGTCATGAGCACTGTGAGAACAGAGCAGGGACCTGCTGATGGAGGAGGGATGGTGTATGCTACTCCCCTTAATGCTACACAATTGTCAGAAATGAGAAAAGCAATGCCTTAATGGGATAGCCAGACAGACATGACGGTGTTGCTACATCAGGTAAATAATTCAACAGCACTTGGGCTGGATGGGGAGAAGAAAAAGAGATTACTTTTGCTATGCTTGGGGCCGAATGTTAAGGAAAAGTAATGCCCCAGTACTGCAAGTGGAGTAAGTACATTCGATGAGTTAAAGGCAAGACTCATGAGAATGGGGGGCTGGGGAGATTGAGCTCTAGCCTTAGAAGCCCTAACAAAGTGCCGGCAGGGACCAGGGGAGCATCTGGAGATCTATTTGAAGAGGTTATGGATGTATTATAGTGCAGTGTGTGGACCAGGACAGTGGGGACAGCTGACTGGGGATAATCTGAGGAGGTGGTTGGGAACAGCCATCTCTCGCACTAATCCAACTGTTCAGGAGAAAGTTGAGATAATGTATGATCTGGAGGTCAATGACCATGGGGAGACATGGGTGTTGAGGCGAATGATGAGAGACTGGGAGAAAGAGACATTAAAGGACCAAGAGGATAAAGTGTAAGCAATAGTGGGGAGAAGTGAGAGAACAGTGAAAGAACAGGAACAGGAACCCTTAGGAGAACTGGGTATATATTTGACTTGTGGGAAAGCAGATCCATTTGCTAGGGAATGTAGGACACCCTGACAAAAACTGGTGGTGGGGGGTGGAGGAGGGAACCAGGGTGTCTCACCATGGGATCTGTTCAACCTCTCAAGATGCCTTTAGTAAGTCCTTAAGAAGCAGAGGGAGGGAATTGTCAGAGTGAACAACCCCTCGATTTTTAACTGCTAATGGGAATTGGAGATTGCTAGAGGTTTCGTTGATGTGGGGATGTTTAAATGTATGTCTGCATGATCAATATCTTACAGTATCCTTTTGGATTAAAGCCTTAAGGGTTTTACTGATTTCCTTGAGGTGTATATGTTTGTGAATTACTGTGTGTTTGGATTTTTGAGTGAAAATTGTGTTAAAATGTTGCATGAGGCGAACCTGTGATCACAGTGGAGGACGTAAGATTAGTCTTCTGGAGAGTGAACACGAGGAAAGCACCTGGCCCAGATGGTGTCCCTGGCTATGTGCTCAGATCTTGTGCTGATCAGCTGGCAGAAGTATTTGTGGACATATTTAACCTCTCCCTGCTTCAATCTCAGGTCCCCACATGTTTTAAGACCACTATCATCCCGGTACTGAAGAAATGCAGGGTAACATGCCTCAATGACTACCGACCAGTGGCTCTGACATCCACCATCGTGAAGTGCTTTGAGAGGTTGGTCATGGCATATATCAACTCCAGCCTCCCAGACAATCTTGACCCACTGCAATTCGCCTATTGCCGAAACAAGTCTACGGTGGATGCCATCTCCCTGGCCCTACACTCAGCTCTGGAGCATCTGGACAGTAAAGACGCCTATGTTAGACTATTGTTTATTGACTACAGCTCTGCCTTAAATACAATAATCCCAAGTAAGCTTGTCACCAAACTCTGAGACCTAGGACTCAACACCTCCCTCTGTAACTGGATCCTTGACTTTCTAACAAACAGACTGCAATTAGTGAGGATAGGCAGCAATACCTCTGGCACGATTATTCTCAACACTGGTGCCCCACAAGGCTGCGTCCTCAGCCCTCTATTCTACTCCCTATACAATCACGACTGTGTGGCCAGATTCTGCTCTAACTCCATCTACAAGTTTGCAGATGATACTACCGTTGTAGGCCGTATCTCAAACAACGATGAGTCGGAGTACAGGAAGGAGATAGAGAACTTAGTGACATGGTGTCATGACAACAACCTTTCCCTCAATGTCAACAAAACAAAAGAGCGGGTCATTGACTTCAGGAAAGGGGGCGGTGTACATGCACCTGTCTACATCAATGGTGCTGAGGTTGAGAGAGTTGAGACCTTCAAGTTCCTGGGAGTGAACATCACCAACAACCTGTCCTGGTCAAATCACATAGAAGCCAAGGCCAAGAAAGCTCACCAGTGCCTCTACTTCCTCAGGAGGATAAAGAAATTTGGTTTGTCCCTTTTGACTCTCACCAACTTTTACAGATGCACCATAGAAAGCATCCTATCTGGATGTATCAGGGCTTGGTATGGCAATTGCTCTGTCCAAGACCGCAAACTGCAGAGAGTTGTGGACACAACCCAGTGCATTATGGACACCAACCTCCCCTCCTTGGACTCTGTCTTTACCTCTTGTTGTCTTGGTGAAGCAGCCAGCATAATCAAAGATCCACCCACCCGGGACATTCTCTCTTCTCTCCTCTTCCATCGGGTAGAAGATACAAGAGCCTGAGGGCACGGACCACCAGACTTAAGGACAGCTTCTACCCCACTGTGATAAGACTATTGAACGGTTCCCTTATACAATGAGATGGACTGTGACCTCACGATCTACCTTGTTGTGACCTTGCACCTTATTACACTGCACTTTCTCTGTAGCTGTGACACTTTGTACTGTTATTGTTTTTACCTGTACTACCTCAATGCACTCTATACAAACTCAGTGTAACTGCATTGTGTAATGAATTGACCCGTACAATCAGTTTGTAAGACAAGCTTTTCACTATACCTCGGTACAAGTGACAATAATAAACCAATACCAATACTTGAGAAAGAGAAAGAGAGAATGTGTGAGTGAGTGAGTGAGTGAGTGAGTGAGTGAGTGAGTGAGTGAAAAGCTGTTACTTGTTTATTAAATCCGTGTTGGAAGATATTTAAATATTAAATCTATGCTCCAGAGGAATAGGATGTCACTATCTGAAAAATTCTATTACTCAAGTAAAATAGTTTTGCAGGACGTCTTGTGTTTTAAGAGGCAGCCTCTCTTCAAGAAGTTATGTGAATGTGCGAGTGTGTGAGGGCCCCACCATGTATCATTTCGTTTCCTTTATATTATGGAATATGTATTAATGTTTTTGCTGTGGAAATTAACCTTTTATTCCAAATTTTTCAGTTATTTACTGAAGTTCTGAGGAAGAAGAATGCAATCATGGATTTTTGTTTTGTTGTACCTCTGTGTTAAGTTTGTGTTTTTTTTTCTTTCCTTTGGAATTGATGTGGGAGAGAGAGAAAGGTTTGGATGCCACTCTGGCCACATGGAATCCAGATTGAGGTGTTAGAAATTCTGGATATGAGATTTCCAGATTTCAGAGAGAAATACATATTTGGGGAGATTGGTGATTATGGTATATGTAAAGTGGAAGTTTGAAATTGGAACTGAACATGAAACTGAAAGCAAATTCATTCTGTATTGAAGGAAGGAAGTGATTGCAGTAATAGTCCATGCATCGATTGTCAGATTCCCCTAACCCTGCATCAGAAAAGGGGAACCCATCGATGTAATCTATTTGGATTTCCAAAAAGATTTGGATAATGTGTGACATTGAAGGATGCTGCACAAGGTCACAGTGCTGAGGGGAGCATAGCTACATAACAAAATTGGCTTAATAAGAGAAAACAGAAGGTCGGGATAAATTTTCAGTTTGGCACACAGGAATCAATTTTTAATTTGTTCTTTTTGGAGAACTGGTGTTTCTAACGAGACCAGTGTTTAGTTTCCATCCTTAATTGGCCTTAACAAGGTGGAGGTGGGCTGCCTTCTTGAACTGGTGCAGTCTTTCTGGTGATGTTACTTTGTCAGTGCTGCTGGCTGGTGAATTCCAGGATTTAGATCTAGCAACAATATTTCCAAGTTAGGCTGGTTTGAGGGGAACTAACAAGTGGTGTTGTTCCCATGCAACTGTTGATCTTATTCTTCTAGGTGGAAAAGCTGCTGTTGGAATAACCTGGTGTTGTGAGAAAGGTTCTTTTGGATCTTAAAGATAGAGATATCTGGACACACAGTCTTTGTACTTCAAAAAGGAGAATTTTATTTACAAAGACAGATGCGGGAACAGAATGGAAAGGAACAAATGCACACTCGCACACTCTCAAGCAGGAGATCGCGAATGTGAAGGGAATCGCAACAGGGAGTGAGGTGCGCACGCGCACACACACACACACACACACACACACACACACACAATAATTGGTTACAAATGATCAAGGAATAAACAGTACAATGTTTGGACACCCTGATTCTGGACAAACATTGGCTCTTTGGTCTCTGGAGTCCTTAACTAACTGCCCTGGAGTAGTGCACAGCTTACCTCAACATCCTTGGAGAGACAGCGAGAGAGAGAACCAAACATGCAGCACTTTTATATTGCTGGGGGGCTGGGTGGTCCAGCAAGGACAAAGGTACTTAAACAGGCCAATGGTTAGGTGTTCCCAGGAACAAAGGTGCTCGCAAAGACCAATCCGAGTGGTCCAGTAAGGACAGAGGTGTTTACCTAATGGGGTGGAGCCAAACCTTGATTGACAGTGGTGCCGCTTTCGGCCATGTGCTCAATGGTGTCATCCCAGCCAGAAGGGTCAGTGTTGTCACAGTCACATGACAGCCATGACCTTTTACACTACACCTGGGTTAAATATTTTGGGCCGAAGGGCCTATTCCTGTGCTGCACTATTCTATAACACAGAAAAGGAGGTCATTTGTCTCATTGGATCCATGTTAACTCCTAGAGCAGCAATCCCATTCATCTCATTTCAGCTCCCTGCATCTGTAAGTTCGTGACTGCAAGAAACTGCAGAGTTGTGGACACAGCTCAGCACATCATGGAAACCAGCCTCCCCTTCCATGGACTCTGCCAGCATAATCAAAGACCCCACCCACCCTGGACATTCTCTCTTCTCCCCTCTCCCATCAGGCAGAAGAAACAAAAAATTGAAAGCACGTACTACCAAGCTCATGGACAGTTTCTATCCTGCTCTTATACTGTAAGATGATTGAATGGTCCCCTGGCATGATAAGATGGACTCTTGACCTTGCAATCTACCTTGTTATGGCCTTGCACCTTATTGTCTACCTGCACTGCACTTTCCCTGTAGCTGTGACACTTTACTGTGCATTCTGTTATTGCATTACCTCAATGCACTGTGTAAGGGAATGATCTGTATGGATGGTATGCAAGATAAGTTTTTCACTGTTACCTCGGTGCATGTGACAATAATAAACCAATTTACCAATTTAAATACTAGACACTGTAACCACTGTGGACTGGTGATGGAGGGAATGAATGTTGAGGATGGATGTTAGGGTGCCAAACAAAATGTTTGCTTTGTCTTGGACGGTGTTGAGTTTCTGGCAAGCTTGGGTGCTGCAAACAGTCAGGCAAGCAGAGAGTTTTCCATCATGCCCCTGATTTATACACTGTAGATGGTGGAAAGGCTTTGGGATGTCAGGGGGTAAGTCATTCACTGCAAGATATCTAGCCTCTGATCTTCTCTTGTAGCCATAGTATGTAACTTGCCATTTATCAGCCCATGCTTGAGTGTTGTCTTGGTCTTACTACATGCAAGCATGGGCTGCTTCACCTGCTAAGGAGAAAATTATTGACTAAAACCAAGATGAATCAAAGGGAGTTGATGGGCATGTGTGGGAGAGAGCAAATTACAGGGAGATGAAATGAGACAAATGGGATTGCTTCCCTGGGAGTTGACATGACCCAATGTGCCAAATGGTCTCCTTCTTTGTTATCATAGAATAGTGCAGCACAGGAACAGGCCATTCAGCCCAACACATTTCAGCATTATTTCAATATTTTAATATATGTTGCTTTTCTGAGCTTCCAACTGTGTAAGAACAGAAGATGTCTGGGCTTGTTATCCACACTGAATTGCACAGCTCATAACCACTCCAAGGAATACTTCAGACTTTTGTCAGAGGCGGTGGAGGTTGTGGTGGGTGAGGGAAGGAGGGTGGTAGTCATGGAGTCATAGAGTTGTACAGCACAGCAAAAGGCCCTTTGACCCATACATGTCCATGCTGACCAAGATGTATATTCAAGCTAATCCCATTTCCCAGCATATGGCCCATATCTAAACTCTTGTCATCCATATACCTGTTCACATACTTCTTAAATGTATCTAATGTACCTGCCTCAACCACTTCCTCTGGCAGCTAGTTCCATTTATCTACCACCCACTGTGTAAAAAAAGTTGCCCCTCAGCTTCTCATTAAAACTTTTACCTCTAAACTTAAAACTATGCCCTCAAGTTTTCGATTCCCCAACCTTGGAAAAAAGACCGCTCACACTATCTATGCCCCTCGTGATTTTATATACCTCTATGAGATCACCCCTCAGTCTCCTACGCTTCAAGGAGTAAAGGCCCAGCCTGTCCTTATAACTCAGTCCCTCGAGTCCTGGCAACATCCTTGTAAATCTTCTCTGCACACTTTCCAGTTCAATCACATCTGTCCTATAACAGGGTGACCAAAACTAAACACAATACTCCAAGTGTGGCCTCACCAATATCTTGTACAATCACAACATAACCTCCCAACTTCTAAAATCAATGCCATGAAGGATGAAGGCCAGCATGCCAAAAGCCTTTGTCACTGTCCTATCTACCTGTGACCCCACTTTAAGGGAACTATGCACCTGTATTCCAAGGTCCCTCTGTTCTATTTCAGCACCCTCAGCTCTTCCATTCGATGTAAAAGTCCTACCTTGATTTATCCTTCCAAAATGTAACACTTTGCACTTATCTGAATTAAATTCCATTTGCCATTCCTCAGCACACCTACCCAGCTGATCAAGATCCCTCTGCAGTTCTTGGTACTTCTCTTTGCTGTCTGTGACACCACCTATTTTGGTGTTATCTGCAAAGTTACTAACTTTTCCTCATATATTTTCATCCAAAGCCTTAATATAGATGACAAATAACACTGATGTCTGTGGCACACCACTAGTCGCAGACCTCTCATCTGAGAAACATTCTTCCACCATCACCCTCTGTTTCCTACCATCTTGGATACCATGAGATCTAACCTTCCAGAGCAGCCTACCATACACAACCTTATCAAAAGCCTGACTGAAATCCATATATACTACATCTACTACCATCCCCTCATTAACCTTCCCCATCACTTCATCTAAATGCTCAATCAAATTCATAAGACAAGATCTCCCATGAACTAAGCTATGCAGGCTACCCCTAATCAACATTGCCTTTTCAAATGTAAGTATCTCTTATCCCTCAGAATGCCTTCCAGTATCTTAACTACCATGTATGTTAGGCTAACGGGCCTATAAATGCCATATCTATCCTTTCAGCCCTTCTTAAATAAGGTACAACACTTGCTATCCTCCAGTTTTCTGGCACCCTGCCATCAGCTCCACACATAGATTTCTGTCTTGGCTATTTGAGGGACCCTATTTTCTCCCTAGTCACTCTTTTCCCCTTAATATACTTTAAAAAATCTCTTAGAGTTCTCCTATGGCTTTGTTGTGCCCAGCAGTGGCTTAGAAGTGTCCAATTTTAAGTGCTGGGCTATCATTTCCTGTTGATCTCCTGTTGGTTTTGGAAGCCAGTGAATACCTTGTTATCAGAGGCCCAGGTAAATATTTGTCCTACTGCTGTTGATGTACTGCTGTCTCAAAGATTGCCACGTTCTTACCCTGGAAATTGTAGAGGCATAGAGGGTGCTCAGGAGATTTACCAGGATACTGCCTGGATTAGAGAACATGTCTTATGAGGAAAGGTTAAGCAAGCTAGAGCTTTTCTCTTTGGAGTGATGAGAGGCGACTTGATAGAAGTGTATAAGATTGTGAGGGGCATAGACAGAGTGGACAGCCAGCACCTTTTCCCCAGGGCAGCAATGGCCAATACCTGAGAACATCAGTTTAACGTCAGAGGAGGAAAGTTTAGGGCAGATGTCAGAGGTAGGGTTCTTACACAGAGAGCGGTGGGTGCCTGGAACCCACTGCCGGGGGTGGTGGTAGAGGCTGATACAATAGGGACATTTAAGAGTCTGTTAGATAGGCACATGGATGTAAGAAAAATGGATGGTTATGGGCTGTGTAGGAGGGAAAGGGTAGATTGATCATAGAGTAGGTTTATATAGGTCAGCACAACATTGTGGGCCGAAGGGCCTGTTCTGTGCTGTACTGTTCTATGTTCTAGGTATGTTCTATGACGGATTGGCTGAGATTTTTTTTAACACTTGGAAGGGATTAATGTAGAGAGCTAAGTGGTCTCTTTAGCGCACAAAGAATAGTGCTCTTAAGAACAGGGTGTGAGAAGCAATGCCATAATCACAAGGTGATCTGCTTTTTAATGGTCTTGGCTGAGGAACAAATTTTGTTCACAGTTCTAAGTCAACTCCCTTGTACTCCTGGTCTGGAAAGAGTGAATGTGAAAACATCTGCAGCCAGATCCTGGGAGCTGGTAAGAAATTTAATGGAAAGGTTGTGATGGCAAGTTGACTCGCAGTTCAATTTTACAATCTCTGCTTACCAGACATCCCAGCAGCACTACAGGCATGTTGTACATTATGACTCTGTACTGCTACCGTGCTGCGCAGTGCTGTGGCCTAGGAAGAAACACATGGCAAACACAAAGTATGCTTCCTCCAGATGGGCTAACAAAAGAAGGTTGATGTCAAGGGATCATATTCTGTGATCAGTTGATGCAACTGTTCTGTAACTGTTCCATGTCAATAACAGTTTTTAGGTCCAGGCTGTGTAAGGCACACATGGTTTTGGTCACGCTGAATACCTCAGAGCTCCAGTAATCCTGCCTCTTCCCAGACTAGCAGGAGTGACAATTCTGGCACTAAAACTTCCACAGGTGACAGATGGATGGATGTTGTTAGCCTGGGCTCAATAGCAGCACTATCACTTGGAAGTCGTACAGGCGCAAGCTGTGTCCTCCAAACCAGGGGCTTGAGCACTAGATCTGGGCTGAAGTTTCAATGGTGTACTGAAGGATGTCTTAACTTTCTGAAGAGACATTAATCTATGGTCCTGGTTGGATATAAAAGATCTCAAGGGGCTAAAAAAGCAGGGCAATTATTATGAAGCCCTAGCCAATATTTATTCCTCAGTCAGTATCAGTAAAAAACAGATTGGTCATTATTGCATAGTTGGTTGTGGGATCTTGCTGTGCATATTGATGACATTGTATTTTTCCTACATGACTGTATTTCAAAAATAACTTATTGGATGTAAAGTGCCAACTGTTGTGTGAAAATGTTCTTTTGGAATCTTAAAGATGGAGGGCTCTGGACACAGGTTTTGGATTTTAAAAATAGTTTAATCACAAAGGCAAACATGGGGACAGAATGAATGGGAACAGATACACACTAGCACACACACACAGGAGACCGCGAATGCGAGGGGGAATCGCAACGAGGATGAGATACACACACATACACTCACTCAAACACACAATAAACAAGGTACAACTTATCAAGGGATAAACACTTCAATGCCTGAATACCTTGACCCAAACAAGCATTGGCCCTAACACTGCCTGGATTCTGACTAAGACGCTCCCAAACCACATGGTGGTGTACACTCTTACCAGTGGTCTCTGCAGCATGGTTTCACTACTCCTGGGGCAGCCGAAAGAGGAAGGGCCAGGGAAGTGCAACAGTTTTTATAGTGCTGGGTGAAGCCTGGCCAGGTGATTTAGACAGGTCAATGGCTTGGAGGTCAAGGACAAAGGTGCCTGCCAAGGCCAATGGTCAGACAGGTTAAGGAACAAAGGTGCTCTCCTAGTCCAATCCCTATGCCCACACCTGATGGGTGGGGTGGAGCCCCACCTTGATTGATAGTGGTGTCACTTCCGATCCGAGGAGCAATGCTGTCCTCCAACAGAGGGGTCAGTGTTGTTACTGTCACGTGACAGCCATGTGGTCTCCTACTACACCAACATGTATTATCTGTAGTATTCCTGAGCTGTGTTTTCTTTGGACTTGCTCTTGAGTGCATAAATTGCAAGCTTAGGGAAAGATTAAAGTAGGTTTGAGGGAAGTAAGGGAAAGATTAATGTTAAGTAGATTAGTGCTTATCCTTGTATTAAAAATGCCATGATTTTCATTTCATTTTTATTGAAGGAAAAGTGAAGGACGTGAGGGAGGGAAGTGATATTGAAACAATTCTTTAGGAAGCTTTACCATTTCTAGTTTCCCGAATGAGAATGCTATGGGTTACTAAAATACGTGATGCCCAATTTGGTTGCAATTTGCTCGATTTGCAGTGATATTTTTCGATAGCCCAATGAAATCTATTTTGAAAATCTGCAGTGAACAAACATTTCAAATGATATGTCAACAAGTGCATAATCACCACTGCATTGGAAGACTTGTGACCAAGTGCCAGATGCATCACACATTATATAGAATGAAACCTGCTTTCATCCTTTATATTCCTGAAGTCACATTGTTGGCCTGGTCTGATCTTTAGCCTCCATCTTCCACAGACTGCTGACTAAAGCAATCAGCTCTCTAATCCACCTGATGGTAGTCCTTAGTTATTGGTGTCCCTGTGAAGTGCACTACTGTTTCTTCAGTCATTTAATGGAGCAGAATATCTCTTGGTAGTGTTGGCATGTAGCAAATAGATTAGCCACAGGAGGAATTTGTTAATAGAAAAAATGATACACAAACTAAAAAATGATTCTAGAGTATTTTAATGGTCATTTGAGAAAATGCACAATTGCTTTTGCAAACCAATGAGCACTCATGTATTGAATCCTCAAAGTGCAATAAACAATCAAAGATATTTGGAGGAAACTAACTCCACAACTATATAAGTTTACATTTAACAAGGTACCACACATAACATGATGATATTTAATACCCAGGTTTGTCCTTCGAAATTAAACCTGCTGGGAACTTCAACCTTTTCCTACTGAGACTAATGTAAGGAATCAAGGCAACCCTCTTCTAATCTTTTGGAAGAGTCCTTGTGATATAACTATTCATACCTACTATTTGCACTCTGATTGACTTAATTGAATTGAAAATTAATACTCAGTGTTCTCTAATTCTATGAAAATTCAATGATAAGTAAAGTGCATAGATGACAATATCTTATCCTTACTATTTTATAAGAAATCCACACTACACAAGCTCCTATTGGATATCAACCCTCCCCAGTCTGTTTGAAGCTCCACAACCCACATGTAAGTGAGATACAGACAGCTACTGGTACACACCTAATGCTTTAGAGACACTTATTATAACAGCCTCTGAGGCAGGAACTCCTGTAAAATATGAGCAATGTCGCATGGTGAATTGAAACATCTGCTCTATATTTTAAGATCCTTCAATGCACTGACTCAAATGAGAAAAATGGGTGAGAGAGTGTTAGTCAAAAATGATTGTGTGTGAAGGTGTGAATCTTCTGGTAATCACAATTATTTCGAGAAGAGTGAAATGTGGTCCATCTATTGCTCAGGCATCATTACTTCTTCCCTATTCAAATGATCAATTGATACAATGGCTTAAAATGAACCTAATTATATTTCCTGGGGGATTTCTCATGGCCTGTGGAGTTACTCCCTCGGTACATCTCCATTACAGGATAAGATACGAATATGCTGTGATGTGTGTTACTATGATGTTGAGCAGCAATCCAAAGGATTCAATGTCTCAATCAATGTTTAGTCCTGCAGAGCAGAGCTGCTTCAAGGAAAATATATTTTGTGAGGAGGTCATAGTTATTCAGTTGAGATGCCACATATTAGGAAATACAGAGGTGTTGCAGTAAACCAGTTAAGTAATTGAATCAGGGATTTATTTATTGACGTGTTATCATCAGAGCAGATGGACCTGTATGTGATGGACTTTTATGGGTTAAGGAATGGAGTGTGAAGGGAGTCACTCGGTTTGCATTGAGAACTGTGAGAGTGCAGGCTTCTTCTGAAAAGTGTCCCTCCGTCAGGATCCATCATGGCTTGTGTGGACATCACCTCAGCTAGGAGGTGAGGTGGTTAGTGTGGACATCCCCCAGCAGCTTCTTTATCATCCTGCTTCAGACTTTGTGGGAGACAGTCTCTTAACAGATGCAATATGATATTTGATCCTCCCTGATAGGCATGGCAGGCTGCTCTCATGGTCTACAGGAATACAGTGCTGCCAGCAGCGTCACTTCCAGGCACCCACTGAATGAGTAGCAAAGTGCTGGAAATGACATTCCATATACGTTGAATCTCAGTCTATGATGTTATAGCACCTTCAGTTATTTCTGAGGCTGCCTGGTCAGTGTTAGGAATTATTCTGGGGTTATGAAATTATGGATAGCTGATACTAATTAAAATGAGAACCAGTCTTTAAGAAGTGAAAACTGTTCACAATGTAATTTTAACTGATGCTTTAGGGTCATTGAAACCAATCATTGGGTGTGGGACATTCTGATCCTGTCTCATTGAAACTGAAAACAAAAGTTGAATGTTCACGTTAATTGGTGGTCATTGAAAACTTCAGGATGAGATCAGGGAAGACATTAAGTGGCATCTCCTGTATTAACACATCATTAAAGGCACATCCCTGCCACTTAATGGACCATCAGGACAGGTCTATTTTGACATTTAATATTCTGGCCAGTTGTAAATTCAGGGAGCCATCCCTCAACACTGTAACAATAGAGGTATATTTTGGGTGTCTGGAGTTTGTGCTCAGAAGCTCTTGGACGACTCATCAGTATTGAATATTCAAAGCGGTTCTGGTAGTTGGGATGTGCTAACATTGTAAATATGTAACTCTGCAACGTTACCTGTCTACATTCAAAATGTTAAAGTTAAGTAGGTGATTGTTACCATTGTTAGTGTAGTTAGTCGTCTATTATTGTCTTTGTGTTTAAAAAGTATAAAACACTGTGTGAGGAGAGGAGAATGAGATTCTCTCCAGAAGATCTGCTGTGTTGAATAAAGACTTTTATGTCTCCAGCTCAGCGTCTCTCCGGTGACTCAGTTCACAGTAACTGTATTGTGGAGGGTCATGGCTGTCACCTGACAACACTGACTCCATCTGGTCAGAGGACAGCACTGCCTGCAATTGGTCGGAAGACACACCACTGTCAATCAAGAGTTGGCACCACACCCACCCATCCGGGCACACTTGACCATCGGTCTCTTTAAGCACCTTTGTACCTGGCACACTCAGGCAATTGGCCTGTTTGAACTACCTGAGGTGGACCACCCGGCCCTCCAGCAGTATAAAGAGTGCCACATGCTTGGTTTTGCCTCTTCTGTCTCTGAGGGATGCCCTGTTGATAAGCTGTATACTGTTTAAGAGAGATTAGTTAAGGATCCCTAGGAGCATAGCTCTGTGCCTGCACTGAGTCGAGGGGTGGCAGGCATTGTATTGACTGTTCCTTCATTGTGTGTACCCAATTTGTTGTGTGTGTGAGTGTGTATCTTACCCCTGTTGTGACTCCCCCATGTTTGTGATCACCAGTGTGCGTGTGTGTGTGTGTGTGTGTGTGTGTGTGTGTTTCTCCAGTTACCTTTTCCCTGTGTTTGTCTTTGTAAATAAATCATTTTAACTCCAAAGACTGTCAGGAGTCCTTGTCCCTCAAGACGCTCGAACCTGTTACCATAGAACCATAGAACAATACAGCACAATACAGGCCCTTTGGCCCACCATGTTGTGCCGCACTTCAAACCACACCTAAGACTATCTAACCCCTTTCTCCCACATATCCCTCTAACTTAAATTCCTCCATATGCTTATCTAACAATCTCTTGAACTTGACCAATGTATCAGCCTCCACCACCACCCCAGGCAGCGCATTCCATGCACCAACCACTCTCTGGGTGAAAAACCTCCCTCTGACATCTCCCTTGAACTTCCCACCCATTACTTTAAAGCCATGTCCTCTTGTTTTGAGCATTGGTGCCCTGGGAAAGAGGTGTTGGCTGTCCACTCTATCTATTCCTCTCAATATCTTGTATTCCTCTATCATGTCTCCCCTCATCCTCCTTCTCTCCAATGAGAACAGCCCTAGCTCCTTTAATCTCTTCTCACAATCCATACTCTCTAATCCAGGCAGCATCCTGGTGAATCTCTTCTGCACCCTTTCCAACGCCTCCACATCCTTCTGTTGTGAGAAAGGTTCTTTTGGTATCTTAAAGATAAAGGTCTGGACACACAGTCTTTGTAATTTAAAAATGGTTTATTAACAAAGACAAACGCAGGACAGAATGAATGGGAACAGATGCACACTCACACACTCTCAAGCAGGAGATCACGAATGTGGAGGGAAATCGCGAAAGAGGGTGAGGTTCACACACACACACACACACACACACACACACAATAACTGGGTACAAATGATCAAGGAATAAACTATACAATGTTTGGACACCCTGATTCTGCACAAACATTGGCTCTTTGGTCTCGGGAGTCCTTAACTAACTGCCCTGGAGTAGTGCACAGCTCACCTCAACATCCTCGGACACAGAAAAAGAGAGAGAAAAACCAAACATGCAGCACTTTCATGCTGCTGGGGGCTGGGTAGCCCAGCAAGGACAAGGGTGTTTTAAACGGGCCAATAGTAGATGTGGCCAGGAACAAAGGTGCTCGCACAGACCAGTCCGAGTGGTGCAGCAAGACAAAGGTGTTTACCTAATGGGGCGGAGCCAGACCCCTGATTGACAGTGGTATAGCTTCCGACCTGATAGGCAATGCTATCATCCGACCATGGGGGTCAGTAGTGTTGTCACTGTCATCTGACCCCTGGCCTTTCATACTACACCTTCCTATAATGAGGTGATCAGAACTGGACACAGTACTCTAAGTGTGCTTTAAGTTTGTAAAGCTGCATCATTACTTCATGGCTCTTAAACTCGATCCCACGACTTATGAAAGCTAACATCCCATAAGCTTTCTTAACTACCCTATCTACCTGTGAGGTGACTTTCAGTGATCTGTGGATACAAACCCCCAGATCCCTCTGCTCCTCTACACTGCCCAGAATCCTGCCATTTACCTTGTACTCCGCTTTGGAGTTTGTCCTGCCAAAGTGTACCACCTCACACTTCTCTGGATTGAACTCCATCTGCCATTTGTCAGTCCAGCTCTGCACCCTATCAATATCCCTCTGCAAGCTTCTACAGCCCTCCACACTATCCACAACACCACTGATCTTTTTGTCATCTGCAAATTTGCTAACCCACCTTTCCACCCCCTCATCTAAGTCATTAATAAATATCACAAAAAGTAGAAGTCCCAGAACTGATCCCTGTGGGATACCACTAGTCACAGCCCTCCAATCCGAATGCACTCCCTCCACCACAACCCTCTGCTTTCTACAGGTAAGCCAATTCTGAATCCACACGACCAAGCCTCCCTGGATCCCTTGGCCTCTGACCTTCTGAAGAAGCCTACCATGCAGAACCTTATCAAACGCCTTACTAAAATCCATGTAGACCACATCCACTGCACTACCCTCATCAATCTTCCTGTCACCTCCTCAAAGAACCCTATCAGGCTTGTGAGGCAAGACCTTCCCTTCACAAAGCCATGCTGGCTGTCCCTAATCAGTCCATGATTCTCTAAATGCTCATAGATCCTATCTCTTAGAATCCTTTCTAACAGTTTGCCCACCACAGATGTAAGGCTCCCTGGTCTGTAATTCCCAGGACTATCCCTACTACCTTTTTTGAATAAGTGGACAAAATTCGCCACCCTCCAATCCTCCGGTACCAACCCCATGGCCAATGAGGACTCAAAGATCCAAACCAATGGTTCAGCAATCTCCTCCCTCACCTCACGAAGCCGCCTGGGGAATATTCCATCAGGCCCAGGAGACTTATCTGTCCTAATATTTTCTAACAGCTCCAACACATCCTCTCTCTTGATATCTACATACTCTAAAACATTACCCTCACCTACACTGTCCTCAGCATCATCAAGACCCCCCCTCCTTGGTGAATACTGAAGACAAGTATTCATTGAGAACCTCACCCACTTCCACAGCTTCCAGGCACATCTTTCCACCTTTGTCTTTAATCGGACCCACCTTTACCCTAGCCATCCTTCTGCTCTTCACGGACGAGAAAAAAGCCTTGGGATTCTCCTTAACCCTACTCACCAAAGCCTTTTCATGTCCCCTTCTCGCTCTCCTCAGCCCTTTCTTAAGTTCCTTCCTGGCTACTCTATATTCCTCACGAGCCCTGTCTGATCCTTGCTGCTTACACCTTATGTATGCTGACTTCTTCTTCCTAACTAGTTGTTCCACCTCTCTTGTCATCCACGGTTCCTTCATCCTGCCATTCCTTCTCTGCCTCACCAGGACAAATTTATCCCTAACATCCTGCAAAAGATCCCTGAACATCAACCACATCTCCATAGTACATTTCCCTTCAAAAATGTCATCCCAATTTACACTCTCAAGTTCTCGCCTTATAACCTCATAATTCGCCTTTCCCCAATTAACACAACAGTATCAACAGTCAGGCCTCTCAAAAAAGGACTGCCCTTTAAAAAGTGAGAAAGGCAAGAACATAGGACAACATTGTTCTATTGAGATGCACTTCTTTCGTGTCTGTGACTGCTCAGTATTATTCATTGTGTGGAGCCTTGGTCTCCAATTTATATCAATGAAGGTGGAAGTTTGATGGTGTCTTTAGTTTCAAGCCTGACACTGGGAAAAAGTCAAGAGTGTTAATATGGATTGCACACAGAAGTGCCAGTCCAATTTCAGGATTGGTATGATTTCACCTGATAGTGATCACCAACACAATCTACTCAGGGTATAATCAATTTTTGGTCATGTTGCACTTAAAACATAATCTAGTTTCTAGGCTGTTGTTTCTCATTGCTGTTTGTGGCTCCTTCCCACATACAATTGGCTGTTGCACTTATAGTGTCTATGTTTCAACAGTGTTCGATTGACCACAAACCACATTGTGAAGTCCTGAAGTAGAGAAGGGAACTTTAAAAATCCAATTCTTGCTTTTTAAAGTCAATCATGTATAGTTTCCTTGAAGATCCAACTCCTACTCAGATACAGTACCTGGTCACACTGACATCCCAGTTTATAGTTTTCTGACAGCAAGTCTTCCCAGTCTGTGCCATTGGTTTTTCAAGGACAGGCCAAGATTGCAGCTTTGATGAGGCTTACTGGAATTCCCATGAAGAACCAGATCCAGGATCCCAGACTATTCTAGCCCTTCTGCCATTTTCCTACCTTTGAGTTGTCATTGAAAACACCTCAGAAAGGTTGAGCAAATTTAGCCAAAGTGTTCTTAGAAAAGGGAATTGCATCGTCTCTTTTCTCCCATCAGCATTTATTCTAGATGTGGCTTCTGGCTGAAAGCACAGTTGCCATGTTAGGCTCAATGAGCTAGGCCTTTGCATCTGGGAGAGAGCAAGGCAATGCATGGGGGTAAGGATTGAGGATTATATGATAACGAGGGCATTTGATTGGGTTTCCATGGATAAATTGTTTAAACTGATTAAGTTAATGAGGATCTGGTGTACTGTGAAGACCTAGGTTAGATGTTAAGAGGTTCTTCTTTACCAGGAGGTCTGTGGGCCTCTGGAACAGGTTGCCATCTTGTCTGGTGAAGAATAATTTATTGAATTCCTCCAAGTGACATTGGGATCTGTTTCATGCAGATTTAGGTACCCTGTGATATTGATGAGGGCCAAGGTGGCCTGCTGAACTTGTCTCAGTCCTCTAAGAGGGACAGAGAGGACTGTTAATCAGATGTCTCCTCACCACCTTCATCCAACTACAACCCAAACTGGCCTGGGTTTTCATTGTTTAATTGTCTCCTTTGGCTAGTGCGATGAATGTTTTCATTGTAAAAGCATCAGAACTTTATAGGACAGTCTGGAGGGAATACCAGATTTTACATCAGTCATCATTTCTTGTACATTCATATTTCCCAGGAAAGGGTTATTTGAACCATGAGCTCTCGTTAATATGCTATCTTCTTAATTCATAATGTGTTTATTTTCTCTACCTTTCCCTCCCTTCCCCTACTATGCTGCAGAGAATTTTGTCCAATTCTGGGCTTTATACGTAAGGAAGAATATCAAGACTTTGGAGAAAGTACTGAGGAAATGAATTGGAGTCATACCAGAAATTAGGGAGTTCAGTAATGTGGGGACTTTGGAGAAACTTAGATTGTCATTCCATTAGACATAGAAGGTTGGACGAACTTGGGTTGTCCTCCCTAGAGTGTCAGACAGTGAGGGGAAACCTGATAGAGGATTTTAAATTTGTGAGAGGCATATATGGGGTAGGCAGTCAGAATCTTTTCCCCAGGGCAGAAATGTCAAACACCAGAGGACATGCTTTTAAGGTTAGAGGGGGGTAGTTTTTTTACACAGAGAGTGGTAGGTGCCTGGAATAGGTTACTGGGGTAGTAGTGGAATCAGGCAGTTTGGTGGAATTTAAGAGGCTTTTACTTAGACACATGAATATGAAGGGAATGGAGGAATATGGATGATACACAGAAGGAGAACATTTAGTATAAATTGGCCTCAAGATCGGCACAACATTGTGGGCTGAATGGCCTGTCCTGTGCTGTTCTATGTTTTTTTATTAAGGTAAGTTAAACTCAGCTATTGATCTGTGAGACAAAAAAACTTCCCACTAGCAGGTAGGCTGATAATCAGAGGATACAGATTTAACATAATTGACAGAGAAACAGGGGTTAGATGGGGAAACATTTTCTTCTCTACATATTGAGTGGTTTTGGTTAGGAGCACCATGCTAGTAAGGTAGGTGGAAACAGATTTAATGACAGTTTTCAAAATTTTTGCAAGAGGAAAAACTTGTAGGTAAATGGGATTAATTGTAAAGAGTTAACACAAGCTTGATAAGCCAAATGGCTTCTTTCTCCTACATAGTATGATTCTGAAATTTAAAATCCATGTTGTCAAACTGCAATATACATTTATGATTCTGTTGAAAATTTGTAAATAGTGGAAATTAATATGAATGGACAATTCAGGAAAATATATAGTGATAAAATCTTCAAAGCTGCATTCAAACATCAACAGGGTCATGTTGACCTTTCTAGGTTTTGGTCTTACAGTAGATATGCTGAGAGCCAAGAGGATTTGTTTGTGACATTTTGTTGATATCCATGCCTAAGGATTTGATTTACTGAACTTAAGACATTTACCCAGCTCTCTGTTTTTATGTAGACATGTCTGAGTCACAGATTCTATATTTAACATAACAATGTTATTTTATTATCAATTAATGTAAGCTCCAGAACAAGTCAACAAAACAAACCTTTATAATTTTGTTCTGTTCCTGCACACTTATGTTTTCACACTCTTCATTTGTCTAAAATTGTATTATGTTAAACCTCAGTATCTTCAATCATGGAGCTTTATCTGTGTGGTAACAGCAACTTTTTACCACAGTATGGAAACATTTTATCATAATAAAGCTGTGTATCAATATTTGTTCCTCTCATACTGAAACCTGTATATAACTTGATTGGCCATACAGCAACAATGTTACAGTACTAAATATATAGCTGTTTGCTGCAGGAAATCCTGTGAAACACAGTTCCTTTTTAAATGAACTGCAATTGTCTTCATTGTTGTATCCATATTTACAATAAAACAACATGAACATCCAGTTTGTTACTCGACAACCTGTATATCTATGACTGTTCACTATAAACTGTACATCCATGTTCTGTTGTATTATATGTTCATTCCTGAATCTGCATTTGTTCAAGTATACAAATATGCAGCTCTGTGCTGCAGCTGGAAGTATCTGTTGAGAATACAGAACGATTAGTATGAATCATCCCAGGAAAATCAAGTATGAGAAACAATTTGATGGATTTCTGTTGTCAGTGACAGAAAATCCTGATGGGTTGGAATATTACATAAAGGAGTTTGTATTTCTCATTTTTGCGCTAGGCAGATTGCCACTGCCTGTCAAAATGAATGACCAAAAAATCTTGCTTTAATGAGTACAGAAGCACTATGAGATTGAAAGGCAATTCAAATTGTTGAAGTGGATGTTTTTTTTGAGCCACTTTTTCTTCCATGCAAGTCTCCAGTGCAATTCCAATTACTCTCATTTAAGAATTAAGAATCTAGGTGACTGGAACCAGAGCGTCTCCAAGTGAGTATAAGAAAGCACATCGTGTGCCGAAAATGTCTGCTATTCAGCAAAGTATGAGCTCGAGGTTAAACAGCTTGTAGTTTTGCATAGACCTGGTTGATTGACAACAAAGTCAATATACTTCTTTACCCTCAGTTGCAATAATGTGATAGAATATTACTCCTCACACGACCAACATTGACCACCATTGGCAATGGACTTATTCATGGTTACATAGATGAGATGTGCAGGACTCCAATTGATCGGCAGACCATTTGTACTACCGGTTTTCATTTTTATGACATGATGGGGATTGTGTCAGAATCTTGAGGTAGTCAGCTAATGTGCTAAATTGAGTCAATAAAATGATGGCAATAGAGAGATGAGCATTAGTACCTCCTCATTAATAATCTCCATCCTGAAAGTGAGATGGCATTGTGCCAAAGCACTTCAGTCATTCAGGACACCCCCGTATTTATTTGGATTCCCTTTCTGGAATGCTTAACATCAACCTGTCATATTTGATTTCAGTCCCCTCATAGCATCGATTTATTCAAGGATGGAAGAACTGGATGAAGAACAACACCTACAGTTCCTTTAACAGGTCCTTAAGGTCTAAACATCAATGTTTCATGTGTTTCTAAGACGTGTTTGGGGCTTCATTTTTGCATTTTGCTAAAACATTTTAGTATTGATTCTTGTTTTTGATCATTTACATCTTAGGGCACATCTGGTAAATTGGTTTATTATGGTCACAGGCACTGAGGTACAGTGAAAAATTTGTCTTGCATGCCATTCATACAGACCAATACATTATAACAGTGCATTGGGGTAGTAGATTTCTAAGATAAGATTTCTTTATTAGTCACATGTACATAGAAACACACAGTGAAATGCATCTTTACGTAGAGTGTTCTGGGGGTAGCCTGCAAATGTCGCCACGCTTCCTGCGCCAACATAGCATGCCCACAACTTCCTAACCTGTACATCTTTAGAATGTGGGAGGAAACTGGAGCACCCAGAAGAAACCCACGCAGACACGGGGAGAATGTACAAATTCCTTACAGACAGAGGCTGGAATTGAACCTGGGCCGCTGGTGCTGTAGTAGCGTTATGCTAACCGCTACACTACCATGCCTGCCGAGGTAAAACAATAACGGAGTGCAGAATAATGTGTTACAGTTACAGAGAAAGTGCAGTGCAGGTAGACAATAAGGTGCAAGGTCATAACAAGGTAGATTGTGAGGTCAAGAGTCCATCTTATCGTACTAGGGAACCATCAATAGTCTTATCACAGTGGGACACAGAAGGTGTCCTTGAGCCTAGTGGTACGTGCTTTCAGGCTTTTGTATCTTCTGCCCGATGGAAGGGGGGGAGAAGAAAGAATGTCCAGGTTGGGTAGTGTCTTTGATTATGCTGGCTGCTTTACCAAGGCAAGGAGAAGTATAGACAGAGTCCACGGAGGGGAGGCTTGTTTCTGTGATGTGCTGAGCTGTGTCCATAACTCTCTGCAGTTTCTTGGGTCATGGGCAGAGCAGTTGCTGTACCAAGCCATGATGCATCCAGATAGGATGCTTTCTATGGTGCATCGATAAAAATTGGTGAGAGTTAAAGTGGACATGCCAAATTTCTATAGCCTCTTGAGGAAGTAGAGGCACTGGTGAGATTTCTTGCCCATGGCGTCAATGTAGTTGGACTAGGACAGGCTATTGGTGATATTCACTCTTAGGATTTTGAAACTCTCTACTCTTTTGACCTCAGCACCATTAATGTAAACGTTGTCCCCTTCCTGAAGTCAATGACCAGCTCTTTTGTTTTGGTAACATTGAAGGAAAGGTTGTTGTCATGACACCATGTCACTAAGCTCTTTACCTCCTTCCTGTACTCCAACTCATCATTATTTGAGATACGGCATACTACGGTGGTATCATCTGCAAACTTGTAGATGGAGTTAGAGCAGAATCTGGCCACACAGTCATGAGTGTATAGGGAGTAGAGTAGAGGGCTAAGAACATAGCCTTGTTGGGCAGCAATGTTGAGAATAATTGTGCCTTAGATGTTGCTGCCTATCCTTACTGATTGCAGTCTGTTGGTCAAGAAGTCAAGGATCCAGTTGCAGAGGGAGGTGTTGAGTCCCAGATCTTAGAGTTTGGAGATGAGTTTCTTTGGAATTATAGTATTGAAGGCAGAGCTGTAGTCAATAAGCAATAGTCTAACGTAGGTGCCTTTACTGTCCAGATGCTCCAGAGATGAGTGTAGGGCCAGGGAGATGGCATCCACTGTAGACCTGTTTCAGTGGTAGGCGAATTGCAGTGGGTCGGAGTTGTCTGGGAGGCTGGAGTTAATGCGCCATGACCAGTCTCTCATTGAGGCACGTATCATTGTTTTTCTTAGGTACCAGGATGATAGTGGTCCTCTTAAAACAAGTGGAAACCTCAGATTGAAGAAGAGAGAGGTTAAATATGTCTGCAAGTACCCCCTCCAGCTGATCAGCACAGGATCTGAGGACACGGCCAGGGACACCATCTGGGCCAGATGCTCTCCATGGGTTTACACTATGGAAGACTGATCTTACATCTGCAATGGTGACTGTGGGTTCAGGTCCATTGGAGTCTGTTGGGGTGGGTGCTGACATTCCAATCCCTTTCTGTTCAAAATGTGCATAGGACGTGTTAAGCTCATCGGGAATGGATGCGCTGTTGTCAGTCATACTGCCCGACTTTGTTTTGTAGCCCGTTATAGCATGTAAGCCCTGCCATATCTGATGGCTGGTCTGGGACTTGATTTTGGACTGGTATTGTCTCTTGGCATCCCTGATAGCTTCATGGAGTCATATCTCAATTTCTTGTATAGGTCAGGGTCACCTGATTTGAACGCCACAATCCTAGATTTCAATAGGGAGTGGACCTCCATCAACTATGGGCAGTTATGGTTTGGGTCATCAGTATTTCAAACCACAATCAAATAAATAGTTTTGAGAAAGTATAGAAACGTATTATCTAACACACTACTAGCTTTATCGCAATAAAGCAGAACACAGATTAATTTGCCCAAACTTTGTCCAAGGCCTCATTATTTTGGTTAGAAGCTTATACAATGTATAGTCATTAGGTTGCTTTATGGCTTCCACTTTTGATGATTTATTGATATTCTTTGATCAACCAGCAGAACTGCCAGTGGCTCCATCATGGCTCCACGTGTCAGATGTGGATTTACCCTCAAACAGCCTCTCCCAGTCTACTTCCCCAGTTCCTGTGCACTGAACACGGTAGCGTAGCGTTTAGCACGATGCTATTACAGTGCCAGCAATTGGGGTTCGATTCCCGTCGCTGTCTGTAAGGAGTTTGTACATTCTCCCGTGTCTGCATGGGTTTCCTCCGGGTGCTCTGGTTTCCTCCCACATTGCAAACATGTTCAGGTAGGTTAATTTGGGTTTAAAATGGGTGGCGCGGACTCGTTGGGCCAGAAGGGCCTGTTACCTCGCTGTAAATAAAATTTAAAAAAAAATTTAACTTCTCTCCTACATCCCCTATAAACTTTAAAGGACTCATTTCCTCCTTTTACTTCTGATTTCCAGTATCTGTAGAGTTTTGTTTTTCCATTACTATTTGTTGAGTCTTGGAAAAGGTTGAACATCTTCAACACAACCTCTGAACAGTTGAACATGGGATAAGTGTGGGAATGGATGGGGTGGTCAGTGTGCTGAACTTCACTTGACAGATGCATTGGAGAACCTGGTGTGGAAATAAGCATGCCATATCCAAAGAGTTCATGATCTTACAGTGATTAATTACAATGATATCTGCAGTTTTATTTGCAACCTTTCCTGAAAACATAGCAATACAAAGTTTGTCCAGTGTAGGTTTTATTTTAGGTTGCCTAATATGAAATCAGATTCAGTGGTAATGTGATAGTGTTGTTAAATATCAATTATTTCAGCTGCTTCAAACTCTTGCTTCGCTAGGTATTGGTATTGGTTTATTATTGTCACTCGTACCGAGGTACAGTAAATAGGGACTGGAACAAATGCGTTCTGCCAGATAAGGTCATATCATTATAATTATGTCCCAATAGTGGAAATGCAATTTGAAGAATTGTTTAATGGACTTTCTCATCGGTGAGTTTATGCTATAGGGAGAAGTTGGATTTTTAACACTTTGAAGGGCAATGGCAGTGGGTGAATGGTGGTGTCACCACCTTTGAGCTTAGCACAATATACACCAGCCCACACCACCGTTGCTGGGTCACTATCATCCTAGTCCCTTTGCCAAAGCACTTTGGAAGTTCATTCACTATGAGGATTGCCAGTTTTAGCAGAAAGGCTGACCAACACTTTCTTTCAGGCAACTCGAGATGGACAGTAAATACAGTCTTTCCATTGACTCTTCCATCTAGAGTTTGAATACATAAAAGTTGTACTAAGGAACTTTCCAAAGTAGCCTATTGTAGCCGAATGTGACGCGTTGCTGAAAGGAAAACTCAGAGATGTGGAGGCTGAACCGAAGCACACTTTACTGAGACAAGCAAAATGAGCGCGCGCGTGAAGTACCTGAGAGCCTTTCCGGCAGACGTGTTGTAAGGTTCCTGCCGGAAGGCCCGTCCCGCGGTTAATCTATGACACGCTTCTGCGCATCTGCCCGCAGCCGCCAATGGCGGTTCAAGTTCCCTGAGTACGGGCCGCTACACCCCCCCTCCCCAAGAAACGTCTATCTGGGGCGTGGGACCCCCAGTCTGTGTGTCCCTCTTGGGGGGCCTGCCCCGCCGGTGCGGTGAGGGTACCTTCACCGGCTGCTCAATGTCCAAATGCGCCGGTTTGAGGCGGTCCACTGTGAAAGTCTCCTTGTGGCCACCCACCTCCATGACACATGTTGATCTGTTGTGCTTCATACGTCCTTCATACGGCCTCTGTAGAGGTGACTTGTGCATGATCCTGGAAATGAAAACGTACTCACAGTTCCGGAGGTCCTTAGGGATAAAGGACGGTGTAGTGCCATGTCTGGAGGTTGGAACTGGTGCCAGGGTCCCTATCTTGTCCCGCAGCCTCGTCAGCACTTCTGCCGGCGTCCCTGCTGGACCTTGGGCCTCTGGCACGAACTCGCCCGGGACCGTCAGGGGAGTGCCATAGACCAACTCCACCGAGGAGGTGCCTAGGTCCTCCTTGGGGGCTGTGCGGATGCCCAGTAAAACCCAGGGGAGCTCATCTGTCCAGTTGGGCCCTCTGAGGTGCATCATCAGGGCTGACTTGAGGTGCCTGTGGAACCGCTCGACCAAACTGTTGGCCTGTGGGTGGTACGCCGTGGTGTGATGTAACCAGGTGCCCAGGAGCTGTGCCAGTGCTGTCCACAGCCCTGACGTGAACTGTGCCCCTCTGTCAGAGGTGATGTCCGCTGGGAGTTCCAACCTGACGATCCAGTTTGCGATGAGCATCCTGGTGCAGGATTTGGTGGACTTGTCCGCTAATGGCACGGCCTCTGGCCATCTGGTGAACCTGTCGACCATGGTAAAGATATACCTGGCGCCCCGGGAGACGGGCAGGGGGCCGACAATGTCCACGTGGATGTGCTGAAACCTCCTGAGCGTCAGCTGGAACTGCTGGAGGGGGGCCTTCACATGCTGCTGGACTTTGGCCGTCTGGCAGTGTACGCAGGTCCTGACCCAGTGTCCGACCTGCTTGCGCAAACCGTGCCAAATGAATTTGTCCACCACCAATCTGATAGACGCCTGGATGGACGGGTGGGCCAGGCCGTGTAGCATGTCAAACACCTGTCACCTACATGCTGCTGGTACCACAGGCCGAGGTCTGCCAGTAGACTTGTCGCACAGGAGCCGAACCACTGTCGGGCCGACACGGGTGTCCTCCAACTGGAGTCCCAAAATGGCGGTGCAGTAGGCTGGGATCTCGGTGTTCACTTGTTGCGCCTGCGCCAACGACGTGTAGTCGATCCCTGGGGCTGAGGTGGCCACTGAGTGGATGTGGGGGCGGGACAGTGTGTCGGCGACCACATTGTTCTTCCTTGCGATGTGGCGGACGTCTGTGGTGAACTCTGAAATAAAGGAGAGGTGCCTCTGCTGCCGAGCCGACCATGGGTCCGATACCTTTGCAAGGACGAGGGTGAGGGGCTTGTGGTCTGTATACACGGTGAAATCCCTTCCTTCAAGGAAATACCGGAAGTGCTGGATAGCCAGGTAGAGCGCTAGCAACTCCCTGTTGAAAGCGCTGTACTTAACCTGTGGCGGTCGCAGGTGTTGGCTGAAAAAGGCGAGTGGTCACTACTGGCCCTCGACGAGCTGCTCCAGGACTCTGCCGACCGCTGTGTCTGAAGCGTCGACTGTGAGTGCCGTGGTAACATCGACTCTCGGGTGTACTAGGAGGGCTGCCTTCGCCGACGCTCCTTTGGCCCGCTCGAAATCCTCCGTGGACTCTGCGTCCCATGCCACCTCTTTGGCCTTGCTGGCCATCAGACCAAACAAGGGTGTCATGATGCGCGCCGGCCGCCGGCACGAACCGATTGTAGAAATTTACCATCCCCACAAACTCTTGCAGGCCCTTGATCGTGCTGGGTTTGGGAAACTGGAGGATGGCCTGGACCTTGTCTGGTAGAGGGGTGGCTCCATGCTGGTTGACTCTGTGGCCCAAGAAGTCGATCTCCATCAGCCCGAACTGGCACTTCACCGGGTTGATTGCCAGTCTGTGGTCGCTCAGGTGCTGGCAGAGTTGGCGCAAATGTGCCACGAGCTCTTTGCGTGACTTGCTGGCCACCAGGATATCGTCTAGGTGGATGAAGACGAAATCCAGGCCTCGCCCCACCGAGTTCATAAGCCTCTGGAAAGCCTGGGCAGCGTTCTTGAGGCCGAAAGGCATCCTTAGGAGTTTGAACAACCCGAAGGGGGTGATGAGGCCTGTCTTGGGCACATCGTCGCGGTGCATGGGGATCTGATGATACCCCCGGACCAGATCGATTTTTGAAAAGGTGGTCGCCCCGTGGAGGTTCGCTGTGAAATCCTGGATGTGGGGCACCTGGTATCGGTCGGCAGTTGTGGCGTCATTGAGTCTCCTGTAGTCCCCTCAGGGCCTCCAACCTCCTGCAGACTTGGGCACCATGTGCAGCGGAGATGCCCAAGGGCTGTCCGAGTGGCGGATGATCCCCATCTCCTCCATCTTCTGGAACTCCTCCTTGGTGAGGTGGAGCTTGTCGAGTGGGAGCCTATGGGCTCGGGTGTGCAGTGGTGGTCCTTGTGTGGGGATGTGGTGCTGCACGTTGTGCTTGGGACCAGTAGTGGAGAACTATGGGGGTGATGATGGAGGGGAAATCCGCCAGCACCCTGGCAAGCTCGTCACCCGAGAGTGTGATAGAGTCTAGGTGGAGGGCTGGAAAGTGGGTTTCTCCGAGCTGGAAGGTCTGGAACGTCTCGGCGTGGACCAAACGCCGGCCCTTCAGGTTGACCAGAAGACAGTTGGCCCGTAGGAAATCCGCCCCTAGTAACGGCTGTGACACCGCTGCTACTGTGAAGGTCCAGGTAAAGCAGCTGGGCCCAAAACGTAGCGGGATGGTACGCGAGCCGTACGTCCGGATGGTGGTGCCGTTTGCAGTGGTGAGGTCGGGGCCTGGGGCCACGTTACGGGTGTCCATGTTCGAGGGGGGAAGGACACTGATTTCGGCCCTGGTGTCCACCAGGAAACGTCGCCTGGAGTGTTGGTCCCAAAGGAACAAGAGGCTGTCGTGATGGCCAGCCGTCGAAGCCACTAGCAATGGCTGGCCCCGGCGTTTCCTGGAAAGGCATACGGTGGACGGCAGCGGCGCACGTTTGACCCCCATCTCTGATGGTAAAAACACCATTGATCCGAACCCTCATCCTTGTCCCCTGTGGGTCTCAGTGGCTTCGGTTGTGGGGTCTTGGCCTTAGGCTGCGCGGTCGTGGTTAGGCAGATGGAAGCTGCTCCCCGCTGCTTACTCTGCCACAAAATGTCCGCCCTGGCCGCGAGGCTGCGCAGGTTGCTGAAATCCTCACCCGCGAGGAGGAGGCAAATGTCCTCTGGCAGTTGCTCGAGGAACAACTGCTTGGATAAAAGGCACAGCTTATGGCCATCCATGAGTGCCAGCATGTCGTCCATCAGCTTGGATGGCTTGCAGTCGCCCAGGCCGTCCACGTGCAGAAGCCGCGCGGCTCGTTCGCAGCGGGAGAGTCCGAAAGTGCGGATGAGGAGCGCCTTGATCTTAGTGTACCTGTCCTCCGTTGGTGTATGGTGCAGGAAGTCGATGATCCGGCCTGCCATGTCCTAGTCGAGCGCGCTGACCACGTAGTAGTACTGTGTGGCGTCGGCTGTAATGCCTCTGATACTAAACTGGGCCTCAGCCTGCTCGAACCAAATGTGGGGCTGAGCGGCCCAGAAAGTCGGGAGCTTGAGCGAGACTGCATTGTGTGAGTTGTTGGAATTCATGTCGCGGGTTCCGAATGCCGTCTGGAAGCGTCGGGGTCACCAAATGTAGCGGAACGCAACGCGTTGCTGGAAGGAAAACTCAGAGACGTGGAGGCTGAACCAGAGCACACTTTACTGAGACAAGCAAAATGCTCGCGTGTGCAAAACTACCCGAGAGCCTCTCCAGCGGACGTGATGTAAAGTTCCTGCCAGAAGGCCCGCCCTGTGGTTAGTCTATGACACGGGCCCGCGCCTCCGCCCACGACCGCCGATGGCAGTTCGAGTTCCGTGAGTACGGGCCGCTACACCATATATATTCCAGTGATACAGGTTTAGTATTTTGTTAGTCATAGTGTAACAGAGTCATACAACACGGAAACAGGGCTTTTCGCCCAACTGGTCCATGCTGACCGAGACTCCTATCTAAGCTTGTCCCATTTGCCTGCCTTTGGCTCCATATCCCTCTAAATCTTTCCTATTCATGTACCTGTCCAAGTACCTTTAAAATGTTGTAAATGCACCTGCCTCAACCACTGCCTCTGGCAGCTCATTCCATATACTCTCTGTATTAAATAATGACAATTTAAATTTACTCTACATAAATCTTTGCATGGTGAAATATTTCTCAAATAACATGAAAATTTTAATACTTATTAGAAATTATAGTGTGAGAATGGTGCCACATTAACCATCCCATAGAAACCACTAATTCAAAGACAAAACAGATTTTTGAGCTAACAGGATAATTTCTGGTGATATATTTGTGGGAAAAGGAAGGGCAGGGATTGAGTTGGTGCCAGTCTTTTGACTCCCTGTTCTACTGCTCTTTTGAGTTTGTAGAGGACCTCTTATGTTCATGGAGGTAAGGATGAATGGAGAAGATATCAGGGAAGTTCACTTGCAGCAGAATACCAGGATCCACAAACATCAGCCAAGTTATGTTTACAGGCACATGCTGATACATTCAAGGAGAGCTTCCTTCAGAGGATAAGAGCCTCTGAATGAATGAGTTTTACCACCTACTGCAGCCAGATCAGTGGATAATCACAGCAATCAGCTCTGGAAAGCATTAACTATGGGACATAAGGGACATTAGATCTGTTCCACGTGCGGTTAATATTCTACTATGCACACAGGCCATTTTATGGATTTCCAGTTTATTTCTCCACTGAACCATACTTTACATATGCCATCAAATTTGCATTGAAATACATTTATTCTTTCTTCTTCAGCAATGACAGGAGAGCTCCACATTCTACTGCATAAAGGATTTATTTTCTGTAAAATTCTGTCTGGTTTCCTCCAGGCTTCATGGTTCTGCTGCTGGCTGTGATAACTCCCTCTGGCATTTATATTGGGAATCTTTTGCATTTAGCCAACCCTGAAATGCTTTAGGTTCAGCAGCAACAGCAACGGAGAAACAACTTTAAATTTATGTTGTCATTAATGATTCAGGAAAATCGACAGAGTTCCCAGATATGCCTTTTGTGAGCTTCACCCAGCAAGCTGAAGCTGTGACTTTATTCTTCTCCACAAAATTTGTTGATCTCTGATTAGTCTTATTCTGAATTGAAACCGTACAGTCAAAAAAAGTAAGGATAAAATTAATCTTAGTTCACCAATACTAAACAAGTGCCAGAACATCAGCGACCTGTTATAATCACTTCAATACATTTAGTTCCATTGAATTCAATGTGTTTTCCACTTTCCATGTCTTTATTGGTATTTTTAAAAAAAAGCATTAGACTTAATATTTTGTTATATTTTAAGTGTTGTTATTGCTTAAGTATAATTGAAGACATAGGAAGATACATGAAAAATTAAGCAAAAACAATTGAACACAACATTCATCAAATACCTGTGAGCAACAGATAGGAGATCTCCTGCTTCTCAGATGCTTGGTGTCCTCGCTGAGCAGTACATTGCCTATTGAAAAACAGGGACCTTTTAAACTTACATTAAGGTAGCCACCATGGAGTTTTTCTTCAGTGTGAGAGCAGAGATAAAAAAAAGAGAGACAAGATGGCCCTCAGAACTAGAGGTCAAACAGAAGTCCCCAGAGTTCCAGTAAATTTTTAATTTCATTGGTTTGATTGCTTTATTATTGTCACATGCACTGAGACACAGCGAATAGCTTTGTTTAGCATGCCATCCAGACAGATCATTCCAACCATAAGTACATTGAGGTAGTACAAAAGGAAAAACAGTAACAGAGTGCTGAATATAGTGTTACAGTTACAGAGAAAGTGCAGGGTTGATAAGGTACATGGGCCATGATGAGAGATCAAGACTTTATCTTTATTGTACAAGAGTTTCATTCAAGAATATCATAACAGCAGAATAGAAGCTGTCCTTGAGCCTGGTGGTATGAGTTTACAAGCTTTTGTATCTTCTGCCTGATAAAAAGGAGAAGGGAGAAGACTGTGGTGGGAGGGGTCTTTTATTATGTTGGCTACCTTCCCAAGGCAGTGGGAAATGTAGGCAGAGTCAATGGAGGGAGGCTGGTTTTCATCCTAGATTGGGCTGTGTCCACAAATCTCTGCAGTCTTTTGCGGTCCTGGGCAGAGTAGTTGCCATAACAATCCAGATAGGATGCTTTCTATGGTGTATCTGTAAAAATTGGTGAGGTTCATCAGGGACATGCTGAATTTCCATTGTCTTCTGAGGAAGTAGAGGCACTGGTGTGTTTTCTTGGCCATAGCATCTACGTGGTTGGACCAGGACAAGCTATTTGTGATAATTACACTGAGGAACTTGAAGCTCTCAACCATCTCCACCTCAGCACCATTGATACAGACAGAGGTATGTGCTCTGCCCCACTTCCTGAGGCCAATGACCAGCTTGTTTTTTTGCTGACATTGATGGAAAGGTTGTTCTCTATCTCCTTCCTGTACTACATCTCATCATTGTTTGAGATCTGGCTACTATGGCAGTGTCATCTGGGAATTTGTAGATGGAGTTGGAGCAGAATCTGGCCACACAGTCATGAGTGTATCAGGTGTAGAGTAGGGAACACCAGTGTGGGGCAGCCTTGTGGGACACCAGTGTTGAGGATAATCGTGGCGGAGGTGTTGCTGCCTATCCTTACTGATTGTGATCTGTTGGTCAGGAAGTCAAGGATCCAGTTGCAGAGGAAGGTGTTGAGTTCTAGGTCTAGGAGTTTAGACATGAGTTTGTTTGAAACTATGGTAATTTTGTAAATTGATGGCGACTCCAAGTTAAATCCAGCTGCAATCCCGCTGTTGCCTCCTTGAAAATTAACTAAGGCTTGAGGAGAATAAGCTCAAAACTAAATTTCCCTGAGGGACAAACCAGCTGTAGAAATGCAACAAGCAATGGCATATATTCCACTTGCCTGGAATACACTGACGAAGTTTAAGACCCAATGTTTGACTGGCTTCAGGTTCTATGATTTGGGTGTAAGCTGTAGGTCAGTCTATTTTGGGCCCAGATGAATTGTTAACTCAAATTTCAGTCAATAAAGTACATTCTCTTGAGGCCACAACATGTCAAGCAGATGGAATAAGATGTATTTCTTCCCAGTTCGGCTTGACAATTGACATCTGAATTGTTATAAAGTAGTTTGAGTGCTTTGTGTGGAAAAATGTCCAAGAAAAGTGGGAGTGCAATATTTATTCAGTCCTACCTGTGCTGACTTGTTTTCAACGTTGGGTGTGAATTGTTAGGAGGTTTTAACATGATCTGTGCTACATTGTGCACATATACTGAAAGTATATAGAGTAGGCGGTTGTTGACATCATTCTTGTCCATTGCTGATTTAATGGCTGTTATGCCAAATAGGGCTGTGGTATCCAGCTGATAGAGTCATAGAGCAATACAGCACGGATACAGGCCCTTTGGCCCAATGAGTCCACGCTGACTACGTTTTCTACCGAGCCAGTCCCAATCTCCTGCGTTCAGCCCATATCCCTCCAAGCCCCTCCCCTCCATGTACCTATCCAAGTGCTTCTTAAGTGGTACTACTGTACCTGCCTGTTGTGTGAAAAGGTTCTTTTAGAATCTTAAAGATGGAAGACTCTGGACACAGGCTTTGGATTCTAAAAGTAGTTTAATCGCAAACGCAGAGACAGAATGAATAGGAACAGATGCACACTCATACACACGCAGGAGACCGCGAATGTGAGGGGGGATCGCAACGAGGATGAGATACGCACACATACTCACACACACAAAATCAACAAGGTACAGCTTATAAAGGGATAAACACTTCAATGCCTGAATACCTTGACCCAAACAAGCATTGGCCCTAACACTCCCTGGAATCTGACTAAGACGCTCCCAAACCACGTGATGGTGCACACTCTTACCAGTGGTCTCTGTAGCATTTTCTCACTATTTCTGGGGCAGTCGAAAGAGGAAGGGCCAGGGAAGTGCAACATTCTTTATAGTGCTGGAAGGCCTGGCCAGGTAATTTAGACGGGCCAATGGTTTGGAGGTCAAGGACAAAGGTGCCTGCCAAGACCAATGGTCAGTAAGGTTCAGGAACAAAGGTGCTCTCCTAGTCCAATCCCTATGCCCACACCTGATGGGTTGGGTGGAGCCACATCTTGATTGACAGTGGTGTTACTTCCTATCTGAGGAGCAACGCTGTCCTCCGACCAGAGGGGTCAGTGTTGTTACTGTCACGTGACAGCCATGTGCTCTCCTACTACACTGCCTTAACCACTTCCTCAAGCAGCTCATTCCATATACTCACCGCTCTCTGTGTGAAAACGTTGCTCCTCAGTTCCCTTTTACATCAAAGTTCAGCACATCACAGAAACCAGCCTCCCCTCCATGGATTCCGTCTACAGTTCTCACTGCCTTGGTGAAGCGGCCAGCATAATCAAAGACAGGGTCATTCTCTCTTCTCCCCCCTCCCATCAGGCAGAAGATAAAAAAGCCTGAAAGCATATACCACCAGGCTCAAGGACAGCTTCTATACCACTGTAATGAGATTATTGAATGATTCTGGAGTACGATTACATGGACTCACAATCTACCTCATTGTGACCTTGCACCTTACTGTCTACCTGCACTGCACTTTCTCTGTACTGTAGCACTTTATTCTGCACTCTGTTATTGTTTTACCTTGTACTACCTGAATGCACTGTTGTAATGAATTGATCTGAATGTACAGTACACAAGACAAGTTTTTCAGGACATATGACAAAAAAAAACAATTTACCAATTTACACGGAAGCTGTAACTGGTAGATATAAAAGACTTTTATTCGCACAACAGATCTTCTAGTGAGAATCTAGAATTGTCTCCTGACACAATGTTTTATACTTTTTAAACACAAATATATTAATAAACAATTTACAGTTTCAATGGCTACAATCACCTGCTTAATTTTAACATTTTGAATATAGACAGGTAACTTTGCAGAATTACAAATATACAATGCTAGGACATCCCACACAGCAGAACCCCTTTAAATATTGGTAGCTGGTCCAAATATTGGTTCAAATATCGGTAGCTGGTCCAAACGCTTCCCAGCGCAAACTCCAGACACCCAAAATATGCCTCTTTGTTACAGTGTTGAGGGATGGCTCCCTGAATATACAACGAGCCAGAATATTAAGTGACAAAACAAGACCTGTCCTGAACTGCACATTAAGTGACAAGGATGTACCTTTAACAATGTGCTAATACAGGAAATGGCCATTGAGCGCCTTCCCTGATCTCATCCTGAAGTTTTCAATGAGCACCAATTAACATGAACATTCATCTATTGTCTTCCCTTGTGTAGTTTCAATGGGACAGAATCAGAATGTCCCACACCCAATGATCGGTTTCAACAGCCTTAAAGTATCAGTTGAAGTTAAATTGTGAACAGGTTTTATTTCCTGAAGACTGATTCATGTTTCCATTTTAATTAATGTCTGCTATCCATAATTTCATAACTCCAGAATAATCCTTAACGAGAACCTCTTGGGATTTTCCTTAACCTTCAATGCCAGACCCATGTCATACCCTCTCTTTGCCCTCCTGATTTCTTTACTGTGTATTCTTAATCTTTTAATTGTCATCAAGGGATTCATTCACCCCTGACCTCCTAAACCCAATGTACGCTTCCTTCCTTTTCCTGACCAGAACCTCAATATGCTTCATCAGCCAGGGTTCCCTAAACTTCCTTAAACTAAACCCTAGTAGGAAAATTACACAAAAAGTGCTGGAGGAACTCAGCAGGTCAGGCAGCATCCATGGAGGGAAATAAACAGTCGATGTTTTGGGCCGAGATCCTTCATCAGGACTGGAAAGGAAGAGAGCAGAAGCCAGAATAAGAAGGTGGGGGGAGGGGGAGGAGAGTACACGCAGGCAGGGGATAGGTGAGTAAAGGTGATAGACGAGTCCAGGTGACAGGGGGAAGGTAGTGGGTGGGGGTTGGGGTGGGGGAGGGGGAGAGAACATGCGCCTGGACAATTGATATCTCACTCTTAAAAGCCTCCCACTTGCCATTCGTTCCTTTCCCTTCAAGCAGGCTCACCCAATTGGCCTCTGCTAGATCCTGCCTAATTCCCCCAAAATTAGCCCTGCTCCAGTTTAGGACCCTAACCTGTGGACCTGTCCTATCCTTTTCCATCACTATCTTAAAGCTAATAGAATTATGGTCACTAAAGCCAAAATGCTCCCTGACTGACACTTCAGATACTTGCCCTACCTCATTCCCTAAGAGAAGGTCCAGTATTGCACCCTCTTGAGTAGGGCTCTCTATTTATTGACTCAGGAAACTTTCTGGGACACATTTTACAAATTCCACCCATTCCAGGCCCTTAACACTCTGGCCCAGTCAATACTGGGAAAATTAAAATCTTCCATTAATATAATCCTGTTATTAGAACCATAGAACCATAGAACAATACAGAACAACCACCATGTTGTGCCGCCCTTCAAACCACACCTAAGACTATCTAACCCCTTCCTCCCACATATCCCTCTAACTTAAATTCCTCCATATGCTTATCGAATAATCTCTTGAACTTGACCAACGTATCAGCCTCCACCACCACCCCAGGCAGCACATTCCATGCACCAACCACTCTCTGGGTGAAGAACCCCCCTCTGACATCTCCCTTGAACTTCCCACCCATTACCTTAAAGCCATGCCCTCTTGTATTGAGCATTGGTGCCCTGGGGAAGAGGTGCTGGCTGTCTACTCTATCTATTCCTCTTAAAATTTTGTATACCTCTACCATGTCTCCCCTCATCCTCCTTCTCTCCAATGAGTAAAGCCCTAGCTCCTTTAGTCTCTCCTCATAATCCATACCCCCTAATCCAGGCAGCATCCTGGTAAATCTCTTCTGCACCCTCTCCAATGCCTCCACATCCTTCCTATAATGAGGCGACCAGAACTGGACACAGTACTCTAAGTGTGGTCTAACCAGAGTTTTGTAAAGCTGCAACATTACTTCGCAGCTCTTAAACTCGATCCCATGATTTATGAAAGTTAACATCCCATAAGCTTTCTTAACTACCCTATCCACCTGCGAGGCAACTTTCAGTGATCTGTGGATATGAACCCCAGATCCCTCTGCTCCTCCACACTGCCCAGAATCCTGCCATTTACCTTGTACTCCGCCTTGGAGTTTGTCCTTCCAAAGTGTACCACCTCACACTTCTCTGGATTGAACTCCATCTGCCACTTGTCAGCCCAGCTCTGCATCCTATCAATATCCCTCTGTAAGCTTCGACAGCCCTCCACACTATCCACTACACCCCTGACCTTTGTGTCATCTGCAAACTTGCTAACCCACTATTCCACCCCCTCATCCAAGTCATTAATAAATATCACAAAAAGTAGAGGTCCCAGAACCAATCCCTGTGGGACACCACTAGTCACAGCCCTCCAATCCGAATGCACTCTGTCCACCACAACCCTCTGCTTTCTACAGGAAAGCCAATTCTGAATCCACACGACCAAGCCTCCCTGGATCCCTTGGCCTCTGACCTTCTGAAGAAGCCTACCATGTGGAACCTTGTCAAACGCCTGACGAAAATCCATTTAGACCACATCTACTGCACTACCCTCATCAATCTTCCTGGTCACCTTCTCAAAGAACCCTTTCAGGCTTGTGAGGCAAGATCTTCCCTTCACAAAGCCATGCTGGCTGTCCCTAATCAGTTCATGATTCTCTAAATGCTCATAGATTCTATCTCTTAGAATCCTTTCTAACAGCTTACCCACCACAGACTTAAGACTTATTCTTAAAACTATGAGCAATTTCTCTCCACATTTGCTCCTCAAGTTCTCGCTGTCTATAATACAGCCTCATTCGAGTCACCCCCTCCTTCTTGTTTTTAAGTTCTACCCATATGGCCTCATTGGACAATCCTCTAAGAATGTCGTCTCTAAGCACTGCTGTTATGTCCTCCCTTATTAAAAAGGAGCACCTTCTCCTTGCTTTCTTGTACCTCTGTCACGCCTGTAGCATCTGTGTCCTGGAACATTGAGCCACCAGTCCTACGCTTCTCTTAACACACTGGAGGAACTCAGCAGGTCAGGCAGCATCTATGAAGGAAAATAAACAGTCAGCGTTTCAGGTTGAAACCCTTCATCAGGACTGGACAGGAAGAGGGCAGAAGCCGGAATAAAAAGATAGGGGGAGGGTGAGGAGCATGAGCTGGCAGGTGATAGGTGAGTCCAGGTAAGAGGAGGAAGGTAGGTGAGTGGGTGGGGAGGAGGATGAAAGGGAGTGATGTGAGAAGCTGGGAGGTGATAGGTGGAAGAGGCAAAGGGCTGAAGAAGAAGGAATCCAATAAGAGAGGACAGTAGACCATGGAATAATAGGAAGGAGGTGGGGAACCAGAGGGAGGTGATGGGCAGGTCATAAGGGGAGGGGAGGGGAAAGAGAAGGGGTGAGGGGGCCACAGGAATGAAGGAAAACAAAAGGTGGGGAGGGGAAACAGAGGGGAATGGTTACTGGAAGTTGGAGACATCAATGTTGAGGCCGTCAGGTTGGATACTACCCAAGATGGAATATGTGTTGCTCCTCCAACCCACATCTGACTTCAAAGTGGCAGTAGCGGAGGCTGTGGATAGATATGTCAGTGTGGGAGTGGGATGTGGAATTGAAGTGGCTGGCCACCGGGAGATCCTGGCTGTTGCAGCAGACGGAGCGAAGGTGTTCGACGAAACAGTCACCCAATTTCATATTCCATCTTGGTAGTCTCCAACCTGATGGCATCAACATTGATTTCTCTAACTTCCGGTCACCCCTCCTCTCTGTTTTCCCTTCCCCCCTCCCCCACTTTGTTTTCCCTCATCTATAATGCCCTCATCATCCCAGATGATCCTAAGTACATCCAGGTGCAGCTGCAGTTCCTTGACCCTGTCTGTCATGAGCTGCAGCTGGGTTCACTTCCCACAGATGTAGTCATCAGGGAGACTGTGAGGTTTCCTGACTTCCCACGTCCTGCAGCTCAGAACCTCTGTGATGACTTTAATCTCAGCGCTTAAAATCTGTGCACTGACTGGAATCACTGTATTGTTTTACAGTCATTATACATCCTATGTTCTCTGAGCTATCTTTAACATCTCCATGGACTGCAATCTCACCATTCTATACAATCTCTGCTCTGTCTTCAACTGTTGCCCTAATGCTCAACCTTTGCACTTTCTTCACTGAAGTATTCTCACACCATGAAAAACTCTTTTTCATTAACAATTTCCAGAAAGCAGTCTCTGACATAGTAAGAATGAATAAACTATAGTTGGAGACAATTAAATTGAAATTTTTAACTGACTGTGACACTGATGCAATCATTTCTGTGGATAAAAGTACTGTCGTGCTAATATTTTTAGAAACAACATGCTTGGACATGCAAATAATTCAGCAATATTCCTACCTAAGCTTTATCCCACTGAGATTTCCTGTTTCAATGTCAAAGACTAGATCTTGCAAATTTCTACAGATGTGCAGTGGAGAGCATTCTGACTGATTGCATCACCCCCTGGTATGGAGGCTCCAATGCACAGGATCGAAAGTGGCTGCAGAGCCTTGTAGACTCAGCCACTTCCATCACGGACACAACCCTCCCCGCCATCGAGGACATCTACAAGAGGTGGTGCCTCAAGAAGGCAGCATCCATCATTAAGGCAATACACAAAAAGTGCTCGAGGAACTAAACAGGTCAGGCAGCATCCATTGAGGGAAATAAACAGTGGATGTTTTGGGCTGAGACCCTTCATCAGGACTGGAAAAGCAGAGGGCAGAAGCCAGAATAAGAAGATGGGAGGAGGGGGAGGAGCACACGCACGGAGGGGATAGGTGAATTCAGGTGATAGGCGAGTCCAGGTGAGAGGGGGAAGGTAGGTGCCTGGGAGAGGGGGAGAAGATATAATAAGCTGAGAGGTGGTAGGTAGAAGAGTCAAAAGGCTGAAGAAGAAGGAATCAGTGGGAGACGGCAGTGGACCATGGAGTAAAGGATGGAAGGGAGAGGGGAGGAGAGGAGATGGGCAGGTCATCAAGGCAGGGGAAGGGAGACATAGGAATAAGAGAAGACAAAGGAGTGGGGGGGGGGGAGAAAAAGAAGGGGTGGAGTTACTGGAAGTTAGAGAAATCGATGTTGAGACCATCAGGTTGGAGACTTCCAAGGCAAAGTATAAGGTATTGTTCCTCCAACCTGCACCTGGCCTAACGTGGCAGTAGAGGAGGCCATGGATAGACATGTCAGTATGGGAGTGGGATGTGGAATTGAAGTGGGTAGCCACCAGGAGGTCCTGGCTGTTGCGGCGGACAGAGCGAAGGTGCTCAACGAAGCGGTCACCCAATCTGTGTTGGGTCTCACTGATGTACAATTCCTACCGAATTCATTCTTCTTCAGCCCTTTGCCTCTTCTACCTATCACCTCTCAGCTTATTACATCTTCTCCCCTACCCCACCCACCTACCTTCCCCCTCTCACCTGGACTCACCTATCACCTGAGTTCCTCCACCACTTTTTGTGTATTGCTCCAGATTCCAGCATCTGCAGAATTTTTTGTGTATCCATCATTAAGGACCCTCACCACCCAGGACATGCCCTCTTCTCGTTACTACTATCGGGGAGGAGGTACAGGAGCCTGAAGACCCACACTCAATGTTTCAGGAACAGCTTCTTCCCCTCCGCCATCAGATTTCTCAACAGTTCAGAACCCATGAATAGTACCTCTTTTGCACTATTTATTTATTTTTGTAACTTGTAGTAATTTTCATGTCTTGCACTGTACTGCTGCCGCAAAACAACAAATTTCACATATATCAGTGATAATGAACCTGATTCTGATTCTGATGATTGAAGACAGTTTATCTGCTGATAATTTCCTGTACCTTGTTTGCTTTTTGCTGCAATATGGTATAAAATAGTTTGCTTAAAACATTATTTCTATTTATGCAAAGCCCCATCACTGAGCATGTTTCAATAAATCAACTCGCAGATCTCCTCTCTTTTTCTTTGAATTATCCAACAGAAATGTTAATGTCCACTTTAAAGGGAAACTTCATCTAATGAATATATGGGGAATAGAGGGATGCGTGTACATGATCCATAACCTTCCATTCCCTGTATATTCATGTGACTATCTAACAGCCTCTTAAACACCACTTTTTGCTTCCACCACTACTCTTGACAGGCTGTTCCAGGCACACACCAGTCTCTGGGTAAAAAACTTGCCCTGCATATCTCCTTTGAGCTTTCCCTCTCTCACCCTAAATGCATGCCCTCTAGATTTGACATTTCCACCGTGGAAAATAGACATCTATTCTGTCTATGCCCCTCATAATCTTTTAAATTTCTATCAGATCTCCCTCCAGCCTCCGACGCTCCAGAGAAAACAATCCAAGTTTGTCCAACCTCTCCTTATAGCTCATGCCCTCTAATCCAGGCAGCATCCTAGCACGCCTCTTCTGCACCCTTTCCAAATCCTCCACATCCTTCCTGTAATGGGCCAACTAGAACAGCACACAATACTCCAGATGCAGCCTAGCCAAGGTTTTATACAGCTGCAACATGACGTCCTGACTCTCGTACTCAGTACTCCAACCAATGAAGGCCAGCATGCCACACGCCTTCTTTACCACCTATATACCTGCAAGACCATCTTCAGGGAGCTATGGACTTGGACCCGAAGATCCCTCTGTACATCAATGCTGTTACGGGTCCTGCCATTAACTATACTTTCTCCTTACATTTGACCTCCCAAAGTGCAACACCTGCCATCCCTCTGCCCATATCTGTAACTGATCTATATCCTGCTGTATCCTCTCACAGCCCTCGACACTATCCACAACTCCACTAATCTTTGTACCTTTGTATCATCTATAAACTTACTAATAAGCATCTAAGTATTATGATCAGTTCATTTGAAGATAAAACAAAAATTGGTAGAGTTGCAGATAGTAAAGAAGGTTGTCTAAGGATATCGTTGGACATAGATGGAATTTAATCTAGACAAGTGTGAAGTAGTGCCCTTCGGGAAGTCAAATTCTGGTAGGACACATAGAGTGGCAGGGACCTCAGGAGCACTGATGTACAGAGAGACGCTGGGGTGCATGTTCATAGTTCCCTGAAAGTGGTGACGAGGATGTAGTGGGTAATGAAAGATGCACTAGGTTATGCTTGCCTTAATAGTCTGAAGCACTGAGTATAAGAGTTGGAATGAGATGTTGTAGCTGTACAAAACATTGGTTAGACCACAGTTGGAGTACTGTGTACAGTTCTGGTCACCACACTGCAGGTAGAATGTGGCAGCAAGAGAGAGCACGCAGGAGAGGTTCTCTAGGATGTTTCCTCGAATGTAGGGCTCTAGTCATAAGGAGAGATTGGGTGATAGGCTGAGTTTATTCTCACTGGAATATAGAAGGCTGGGAGGTGATAAAGGTTTGTAAAATTATAGAGGGCATAGACTCATAAAGTTATACAACACGGAAACAGGCCCCTTGGCCCAAATGGTCCAGGCTGACCAAGATTCCCATCTAAGCCAGTCCCATTTGCCCACATTTGGCCCATGTCCCTCTTAACCTTTCCTATCCATGTACATCTAAGTTCCTTTTAAATGTTGATAATGTACATGCCTCAACCACTTCCTAGGCAGATTATTCCATATTCCTAGGTGTGAACATCACCAATAGCCTGTCCTGGTCCAACCACGTAGATGTCATGGACGAAAAAGTGCACCAGCACCTCTACTTCCTCAGGAGGCTAAAGAAATTTGGCATGTCTCCTTTGACATTCGCCAATTTTTATAGATGCACCATAGAAAGCATTCTATCCTGATGCATCAGAGCTTGTTATGGCAATTGCTCTGCCTGAGACTGTAAGAAACTGCAGAGAGTTGTGGACACAGCTCAGCACATCATGGAAACCAGCCTCCCCTCCATGGTCTACACTTCACACTGTTTTGGTAAAGCAGCCAACATAACCAAAGACCCCACCCACTCTGGACATTCTCTCTTCGCTCCCCTCCCATTGGGCAGAAGATTCAAAAGCTTGAAAACACGTACCACCAGGCTCAAGGACAGCTTCTTTGCTGCTGTTACGAGACTATTGAATGGTCCTCTATGATAAGATGGATTCTTGACCTCACAATCTACTTTGTTATGGCCTTGCACCTTATTGTTTGCCTGCACTACACTTGCTCTGTGATGGTAACACTTTATTCTGCATTCTGTTATCAGTTTCCCTTGTACTACTTCAATGCTCTGATGTGATAAAATGATCTGTATGGATGGCATGGAAAACAACATTTTTCATTGTACCTCGTTACATGTGACAATAATAAACCAATTTACTAATTTACCAATTTATACTGACCACCCTCTGGGTGAAAAAGTTGCCCCTCAGATTCCTATTAAATCAATTAAATCAATCTCACCTTGAACCTATGTCCTCCAGTTCCTGATTCCTCAACCCTGGAAAAAGACTGTGCACATTCACCCTATCTCTGCCCATCATGATTTTATACACTTTATAATATTGCCCCTCATTCTCCTCCGCTCCAATGAATAAAGGCCCAACTTGTTCAATCTCTCTCCATAACTCAGTCCCTTGAATCCGGGCAACATCCTCATAAATCTCCTCTGCACTCTTTCCAGCTTAATAGCATCTTTCCTACAGCAGGGTGACCAAAGCTAAACACAATATTCCAAATGGAGCCTCACCAATGACTTGTACAACTGCAACATAACATCCCAACTTCTATACTCAGTGCCTTGACTGATGAAGGCCAGTATGCCAAAAACCTTCTTCACCACCCTGTCTACCTGTGACACTATTTTCAGGGAACCATGTACTTGTATTCCTAGGTCCCTCTGTTTTATAACACTCCCCAGGGCCCTACCATTCACTGTGAAAGTTCTATCTTAGTTTGACTTCCCAAAATGCAACACCTTCCTCTTATCTGAATTAATCTCCATTTGCCATTCCTTGGCCCACTTACCCAGATAAAGATCCCTTAGTAAGTCCCAACAACCATCTTCACTGTCAACGACACCACCTATTTTAGTGTCATCTGCAAACTTACCACCTTACTACATTCTCATCTAATTCATTGATACAGATTACAAATAGCACAGGGTCATGCACAGGCCCGTGGGGAACACTAGTGAACATAGGCAACCAGTCCAAAAATAGACACAATAGACAGTCAGAATTTTTTCACCAGGACAGAGGAGTCTTGAACTAGAGGAACACACACAAAAAGTGCTGGAGGAACTCATCAGGTCAGGCAGCATCTATGGAGAGAAACAAACATTGGACGTTTTGGGTCGAGACCCTTCATCAGGACTGGCAAGAAAGAGGGCAGAAGCCTGAACAAGAAGATCAGGGGAGGGCATGTAGGCAGGTGAGTTCAGGTGATAGGTGAGTCCAGGTGAGTTCAGGTGATAGGTGAGTCCAGGTGAGAGGAGGAGAGTAGGTGGGTGGGGGAGGCGGAAGATGCAAGAAGCTGAGAGGTGATAGGTAGAAGAGGCAAAGGGCTGAAGAAGAAGGAATCTGGTAGGAGGGGGCAGTGGACCATGGAATAAAGGGAAGGAGGTGGGGAATAGATGGGCAGGACATAAGGGTGGGGGATGGGGAAGGAGAAGGCATGAGGGGGGCCATGGGAATGAGGGAAGACAAAGGGGGGAGAGAAAGGGAGAAAAAAGGGGAGAGAAGAGGGGAGGGGTTACTGGAAGTTAGAGAAATCAATGTTGAGGCCATCAAGTTGGAGACTACCAAGGTGGAATATGAGGTGTTGTTCCTCCAACCTACGTCTGGCAGTAGAGGAGGCCGTGGACAGACATATCAGTGTGGGACAATAAATGACACCCTCATGATGTGCTGCCAATGGGATACCTCCAATGAGATCCCACCACCAGGCACATCCTCCCCTTCCCCCCCCCTCTGCTTTCCATAGGGATCGCTCTCTCTGCGACTCCGTTGTCCACTCGTCCCTCCCAACTGATGTCTCTCCCAGCACTTATCCTTGCACCCGCACTAAGTGCTACACTTGTCCCTACACCTCCACCCTCATCACCATTCATGTCCCTAGACAGTCCTTTCGGGTGAGGCAGCAGATGACTGGGAGGCTTCACCACCAACTGTAGGCTGTTGACACAACTTCCAGAGTATTTTCTACTCTGTTTTCATCAGCTAGAAGGCAGCATCTGAAAGGGCGATTGAAGCAGATTCAGTTGCAAGTTTTAAAAGGGAACTGGATAAATGCTTGAAAAGAAAAATATTGCAAAGTATGGGGAAAGAATATAGTGGTTGGTCTATTTGGATAGATGTTTCTGAGAGTTGGGTGACTTAGCTTCCTTGTGTGTGATATCATTCTATGATTCTGCATACACAGCAGTGAAGCAGTTTGATCTTGGCTCATCCTTGGAAACATCATCAGTTCTGGTTTTGAGGGAGAACCATGCTTCCTTTTCTCAATGGATCAAACCTTGGTATTCTTTTATCAAGATTTATGAATTACTTCCTAGGATTTGCACATTTCTGGACAGACTGATGTTGAATTGCCACTGCTGTTAGCACTGAGAAGATGTGGAGAACCCTCTTTGTGAACCGTGGCACTCCAAGAGGTTTTGTGGAACTGTGTGGCATGGTAGGGTGCTTCACAGGACTATTAAGAATCAAACGTATTGGTGTTAGGCAGGTGTTACCTATGGGCTAGACAATACTTACTTCCCTAAAGGGTATTAGTGAACAGTTGGGATTTAATGACAAGCTGACACCTTTATGAACACTAACTGATACCAGCTTTGTACTTCTGGAAATCCTTTTAACTGAATTTTGATTATCAGTCTGCTATGGTGATGCTTAAGTAGAATTCTTCTGGATCTTCTGACAAAGTCTCTGGATTACTAGTCTGGTAAACACTGTAATAGGACATAGAACATAGCAAAATACAGCGCAGGAACAGGCCCTTTAGCCCACGATGTAGTGCCAAACTAATTAAGCTAATGACACCTCGTGTCTGCACACGGTCCCTCTATATATTCATCTGCCTATCTGAGATCCTCTGAAATGCCTCTATTGTATCTGCCTCCACCAACACCCCTGGCAGCGCATTCCAGTCACCCACCATTCTCTGTGTAAAAAACTTGTCCCGCACATCTCCTTTGAACTTTCCCCCTCTAATCTTTAATGCATGTCCTCTAGTATTAGACATTTTGACCCTGGGAAAAGGAGGCTTGTTGTCTATCCATGCCTCTCATAATTTTATAAATTTCTATCAGGTCTCCACTCAGCCTCCGCTGTTCCAGAGAAAACAACCCAAGTTTGTCCAACCTCTCCTTATAGCATAGAGTCATAGAGTAATACAGCATGGAAACAGGCCCTTTGGCCTAACTGGTCCATGCCGACCACAGCATCCTCCCTGCTGGTCCCAATTTGCCCATGTTCGGCCCGTAACCCTCCAAGCCCCTCCCCTCTATGTACCTATCTAAATGCCACTTAAATGCTGCAATTGTACCCACCTTGACCACTTCCTCTGGCAGCTCATTCCAGGTACTCATCACACTCTGTGTAAAGAAGTTACCTCTCAGGTCTCTTTTAAATCTGACCTGATCTGAATGTGATCTTGGCTCTGCTGTAACTATCTGAGCCACTGAATGGCTGGTGACCACTGGCTGAGCGAGACCCAGAGAGGAGTGGAATCTCAAAGTTATTCTGGGTCCTGGTGCTCTGGAGGGGTTATGGGGGTAGGCAATGGAATGAAGTTGTGGGGTGCGGGCAAACTTCTTTAATATATTTGTTAGTTCAGAGGCAGAAAACACAAATAACGTAATGACTGGCAGAGACCTTTACCCTCCAGCTGTGTATATTACAAAACTGTAAGTGCATTGCCCTTGAATTTCTGTTTATTAATTTGAGTGTGCAGTGCCATTACGAAGTTCCTTAAGCTATTGCCACATAATCAGAAAAAAAGTCTTATAAGCATGAATTAAAAACTACAGATTATAAAAGTTATGGTTGCTTTCAAAAATAATTCCTGCATAAAATACAAAATAGATTAGGCCAGTTGACTGGTTTGTGAGACTTATGAAACGTTGAAATGACCACCACAAAGTACTGTTTTGTATGTTTAGTATTGCAATCACTTAAACTGACCGTGTTCTGCCTGAGGATTTGCAGCTACTATTGTCCTGTTGTGATCACAGAATCATCGAATCGTACGGCATAGAAATAGGCCTTTTTGCCTACCTCGTCCATGCCGACAGTGATACCTGTTCCTGCTAAGTCCACTTGCCTGCCTTAGGCCCAAATCTCTGTATGCCTTTCCATTCCAAGTAACTGTCCAAGTGCCTTTTAAATGTTGTAATAGTATCTACCAGGTTGCTATAGGAGGTAAGGGAAGAGATTGCTATGGCTTTGGTTGAGATTTTTACATCATTGCTTGCCACAAGGTACCAGATGACTGGAGCATGGCAAAAGTGGTCACCCTTTTCCAGAAGAGCAGCAGGCAAAATCTTGACAATTACAGACCTATGTGTCTTACATCACTAGTAGGGAATTTATTGAAAAAAATTGAGGGCTAGGATTAATGATCACTTGGAAAGGCAGGGACTAATCAGAGATGGCCAGCATGGCTTTGTTAAGGGCAGATCTTGTCACCAATCTGAGCAAATTTTTTGAGGAGATAACAAAGTATATTGATGAGTGCACTGCAGTAGACTAACCCTAACCTTATCCCAACCATCACCCTCTACATCCTACCATCGAGCCAATTATGACTCCAATTAGCTAACCCTCCCGGGATCCCATGCGATCTAACATTCTAGTCTAGCCTAACCACCTTCCATTTATCAGATGTTGTTTTGCCTGAGCAGCTGCTCCCAACCTACTTCCACCAGGTCCTGTCTTACATTATTGAAATCTGCCTTTCCCCAGTCTAGGCCACTACTTTATCTTTTTCCATGGCAACTTTGGAACTTACTGAACTGTGGTCACTGTTCCCAAAGGGCCCCTTCATAGGCACCTCTATCACTTGCCCGTCCTCATTCTCTAAGATAATGTCAGATAATGTAGAGTGCACCACTCCCGAGTGGTACACTCTACATACTGCTTCAAAAACCTTTCTTGGATGCATTTTATGAATTCTACCTCACCTTAGCCCTTGCACGACGACAATCCCAGTCAACATTGGGAAAGTTAAAATCCCCACTATGACAACTCTATTGCTTTTACATCCTTCCACACTTTAGTTCCTTGTCTGACACTGATAAAATTTTGTCCAACTATTCATTTTAGGCTGATCCAAAAGGTTAAGGTACATGGGGTCCATGAAGACTTGGTAGATTGGATTCAAAATTGATTTGGGCATAGGAGACAGAGAGTAGAGATGGAGGGGTGTTATTCTGATGGAGGTCTGTGACCAGTGGTGTTCCACAAGGATCAATGCTGGAACCTCTGTTGTTTGTGATATACATAAATGATCTGGACAAAATGTAGGTGGGCTGATGAGTAAGTTTGCAGGCAATACAAAAATTGGCTGAGTTGTGAGCACACATGCCCTCTAATCCAGGTAGCATCCTAGTAAGCCTCTTCTGAACCAGTCCATACTATTGTCACATCAGACACAGCTATAATTATACATTCCTTGCAAAATCCAAGGTTGGAACTATGATAATATATAGTCTGACATGTTTGTATTTTAGAGAGCTTAAAGAATAATGACATAATGAAGAAATATCAAAGCACAGCAGCTATAACTTATGTCACTTCTTTGGGAATTAATGTCATTTGCCTTAGACCTTCAGGGTGCTGTGTATGAATACATATCATGATTGTAGAAGGAAAATAAGATATATCACATTTTCCCACATAAATTCCTACATTCTCCTATACACAGATCACTTGTTTCATCATTCTTTGATCCCTGGCACACTGAAACCTTAGTGACAAGAAATGAATGAATTGCTGTAACTTTTAAATAGACACCATAATGCCAAGAAAGGCAATGTATCCTTTCTTCATGGCCTGAGTGTACAATGTTCTCACAAAATTACTTAATGTTAAGTAAAAAGATGAGCATCTATTTGTAACCTTATTTTCAGCATGAAGTTTATGGCTCTTGGAACATAGCACAGGCTCTTGCTGCAGTGGGGAAGCTACATAAAAACAGGGTCCACACAGTAATTATAGCTTTGAAAATGGCTCCCTTACAGAGTTTTACATTTATTCTACATCAATTTGGTTATAGCAGTCTGGCCCAATGATCAGCTTTGATATTGTTTAAGGGGTAAATATAGAGCAAGAAAGTTGACATGTCCAAAAGTACCATGCTATTTTGTACTGCACTAGAGTGTCTGTCTAAATTTTTCTTCTCAGCTCTCTGGAGTATGGTAATTGGTTTATTATTGTCACAAGTACTGGGATACAGTGAAAAGCTTTGTTTGCATGTCATTCAGAAAGCTTATTCCATACATTGAGGTAGTACAAACTGGTAAAAAAAAACAGAATGCAGATATAGTGTTAGTGATACAGTTACAGGGAAAGGGCAATGCAAGTAGATAAATAAGGTGCAAGGGCCATGAAGAAGTAAATTGAGAGATCAAGAGTTCATCTTTGTCATATAAGAGATCTGTTCAAGGCTCTCATAACAGAGGGACAGAAGCTGTCCTTGAGCCTGGTGGTACGTGTTCTCAAGCTTTTGTATCTTCTGCCCAATGGGAAGGGGGAGAAGCAAGAATGACCATGGTGGGAGTGGTCCTTGATTATGTTGGCTGCTTTCCCAGGGCATCAGGAAGAGCAGACAGAGTCCATGGAGGGGAGGCTGGTTTTTATCATGGTCTGGGCTGTGATCACAATTCTCTTCAATTTCTTGTGGTCTTGGGAAGAGCAGTTGTCATACCAAGCTGTGATGCATCCAGATGGGATGCTTTTTATACTGTATCTGTAAAAATTGGTGAGGTTCATTGGGAACATGCTGAATTTCCTTAGCCTTCTGAGGAAGTAGAGGCACTGGTGTGCTTTCTTGGCCGTAGTGTCCACGTGGCTGGACCAGGGCAAATTGTTGGTGTGTTGGTGATACTTACACCTGGGAACTTGAAGCTCTCAACCATCTCCACCTCAGGACCATTGATACAGACAGGGGCATGTGCTCCACCTTGCTTCCTGAAGTCATTGACCAGCTCTTTTGTTTTGCTGATATTGAGGGAGAGGTTGTTGTCTTGACACTATGCCACTAGATTCTCTATCTTATTTCCATACTGTCTCATCATTGTTTGACATCTGGCCCTCTATCGTGGTGACATCTGCAAACTTGTAAATGGAGTTAGAGTTGAATCTGGCCACACAGTCATGGGTGTAGAAGGAGTAAGATAAGGGGCTGAGGATGCAGTCTTGTGGGGCACTGGTGTTGAGGATACTTGTGGTGGAGATGTTGCTGCCTATCCTCGCTGATTGTGGTCTGTGGGTCAGGAAGCCAAGGATCCAATTGCAGTGGGAGGTGCTGAGTCCCAGGTCTGGGAGTTTGGAGATGATTTTGTTTGGAATTATGGTATTGAAGACAGAGCTATAGTCAATAAATAGGAGTCTGACATTGGTGTCTTTACCGTCCAGATGCTCCAGAGATGAGTGTAGATCCGGGGGATGGCATCTGCCAAGGACCTGTTCTGGCAGTAGGCGAATTGCAGTGGGTTGAGGTTGTCTGGGAGGCTGGAGCTGATGCATGCCATGACCAACCTCTCAAGGTACTTCAGATGGTGAATGTCAGAGCCACTGAGCAGTGGTTTACCTTATTTTCTTTTCACACTGGGATGATGGTGGTCTTCTTAAAGCAGTGGGAACTTCAGATTGGAGTAGGGACAGGTCAAAGATGTCTGTGAATACTCCCGCCAGCTGATCCACACAGAATCTGAGGACACGGCCGTAGACTCCATCTGGGCCAGTTGCTTTCTGCGTGTCCACCCTCAGTGTGACTGTGGGCATGGGTGTACCAGAGGCTATCGGGGCAGGTGGTGATATTTCATTGGCTTTCTGTTCGAAGCGTGCATAGAATGCATTGAGCTCATCAAAGAGGGATACATTGTTTTGTATCCCTCCCGGATGAGCTCAGTGCAAAACTTCGTTTTGTAGCCCTTTATAGCATGAAAGCTTTGTCACAACTGATGCTGGCTTGGGACTCCAGTTTGGTCTGATATTGTCTCTTGGCATCCCTGATAGCTTTACGAAGGTCATACCTAGATTTCCAGCATATGTCATGGTCATCCGATTTGAACACCTCAGACCTGGACTTCAGTGGGGAGTGGATCTCTTGGTTCATCCATGGTTTCTGGTTGGGGAACACTCGGTACGCAGTCCACTTAGGTCTTAAATCCACAACCTTTTGCTTCAGAAGCATGTGCTGTCAGCTGAGATATGGCTGATCACATTTTACATCTGTTCTGGCTGGAACTCAGCCTTGTTCAGTAAAACTAGCCAGTGCTTATTGAACAGCATAACAAACTTCTGGAGGAGTTCTGGATTAAGACTGTGTAAACACTGTAAGTGAAGTAATATGAACACAATCACTGCTAATAATATTATAAGGCATTACAAGAAACTGCTAAAAGTTATATAAGAGATTACAAAATTTCATGCATTAATATGACCTTAAACACTTTAACTCTTAACTATAATTGTATCTTCCACTTGTATGTATCTCCAACTCTGACACTGAATGCAACTCATTCTGCAATCACTCAAAACTCATTCCCCTCTGTGCAGATGATCATCCCTGTTCACAGTTTCTTTACAAGCAGCCCTTTAACTTTAAGTTTCAATCACATGTGCAGTTCTCTTCAGCTCCATATGATTGGGTGGCACGGAGACACAGCTGTTAGAGTCACGGCCTCACAGCACCAGAGACCTGGGTTCAATCCTGACCTTGAGTGCTGTCTGTGTGGAGTTTGCAAATCCCCCCTGTGACCATGTGGGTTTCTTCTGGGTGCTTAGGTTTCCTCCAACATCCAAAAGGTGTGCCGGTTGGTAGGATAATTGGCATTTGTAAATTGTCCTTAGTATCGTGGTAGGATCGGGGGAGAATTGATGAGAATGCAGGGAGAATGAAAAGAATGGATTAATATAGGCTGTGTAAATGGGTGGTTGAAGGTCAGTGCGGAATTGGTGGGCTGAAGGGCCTGTTTCCACACTATATCTTGCTGTGACTCTATGTAGACAATATAATTACTTTCAGCTGAAGTGCCAGAATGGAAGGATACGTTTTTCAAAAATAGGCTGTGTCTCCTTTCTCAGAAAAGACAAGATCTTCAAGATTATAGAAGTTATTTTATTGCAGAGAATTGGAGATTATGCCTTTGAATATGCCCAGAATTTGGAGCCATTGATAATACATTCAACCATAAGTCTAAGAGGAAATTCAGGAGAGAGTAGGTTCTACTTGAATGCATCTATGTCATTTACTGCAAGTACACCTTGTAGCAGCATTCCACTCCTTGGCTGAAGGAATTTCTCTTGTGTTTGTTAGGATTTTTTCCTCTCCAGATATAACCTCTGTTGTGGATGTAATCTACAATTAGTTTGAAAATAATCACATATCTGTGTACTCTTATACAGATCATTCTTTTAAAATGCAGATACACATTAATTGTCACCAAGCTGCTGACATTATTAATCATCAAAGTACCTGTGCATAGCTTGCTAACACAGTTATTAAAGCATGCCAGTGGGTCAATACTCTCTGGGAAAAGGCTGAATTATCTGAACATGCATGAGAGAGATGTTCTGCAAAACAAGATAACATTTGTTGCACTGCACAAAATTTAATGCAATTTCAACATTCAAGATAAGACTTTGCAGAAATAGGAAATAATTGGAAGAACTTTGCAAACCATTCAAAAGTTTAATATTACAACAGGCTTCATTTTCATTCCATTCAATGTCCATGTTTGAACTAAAGTTCAGACCTTTGCCCATGTTATTCAATATTTATTGAGGTAGGCAACAAAAAAATGTCTTTTTTCCTGTGACAATTGCAGACCCATACAAGCCCTTGCCTCTTTGCTCAACTTCCCTGCTTTCTTGTTCATTTGCAATTGCCATTAACAATTCTTCAGGAGAAAAAGCAGCAAGTGCTGGAAATACTCAGCAGCTCAAGCTGATTTTGTACAGAGAGAGAGTTAATCTTTTGGGTCAATAACCTTTCACCAGAAAAGGAGAAAGTTTTGTGACAAGTTGTGATGAAGAGATGATGAAGATTTTAAGTGAACAAAGTGGAGAATGGAATAAAATATCAAAGGTGAAGGTCTGAAATTCAGGGGAAGGCAGAGAGATTAAAGGCTGAGAGAAGATGGTGCAAAACACAAGTAAGTCGTAATGAGAAAAGAAAAAAAAGGCTTTAGTTGAGCCATAAATAAGGTCAGCAGAATTTTACAATATTCCCACTCCTATTCCCACTTGGCTTTTATATTCTGTTTCGAACTTGTTTTATGATCACCTCCTTAGGCATCAATTTTAGCAATTTATCTCTTCTCAACACTTTAAGACAGCTTTCTCTTTTATTTTTCCCTGGCCCACCTTGCCTCCCTTGCCAAATCTCTCTTGGCTCTGGACTTGCTTAAAATGTATTCATCCTTAACAGTTAAAACAATTGATTACGGCTAATTGTTCTATAATTTTGTTTTTCTCCTCACAAATGCTGCCTGACCTGCTCAGTGTTCAAAACATTTGGAGTTAGCTCCCATTTTAACGTTGTGTAGGCTTGAATAAATTCCCACATTCCGGTTTTGTTCTTCAATACTTTGCGATATGCATATTTTCATTCATTCAAAGGTTCATTTCAGCAACCCCTCCCAGCTGCCTGAAAAATCCATTAAAATCACTCTTTAACTGAAGACACACAGCATTGGAAATAGCAAGGCTGAAACTCAAACAGAAGAAGGTCTGGCTATTGGCTTTTCCATAGATTTATAGAGCATGGAAACAGGCCCTTTGGTCCTTTGGTCCAACTCGTCCATCCCGACCAAGACTTCCTCGTATTGACTGGGACCGCCATAGTGGAAAGTGCTTGGATGGGGCAGAATTGGTTAATTGTGTCCAGGAAAGTTTTCTCAAATAGTATGTTGATGCCCCTATTAAAGAGGGGGCAACACTCGATCTCCTGTTGGGAAATGAGCCTGGGCAAGTGAGGAGGGGGTGTGCACTTTGGAACCAGTGACCATAATATTACCTGTTTTAAAATAGTAATGGAAAAAGCTAAAATCCTAAATTTAAATTAAAATTTAAAAAAAAAATTAAAATTTAAAAAAAATTAAAAAAAAAATTAAAATCCTAAATTGGGGCAAGGCAAATTTTGAAGGTATTAGACAGGAACTTGTAAAAGTTAGTTGGGAGAGGCTGTTTGCAGGTAAAGGGATTTCTGGCAAGTAGGAGGCTTTTAAAAATGAGATAGGGAGAGATCAGGGACAGCATATTCCTGTTCGAGTGAAGGAAAAGGCTGGCAGGATTAGGGAACCCTGGTTAATGACAGATATTGAGGCACTGGTCTGGAAAAAGGAAGAGGTGTATGTCAGTTATAGACAGCTGGGATCCAGTGAATACCTTAAGGAATATAAGAGAGGTAGGTATACACTTGAGAGATATCAGGAGGGCAAAAAGAGGATATGAGATAGCTCTGGCAGATAAGGTAAAGGAGAATCCTAAGAGATTCTACAAGCATATTGTATGTGGTTTTCTATGTGTGGAACCACAGGAGAGGGGCGAGGTGTTAAATTAATATTTCTCAAATGCATTTACTGTGGAGAAGGTCACAGAAGCTAAGGAATTAAGGGAAATGAATAGTGATGTATTGGAATGTATCCAAATTGTAAAAGAGGTGCTGGTGGTCTTAAGGCATCTTAAGATGGATAAATTCCTGGAGCCTGACCAAGTGCATCCTAGGACATTGTGGGAAGCTAGGGAAGAAACTGCAGGGGCCCTGACAGAGATATTTGCATCATCTTTGGCCATGGTGAGGTACCAGAAGACTGGAGGGTGGCTCATGTTGTGCCTTTATTTAAGAAGTGCTGCAAAGACAAGCTATGGAATTACAGGCCGGTGAGCTGAACACCAGTGGTGGGAAAGTTACTGGAGGGGATTTTGAGGGACAGGATCTACCTGCATTTGGAAAGGCACGGACTGATTAACGATAGTCAGCATGGCTTTGTGCACAGGAGATCATGTCTCACAAATTTGTTAGAGTTTTTTGAAGAGGTAACGAAGAAGATTGACAAAGGCAGGGAGGTAATCATTGTCTCAAATGCATTTACTGTGGAGAAGGTCACAGGAGCTAAGGAATTAAGGGAAATGAATAGTGATGTATTGGAATGTATCCAAATTGTAAAAGAGGTGCTGGTGGTCTTAAGGCATCTTAAGATGGATAAATTCCTGGAGCCTGACCAAGTGCATCCTAGGACATTGTGGGAAGCTAGGGAAGAAACTGCAGGGGCCCTGACAGAGATATTTGCATCATCTTTGGCCATGGTGAGGTACCAGAAGACTGGAGGGTGGCTCATGTTGTGCCTTTATTTAAGAAGTGCTGCAAAGACAAGCTATGGAATTACAGGCCGGTGAGCTGAACACCAGTGGTGGGAAAGTTACTGGAGGGGATTTTGAGGGACAGGATCTACCTGCATTTGGAAAGGCATGGACTGATTAACGATAGTCAGCATGGCTTTGTGCACAGGAGATCATGTCTCACAAATTTGATAGAGTTTTTTGAAGAGGTAACGAAGAAGATTGACAAAGGCAGGGAGGTAATCATTGTCTTCATGGTCAATACCAGGCCTTTGACAAGGTCCTGCCTAGAAGATTAATTGACATGGGATCCAGGATGAGCTGACCAATTGAGTACAAAGTTAGCTTTGTGGTAGGAGACAGAGAGTGGTAGTGGAGGGTGATAATTCATGTTGGAGGCCTGTGACCAGTGGTGTGCCACAGAGATCGGTGCTGGTTCCACTGTTGTTTGTCAATCGATATTAATGATTTGGATGACAATCTTGTTAACATGGTTTGTAAGTTTGCAGATGACACCAAACTTGGTGGTGTAGTGGACATTGAAAAAGGTTATCTAATATTACAGCAGGATCTAGATGAACTGGGGAAGTGGGCCAAGGAACAGCAGATGGAATTTAACTCGGACAAGTGTGAGGTGTTGCATTTTGGTCAGTTAAACCAGGGCTGCACTGACACAGTAAATTGTAGGGCCCAGAGTGTTGTAGAACAAAGAGACCTAGGGCTATATGTACATACATAGTTCCCTGAAAGTGGCAACACAGGTGGACAGAGTAGTGAAGAAGGCATTTGGCATGCTTGCCTTCAGTCAGGACATTCAGGATCAGTCAGGATGTTGAATACAGGAGCTGGGTGTAATTTGGCAACTGTACAAGTTGTTGGTGAGACCACACTTGGAATATTGTGCTCAGTTCCGGTCACCCAGCTATAGGAAGAATGTCATTAAATTGGAAAGGGCGCAGAAAATATTCACAAGGATGTTACTGCAACTGGAGGGCCTTGATTTATAAGGAGAGGCTGGATAGGTTGGGACTTTTTACCTGGACTGAAGGAGGCTGAGGGGCAAGATGGATGGTGACAGTCTTTTTCCTAGGCTAGGGGAGTCTAAAACTAGAGGGCAGAGATGAAAGGGGAAAAGTTTAAAAGGGACCTGAGGAGCAACCTTTTCACACTGAGGATGGTTAAGTACATGGAACGAGCTCCCAGAGGAAGCTGTATCGGCAGGTACACTTACAATGTTTAAAATATGTTTAGAGAGTTACATGGATATAAAAGATTAGAGGGATATGAGCCAAACACAGGCAAGTGGAACTAGCTTGGATAGATTTCTTGGTCGGCATGGTTGAGTTGGGCAGAAGGGCCTGTTTCCATTGCTATATAATTCTGTGACTCCAAGATGCCTATCTACGTTAATCCCACTTGTCTGTGTTTGGCCCATATCCCTCTAAACCTTTCCTGTTACTCTTTCCACTTAGTTATATTTTCACACACTCACAGAGCACACTTCCTGCATTAAAATATCACACACGTGTTGCAGTTTACTCTTATGAATATACTTCAATACCTCCGGTTTATTCTCGGTCTTTCTGCCAACTTGAGATGTGCAGTTACACAGACAAAATGAGGAATTTATGCAACCATCTTCTCAAATACGAGTAAAGTGATCATTTGAGAGAATTTTTACTAATGCAACCTTCTTTCAGCTATTCATTTTGGATCTGATATTCTCCATCATTTCCAGAAGTTTTTTTGTATCATCTCCCATGAAGACAAAATATGTATTTAATGTACCTGTGATTTCCTAAGTCTGCAACATAGTTTCTCCTCCCTTCATTTACCAGGGGCTCAAGTTAACGGTTCCTTTTAAATATCAAATAAAAAATTTACAATCTGTTTTTATCATTCTTGCTAGAATACTCTCATATTCTACTCTCCCTTATCTCATCAATGTCATGGTTCTTCTTTGCTGAATTCTGAGCATTTCCCAAAACATATACTCACTGTTCTTTATGGCAATGCTTTGAGCCTATTTCTTGATCTAATATGACATTTAACTTCGCTTGGTAGCTGCTGTTAGATCACATTCTCAGTGGGATTTGCGACTTATTGAAATGTATCTTTATTTCTTCTTAGACAATCCCTTGGGACATGGACCTAAAAACAAACTGATGGAGGAACTCAGTGGATTAAGCAGCATCTGTGGTTTGGGGTGGGGGTTGTGGGGGGAGGAATGGTCGATAATTCGGCTTGAGACCCTGCATTAGGACTGATCTGCTGAGTTCATCCAGCAGTTTGTTTTTAGGTCCAGACTGCAGCATCTGTAGTCTCTTGTGTCTCGATTGGGACTTGCTTCATTCCTAGTTTTGTGATTTCTGAGGTGGTTAATGAGGCCAATATGGGAATCACAGACTCTTGCACAGTTGGGGCATGTGGTGACTGATCGGATGGACCAGTTGCTAATTTGTGAGATGTTTCTCTCTTCCATTACTCATGGTACAAGGATGAGGTTCTTCAGTACGTCTTGAATGCATCTTCTACATTTCAAGAGGTCATGGGCCAGGTAGTCCCAGGAGTTAATGGGGATTTTCCATTTCTTCAAGGAAGCTTTGAACACATTGTTGAATCTTTTCCTCTGCCGGCCTGGTAATCTCTTCCCACAACAAGGCTCAGAATAGAGCGTTGGGTTTGGGAATGTGGTATTTGGCACAGAAGACAATCCATTGCAAGAAATTCTCTTGTAAGGGTGGGAAAGGTAAGACTGGAACCAACCAAGTGTGCTACAACTAACTTTCAAGAAGGAAACTCTGGGAATTATAAGAAATTGGGAATGTTTGTAATATGGTCAACTTAAGTGTTATACAGATCAGAAAGGGATGATGGTAAAATAGGCCAGTAGTGGAGGTGCCTTCAAGGTCACTTAGAAGAAACAGCGTAGTACTTAGATCAAGGAAGTGTCTAGATGACAAGGTATAGCTAGCTGGAGCAGAGATAAACAAATGGAGGTTGAAATATAGCTTAAGTGCAGGAGAACTGATCTTGAGATAAGTAGAGTCACAACAGAAGGATAAGACGATAAATCTCAATTGCACGGAGAATGGCGGAAGTGGGAATCTGGCAAATGAAGACAAAGTCCCATTTGTCAGGCAGTTAGAGGCAGCCCTTGCAGAGATAAAACAAAGATGAAATACTACAAAGAAAAGTGGGTTACGGATGAAGTTGTGAAATCCACATGAAATTATTGTAACACGAATATTATAAGTTGTTGGAAGTTTGTTGGGTCAGTGGAGTATTTTTGAGCTCTCACTCGAAGTGCTCTCCATTGTACACTGCAACAGGGCTTGAATAAACTGACTTGTTGGAGATACTCATCACTGCTGTGCCAGAGGTTTTCTTTGTGTGTTGTCCCCATCTGAGCCATAATTAAGAGGATGACAGGGCCCCATGTGAAAGACAGATTTCAGGTGCAGGTTAAACACACAAATTCTTTCAACAAACTTGAAATATTGAGAGGCAGCAATGTGAAGGAGATGTTGTAGTCAACCACATCAAAGACTGCACACAGATCAAGAAGGATGAGAATGGATTTTTTATTATTCTCATGGATGTTCTTTATCCCAATTCCTTTTCTGTCTTTGATGTGCATCCTTGATAGTCCTGTTCCATTGAAAGGTTTTTCTCCTGGAAAGTTAACTCAATTTTAAGACCACTTCTTGCTTCTGGATTTGTCCACAAAAGGAAGTAATTTCTATCAAAACTCTTCATCAATTTAAGCACCTCAGTAGCCCAGCGCATCACAGAAACCAGCCTCCTCTCCATGGATTCTGTCTATGCCGCTCGCTGCCTTGGTGAAGCAGCCAGCATAATCAAAGACCTCACCCACCCGGGTCACTCTCTCTTCTCCCCTCTCCCATCAGGCAGAAGATACAGGAGCCTGAGGGCACATACCACCAGGCTCAAGGACAGCTTCTATCCCACTGTGATAAGACTATTGAACGGTTCCCTTATACGATGAGATGGACTCTTGACCTCACAATCCACCTTGTGTGACCTTGCACCTTATTGTCTACCTGCAATGCACTTCCTTGTAGCTGTGACACTTTACTCTGTATTCTGTTATTGTTTTTACCCTGTACTACCTCAAAGCACTGTGTAATGAATTGATCTGTATGAACAGTATGCAAGACAAATTTTTCAGTGTACCTCGGTACAAGTGACAATAATAAACCAATACCAGTACCAATACAAATACCAGTACCTCTCAGTTTTGCAAAACCAAAGATGCACATATTCATGCAACCTATTGTCTTCATTTAACCCTTTAGCTCTTATATTTATATTACCACCACCATAGTGAATTTTTAAACCTTTTCATTTATGGTATGAATTAGATTGTTAGAAAATAGTAATGCCCAAAAATCTGTAATTCACAGCCTCCACCAGATTTAGTTCTCAGCAAAGTAATCCTTCCCTGATGACCAAGCTTTGATACCTCTTCCAATTTAAATAAAAGATAAGGATGAATTAAAATAAATTAGAAACAATTGGAAAAGTAAAAACCAGCACACTGGAAGTACAGTTAAATAACTAAGAAAAGGTGGGTGTTATGTATTCATACTGCCAATGGAAAATTCTAAAAGACCAATCAGAAGTATCTCACTGAGATTAGAAAGTCCTTTCGAAACAATTTGTAAGAAACTTAGAAACAGCTGATTATTTGATCCGGCGGGTCTGAACTCAGCCCCGAGTCTGTTGATGTTTAAGTTGTTTTTTTCCCTCCTGAGGTTAAAATATTTCATATCACTCAGAAGGAATAACTCTGTCTGTCTGAGATAACAGGTGACTACAAAGAAATTTTCTTCCCTGGTGTATGCATAGTGCAAATGAAAATTGTAAGAGTGGGAACAATTTATTGATCATAGCTTTCAAATGTATTGTGATTAAAAATGATAGAACATAGAACAAAGAACAATTACAGCACAATTCAGGCCCTTCGGCCCACAAAGCTCTGCCGAACATGTCCCTACCCTAGAAATTACTAGGCTTACCCATAGCCTTCTATTTTACTGAGCTCCATATACCTATCTAACAGTCTCTTGAAAGATCCAATTGATTGATGGAATTGACTTGAGATTTTGAATTCCTGCCCATTATGATCTCTGATTGTATGAATTGCAACAATAATTACATCACTAAAGAATCCACAGTTGCTCATTCACCTCCGTTGCACATTAGCAACAAAACATACAAGTTGAAAGTTCTCCAGCTCCCTGCCCCTTTCCTCACTACATTTCAGCAGTGCGGATTTAACAAGAACTCTCTGGTAATTCATGGAAGTTGCCTGTTCAGAGTAAGTCAGCTACTTTTCTCATAGGTCACAAGGTCTTCAAGGGAGTAAGTGGTGGGTGGTGTACTGCCTGCAGGGAGTCCTTCAGCCCCCAGTGTGTGAGGACACTCTACATGTGAAAAGTGTACGGGTAGGCAGGCGCCTCTCACAAAGCTGGCAACAACAAAAGTTTAACTTATGCTTTAACTCTAATGGAAATTATTCCAATAATTAACATGGAAAACGTATAATTAAAATGTCATACATAATATAAGACGTGTCCTATACAGTATTTCAAGCATACTTAAAAATCACTTAAGATGGAAAATACATTGACGTCAATGAGATAACGGGTGACTACAAAGAATTTTCCTTCCCTTGTGTATGCGTAGTGCAAATGAAAATTGTAAGAGTGGGAACAATTCATAGCTTTCAAATGTAAAGCGATTAAAAATGATTGATGGAATTGACTTGAGATTTTGAATTCCTGCCATTATGATCTCTGATTGTATGAATTGCAACAATACTGTACATGTAGAGGAGGGTGCAATTGACAGGCAAAATTCTTGGAGGTGTTTTGCACAGATCACCAGAGACAACATTTTCCTTAGTGTTTTTTTGGCCATAAGGTGCCAGTGTAGAATGCAGAGATTAAAACCTTTTGTCAGGATTGGTTTTTGTGTGAGAAAATAGTATTTCCTGTGTTTGTGGATGCTGCTGAGTCCCATTTGTAAGGTGTTGCTGTAGAGGACTCTGTATCCTTGATCATTACATGGTCAGCTTAGTTCCCAAGTCCAGAGTGTCTGGGACTGGATGAAGTCTGTTGTGCAGGCATATCCTAGAATTCTGACAATAAAGAAGGAGATGTTATCCTGGTATTTGTTATCCTGGTATGGAACACCTCTGTCACTCCAATTTGGCAGAATAAACAGGGGGATGCCATTTTTTTATTCCAAAATAAACTTTATTCATCATAAAAAACAAACTATATACAACAATAAAACAGCACAAACCTTTACATTTGTGTACAGATCAATCATTTGTGTTAACTTTTTATAAAATAAATACAGCACTGATGCCACTCGTGTGGCTCCCTGGGGTGCTACACCAATCCCATATTTACAATACTTAAGGGGCTTCCTTGCCTGACCCTGCCACTCCCTCTCCAGTGGCAGAAGAACCTTAAAATGTAGTCCTTCCCCACCGAGCCCTTGCGTTGGCGGCACCCAGCTTCAGTGTGTCCCTCAGCACATATTCCTGCAGCTGGGAATGTGCCAGTCGGCAGCATTCCCCTACGGACATCTCGCAGTGCTGGGAGACCAAAGGGCGCCTTTCACTGAGTTGATGACCTTCCAGCAGCAGTTGATGTCCATCTCTGTGTGTGTCCTCGGGAACAGCCCGTAGATCAGAGAATCCTGTTACACAACTGCTGAAGATGAACCGTGACAAGAATCCTTGCATCTTTTGCCACACCCTCCTTGCAAACCCACAGCCCACAAAGAGGTGGGTAATCATCTTATCCCCAGTGCAGTCAACCCAGGGACAGCGCGCGCTGGGAGTGATATTTCAACCATGCAGGAAGGATCTGACTGGGAGTGTCCCTCTCACCGCCAGCTTGGTGTTTGTTGGTGAGTTCTGGCGATGAGGCATTCTGCCAGATGGTCTGGACAGTCTGCTCAGGGAACCACCCCACAGTTTCCAGCGAGTCCTTCTCCTGCAGTGTCTGCAGGATGTTCCGTGCTGACCACTGCCTGATGGACTTGTGGTCAAAGGTAGAACTTTTCCACGAAGGACAGGTAGTGCGGCAACGTCCAGCTGACTGGGGCATTGTGTGGCAACGGGGCCAGGCCCATCCTTCACAACAATGGGGACAGGAAGAACCTTGGCACATAGTGACACTTGGTGCCCACATACTTTGGTTCCACAGCCAGCCTGATGCAGCCACAGACAAAGGTGCTCATCAGGATGAGGGCGACAGGGTATTCCATTTTTTTAATATCAAAATAAACCTTATTCATAATAAAAGACAAACTATATACAATTATAAAACAGTGCAAGCCTTTACATTCATTAGCCTTTTTATATAAAAAACAGCACCGATGCCACACGTGTGGCTCCCCAGGGGCTACCCAGTCCTGTATTTACAATATTTAGGGGCTTTCTCGCCTGAACCTGCCCCTCCCTCTCCAGTGGCAGAAGAACCCTAAACTGTAGTCCTTCCCCACCGAGCCCTTGCATTGGCTGCACCCAGCTTCAGTGCGTCCCTCAGCACGTATTCCTGCAGCCTGGAATGTGCCAGTCGGCAGCATTCCCCTACGGACATCTCGCAGTGCTGGGAGACCAACAAATTTTGGGCCGACCAAAGGGCATCTTTCACCTAGTTGATGACCTTCCAGCAGCAGTTGATGTCCGTCTCTGTGTGTGTCCCTGGGAACAGCCCGTAAATCAGAGAATCCTCTGTTACGCAGCTGCTGGGGATGAACCGTGATAAGGACCCTTGCATCTTTTACCACACCCTCCGCGCAAACCCACAGCCCGCAAAGAGGTGGGCAACCGTCTCGTCTCCAGCGCAGTCCTCCTGGGGGCAGTGTGTGTTGGGAGTGAGGTTCCAACCAGACAGGAAGGATCTGACTGGGAGACCCCCTCTCACCGCCAGCAAGCAAGGTCTTGGTGCTTGTTGGTGAGTTCTGGCGATGAGGCGTTCTGCCAGATGGTCTGGACAGTCTGCTCAGGGAACCACCCCACAGTATCCATTCAGTCCTTCTCCTGCAGTGCTTGCAGGATGTTCCGTACTGACCACTGCCTGATGGACTTGTGGAAGAACTTTTCCACGAAGGACAGGTAGTGCGGCAGCGTCCAGCTGACTGGGGCATTGTGTAGCCAAGGGGCCAGGCCCATCCTTTGCAACAGCAAGGACAGGTAGAACCTCGGTACGCAGTGACACTTGGTGCCCACGTACTTGGGTTCCACGCACAGCCTGATGCAGCCACAGACGAAGGTGGTCATCAGGATGGGGGCGACATTGGGGACACCTTTACCCCCATTGTCCAGGGACGTGCATGGTGACCCCTCGGACCCGCTCCATCTTGGATCCCCAGATGAATCGGAAGACGGCACGGGTGATTTCCAAGCTGGAGGAGTGAGGAACAGGCCACACCTGCGCCAAGTACAGCAGCCCTGAGAGCACCTCACACCTGATGACCCAGTTATTGAGAGGGAGCGCTGTTCCCACAGTCTCAGTTTCTGCTTCACCTTCCCAATCCGCTCCCGCCAATTTTTGTTGCATGACCCGATCCCTCCGAACCAGATCCCCAGCAACTTCAGGTAGTCAGGCCTGACGGTGAAGAGGACGTTGGATCGGTTGGGCCAGTCGCCGAAGAGCATGGCCTCGCTCTTCACGTGGTTAACTCTGGCTCCTGATGCCAACTTAAAATGGTTGCAGATTCTGATCAATCTGCGAACTGACGTTGGGTCCGAGCGGAAGACGGCGACGTCATCCATGTACAGGGAGGTTTTCACCTGGGTGACCCCACTGCCTGGCAACGTCACCCCTCTGATGCTCTTGTCCTTCCTGATGGATTCAGCAAAGGGTTCTATACAGCACACAAACAAGACAGGGGAGAGAGGGCAGCCCTGCCTGACTCCAGACTTGATGGGGAAGCTGCCTGTTTCCCACCCATTGATTTGGACTGTGCTACTGATGTCTGTGCAGTGCAGTTGGATCCAATTCCTGATTCCCTCACCAAAGCCCATTTTGGAGAGCACGTCAAACATGTGTGATATCCTGTCGAAGGCCTTCTCCTGGTCCAAGCTGACCAGGCAGATGTCCACCCCTCTGTCCTGCACATAGGCGATGGTACCTTTGAGCAGCACAAGGCTGTCAAAGATCTTCCTGCCCGGTACAGCACAGGTTTGGTCTGGATGGATCACCTGTCCCAGAGCAGACTTGTCCCCATTGACGATGGCCTTGGACAGGATCTTATAATCCACATTCAATAGTGAGATGGGTCTCCAATTTCTGATGTCCTCCCTCTCACCCTTCTGCTTGTCGATGAGGGTAATGGTGCCCTTCCTCATGGATTCTGACATGCTGCCATCCCGAAGCATAGCATTGTACACTTCCAGCAGGTCCGGGCCCATCCACTCCCACAGAGCCGAGTACAACTCCGCCGGTAAGCGGTCTCTTCTGGGAGTTTTATTCGACTCAAAAGAATGGATGGAGCCAGTCAGCTCCTCCAGGGTCAGTGGTTGGTCCAGACTCTCCTGCTTGCTGTCATCTAAGACCTTCGTGATAGAGGACAGGAAGTTCTGGGAGGTTGTGCTTTCTGTGGCCTTTGTGTCGTACAGGCGGGCATAGAAGGATTTACAGATCCTTGATATGTCTGTCTGCGAGGATGTTATTGAACCGTCCTCTTCCTTAAGGCTGTGGATCACAGAGCTCCCCCTGTGCACCTTTTGGAAGAAGAAATGTGAGTACGTCTCATCTTGCTCCACCGAGTGGACCCTGGATCGGAAGATAATCTTGGAGGATTCAGAGGTGTGGAGCTGGGCTTGCCGGCACTTCACCTCTCGGAGCTCCTCCCTCGACTGCAGTAGGAGGAGTTGCTGCAAGTCTGTCTGGAGTTGGCACAGCTCCCTCTGACTCTGTCTTGCTTTCTGGACCCCCCTGCGGATGAAGAACCTCTTGATGTTCTCCTTTGTCGCTTCCCTCCAGTGCACAAGAGAGTCAAAGAGGGGTTTGTTTCACGGTTCTCCAACCTGCGTAAACCCTCTTTAGTTCCTCAATGCTCTCTGGGGTCAGCAGCTTGACATTCAACTTCAACGTCCCCCTGCCTGCATTCTAGTCGTCCTGTAGGTGACAGGAGGCCCAAAGGAGATGGTGGTCAGTGAAGAACACCGGCGTGACGTCGGTGGATCTGACTGTGATTGGCTCTGACACGAACAGGTAGTCGATCCGGGACTGGGCTGAGCCGTCCGACCTCGACCAGGTGTGTTGCGGCTGTGCTCCGCTTGCAGGGGTGCTGAAGGTGTCGCGCAACTTGGCAGCCTTTACCGTTTCCATCAGGAGTCTGGAGGTGTTGTCGAGTCTGCTGTCGGCACTGCCGGATTGTCCAGCCGCGTTGATGATGCAGTTGAAGTCACCGGCCAGAACGACCGGCCGGGATGTCACCAGCAGCAGTGGGAGCTGCTGAAGGATGGCCAGCTGCTCGCTCTGCACGGACGAGGCGTACACGTTAGTTAACCGGAGCGGAGTGTTCCGGTACATCACATTTGCCACGAGTAACCGCCCTCACCACCACCTCTCTGACCTCGGTGATTGAGAAGTTGTCCCCCCGCATCAGAATCCCCAGGCCAGAAGCGCGACAATCATTGCCCCCCGACCATACTGACAGTCCGTGGGTCCACCATCGCAACCACCTCTGATAGCTGCGGAGGTGTGGCAGCCCGCACTCTTGTAAGAAAGTCACATCCGCCTTGACCTTGCTGAGGTACTGCAAGGCGTTAACACATCGCGCAGTGCGCTTCACACTGCGCACGTTTAGAGATGCCGGTTTTATCTCCATGGCTCTTTTGGAGTTCAGTTCCAGTTACACAGTCCATTTTCATTTGTCCTGGACCCTCATGCCCGCAGCTTTGGTGAACTGTCTCACTGATTCCGGGCTCAGGTACTGTGAGGGGTCTCCCCCTGGATGTGGGACCACTAGTGGTGAGGCTGGTGGTGTCGCTGGGGGTGGATCCGACTGTGCCCCTGTTCCTTTCCCTGGTGGTTCAGTTTCTTTCCTCTCCCGGTGCTGGGGTGCATCAGGTGCGGTCTGCTCCCTGTCTCCTGGAACTGGGGGGTGGCGGCTTCTGCACTGCTCCCGGTCTCCCGGAGCTGGGGGTCGGTGGGCAGGGTTCGTCCCTCGCTTGTTCCTGTCTGTTGTTTCTCTTCTGTTTTCTCTCCTCCATTTTGCCGCTTCCTCTGCCTCCGTCGTCGGCTTCTGCTGTTGCTCTCATCCTCTGACGAGGAGAGGTTGTTGATGTCCATCTGCTGCTTTATTCTTTTCTTTCCAGTCCCCTTGTTTTCTGTGGCCCGTTGTTTCTTGGGTGGGGTCTTTTGTGCTTTCTTCCTCTTCACCACCTGCCATTCCCTTTCTTGTCCTCCCCCACTCCCTCTTCCATTGACTCCTCCTCTTGGGAGAGGGCTGGGGGTTCATGGCTGGGGCTTGGGAGCTTGAGGCGGTCGGGCTGTCCTCACCCTCCCTGGTCTTGGTCTCTTCTGGGGCCACTGTGCTGGTGGGGGGTGTGTCGGTGTTCCTCGGGGTGTTGTTGGTGCTGACACCCCCTCTTATTGCCTGTGCGTACGTACAGGCCCGTTTGGGCAGGCCTTGTAGAGGTGGCCTGCTTCACCCCACAGGTTGCAACATTTGCTCTGCTGACAGTCCTTTGTCTGGTGACCTTCCTGCTTGCAGTTCTTGCAGATGACTGCGCTGCATTGGGCCGCCACGTGTCCGGGTTTGTTGCAGTTGTGACACACCCTGGGTTGTCCCGTGTACACCATGTATCCATGGTTCGCTCCGATGGCGAACACTGAGGGGGGGGTGGATGATGGATCCATTTGCGTCCACTCTCAGCTTGTCCTTCACCTGGCGCTTGCTGGTCCAGATACCAAAGAGGTCCTTGATGTCAACGCAGCTTCCCGCTTCCTCAACGTAATGAGCCAGGAAAGTGAGGACATCCACCACGGGCACCGTTACCACACGTTCCTTCTGGGTGGGGAGGGTGAAGAGAGGCTGCACCTTCAGCAGTGACAGCGGAGCTTCATTCCCCTTCTCCCAAAAGTCCTGCAGCAGCTTCTGCCATCCTGTTGAGCACTTGAAGGTAACGTTGAAGTAACCATTACCCGTGAAGTCCTGGAGGCAGTAGATGTCCTTCGCCTCAAACTTGAAAGTCTCCAGTAAGACCTTTCTGATGAAGAGGTCCTGCGTGAAAGGGTTCCCCTTGCTGAGATCCTTCACCGTCAGTCGGACCGTGTTGCGGATCCCTCCTCTCAAGGAGCTCGTCGCTGCTGTCATCCTGATGTGGTCGATTGCTGAAGTTAGACTGGTTTTCCAGTCAGCATTAGGATCCTCCTCTGTGTCAGCAGGTTAAGCTCTCATCGGGCGGCCACTTGATCGCGAAGAGTCCTCGATGTCTTTTCTTCAATGTTGGTGTCTGTCGAGATCCACCACGAATCGATACTAAACTTGATCTTAGCCAAAGGGCCGAAGAAGAAACGTATTCCATTGGAGTCACTGCTCCAGGCTGGAATGAGAATGTTCTGCTTGAACCCCAGGTTGCCAAGTAGGTTCAAGCAGAACGAGCCACATCTGGGTTGTGGTGACCTGAGCGGCTCCATGCTGTTATATCTGTTACCCCCCACCCCCCTCCCCACCGGTTCTAGTTCATCTTTAGTTCCTTTTGTCTCGGCTCACCTCCTAGTAGTAAAGCTAGTGCCATGTGCTCTGTGACTGTTTTTTTGTTTTAAATTTTTCCATAAACTTTTCCAATAATACTTTGTGTAGCACCAAGTTGTTTTCAACTCATTCTTGGACTCCTGAAAGAACCTGCGGATTTGAAAATAACCGGGTCTGACAGAAGGGTTCATCAAACAACAGAGTAGTCTGTTTTTTCAGAAGAATCTTAGAATATATGTGGCTAATGTAATATTGGATGTTAGTAATTGCAGCATATATTGCTGCTATAAATATTTCAGTGTAGAACTGGGGAGAAACATTTTGTCTGTTTGGAGGAAAAACACAGTCAGGCTGCTGTTGCTCCTTGTTACTACTTTGCTTAATGATGTGCTGTTAATTTGAATAATGGATTATTCTCTAGTATATTGAGAGAGAGAAATACTAAAACATGTTCCACACCCTGGAAGTTTCAACATGTGAGAAGAATGAATTTCTGGGCCATTGTCTGTAATACTGTCAAAGAGCACAGCACATTCATTAAAACAAGACAGCAATAAAGGAATTGGTTTTCAACTCGTATTTAAAAAGAAATTCAAAACCATTTTGGTATCCATGACGATGTGATTAAACTGTTCATAAACATTGTAAGCAAAAAGGGTGAGCATGTAAACATTAATTTTCTAGCTTACTCCTTCATCCAGACATTTTGTGAAGAAATGTTTGAATGGGCAATGTAGTTGTTTTATTGGGTCATTGTACTTGCAGTCTTACTGGACCACTTTATAGATCTTTCTTTCTTTTTCAATCTTTTTCTTAGTTTTCAAATGAATACAGATTAATATATCAATGTTTATACATGTAATACAAAAAGATCAGGAGAACAATCATGACATGGTTAATCATAAAGAACAATAAAGTATAAAAAAAATCTGTAGATCCAACGATCTGTTAGTGAATGAATAAAATATAAAAGAAAAAGATTTATTATAAAATATAAAAGAAAGAAAAAAAATCCCCAAAACAATAAGAAAAATTATAAACAATATATCAAACCAAACTAAGCTAAAGAAAAAAATTTTTTAAAAGATCAGAAAAAAAAACTGGACTAAAATTTCTCAATAGAAACAGAGCAATATTATGTTGTCAACTCCGTTCCTCTAAATTGAAAGGTTGTTATAAGAGAATCTATATCATGTGAAAATATTGAATAAATGGACTCCAAACTTCCTCAAATTTAAGCGGAGGATCAACAGTACCACTCCTAATTTTTTCCAAGTTTAAACATGATATAGTTTGAGAGAACCATTGAAAAGTAGTAGGGGGTGTTGGATCCTTCTTTATAGATCTGTAGTAAGAGATGTGAAGCAGTAGTTAATTGCTCAGTAATCTGTAGTAATGGAGTCTATTCACATTTTAGCACAGAACTTTACTGAATTAATCATGGATTGGAGAATGTGGGATGAAAATTGGTGATCTGATGAATGGTACACACAATTTTCCAATTTAAAAATGTTACTTTTGACACCTGATAAGTGAGTGGTGAGATTGGACCCAGTATTGTGGGGAAAAGGGGTTGGATTCATGGAGAAAAAGGCTATAAAAAAGGGGAGAAGCTGGAAGGCCCAGATCTTAGCCAAATGAAAGCTGAAGACAGTAGTTGAAGTTAGTCTCTGACAGTAATGATATAGCTGTATGTGTTGTTAAACAAAACTATGATAAACTATGGGCTCCAAGTCCATAGCTCCCTGAAAGTGGCTGCACAAATGGGGTAGGGTAGTTAAGAAGGTGTATGGCATGCTTGCCTTTATTGGCTGAGCACTGAGATCAACAGTCAGGAAGTTACATTGCAGCTTTATAAAACTCTGGTTAGGCCTCATCTGGCGTATGGCATTCAATTCTGGTCGCCCCATTTTAGGAAGGATGTGGAGGCTTTGGAGAGGGTGCAGAAGTGGTTTACCAAGGTGCTGCCTGGAGTAAAGAGCATGTGCTATGAGGAGAGATTGGACAAACTTGGGTTGTTTTTTCTGGAGTGGTGGATGTTTATAAGATTATGAAAGGCACAGATAGAGTAGACAGCTGGTATCTTTTTTCTCGGATCAAAATGTCTAACACTAGAGGGCATGCATTTAAAGTGAGAGGGGTAAATGCAAAGGAGATGTGTGGGGCAAGTTTTTTTACACAGAGAGTGGTGGGTGCCTGGAATATGCGCTGTCAGGGGTAGGGGTGGTGGTGGTAGAGGCAAATACAGTAGAGGTGTTTAAGGTGCTCTTCAATAGGCGCATGAATATGCAGAGAATAGAAGTATATGGAGTTCTGTAGGCAGAAGGGACTAGTTCATTTAGGCATTTAATTACTAGTTTAGTTCAGCACAACATCATGGGCCGAAGGGCCTGTTCCTGTGCTGTTCTGTTCTATATTCAATGAATTGCCCCATTCCAGAAACTTGACCACCCTTGAATCACTTTTGAATAACTGATCCAGCTTTTGTGTCAGGACTGGGAAACTAGTCCACGTTGTCAGGCACAATAACTAGGGAATTGGTTTTCAACTCATATTTATAAAAATTTAAATTATATTGGTATAAATGGCAATGCAATCAAACAGTTCATAAATGTTGTATGAGAAAAAGAGTAGGCATATCATTAACTCATTAATTTACTGGCTCAATTCTTTAACCAAGCATTTTATGAAGAAATATTCAAATGGGCAATGTAGTTGGTTTATTAGGTTCATGAGTTTCACTGGATTACTTCCATAGGCTTACAGAGGAGATGTGTAGGAGTAGTTCATTGCTCAGTAATGTGGATTAATTGGGTCTGTTTACAAAAGCTGATGTTCGGATGACCATAGTTGGGATCATCTAGGTGTGGAGCCACGCAAGACTCCTCAAACAGCTGGCTGCAGATTCCTCCGACTGCTCTGTCTATTGTGGAACCTGTTGAGAGAGGAGGTTCACCTGATGAAAGCTTTGTCTATTGCTAGCCAATTACATCTGGAAGTGACAGACACAACTGGGCGTCTATGGGCTCACTGAGCACATGAATATGAACAATATTTCAGTATATTCTTCTGCCTACTTTATTTCAGGCATAAAGCAATTGTCTTTGAAGTCAGCACCATCACAAAAAGAAAGTGTCAACAGGTGCATGAAACATTCATCCTTTATCACAGTAATTTATGAAGGTTGAATCCATAGTGATTTTGTTGCAGGATTTTGATTAATTGGAACTGTGCAGATAAAAAGGGACCTTGAAAGTCGATGAATCACACTTTAGTGGGAATGGGGCTGAAGAGGGGTCACAGTGGGTCATGTTCAGAAAAAAATTTATTGTTTTTTTGCAGCAGCCAAGTCTCACAGGAATGTTTTGCAATGACAGAGTAATACTGCAATGCTTTATTAATTGTGACAAGTCAAAATAAGAATTTACCCGTGCACAGAGATCACGATGTAACCATTTTTAGTCTGAATGCAGCCTTATATTTTTCCTTGCAGCTGACATTTTCCTGTTTGAAAATGCCTACTGATCAGACTCAATGTAGCTCCTTATTTCCAGAGTCAGGATGTAGGAAAAGCTAAACGTAAAAGGCAATTTAGCTCATCAAAGTGAAAAAGATACAGGGAATAACTCGTTCACTCTTTTTATCACTCTTTCTTATAAAGGTCACATTACCTCGTCTCTTTAGCAAGGAGACAAGAACTGTAAATTTGATTTGTATAAATTCACCACAATTCTGTATTGCTCTGTGAAGAAGATGAAGCACATAACAGTATCACTTCTCTGAGGTGTTTAGTAATGTTGTATCAGTTAATATTCTGACTCCAGCTCCAAAACTCTATACCACTGGGGGAATTGTTTAGGTTTGTTTGTAGAAATTAGTTGTTGTGTATAAGGAACAACTCCATTTATTATTGTATCATAGAACAACTGGGCTGGTAGAAGGTAAAGTAAATAAACTTTTTTCAAGCAGCTGTGTAGAATTTGGAGATGGCTGCACCCTTTGATTAGACTCTCCACAGTCATCCTTGTTCGCGGGTGGGGGGGGGTGGGGGGAAGGTGGGGGCTGTCTGCTTACACAACTTGAGAACAGCGAGTTACCAGGTGAAAACGTGACCAACTGCTCAGCTGGACCCACTGAATTAAGAATACCAATGCCAGTGCATGACTTGTATGAGTCCTGTGATGGAGCACTCACAGAAGGAATGTTAGCTCTGCCAACCACTGCTGAGAACAAAGATGTAAATTAGTACTGATAAGGTAAGAATATTGCAACTTGCCTTGCAAAATGATCAGGACCAGCAGAAAACTCTTTGACCAGATAATTAGAGAATCAATGTTCTTACTTGTCATTGTATAGCTTTTTTAAAAAAAAGAAATAGGGTTCAAAGGCAATTTTTAAAGAATTTATTCAACATAACATAACATGATAACTGTAATTACTAGTAATTCCTCACACATCGGCTCACACTTACAGAACAAAATCAGAGAACTCACTGCATTACAGGTTTCCGATTTGAAGGTTTTCAACAGCTGATTGGGTTTTACTGAAGTCTGAGCTGTAACATACATTTTTGACCAAGTTTCTTCTCAGGTCTAGATTAATGTTTTATTAAACTGCAAGGAAATTGAGGAGCATGAGGAGAGAGTTATTAAGTGGTGTTGAGACCAAGATAGGACCATCCCTGGTCTTACTGAATGATGGAACAGACTCAAGAGACTGATTGGCCTTGTATGTTCTGATATGAATCACTTTATCCATTTTGTCATTCAGTGACTTTCAGGTTTGAGAAAGAACTCTCCCAAATTTCTCAGTAACGTCGTCAGAGATGTTTGAATTCTAGCTTTGGATTGGATGGCGCTACACGACATGCTGTTAATATTTCAGGTTAATGTCCTTCCACCAGAATTGTTGGTGACTAAAAACATTACCACCTGATTTTGCGTATTTTCAACATTTTTCTACTTTTTTACTTTGGATTATAAGCATTCACATTATTTTGCTTTAATTGACTTCCAGAAAGGCTCGAAACACTATTTTTAAGAAAAAAACAATGAAGCTGAAAATAACAGAAGAAACAAAGAGTATTCATTACAGATGTCATGTCAGAATCAGAGAGGAGGGGCAGTTAATAATTTGACAAAGGATTGGACACCCATTATTAATTTTCTAATGATATCACCTACTACAAAAATAAATTACAGTGGATGTTGACAATTTGAAATAAAAGCATGAAATGCTGAAAACGTTTGCTGGTCAGGCAGCACCTGTGGAGAGAACAAGTCAGTCAGCTGTTGCTGGAATTGGAAAAAGTTAAGAGATGTAATAGATTTTAGGCAAGTACACTGGTGAGGCAAATGGGAGAAGAAATATTCAGCAGGTAATGAAAGATCTGTGAAAAGAGAAACAGAGTTAATATTTCAGGTTGAAGACATGTCAGCTCAGACAAATAGAGAGATCTGAGGCAGAGACGTACCTTGCAGATGTGTTTGTTCAGTACAATTTTATTGTCTATAATCTCCCACATACTGCAGTAAGGACTCAAAGTACTCTACTTCATAGTTTTTGTAATGTTTATATGATTACATACTAATTTGCAATAAATGCCACAACACCAAACAACATTTATATATTTATGGGTAAATTGGAATAGACAAAACTATTATTGAACTATGGGTGGCTCTTAAAGTGGAGATGTTTCAGTAATAGTTTTGAGAAAGGAGAGAAAGTTATTTGGTCATGGCATCATGGATGGCCAAAAGAATAGAAAGTAAAACAATGCAGAAGAGCATAAGATCCGTACCAGGTTGTTAACACAACAAACCCTATATGTCTCTCCTCATAACTGAAACATTCCTTCCAGGGCAACATCCTACATTCTGCACCCTGTCCTTCCTCTTGTGTAATGACTGGAACTGCTTACATTATTCCAGTTGTGGCCTAACCAATGATTTATAGTTTGTATCAAGACCACCCAGCACTTATATGCCCCATTAAAGAAAGCAAGCATCCCATCTGCCTTCTTCACCATTGTTCCTCAATACTCCCTAGGGTCCTACCATACATGGAACATGTCCTACCCTTATTGACCCCCACATTGACTTGGTGAGCTTCATTCCCTGGGATTAGGTCTGGCACTGTCCCATCCCTGGTAGAACTATCTACATACTGGCACATGAAGCTCTCCTGGATGCACTTTAAAAATTCCACCCTAACCTTTTCACGCTAAGGCAATACCAGTTAATAAGTGGTAAGGGAAGTTGAAATCCCTTACCACTACAACCCAATTCCTCTTATACCTCTCTGTGATTTGCCTACATAGCCTCTGCTATCTCCCTCTGGGCTTTTGGGAGTCCTGTAATGTAACCGTGTAAAGACATGCCACCCTTTATTTATTCTAAAGCTCAAAGCTCTATCCATATGGCCCCATTTGAAAAGCTTTTGAAGACATCCTCTCTCATTACTGCAGTGATGGTCTCTTTGATCAATAGTGCAATTCGTACACCTCTTGCAACACCACCACCTCTTCCCACCCCCACTATTAAATCTGAAACTTCTATATCCTGGAGTATTGAGTTGCCAGTCCTGCCCTTCTTACTGTACATCTACTCTGTGTCCCATCCCTCTACCAAATCCCCAACAGCATAAGTAAACCCATATTGGACACATTCTGTTTCAGTTGCAACCTGTCCTGCTTGTACAGTTCCCATCTAGCCTAGACATGTTCCCAATGATCCAAAAATCTAAATACCTCCCTCCTACACCACATCCCTTTAGCCACAGATTCATGGGATCCATCTTCCTATTCTTATACTTTATACAGCATGGCACTTGAAGTAATCCATGAATTACAACCTTAGAGGTTGTGCTCTGTAATCTGCCACCTAAATCCCCAAATTTGTGATGCAGGACCTCATCCTTTTCTCTGCCCATATTGTTGGTAAGAGGAAGTACCACAACCTCTCCTTTTAGAATGTCCTGCAGCCACACTGAGACTTCCCTGACACTGACACGGGGGGGGGGGGGGGGGGGGGGGGGGCAACATACCATACGAGAGTCTCATTCGCAACCTTGGAAACACTGGTCTGCTCCCTTTACAATCATATCCCTTATCACTACAGCTCTCTTGGTATTTTTCTTTCCTTCCTGTGTAGTACAGTCAGGCAAACTTGGCTGTTGCTGTTTTCACCAAGAGGTTTCCTCCCTGCTCCAACAGTCTCCAACATGGTATATGTGTCCTCCACTACCTGACTACATCTATTACTCTTCTGGGTGGTCAACGACTACTATTCCACCCATCCAACTATCCCCTGTTGTGTGATGTGCTACTCACAAATTTCTCAGCATTGTGGATGCTGTATAGTGAGATCATCTGTAGCTCCAGATAAGCAACATGGTCATTCAGAAGCTGGACACCGAAGCTGATCACACTCGAAGTCTTCCTGATTTCTCACATATTGCAGGAGGAGCATTTTATACAATTGGACTCAGCACTTAGTTACTCTCCTTTAGTTAGAGTACTGGTTATGCTGTGGATCTTCTACTTTGCACTTCGATTGCAATCTTAGAAACTAAATGAGTTAAAAGTAGAAAATAGCCACCTGATTGGATAACTCATTCAGTTTCTAAGATTGCAATAGAAGTGTAAAGTAGATGGTCACCAATCAACTGCCTCCACTGCCATGCATACCTTTACTTCAGTGAATGGGTAGAATTGTGGGGTTGGGGTAGGCGTTGTCTTGAGAGGAGACATTAAGCAGATAGAGCCTATACTAAGGTTTAGAAGAATGAGATGATCTAGTTCAAATGAACAAAATTCTTAAGGAGCTTGACAGGGGGGATACAGAGATGATACTTCCCTTGGTTGGGGTGTCTAGAACCTGTGTTACAGTCTCAAAATTAAAGGCCAGCTATTCAGGACAAACAAGATGAAAGTTATTTACCCATATGGTAGTGAATCTTTAGAATTCTGCACCATGTAGGGGTATGGAGGCTCAGTCTCAGAGTTTATTCAAGGCAAAAATGGATAGGTTTTTGGATATTGAGGGAATCGGGAGATATGGAGTAAATGCAGGAAAGCTGGGCTGAGACTAAAGATCAGCCATGATGTTATTGAAAGGGGCTGAGTGGCCTACTCATACTTCTGTTTTTTTATATTCTGGACTGGAATTGCTCTCCTGAGCGCAGAAGAGCTTGCAAATAGATTTAATAGAGATATTTAAAATCATGAAGCATATAGACAGAGTAGATAGAGGGAAACTATTTCCAGTGGCGGAGGGGTCAACTACCAGAGGGCGCAGAATGAAGTTGAATGGGAAATTAACCTAAAATGATAAGAGGATGTTTTTTACGCAGTGAGTGGTTAGGGTCAGATATGCACTGCTAGAATTGGAGTGGAGGCAGATTCAATTATGGCGTTCAAAAAAGATCTGGAGAAATAGCCAAACGGAACAAATTTGCAGGTGCACAGAGAGAAGGTGGAGTTGAGATGAGATGTATTATTCTGTATTAAGCCAGTAAGGGCTGTAACCATTTTGTGATTCTAAGATTATGCTTGTATGGGCAAGTATTAAAGTCAAACAGCACATCTTTGTCCACTGCATTAAATTCCCTTTATAAGCAAATTCTCAACTTTACAGTTCTTGTTCTCAAAATCATCTGTTTATGACAATTTTTGTACATCAGTGAAAGTTTTACTTTTAGACACCAAATTACAAAAAAATGACGACTTCTGCTCACAGTAATTATCTCCGATTCAAGAAATCATGTAAAGCTGCTTGTTAACAGCCACCGTGGTTTGTTTTAACGGTTAAATAATTTGCAGGTTATTTTATAGTTCTAAATGAAACATCAAGTATTTAATCAAATTTCACTTTGACACCCTTGCTTATCTGTTCACTAATGGAGAAGCCAGTCAACCTATCAAACCTTCACTGGTAAATGTAAAGGACTGGTTGTACTAATATGGGATCATAACACAATTTATATAATGCAGTTAGCACAGGGAGAGTCAAAAAAGTTTAAGGATAGGATTTATGAACACCTTGAGAATCATGGACTGATTAGGGACAGCCAGCATGGCTTTGTGAAGGGAAGATCTTGCCTCACAAGCCTGATAGAGTTCTTTGAGGAGGTGACCAGGAAGATTGATGAGGGCAGTGTGGTGGATGTGGTTTACATGGATTTTAGTAAGGCGTTTGATAAGGTTCCTCATGGTAGGCTTCTTCAGAAGGTCAGAGGCCGAGGGATCCAAGGAAGCTTGGCTGTGTGGATTAGGAATTGGCTTGCATGTAGAAAGCAGAGGGTTGTGGTGGAGGGAGTGCCCTCGGATTGGAAGGCAGTGACTAGTAGTGTCCCGCAGGGATCGGTTCTGGGACCTCTACTTTTTGTGATATTTATAGATGACTTAGATGAGGGGGTGGAGGGCTGGGTTAGTAAGTTTGCGGACGACACTAAGATAGGCGGTGTTGTGGATAGTGTGGAGGGCTGTCGGAGCTTACAGAGGGATATTGATAGGATGCAGAGCTGGGCTGACAAGTGGCAGATGGAGTTCAATCCGGAGAAGTGTGAGGTGGTACACTTTGGAAGGACAAACTCCAGGGCAGAGTACAGGGTAAACGGCAAGGTACTTGGCAGTGTGGAGGAGCAGAGGGATCTGGGGGTTCATATTCACAGTTCGTTGAAAGTTGCCTCACAGGTGGAAAGAGCAGTTAAGAAGGCCAATGGGATGTTGGCTTTCATAAGTCGCGGGACTGAGTTTAAGAGCCGCGAGGTTATGATGCCGCTTTACAAAACTCTAGTGAGGCCACACTTAGAGTACTGTGTTCAGTTCTGGTCGCCTCATTATAGGAAGGATGTGGAGGCGTTGGAGAGGGTGCAGAGGAGATTTACCAGGATGCTGCCTGGATTGGAGAGTATTGAATATGAGGAGAGGCTTAAGGTGCTAGGGCTTTATTCACTGGAAAGGAGGAGGATGAGAGGAGACATGATAGAGGTATATAAAATATTGAGAGGAATAGATAGAGTAGACAGTCAGCGCCTCCTTCCCAGGGCACCAATGCTCAAGACGAGAGGTCATGGCTTTAAGGTTATGGGTGGGAGGTTCAGGGGAGATGTCAGAGGGAGGTTTTTCACCCAAAGAGTGGTTGGTGCATGGAATGCACTGCCTGGGGTGGTGGTGGAGGCAGATACATTGAACAGGTTCAAGAGCTTGTTGGATAGGCATATGGAGGAACGTGAGATAGAGGGATATGCAGGAGGAAGGGGTTAGGTAGTGTGAGGGTGGTCTGATGGACGGCACGACACGGTGGGCTGAAGGGCCTGTTTTGTGCTGTATGGTTCTATGGTTCTATGGTTAAAGTGAAGAGCACTATCTTCAATGTATTAGCAAAATAATTGAAAACGTACAATATAGTTTGCAGTGGGATGGAGTCAAGGGCAGCCACAGTTGAGGTGTTCTTCAAAGTGTTTCATCCAATGAATATTGACTGCCTCTTAGTCCTTGAGTTGTTTTTCATTCTTGGCTTTCAGATCATGGATCCTTGGATGTTTGGCCATATAGAGCCTTCAATCCACAAACATCATGTTATTGATTAGTCCCTGTATCTCCCGCTGCCTTTCCAATCACCACCTGTTCTTTATGTCATGGGGTTTTTTTTTGGACCTTGGTCTTTAGGTGCCTGTAGAGCTGGTTCCTTTCTCTGGAGGTACAATGGTGCTTCCAATACATGAATGGCTTACTTTTGTAGTTAATTAGCTCTTTGACTTCTGGTCATTCTCAATGCATTTTCCACATCACTTTAGTATCTGTATTCTAAAAGTACTTGCAGAGCACTTTGGGACAGTATGATGTTGTGAAAGGTGCTACACAAATAAGATTTCTTCTTTGGCTTCTAACCTATCTGCAGATGATGAGGGTATAGCAATAATTTGCCAATCATGTGTTAGTTCCCTTAAATGTTGGTGTAATTAATCATCGTGCAAGTTGGGGAACAGCCTCACTAATATAACAGACATGAGCTTCCAAACCACTGTGTATAGGAGATCAATGATTGCAGAGTGGGGTTCAACTGAACAGCCTGCAGCAGTGTACAGGGCACACTTCATCATGTGCGTTTCCCTCCCCTCCAACGACAGCACCTAGTGCTGAAACATCACTAAATCGTGATGGAAACTGGCCACTCTAGTACAAAATGCCCATGTTACCTGCGTGCTAATCCTTCTACTGAATTCCTATAATGTATTATATGGCTTAAGTCACCTACCTGTGAATCATAAAATATATCCAGGGAAGTCTGATTTGAAGTCATTTGAAGAATCCAATAGATATTGTGGAATTTTAAACCAATTATCTATGCAACAGATAATTGTTCACATCCTCCTGATAAGGAACTGCAAGTGCTTTGTGTCTCCAGGTGGGCAATAGGATTCTGACTTTAATATTATAACTATAAGTACAGTTAGTGATGGACTCTTGCTGTTCTCATTCCTTTGGCTTTTGCGTCTAAATGCTGTTAATTAATCAAATCTATTAAGGCTTACAAATGATCAAATCAGCAATTTAACCATAAATAATTGAACTGAGAAGAAAATGTGCAATGGATAAATCCATGAGCAAAAGACCTGTGGGAGTAGATGCAGACAGCACTGGTTTCTGACTAAGAGTCATTGGGAACCAAATTCAATAAATCCTGAACAACAGTGCAGGGATTGGGAAGTGTGATTACTCCACACTAGTTGAGTGGAATGAAGGCAACATGCCAGATTTGTGTTTCTATAACTGCATTATCCATTAAGATCTTGTTTGGCTGGATGCTTGAGCAAGGATCAATATTATGAGCAGTTAGTTCCAGTTTAAGCCTGCTTATGCATCTCAATAGGGAGGTGAATCATGGCTGGGCCCTGGGTAACAGTGAAAAATGATGTAACACAGGAGAGAGTGGATTCCATGGCTTTCTCAATTGCACTAAAGGTCTTGCTGGAGGAGATTGTATGTCAGAGAGGTGTAGTGTATTTGCAAGGGAATGGGAGAACACTTGGCAGCACTGCAGTGGCAGTGGAAGGCGATAGCTACTGTGGTCTAAGTCTGCAGTCAAGCCCAAAGACTTGGTGCAATATCATAATAAATGAGAAGGCCTTGTGTACATTGTCGAAATCAGCAAATCAATCCTCAGATGTCATATCTCACTATTTGCTGTGACTTTGAATAACCTACTTGGAGACAGAACTGTAGGTGTAACAAGTCTTCATTCAGCACAGGCAGATATGTAGCAGAGACCAGGTGATAGAATCCCACGGTTGAATCTCATGAACTCAATCTACATTGAGTTTTATATATCCTTTTAGGTACAAAGATAATAGCAGATGATCAAATATAATTTCTTTTTCAATCTTTTTATTAATTTTCAAATTAATACGGATTAATACGTATAACATCGGTAATTATACACATAGTACAAAGAGATCAGGAGGACAATCATGACATATAAGAATGTTTTAGAGGGATATGGGTCAAAAGCAGGCAAATGGGACCAGCTCTGGCTGGCAACTTGGTCGGCATGGATGAGTTGGGCCAAAGAGACTGTTTCTCTGCTGTATAATGTATGAATCATCGAATCATAGAGCAGTACAGCACAATACAGGCCCTTCAGCCCACAATGTTGTGTCGAATTTTAAACCTCATCTAAGACTATCTAACCCCTTCCTCCCACATATCCCTCTATTACCTCCATATGCTTATCTAGCAATCTCTTGAATTTGACCAATGTACCTGCCTCCACCACCACCACCACCCCAGGCAGCACATTCCATGCCCCAACCACTCTCTCGGTAGAAAATCTCCCTCTGATATCTCCCTTGATCTTCCCACCCATTACTTTAAAGCCATGCCCTCTTGGGAAAGAGGCACTGGCTGTCTACTCTATCTATTCCTCTTAATATTTTGTATACCTCTATCATGTCTCCTCTCATCCTCCTTCTCTCCAAAGAGTAAAGCCCTAGCTTCCTTAGTCTCTCCTCATAATGCATACTCTCTAAACCAGGCAGCATCTTGGTAAATCTCCTTTGCACCCTTTCCAACTCTTCCACATCCTTCCTATAATGAGGTGACCAGAACTGGACACAGTACTCCAAGTGTGGCCGAACCAGAGTTTTGTAGAGCTGCATCATTACCTCGCGGCTCTTAAGCTCGATCCCACGTCTTATGAATGCTAACATCCCATAAGCTTTCTTAGCTACCCTATCCACCTGTGAGGCAACTTTCAGGGATCTGTGGATATGAACCCCCAGATCCCTCTGCTCCTCCACACTACCCAGAATCCTGCCATTAACCTTGTACTCTGCCTTGGAGTTTGTCTTTCCAAAGTGTACCACCTCACACTTCTCCGGATTGAACTCCATCTGCCACTTCTTAGCCCAGCTCTGCATCCTATCAATGTCCCTCTGCAATCTTTGACAGTCCTCCGCACTATCCACAACACTACCAACCTTTGTGTCATCAGCAAACTTGCCAACCGAATCTAATTTTAATTTAAGGAATAGAGCTCACATGAGTACCCAGCATGGGCAGATTGTGGATGATTTTGAGCAGTTGTCCAAAAGGACCCTGAAGAGTATTGAGGAATAGAGGGACTACAGTGTAGAAGTCCAAAGATCCCTGAAAGTGGCAGCACAGATTGATAGGGTGGTGAAGAAGGCAAATGGGATGCTAGCCTTCATTACCTGGGGCACAAAATATAAAAGCTGTTACAATTTTATGAAACATTAGTGAAGTCACATCAGGAATACCGTGTGCACTGTTTGTTCACATACAGCATAGAAGCAGGCCATTTGGCCCACTACATCATCCTGACCAGTGGGGACCCATCGTATTTAATCCCATCTTCTAGCACACAGCCTGTAGCCATCTATGCCTCAGTGACTCAAGTGCTCGTCTAGACACTCCTTAAGTGCTTCAGCTGGTTGTCTCAGTATAGAAAGATGTGATTACTCTGGAGAAGACTTTCACCAGGATGTCACCCGGGAAGGATTGTCTCAGTTATGAGGAAAGACTAGATAGGCTGTGTTTGTTTTTCTTGCAGCAGGTAAGGCTGAGGGGGAACTAATAGAGGTAAACAAAATTATGAGGGGCATTGATAGGATAGATAGGAGTAAACTTCTCTATATGGCAGCTGTGTCTATAACCAGAGGACTTAAGTTTAAGGTAAGGAGAAAGAGGCTTAGAGGGAATATGAGGAAAGATTTTTTCACCCAGTGGATGGTTGGAGTTTTAGAATGCACTGCCTGAGGGGTTGGTGGAGACAGAGATTCTCACAACACTTAAGTATCCAGATAAGCACTTGAATCATCAAGGCATAGAAGGCCACGGACCAAGTGCTGGTAATTGGGATTAGCAGAGATGAGTATTTCAATGGACAAGGTTGGCTGAAGGGCCTGTTTTTGTACTGTATGACTCCACGGTCCAAGAAAAATATGGTGTACGTACCATTTTAACTAGGCTGTCTGACAACTAAATAGTTAAGTGTAAAATGACAAAATACCACAATTGCTGCAATCCCAGTACTTCAAGGTAATTTAGTAAGAATACTTTGCTGAGTTAATCTTCCCACAATCAACCAAAACACTGTATCTCCCGAAAATGACTAAAGAAAGTTTTTTTTGTGGGTTAATAGTTTTCTACAGTTTATCATGAGTGAATTCTGATTGAAGCTGAATTCACTATCAACCATTGTCTCTTTAATTGTCTTATATGTGAGAATTCCATTTCAGTAGAGTTATTTGGCATTGTACTCAATTTAGAAAATCTACGAGAACATAAAAACTTAAGAAATAGAGAAAGGAGTAGGACTCACACCTGCTTCTTCCATTTAATGAGATCATACCTGATTTTTTTGTTTTACGAGGCCACTTTCCTGCACTATCCCCATACTGTTTGATTCCCTTAACATCCAAAATTACTGATTCTCTCTTCAATATTCTCAGTGACTGAGCCTTCATAGCCCACTTGTGAGAGAATTCCAAAGATTCACTGCCCTCTGGGTGAAGAAATTTCTTCTCATCTCTGCCCTGAATATCTGAACCAATACCTTGAGACTGTGACTGCTAGGTCTGGACATCTTGGCCGGGGGAAACATCATCCCATGAAGCCCAGTAAAAACTTCCATGTTTAAATGGTCCCTAACCCTTAGCATTGTCTTGGACAAGGATAGGAGCAAAGAGGACAGGAAGATATTTAATTGGGGAAGGGTAAATTATGAGGCTATAAAGCTAGAACTTGAGAGTGTGAATAGGGATGACAGTTTTGAAGGGAAATGTACTATGGAGAAGTGGTCATTGTTCAGGGATCTCTCACAGGATGTTAGAGATAAGTTTGTCCTGGCGAGGCAGAGAAAGAATGGCAGGGTGAAGGAACCATGGCTGACAAGAGAGGTGGAACAACTAGTTAGGAAGAAGAAGGCAGCATACATAAGGTTTAGGAAGCAAGGATCAGATAGGTCTCTTGAGGAATATAGGTAGCAAGGAAGGAACTTAAGAAGGGGCTGAGGAGAGCAATAAGGGGACATGAAAAGGCTTTGGTGAGTAGGGTTAAGGAAAATCCCAAGACTTTTTTCAGAAGGATGACGAGAGTGAAGGTAGGATCGATTAGAGACAAAGGTGGGAAGATGTGCCTGGAAGCTGTGGAAGTGGGTGAGGTTCTCAATGAATACTTCTCTTCAGTATTCACCAAGAAGAGGGGCCTTGATGACGCTGAGGACAGTGTTGATAAGGTTAATGTTCTGGGGCATGTAGATATCCAGAGAGAGGATGTGTTGGAGCTGTTAGAAAATATTAAAACAGATAAGTCCCCGGGTCCTGACGGAATATTCCCCAGGCTGCTCTGCGAGGCAAGAGAGGAGATCACTGAACCATTGGCTAGGATCTTTGAGTCCTCATTGTCCACGGGAATGGTACTGGAGGATTGGAGGGTAGCAAATGTTGTCCCCTTATTCAAAAAAGGTAGCAGGGATAGTCCAGGGAATTATAGACCAGTGAGCCTTACGTCTGTGGTGGGCAAGCTGTTGGAAAAGATTCCTAGAGACAGGATCTGTGGGTATTTGGAGAATCATGGTCTGATCAGGGACAGCCAGCATGGCTTTGTGAAGGGAAGATAATGTCTCACAAGCCTGATAGGGTTCTTCGAGGAGGTGACCAGGAAGATTGATGAGGGTAGTGTCTTACTATGTGTTATTATATAGTTATAATAAAGAACTACAGTTCCCAGCAGGCAATGTAAGGGGTCACATGGGGAAACGGGAAGTGGCTGGAGAGAGCGGGAAAGCCAGCCGGCCTGTCTGTTGCAAGTCTGTTGCAGCCTGTTGTTGTTTTGTTGTTTTAATAAATGTTCAGATGTTAAACCCACGCCAGGTTTGTCTTGTGATGAAGAACAAACATAACAGGTAGTGCAGTAGATGTGGTCTACATGGATTTTAGTAAGGCATTTGACAAGGTTCCACATGGTAGGCTTCTTCAGAAGGTCAGAGGACATGGGATCCAGGGAGGTTTGGCCGGGTGGATTCAGAATTGGCTCACCTGTAGAAAGCAGAGGGTTGTGGTGTAGGGAGTGCATTCAGATTGGAGGGCTGTGACTAGTGGTGTCCCACAAGGATTGGTTCTGGGACCTCTAATTTTCGTGATTTCTATTAATGACTTGGATGAGGGGGTAGGAGGGTGGGTTGGCAAGTTTGCAGACGAAACAAAGGTTGGTGGTGTTGTGGATAGCGTGGAGGACTGTCGAAGATTGCAGAGGGACATTGATAGGATGTAGAGCTGGTCTGAGAAGTGGCAGATGGAGTTCAGTCCGGAGAAGTGTGAGGTGGTACACTTTGGAAAGACAAACTCCAAGGCAGAGTACAAAGTTAATGGCAGGATTCTGGGTAGTGTGGAGGAGCAGAGGGATCTGGGGGTTCATATCCACAGATCCCTGAAAGTCGCCTCACAGGTGGATAGGGTAGTTAAGAAAGCTTATGGGATGTTCGCATTCATAGGTTGTGGGATCAAGTTTAAGAGCCGCGAGGTAATGATGCAGATCTACAAAACTCTGGTTGGACCCACACTTGGAGTACTGTGTCCAGTTCTGGTCACCTCATTATAGGAAGGACATGGAAGCATTGGAAAGGGTGCAGAGGAGATTTACCAAGATGCTGCCTGGTTTAGAGAGCATGCATTATGAGGAGAGACTAAGGGAACTAGGGCTTTACTCTTTGGAGAAAAGGAGGATGAGAGGAGACATGATAGAGGTATACAAAATATTAAGAGGAATAGATAGAGTAGACAGCCAGTGCCTCTTTCCCAGGGCACCAGTGATCAACACAAGATGGCATGGCTTTAAAGTAATGGGTGGGCAGTTCAAGGGAGATATCAGAGGGAGGTTTTCTACCCAGAGAGTGGTTGGGGCATGGAATGCACTGCCTGGGGTGGTGGTGGAGGTAGGAACATTGGTCAAATGCAAGAGATTGCTAGATAAGCATATGAAGGAATTTAAAATAGAGGGATATGTGGGGGGAAGGGGTTAAATAGTCTTAGGCGAGGTTTAAAGGTTGGCACAACATTGTGGGCCAAAGGGCCTGTATTGTGCTGTACTGTTCTATGATTCTATGATTCTATGAATGAGATCTGGTCTCATTCTTCGGAACTTGAGAGTGTATAAGTCCAGTCTGTTTAATGTTTACTCATTGGACAAACCATCATTTCAGGAATCAATCTGGTGAACTTGCACTGTATTCTGTCCATTGTAATTATGCCCTTCCTCAAGATGATCAGTCAGACAAGCACTTAATATTCCAGCAACATCTTTACTCCTATACTCAAACCTTATTGCAATAAAGGCCAGCATACTGATTGCCTTACCAATTGCTTGCTACAGAAGTATTTGCCTTACCAATTGCTTGCTACAGAAGTATAATGGGGTCACTTTGAACACCAACACTTCTAAATTGCTCATCATTTCTACTTTTCTATTTTCTCTACTAAAGTGGATGCCTGAAATTTTTTCAGATTGTGTTCCTTCAGCCATGTCCTTGCCCAACCACTCGCTAACTCATTTTATTTATAAGTCAACAAAGCAAATTAACATAGATGCTAGAAATTTGAAATAAAAACAGAAAATGCTCAGAATATTCAACAGGTCAGGAAGCATCTGTGGATGGAGAAGCAAAGTTAATGTTTCAGTTTAAATGAGTAATATAGGGTAGGATTATTATTCTAAGTACTGTGAGAAGCTGAATGGACTACAATGATCCTTTCTAATTGGGGCCACCTCCAGGAATCTCCACAAATGAAAACAATATCTTTTGATCACTGCTGCATGCAGTCTGGGAATTGAAAATGTGTAGGCTCACTTCCCCACAGTAATGGTGCGAGTAGAGTTAATGCTGGGCAGGAGTAGAGCTGGTGCTTCACAGCTCCAGTAACCTGGGTTCAACCTGACCTTGTGTGCTGTCTGTGTAGAGTCTGCATGTTCTCTCAGTGACAATATGGGTATTCTCTGTTTTTTCTTTCAACCCAAAGATTTGTGAGTCGGTAGGTTAATTGGCCACTAGATTTCCCGCAATACGTAGGTGAGTAGTTGAATGTGGAATGAGTTGATGGGAATGAGGGGAGAATAATTCTTTATGGTTGGTGCAGAACTGGTGGGCTGTGTGATTCTGTGACCATATGATTCTCCCGGATTGAAGTCAACTAGCAGCCAATGCTTCCACATATTCCCTGTGATCAAAGATGACTTTCACTGTATATCTGTCAAACGCCAATGGCCCAACCATAAGCAAGATTATGCTCCCAACAGACTTCGGCTGATAACAGTCTGACAAACTTGGCCATCTTTTCTTCTGAATCAGAGGACTAAGGGTTCAAATCTTCAGCTGTGATGATGTCCCTTTGTTATTTCTCTTACAGCTGCCTTCATTAATCTGTTAACTAGGTGGTGCTAATAGCATCAAGATCACCTGGGCAATCCTGCCCTCAGTTTATTACAGATGTCCTTTGTCTTACCTATCCCTCTCTCACCCTCTGTGCAATTTAAAACCAGGCTATTTTCTCATGTTCCCCGTTCTGATAGAGTCCTTGACCTTAAATGTTAACTCGCTTTCTCTTTCCACAGATGCTGTTTTCACATTTTCTGTTTTATTAATTACCAGTTAGTTTTCCTTAGTTACTGATTGTTGTGACTGACTAAACTGAGCCATGCGGAAGCTGTAACTGGGAGATATAGAAGTCTTTACATAGCAGATCTTCTGGGGAGAGAGTCCAAGAGAATCTCACTCTCCTGACACAATGTTTTTATACGGTTTAAACACAAAGATAACAATAAACAATTAACTACAGTTTCAATGGCTATAATCACCTACTTAACTTTAACATTTTGAATGTAGTCAGGTAACTTTGCAGAATTACATATTTACAATTAGCAGCTAGCAGAATTCCCAACTAGCAGACGTTGAATATTCAACACTGTTGTCTGTTCCGAAAGCTTCAGAGCACAAACTCCAGACACCCAAAGTATGCCTTTTTTGTTACAGTGTTGAGGGATGGCTCCCTGAATATACAACTAGCCAGAATATTAAGTGACAAAATAGACCTGTCCTGAACTGTGCATGAAGTGGCAGGTATATGCGTTAATTCAGGAGGTGCCACTTAAATGCCTTACCTGATCTCGGCCTGAAGTTTTCAATGAGCACCAATTAACATGAACATTCATCTATTGTCTTCCCCTGTGCAGTTTCAATGGGACAGAATCAGAATGTCCCACACCCAATGATTGATTTCATTAGCCTTGAAGTATCAGTTGAAGTTAAATTGTGAACAGGTTTTATTTCCTGAAGACTGGTTCTCATTTTAATTAATATCAGCTATCCATATTTCATAACTCCAGAATAATCCTTAACATACCCTCCTTATGGCCCCTGGACAGAAATCTGTCCCAGGAAGGCCAAACTTTAAGGAGGATCTAATTAAGTAGGGCAGTGAAAATGCCCATAATTTAGGATCCCCTCCCCAATTACTCAGCTACCAAGTCCCCCCCCCCCCAGAAAGCCACACGAGTGGCATCGGTGCTGTGTTTTTTATATAAAAAGGTAACACTAATGACTGATCTGTACACGAATGTAATGGTTTGCACTGTTTCATTGTTGCATATAGTTTGCTTTTTATGATGAATAAAGTTTATTTTGGAATAATAAGATTACAGCTGGGTGTTCAACACCATCATCCCCTCAGTACTAATAACCAACCTTCAAAACCTGTATATAGTTTGCTTTTTATGATGAATAAAGTTTATTTTGGAATAATAAGATTACAGCTGGGTGTTCAACACCACCATCCCCTTAGTACTAATAACCAACCTTCAAAACCTGTATATAGTTTGCTTTTTATGATGAATAAAGTTTATTTTGGAATAATAAGATTACAGCTGGGTGTTCAACACCATCATCCTCTCAGTACTAATAACCAAGCTTCAAAACCTGTATATAGTTTGTTTTTTATGATGAATAAAGTTTATTTTGGGTTAAAAATGTGGACCTACATCTAAACCATCCATTGTCCCTAATTGGCTATCTGCAAGACTCTAGCAGAGATAGCAATCATAGAATCATAGAACCGTGCGGCACAATACAGGTTGTTCGGCCCACAATGTTGTGCCGACCTTTAAACCTCGCCTAAGACTATCTACCCCTTCCTCCCACATATCCCTCTATTTTAAATTCCTCCATATACTTATCTAACAATCTCTTGAATGTGACCAATGTACCTGCCTCCACCGCTACCCCAGGCAGCGCATTCCACGCCCCAACCATTCTCTGTGTCCAGGAATCCGTCCCGGACAACCTTTACAAACTCTGCCCCGTCTAAACCTTTGGTACTAAGCAGGTGCCAATCAATATTTGGGAAGTTGAAGTCTCCCATGATAACAACCCTGTTATTTTTGCACCTTTCCAAAATCTGCCTCCCAACCTGCTCCTCAGTATCCTTGCTGCTACCAGGGGTCCTATAGAATACTCCCAGTAGAGTAACTGCTCCTTTCTTTTTCCTAACTTCCACCCATATTGACTCTAGAGATGATCCTTCTATATTATCCACCCTTTCTGCAGCTGTAATAGTGTCCCTGACCAGTAACGTCACCCCTCATCCTCTTCTCCCCCTCCTCCCTATCCCTTATAAAACACTGAAATCCAGGAATATTCAATATCCATTCCTGCTCTGGTGACAGCCAAGTCTCTGCAAGAGCCACAATATCATAGTTCCATGTACTTATCCAAGCTCTCAGTTCATCGCCCTTATTCCTGATACTTCTTGCATTTAAGTAAATGCACTTTAGCCCATCCACCTTATTACTTTCATACCCTGTACTCTGCTTCTCCTTCCTCAAACCCTCTCTATATGTTAGATCTGACTTTAGTCTATGCACTTCTTCCACTGACCTATCCCTCCAGTTCCCATCCCCCTTGCAAACTATTTTAACCCTCCCGAACCACATTAGCAAACCTGCCTGCAAGGATATAGGTCCCCCTCGAGTTCAGGTGTAACCCACCCACTCTGTACAGGTCCCACCTTCCCCAGAAAACATCCCAATCATCCAAAAATCTAAAACCTTGCCCCCTGCACCAACTCCTCAACCACACATTCAACTGCCACCTCCTCCTATTCTTACCTTCACTATCATGTGGCACTGGCAGCAATCCTGAGATTGCTACCCTTGAGGTCCTGTTCTTCAGCCTTCTGCCTAGCTCCCTAAACTCACTTTTCAGGACCTCATCCCTCTTCCTACCTATGTCATTGGTACCAACCTGTACCACGACTTCTGGCTGCTTTCCCTCCCGTTCAAGAATGCTGTGGACCCGATCACAGACATCCTGGACCCTGGCACCTGGGAAGCAACATACCATCCTGAATTCTCACTCGTGCTCACAGATTGCCTGTCTGACCCCCTAACTATAGAGTCCCCTATCACTACTGCCCTCCTCTCTCTTTCCCTACCCTTCTAATCCACAGGGTCAGACTCTGTGCCAGAGGCACTGCCACTGTTGCTTCTCCCAGGTAGGCTGTCTCCCCCAACAGTACTCAAGCAGGAGTACTTATTGTCAAGGGGTACAGCCACAAGGGTACTCTCTAGTACCTGCTTCTTCCCCTTCCTGTCTGTGATTCTCTTGCCTGCCTCCTGTGGCCCTGGTGTGACCACCTGCCTATAACTCCTTTCTATCACCTCCCCATTCTCCCTGACCAGATGAAGTACAGTTAGGGATGGGTAATAAATACTCACCTTGCCACTGAGGCCCAAAAACAATAAATAAGTAAGTAATGCTCCTTTTTTGAGTGTTCATTGGCCAGGGATTCCCAAGAGTCAATGATGATGTTGGCATCTTCATAAGGAGGCTTTGAGCATGTTCATGAATTCTTTTCATCTGTTCACTTGGTAATCTCTTTCCATGACAGACTTTGGAATAGAGTTTCTCATTTCAGAGTCTGATGTTGGGCATCTGGATAACATGCCAGTGGAACCGACTCAATGACATCAATACGGGGGATGTTGGTTTGCTTATTCTTTGTGTTGATTTCAAGGATTTTGCAGAGATGGTCTTGATAACATCTCTTGAGTCCTTTGAAATTCCAGATGTAGGTAGGCCATTTCTTCAAAGCATATCAGTCAGAAGGAGTTAACCCAGTAAACCCTGAATTTTGTGCCAAGTTCGAGGTCTCGATCTTCCAATACCCCTTACCTCAATGTACCAAAGGCAGTGTCTACACATTGAGCAGACGGTAGATTTCACCATTGGTGCATGCCTTCACCGAGTGATGGCTCCTGAGTTATAAGGTGTCCATACTTTCCATGATCTTGCTGTAAACCTTATTGGAGGAGTAAGTTGGGAGAGATCTTCTGATTTGTGGATGCTGAGGGTAAAGCCCATCCTTTTGTATGCTGCTGTGAATGAGTCAACAATGGCTTTGACATTGGCCCCCAAGTCTGTGTAAACACAAGTTATATGCATGCTGTAGCTCAGCTGCTGACCTTGATTATAGAGTCATAGAGTTGTAATGCACAGAAATGGGCACTTCAACCTACCACTTCTATGCTGACCTTTTTGTCCATCTACACTAATCCCATCTCCCTGCACGAAGTCTCTATCCTTCTATGCTTTGCCTATTTAAGTGTCTGTCTAAAAGTCTCATAAATGTAGTGATTATATCTGACTCCACCACTTCCTTTGGCAGCACGTTCCAGATATCAATCATACTTTGTGTAAGAAAACTTTCCTCTCGAATCCCACTACTTCCTCTCACCTCAAACCTATGCTCTTTCTTTTTGGCTCCAGAGTCTTGTCAGCATAGGTTCCATTCAGCGCTGAAGAGAGAGATATCTTTATTGGTCACACTTAAATTGAAACACACAGTGAAATGCATCCTTTGCGTAGTGTTCTGGGGGCAGCCCGCAAGAGTCGCCACACTTCCGGTGCCAACATAACATGCCCACAACTTCCTAACCCGTACATCTTTGGAATGTGGGAGGAAACCGGAGCACCCAGAGGAAACCCACACAGACATGGGGAGAATGTACAAACTCCTTACAGACAGTGGCCGGAATTGTACCCGGGTCACTGGTGCTGTAATAGAGAGTGGTAAGCGCCTGGAACTCACTGCCACAAATGACGGTGGAAGCAGACACGATAGTGGCATTTAAGATGCATTCAGATAGGCATGTGAACATGCAGGGAATGGAGGGATATGGATCTTGTGCAGGCAGATAGGTTTAGTTTAATTTGGCATCATGGTCGGCACATACATTGTGGGCTGAAGGTCCTGTTCCTGTGCTGTACTGTTCCATGTTCTCTGCTAATGTAGTCCTGCACTAGATCAACACTTACAATTAACTTAAGCACCAGCAACCTGCTTGGAACCCTGATGTCCTGTAAGGTTGTTGCAGAGTCTCTTCTGATAAGGTAATAGCTCATTTGGATAAATGGGTTAACTCACAGAATGGAGTTCATTGATAAAAGATTAATGACACCAGTTATGGGGAAATGTGAGCATCTCAGAGTGGCTTTTGTCTGCCCAGTAACAGATACTTCAATCTCCAGAGGAGAGGCTTGTCAACCATCTCCTATGTGCAAAACCACAAGAGAAAATGAAAAACAGATATTCATGTGAGCTTTGTTCCGGCACCAGTCTCTGCAAAAATAACCAATAAGTACAGCGATACCAAGTTACCTAACCAAAAGGGTAATTGATAATGTGATACATGGATAGATAGTAAGAACATTGAAGAGCTATATTTTCCTGGTCACTCAGTTTTCCTTGTGCAAAATGGAGAATTGCCTGGAATTTTAGGTCTCCTACAGGAAAAGAAGATCACCTATATATGCAAGGGACAAAGGCATGGGCCAACCTTTGCAATGAAGTAAAAGCATTGTTGGGTGATCGATTTGCCAGAAGAGCAATCAAAAGCAGCAGTTCTGAAAGCAGTGAGAGGTTGTATATTTGGCTTTCCATCACCTGATGACTTGAAGTAGGACAGCGGCAGTGCAAGGGAAAATTGAGCAACAAGAGTTTTCTCAGCTTTCCCATCAGTAACAAGAAATGGAGACCTACCCATTGAGACCAAGGTATGCTGTGTAAGTGGCAATTTGAAAAACAGCAGTTACAAAACAAAATGGTTGAACTCATGGGTTGGATTCTGAAATTACAAATTTGGGACAACAACCTTACCACAAGGGTAATACCTAATGTTCCCTTTCAAAAATACAATGCCACTGTAAAAGACAGCCTGTTTTAATAAACATAAAGTACATCTAAATTGAAAATAAGTGAACTTTAAAAGAGAAAACAAAACAGTATGAGATTAGTCACTGTACTTTGGAGTCTGAAGTAAATAAAGCACTATGATATTCAACAAGAACAAATTTATTAGCTCAAGAGAATGCACATCAGTACAATACAGGAGTAAACAAAGCTAATGCAGGAAGCACATATCTCCAGCTACTGTATCACTGAGACAAAATATTTTTAGTTTCATCACAAATTTCACTTGCTGAATCTTCACTATAATACAGAAAATAAACTTATGTGCAAGAAAACACATTGAAAAGTGAAAGATGATTTCCTCCATTATGTACAATGCATTCTTTAGAAACATTTTATTATCTTAGAAGGCATGCTTAACACAACATAGACCCATGCTGCTCTAGAAACTTCTTCAGCTTTCTTTACAATGCAGCAATAATCATTCCTTCAATGCTCATTGCTGGGGCATTTCACTGGAAAGCCATCCCTAAATCCCCCACCATTCCCCATTTCTCTCTCCCAACCAAAACTTTCCTGCAACACTTTGAAGCAAACCTTTATTTGCCTTTCCTAACCCTCATATCATGTATTAATGTCTATTCCTTTGATCTTTTTACTGTACTTGTTCAGTATGTTTTCGGCCCTTCTCAACCAGGAGATACTATGAATTCTGTTTGTATACAACGTCATTACAAATAATACACCTAGGAATTCTTTATCCCCATTGTTTACATCACATATACTTTGAAATATAAACATGTTTAAAACACTTCATCCACAAAAAAGTGATACTGCTTGCATGCATTGCAATTTGGTTTTCATCACTGAAAGGTATTACAAGTGAAAAATTCACAGACACGTTTACATCTACCAAGCACTCACACAAACTATTACTAAACACCAAGATCATAATTAAGTTCCAGCTACTTTTCTAGATTAAAACAGTGGGATTTTTTTGTATCTACCACTTTGAGTATTCAATATCACTTGGGAAGGGCAGGGAAAGAGAAATTTGCACACCAACAATAACTTGAATTTACATGTATAGCCTTCAAAGTGGAAAGACATTCTAAGGAACTTCACAAGAGCAAATAAATACAGAGATATTAAGACAAAGACAAGAACAAGACATAAGATGTAGAACATGACCCTTAGATGATAAAGGTATTTCTGCCAATGGTGGGGCAAATGATTTTGAAGCTTCACAAGATGCCAGAATAAGAAGAGAGTTCTGAGATGGAGGTAGGGATGGAAGAGGTTACAGATACAGGAAGTAGCAATGTCATTGAGGAGTAGAATTTTAATATCTAGGCCATTGTAGATTGAAAAGCACAGTGACAGGAAGATAGTTTGTACAGCAGGTGTTTAGATACATAAGGAACATGGAAGGGGGAAATGGAAAGGATAGTTGAGTATGCATATCAGTGAAAGACCCCACATTTTGTCCCCACCTAACTGACCTTATGGATCTTGTTTCTTTGCTGGTGGTATAGTAAATAACTGTCTCAAACTGCCATGTTCTGGATGTCATCATCTCATTACTACCATTGGGGAGGAGGTACAGGAGCCTGAAGACCCACACTCAACATTTTAGGAACAGCTTCTTCCTCTGCACTATCAGGTTCCTGAACGGTCCATGAACCCACGAACACTACCTCATTATTCCCCTTTTGCATTACTTATGTATTTATTTTTTGGTAACATAGTAATTTTTATGTCTTGCACTGTACTGCTGCTGTAAAACAACAAAGTTCATGACATATGTCAGTGAAAATAAACCTGATTCTGATTCTGAATATTCTAAGCTTTACTTTGTATCTTCTAATCAAGTCAACCAAAACCTTTCCAGTCTTCAGCCCAACATATTCCAGGAGTAGGGGTATTCAGAACCTGAATGAAAATTTATCTAAGGAATGATGTCATAAAGCTCTGTTTCCAGCTTTATGGAGGTAGAGAAGAATCCTGAGAGCATGTATTTCATGTGGCTCCCAATTAATGAGAGCTTTATTCTTAGAAAGAGCTGAGAGCACTTCGTAAAAGCAAATTGTGCAATCAACCCTCTGCAGTCTAATTGCAGGTGACAAAGTACAGACAGACAAATCTTTCATGGATTTTGAGATAATGCTTCCTCATAAACTACAACTTATTATTAAGAAAGCATTTAAAAATATTTTAAAAACTGAAATTAATAAATTGTATAATTTTGAGCTCTACCTTCTTTTCCTATTGCTGAAATAATATAATCCAATAATATGTTGTGTAGAAATAACTTGCAAAAATGTGATAAGTTTTTTGAGGAATAAAGAAGGCATTATTTATGGCTGTGTCACTTTTAATACATTGTGTTGGGACAGCTCCATGTAGTCAGTCTTTCTAAGCTGCAATAGGATGCTACGCAATTCAGAACTTGATGACCTGGTGGCTTTAGAGTTTTCATTGGATTTATGATCAAAATTTTGAACAAGATGTAATTATGGAGAGTTTATTTACAAGATATGCATATTTTTCAATGGACAATATGAGGTATCTTATTTGTGAAATGGAGGAAATAAACCCAGAATACAATTTTAAATGAAAATTTAAAATTTTAAACAGGAGGTATTATTTCAAATTACGGAAGGTAGACTTGAAAAGTGTATTCGGAAAAATTGTTTTGATAAGGAATCGCAGGAAGCACAGGGAATTTTAAAATGCAGCCAGATGTGACTAAGCAAGACACATTAGAGGGATGAGCTTTGCTGGGAGATTCAGGGTTACTAGATGGACGGGTTTCACAGAGATAGGTGACAGGCTACCTGAAAAATAGGCCATCTTGGAAGCATTGAAATAAGGAGCTTGACTTAATCTATGGTAAAAGGGTTTTAATTTTTTATTTACCTATTTAAAATGCTGTTACTTGTGTTTTGGTTGTTCCTTCGTGAACTAGAAAAATTGAACTCTCTTGGAATCCCCAGAAATTTGTAGTTTGATCCGATGTACGTGTACATACATGGGTTCTCGGTGCAGAGGAGCAATAATTCATAAGGCATTTACTTTAGTAAAAAAATCAGTTCTGGCATTTTACAAAGCAGTTAGTGAGTAGCAGTATTTATTAGCTACAGATCAAGACAAATTAATGCAAATGAATTGGAAAAGCCAATATTACATGTTTGAGATCACATGCAATGTTCTCCATGGATTACTTTGTAAATGTTTTTGAGCAGACTTATTTTGAGTAACCAAAGATCCAGATCCATAATGACATTAATTTGACCACAAAACAAGAACACATATTGATCACAGGACAGGGTGTTGTAAATATATAAGCGCACATAGTCTGTTAGGCAGAGAGTTTAAATGGGACAGAACTAGACTGCTGTAGTTGGATCTTTGACTCATGTTCCTTTGCACTTTCTATGCTGAGAGAATGGAAATACACCTGTGGTGTTAGTGCTAGTTTTGATTGCTCAAAGAAAGAGGGTGGAGTGGCGGTGGGGGTGGAGGCTTGGGGCAATGGGAGCTATGAAAGATTATGGTTGAAGCTGTAGTGAAAGGGAGAGCAATTTATAACAGTTGGTACAAAGAGGAGAGAATGTAGACAGATTGAATTTAAGTTAGAAGAAGAATTAATGTGAAATATTATGAAAGAGAGCAAAAAGATAAAACAAGCATTATGTTGCAGTTGCAATGATCAAAGTGTTTGGTGGCTGTGACAAACTATGACTGTACTCTGCACTCCATGGGAGCATGGCCCCACATTGCAAATACAACACTACAGAATTAACTGTTTTAAAGCAGACGTGGAAAGTGTTCAATGTAATGTTAGACAATGAGAGACTCTAGCTGGAATGGAGGGACATGTAGCTGCAGTTTCAGCTAAGTTTTTTTTCTCATCTCAATTCACCTGAGATTGGTCAAACAAGAGCAAAAGATTGAGGACTTCAAGCATAAGGTATGCGCAGTGCAAATTAACTTTCCACAATCTTTTTTGGTATTTACAAAAAACATTGTGCAGGTGACTGGCTTTGCCCACAAAATTGGCCATGCTCCCAGATCAAATCCTCCTAGGGGTGCAAGTACATAGTTTCCTGAAAATGGCAACACAATTAGATAGGGTGGTGAAAAAAGCATCTGACAAGCTTGCCTTCATTGGCTGTGGCATTGAGTACAAGAATTGGGATGTTACAGTTGTACAAAACTTTGGTTAGACTGCTCTTGGAGTATTCTGTGCATTTCTGATCGCCACACGACAGAAAAGATGTGATTAAGCTCAAGAGGGTGCAGAAAAGATTCACGAGGATGTTACTGGGACTGGAGAGCTTGAGTTATAAGGAGAGTTTGAACAGGCTGGGACTGTTTTCCCTGGAGTAAAGGAGGCTGAGGGATGACTATATAGAGATGTATAAAATTATGAACAGCATAGATAGGGTAGATTGTCACCGTCTTTTTCCCTGGGCAGGGGAGGCTAAAACTAGACGGCATAGGTTTAAGGTGAGAGGGAAGAGATTCAAAGGGGATCTGAGGAGCAAGCTGTTCACACAGAAGGTGGTGGGTCTATGGAACGAGCTGCTGGGGGGTGGTAGATGCAGGTACAATTACAACATTTAAAACACATTTGGACAGGTCCATGGATAGGAATGGTTTTGAGGGACATGGGCCAAACACAGGCAAATTCTATTAGCTATAAAATGCTTCTGGTCAGCATGGATGAATTGGACCAAAGGTATAACTCTATGACTTTATCAATAAGCAGGAGAAAGGGAAAAAGTTTACAATATTACATAAGAATCAAGAAGATCGGCACAACATCGTGGGTTGACACAACATCGTGGGCCGAAGGACCTGTGCTGTGCTGTAATGTTCTATGTTAAGATTATTGGACCTAGGACACTGCCCAAGGAAGCCCAAGGGTGATGTCCAGGGATCAGTAATTGTCACCATCATCTTTCATGCTCGTGGAGTGTTCACCTCTTGATTTCTATTGTCCTCAAATGTATTTGTATACATTAGTGCAGCACTCTCTCAAATGCTGTCTTGGTGCTAAGGGCAGTCACTCTCACTTCACTGCTGCAATTCAGCCCTATCGCTGAACCTCAACTGAGCAACAATAAGAAGGACATTGGAGAGTAATTGTTGATAGGGCAGTAATTGACTGGATAGATTTGCCTTGCCCTTTGTGATTAGGCCATTACCAAGTGGCTACCAGGTTGTCATTAAAAACCCATCTGCTTCACCAATGCATAATGGAGTACCCTGGCTCCATCTGCCCTAAATGTGATTACAGACTTATGTAATTTACTCTTAACTACTTTCTGAAATAGACTAGTAAGCCACTCAGTCTCAAACTGCTGCGAAAATGTTAAGAATTAATCTGCATGGAACACTTTGCATCCACCCAGGCATCAGACACAACAAAGGCTGACCAACCTTGTAATAGCCTACTGCCTCCTGGTGCATTCTGCTTTTGAAACAAGGAGAGGTAGGTGGAAGTCCACGAAGCTCTATTAATTTTCATAAACTACGGGAGATTCCCAGCCGACCTATAGAATTTGCAGCTTGTAGATCTGCTTGTGTTTGAGCAAGGCCTCAAATGAATGAATTTCTTTAAATCAGGAAATTGTACTGATAATGAAATATGCATGAATCTAGTCGTGATATAAATTAATACTCATTAATGTATTTTTTTGCCTGGCAGGGCTTACTTTGTTTAGTGTGATGGAAAAACCTTCTTAATAATAGTTCTGATCTGTATATCATTGCTTTACAATTAAACTTTGTGATCACTTTCATTTATTCTATTGTCCAGCTCTTCAAGAACAAGGTTTTCACTCCGTTTACAAACATTTTTGACTGCCCAACTTGTGCTGCAGTCTTCTATTACCTCTGAGTTACTTGTTGCAGGGTCTTGCCCGATTTTATTCTGTGCTGTTAAAATGAATTTGTTAGAAATTGGCTGGGCGTAGGTCTCTCTGTGCTTGACTTTAGAAGAACATGACTGAAACCGGAAGGCAGCCTGAAAACCTCGGCGGAAGTTCTTGTTGAAATAACCGTAAATGATGGGGTTGACGCTGCTGTTGCAGAAGGCTAACCAGTGGGCAACAGGGTAAATATAGAAACTGATTATCCTGAATTTATTGTACGGGAGGTTAGTGTAGTCAGTCAACATCATCAGAGTCCAGAGTGGCAGCCACGACAAGGTGAACATCAAAGCAACGATGCCCAACATCTTGATGACTCGTCGCTTTTTTTTAGACACGGCATTGCGATTTTCTTGTTGAGTGACTTCACCAACAGGCATGCTAGTTTTAAAGAGAGTCATTCCCATCCTTGCATACATAATAACTATAAGGGATAGAGGAGCCAAGTAAATGTTGGAAAATAAAACGGTGGTGTAAATCTTTCTCATTTTCAGACTTGGCCATGCCTCAAAACACTGATAGCAAGGATACGTATTCTTGCTGCTATGGATGACCCTTATGTTGTCAGGCAGTTTGGTCACCTTCAGCATGATTGCAGAAGGGCACATTATTGAGACAGCAAGAACCCATATTACAGCGATGATGATGGTTGCAACAGTCATGTTCAGTCTTTGTTTGAAAGGATAAACAATGCATCTGAACCTGCAAAAGAATCATACAAAGTAAATACTTGCTTAATTTTCAAATAATTTCCACAATTTATACAGTTGTGGTACATACTTTCACAGAAATATGGAATGTATTAGATTAGCAAAGCAACTTCTTGGGTGACTGCTGAATTCCCAATAAAGGTGAAGGACTGCAATTTCTCTATTCTCAATTTCTAAGGAATTGAGGTAGAACATTGTTTTATCCTTGAATTTTTGCAGAAGCATGTCTTAATTCTAATACTTTGGGAGGTGAAGAGAAACTGGGCAAAAGTCTACATCTGCAGATGTTACACTGTCAAACGTTAATGTACAGCTGTGGAGCTTGTTGAAATTTTGAATGGGCAATTGTTTTGACATCCTTGCAAAAGTAATTGTACTGGCAGAGGGAAGTGGTTACCTGCAGGCTACGTAGGCTGAGAGATTAGAGAACTTTCTGCTGGTATTTTATCAATGTATGTAAAATGCTGAACTTTAGTCACACACTTCCTGTCTGTTGAAATATTTACCCATACTTTTACCAACACCCAAACATGTTTTCATTCGCTTTTCCCAATTACCAGATACATTGTAGAGGTTTGCATTCTTGCCTCTTGAGTCAAAATGTTTGATGTTCATCCCATTCCAGAGACTTGAGCACATCAAATTAGGCTGACACAGCAGCGATTAGGGAGTGCTCCTCTATCAGATGTGCCACTTTCAGAGGAGACTTGATACTGAAACTCAGTCTGCTCTTCTACTTAGAGAGAAAAAGTTTCTCGGAATGGAGGCCGGTGACTAGTGGTGTGCCACAAGGGTCAGTATTAGGACCCTTGTTATTCATTATTTACATAAATGATTTAGATGTGAATGCACAAGGCTGGATCAGTAAGTTTGTGGATGACATGAAATTAGGAGGTGTTGTTGATAGTGAAGAAGGTTATCATAGAGTACAGGGGGATCTTGAGGTTAGCGTAACGCTATTACAGTGCCAGCGACCCAGGTTCAATTCCGGCCATTGTCTGTAAGGAGTTTGTATGTTCTCCCCGTGTCTGCATGGGTTTCCTCTGGGTGCTCTGTTTTCCTCCCACATTCCGAAGACGTACGGGTTAGGAAGTTGTGGGCATGCTATGTTGGCTCCGGAAGTGTGACCACACTTGTGGGCTGCCCCCAAAACACTCAACGCAAAAGATGCATTTCACTGTGTGTTTCGATGTACATGTGACTAAAAGAGGTACCTTATATCTTATAAGTGGGCCAAGGAGTGGCAAATGGATTTCAATACAGATATGTGTGAGGTGTTGCATTTTGGAAAGTCAAACTAGTGTAGGACTTGAACTATGAATAGTAGGGCACTAGGGAGTGTAATGGAACAAAGGAACCTAGGAGTATTGGTATTGTTTTATTATTGTCACTTGTACCGAAGTACAGTGAAAAACTTGTCTTGCATACCGATCGTACAGGTCAATTCATTACACAGCACAGTTACATTGAGTCAGTACAGAGTGCATTGATGTAGTACAGGTAAAAACAATAACAGTACAGAGTAAAGTGTCACAGCTACAGAGAAAGTGCAGTGCAATAACGTGCGATGTCACAACAAGGTAGATCGTGAGGTCATAGTCCATCTCATTGTATAAGGGAGCCGTTCAATAGTCTTATCACAGTGGGGTAGAAGCTGTCCTTAAGTCTGGTGGTACGTGCCCTCAGGCTCCCCTATCTTAATGGTGTCACGGGTGGATGGAGAGGTGAAAAGGGTGTTTAGCATGCTGGCCTTCATCAGTCAGGGCATTGAGAATAGGAGTTGGGACATTATGTTGCCGTTGTATAAGTTGTTGGTGAAGCTGGGCTTGGAGTACTGTGTACAGTTTTGGTCACCCTGTTATAGGAAAGACGTGGTTAAACTGGAAAGAGTGCAGAAAAGATTTACAAGGATGTTGCCAGGACTAGAGGTCCTGTTACAGGGAGAGGTTGGCCAGGCTAGGTCTTTATTCCTTGGAATGTAGGAAAATCAATGTTTAAAATTATGAGAGGCATAGATAAGGTGGACGGTAACAGTGTTTTCCCCAGAGTAGAGGAGGTCAAAACTAGGGGGCACAGATTTAGGGTGAGAGGGGAAAGATTTAAAAGGGACAGGGGCATCTTTTTCACACAGAGGGTGGTGAGTATATGGAACGAGCTGCCAGAGGAAGTGGTTGAGGCACGTACAATATTATCAGTTAAGAAACACTTGGGATAGGTACATGGAGGGTTGAGGCTTGGAAGGATATGGGCCGAACGCAGGAGTTTGGGACTAATTGGATGGGCACCATGGTTGTCATGGACTCATTGGGCCAAAGGGCCTGTATCCGTGTTGTACTGCTCTGTGACTCTATGACCCTCAAACAACACTGCAGAAATACAGCACCATTCATGTCAAGGGGGTATTTTATCACAGTTGAACACAATCGATAAAAGTTATTTTCTGATTTGTGCATACAAGAACATTTGAAATAAGAATTAGGAGCAGGAGTAGGCCATCTAGCCTCTTCTGCATGCTCCACCATTCAACAAGATCAATGTAAAATTTTCCTGCAGAGTCTCGATATTCCTTGATTCCCTTAATATCCGGAAATCTATCAATTTCCATTTTGAATAATCTCAATGACTGAGTCTCCATGGGCCTTAGAATAGAGAATTCCAAAGAAGATAGGGAAGCTGTGGAGCAAGATTTACTGGAATGGTGAATAGGGATGATGATGGATTGGGGAAACCAGAGATATTATTCTTGAGTATCTGCAGATGGTTTGATTCAGGATACAGATTCAAAGTGAAGGTCAAAAGCACTGTAAGGATATCAGAAAAATAACTTTGTTTTATGCAAGGATGATCTGGAATTACCACCCGTAAAAGTGCTGGAAATAGTCAAACAGAACTTTCAAATGGATCTCAATGAGCACTTGTGGGAAGTGGTATTGAACACAATGGGCCAAGTAACCTCCTTCTGTGCTATAACAATTCCATAATTCTAAGGTTATTTATTTATCACTGACAATGTTAATCAACTGATTGGTCACTACATCATTAATACTCCAAGGTCAATTTGAGATGACATACACTGAGAGTGACTTTTCTCTGATCTAATTTAGCCAGAGAATGGTATGTTTGTAACATTGACTTTGAGTTGTTGGCAGATAAAATTTAACTCAGACAAGTATGAAGAGATGCATTTTGGGAAATTAAACAAGACTAGGGCAGTGAATGGCAGGGCCCTGGGGAGTGTTGTTGAACAGGGAGAAATAGAGGAGCAAGTACATAGTTTGTAGTACATAGTGGAATTCTGTTCACTTCCCCAGGTGATACCAGTTCCACTGACATTTAAATAGGTTGGCACTATCCACAATAAAATAGCTCACTTGATCTGTACCCAGTTTGCAGCCCAACATTTTTATTCCCTCCTCCACTGACACACCAAGGCTGCAGCCTGTACCAAGCTACAAAGGCACCACAACAATTGTCAAGGCTTTTTTGACAGTACTTTCTGAACTTACAACATCTATCACCAAGAAGAACAAGGCATCAGGTGCATGGGAACTCTGCCACGTCTCACACCATCCTGATATGTTCCTGGGTCTCATGTCTGTGGGTCTCAATCCTGGAACTCCCTGATCAGATACATTTAGGAGTAGCTTCTTCAGTCGGGCCATAGCAGTTCAAGAAGGTTCTCACCTTCCTGAGTAATTCCGTGACTTTTTTCATTGCGTTTGGCAGATGTAGAGGAAACGTGTGTATTGTTCCAATTCATAAAGCCACTGAAACTCTGCTAAATAAGTCTGACTTTTGTTGGTTTTTGACAAGACATCAAATCCAGTGATGTCTTATCTGCAGAGTTTCACTTTAACACCACCATATAATTACTGTATTGACGTAAAACTGTTTATGTGCTCAAACCATCACTAAACATCTGCAGTGACTTTTATCTCTGCATGCTGCCACTGATTCATGTATTTCTCTGCGAAAAGCTCTGCTAATAATTTGATGGTAAAAGATAATCATTTCCAATGAAGTCATCCAAAGGGAACCTGAAATACTTTCAGATGTGATGAGTGCTTATCACATGCCAAAACACATTATGGATGTTGATAATCGAGAATTGTGAAGACTTGAGCATGTCTTGTACATTGTCATTCTCAATAGTTAATAGACAATTATCCTCCTGATTACAGCACTGTCTATAATTTGAATCTATGCAGATGTAGAATGAACCATTCTTTTTGGAAATGACAATCAATGAACTAATTCATAAGGCTGTAATTGCAGGAGCAATGTGTTCTGCCTGACCAGACCATGCAGAATTTCTTCCAGTTTATGTCTTAAAATGATGCAGGACCTTCTGAATGGTTCGAGGACATAGAACAGTACAGCACTGGGCAGGTCATTCGGCTCACGATGTTGTGCCGATCTTGATGTCGATTTATACTAAATATCCTCCTTCTGTTTATCATCCCTATTCCTCCATTCCTTTTATATTCATGCATCTATCTAAAAGCCTCTTAAACTCCACCAAACTGTCTGATTCCGCTACTACCCTGGTAACCCATTCCAGGCACCTACCTGTACAAGACATGCTCAAGACATCTGCACAAGACATGCTCATGTTGCCTTTAAACTTCCCCCCTCTAACCTTAAAAGCATGTCCACTGGTTTTTGACATTTCTATTTTGGGGAACAGATCCTTGACCCTATCTATGCCTCTCATAATTTTAAAAACCTCTGTCAAGTCTCCCTTCAGCCTCTGATGCTCTACGGAGAACAACCCAAGTTTGTCCAACCTGTCCTTGTAGCTCATGCACTCTAATTCAGGCAGCATCCTGGTAAACCTCTTCTGCATCCTTTCCACAATCTTCAAATCCTTCCTATAATGGGGTGACCAGAACTACACACAGTACTCTGTGCGGTTTGACTTAGGATTTATATACCTGCAGCATGACTTCCTTACTCCTATACTCAACACCCCGACCAATGATGGCAAGCATTCCATATGCCTTCTTTACCACGTTATCCACTTACATCGATACTTTCAGTGAACGATAGACCTGGGCCCCAAGAGCCCTCTGTACCTCAATGCTATTAAGAGGCCTACCATTAACTGTATACTTTCCCTTTTCATTTGACCTCCCAAAGTGCAACACCTCACACTTGCCCAGATTAAACTCAACCTTCCACTTCTCCACCCATATCTGTAACTGATCTATGTCCCTCTGTATTCTTTGAAAGTCCTTTATACTATCCACAACTCCACCAATCTTGGTGTCCTCTGCAAACTTGCGATTCCACCCATCTACATTTTCATCCAAATCATTGATATATATCACAAACAACAGAGGTCCTAGCACCGATCCTTGTGGAATACCACTGGTCACGGACCTCCGGCCAGAATAACAGCCTTCGACCCCGACACTTCTATGGGTAAACCAGTTCCGAATCCAAACTTGCAATTCACCCAGGATCCCATGCAGCTTTATCACCTTAATCAACCTACCTTATCAAATGCCTTCCTAAAGTCCATGTGGATAATGTCCACTGCCTTCCCTCATCAAGCACCTTTGTTACCTCAAGAAACTCAATCAAGTTTGTAAGGCATGACCTGCCCTCCACAAAGCCACACTGACTGTCCCAAAGCAGGCCATGCCTTTCCGAATATGCATAAATCCTATCCCTCAGTATCCTCTCCAATAGCTTTCCGACCACTGACATGAGCCTCACTGGTCTATAATTACCTGGATTATCCGTATTTCCCTTCTTGAACAAAAGCACAGTATTTACTACTCTCCAGTCCTCTGGGACCTTGCCTGTTGCTAGTGAGGGCACAAAGATCCTTGTCAAAGCCCCAGCAATCTCCTCACTTGCTTCTTTCAATATTCTGGGATACATGTCATCGGGCCCTGGGGACTAATCCACCTTAATGCGTTTCAGAAGACCCAGCACCACTTCCTCCTTAGTCTCAAAATATCCCAGCACATCAGCATGCCCCACTCTGTTTTCACTATCCTCCAATTTCTTCTTGGTAAATACTGATGTAAAGTACTCATTTAGTACCTCAGCCGCTTGTTCTGACTCCAAGCACAAATTCCCTTTTTTATCCTTGGTGGTCCTACCCCCTCCTTAGTTATCTTCTTTTTCTTAATATAAGTAAAAATGCCTTGGAATTCTCCTTGATCCTGCTTGCCAAGGAGGTTTCACGGCCTCTTTTGGCCTTCCTAATCGCCTGCTTGAGCACTTTCCTGCTGTCTTTATATTCGACGAGGGCCCAGTCTGATATTAACTTCCTAAACCTTACATATACTTCCTTTTTATTCCTGACTACATTTAAAACCTCTTGGGTCATCCAAGGTTCCCTTACCTTACCATCCTTGTCCTTGCTCCTTACTGGAACATGCTGATCCTGAACTTTGATCAGCTGGTCTTTAAACAATTCTCACATGTCAGATGTGGACTTGCCTGACAGCAGCTGATCCCAATCCACGCCCCTTGGCTCCTGTCTTATCCTGCTGTAATTTGCCCTCCCCCAGTTAAGTTTCTTCCAGTAAGATCCAATTTTATCCTTACTCATAACTATCTTAAAACAATGAGTTGTGGTCATTATTCCCAAAATGTTCACCCACTATCAGGTCTGTCACCTGGCCTGGCTCATTTCCCAAAACTAGGTCCAGTATGTTCTCTCCTCTAGTTGGACTCTCCACATAACTGTTTTAAGAACCCCTCTTGGAAGAAATCCTGCTCCATCTAAGCTTCTTGTATTAAGGAGGTACCAGTCAATACTGGGGAAGTTGAAGTCCCCCACCATGACAACCAAGCACCATTCCGTAATCTGTCTACATATCTGTTCCTCCACCTCTTGGTGGCTATTGGGAGGCCTATAAGTATAATCCCATCAATGTAATCGCACCTATCCTATTTCTGAGCTCCACCCAAATTGCTTCTGTGGATATGTCCTCTGAGTATGGCTGTGACATTCTCCCTTATCAGTAGAGCAACCCCTCCACCTCTTTAACTCCCCTCTCTATCATGTCTAACACAACAAAACCCAGGAACGTTCAGCAGCTAGTCTTGTTCCTCACACATCCAGGTCTCTATAATGTCAACAACCTCATAATTCCATGTACTGATCCAGTTCATCCTCCTCACCCAAAATACTCCTAGCATTGACATAAACAGATTTCAGCCCATCAGTCCCACCATGTTTATTAGCCTGTCCCTTGCTGTCCTTTCAATCTTACTTGTCACACAATCTTTCTTGCTCTCAACCCTACTGCCTGTTGCCCTGCTGCTGTGGTTCCCATCCCCCTGTCACTCCAGTTTAAACCCTCCCGAGTAGCACAGGCAAAGCACCCAATGAGGATATTAGTTCCCCTCCAGTTCAGATTCTACTGCCTTGTCAAGTGCGATTTGATATTTACTCTCAAATAATCCAACCCATTACTTAATAATCTAAGATGTTTCAGCATTAAACATTTCTTAGTTAGTACCCTGAAGTCATCGATTGTGTTAACTGTTACCCCAATAAATGGGACTCAATTAATTTTATCATTATTGGACCCATACTCTCACAGGTTTTTTAACCTGGTGTAGAGCCTTTGATTGTGCTCTTGGTGACATTACAATCTAATTTACACTTGCACTCACTACATCAGATCAGGATTCAGATGTTTTCTCTAATGGAAGGGTGGTATTATAAGCTATGATCACAGAATTTCAACCTCTGGTTACAAATCTCTCATTGCTTTTAGACATGAATTAAGCATTATAATGTTACATACTGAACCTATTTTTATTTGAATTCTCAAGTAGTCATCATACTCCAAATTAGGTACAACAGACACCAAGTCATCCAAATCAACAGCACTGATCTCATGGACCACAGATGTTACTTTTCTTCTTGGTTCTTTGTTTATTACTTTAGCTATATGTTTATGTGCCAATGATTATTTCTCACAATATTTCATCCTGAAATGGCCGACTTTTTGGCATTTTCGGATAGTTTCCCATAATTATAGAAACATAGAAAAACTACAGCACAATACACGCCCTTCAGCCCACAAAGTTGTGCCGAACATGTCCCTACCTTAGAAATTACTAGGCTTACCCATAGCCCTCTATTTTTCTAAGCTCCATGTACCTATCCAGAAGTCTTTTAAAAGACCCTATTGTACCCACTTCCACCAATGTTGCTGGCAGCCCATTCCACGCACTCACCACTCTCTGATTAAAAAACTTACCCCTGACATCTGCTCTGTACCTACTCCCCAGCACCTTAAACCTGTGTCCTCTTGTGGCAACCATTTCAGCACTGGGAAAATGCCTCTGACTATCCACACGATCAATGGCTCTCATCATCTTATATACCTCTATCAGGTCACCTCTCATCCTCCGTCGATCCAAGGAGAAAAAGCCGAGTTCACTCAACCTGTTTCCATAAGGCATGCTCCCCAATCCAGGCAACATCCTTGTAAATTGCCTCAGCACCCTTTCTATGGCTTCCACATCCTTCCTATAGTGAGACGACCAGAACTGAGCACAGTACTCCAAGTGGTGTCTGACCAGGGTCTATATAGCTGCAACATGAATTGACCTGTATGATCGGTTTGCAAGACAAGTTTTTCACTGTACCTCGGTACAAGTGACAATAATAAACCAATACCAATACCAACATTACCTCTCGGCTCCTAAATTCAACTCCATGATTGATGAAGGACAATACACAGTATGCCTTCTTAACCACAGAGCCAAATTGTGCAGCTGCTTTGAGCGTCCTATGGACTCGGACCCCAAGATCCCCCTGATCCTCCACACTGCTAAGAGTCTTACCATTAATTCTATATTCTGCCATCATATTTGACCTACCAAAATGAACCACTTTACACTTATCTAGGTTGAACTCCATCTTCCACTTCTCAGCCCAGTTTTGCATCCTATCTATGTCCTGCTGTAACCTCTGTCAGCCCTCTATACTATCCACAACACCTCCAACCTTTGTGTCATCTGCAAACTTACTAACCCATCCCTCCACTTCCTCATCCAGGTCATTAATAAAAATCACGAAGAGTAAGGGTCCCAGTACAGATCCCTGAGGTACACCACTGGTCACCGACCTCCATGCAGAATATGACCCAACAACAACCAATCTTTGCCATCTGCGGGCAAGCCGGTTCTGGATCCACAAAGCAATGTCTCCTTAGATCCCATGCCTTCTTACTTTCTCAATAAGCCTTGTATGGGGTACCTTATCAAATGCCTTGCTGAAATCCATATACACTACATCCACTGCTCTCCCTTCATCGATGTGTTTAGTCACATCCTCAAAAAATTCATTCAAGCCCGTAAGGCAGGACCTGCCCTTGACAAAGCCATGCTGATTATCCCTAATCATATTATACCTCTTCAAATGTTCATAAATCCTGCCTCTCAGCATCTTCTCCATCAACTTTACAACCACTGAAGTAAGACTCACTGGTCTATAATTTCCTGGGCTATCTCTACTCCCTTTCTTGAATAAAGGAACAACATCCACAACCCTCCAATCCTCCAGAACCTCTCCTGTCTTCATGGATGATGCTAAGATCATCTCCAGAGGCTCAGCAATATCCTCCCTCACCTCCCACAGTAGCCTGGGGTACATCTCATCCAGTCCCAGCGACTTATCCAACTTGATGCTTTCCAAAAGCTCCAGCACATCTTCTTTCTTAATATCTACATGCTCAAGCTTTTCAGTCTGCTGCAAGTCATCACTACAATCATCAAGATCCTTTTCCATAGTGAATACTGAAGTAAAGTATTCATTAAGTACCTCTGCTATTTCCTCCGGATCCATACACACTTTCCCGCTGTTACACTTGATTGGTCCTATTCTTTCACGTCTTATCCTCTTGCTCTTCACATACTTGTAGAATGCCTTGGGGTTTTCCTTAATCGTGCCTGCCAAGGCCTTCTCATGTCCCCTTCTGGCTCTCCTAATTTCCTTCTTAAGCTCCTTCCTGTTAGCCTTATAATCTTCCAGATCTCTAACATTACCTTGCTCTCTGAACCTTCTGTAAGCTTTTCTTTTCTTCTTGACTAGATTAACTACAGCCTTTGTACACCACGGTTCCTGTACCCTATCATAACTTCCCTGTCTCATTGGAATGTACCTATGCAGAACTTCACAGCATTTGCCACATTTCTTCCGTACATTTTCCTGAGAACATCTGTTCCCAATTTAAGCTTCCAATTTCCTGCCTGAGAGCCTCATAATTCCCCTTACTCCAATTAACCACTTTTCTAACTTGTCTGTTCCTATCTCTCTCCAATGCTATTGTAAAGGAGATAGAATTGTGATCACTATCTCCAAAATGCTCTCCCACTGAGAGATCTGACACTTGATCAGGTTCACTTCCCAATACCAAATCAAGCACAGCCTCTCCTCCTGTAGGCTTATCTACATATTGTGTCAAGAAACCTTCCTGAACACACCTAACACATCTAAACCCCTTGCTCGAGGGAGATGCCAATTGACATTTAGGAAATTAAAATCTCCTATCATGACAACTCTGTTATTATCACACCTCTCCAGGATCTGTTTCCCAATCTGCTCCTCAATATCCCTGTTACTATTGGGTGGCCTATAAAAAACACCCAGTGAAGTTATTGATCCCTTCCTGTTCCTAACCTCCACCGACAGAGACTCCGTTGACAATCCCTCCATGATGTCCACCTTTTCTGCAGCTGTGACACTATCTCTGATCAACAGTGCCACTCCCCCACCTCTTTTGCCTCCCACCCTGTCCTTTCTGAAACATCTAAAGCCCAGCACTTGAAGTAACCATTCCAGTCCCTGAGCCATCCAAGTCTCTGTAATGGCCACCACATCATAGCTCCAAAGTACTGATCAACGCTCTAAGGTCATCTGCTTTGTTCACAATACTACTTGTGTTAAAATAGACACATCTCAAACCGTCGGTCTGAGCGCGTCCCCTCTCAATCACCTGCCTATCCTCCCTCTCGCACTGTCTACAAGCTTTCCCTATTTGAAAGCCAACCGCCTCTTCCCCAGTCTCTTGAGTTCGGTTTCCACCCCCAACAATTCTAGTTTAAACTCTCCCCAGTAGCCTTAGCAAACATCTCCGCCAGCATATTGGTCCCACCGGGATTCAAGCGCAACCCGTCCTTTTTGTACAGGCCATACCTGCTCCAAAAGAAGTCCCAATGATCCAGAAATCTGAATCTTTGCCCCCTGCTCCAATCCTTCAGCCACACATTTAACCTCCACCTCATTCTATTCCTATACTTTTTATTCTATACTTCTATACTCTAAATTCTTGCACTTTTGTTTCTTTTGGACTCTTTAGCTTTATCCTCAGGATGACACAATGACTCCTCTGGCCTTTCCTGACATAAGAATCAGACTCATGTCATGCCCCCCTAAACTTATTGATGATTCTGAATTGCTCTGTTATGATCTCAGATAAGTGACATATCCATCTTCGACAATGTGAAAGTAGTCTCTGAGAGCAGTCTATATTACAACCTTGAATTCATAGCAGCAAACAAAAGTCAGCCTTGGCACTTATCTTTCAGAGTTATGGAGTCAAATCTGCATCCTTTGATAAGTCTTTGTATCCTGCATTCTCCTTTTGAATTACGCTTCTCAAAAACAGTGATCTTATGCTATTGACAATACTGAGAGAGCTTTGTCCACAGCAGCTCATTCTCCTCACCTTCTCCTACCATGGGCCAATTTGACCACATAGAAGAAAGTCATGAGCTTCCTCCCTGATTAGTGAGACAAATGTGCTAAATTTTGTTAAAGCTCCATTATAAGTGAATAATATTTTAAATACATGGTGTCATGACAACAACCTTTCCCTCAATGTCAGCAAGACAAAAGAACTGGTCATTGTCTTCAGGAAAGGGGGCGGTGTACATGCACCTGTCTACATCAATGGTGCTGAGGTCGAGAGGGCTGAGAGCTTCAAGTTCCTAGGAGTGAACATCACCAATAGCCTGTCCTGGTCCAATCACGTGGACGCCACGGCCAAGAAAACTCACCAGCGCCTCTGCTTCCTCAGGAGGCTAAAGAAATTTGGCATGTCTCCTTTGACACTCACCAACTTTTATCGATGCACAACAGAAAGCATCCAATCTCGATGGATCACGGCTTGGTATGGAAACTGCTCTGCCCGGGACTGCCAGAAACTGCAGAGAGTTGTGGACACAGCTGAGCACATCACACATACCAGCCTCCCCTCCATGGACTCTTGTCTATACCTCTTGCTGCTTTGGTGAAGCAGCCAGCATAATTAAAGACCCCACCCACCCCAACATTCTCTCTTCTCCCCTCTCACATCAGGCAGCAGATACAGGAGCTTGAGGGCAAATACCACCAGGCTCAAGGACAGCTTCTTTCCCTCTGTGATAAGACTATTGAATGTTCCCTTATATGATGAGATGGGCTCTTGACCTCATAATCTACCTTGTTATGACCTTGCAAAGACCAAAAAGAATGCTATGAAGTTTAAAATTGGGTTCACCTGGAGTCAAGCATTTTTACACAAATCACACAATGCTTTAGTGTTCTTTGGGAAATTTGTCTTCTTATTTTTTTGTTCCCCAAAGAATGTTATACTGTCATAAACATATAAAAGTTATCTGCAGTGAGATTTTCAACTTCACAGGTCTGAAAAATGATAGTTCTTATTTGCTCACAGAACAACCAGGCTTCACTAATCCTATTTCCTAGAAAATGCTATCTAAAGGACTAACAATCAAACTGTATTCTTTGACCTCATAGAGATCCATGACCTTCTGTAACCTCATTTTACATGTGTGTCTTGCTTATGGAGATCAGGGTTACTCTCAGCCTCCTAGCCTCAGGGTGCTTCCAGGTTGTTGCTGTGATCTTTGTTTTATTTCACAATTGCTGCACACTGATCTATTAGGGCAGTCATCCAAGCTCTGTGCTCCAAACAGAGGGGGATTTCATTTACATTTTTAAACTCTCAAAAGCAGTACAGCAGGCATGGGCATTCGCCTGGTTGGTCTATAGGGCCCCCTTGCACAAAGAACATGGCTCTCACTGTTTTTCACTACTACACACTGCTCCATCATTGAGGTATCCATCCTGCATCCAACAACAGCAACCCTTCACTTTAGCTGGAAGTGGTGTGGCCTTTGACTGCAAAGATTGCACTGTTGTGCTGGGTGCTAAGACTTTGCTATACATCTGGAGGGAACACAGTGCTAAAAAACGTAATGTCAGTTTTGGTATGTTCTGTGTACCCCACAGCCTACCTCATGAATATCATTTATGCAAGCTTTCTAAAATTGCTTCTTTTACATGAGTTTTCCAGTATTAAGGTAACCCACAATGTTCTTTTCATGACAAATAACATGCTGAGCAATTTCTAGGATTCCATGTTGTAGTCATAGAAGGGAAGTGAGATTACAGTAGCTGCAAGAGCTCCGTTTGTGAATCACACTTATTATAGGAAGAGAGAGAGTGAGTGTATGAAGGAATCAGCAGACCAGGTTAATCCCATGGTGATAGCACTGACAACTCACACATAGGGCGAATGTATGCTTCATGACATAATGCGATTTCCACAGCTGGAGGCTGTACCATACCTAAACTTGAAACTTTACAATGGAATAAAAAAGTGCAATGTAATCCTCTGTTTACCTCACAATATTGGCATCAACAATAATATGCTCTGTAGCAGGAGATTCAAGTAAGTGAGGCAATGCTTTCTTTTCAGAAGCTGCTTTCATATTGCATAGATGTGGATGTTTGAGGGTTTCTGTGTGGGTTTGAAGCCATCAGGCAGATTGGCTAAGGTCAGTGGCCAGGAACGTGGACTAGGAAAAGATCTTCCCGAAAGCGGACCCATCAATTGGTCAATTTCTAAGATGAATTGCTTGAGTCGATTTTACATTGCTAGTTTAAGAGCTTTTGCAAGTGCCTTATTGAGATGGACGTATCCCACGGAACATGATGATCTGGGTTCACTGGGCAGCTCATGAATATCATTTACTCAAGCTTTCCAAAATTGCTGCCTTCCATGTGAAGTGTGATCACAGCAGCTGTGCAAGTTTATACCTGATAAACTTAGGGATGTTTTCACTGAGAAGAAAAGGGATGAAAATGGAAATAAAAATATTCAAGCTTTCTGAACATATCTGGTCATCAGGTAAGGAAACATTTGTCCACTCCCATGATTACGTCTATTATTGATCTGCTGTTATGCTTAGTTCCCCAAGTTGCATATTTGCCGGCAATCAGGCATCCACAGAACTGCATGAACATGACCCACAGTGGCCTAAAATGCAAATTATGTTTGAAGGCTTGATATGCATCTGTGTTACATAAGAATAACCTTAAGAATATAAAAAATAGAAGTAGGAGTAAGCTGTATGGCTGTTCAAACCTGTTCTGCCATTCATCTAGAACTTGGCAAGTCTTCTACCTTGCTATAATTTTCCAGCACTATTTCCACATCCCTTGATTTCCTTATATTCCAGAAATCCATCAATCTCTTTTGAATGAACCCAATGGCAGTGTTCCGGGCCCTCTGGGGTGGAGAATTCCAAATGTTCACCACCCTCTAAATGAAGAAAATTTTCCTCATCACAGTCCTAAACAGCTTATGCTAATTTTCAGGATCCGAGCCAGCATTTATTTCTCATCTCTAGTTGCTTCTTGAGAAGATGATGGTGAGCTGCATTCTTGAAACCCTGCAGTCCTTCTGATGAAAGTATTCCCACAATGCGTCTGGGTTGGGAGTTCCAGGGTTCAGACCCAGCAATATTGAAATATTTTTCCAAGAGGAGGTGTATGACTTGAAGGGGAAGCTGTAGGTGGTGATGTTCCTATGCACCTGCTACCCTTGTCTTTCTTAGTGGTAGAGGTAGTTGTTTTGGGAGGTGCTGACAGTGAGCCTGGGTGAGTAATTGCGGTAGAGTTTTAGATGGTACACATTACAGCTACTGTGCACCCATGGTGGAGGGAGTGAATGTTTAAGGGTGGTTGATGGGGTACAAATCAACTGCTTTGTCCTGGATGGTGTTGAGCATCTTGAGACTTCAGTCATCCAGGCAAGTGGAGAAAATCCTATCATGCTCATGATGTGTGTCTTGTAGAGCCTGGAAAGGCTCTAGCATGTTAGAGGTGAGTCACTCGCAGCAGGATACCCAGCCTCTGATGTGCTCTTGTAGCCACAGTACTTACATGGCCGGTACAGTTTAGTTTCTGGTCACTGGTGCCCCTCATGATATTGATGGGGGACTTGGTGATGGTAATTTTCTGTTATTGGAGATGGTCATTGCTTAGCACTTCTATGTCATGAATGTTACCTACCATTATTAGCCCATCCCTGAATGTTGTCCAGGTCTTGCTGCATGCAGGCATGTGCTGCTTCGTCTGCTGGGGAGTTGCAATTGGAAATGATCATTGTACAATCAACATGGAAGTTCCCATTTCTGACCTTAAGATGGAAGAATTATTATTAATGAAGCAGCTGAAGGTGTTTGCGTTTAGGACACTGCCATGAGAAACACCTGAAGAGATGTCCTGGGGCGGGAATGATTGACCACATTATCTTCCTTTGTGTGAGATATAACTTCAAGCACCTGAGTTTGATGTCCATTGACTTCAGTTTTACCAGAGCTCCTTGAGGCCACACTCAATCAAATGCTGCCTTGACATCAAAGGCAGTCACTCTCAAACCTTGCTTCTTGAATTTAGCTCTTAAGTCCATGTGCAGGCCAAGGCTGTGACAAGGTCTAGAGCGATAGACCCGAGTGAAATGAAAACCAGGCATCAGTGAGTGGATTATTGGTGAGTAAGTGCCACATGATAGTGCCGTTGATGATAGCTGATGATGATTGAGAGTAGACAGATTGGGACATCATTAGCAAGATTGGATTTGTCCTGTTTTTTGTGAACAGGACATACCTTGGACACACAATGTTGGGTAGGTGCCAGTGTTGTAAATGTGCTGGAAACGTAGCTGGTTCTGGAGCACAGGACTTCAGTACTGGGATGTTGTCTGGCCCTGTAGCCTTTTTTGCATCCAGTGCTCTCAGCCATTACTTGATCTCACATGGGGTTAATTGAATTGGCTAGAGACTTGCTTCTGTGATTGTGGTGATCCCAGAAGAAAGCTGAGCTGGATCATCTATTTGTCAGTTGTGAATGCTTTAGTCTTTTCCTTTGCACTCATATGCTGGGCTCCACCATCATGGATGATGGGGATGTTTTTAGAGCTTCCTCCTCCAGTTAGATATTTAATTGTCCGCCACCATTCATGACTGTTGTGGTGAGACTACACAGAGCTTTGATCAATTTGTGGTTGTGAGGTCCCTTTGCTCTGTCTATTGCATGCTGTTTTTGCTGTTTAGTAAGGAAGTGGCCCTGTATTGCAGCTTCAATATGCTGGCATTCCATCATTTTAAGGTAGGCCTTTGATGCTCACAGCATGCCCTTCTCCACGCCTCATTACAGCAAGGTTGATCCATAATTGTAGAGGGAGGCTATGACCCCTGGTTCTAGACTCTGCAGCCAGAGGAAACATCCTCCCTGCATCAAGCCTGTCAAGTCATGTTAGAATCTTGTAAGTTTCAATGAGAACACCTGTCAGTCTTCTAAACTCTAGAGAATATAGTCCCAATCTATGCAATCTCTCCTTGTACGGCAAATCCACTGGTCCTGGAACCATCTACTGAATCTTTGCTGTACTTCCTCTATGGAAAATGTGTGGGAAGGAGGGAAAACTGTCCGCAGTTTTGAATTGTATACATTTTTGAATTTGTCCCTCTACTATCATTCCATTGGCCATAAGATGCAGCCTGTTTGCTTTGCCCATTGCCATTACCAAGACGGGACCCTCCTTCCCTCTCAAAGCAGTTTGCTTATGAACAAGCCAGCTACATGTAGCTTGCAGGATTGTCGGTGGAACTTGTGAATGAGAGATTGCAACATTGATTAGCACAGGGCAAACATATGAGGAGTAGCAAGTGATGGGGGAATAACAACAGGAACATGCCAGCAAGATGGCCATTTGGTTCAATCTACAATAGCCTGCACTCTTAGAAACCCAGCAGAAGTAATATGCTCTGTCCTCCTGATAATTCCTTTTTTCAGGAAAAGCAATGAATCCATTAGCCTTGTGTGTAAAGCCCTAATCACATTCTTGAGTCATCTGAGGATAGCTGATTAATTAACAGCCTGGAATGGGACTGGGGTTTTGGAAGAATCCAATGATATTACTTCAAACTTCAGAGCCAGCAGAACAGCCTTTGTGGTGAAACACCTCTGCACATTAGCCTCATGGGCATTGCCCAATGCTGTGACAGCTTCCGCTGTGATTCTGAGACGAAGCATATACATCCCCTTTGAGATGCTCTGGAATAATGATCTGGGCTTTTAAATGCATGCCTGAAATTAAGACCAAATAAGGAAAGGAAAAATGCATTTACGTCCTTCATAATCTCAGACCGTTACAAAACATTTCTCAGTCAATTAATTGCTTTTACTTTTCCAGTTTAGTTCCCACAGACAGCAATGAAGTAACAATCAGCAATCTGTTTTTATGATATTGCCTAAGGCCCACAGGGTTGCCAGGATGTTAGAGACCCGAGCACCCGAGCACTAGGCTGATACTCCAATGTGGCAGTGAGTGAGTGAGTTGGAGGCATCATCGTTTGGCTGGGACATTGCATCTTGACTCAGTTTCATTTCTCAAGTAGATATAAAGGGGCAGAAGAAATATCCTAGTCAACAGTTTCCTTCTTAATCAAGGCTAAAGCAGAGTAACACTTGAAGGGAACAATGTATTTCCTATGTTACAACAGCAACCACACTTTAAATGTATTTCATTGGCTGGAAAGAGGTATGGGGCATTGTGATGCTCTGCAAATGCAATCACAATGCTAATTAAGATCCAAACTTACATTGCATGAATGACACTATAATGACACTTGTGCTAATGGATTGTGGGTGTATGCAACAAGTTCTCCCTGTCCACCTTACCTGTCCACTGCAATTGCAACAAGAGTAAAAACTGAAGCTGAAACAGAGATTCCTTGAACCAAGCCACTCATCTTGCACACAAAGTTTCCAAAGGGCCAGCCTGTAAAACAGAGTAAAACAGTTCATTGAGTACATCTGCACTGGGATGTGGGTGGAGGGAGGGTAAGCTTTGAAAGATCAACCATCATAGATTCTAACGACAGACCGGCATGTGTCTCAGTGGTTGTCTGCAGTGAAAATGGAACTCCAGTCTCCTGAACAGTCATGGTATTAATTCCACATTCCTTCTCTTCATCCTTCTCTCTATTGTCTTTTAAAAGCTCGAGGATCCTGAGGTAAAACATGCAGTATACGCCAATGACATTGACAGCCCCTGACCTAAGTGTATTAGCCATTAATATTCCATAATTTTGCTCCGTTGTTCACTGGTAATTTGTAGATTGTCTGTGCTAAATTTGAGTAATCACATTATGGCGAGTAAACAGGCCGCCAAGCTTTATTCTCCTTCGGAGTCCTTCCCGAAGTAGTAGTTACAAAATTATGCTTGTTATCTGAATGTCTTCCTGTTCATGTACATGAGTCTCGCACAAACATTGCAACCTATTTGTTCCAACATAAAGTATCCCTCCCTTTTCATAGATCTCACTGTTTGGTTGTCAGAAAAATGGAGAAAAAGATGAATGTAATTTGTTGCACATTGTTCCCAGCAAAGGGGAAACTGACTTTTTTCTGTCTCCTACTCCCACCACTGCTTAAGAATAGCAAAAGAAATTGGAGAGTATTTAACTGTATGTTGAAAAGGAAGCTACTATAACATCTTCAGCAGTGCAGTGCAAAGAAAATTGGCTGAGATGTATCATGAAAGAAAGAAAGAACTTCCAATCAAATTGCACCTGCCATAATCTTAGAATGTCTCAAACTGCTTCACAGCATGGTGTGTGCAAATATATAGGGAAATACAGCTGCTAATTTGTGTTCAACAAGATCCTGCAAATAATGAAAATGGCCAAATCATCAGATTTACTCATGCTGGTTGAGGAATAAATTTGTTCAGCACAGTTCATCCTCAAGGTTTCCTCCTTGTAACAAAGGGCTTATAATTTCTGAGTCCTCATCATGCTTGGATCTGCTACTTCGTATTCAGATCACCTTGCTTGGAAACTTCTTCCAGCAGTGCAAGTTGGGTGTCAATAAGTGGCCTGCATCAGATAACTTGGTTATGCTTTTACATAAGCTTTTCCTCGCTACTACAGTAAAGTAGTGGCCCGGATTTATAGGCTCAAGTCTCCAACAAGAATTTTGAGCCCATAATCTTCTGACAGGTCCTGTACTTCACCATGTCCATGTTGAGTATCAAGTTCCCACCTCTACAAATCCCATTTACCAGCACTTGGTCTGTAGCTTTAAATGCCTTTGTGATTCAAGTGATTGTCCAGATACTTTTTAAGTGTTATAAGAATATTTGCCTCCACCACCTTCACCTGCAGTGCGTTCCAGATTGCAACCTCTTTATGGGTGAAAAACATTGTTCTGAGATCCCCTCTAATCCTCTTACTGCTGATTGTATACCTACACTCTCTGGTTTTACACATCTCCATTAAGGGGAGAAGTTTTTCACTATCCACCCTATCTATGTCCCTTGTAAGTTTGTGTACCTCCCCACCCCCTTTCCCCCACCCAACCACCACCACAGCTTCCTCTGCTCCATGGAAAACAAACCCAGCCTATCCAGTCTGTCCTGATCACTGAACAATTCCACTCCAGGCAACTTCTTGGTAAATTTTCTCTATACCCTCAATCAGAACTGCACATAATACTCTGTCTGTGCCCTTACCAACGTTTTATAAACTTGTGCCATGACCTACATGCTTATATTAAATGTCTCAGCTAATGAAGGCCAACATCCTGTAGGCCTTCATCACCACTTAACCCATCAGTAAGTTGCCAACTTTAGGGATCTATGCACTTGTACACCAAGGTGGTCTTTAGGGATCTATGGACTTGTACACCACGGTGATCTTTAGGGATACGGTGATCTTTAGGGATCTATGGACTTGTACACCACGGTGATCTTTAGGGATACGGTGATCTTTAGGGATCTATGGACTTGTACACCAAAGACCCAGCACCAATCTTTGCGGTACTCCACTGGTCACAGGTTTCCAGTCACAAGAGCAACCTTTCACATTGCCCTCCAATTATCAAGCCAGCTTTGGATCTAATTTCCCAGCTTGCCTTGGATCCCTTGGGCTCTAACCTTTTGGACTAGCTTTCCATTTTCAACGGTCTTACTGAAGTCCATTTAGACCATATGAATCACACAGCCCCCCTCAATATATTTTGTTACTTCTTCAAAAGACTCAGTCAAATTAGCTAGACATGATCTCCTACCAAGAAAGCTCTGCTGACTATCCCTGATCAACCTCTGCCTCTTTTAGAGAGTAGGTTAAAATTTTCCAAATGTATAGTACTTCCGGACTAAATGAGTTTGCAGTGTCAATAACTAATTGAAAGCCAAACTGATGCATGATGATGTTGGGGGCCAAATGGTAAGCAACAGAGAAGCTGTAAGTGTTTTCAAGGGTTGACATGGACCAGCACTAAGTTGGGAACAAACAATATATTGAGACAACTATACTTGTGTTTTGGACCATCCTCCTATAGAATGACCTTGGTTGCTGGTCCTTCTGCAGCAGTTTAATTAATGTGTGCCTCTTCCTCCAGTTCTTTGCCTGGATGTTGCTGGTCCTATGTTTCTTGTTGATTTGATATACTACCTTACACCAAGCTTTCTGCACTTCATTCCTTTGGAATCAGTGACTCAGAGGGTTAATAAGGGCCATCCCATTTGCTCCCACCTCATGCCCCCTCACCTTAATTTCTCCATCCACTGGTGGGGAGTTGAGTTCTGCCCTGGGAACCACTTGCGTACAGATTCATCAGCCTGCAACCATGCTGCCCTCCTCCGATTTTTACAAGGCATTTCAGTCCTCACTAAACCTTTGATAAGATTGAAAAGTCCATTTTTTTCTTTGCTGATTTTAAAAAGACTGATTATTTTGTTCCCTCTTTCAGTGATTTATCTTTAAGTAGCCTATGTCTTGTTATTTGTTTCCTACAGCATACTTTTTCCTGTCCTTCCACTGACTTGGGAGCAGATGCTTGCGGGTAAGATGAAAAGTGGGTGTCTTTTAAAAGAGAGTAAAAGTTCAGGGCCAACGTGTTACAGTAATGATGAAAGACATAGATGGAAAGATTAGGGAACCTTCAATGATAAAACATATTGAAGGATTGATCAGGGATGAAAAAGGAAGCATATGACAGGTATAGGCAACTGGAATCCAATGAGTCTCTTGAATATATAGGGTATAGGAGAGAACTTAAGAAAGGAATTAGGAGGGCAAAGAGGGGCCATGAAATATCCTTGGAAAGTAAGATTAAGGAGAATCCAAGACATTCTATCAGTATATCAGGAGCAAGATGGTAGCCAGGGAAAGAGTGGGTTCCCTTAGCGGCCAAAGGAGCTGGGGGATGTGGGCAAGGTCCTAAATGAATACTTCTTATCTGTATTCACCATGGAGAAGGACCTGGATGAGAGTGAGTTCAGGGAGGGGTACCTTAATAGTCTGGAGAAGGGGGAGGTGTTAAATGTCATGGAGCGTATAAACATAGAACATAGAACAGTACAGCGCAGGAACAGGGCTTTCTGCCTATGATGTTCTGCTGAACTAATTTAGATTATGACACCTACTCCATTCTGCCTGCATGTAACCCATATCCTTCCATTCTCTGCACATTCATGTGCCTATCCAAGAGCGTCTTAAATGCCACTATTGTATATTCCTCCACCACCACCCCTGGTAGCGCACTCCAGGCACCCACCACTCTCTGTGTAAGAAACTTGCCCTGCACATCTCCTTTGAACTTTCCCACTCTCACCTTAAATGCTTGTCCTCTGGTATTAGACATTTCGACCCTGGGGACAAAGATACTGGCTGTCTGCTCTATCTATGCTGCTCACAATGTTATAAACTTCTGTCAGCCTCCGCCGCTCCAGCAAACTCCTGTGTGCAGTTCCACACTGGGTTTGGATGCTTGATTTACATAAGGACAAAGACGAAAAATGCTTCACTGAGTTGCACCTCTTTCTAAGTTGCCTGACTCCAGACCTCACAATGTTGAAATCTAGAGCCAGACAACTTAGAAAGGCTGGTGACAGTGCTGGAGAACTTTCCTATATAAGGCACTGATTTCATCAGGAGTCCTACTGTTCTGTAGCATTGCAGTTTAGATTTATATTTGATGAAAGAGGTACATAGAAAATGAGAACTTTTCTCTTCAGTTCTCAATCTTAGGGACAGTATGGCATTACTCATAAAGAAACCAGGTCACTATTACAGCATCTCCTCTGGGAGCAGTAGAAATTCCTGACCACACCATCTCTTTTGTAACAGCAGCAGATGTTACCAGGATAAACTAGGCAGCTCCATAATTTGTTAAACCACATAGCATGATCAGATTTCTGATTGGAAAGCCTTTTGATTTCTTTCAGCAAGTTAGCTTTGCATCAGTCCTTTGGGTTTGAACCAATCATCACCATAACCTACTCATTCAATCCAGAAATAATACAGCCTCTGAGTCAGATGATTTGAGGTTTTGTGCAGAACTGAGAGAATGCTGAACTCCTAGAGGCCTTATAGAATAATGGAATAATGGAATCATACAGCACAGAAATGGGCACTTCTGGTCCTCCTCGGTCTTGCCCACTGTGATGCCTGTTTACATTAATCCCATTTGCCCACATTAGGCCAGTATCCCTCTACACTTTTCCTATTCAAGTACAAGTCCAAACGCCTTTTAACATTGTAATTGTATCTGCTCCACCCCCCTCCTGCGGCAGCTCATTCCAGATAACCGCCACTGTTCTGTGTGGAGAAACCTACCCCTCAGATTGCCTTTAAATTTCTTCCCCCTCACCTTGAACCTGTACCTTCTAGTTCTAGACTCCCCTGCCCTGGAAAAAAGATTCTGACTATCAAGCCTATTTATGCTCCTCAAAATTTAATAAACCTCTATGAGGTCACCCTTCATCTCCAATGTTCCCGTGAGAATAAACCTAACCTATCCAATCTCTCTTTAATAACCACAGCCCGGTAGTGTAGCGGTTAGTGTAACGCTTTACAGTGCCAGTGACTGAGGTTCAATTCCGGCCACCGTCTGTAAGGACTTTGTACATTCTCCCTGTGTCTGCGTGGGTTTCCTCCGGGTGCTCCAGTTTCCTCTCACATTCCAAAGATGTACTGGTTAGGAAGTTTTGGGCATGATATGTTGGTGCCAGAAGCGTGGCGACATTTGCAGGCTGCCTGCAGAACACTATGCAAACAGATACATTTCACTGTGTGTTTTGATAAGATAATAAAGATATCTTATCTTATCCATTCCAGACAATATCCTGGTGAATCTCTTCTCTCTATTGCTGCCACATCCTTCCTGTAGTGTGGCACCCAGAACTCTGTGTGGTCTAACCACTATTTTGTGAGACTGCGACATGATATCTCAACTGCTATACTCAATGACTTGCCTTATAAAGGCAAGCATACCAAATAGCTTCTTCACTCCACTATCCACCTGTGTCACCTCTTTAAGGGAGCTATGAACATTCACCCCAAGGTCTGTCTGCACATCAGTGCTCCTAAGGTCCCACCCATTTACTCTATATGCCTTGCCGGAAGTTGACTTCCCAAAGAGCATTAGCTTACACTTGTCTGGATTTTATTCTATCTGCCCCCACTTCACCCAGTTTTCCAGCTATCTATGTCTTGCTGTGTCCTTAGACAACTTTTTTCACTAATTTTGGTGTTGCCTGCAAAGTTATTAATCATACCACCTACATTCTCAACCAAGCCATATACATATAAATATATTATCACAAACAACAAAAGTCTCAGCACTGATCTCTGTGGTACACCTCTTGCTACAGATTCCCAGTCAGAAAACCATATGCAGGGCCCTGTATTCCTTACTAGATAAACATTAAGATCCCGCAATATATTTGAAAGAAGAGCAAGTGTAATTGCTCAGGATCTGCCCACAAAAGCATAATTGCTTGTGGGACCTTGCTTGCTACTTTGACTGTTCTTTAGGTGCATGATCATCCAACAGGAAGCATGCCTACCTAAAATAATTATGATTGGATATTTTCATAAAGCTTATTCCTAACATTTTTTATGGACACATTTAGAACATAACCTGCTGTCAATTTAGCTCTAAGTTGCTCTGGAGATATATGGTTTTGAAATGACACATATAAGTGTAGGTTAAAAATAAAAATACAGAAATACTCAGTCAATCAGGCAGCATCTGCTGGAGAGAAAAACTGAGTTACTGTTTCAGGTCAATGTCATTATCAGATAGATAAAGAAGTTCTGATGAAGGTTCATTGGCCTGAAATGTCAACCTTGTTTCTCTCTCTGCAGATGATGCCTGACCTGCTGATTTTTTTCCAGCATTTTCAGTTTTAATTTTTGATCTACACCATCTTAGTGTTTTCCTTTTGAATTGCTGTTAAAGTGTGGAGTCCATTTGAGAGCATCTTTCCAATCACAATGAATTGAGTTTGCATCCATCCCAGAAAGAGATCCCTTTCCAATTGCTGTAATTGATAAGTGGCCAGTCAAAATGCTTCTATTTGCTGCTCATGTGATGTATTTTGGATTGCTTGTATGCAGGGTACTGGAGTGGAATATAGTAATTTCCTCTTAATAGAAATAACGTATGCTCTTGTTGGAATAAGATTTGGATAATCCTGCCTTTGGGTGATACTGTGAAACAGGTGATAGTCAATAGCTTGTTTTGCAGCTTTGCAACTGACTGCAATAAAAATAATAACCAGGACAGATGTGAAATGGCCTGGCAATTTCTTTTTATCCATTTTACATTATCACTCAAAGATAAATTATTCCCCATCATGGAGGTAAGGCAAAGGAACTAAAAGATTACACAATCTTTCACTGAACTTGATTTTTTTTTCTTGCTTAAGAATAACTAAAGCAGAAATTGTGGAGTTTAATTCCAAAAACGGAACTGATATGTATTTCCTGAATCATGCTGGAGGGTTTGATCTCATTCATAACATGTACTCTTCCCTGAAATGCTCTGGATGATGCAAATGATAAATTCATTGAAGAAAAATCATTGTCTGTGCTTACCTGTAAGAATATTGTCCACAAGGGTAGTAGGCATGCAGAATATCCCAACAAGGAGGTCACTAATAGCAAGGTTAAGGATGAAGAGGTTGGTTACTGTCCACATGTGTCGATTCCTCACCACAATAAAACATACCAAACTGTTACCCAACATACAGAGCAGGAAGATTAGAAGGTAGGAGATTATGAAGACTGTGGCAATAGAAGTTGTGTGCTGATAAAATGGAAGATAGGTAATGTTGTTTTGAAGATAAAAATATGAAGTCGATCCATTTATAAAGAATGAATAATATTCCTCCTGAACTGTAACATTCTGATCCAGTTCCTCATTCATTGTGATTCTGAATTGAATAGGAAAGAAACAGTTAGTGACATCAATTATTAAGACAGAGCACATCACATTAATACATCAATAATTTCAGCATTCTCTCTTTGTATGTACACATACATATACAATGCTTGTGTAATGCCTGTCTATAATGTCACACCTCCTCTCTCACATCTTGTCATTTTAGTTGACATTTGCAAATGTTTCAGAGTTAATTGACTCAAATTTCAGAGAATTGGAACTGTCAGATCAAAACAATTTACCAACTAGAGAGCAGAAACTGCTAAAAAATTCAAAATATTTATTCATTTTTTTAGGGTCACTATTCTTCATCCAGTTTTCTAGATAAGAGCAGTAAAAATCACAACTGTGGCATCCACTGTGATATTCTCAGTAGAAATCTGTAAGGATATCACATTGTAGGTGTGGTAGGATATTCCTGTGAAAGGGAGGAGAACAGTCAGAAGTTAAAGTTGGAGAACAGAATCCTGTTGTAACCTGGAGAACGTCTGCATTGCCACCAGACTTTTACTTCCAACTCTGACATCCTGAGTCATGATCCCAGTCATCAACGACAAAAATGTTCAAGGACCTTCCAATGGCATCCATTCGGCTGCACTAGGAAATTCCAGGCTAGAACGTATAAAGGTGATTCTGAAAGTGAATCCATCTCAACATTCCATTTTAGTGAGGGAAAAGTTAATCTTCTCTCGATTATATAGTCAACAGGTTCCTGGGAATGATATGAATTTTTGACCTGTGCACAATCTATACAATAAACCAAACATAACATGAAGGCAAAAACTGAACATATTATGCCTTAACAAAACATGCAAATTACATATTACACGTGCATGGATCAAGAATGCATTATAATGTAAGAATGGAACCAGTACTTCTTTGACTTCTGGTCATTTCAAAGACATGGAGCCAGACAGTCAAGATGAGGGCCTGGGGTGTCGGGGTGTGAAGAGGTGGTAGATTTCCTGGACTTGTGTTAATCCCTAACATCAGACAGCATTCTCAGAAGTACTCAGATCGGGAGGCAAATTGTATAATTTGAAGGTCAAATCAGTCATTGCAATAAACACTGTTATAATAAAAAGCACTCTTGCGAATCACGTAGAGTTATTATTGCTGGACCGACAATCCTTTGATGCAATGGTAACCTCTAGGGAATTCACTTAGTCTTTCATTCTCACAGAGAGGCTCAAGCTCTAGGTTAAGAGATGTCAATGGGTTTGAAATTCAGTTGCATAATCTTCCTTTTTCTGGAAATTAGAAAGAGCACTTCTCTTGCATATCTGACACAATTGTGCACAAACTGATGTCACACCCTCTGCAAAATTCCTTTTGGATTACTACATGAGAAATTAGACCAAGTTTTCCTGGGGCAAACATTGTTGAACACATCATATAGTGCATGATGCAATGTTAAGTCACTAGATAGGTAATCCAAGCAATGTGGCTAACAGTTAAGAGATAAAATTTAAATCCTATCATGGCAGCTGTGAAATTTGGATCAATTACTTAAATAATATGGAAATTTAAATAAACTAATCACGGTAAAGGTGACTCTGAAACTACCACATTGTCTTACCAACCCTTTTGACTCTACGTCCTTCAATTAATAAACCTTACCTGCAAGCTACTCAGTTGTATCAAACAAAAAACACCACAATGAAACACAACAAGGAAGAAACAGTTCAAACCTAAGCATGGCTTAGGACTTGGCAATACTGTCCAAGCCTGGCTGATCTTGTATAGTGCTCCTCATGAACATCTTAGAACAGATGACTAAATTGGGAGACCTGTCCCTCAGAGTAGTCAAACAAGTCCGACAGACCTGCATCTTACAATGTCCCAGACTCCTCCATCACAGTTGTTGGGTTTGTCCTGTCCCAATGGCAGATCAGAACCACCAGCAGAGATGGGGCAGTGGTATAGGTGTGAAGTAGTAGTTCTGGGAGTCCTCAGCATTGATTCCAGACCACATTAAATCTCATGACATCAGGTCAAAAATGGGGAAAGACACTTCTTGCTGATTATATACCTACCATGCTGCACAGCTAATGAATCGGTGCTTTTCCATGAATAACAATATTTGGAAGAAGCACATAAAATATCAAGGGCATGGAATGTATTCTGGGTGGGGGACGAAAACGTCCATCACCAAAAGTGGCTCAGTATAACACCCACTGACTGATCTGGCTGAGTCCCAAAGGATACAGCTGCTGGACTGGAACTAGGTGCCAAGTGAATTAACACGAGGATAAACCTACTCCATCTTGTCACTGCTAAAAGACCTGTTAAAGACGTAACTGTCCATGAGATGACAACTGCACAGTTCTTGTGTGCAGTGTACACCGCACACTTCACAGTTACAATAGCACCCTCTGCTAAATTTTGTGCAACTCCCGTCGTGCTAAATGGGGTAGATTCGGAACAGATCTGGTTGCTCAAAATGGGCATCCATGAGGTACAGTGGGCCAATAGCAGTAACAGGAATGTACATAATGTATGTACATAAAACTTTGGTTAGACCACACTTGGAATATTGTGTGCATTTCTGGTTGCCTCATTACAGGAAGGATGTGGAGAATTTGGAAAGGGTACAGAAGATACTGCTTGGATTAAAGGATATGAGTTATAAAGTGAGGTTGGACAAACTTGGATTGTTTTCTCTGGAGCATCAGAGGCTGAGGGGAGACCTTATAGAACTTCATAAAATTATGAGAGGCATAGATATGGTAGTCAGTCGGAAACCTTTTCCCAGGGTAGAAATGTCAAATACTAGAGGATACACATTTAAGGTGAGGGGGGAAAGTTTAAAGGAGATGTGTAGGCAAGTTTTTACATACAGAGTGGTAGGTGCATGGAACAGACTACCGGGGTAGTGGTGGAAGTAGAAATGATAGTGGCATTTAAGAGGCTTTTAGATAGACACATGAATATGTAGGAAATGGAGGGATATGGATCATGTGCAGGCAGAAGAGATATAGTTTGATGTGGAACAGACATTGTGGGCCGAAGTGCCTGTTCCTGTGCTGTACTGTTCTATGTTCTATATACATCAGCATAATCAGTAACCTCAAGGCCTGGCATATCTTTCATTCTACCATTACTCATCTAAGAAGGAGTGCAGAAGTGTATATTGGGATCAGCACCAGACAAAACTTAACATGAGGTGCCAATTTGGCAAAGCTGCAATATAGGACTGTATATGTATGCTGAATTGTAAAATAAACGTGCAAAAAACTAAGCCAGGCAATCCCAGATTTAAAAGCTATGTCACACTGGTAGCAAGTGGACCCCAGAGGGAGGATTTAAAAGGAGCTGTGTAAAGGGTAAGGCATTACTGCTTTTTGGCCCCAAGAAGGATTTAAAAGGAACTGAACTATAGCTGGGTGGCCATTTTGGAGGGGCCATTGTGAGCGTGGCAGTTGTTGCAGTGGAAGTGCTGTGTTTTAGGTGTGAGTGCTGAGCCTTTGGCTTGAGAAGCTTCAACAAGGAGGCTGAGCAGCGATAAGGTGAGATCTGTTACTTTCCTCTGTAGTCTTGGTGGCTTAGGCATGACAGTCAGGGCAGTTGTTTGCTTCTCCTGCTGGATGTGGGAGATCAGGGAAACTTCCAGTATTCCTGATGACCATACCTGTGGGTCTCTCTCCAGCTGCAGCTCCTTATTGATTGCGTCGAGCTATTGGAACTGCAGTTGGACTCCTTCTGGAGCATCAATGATACTGAGGCACCATAGTCAGGAGCTTTAGTGAGTTGCTCACACCTAGTGAGCAGGCAGCAAGTGGTTGGGTGACCACCAGGAACGGTAAAGGGAGTAGGATTCCCCTGTGGCTATTCCCCTCAGTATCTTGTTTTGGATACTGTTGGGAGGGATGGCCTTTGATAGGAGAGCAGCAGCAGTAAGCAGGTCTGTACACAATGACTGGCTCTGATGCACAGCAGGGGAGGGTGGAGACAAGGATGGCTGTAGTGATAGGGAACTCGATAGCTGGGAGGATCGATAGGAGATTGTGTGCTGCAAATGAGACTCCAGGTTAGTATGGTTCCTCCCTGGTTCCAGGGTCAAGGATGTTTCCAAACAGTTGCAGAGCATTCTTGAAGGGCAGGCTGAGTAGCCAGAGGTCATTATATGCATTGGTACCAATGATGTAAGTAGAAAAAGGGATGAGGTCCCGCAGAGCAAATATGGGGAGTTAGGCAGAAGGTTAAAAAGCAGGATCTCAAAAATCCCTGGATTACTCTGGAGTGCCATATGCTAGTAAAGGTAAGAAAAGGAGGATAGGGCATGGCTGAGAGGGATTCAGGTTTTTAAGACCATCGGGTTCTCTTCTGGGGCAGAGGGGACCTGTGCAAGAGGGACGGGTTGCATGAACTGGAGGGGGACGAATATCCTGGTGAGGAGAATTGCTGGTGTTACTTGGGAGGGTTTAAACTAGTCTGGCGGTGGGGGTGGGGGGGTGGGGTGCATGGGGGTGTGGGTGAGAATGGGACCCAAAGCAGTGGTGTGGCAGATGAGAAAGTTGAGGCAAATATAGAAGTTAAAGCAAGCAAGTTCAGTAGGCAGGACAGACGGTAGGACAGGGAGAGAGGAAGGTCTGATAGACTAAACTGCATTTAAGAACATAGAACATTATAGCACAGTACAAGCCCTTTGGCCCATGATATTGTGCTGACATTTTATCCTGCTCTAATATCGATCTAACACTTCCCTCCCACATAGCCCTTGATTTCTCTATCATTCATGTGGCTATCTAAGAGTCTCTTAAATGTCCCTAATATCTGCCCCCACAACCTCTGTTGGCAGTGCGTTCCACGCACCCACCACTCTCTGTGTAAGAAACTTACTCCTGACATCCCTCCAATCACCTTAAAATTATGCCCCCTCACGTTAGCCATTTTCGCCCTGGGAAAAATTCTCTGACTGTCCACTCAATCTATGCCTCTTATCATCTTGTACACCTCTATTAAGTCACCTCTCATCCTCCTATGCTCCAAAGAGAAAAGCCCTAGCTCGCTCAACCTATCCTCATAAGACGCTCTCCAATCCAGGCAGCATCCTGGTAAATCTCCTCTGTACCCTCTCTAAAGCTTCCACATCCTTCCTATAATGGGGCAACCAGAACTGAACACAATACTCCAAGTGTGGTCCAACCAGAGTTCTATAGAGCTGCAACATTACCTCGTGGCTCTGGAACTCAATACCCTGACTAATGAAGGCCAACACACCGTATGCCTTCTTAACAACCCTATTGACCTGCGTGGCAACCTTGAGGGATCTATAGACGTGGACCCCAAGATCCCTCTGTTCCTCCACACTGCTAAGAGTCCTGCCATTAACCTTGTATTCTGCCTTCAAATTTGATCTTCCAAAGTGTATCACTTCCCACTTATCCGGGTTGAACTCCATTTACCACTTCTCAGCCCAGCTCTGCATTCTATCAATATCCTGTTGTAATCTACAGCAACCTTCTACACTATCAACAACACCACCAACCTTTGTGTCATCAGCAAACTTACTAACCGACCCTTCCACATCCTCATTCAAGTCATTGATAAAAATCACAAAGAGCAGGGGTCCCAGAACAGATTCTGCGGAACACCACTGGTCACCGACTTCCAGGCAGAATATGCTCCATTTACAACCACCCTCTGTCTTGTATGGGTGAGCCAATTCTGAATCACACAGCCAAATCTCCCTGGATCCCATGCCTCCTGACTTTCTCATTGAGGCTTTCATGAGGAACCTTATCAAATGCCTTACTAAAATCCATGTACACCACATCCACTGCTCTACCTTCATCAATGTGCTTTGTCACATCCTCAAAGAATTCAACCAGGCTTGTGAGGCATGACCTGCCCCTCACAAAGCCATGCTCACTGTCCCTAATCAGAGTATGCTTCTCCAAATGCCCATAAATCTTGTCTCTAAAAATCTTCTCCAGTAATTTGCCCACCACTGAAGTAAGACTGACTGGTCTGTAATTCCCAGGGTTATCCCTACTCCCTTTCTTAAACAAAGGAACAAAATTTTCCATCGTCCAATCATCTGGCACTACTCCTATGGCCAGTAAGGATGCAAAGATCATCACCAAAGGCACAGGAATCTCTTCCCTCGCTTCCCATAATAACCTTGAATATATCCTGTCCGGCCCCGGTGACTTATCTATCCTAATGTTTTTCAGAAGTTCCAGCACATCCTTTTTCCTCACGTCGACGTGCCCTAGCATATCAGCCTGTTGTACGTCATCCTCACAAATATCAAGGTCCCTTTCACTGGTGAATACTGAAGAAAAGTATTTATTAAGGACCTCCCATGCCTCTTCCAATTCCAGGCATATGTTTCCTCTTTTATCCCTGATCAGTCCTACCCTCACTCTAGTCATCCTCCTATTCTTCACATATGTATAGAATGCCTAGGGGTTTTCCTTCATCCTACTCGCCAAGGCCTTCTCGTGCCCCCTTCAAGCTCTCCTAAGTCCATTCTTAAGCTCCCTCCTGGCTATCTTGTAACTCTCCAGAGCCCTGTCTGATCCATGCTTTCTAAACCTTAAGTAAGCTTCTTTCTTCCTCTTGACAAGATATTCTACATCTCTTGTCAACCATGGTTCCTTCACTCTACCGTCCTTACCCTGCCTCAATGGGACAAACCTATCCAGAGCCCCATGCAAATACTCCCTAAACAACCTCCAAACTTCCGCTGTGCACTTTCCCAAGAACATCTGTTCCCAATTTATGCTCCCAAGCTCCTGCCTAATTGCATCTTAATTCCCCCTCCCCCAATTAAATACTTTCCCATATCGTCTGCTCCTATCCTTCTCCAAGGCTATGGTAAAGGTCAAGGCTATGGTAAAGGTCAAAGAGTTATGGTCACTATCTCCAAAATGCTCTCCCACCAAGAGATCTGAAACCTGATCAGGCTCATTGCCCAGTACCAGGTCCAGAATGGCCTGTCCTCTAGTCAGCCTGTCCACATACTGTGTCAGGAATCCTTCCTGGACACACTTAACAAACTCTGCCCCATCTATCCCCTCTACACTAAGGAGGTGCCAATCAATATTAGGGAAGTTGAAATCATCGATAACAACAAACCTGTTATTTTTGCACCTCACCAAATTCTGCCTCCCTATCTGCTCCTCAGTGTCTCTGCTGCTATTGGGTTGGGGGTGGGGGGTGGGGGGGGGGGGTTGGTTCTGTAGAATCCTCCCAATAGAGTGATCGTTCCCTTCCTGTTTCTGACTTCCACCTACACTGACTCAGTAGACGATCCCTCCAGGACATCCTTCCTTTCTACAGCTGTGACTCTCTCGCTGATCAGCAAAACCACTCCCTCACCTCTTTTATCTCCGTCCCTATCCCTTTGGAAACATCTAAACTCTGGAATATCCGGCAGTCATTCCTGCCCTTGTAACAGCCAAGTCTCTGTAATGGCCACCATGTCTTAGTTCCACGTACTTACCCATGCTCTAAGGTCATCACCCTTATTATTTTAATACAAGAAGCCTGACAGGTAAGGCAGGTGAACTCAGGACATGCATAGCTATATATGAGACTGCAATATTATAGCTATTACGGAAACATGGTTGAGGGATGGGCTGGACTGACAGCTCAGTGTTTTGGGCTCCAGGTGAGTTAGAGGTGGGGATAAGAAAGGAGAGGGAGTTGCATTTTTGATTAGGGAGAACATCATGGCAGTAACTGTATAGGATATTCCTGGGGAATTGTCCAGTGAGGCTATATAGGTGTAACTCAGAAATAAGAAGTGGGTGATCACTTTGATGGCATTGCATTGTAGGCCCTAATTGTCAGCAGGAATTAGAGGAGCAAGTATAAGTAAAGACATCACAGATACCTGTAAGAATAATAATGTTGTAATAGTCCGTGATATTAACTTCCCTAATTTCGACTGGGACTGCCCTAGTGCTAAGGGCTTGGATGTGGAGGAATTTGTGAAATATGTCCAGGAAAGTTTTCTCAAGCAATATATAGATTCCCTTTCCAGAGAGGGGGCAACATTGGACCTCCCACTGGGAAAACAGGCAGGGCAAGTGACTGAAGTGTCAGTCGGGGAGCACTTTGGGACCAGTGACTATAATTCTATTTGTTTTCAAATAATTATGGAGAAAGTTATGGCTGGTCCACAAGTTAAAATCCTAAACTAGCCAAGGCTAATTTTGATGGCATTAGACAGGAACTTGCAAAGGTTGATTGGGAGAGGCTGTTTGCAGGTAAAGGGATGCCTACAAGTGGGAGGCTTTTAAAAGTGAGATGGGGAGAGTTCAGGGCCAGCATGTTCCTGTTAGAGTGAAGGGCAAGGCTGGCAGGTTGAGGGAACCCTGGTTGATGAGGGATATTGAGGCTCTGGTTAGGAAAAAGGAGGCATATGTCAGGTATAGGCAGCTGGGATCAAGTAGTATACAAGTATACAATAGTATACAAGTAGTATCAAGGAGCATAAGGAATGTAGAAACACATAAGAAGGAAACCAGGAGGGCAAAAGAGCATATGAGATTGTTTTGGCAGATAAGGAAAAGGAGAATCCTAAGAGATTTTATATTAAAAGCAAAATAGTAACAGGTAGAGAATAGACCCGCTGAAGAAACAATGTGGCCATCTATGTGTGGAGCCACAGGACATTGGTCAGGAGTTAAATGAATATCCTACCAGCCTACCTATCCAACACATCATTCTCTGCCACTTCCGCCATCTCCAACGGTACCCCACCACCAACCATATCTTCCCCTCCCCACCCCTTTCTGCCTATCACAAGGACTGCTTTATCCGTGACTCCCTAGTTCACTCCTCCCTCCCCACCCAACCCGCTCCCACCCCAGGAACTTTCCACTGCCCCCACCAAAGGTGCAACACCTGCCCCTACACCACCTCCATCCAGGGACCCAAACAGTCCTTTCAGGTGACACAGAGATTCACCTGCATCTCCCTTAATATCATCTACTGCATTCAGTGATCCAAGTGTGGCCTCCTCTACATTGGTGAGACCAAACACAGACTAGGTGACTGTTTTGCAGAACACCTGCGCTCTGTCCGTAACCGTGACCTGCACCTTCCAGTTGCCAGTCACTTCAAATCCCCCTCCCACTCCATCACAGATATGTCAGTCCTCAGCCTCCTCCACTGCCAGGAGAAGTCAAAGCGCAAACTGGAGGAACAGCACCTCATTTTCCATCTTGGAACCTTGCAGCCGAATGGAATGAATATTGAATTCTCCCAAATTCTCCAAAACCACCAACCCCCCCACCCCCCCCAACCATGCCTCTTCTATTCTTCCCTTTCCTAGCCTATCTCTCTTTTTTCTATCCCCCTTTTCTCCTTCTTACCTTTAACCCATCCCCCGGTGGATCTGCTCTCCCCTCCTCCCCCGCACCTGCCTATCACTATCTCTTACCTGCATATATCACCACCTTGTGCCCACCCTGGCTCCCTTCTTTTGTCCACCTATTACTGCTTTGCTTTTCCCTCCTGTATATTGGGCTTCCCCTTTTCCTACCTTCAGCTCTGAAGAAGGGTCCTGACCCGAAAAGTTGACTGCTTGCTTTTCTCCGCGGATGCTGCCTGGCCTGCTGAGTTCCTCCAGCATCAGAGTGTTTTTCAGCTAGATTCCAGCATCTGCAGTCCTTTGTTTCTCAAGAAGTTGCTGGATCCCTGGCAGAGATATTTGTATCATTGTTAGCCATGGGTAAGGTATGAGAAGACTGGAGGGTTGCTCATGTTGTGCCTTTACTTAAGAAGGGTAGCAAGGACAAGCCAGGGAATTACAGGCCGGTGAGCCTAACATCAGTGGTGGGTAAGTTACTGGAAGGAATTCTGAGGGACAGGATCTACCTGCATTTGGAAAAGCAAGGACTGATTAGGGATAGGCAACATGGCTTTGTGCATGGGAGATCATGTCTCCAATTTGATTGAGTTGTTTGAAGAGGTGATCAAGAGGATTGATGAGGGCAGGGCAGTGGATGCTGTGTACATGCACTTCAGCAAGGCCTTTACAAGGTCCCACATGGTAGGCTGTTCCGGAAGGTTAGATCACATGGACTCCAGGGTGAACTAGCCAATTGGATACAAGATTGGCTTGGTGGTAAGAGTCAGAGGGTGGTAGTGGAGGGTTGTTTTTCAGATGGGAGACCTGTGACCAGCGTTGTGCCACAGGTATCAGTGCTGGGTCCTCTATTGTTTGTCATCTATATTAATGATTTAAATGAGAATGTAGTTGGCATGATTAGTAAGTTTGCAGTTTCCAAAATTGGTGGTATAGTGGGCAGCGAAGAATATTATCTAAGATTACAATATTACAATATAGATCAACTGGGAAAGTAGGCCAAAGAATGACAGATGGAATTTAACTCGGACAAGTGCAAGGAGCTGCACTTTGGTAAGTTAAACCAGGGCAGGAGTTACACAGTAAATGTAAGAGCTCTGGAGAATGTTGTAGAACAGAGAGACCTAGGGGTATAAGTACATAGTTCCCTGAAAGTGGTGGCACAGATACACAGGGGTCTACTGAGTCTGCTGAGGGCTAGATCTGTGGCATTCAAGATCGGTTATCCAGAACCCTACAAGAAGTCCAGGTACGACCTACAGAAGGCCATCGTGAGAGCGAAAAGGCAATTCCATGTGAAGTTAGAGACACAATCGGACACACAACAACTGTGGCAAGGTTTGCATGCCATTACTTCCTATAAGGTGAAACCTAACAGCATAAATGGCAGTGGTGCTTCACTCCCCAATGAGCTCAATGCCTTTTATGCATGCTTTGAAAGGGAGAATAACACTACAGCTGTGCGAATCCCCACAGTATCTGGTGACCCTGTGATCTGTGTCTCAGAGGCCAACGTCACAACATCCTTCAAGAAGTTGAACCCTCACAAGGCGTCAGGCCCTGACGTTGTACCTGGCAGGGTACTGAAAATCTGTGCCGACCATCTGGCTGGAGTGTTCAAGGACATCTTTAACCTCTCACTGCTGCAGTCGGAGGTTCCCACCTGCTTCAAAAGGGCAGCAATCACACCGATGCCCGAGAAGAGTGGGGTGAACTGCCTCAATGACTATCACCCGGTAGCACTCACATCTACTGTGATGAAGTGCTTTGAGAGGTTGGTCATGGCTATAATTAACTCCTACCTGAGCAAGGACCTGGACCCGCTGCAATTTGCCTCCCGCGACAACAGGTCTAAGTGGATGCAATCTCACTGGCTCTCCACTTGGCCTTGGAACACCAAAATAACTGCAAAACATATGTCAGGCTGCTGTTTATCGATTACAGCTCAGTGTTCAACACCATTATCCCCTCAGTACTAATCAACAAACTTCAAAACCTGGGCCTCTGTACCTCCCTCTGCAACTGGATCCTCGACTTCCTTATCAGGAGACCACAGTCGGTGTGGATCGGTAGTAATATCTTCTCCTCGCTGACAATCAACACAGGTGCACCTCAAGGATCTGTGCTTAACCCACTGCTCTACTCTCTCTACACTCATAATTTTGTGGCTAGGCATAGCTCAAATGTCATTTATAAATTTGCTAATGAGATCACTATTGTTGGCAGAATCTCAGATGGCGATGAGGAGATGTACAGGAGTGAGATAGATCGGTTGGTTGAGTGGGTCACAAGAACAACTGCACACTCAGCATCAGCAAGACCAAGGCATCGATTGTGGAATTTAGGAAGGGGAATTCGAGAGAACACTCACCAGTCTTCATTGAGGGGTCAGCGGTGGAAAGGATGAGCAGCTTCAAGTTCCTGGGTGTCAACATCTCATAGGATCTATCTTGGGCCCAACACATTGATGCAATCACAAAGAAGGCACACCAGTGGCTCTACTTCATTAGGAGTTTGAGGAGATTTGGTATCTCATTAAAGATTCTTGCAAATTTCTGCAGATGTACAGTGGGGAGCATTCTGACTGGTTGCATCACTTCCTTGTATAAAGGCTCCAATGCGCAGGATCGAAAGAGGCTGCAGAGGATTGCAGACTCAGCCAGCTCCATCACAGACACAACCCTCCCCACCATTGAGGACATCTTCAAAATGCGGTGCCTCAAGAAGGCAGCATCCATCATTAAGGACCCTCACCACCCAGGGCATGCCCTCTTCATGTTACTACCATCAGGAGGAGGTACAGGAGCCTGAAGACCCATACTCAATGTTTTAGGAACAGCTTCTTCCCCTCCACCATCAGATTTCTGAAAAGTCCATGAACCTATGAACATGATCTCATTATTCCTCCTTTGCACTGATTAGTTATTTTTATAATTTATAGTAATTTTACATTTTTTTGTCTTGCACTCTACTGCCGCAAAACAACAAATTTCACAATATATGTCAGTGATAATAAGCCTGATTCTGACTCTGATTCTGACAGGGCGATGAAGAAGGATTTTGGCACACTTGCCTTCATCAGTCAAGTCGTTGAGTACAAATTGTTGGTGAAACCCACTTGGAGTATTGTGTGTAATTCTGGTCACATAGTTATAGGAAGGATGTCATTAAGCTGAAAAATGCAGAAAAGATTCACAAGGATGTTACTGGGACAGGAGGGCTTGAGTTAGGAGAGATTGGATAGCCTGGGGCTTTTTTCCCTGTAGCACAGGAGGCTGAGGAGTGACCTTGTACAGGTATATAAAACCATGAGGGGCATAGATAAATCACAGTCTTTTTCCCAGGGTAGGGGAGTCTAAAACTAGAGGGCATAGATTTAAGGGGAAAGATTTAAAGCAGACCTGAGGGGCACCTTTTTCACACAGATGCTGTTGGGTATGTGCAACGAGCTGCCAGAGGAAGTGGTAGAGGCAAGTACAATTACAATATTTGAACAAGTATATGGAATGGAAAATTCAGAGGGATATGGGCCAAATACAGGCAAATGGAACTAGCCCAGGCAGAAAACTGTTAGCATGGAAAGGTTGGGCTGAAGGGACTGTTTCTGTGTTGTGTGACTCCACGACTCTATCTGTTCATGAACTGAGGTAAACAATAGCTAAGGGGAGGCAAAGGCTCCAAGAACATCTTCATCCTCAGCGATGGTGGGGCCCGATCTGTCAGTGCTAAAGACAAGGTTGAAGCTTTTGCAACAATGTTCAGCCAGAAAAGCCAAATAGTTGATCTATCTTGGCTTCGTCTAAGGTTGTTACCATCACAGAAGCTAGACTTGAACTGCTCCATTTCCCTTCACATGATATTTAGAAACAGATAAGAGGACTGGATGCAGCCAATATCCTGGGCGTAATACTGATGTATCCCAAAATACCCATGTCTCCAATCAATCTAATTCAGTCCAGTTACAACTTTGGCATCCACCCGAAAATGTGGAACATTTTCCAGCAACGTTCTGTGCATAAAATGCAGAAGAAACCATTCTGGCTAATTATTTCCCCATTAAGCTATTTTCAATCATTAGGAAATTGATGGAGGATGTCACAAACAGTGCCATTTAGTGGCATGTACTCACCAGTGTTCATGACCAGTCAGCTCCAGACCTCATTATAACCTTGCTCCAAACATGAACCAAAGAGCTGAATCCCAGAGGTGAGGCAAGAGTGACTGTTCTTGAATTCAAGAAAGTATTGAGTATGGCATTAAGGAATACTGATATAACTGAAATCAAAGGGCATCAAATAGAAAAAAAAAACTAGGATTGTTTTCTCTGGATCTTCAAGGGTTGACGTGATAGGAGTATGTAAAATTATGAGAGACATAGATAGGGTAGATAGTCAGAATCTTCTTCCCAGGGTGGAAATGTCAAATACTAGAGGGTATAGCTATAAGGTGAGAGGGGGAACATTTAAAGGAGATTTGTGAGGCAGGTTTTTTTACACAGAGAGTGGTAGGTGTCTGGAATGCACTGCTGGGGGAGATGGTGGAAGCAGATGTGATAGCAACATTTAAGAGGCATTTAGGTGGGCTCATGATGAAGGGATATAGAGACCACATGCAGGCAGATGAGATTAATTTAATTTGGCATCATGGTCGGCACAGATATTGTGGGCTGAAGGACCTGTTTCTGTGCTGTACTCTTCTATTTTCCATGTTCTATGTTCTGCCCCCCCCCCCTTTGCGTGTTTTCTCACTTTTCCAGTTTTGATGGTGGTCATGATCAGAAACATTGATTCTGTTTCTCTCCTCACAGATGCTGACTGACCTGCAGAGTATTTCTCACATTTTCTCTTTTCTTTTCAGCCTGTGAAGGATCTGGGCAGGTAGATAGTTGGATGCAGGGGTAATTTCTAATATCAGGCAGCATACTTTGTGGTAGACAGAGCCAGGAAATAAGTTTGTATTGTTCCATGTCCTTTAACTTAACCAAAAATGAGGAAGACTAATAAAAATTCTTGTAAGAAATGCTCTTTAGTTCACAAGTGGAGCTATTTTTACCAGACTAAAATATTTGTTGTGTTGCAACAACTATGAAATCAGCTGAGACTCACTAATATGAAACTGTTTTAATCCACCTTTCTTCCATCTAAATGGATTTCAGATGCCCCAGATTGAACTCAATATGCCCCAGTTTTACCTGATACACTTGTATGCACCAGAGAATTTTTAAACCTTGAATTTCCAAAGTGACACCAGAGTTATTTGGATTTAGGGATCCCTGTGTGTTCAAGGTCCGCCCGAGTAGCTATTTCATTGCACTTATTGGCAGAAGAGCGGTGGGGTTCTCGCAGTTCCTTCATCTGTATTGAAACAGGTTATCTGGCCGTTTATCTCATTGCTATATATGGGATCTTGCTATACATAAATTGGTTGTTGTGGTTCTTGCAAATACTCTTAAAAATATTTAATTAGTTGTAAAGTGTTTTGGAATGTTCTGAGAGATGTCCTGAAGTGTTGAGATAATAAATGCAAATTCCTTTTCTCTTTCCTCATGCTTGGGTACCCAAAACAAAAACCCTCTGGTGTTTTGAAGTTACAAAATCCAGTGCTCACCAGCTGCTTCTGAAATGTATAAGATCATGTTTTTTTTAACTCATTCAAGGGATGTGGGCTTAACAGGCCAAGCCAGCATTTAATTGCTCATCCACAATTGTCCTTGCGAAGATGGTGATGAGCTGCCTTCATGAACCCCTGCAGTCCTTGATGTGTGAGAATACCCACAATGCTGTTAGGGAGGGAGTTCTAGGATTTTGTCCCAGAGATGGTGAAGGAAGTGTGATATATTTCCAAGTCAGGATGGTGTGTGACTTGGAGGGTAACTTCCAGGTTGTGGTGTTCCCATGCTTTTTCTGCCCTTGTCCTTTTTAGCTGGTAAAGGCCATGGGTTTGGAAGATACTGCCTAAGGAAATCAAAGGCATTTCTTGGTAAAAAGCAAGTCTCAAATTCCTGCTTTTTATGAATGCACCAGAGTCAGACATTTGGCATTGTGCCAGTCAGATTTTTATTACTTGATGGTCAACAAAGTTCTGGATTTACTGTCCATTCAAACCACTTAATTATTGTTGTAGTGAGATGTAGTCTTGATAATGTAATTTTCTAACCATGAAACTTAGGTAATTATTGTGGTGATTCTCAATCCTCGGGCAAAAAATTTGATTTAGATTGGTTGCTGATCAGCAAACGAGGACAGCAATGTTGGAGAAATTGAACAGCATTGTTTAAAATGGGAGAAAAGGATAGTCTGTGGGATATGTCTTCTTGTCTTAAACTCTCAAATCAGTTGAAATGCTATCTCCCTATAGCATTTGGAGCGAAGGAGGATGCGAGGTGACTTGATAGAGGTGTACAAGATAAGAGGCATCAATCGAGTGGACAGACAGAGACTTTTTCCCAGGGTGAAAATGGCTAACACGAGGGGACATAATTTTAAGGTGACTGGAGGAAGGTATAAGGGGGATGTCAGAGGTAAGTTTTTTTACACAGAGAGGGGTGGGTGTGTGGAACGTACTGCCGCCAGAGGTGGTGGAGGCAGATACATTAAGGACATTTAAGAGACTCTTAGATAGCCACACAAATGATAGAAAAATGGAGGGCTATGTGAGAGGCAAGGGTTAAATAGATCTTAGAGCAGGATAAAATGTCAGCACAACATTGTGGGCTGAAGGGCCTGTATTGTGCTGTAATGTTCTATGTACTCTATCAGTTCCTATTCATATATTGGAAACCTTGTTCAAAATATCCTTTGCTTCCTAAATTACAGCAAATTGGAAACATATATTGTATAATATCTCATAGTTCAACACTTTGGGTCCAGCTAAAGTCTGTCAAATTTGTATTTTACACATCTGTCCAATATATTCTTCCTTGTGCTGCCCAGATCTATTGGTTTATCCAGGATTTTGAGCTGTAACTTCTATGGCTTTGTACTCCAGCTCTCTATAAATAAAAATTTCATTTGTCCCTTTGACTATTTTCTGTACTTGTCTTTGACATTTGAATGATCCTTGCAAATAACCTCTAATCTCTTTGCAATCCACCTGTTTCTAAATTTTCACTATTTACAATGTATTCTGCTCTTTTCTTTTCAGATGCAAAGTGGATGACTGACATTTGCCAACAAAAATCAATTACCCATCCTTTTACTTGCTCACTTATTTATTCTCTTAATATCACTGTAATTTAATGCTTCTTTCTTACTACTTAATGCATCCTACCTTTGTGTTGTTGGCAAACTTGGATACCTAGGTTTCTATATCATCATCTGTCATTTTAAACAATGGTGAACAGCTGTAACCGCAACACAGGTACATGCAGAACCTATTGGTCACATCCTGACAACTTGATTGCCAGCCTATTTTCCTCACTTTTCACTTCCTACTGTTATTTTGCACTCTGTCACATGAAATTCTATTCCAAAGACTTCCCATTGATTTTATGTCATCTTAACCATCAGCAGATTTGCTCATTTTACTGCAGACTCTTTATGCATTATTGCATAAAAGTTGGTCTTGCCCTAGTCTCCAAGCTTTGCAGCCATTTTGTATTTTTCCATTTGAGCCACTATATTGAATTCATTCATAGTTGATCAATACTATATAATGTTAATTAAATCTGGCACATTACTGAATCTAATGTATCTGGTCCTTTTTGGTTCTAAGACCTATTGTTGGGGAATACTATATCTCATCCACACTCCAGAAATTCACTGTCCTTTAGACATGGCTTTGTCTGTTATCCCAATCTGCATGGAAGTTAAAATTTATCATTACTTTGCTGCATGCTTATATCATTCCTGCACTTATATATTCTGACTATTTTAAGTTCTCACTTAGAGGCTAAAAACAACTCCTACTGCAGTCTTAAATCATTTTCTATTTCCTAACTTACCCATACAATTTTCTCTGCCAGCTGACCTCTTTTTATCCTTAAGCACTGAGGATATTCTTCTCCTCCTTCATTTCCCCTCTCTTTCCCATGTATCTTATGACCTGTTGTGTTAAGATTAAGAAAATCACAAAAAAAAACTGCAGATGCTGGAAGTGAATTGACATAATGTGAAGTCACCTCTTAGAATCATAGAGAGATCATTCTGGAGTTACATGAATTATCCAGAGGCAGAGAGAGAAATAAAACTAAATTTTCAATGATATTAAATTAGAGGCTGCACAACAGTGGAAAATAAAAGCAGAAAATGTTATGAACACTCAGCTGGTCAAGCAGCTTCTGTGAAAAGAAAAACAGTTAACGTTTCAAGTCAAAGTCACATCTCCATTTCTAATAATGGGTCTTCAATCTGAAGTAGGAATTCTGTTTGTTTTTGCAAATTTGTTAAGAACTGTTTTAACAGTTTATAAATGTCACTGAATTTTACAAATTGTTAAAACAGAATCCAAAGTTTTACTCTACCATGACTCCTGTCAGAGGCGGTCAATGTTTCATGGGTGGAGTCTCAGCACAGCACTGAGTCGCCACGGAGGTTGGTTTACCTTGCATTTTTCTGCATGAGGTGGTTTATGAGGCCCCACTTAAGTATCTTCCAACATATGATACTTTTCCCCCATCAGTGACCATTCCAAACTGATTGGGTCTTTTTATATTTGTTCATGTATGATATTGGAAATATCAAGTTTAACTTGCTCCTAGTTGATAAATGTACACAAAGTTATTGTATTGAATGACTGGCTATTTCTGCAAATCAGTGAGAATAGAAGAACCAAGTTTCCTTTAAAAATAGTTCATTGAAACAGCTGGATACATGACAATTTGGCATCTTTTAAGTCTTTGGATTTGGTTTTCCTTTCCACTGTTGTGCAGCCTCTAATTTAATATCATTGAAAATTTAGTTTTATTTCTCTCTCTGCCTCTGGATAATTCATGTAACTCCAAAATGATCTCTCTATGATTCTAAGAGGTGACTTCACATTATGTCAATTCAGTTCTTTTTGAAAACCAGTTATTTCTTCCCCTGGTTTAGCTGACTTTGAACCAATCTTAAAAGTTGTCTCCTCTTTGATGTTGAGGTGAATTAGTCACATGCGTTGCACAGTAAAAGCTTTGCTGAAATTTGAGTATATCTCGTATACAGAAATTCTGGTTTTAAAAGGGGCCATAAAATGAATTTTTGTTTAACTTTCTGTTTTTTTTGCTTGGATTGTGCTGTGTGATTAGTCTCCTGTATAAAAAAAACTTATAGTTGTATGTCAAGTTCTGGACTCTGAGCAAGTAATTCCTTAAAGATAAATGGTTGGAATTTTGCTGCAGAAATAGTTGTGTAAATCAGGCATGTGGAGTGGCTTAGTGCCCACTGTTATCCTCATTCCTTGCAGAGGTCGAGGAAGTTGAATAAATGCTGACTGGGTTTGTCAGTACAAGGACTGCATTTTACCTCCCACAAGGCCAAGAGTATCCACCTGAATTGTGCTACCTACTATAAGCTGAACTACGGTGAATATGGACCACAAGGATTTGGGACCGAAGCATAACATTAATAGGCCAGAATGAAAAGGATCAGACTGGATGTCAGTGAGAGTCTTGCAACTAACAAACACTCTGACACATTGTTTTTACATAACATGTTTGCCTTGTACATGATAGGTCTGTAAACTTCTAACCTCTCCTTTGAGGATCATGATCATGTCATCTTAATGCCACTCTTTCTTCAAATAATTAATCAGTGTCTATTCACTAATAACATTATGATTTTAGTAATTGGACAGGGATAAATGTCGCTTACATATATGCAAGATGGAGCTCAATAATCCTCTGCACTGAAACTGACCTCTTCTGCCTACTTTAATTAAGTTTGCATGAGTAGAGCTAATCTCCCAACTGAGGTTGTACTTTCTTTACTAGTTTTTAATTGGATCATATCTGTCCAATCTTATCCCTAGATGCACCAAAATACAGAATGAGTAATAGAAGAGTTGGCAGATTCACATGGTTCAGCAATTAACTAAATACAGGAGGGAAATGCAATAAGATAATACCACTGTACTCCTGGTATTAGATCTATGATAGAAACAAGTATCCATATTCATTTGTAAGGAATAAATGTCATTAAATAAATTCAAAACAGGAACATGTTTGTTTGTTAGGGACTCAGCTCCATTAAGTTTGATTCAATAGGGTATTAATACATCTTTAACTTATCCCTTATATGGAATTAAATAAAGTCTATTTGTTACAATCATTCAATAACTGCTGCCAGGAATCACTTGTGGAGGGGCATTCAGTATCTTTCACACATACATGTGCATACATATTCAATACTTACAATTTTAGTATTCCTGGTGGAGTGGTGGGGGCAAGTTCTAGGGGGAGGGTCAGACTTATTTGAGGAACTTTGGTGAACCTCCAGCCAAAAGGGTAGCTCTGGAAGCAAAATTAAGAGGTTCAGGTGCTGACAGTGTCATTCAAGTGACCTTCAAGTGCAAGGCAGTGTTCAGGTACGTGAACATGCCTCACATGAACACATAAGTACAGGAAGTCCCCGACTTACAAAAACACGACTTACGAACACCCGTACTTATGAACCGACCTTCGTGGTCGGTCCGTAAGCTGGCCCGGCCCCCGATCCTACCACGGCGGCGGTACACCTTCTTTGGCCCAAGCCCGGGCCAACTGCGCATATACGGCTGGGGAACCCCGGGCCAAGTGCATACGTGCGGCTGGGGCCATGTGCAGCCGCGATCCCCCAGCCTAAGTGCGCATGCACGGACACTGTTCCGAGTTACATACAAAATCGGGTTACGAACAGTCTCAGAAACAGAACTTGTTCGTAACCCGGGGACTTCCTGTACATGTGAATAAAAGCCAGGAGTAGGTCATTCAGGTCCTTGTGTCTGCCCTGCGATTCAGTAAGATCATGGCTGCTCTTCCAACTCAGCATCATTTTCCTCACTAACCCCACATCTCCTGATCTTTTCAATATGTAAAATACATCTATCGATCTGTAGCTTGAATGCTCATTAATGCGTGAGCCTCCACTGCTCTCTTGGGAAGAATATAGCAAGGATGCACTATCATCTGTTGAGGAAATTTCTTCTCATCTCTGTCCTGAATGGCCGATTCCTTGTTTTTAGATTGCAACCCCTAGTTCTAGACCTCAAGCCAGGAGAAATACCATCCCTGCATCTACCCTGTGAAAATCTTGTGCGTTTCAATGAGATCATGACTAATTTCTGTTATTCTTTAACAGCTTAAGATGTCAATACTTTCAGTGATAATTTGTGACTGGAATTTGAGTCCTCCAACAAATTGGACATGCTTCCTTAGAGTGCTTTATCTGGAGCACAAATGTGTTACAGAGTGCGAGGAAACCATCTCTAAATTCCATCTCTAAAAGCTAGCAATGGACAGCTTTGTTCTTTAACTGACTCTAGGTCATAGAATGATTACAGCCATTTACCCTATTGTGCCTGCTCAGGCCCTCCACCAAATGCCTTTTGTATGGTAGGACAGATCTGTCAACCTGGCTTCTGGTCTGGGCCACCTGCAGCCAAAACTTCTCAGACACACAGCTGAGAAGTTGGTAAGTATTTTGTCCATCTCTATGTTAGGTAAGGGCAATGTATACCAATTCCTAGGTGCAAAGTCTTTTCAGCCATAAACTTGTCCACACATTGGTCCTTGCTATTTTCGTCATTTCTAGCTGTCACAACAAATCAGTGTTGCATCAGTATATAGGTACAAAGGTGGGCTCTGAACCTGTGGCAGAACCAACATGCAAGACACCTGGGGAATTAGGTGAAACAGGAGCTGGTCACCTTCCTAAAACAGCAGCAGGAGACTGCGGGAAAAGTGCTAAGGAAGCTTCAGTGCCGAGACAGCACTGTGGGCTGCTGCTAGCCTGCACTGTCACACTGTATTAGATGAATGAATGAATGAATTAGTATTAATTCATAGAGTTATACAGCGCAGAAACAGGCCCTTCAGCCCAACTCGTCCATGCTAAACAAGATGCCTACCTAAGCTAGTCCCATTTGCCTGTGTTTGGCCATATCCTCCAATCCAATCTGTCCAAATGTTTTTTAAACATTGCAATTGTACCTACTTCTACCACTTTGACAGCTGGTTCCATATAACAACTATCTACTGTGTGAAAGACTTGCCCCTCAGGTCCCCTTTAAATCTCTCCCCTCTCACTTTAAATATGTGCCCTCTAGTTTTAGACTCCCCTACCCTGGGGAAAAGACTGTGACTATTCACCTCATCTATGCCCCTTATAAATGTCTAAACCTTGAAGATATCATCCCTCGGGCTCCTTTGCTCCTGGGAAAAGAGTCACAGCCTGTCCAATTTCTCCTCATAACTCGTGCCCTCCAGTCCATGCGATTCTTATCTGCACCCTCTCTAGCTTAATCACATCCTTCCTATAGCATGGCGACCAGAACTGCACATAATGCTCCAAGTGCCGTTTAACCAATGTTTGGTACAACTGAAATTGGTTTGTACAATGAGGTGACAGAAATTCTCCCTGAGCTGCATGGTCATCCTCCACCACCCAGCCTGCACTGGGGAAAGAGGACTTCTTCTGACTCCATTGTTGCAAGAGGCTCAAATCTGATTTTTAACATTAGGCAACAGACCTCTCCAAATGAAACAGGCAGCTCAGCTCCACTATTATTAAAATAAGGCCTGGGGCACAGTTTTAAATGACTTGTGCCCCAGCCATGATGCACACTTAAATTATCTCACCCTACCTTGTGTCCACTGCTACTTCTGCAGTTTTTAACCATGTAAACACAGTGCTCTCTAAAAAATATCCTTAAGTTACATCCAGGGCAATTATCCAACATGTTTCAATGGAAGGATTATTTATGCTGCATCCATTAGCAAACATTAGAAAAAGCAGGAGGTAATTCAGAAGAGTATGCACCCAGGCACATCATATTTTTCACCGCTATTTGCTTCAGATTTGTTTTGAAAGTTGTGTTCCATCACCAGAGTTGACCGGTTCTTACAAATTTGTGCGTAGAAATTTGTAGAGCTAAGCATGCTATATATCCATGTCAGTGGTTTGTACTCCATTCTGAAATTAATTCCTTTGAAGTCACTGGAATGAATTTTAGAGGCAGAGTGCAACGTAGTGATGCTACATGGAAACAGAAATTGAAAATGGGAGCCTGTTCTCTTCTTCTCCTCATCTGTATTGATCCCTTTATTTAGCATTAAGAAATGTATCTACTTCCTTGAATATATTTAATGACTTGTTCTCCCCTGCCTTCTGTGACAAAGAATTCCACAATTTCACTGTCCTCAGCACAAAGAAATTTAAACTGATCTTGGTTCTAATATACCATACATCCTGGGGCTATGATCTCCAACCATTGGAAATATTTTTATATCTAGTCTGTCTATTCCTGTTAGAGTTTTATGGGTATCTAAGAGATCACATCTTTTTCTTCTGTACACCAAAGTCAAAGTCGAGTTTATTGTCATATGCTCAAGTACATGTATGTGCAGGTGCAATGAAAAACTTACTTGCAGCAGCATCACAGGCACATAGCATCATATAAGCAGCATTCACAAGAAAAACATAAATTAAACATAAATTATAGACAATTTTTACAAGAAAGAACACTTAGAGAACAAAATAAAAACAAAGTCCATTTTAGTGCAAAGTGATCAAAATGGTCATAGTGTTGCTAAATTGTAGTGATTGGGGTTGTGCTGGTTGGTTCAAGAACTGAACGATTGAAGGGAAGCTCTTCTCTAACCTGGTGGTGTGGGACTTCTGGCTTCTGTACCTCCTGCCCGGTGGTAGCAGTGAGAAGATGGCATGGCCTGGATGGTGGGGATCTTTGATGACGGATGTTGCCTTCTTGAGGCAGCGCGTCCTGTAGGTACCACTGATGATGGGGAGGGATGTGCCTGTGATGTATTGGGCTGAATCCACTACTCTCTGCAGCTTCTTACATTCCTGTGCACTTAAATTGCTGTACCAGACTGTGATGTAACCAGTCAGGATACTTTCAACAGCACATCTATAGAAGAGTATTCAGTGACAAGCCGAACCTTCTAAGAAAGTAAAGACGCAGGCACGCCTTCCTTGTGATTGCATCTATGTGCTTGGCCCAGGTCATCTAGTTATGTTAACACCCAGGAATTTAAAGCTGCTGACTCTATCTACCACTGATCCCTCGATGTAGACTGGGGCACGGTCACCCTCCTTCCCTGTTCTGAAGTGGATAATCAACCTCTTTAGTTTTACTGACATTGAGCGAGACGTTGTTGTGGAACCACTCAACCAGGTGTCCTATCTCGCTCCTGTACGCTGACTCACCACCACTTGTGATTTATCCAACAACAGTGGTGTCCTCGGCAAATTGGTATATGGCATAGGAGCTGTGCTTAGCCACAGTCATGTGTGCATAGAGAGTAGAGCAGGGGGCTAAGCACGCAGCTTTGAGGTCCATCTGTGTTGATGGTTAGTGAGAAGGAAACGTTATTACCGATCCTCACTGATTGAGGTCTGCCGATGAGGAAGTTGATGATCCAGTTGCAGAGGGAGGTACAGATGCCCAGGTCTTGAAGCTTGATGATGGGTTTGGATGGGGTGATTGTGTTGAATGTCGAGCTGTAGTCGATGAACAGCAGCCTGACGTCTGTGTTCCTGTTGTCCATATGATATTGGTATTGGTTTATTATTGTCACTTGTACCAAGGTACAGTGAAAAACTTGTCTTACATACTGATCATACAGGCCAATTCATTACACAGTGCAGTTACATTGAGTTAGTACAGAGTGCATTGAGGTAGTACAGGTAAAAACAATAACAGTACAGAGTAAAGTGTCATAGCTACAGAGAAAGTGCAGTGCAGGTAGACAATAAGGTGCAAGGTCACAAGGTAGATCATGAGATCAGAGCCCATCTCATCGTATAAGGGAACCAGAAACCAGAATGAAATGCCAGGGAAATCGCATCTGCTGTTGACCTGTTGAGGTGGTAGGCAAAGTGAAGTGGATCCAGGTCATCTCTGAGACAGGAGTTGATTCACATCACAGAGAAACAAAGGACTGCAGATGCTGGAATCTAGATGAAAAAACACGATGCATCATTGTGTTTTTCATCTTGATTCACGTCATAACCAACTTCTCAAAACAATTCATTACGGTTACCGGACAGTAGTCATGGAGGCAGGTTACCACGCTCTTCTCGGCATTGGTACAATAGCTGCCATTTTGAAACAGGTGGGAACGTCAGACCACAGAAGCGAGAGGTTGAACATGTCTGTAAGTACTCCAGCCAGTTGGTCTGCACAGATTTTTTGTACTCGGCCAGGTATGCTGTCTGGACCAGACACCTTTCATGGATTCATCTCCTGAAGGATGCCCAGACGTTGGCCTCAGAGACTGAGATTACACGGCCATCCGGAGATGTAGGGACTTGTGATTGTGTCATCATTCTCCCTGTCAAAGCATGTATAAAAGGCATTGAGCTCATCTGGGAGTGATGGGTCACTGTCACTTATGCTAACTGATCTCGCCTTGCATAAGTAATATTGTGCAAGCCCCGCCACAGCTGTTGAGCATCCATCCGTAGTCCAAAATTGCCTCTTTGTGCTCACAATGGCCTTCCTGAGGTTGTACCTGGACTTCTTATATGACTCTGGATTGCCAGCCCTAAACTTCATAGATCTAGCCCTCAGCGGATTACAGATCTCCTGGTTCACCCAGGGCTTCTGGTTGGGAAAGATTAAAAATATTTCACTAGTCCATGCATGTATCAGTAAACATAGATCTGTCCAACCCAATCTCTCCATATACATCAGTCCTGCCATCCCAGGAGTCAGTCTTGTAAGCCTTTGTTGTACTCCTTCCATGGCAAGAACATCCTTCCCCAGATAAGGAGACAAAAACTGCACATAAAACTCCAGATTGGGTCTCACCAAGGCTTCTTATAGCAACATCCTTGTATCCCCTTGCAATGAAGGCCAGCATACCATTTGCCTTCCTAACTACTTGCTGTCCTTGAACACTTGCTTTCACCAGCAAGTGTACAAAGTCACATTGGTCTCATTGCACCTCCTCTTTTCCCTTCTATCACCATTCACCTGTCTTTCTATTTTTAGAACCAAACAAGATAACCTCACATCTACCCGCATCAAACTATATCTGCCATGGATTTGCCTGCTCACACAACTTGTCTAAATCATCTTGGAGCAATGAACACAAAATGCTGGAGGAACTCAGCAGGTCAGGCAGCATCTATAGAGGGAAATAAACCGGCAATGTTTCCGGTCAAGACCCTTCATCAGGACTGGAAAAGAAGAGGGTAGAGTCCAGAATAAAAAGGTGGGGGAGGGGGAGGAGCACAGGCCAGCGGGTGATAGGTGACTTCAGGTGAAAGGGGGGAGGTAGGTGGGTGAGGGAGGGGGGATGAAAGGGAGTGATGTGAGAAGCTGGGAGGTGATAGGTGGAAGAGGCAAAGGGCTGAAGAAGAAGGAGAATCTGATAGGGGAGGACACTAGACCATGGAATAAAGAGAAGGAGGTGAGCAGGTTGTGAGGGCAGGAGAGGGGAAAGAGAAGGGGTGAAGGAGCTACAGGAATGAGGGAAAACAAAGGGGGGGGAAGGAAAACAGAAGGGAGGGGCTACTGGAAATTAGAGAACTCGATGCTGATGCTGTCAGGTTGGAGACTACCAGATGGAATATGAGGTGTTGCTCCTCCAACCTGTGTCTGACCTCAATGTGGCAGTAGAGAAGGCCATGGATAGACATGTCAGTGTGGGAATTGGCTGGCCACCAGGAGATCCCGGCTCTTGTGGTGGACGGAGTGAAGATGCTTAATGAAGCGATCCCCCAATCTGAGTCGGGTGTCACTGATGTAAAGGAGGCCGCACCAGGAGCACTGGATGCAATAAATTACACCGATGGATTCACATGTTAAAGTCTACCTCACCTGGAAGGACTGTCTAGGGCCCTGAATGGTGGTGAGGGAGATATAGTGGCAGGTTTAACACTTAGCGCAGTTGCAGGGATAAGTGCCTGGAGGGTGATTGGTGGTGATGGACAAGGGGGTCACAGAGAGAGCCATCCCTGCGGAAAGCGGAGAGTGAGGGTAAGATGTGCCTGGTGGTGGCATCCCTTTGGAGATGGCTGAAGTTGTGGAGAATAATGTGTTGGATGTGGAGGCTTGTGGGGTGGTAGGTGAGGACAAGGGGAATCCTGTCCCTGATATGTTGGGGGTGTGATGGGGTGAGGGCAGACGTGCGGGAAATGGAGGCGATGTGGGTGAGGGCAGCATTGATAGTATTGGAGGGGAAACCACATTTACTGAAAAAAGAGGACATCCCAGGTGTCCTCGAATGGAAAGCCTCATCATGGCAACAGATGCGGCAGTGGAACTGAGAGAAGGGAATAGCATCCTTGCAAGTGACAGGGTGGGAAGAGGTGTAGTCAAGGTAACTGTGGGAGTCAGTAGGTTTGTAAAAGATGTCAGTAGATAATCTGTCTCTGGAGATGGACCCAGTGAAGTTGAGGGCAGGGTGGGTGTTGGAAGCAGAGTTGATAAAATTGACGAGCTCGGCATGGGTGCAGGAAGCAGCCCCAATGCAGTCGTCAATGTAGCGGAGAAAGACTTGGGGAGCATTATCGGTGTAGGCTTGGAATATGGACTGTTCCATGTAGCCAATGAAAAGGCAGGCATAGCTGGGGCCCATGCAATTGCCCATGGCTACACCTTTGGTCTGAAGAAAGTGGGAGGAGGCAAAAGTGAAATTTTTTTGGGGTGAGTACCAGTTCTGCAAGATGGAGGAGGGTGGTGGTGGAGGGGAACTGGTTGGGTTTGTTGTCAAGAAAGAAGTGGAGAGCTTTAGGGCCTTCCTGATAGCGGATGGAAGTGTACAGGGACTGGACATCGATGGTGAAAATAAGGTGGTCAGGGCTGGGGAACTGAAAGTTGCTGAAGTGATAGAGAGCATGTGAAGTGTCACGGATGTAGGTGGGAAGGGACTGCACCAAGGGGGACCAAATGGAGTTGAGTCATCTTGGAGCCTCTTTATATCCTCTTCACAGCTCACATTCCTTGCAGCCCCACTCCCACCTCAATCCTGCTTGCTACCCTTTCCAATCTCAGTGATATCTGCAGACTTGGAGATGTAATATTTGGTCACCCCATCCAAATGTTTGATGTATATTGTAAACAGATGGAGCCCAAGCACTGATCTCGACAGCCTCCTCGCCTCCCCTCACCGCACCCACCACCCCCCCCCCACCCCCACTAGTCACTGTTTGCGTCCTGGAAACAGATCCATTTATTCCTAAAATATAAAACGATTCAACAACAGATGCATTTCTAAGCTTTGTCACGCTCACTGAAAATAAAACAGATTAATTTCATAGTTCACATGAAAGCTCTGCAAATTGATCCCATGACTAGCAAATATGTTCTAGAATATAAACTGCACAGTTTAAGAGGAAGAGGATAAAGGTTAAATTAAAGCTTATTATCAATGCTTAAAGACCAATTACTTTTGTTTTTGAGAGTAGCTGATTTTATTTTCCAACTCCACTAAAGTTGGTTGATAGCAATTATTTTTCTCAAGTGAACTGGAGGCATGCTTTTGTCATTTTAATTTTTTATTAAATCATTGAATTGCTAGATTTATAATCATTATTAGTGAAATAAATGGAGGAAATAAAATCATGAAGAATATTGGTATATAAATACCTGTCTCTCATAGATTAATGTACCTGTCATGAGTCACACAGGACAGAAACAGGCTGCTCAGCCGACTGAATCCACACTGACCATCAAGCACCCACTTACACTAACCCTATACTAATCCTACTTTTATTCTTCTCCAATTCCCATCAACTCCCCCAACCCCTCTCCTGTCCTGCCTTTTCCCCCAACCACCACCCCCTCCACACAGATCCTACCACTCACCTACATACCAGGGGCAATATTTTAAGTGGCCAATTAAACTAAACATCTTTGGGATGTGGAAGGAAAACCAGAGCACCCAGAAGACGCTCGTGCAGTCATACAGAGAAATTGCAAACTTCATGCAGACGACACTGACAGTCAGGATTGATCCTGGGTTGCTAAATAGCAAATGCACTGTGCGGTAGCAGAATAACCCTCAAGCAAGATATCAGAGCAAAGTGATGCGGTGCTGTAAATCCAGTCATGAATGGCAGTGTGGAATAAAAGAGCGAACAGGATGAAGCCCTGAGAACATCCCCATTCTTAGCAACAGCACAAAGCAGCATACCTGAATTTGTATTCCATCAATAACAATAGCCACATGTGATGAAAGGCAATTTGGATAGTAATTACCATTTACTGCAGGGCTATCCTGAGGATCATGTCACATTTTATATCTATTGCAATTAGTCTCCTAATTGCAAACGACAAACCTATTGCAATTTTTTGAGGAAATTACAAACAGATTAGACAAAGGACATGCTGTGGATGTTGTGTATTTGGATTTTCAGAAGGCCTTTGACAAGGTGCCGCACATGAGGCTGCTGAACAAGATAAGAGCCCATGGAATTACAGCACTGGCTGATTGGCAGGAAACAGAGAATGGGAATAAAGGGATACCAGTGGTGTTCCGCAGGGGTCCGTGTTGGGGCTGCTTCTTTTTATGTTGTATATCAGCGATTTAGATTATGGAATAAATGGCTTTGTAGCTAAATTTGCCGATGATACAAAGATAGGTGGAGGGGCGGGCAGTGTTGAGGAAATGGAGAGTCTGCAGAGAGACTTGGATAGACTAGGAGAATGGGCAAAGAAGTGGCAAATGAAATACATTGTTGCAAAGCGTATTGTCATGCACTTTGGTAGAAGAAATAAGTGGGCAGACTATTATTTAAGTGGGGAGAAAATTCAAAATTCAGAGATGCAAAGGGACTTGGGAGTCCTCATGCAGGATACCCTAAAAGTTAACCTCCAGGTTGAGTCAGTGGTGAAGAAGGCGAAAGCACTGTTGGCATTCATTTTTAGAAGAATAGAATATAAGAGCAGGGATGTGATGTTGAGGCTCTATAAGGCATTGGTAAGACCTCACTTGGAGTACTGTGTGCAGTTTGGGCTCCTTATTTAAGAAAGGATGTGCTGACGTTGGAGAGGGTTCAGAGAAGATTCACTAGAATGATTCCAGGAATGAGAGGGTTAACATATGAGGAACGTTTGATGACTCTTGGGCTATACTCCTTGGAGTTGAGAAGAATGAGAGGGGACCTCATAAAAACATTTCGAATGTTAAAAGGCCTGGACAGAGTAGATGTGGCAAAGTTTTTTTCCATGGTAGGGGAGTCTAGTACAAGAGGGCACGACTTCAGGATTGAAGGGTGCCCATTCAGAACAGAGATGCGGAGAAATTTCTTTAGCCAGAGAGTGGTGAATCTGTAGAATTTGTTGCCACGGGCGGCTATGGAGACAAAGTCATTGGGTGTATTTAAGGCAGATGATTGATAGGTATCTGAGTAGCCAGGGCATCAAAGGTTATGGTGAGAAGGCGGTGGAGTGGGCTAAATGGGAGAATGGATCAGCTCATGATAGAATGGCGGAGCAGACTCAATGGGTCGAATGGCCAACTTCTGCTCCTTATGGATATTTGTATTCACAGAATCCTACAATGTAGCAGATTCCTCTATCACAATCTCTGCGCACATCTTGTCCCACTGTCAGGACAGACCCACCAGTCACATACAGGCGTACTTTTGTGAAAGACAATCCTGAAGCATTTGCAGGAGGGGCTCAGGGAGGCTAATACATGTGGAGAATGGGGATTTGGGGAGAAAATGCAGAATGGGTACTGGACATTTGGGGAGAGAGAGAGAGAGAGAGGTGAAGATTGGAAATGGAAACTTGAGAAGAGAGATGGAGAGTAAGTTGACTAGGTAAAGAGGGACCAGTGAATGTGGTGTATTTGGATTCTCAGTAAGCTTTTGATAAGGTTCCATGTAGGAGGTTGGTCCATACAAAATAGAGGATTAGACAGGAAGAAATGATTGAGAATAAACAGACCTTTCTCAGCATGTGACTAATGGGGTATTGCAGGGATTGGTGATTGGGCCTTGGCTGCTCAGGCTTTGAGAAGATCAAATGTCATATTTCCAAGTTGCTGATAATACAAAATTAAGTGGGATTTTGAGTAGGGAGGATAGAGAATGTAAAGAGGCTGCAAGGGATATAGACCAGCAGAGTGAGTGAGCAAGAACAAGGCAGGTGTAATATAATATTGAAAAATGTGAAGTTATCCACCTTGTTGCACAAAACAGAAAAACCAAGTATTTCTTTTTAGATGGCAAGAGATTGGCTAATGTTGATGTTTAAAGGGACTGAGGTATACTTGTACACAAGTCATTAAAAAATATTGATGTTCAATCTTGACCTTGGGTGCTGTCTGTGTAGAGATTGTATGGGTTTCAAAGGTGATGACTGAGTAACCTGGGCCAAAACCTTCAGTAAACTATGTAGAGGGTCTATACCATAGCCACTATGCACTGGTGGTGGACGTGGTGCCAGTCAAGCAGGCTGCTTTGTCCTGGATGGTGCTGAACATCTTGACTCATCTGCTGCACTCATCTAGGCAAGTGGAGAATATTTATCGTGCTCATTATTTGTACCTTGAGGTGTCAGTAGATGAGTCACTCATTGTAGCCATGGTATATACTGTATGTGTCTGGTCCAGCTGAGTTTATGGTTAACATTGACCTCCAGGATATTGATGGTGGGAAATCTGAAGGTAATGCAATTGATAGTTAAAAAGTTAGACTCTTTTGTTGAAGATTGCTTGGTACTTTTGTGGCTCAAATGGTACCCATGCTCGAATGTTGTCAATACCATTAACAATACAAGGTCTTGCTGCCTGCAGGCATGTGCTGCTTCATCTGCTGAGGAGTTGTGAATGGAACTGAACATCGTGCAAGCATCAGCTAACCCCCCCCTAATTTCTGGAAAGAAGGTTATTGATGAAGCAGCTGAAGATGTTTGGGCCTAGATCATTATTCTATGTGCATATGACCATGTGCAGGCAGATAGAATTAGTTTAGGTTGGCATCACAGTCAGTGCAAAATATGGTGGGCCAAAGGGGCAGTTCCGGTGCTGCACTGTGGAACTCCTGCAGTGATATCCTGAGACTGGGTTGATTGATGTCCAACAAACACAACTGTATTCCTTTGTGTTTGGAATGACCCTGCCATTGGAATATTTTCCCTTTGATGTCTATTGACTTCAGTTTTACCAGGACACCTGATGTTACACAACAGCTGTTTTGATATCCACAGCAGTCACTTTCACCTCACCCCTAATAGCTAATGTTGTTCCTCTCTTTAAGGATAGCTAATGGTGTCCTTCCACTTAAGATGGGCGGGAGGGATAAGCCAGGTAACTACAGGGAAACTATAGGAGAAAACTCTAAGCAAAAGAATTACATATATTTGGAAAGCAGAGGCTAATGAAGATTAATCTTTGTGCAGGGGAAATCCTGTCTCACTGATTTGTTAAAGAGTTTTTTGAGGAGGTAACTAAGAAGATTGATGAAGGCAAGCAGTAGATATTGTCTACATGGACTTTAGTAAATCATTTGACACAGTCCTACATGGCAGGCTGGTCCAGCAGGTAGATGGCATCTAAGGCAAGTTGGCTAATTGGATCCAAGATTGACTTGGTGACAGGAGGCAGAGGTGGTGATGGAAGGATGTGTTTCTGATTAGAAGTTTGTGACTAATGGTGTACCCAGGGAATCTATCTGGGACCTTTGTTTATATAACATCTTGGATGTGAATGTAGGAGCAATGAATAAGCTTGTGGATGACAAGAAGTTGGTGGTGCTGTGAATAGCAAAGAAGCCTTTCTAAGGCAACAGCAGGATATAGGTGGCAACACAGGTCTGTGTTAGTGGGGATCCCAGCAGAAAACTGAGATGGATTACCTATGTAGCACTTCTGTCAGAATAAGGTTGCAAATGCTTCAGTCTTGCCTTAAGCACTCACGTGTTCGGCCACGTCATCATTTGGGATGCAGGTATTTATGAAGCATCCTTCTCCCATTAACTATTTAATTGTCCACTGGCATTCACAACTAGATATGGTAGGACAGCAGAGCTCTTTTCTGATCCATTGGTTGTAAGATCATTTAGATTTGTCTATTACATGCTGTTTTTGTCACTTAGCGGCATCAATGGGGTGGCATTTCAGCACTTTTAGGCATGTCTCTTGTTGCTCCCAGCATGCCCTGCAGTACCCATCATTGTTGCAGGGTTGATCCTCTGCCTTGACAATAATCATATCAGAATATGCTGGGCCATGAGGTTACAGATTGTGGTAAGGTTCATTTCTGCTGCTGGTTGACATTACCTCAAAGATGGCAGTTTTGGGCTGCTGATCTGCTTGTAGAATGTTCTATTAAGCAAGCAGAGTTACACATCTTGATGAATGGTGTCCTTGTTGTGAAGGAGGGACTTTGTCTCAATGGCCAATATGCAGTGATCACTTCTACCAAAGCTATCGTGGATAGATGTGTCTGCCACAGGTAGATTGGTGAGGACATAATCAAGCGGGTTTATCCCTCACTTTGGTTCACTCATTAGTTCCATAGACCCAGTCCGGCATTATATCCATAACAACCTACCCAGCTCTGTCAGCTGGTGGTACCAAGCCACTTGGGGCTGGGCATTGAAGTCCCCTATCCAGAGTACATTCTGTGCCCTTGCTACTTTCAAAGCTTCTTCTAAGTGTTGTTTAACATGGAGGAGCAGTGATTCCTCAGCTGAGAGAGAAATGTAGTCAGGAAGAGGCTCCTTTCCCATGTTTGACCTGATACTGTGAAAGCTCAAGAGATCTGGAGCTGTTATTGGGGACTTAAAGGCTACTCCCTCTCACCTTTATGTGGCTGGTGGGTCTGTCCTGCCAGTGGGACAAGATGTGTGCAGAGATTGTGATAGAGCAATCTGCTCCGTTGTAGGATTCTGTGAGTACAAATACCATTTAAAATGTGACATGATCCTCAGGATAGCCCTGCAGTAAATGGTAATTACTATCCAAATTGCCTTTCAGCACCTGTGGCTTTGTTATTGATGGGATACAAATTCATCATTATTTGAGGTTTCATTTTATTCTATTAAAATCTTGGGTTGAAGGTCTTGAAGCTACTAATAAACTTCTTTTGAAACAGAGCCATGGGTCAAGATAGCAGAAGGCGGCTGAGCTATAACAGAACAGAGGTTCCTTGTCAGCCCTGACTTGGCTGCTGGCCAGTTTGGGCACATGGCTGTCTCCAGCACTATATGTATTTCGAATCCATTGGAATGGTTTCACTGTAATCACTGTAGTCTCCCTGCCTCCGGGAAGGCTATGTCTGCGCCCGGTGTGTCGAGCTACAGCTCCTGAGGGACTGTGTTAGGGAACTGGAGTTGCAGCTCGATGACCTTCGTCTGGTCAGGGAGAGTGAGGAGGTGATAGAGAGGAGTTATACGCAGGTGGTGACACCGGGACCATCGGAATCAGGCAATTGGGTCACAGTCAGGAGGGGGAAGGGGAAGAGTCAGGTACTAGAGAGTACTCCTGTGGCTGTACCCCTTGACAATAAGTACTCCTGTTTGAGTACTGCTGGGGGAGACAGCCTACCTGGGGGCAGCAACAGTGGCAGTGTATCTGGCACAGAGCCCGGCCCTGTGGCTCAGATGGGTAGGGAATGAGTGAGGAGGGCACTAGTGATAGGGGACTCTATAGTTAGGTGAGCAGACAAGTGATTGTGTGGACGCAGGAAAGGAACTTGGAAGGTAGTTTGCCTCCCAGGTGCCAGGGTCTGGGATGTTTCAGATCGCATCAAAGATAGCCTGAAGGGGGAGGGAGAACAGCCAGAGGTCGTGGTATATATTGGTACCAACGACATAGGTAGGGAAAGGAATGAGGTCCTGAAAAGAGACTATAGAGAATTAGGAAGGAAGTTGAGAAGCAGGACTTCAAAGGTAGTAATTACCTGATTACTGCCTGTGTTAAACGACAGTGGGTATAGGAACAGAATGAGGAGGAGGTTAAATGCGTGGCTGAGGGATTGGAGTAAGGAGCAGGGATTCAGTTTTCTGGATCATTGGGCCTCTTTTGGGGCAGGTATGACCTGTTCAAAGAGGACAGGTTGCACTGGAATCCCAGTGCAACATACTGGCGGGGAGGTTTGCTAAGGCTACTGGGGAGAGTTTAAACTAGAATTGTTGGGGGGTGGGATCCATACTGGAGAGACTGGGGAAGAGGTGTTTGGCTCTCAAATAGAGGAAGCTAGGAGTAAGTACCATAGGCAGGTGATAGAGAAGGGAAGTGTTCAGACAGGCTTGAGATGTGTCTATTTTAACGCAAGGAGTATTGTGAACAAGGCGAATGAGCTTAGAGCTTGGATCAATACTTGGAGCTATGATGTGGTGGCCATTACAGAGACTTGGATGGCTCTGGGGCTGGAATGGTTGATTCAAGTGCCGGATTTTAGATGTTTCAGGAAGGACAGGGAGGGAGGCAAAAGAGGTGGGGGAGTGGGACTCTTGATCAGAGGTAGTGTCACGGCTGCGGAAAAGGTGGACGTTGGGCGGAGTCTCTGTGGGTGGAGGTTAGGAACAGGAAGGAGTCGATAACTTTACTGGGTGTTTTTTATAGGCCGCCCAATAGTGACAGGGTTATTGAGGAGCAGATAGGGAAGCAGATCCTAGAAAGGTGTGAGAATAACAAAGTTGTTGTGATGGGGGAATTTTAATTGTCCAAACATCGACTGGCATCTCCAGACAGTGAGGGGTTTAGATGGGGTGTAGCTTGTTAGGTGTGTTCAGGAAGAGTTCGTGACACAGTATGTAGATAGACCTACAAGAGGAGAGGCTGTGCTTGTTTGATATTGGGAAATGAACCTGGTCAGGTGTCAGATCTCTCAGTGGATGAACATTTTGGTGATAGTGATCATAATTCTATCTCCTTTACATTAGCACTGAAGAGAGATAGGAACAGACAGACTAGAAAGGCGTTTACTTGGAGTAAAAGGAATTATGAGGCTCTCAGGCAGGAAATTAGAAGATTAAATTGGGAACAGATGTTCTCTGGGAAAAGTACGGAAGATATGTGGCAAATATTCAGGGGGTATTTGTGTGGAGTTCTGCATAGGCATGTTCCAATGAGACAGGGGAGTCACAAGAGGATACAGGAACCGTGGTGTACTAAGGCTATAATAAATCTAGTCAAAAGGCATACAAAAGGTACAGAGAGCTAGGTGATGTTCGAGATCTGGAAGAGTACAACGCTAAAAGGAAGGAACTTTCGAAAGAGATTAGGAGAGCCAGAAGGGGACATGAGAAGACCTTGGCGGGCAGGATTAAGGAAAACCCCAAGGCGTTCTACAAGTATGTGAAGAGTAAGAGGATGAAATGCGAAAGGATAGGGCCTATCAAGTGCAGCAGTGGGAAAGTGTGTATGGATCCGGAAGAAATAGCGGAGGTACTTAATGAATACTTTATGTCAGTATTCACTATGGAAAAAGATCTGGGGGATCGTAGTGGGGATTTGCAGCGGCCTGAATAGCTTGAGCACATAGATATTAGAAAAGAGGTGGTGCTGAAACTTTTGGAAAGCATCAAGTTAGATAAGTCGCCGGGACTGGATGAGATGTACCCCAGGCTGCTGTGGGAGGCGAGGGAGGAGATCACGGAGCCTCTGACGATGATCTTTGCGTCGTTGATGTAGACGGGAGAAGTTCCAGAAGATTGGAGGGTTGCGGATGTTGTTCCCTTATTCAAGAAGGGGAGTAGAGATAGCCCAGGGAATTATAGACCGGTGAGTCTTAATTCAGTGGTTGGTAAGCTGATGTAGAAGATCCTGAGAGGCAGGATTTATGAACATTTGGAGAGGTATAATATGATTAGGAACAGTCAGCATGGATTTGTCAAGGGCAGGTCCTGCCTTACGAGCCTGAATGAATTTTTTGAGGATGTGACTAAGCACATCGATGAAAGGAGAGCAGTGGATGTGGTGTATATGGATTTCAGCAATGCGTTTGATAAGGTACCCCATGCAAGGCTTATGGAGAAGGTGAGGAGACATGGGAACCAAGGGGACATTGCAGTGTGGATCCAGAACTGGCTGGCCCACAGAAGGCAAAGTGTGGTTGTTGAAGGGTCATATTCTGAGTGGAGGTCGGTGACCAGTGGTGTACCTCAGGGATCTGTACTGGGACCCTTACTCTTTGTGATTTTTATGAATGACCAGGATGAGGAAGTGGAGGGGTGGGTTAGTAAGTTTGCGGATGACACAAAGGTTGGGGATGTTGTGGATAGTTTGGAGGGCTGTCAGGGGTTACAGGGGGACATAGATAGGATGCAGAGTTGGGCTGAGAAGTGGCAGATGCAGTTCAACCCAGATAAGTGTGAAGTGGTTCATTTTGGTAGGTCAAATATGTTGGAATATAGTATTAATGGTAGGACTCTTGGCAGTGTGGAGGATCAGAGGGATCTTGGGGTCCGAGTCTATAGGATGCACAAAGCGGCTGCGCAGTTTGGCTCTGTGGTTAAGAAGGCATATGGTGTATTGTCCTTCATCAATCGGGGAATTGAATTTAGGAGCCGTGAGGTATTGTTGCAACTACATAGGTCCCTGGTCAGACCCCACTTGGAGTAATGTGCTCAGTGCTGGTCGCCTCACTGCAGGAAAGATGTGGAAGCCATAGAGAGGGTGCAGAGGAGATTTACAAGGATGCTGCCTGGAATGCGGAGCATGCTTTATGAAAGCAGGCTGAGGGAACTCGGCCTTTTCTCCTTGGAGAGATGGAGGATGAGGGGGGACCTGATAGAGGTGTATAAGATGATGACAGGCATTGATCAGGTGGATAGTCAGAGGCTTTTCCCCAGGGCGGAAATGGTGGCCACAAGAAGACATAGGTTTAAGGTGCTGGGGAGTAGATATAGCGGAGATGTCGGTGTGAGTTTTTTACTCAGGGAGTGGCGAGTGCATGGAATGGGCTGCCAGCAATGGTGGTGGAGGCGGATATGATAGGGTCTTTCAAGAGATTGTTAGATAGGTATATGGAGCTGAGTAAAATAGAGGGCTATGGGTAAGCCTAGTAATTTCTAGGGTAGGGACATGTTCGGCACAGCTTTGTGGGCCGAAGGGCCTGAATTGTGCTGTAATTGTTCTATGTTCTATGTTATTAGCTTGTCACTAGTTATTGCCTAGCCATGATAGCCAGTGGTGTAACTTTTTACAGAGGTAAATGTTGACAGAGGATAACTTTCCAACATGTTTAGAATTTTTTAATGGTAATTTTGTTATGATTTTTTTTGTGTCATGGCAACATACTGCATCAGGTTCTGGAGGTCAAGTGAAAGAGACAGTCATCTAGACATCAATTCAACTAAACGGTCTGGATGAATATTAAAAATTAACAACAAAAATTGAAGTTGCTTTTAAGTAACTGACTGATTTCATTGATTAACGTTTGTAAACTGATTCAGATCACCAGACATAAGATATCTTTATTCTCACCTGTACATGTCACCTGTACTTCTGTCTTCATAAATAAAAACAACTGTTGAAAAGACCTCTTTAGTTGTTTAACCTACTGTAAGGTAAGGCAAGACTATCAGCTATCTTCTGAAGTGCCATGAGATATGATTATATATTGTTCAGCCAGATATTTACAATAAATGGATGATCAGTTGAAGGCACATTATCCCAGGGTAGGCTTACTTATGGAAACTGTAATTTGAAGTAAGGTGAAATAGTAAAAATATGTTAAAATAGTAAAAATATGTTGAGAAAGAGCCAGCTTTTTCTCAAGTAGCTCTGGCCTTTGATGGCAATTGCTTGGCCATGAATTGATATGAAAGCAGAGATATGAGGGCAGGCACGGTAGTGTAGCGGTTAGCGTAACACTGTTACAGCGCCAGCGACCCGGGTTCAATTCCGGCTGCTGTCTGTAAGGAGTTTGTACGTTCTCCTGTGTGGGTTTCCTCTGGGTGCTCCAGTTTCCTCCCACATTCCAAAGACGATTAGGAAGTTGTGGGCATGCTATGTTGGTGCCGGAAGCGTGGCGACACTTACGGGCTGCCCCCTGCACACTGTGCACAAAAGATGCATTTCACTGTGTGTTCCAATGTACATGTGACTAATAAAAGATATCTTAAATAATAGTTGGCTGGATGAATAGATGCTACCCTGATACAAATGGCATTTTTGGTTATTTATGAGCAAATAAAGTGACATTAAATAACTAGATTAGGCTTGTTAGTTACCGAAACTTGGGACAGTTGATGCATGAATTTGGATCATTTAATCAACATCAAGGGTTATTACTGGGCCTGGTGTTTATGGTCAACTTTCTCTTTGTAAGTTGGCTCAATGTACATTTCTGGCAATCATTAACATCAAACTATCTGTCTTTTTTGAAATCATACACCCACATAGTACGCAATGAGCCAATTCTGCTCATCATGCTGGACTAGTTCTTTGAAAGACCTGGCCAATTTCCCGTCCTTTCCCCTTTCTGTCCTTTTTGTGTATACGTACAATAATCTTCTGAAAGCCAAGGGTAAATCTGGTTTCACTGTGCTTTCATTTGGTTCATTCCAGATCACAACAGTGTGCTGCATAAAAAAAAATTCTCCTTATGTCCTCCCTGGATCTTTTGCCATTTAATTTAAGTTTGTGTGCTCTGCCCTGATCTCCCCGCTGGTGGAAACAATTTCTTTTTATTTAGTCTATGAAATCCTCTCATCAAGCAGGAGGAAAGAAAACACTCCATTCTTATCCACCCAGAGCTAGAGAATCACCTGCAATGGCTTCACTTCCAGCTCCTGTTCTGTTTTTTTGTAGCCCCATCAGGATCTATCCTTGGTTCCTCCCATTTCTCATATACATGCTGCCTCTCGGTAGAATGCTGCATGCATTCTGGTGAAACTCAATCCACTTCATCACTTCCATTCCTTTAACTTTGCTCTCTGTCTAGATGTTCACATTGTTTCCTGCTAAATGAAGACTGAAGCCACTGTTCTTCATCCCTGGCACATATCACAAACCTCATTTTCTAGCCACCACCTCCTCCCTTCACTCTTTCTGTCTGAGTCTAAACCAGGCATTGTTGAACTCAGTAAAGCAACATGTCAGGGATCTTGGGCCTAAAGCTACATTTAGAAACACTGTCCAGGTTCTCTTCCTTATCTTGGAGAAGGTGCTGCATGTGTTAAATGGAAGAGATTATTGATGGGTTTAATGACTTTGATCAATAATGTATGCTTCAGCCTCGACTCAGCTGGTAACTCACTCGGCTGCCAGGCAGCAGGTTGTCGGCCGTGAAGCAGTCCATAAACCTCTGGAGGAAGTGCCATCTTTCAACTGAGTCATGAAGTGGAGACATGTACATCCTCTCAGCTGGATACGCAAGAGCCCACAGAATTATTTGATGACGAGCACGGGAGACCCCCTGGTGTACGGGCCAATACTTACCCTCAAACAACATTAAAACACATTGATTGGTCATCATCACACTGCTGTTTCCAAGACCTTGTTATGGGTAAATTGGCTGCCATATCTCCTACATTGTGACAATGATGGTACATTAATAGTATCTCACAGACCATGAAGTGCTTATTTCCTTTTCTTAAAATTGTCCGCTGTTATAAGCCATAGCAACTTTAAGTTTAAAGTTAGCTTTGGAGTAATTTGTACTCTTGTAATACAGCTGTCAAAAATAATTTGTGCATTATAATAAATGAGAAATAGTGTGACAATTCAATTATGGATATGAAATTAAGTTAGTGTTAAAATGATTTTCATTAGAGAAACAAGTGTTACAGGCAGATTTGATTGTAAGGATTAGTGCTTATGAGAGTGAGTAATCTGATTTTTGGTTATGAAAGGAAATGGATGGATGGATATGGTAGTTGGTTTCTACCCTAGTGAAACCAAGAAAATATTACACACACCATTAAATAGATTTAAGTAATTAACTGCTTTTCTTCTAAAGGAATGTTCATATGATATAAATGGCTATGATACTCACAGATCAAATGGGGACATAAATGCTACAGGGGCATGCACTGCTTGAACACGTCCAACACACTCAAGCTCTTTCCTTTGCATATGCTGCTTTCACAGGGATTACAAAGCAAATCAGGCAAGGCCAGGGCTGGGACTGGTGGTGGCTTCAGTGGTCATTGGGGAGAAAGACTTTGGAGTGAGAGGAGGTTAGGATTGTAAGAGTTTACCAGGCAAAACAATGAGCAGAGGTGTCAGACCCAGTGTTGGCTCAAGGGGATCTCTTGGCGTTAGACTTTGTGGCCGAATGGAGTAGACTTGCTTGTCAGGATGATTGAAAGTTGGGGAGTATGATCACTGGTGTGGAGTAAGTTTGATAGACAATAGCATTTCAGTTAGTGGTCAGGGGAGGAGTCATTGGTTGGGAGATAGATGCAATGAGTGGTCAGGGGGCAAGGTGTCAGTGATTGGGGAGGGTGGGATTAGCGGTTTTGGGGGGTTCGGTCACCTCAGCAGCTTTGCGAATGCATGTTGGGTGAGGCTTGTAAACCTGGGGAGCGATGGAGGGCTGTTGTTCCAAAAGGAGGGAAGGGTCCTTAAGGAAAGTCGAGTAATTACCCAAGATGAGACCCACTTGAGTAGCACAAGTATGCATGACCAGCAATATACCATTGGGAGGTACCACATATGTGCTTTAAATCCACAGAGTATCCAGACTAAAAATAAGATAAAATTCTCTGATTTTCTAAGGTCTGGCCTGTTTCTCTGAGACTGGGTAGTGAAGCACAGAAAAAGAATGACTCTATGTTACCCTTTACCTCCGTAGGCTGTTCCAGCTATGACACTTGCTTTACACAGATAATCATATCAGAGAACAAGCAGGAAGCTGGAAATGACAACTCATCTCTTCAGCATTGTATAGTATGTGGGTAGTCACTTTGATAGGTGCAATTCATGAGGGGCTGGGAAAACTGATCTGAACTCAGTTTCCCCAACGCACTTGCAGGCTTGGCTGCCATGTTCCACCCTTCCCCAGGCTGCTATACAGTGAGATCAAATAACAAATGTCTCTGAAGCAAAAAAAAGCTGCCGGAGGAAATCAATGGGTCAGGCAGCATACAGTGGCATGCAAAAGTTTGGGCACCCCGGTCAAAATTTCTGTAACTGTGAATAGTTAAGTGAGTAGAAGATGAACTGATCTCCAAAAGTCAGAAAGTTAAAGATGAAACATTCTTTTCAACATCTTAAGCAAGATTAGTGTATTATTTTTGTTTTGTACAATTTTATAGTGGAAAAAAGGAGCATCATGCAAATATTTGGGCACCCCAAGAGATTTGAGCTCTCAGATAACTTTTACCAAGGTCTCAGACCTTCATTAGCTTGTTAGGGCTATGGCTTGTTCACAGTCGTCATTAGGAAAGGCCAGATGATGCAAATTTCAAAGCTTTATAGATACCCTGACTTCTCAAACCTTGTCCCAACAACCAGCAGCCATGGGCTCCTCTAAGTAGTTGCCTAGTACTCTGAAAATTAAAATAAATGATGCCCAGAAAGCAGGAGAAGTCTATAAGAAGATAGCAAAGTGTTTTCGGGTAGCCATTTGTAATTAAGAAATGGCAGTTAACAGGAACAGTGGAGGTCAAGTTGAGGTCTGGAAGACCAAGAAAACTTTCCGAGAGAACTGCTCATTGGATTGCTAGAAAGGCAAATCAAAACCCCCGTTTGACTGCAAAAGACCTTCAGGAAGATTTAGCAGAGTCTGGAGTGGTGGTGCACTGTTCTACTGTGCAGCAACACCTGAACAAATATGACCTTCATGGAAGAGTCATCAGAAGAAAACCTTTCCTGTGTTCTCACCACAAAATTCAGCATCACAAGTTTACAAAGGAACATCTAAACATGCCTGATGCATTTTGGAAACAAGTCCTGTGGACTGATGAAGTTAAAATAGAACATTATGGCCGCAATGAGCAAAGGTATGTTTGGAGAAAAAAGGGTGCAGAATTTCATGAAAGGAACACCCCTTATTAAGCATGGGGGTGGATCGATCATGCTTTGGGCTTGTGTTGCAGCCAGTGGCACAGGGAGCATTTCACTGGTAGAGGGAAGAATGAGTTCAATTAAATATCAGAAAATTCTGGAAGCAAACATCACACCGTCTGTAAAAAAGCTGAAGATGAAAAGAGGATGACTTCTACAACAGGATAACGATCCTAAACACACCTCAAAATCCACAATGACTACCTCAAGAGACACAAGCTGAAGGTTTTGCCATGGCCCTCACAGTCCCCCGACCTAAACATCATCAAAAATCTGTGGATAGACCTCAAAAGAGCAGTGCATGCAAGATGGCCCAAGAATCTCACAGAACTAGAAGCCTTTTGCAAGGAAGAATGGGCGAAAATCCCCCAAACAAGAATTGAAAGACTCTTAGCTGGCTACAGAAAGCGTTTAGAAGTTGTGATACTTGCCAAAGTGGGTGTTACTAAGTACTGACCATGCAGGTTGCCCAAACTTTTACTTCAGTCCTTTTCCTTTCTTTTTCAATCTTTTTATTAAATTTCAAATTAATTCAAATTAATATACATAACATTAATAATTATACACATGGTGCAAAGAGATCGGGATAACAATAACAACAGTTAATATATATACTCACAAGGAGTAAAATATATAATCTGGACGTCCCGCTCTCTTGTTAAGTGTACGTATTGCAAAAAAAATCAAAAAGAAATTTGATGAAATGAAAACAAAAAAAACCCAATTCAAAAAAAATATAATAATAGATAAAAAGCAAACCGAAAACTTCAAAGAAAAAAGAACTGGACTGATATTTCTTAGATTAAAAAAAATTATGTTGTCAGCTCTGCTCCTCTATATTCAAAGGTTATTGAAAGGGATTCAAAAAAGGTCAGCTTATATCATATGGAAATATTGAATAAATGGACTCCAAACTTCTTCAAATTTAAGCGAAGGATCAACAGTGCCACTCCTAATTTTTTCTAAGTTTAAACATGCTATAGTTTGAGAAAACCATTGAAACGTAGTAGTGGGTATAGGGTCTTTCCATTTGAATAGAATGGATCTCTTGGCCATTAATGTAACAAAAGCAATCATACGACAAGCAGAAGTGGATAAATGGCCAGAATCCATCATTGGTAACCCAAAAATTGTGGTAATAGGATGGGGTTGCAGATTAATATTCAATACAGTTGAAATAATATTAAAAATGTCTTTCCAATATTTTTCCAAAAGAGGACAGGACTAAAACATATGTGTCAGGGAAGCCACCTCCGAATTACATCTGTCGCATATAGGATTTATATGGTGATAAAAACGGGCTAACTTGTCCTTCGACATATGCGTCCTATGAACCACCTTAAACTGTATCAAAGATTGTCTAAGCACACATTGAAGATGTATTAACTAATTGGAGAATTTTCTTCCATGTCTCTGTGGGTAAGAGTATCTGGAGTTCTCTTTCCCATTCATTCTTAATTTTATCAAGTGTCTCTAGACGTATTTTCATCATCAGATCATAAGTTATTGCTATCAAGCCCTTCTGATAAGAATGAAAACCTAAGATTTTTCCCGTAATTTCAGTTTTATATAGCATCGGAAAAGAAGGTAAAGTAACTTTTAAAAAGTTTCTAATCTGTAAATATCGAAAAAAATGTGATCTAGGCAAATTGTATTTATTAGACACCTGTTCAAAAGATGTAAAACAGTTATTGACGAATAAATCACGAAAGCATGTTATTCCCTTCATTTTCCATAAAGGAAAAACTAAGTCAATTCTAGATGGTTGAAAGAAAAAATTAGATTGGATAGGACTCAATAAAATGAATTTATTCAATCCAAAAATTTACGAAATTGAAACCATATTCGTATTGTATGTTTAACTATTGGGTTAATCATTTGGTTACTCAATTTAGTAAGTGCAAAAGGGAGTGAGGCTCCTAAAATAGAAGCTAATGAAAATCCTTGCACTGATTCATACTCAAGGTACACCCATCGAGAACATTGAATTACATCTAAATCTTGTGCCCAGAAAATTAAGTATCTAATATTAATTGCCCAATAGTAAAATCTAAAGTTAGGCACAGCCATACCACCATCCTTTTTGAATTTTTGTAAATATTTCTTACTTAACCTTGGGTTTTTATTCTGCCATATATATGAAAGAATTTTAGAATCAATAGAATCAAAAAAGGATTTTGAAATGAAAGTTGGAACCACCTGAAATAAATACAAAAATTTTGGTAAAATATTCATCTTAACTGTGTTAATTCGGCCAATCAATGATAGAAGACAATGGGGACCAACGGGCCCTTTTCCTTTTTTGTTATTTTGAAACTGTGAAAGATGGAAATAAAAAATTTTGCTTAAAATATTAAAGAAATGTGTCATCTTTAACTTTATGCCTTTTGGAAATCAGGTCATCTTTTACTCATTTAGCTATTCACAGTAACAGAAATTTTGAACAGGGGTGCCCAAACTTTTGCATGCCACTGTATGTAGAGGGAAACGGACAGTCAAGGTTTTGGGTCGAGACCCCTTCACCTGGGCTGTGTATTCCCTGAAATGCCCACTGCGAGTGCTGTGGATTCTCTGAACCATGTAGTGTCAGTGTTCTGCGTTACCTGAACTGCTCGTGGTGAATGCAGTGTGTTCTCTGAATTCATCAGTGTCAGTTGAGTTCATTTCCACATCTGGATACTGTAGGTGTTGTGCATTCTCTGAATTCAGCAATATGAGCGCAAAGTATTCTCTAAAAATGACTGGGTGACCACTGTGCTGTTTCTGAACTTGATAGCTTGAGCTCAAAATCTACCTCGTTATGATGTTGCACCTTATTGTCTACCTGCAATGCACTTCCTCTGTAGCTGTGACACTTTACTCTGCATTCTGCATTGTTTTTTCAAAATTTTTTTAAAAATTAAAAAAAATTTTTTGAATTTTATTTACAGCGTGGTAACAGGCCCTTCCGGCCCAACGAGTCCGCGCCGCCCATTTTAAACCCCAAATTAACCTACCCGTACATCTTTAGAATGTGGGAGGAAACCGGAGCACCCGGAGGAAACCCACGCAGACACGGGAGAATGTACAATCTCCTTACAGACAGAGACGGGAATTGAACCCTGATCGCTGGCGCTGTAATAGTGTCGCGCTAACCGCTATGCTATTGTAGTACCTCAATGCTCTGTGTAATGAACTGATCTGTATGAATGGTATGCAAGACAAGTTTTTCACTGTACTTCGGTACAAGTGACCATAATAAACTAAATAAACCAAACCAAAATCCATCAGTTTGGCAGTGTCAATGTTACGCACACATGGAACTTGGGAGTTTGGTTGTAGTGCAACTCTGAGCTGAGCACTTAGCAATTCTAAACATGACAATGTGAGCACTGGGCATTCCTGACCCAGATGATGTGAGTCCTGAGCCTGCCTGAGCTAAGTAGCATGTTCTGTGTATGTAGAAAATGGAAGGCTGAATATTCTGAGCACTGGGAATTCATGAACTCAACAGTGTGAGTACTGGAGCAAAGCACAAAAAGTGCTGGAGGAACTCAGCAGGTCAGGGGCATCCATGGAGGGAAATAAACAGTCGACGTTTCAGGCCGAGGAGCACTGGCATTCCTGAATTCAACAATGTGAGAGCTGGGCATTCCAGAAATTGACAGTGTGCATTCTGGGCATTTCAGAGCTCGACAGTGTGAGCACTGGCATTTCTGACCATGATGGTATGAGCACTGTGTTTTCTTGAACTAGTTGTGTACCCACTGAGCATTTCTGAACAGGGCAGTGTAAGCACTGGCATCCCTGACCACACCAGTGTGAGTACTTGTCTTTACTGGACATGACAGCGTGTGTGCTGGGTATTCCTGAACACGACAGTGTTTGAACTGTGCAGTCCTTGAGCTCCGCAGTGTGAGGACTGTGCATTCCCTGATCTCCGCAGTGTGAGGACTGTGCATTATTTATTAATCACTTAGATGAGGGGGTGGAAGGGTGGGTTAGCAACTTTGCAGATCAGTGGTGTTGTGGATAGTGTGGAGGGCTGTCGAAGCTTACAGAGGGATATTGATAGGATGCAGAGCTGGGCTGACAAGTGGCAGATGGAGTTCAATCGGAGAAGTGTGAGGTGGTACACTTTGGAAGGACAAACTCCAAGGTGGAGTACAAGGTAAATGGCAGGATTCTGGGCAGTGTAGAGGAGCAGAGGGATCTGGGGGTTCATATCCACAGATCACTGAAAGTTGCCTCACAGGTGGATAGGGTAGTTAAGAAAGCTTATGGGATGTTAGCTTTCATAAGTCGTGGGATCAAGTTTAAGAGCCATGAAGTGATGATGCAGCTTTACAAAACTCTGGTTAGACCACACTTAGAGTACTGTGTCCAGTTCTGGTCGCCTCATTATAGGAAGGATGTGGAGGCGTTGGAGAGGGTGCAGAGGAGATTTACCAGGATGCTGCCTGGATTAGAGGGTATGGATTATGAGGAGAGACTAAAGGAGCTAGGGCTTTACTCATTGGAGAGAAGGAGGATGAGGGGAGACATGATAGAGGTATACAAGATATTAAGAGGAACAGATAGAGTGGACAGCCAGTGCCTCTTTTGCAGGGCACCAATGCTCAATACAAGAGGGCACGGCTTTAAGGTAATGGGTGGGAAGTTCAAGGGAGATGTCAGAGGGAGGTTTTTCACCCAGAGAGTGGTTGGTGCATGGAATGCACTGCCTGGGCTGGTGGTGGAGGCTGATACATTGGACAAGTTCAAGAGATTGTTAGATAAGCATATGGAGGAATTTAAGATAGAGGGATATGTGTGAGGAACGGGTTAGATAGTCTTAGGTATAGTTTGAAGGTCGGCACAACATGGTGGGCCGAAGGGCCTGTATTGTGCTGTATTGTTCTATGGTTCTATGGTTCTATTACCTGATCTCCGCAGTGTGAGGACTGTGCATTCCCTGATCTCCAAACACACTGGAGTTTCAGGAGTGAACTGTCCTCCCACTGCAGAGTGTAGAGAATGCCCAGTCCTCACATTGCAGACTCCGGGGAATGCCTAGATCTCAAACTGCAGAGTTTAGGAAATGCACATATATCACATTGTTGGGTTCAGGAACACCCTATGCTTGCAATGTCAAGTTTAGAGAAAACCTGGTCCTCACAATGCAAAGCTCATGGAATGCAGCCCTCACACCATGGAGATTAGTGAATGCAAAGACCTCACACTGGGGAGGTCTGGGAATGCACAATAGCCACACTGGGGAATTCTGGGAATGCACAGTACCCAAACTGGGGAAATCTGGGAATGCACAGCATCCACACTGGGGAAATCTGGGAACACAGAGTACCCACACAGGGGAAATCTGGGAACGCACAGTATCAACACGGGAAATCTGGGAATGCACAGTAGCCACGCTGGGGAAATCTGGGAATGCACAGTGCCCGCACAGGGGAAATCTGGGAATGCACAGTACCCACACTGCTGAGTGCAATAACTGCTTTCCCTGAACTCACTGGCATGAGGAATGTGTTTTTCAAAGTGAGGATTGTGCACTCCCTGAACTCTGCGGTGTGATCTCTGTGCATTCCCTGAACTCCTCAGTGTGAAGATTGTGTACTCCCTGAACTCTGCAGTGTGATCTCTGTGCATTCATAGAGTCATAGAGCAATACAGCGCAGATATAGGCCATTCGGCCCAAAAAGTCCATACTGACCTCGATGCCCACCAAGCAAGTCCCAATTTCCTGCATTTGGCCCATGTACCTATCCAAGTGCTTCTTAAATAATACTATTGCACCTGCCTCAACCACTTCCTCTGGCAGCTCGTTCCATGTACTCACTAACCTCTGCATTGAAAAAGTTGCCCCCCAGGTCCCTTTTAAATCTTTCCCCTCTCACCCTAAACCTCTGGCCCCTAGTTGTGGACTCCCCCACCCTGGGGAAAAGACTGTTACCGTCCACTTTCTCTACAAGGTCACTCCTCATTCTCCTATGTTTCAAGGAATAAACACCTTGCCTGGCCAACATCTCCCTATAACTAAGGCCTTCAAGTCCTGGCAACATCCTCATAAATCTTTTCTGCACTCTTTCCAGTTTAACCACGTCTTTCCTATAACGGGGTGACCAAAACTGTACATAGTACTCCAAGTGCAGCCTCACCAACAACTTATACAACTGCAAAATTATGTCCCAATTCCTATACTCATTGCCCTAACTGATGAAGGCCAGTGTGCTAGAAGCCTTTTACACCACCTTATCTACCTGTGACGCCACTTTCAATAAATTATGCACGTGTACTCCTAGGTTCCTCTGTTCCACTACAATCCCTAGTGCCCTACCATTCATAGTACAAGCTCTACACTGGTTTGACTTTCTGAAGTGCATCACCTCACACTTATCTGTATTGAAGTCCATTTGCCACTCCTCGGCCCACTTCCCTAACTAATGAAGATCCCCCTGTAATCTACAATACCCTTCTTCACTGTCAACAACACCTCCTAATTTTGTGTCATCTGAAAACTTACTGATCCAGCTTTGTGTATTCGCATCCAAATAATTTTATAAATAATGAATAACTAACACCAACCCCTACAGCACACCACTAGTCACCAGCCTCCATTCCAAGAAACAACCTTCAACCACCACCCTCTGCTTCCTACCTCTGAGCCAATGTTAAATCTACCTAACTAGCTCTCCCTGGATTCCATGGGACCTAACCTTCCAGAGCAATCTCCTATGCGGCACCTTGTCGAAGGCCTTGCTAAAGTTCAAATAGACAACATCCACTGCCTTACCCTCAACTATCCTTTTGGTTAGCTCTTAAAAAAACTCTAAAAGGTTGGTCAAGCACGACTTTCCAAGCACAAAGCCATGCTGACTTCTCCTAATCAGACTCTGTCTATCCAAATGCTGGTAGATCCTGTCCCTTAGAATTCCCTCCAGTAACTTCCCCATCACTGATGTCAGGCTGACTGTCCTGTGGTTCTCTGGCATGTCCTTGCTACCCTTCTTAAACAATGGTACGACATTAGCCACCTTCCAGTTTTTGGGAACTTCACCAGTGGCTAACGATGAAGTAAGTATCTCTGCAAGGGCCTCTGCAATTTCTCTTCTAGCCTCCCACAAAGTCTGAGGATGCACTTGGTCAGGTCCTGGGGATTTATCCACCTTAATGCGCTTTAAGGCTGCAAGTACCTCGTCCCTGGTAATATGAGTGTTCTCTGAAACATCTCCACTTGTTTCCCTTATCTCTTCAGCAACCATGATTTTCTCCTCAGTAAACACCAAGCAGAAATACTAGTTAAAAATCCCACCCTTCTCCAGCAGCTCAAGACATAGGCAGTCCTGCTGATCACTCAGGGAACCTACTGTATCCCTAGCCACCCTTTTGCTCTTTATATAGCTAAAGAACCTCTTGGCGGTCCCCGGTGGGGATCTCTCTACGCGGGAATCCTCCCGCTGTACATCGGGGACCTGGGGTGGAGGGTGTTGCACCGGGCCGTGCCGTGCAACCGATTTTTGAGCTGGTTCACCGACACCCCGGCCACCTGTCACTTCTGCGGCCGGGAGGAGACGGTGTACCACACGTATGCGGAGTGCGAGAGGTTGCAGCCCCTCTTCGAGTATCTGCGGGGGCTGCCGCTTAAGTTCTGGTTGCACTTCAGCCCGGCGCTGTTGGTTTACGGGCATCCGGTGCGGTGCGGGGAGGGGCGCGCGGCGGATCTCCTGGTGGGTCTCCTGCTGGGCCTGGCCAAGCTGGCCATCCATGGGACGAGGCGGCGGGCGGCCGAGGGTACCGGCAGGTTGGCCTGCCTGCCCGTCTTCCGCTGTTATGTGCCCGCGTGGGTGCGTTTAGAGAGGGAGCACGCGGTTTCCGCGGGCACCCTAGCTGAGTTCTGCGCTCGGTGGGCCCCTCAGGGGATCAAGTGTGTCGTGGACGGTACAAACGCGATTCTTATTTGAAGTGTCGCGTGTCATGTTAACGGGTGTAGCGTCGCGTGTGTGTTTCATTAGTATTAGTTTGCATTCTCTACCGTAGTACGTCGTTGCTTAGTTTCTTCTTTTCTGTATTAGATGTAGTGTATTGACACTGGTTGTCTTTTGTAGTGCTTTCAGTGAATAAACGTTTATTATTAATAAAAAAAAGAACCTCTTGGGATTTTCCTTAACCTTACCTGTCAGACCCACCTCAAACCGTCTCTTTGCCCTCCTGATTTCGTTCTTAAGAGTATTCTTAATCATTTTATTGTTATCAAGAGATTCACTCATCCCCGACCTCCTAAAAACAATATGTGCTTCCTTCTTTTTCCTGACCAGAGCCTCAATATCTCTTCAGCCAGGGTTCCCTAAACTTGCCAGGTTGATCCTTCACCCTAAGGGAAACATGCTGCCCTGGACTCTTGATATCACACTCCTAAAAGCTTCCCGCTTGACATTCATTCCTTTCCCTTCAAGTAGGCTCACCCAATCGACCTCTGCTAGATCCTGCCTAATTCTCCCAAAATTGGCCCTGCTCCAGTTTAGGACCCTAACCTGTGGACCTATCTTATCCTTTTCCATCACTATCTTAAAACTAATAGAATTATGGTCACTAAAGCCAAAGTGCTCCCTGACTGCCACTTCAGTTACTTGCCCTCCCTCATTCCCTAAGAGAAGGTCCAGTATTGCACCCTCCTGAGTAGGATATATTGATATATTGACTCGTGAAACTTTCCTGGACAAATTTCACAAATTCCACCCGATCCAGGCCCTTAACACTCTGGATAGTCCAGTCAATACTGGATAAATTAAAACCTTTCACTAATAAAACCCTATTATTCTTACAACTGTGAGCAATTTCTCTACACACCTGCTCCTCAAGTTCCCGCTGACTACTAGAGGTTGTAAAATACAGCCTGTAATAAATCCCCGTCTTGTTCCTAAGATCTACCCAAATGACCTCAGTTGACAATCCCGCAAGAATGTCATCTCTAAGTACTGCTGTTACATCCTGCTTTAGCAAAAAGGCAACACCCCCTCCTCACTTACCTGTACCTCTGTCACACCTGTAGCATCTGTATCCTGGAATATTGAGCTGCCCGTCCTGCCCTTCTGTCAGCCATCTTTCTGTTATGGCTGTAACATTCCAGTCCTCAGAGCCAATCCATGATCTGAGTTCGTCCGCCTTGCCCGTTAAACCTCGTACATTGAAATGAATGCAGTTTAAATGAGTATTACTTTACCTCCCTACACTGTGCCCCGGCTATCCTGATTACTAAACTTGCTCCTGCAGGCTACTGCCTTATCCCATGACTTGCTCCTGCTCAGAGTCCCATCACCTGCCAATCTAGTTTAAACCCTCCCGTGTAGCATCAGCATTTCCCTGCAAGGATATTTGTCCCTGAATTCCTCAGTGTGAGTACAGTGCACTCCCTGAGCTCTGTGGTCTGAGGACTCTGCACACCTTGAACTCCTCAGCGTGAAGTCTGTGCACTAACTGCACTCCTAAGTGTGAGGACTGTGCACTCCCTGAACTCCTCAAGTATGAGATCTGTGCACTCACTGAACTCCTCAGTGTGAGGACTGTGCACTCCCAGAACACCTCAGTGTGAACACTCTGCACACCCTGAACTCCTCAGTGTGAGGTCTGTGCACTCCCTGAATACCCTAATATGAGGTCTGTGCACTCACTGAACTCCTCAGTGTGAGGACTGTGCACACCCTGAACTCCTCAGTCTGAGGACTCTGCACTCGCTGAACTGTTCAGTGTGAGGACTGTGCATTTCCTGAGCTTCTCAGCGTGAGGACACTGCACTCCCTGAACTCCGTAGTCTGAGCACTGTGCACTCCCTGAACTCCTCAGTGTGAGGACAGTGCCCTCCCTGAACTCCACAGTCTGAGGACTCTGCACTCGCTGAACTCCTCAATGTGAGGACTGCCCTTCCTGAACTTCTCAGCGTGAGGACTCTACACTCCATGTACTTATCAGTATGAGGTCTGTGCGCTCCCTGAAGTCCATAGTCTGAGGACTCTGCACTCACTGACCTCCTCAGTGTGAGGACTGTGCACTCACTGGAATCCATAGTCTGAGCTCTGTGCACTTCCTGAACTCCTCAGTGTGAGGACTGTGCACTCCCTGAAATCCTCAGTGTGAGGCTTTGTACTCACTGACCTCCTCAGTGTGAGGACTGTGCACTCACTGAAATCCATAGTCTGAGCTCTGTGCACTCACTGCACTTCTCAGCGTGAGGTCTGTGCACTCCCTGAACACCTTAATATGACATCTGTGTACTCCCTGAACTCCTCAGTGTGAAGACTGTGCACTTCCTGAACTCCTCAGTCTGAGGACTCTGCACTCCCTGAACTCCGTAGTCTGAAACTGTGCACTCCCTGAACTCCCTAATGTGAGGTCTGTGCACTCCCTGAACTCCGCAGACTGAGGACTGTGCACTTCCTGAACTTCTCAGCGTGAGGACTCTGCACTCCCTGAACTGCCTAATGTGAGGACTGTGCACTCACTGAACTGCTCAGTCTGAAGACTGTGCACTCACTGAACTCCCTAATGTGACGTCTCCCTGAACTCCCTAGTGTGAGGACTGTGCACTCCCTGAACTCCTCAGTGTGAGGACTGTGCACTCCCTGAACTCCTCAGTATGAGGTCTATGCACTCTCTTAAGTCCGTAGTCTGAGGACTGTGCACTCCCAGAACACCTCAGTGTGAGGACTGTGCACTCCCAGAACACCTCAGTGTGAGGACTCTGCACACCCTGAACTCCTCAGTGTGAGGTCTGTGCACTCCCTGAACACCCTAATATGAGGTCTGTGCACTCCCTGAACTCCTCAGTGTGAGGACTGTGCACTCCCTGAACTCCTCAGTGTGAGGTCTGTGCACTCCCTGAACTGCTCAGTGTGAGGACTGTGACCTTCCTGAACTTCTCAGTGTGAGTACTCTGCACTCCCTGAACTCCGTAGTCTGAGGTCTGTGTAATCCCTGAACTCCTCAGTGTGAGGACTCTGCACTCCATCTACTCATCAGTATGAGGTCTGTGCATTCCCTGAAGTCCGTAGTCTGAGGACTCTGCATTCCCTGAAGTCCGTAGTCTGAGGACTGTGTAATCCCTGAACTCCTCAGTGTGAGGACTGTGCACTCTCTGAACTCCTCGGTGTGAGGACTGTGCTCTTCCTGAACTCTGCAGTCTGAGGACTCTACACTGCCTAAACTCCATAGTCTGAGGACTGTGTAATCCTTGAACTCCTCAGTGTGAGGACTCTGCACTCCATGTACTCATCAATATGTCTGTGCACTCACTGAACTCCTCAGTGTGAGGATTCTGCACTTCCTGAACTCCGTAGTCTGAAGACTCTGCACTCTCTGACCTCCTCAGAGTGAGGACTGTGCTCTTCCTGAACTTCTCAGCGTGAGGACTGTGCACTCCCTGAACTCCGTAGTCTGAGGACTGTGCACTCCCTGAACTCCATAGTCTGAGGACTCTGCACTCCCTGAACTCCTCAGTGTGAGGACTCTGCACTCCCTGAACTCCGCAGTCTGAGGACTGTGCACTCTCTGAACTCCTCGGTGTGAGGACTGTGCTCTTCCTGAACTTCTCAGCGTGAGGACTCTGCACTCCCTGAACTCCCTAATGTGAGCTCTGTGCACTCCCTGAACTCCTCAGTGTGAGGACTCTGCACTCCGAGTTCCGTAGTCTGAGGATTGTTCACTCCCTGAACTCCGCAGTCTGAGGACTCTACACACTCTGAACTTCTGATGTGAGGATTCTACACTACCTGAACTCCATAGTCTGAGGACTGTGTATTCCCTGAATTCTCCGTGTGAAGTCTGTGCACTGCCTGAACTCCTCAGTGTGAGGACTCTGCACTCCCTGAACTCCATATTCTGAGGACTGTGCACTCCCTGAACTCCTCAGTTTGAGGACTGTGCACTCTCTGAACTTCACTGGGGGACTTTGCTTTACACTCAAAAATCTTTGAGGATGGCAGTGCAGGTAGATCACATGGTTAGTAATGTTTTTAAGATACTTGCCTTTATTTGTTGAGGCACTGAATGCAACAGCAGGGATGTTATGCTGTTATTTCCTAAAACGTGTCAGATCTGAGCTGGAGCACTGCATGTAATTCTGATCATCATACTTGAGGAAAGATGTGGTTGTGCTGGAGAGCGTGAGCTGGAATTCATCTGGATGTTGCCTGGGACAACACGTTTCAGTTATGAGGAGAGACTGGAGAGGCTAGGTCTGTTTTCACTGGAGAGCAAGAGGATAAGAGTAGACAGGATTGAGGTATATAAAATTATGAGGGGTATAGACAGGGTAGATTGTAAGAAACTTTTCTCCATATAAGAGACATATAGAACAAGAGGAAATTGATTTAGAGTAAAAAATAAGAGATTTAGAGGGGTTCTGAGAGGGCCATTTTCACCTCGAGAGTGGTGAGTACCTGGAATATACTCACTAGGAGAGTGGTGGAAGCAGTGTTGCTGTCAGCATCTGAGAAGTGCCGAGACAAGCTCTTGAATTGCATAGACATAGATGGCTATGGATCAAGCACTGGATGACGGGATTAATACGGATGGGTGCCCACATGTCGGCGTGGACCAAAGGGTCTGTTTCCACACTGTATGACTCTACGACTGAATGGCTCAACAGACAGGAGGCAGGGAGGATGATTCCCCTGGCAAGAATGGCTAGATCCAGGGGCCACAGTCCCAAGAGATGCATTAGGACATTTAGGACTAAGGTGAGGTGAGAGTTTTTCACTCAGGGAGTGGTACATCTGTGGAATTCTCTAACATTGAAAGCTAAGTCACTGGATATGTTTAGGAAGAAGGTAAATGGATTTCTCGCCATGATAGGCTTCAAGGAGTAAGGGGAGAGATATGGTTTTGAGCATCATCCAGGGTTGTGTTAAATGGCAGAAGAAGCTTGAAGGGCCAAATGGCCTACTCCTTTTAGTGCTGTGCAGCCTATGAACTGGACAGCGGGGGCAGTAGACATTCTCTGTATTCACCATTGTGAGAGATGTGCATCCCAGGAACTGGGCTGTGTGACTGCTGTGTATTCTCTGAAATCTGGCTGGCATGAGTGTTGAATGTTGTCTGAACTTGGTATTGTGCATGCTATTGAATTCTCTAAACTGGCCAGAATGAGTGCTATCCAGATAACTCCAGTGTACTTGCTGTGTGCTGTCTGACTGGGCGGTATGAGCATTGTACCATCCCCAAACTTACTGGTTCAAGCTCTGCATGATCTCTGAACTGGGTGGTGAGAGCTCTGCCCATTCCTTGCATTTTGTTGTGGACAGCCATGTGTTGCCTCATTTGAGTAGTGTAAGTGTTGTGCATTCTCTGAATCCAGCAACAGGAGTGGTGTTCATCCCCTGAACTTGGCAGTGTACATGTTATGATGTGACTGAAAATGGTGATTTAATTACTGTGTGTGCTCCTAATCTAGGCTTGATCAATCTATACAGCATGAATAGTATGAATGCAAAGTGTAATAATGTGATGCTGTGAATAAACTTATCTAAGTATTCTGCTTGCACATCAATGACTGTTATAAAGTTGTCAGAGACCTCAAGTTACTCTGATTTTCTCTACATTACACAAAATTGATGTTTTCACTTTTAATCATAAATCTTATTTAGCTCATCTCTTTTACAAATTATTGTGCACTCAGTGTACTAAGATTTTGAACCCACTAAATTAACTGCAAAATAACTATCACTGAGCCATTGCCTGTACCAGCGCTTTGGTTGGATAGTAAAGATTCAGTGACATTATTCCAATAATAGGGAATTCTCCAGGTGTCCCAACCAGCATTTATCCTCCAATGAAACATCAGCAAACACAGAGTACTGTAACGCAAGCTTCTAGAAACATAGAAACATAGAAAAACCTACAGCACAATTCAGGCCCTTCGGCCCACAAAACTGTGCCAAACATGTCCCTACCCTAGAAATTATTAGGCTTACCCATAGCCCTCTCATCATCTTTTCTCAGCTCCATGTACCTATCCAACAGTGTCTTAAGACCCTATCATATCCACCTCCACCACCGTTGCCAGCAGCCCATTCCATGCAGTCATCACTCTCTGAGTAAAAAACTTACCCCTGACATCTCCTCTATACTTACTCCCCAGTACCTTAAACCCACGTCCTCTTGTGGTCACCATTTCAGCCCTGGGGAAAAGCCTCTGACTATCCACCCGATCAATACCTCTCATCATCTTATATACCTCTATCAGGACCCCCTCATCCTTCATCGCTCCAAGGAGAAAAGGCATGTTTTGCATTCCAGGCAGCATCCTTGTAAATCTCCTCTGCACCCTTTTCATGGCTTCCACATCTTTCTTGTAGTGAGGCGACTAGAACTGAGCACAGTTCTCCATGTGGGGTCTGACCAGGGACCTATAGAGCTGCAACAATACCTCCCGGCTCCTAAATTCAATTCCCAGATTGATGAAGGACAATACACCACATGCCTTCTTAAACACAGAGTCAACCTGTGCAGCTGCTTTGAGCGTCCTATGGACTTGGACCCCAAGATCCCTCTGATCCTCCACACTGCCTGGAGTCCTACCATTAATACTATATTCTGCCATCATATTTGACCTACCAAAATGAACCACTTCATACTTATCTGGGTTGAACTGCATCTGCCACTTCTCAGCCCAACTTTGCATCCTATCTATGTCCCTCTGTAACCTCTGACAGCCCTCTATACTATCCACAACACCTCCAACCTTTGTGTCATCTGCAAACTTACTAACCCATCCGTCCATTTCCTTATCTAAGTCGTTTATAAAAATCACAAAGAGTAAGGGTCCCAGAACAGATCCCTGAGGTACACCACTGGTCACTGACCTCCATGCAGAATATGACCCTTCAACAACCACTCTTTGTCTTCTGTGGGCCAGCCAGTTCTGGATCCACATTGCAATGTCCCCTTGGATCCCATGCCTCCTTACTTTCTCAATAAGCCTTGCATGGGGTACCTTATCAAATGCCTTGCTGAAATCCATATACACTACATCTACTGCTCTCCCTTCATCGACGTGTTTAGTTACATCCTCAAAAAATTCAATCAGGCCCGTAAGGCAGGACCTGCCCTTGACAAAGCCATGCTGACTATTCCTAATCATATTATACCTCTCCAAATGTTCATAAATCCTGCCTCTCAGGATCTTCTCCATTAGCTTACCAACCACTGAGGTAAGAGTCACTGGTCTATAATTTCCTGGGCTATCTCTACTCCTTTTCTTGAATAAGGGAACAACATCCGCAACCCTCCAATCTTCTGGAACTTCTCCCATCTCCATCGATGATGCAAAGATCATCGTCAGAGGCTCCGCAATCTCTTCCCTTGCCCCCCACAGCAGCCTGGGGTACATCTCATCTGGTCCCGGTGACTTATTCAACTTGATGCTTTCCAAAAGTTTCAGCACCACCTCTTTCCTAATATCTACATGTTCAAGCTTTTCAGCCCGCTGCAAGTCCCCACTACAATCCCCCAGATCTTTTTCCATAGTGAATACTGATGTAAAGTATTCATTAGGTACCTCCGCTATTTCTTCCGGATCCATACACACTTTCCCACTGCTGCACTTGATAGGCCCTATCCTTTCATATCTTATCCTCTTGCTCTTCACATACTTGTAGAATGCCTTGGGGTTTTCCTTAATCCTGCCCACCAAGGTCTTCTCATGTCCCATCCTGGCTGTTCTAATTTCCTTCTTAAGCTTCTTCCTGTTAGCCTTGTACTCTCCCAGATCTCTAACTCTTCCAGATCTCTGTACCTTTTGTAAGCTTTTCTTTTCCTTTTGACTAGATTTATTATAGCCTTAGTACACCACGGTTCCTGTATCCTCTCGTGACTCCCCTGTCTCATTGGAACATGTCTATGAAGAACTCCACAGAAATATCCCCTGAATATTTGCCACATTTCTTCCGTACTTTTCCCTGAGAACATCTGTTCCCAATTTAATCTTCCAATTTCCTGCCTGAGCCTCATAATTCCCTTTAGTCCAAGTAAACGCCTTTCTAGTCTGTCTGTTCCTTTCTCTCTCCAGTGCTATCATAAAGTGAATTATGATCACTATCTCCAAAATGTTCATCCACTGAGAGATCTGACACCTGACCAGGTTGATTTCCCAATACCAAATCAAGCACAGCCTCTCCTCTTGTAGGCCTGTCTACATATTGTGTCAAGAATTCTTCCTGAACATACTTAACAAACTCCACCCCATCTAAACCCCTCACTGTCTGGAGATGCCAATCGATGTTTGGGAAATTAAAATCTCCCCATCACAACAACTCTGCTATTATCACACCTTTCCAGGATCTGCTTCCCTATCTGCTCCTCAATATCCCTGTTACTATTGGGCAGCCTATAAAAAAACACCCAGTAAAGTTATTGACCCTTTCCTGTTCCTAACCTCCACCCACAGAGACTCTGTAGACAGTCCCTCCACAATGTCCACCTTTTCTGCAGCCGTGACACTATCTCATGGAATCTTGCTGATGCAGGATGGCAGCGAACCTTGCCCACACTGTACTATATAATTCATGGAGTAAAAGAGTTCAATGTTTTTTCAAGGAGTGTTACATAAAATGGAATACCCAGTTTGTGTATTTGGTTTGGGACTCATATATTGTCTGTTTCTTTACAGTTGGTGGGGTTGCTTTTATCTAAGCAACTGTGTCACGTGTTTCATTATTGTAATATTGCATCAGTTCAGTTGCAACTGGACTGCCACATATATACATCTGCTCCCTTGAGTTCCTAGTCTAAGTGTCCATTATGTAGTGAACCTTTAACTTTTGTGTTAATTAAATTTCAAGGTTTCCTCTGTAGATATAAAACACTGAAACTTAACAGGACACTGTAATGTGGGTAAATTAACAGGGATTCTTGCCAGTGCTCAAATTGAAAGATAATCGAAAGATAATGAAAGTCATTTACAACATTTCAGCTAATTATCCAAATGGCACATTTCCTAATGGTATTTCCATCAATAATGGCAGTTTGGTGAATGATTTGTCTGTTTCTAGCTGGTCGAAATAAGTGCCATGTGCTTTTGATTTGCTGCTGGTAGCTACTGGCTACCACAGAAGCAGCAACCAACGCAATGCACAATCATTGTGGTTATATTATCATTGCATATTTAGGTAAGTTTAATAACAGCATTACATTATTACACTTTACACACGTACTGTACTTAATTTCATGCTTATGTACTTACATGAAAATGATGTTGCAGTTTGCTGTCATTTCTGGAATATTTCCCCAGCGAAGTTTTACTGTGCTCTACATTTCAAGAAGAACTCAAAGCACTGCAAAGTTATTTGTTTTGCTGTTTGTATTTAAGCTCATAATCTAGGAATTTTCTACCATCTAATGAGTCCTCATTTTTAAAAAAAATTTTATTTACAGCATGGTAGCAGGCCCTTCTGGCCCAATGAGTCCATGCCGCCCATTTTTTAAACCCAAATTAACCTACCTGTACGTCTTTGGAATGTGGGAGGAAACCGGAGCTCCCGGAGGAAACCCACGCAGACACGGGAGAATGTACAAACTCCTCTACAGACAGCGACGGGAATCGAACCCCGATTGCTGGTGCTGTAATAGCGTCGCGCTAACCGCTACGCTACCGTGCTGCCCTTCTTTGCTGTTCATCATTCACATGGTACTAGGTTAAGTATTTTGTGAAAATGTTAATTGTATTTGTGCTCATCAAACCAGTAACATCTTCATGAAAGCCCATGCAAATGAATTCAGGATGGGTGTGTTTTTTGTGCTAGCTGTCCTTTAGCAAGTCCTGGGATTCTGAAGATCAATTTGCAGTCTTCCTCAAACAACAGCTGTGTTAATTTAGCATGCTGTTTCCAGTAACTCTTGATGGAGCTTGCTGCTTCAAAGTTCAGGAAAATGTCAGTTACTGTTTAGATACTTTCAGAGACCCATCTACTGAATTCAACTTGTCCAGCCTACATTACATGTTTTAAGTGCATCAAGTTTTCTTTACATATACTGTACATTTTGTTATTGCTATCTAGGCACAGTTAGCATCTTTACACTTTCCCACTCACCACTCCCCTAACAAGAATCCATGCAACACCTGATGCAGCAAGACACAGGTCTCTGAGAAACAAGGTGTTAGATTGTCTTCTGTTATTGGTGGAAATGTGGCTTTGGCAATTAAGCCACTTAACAGGAAAGCTTTAGCTCCAATGTGGGATCAGTGTTTGTGTTTGAATGGGGCTCAATTCTTGCTGTGTTCTGTGTTCATGTACATTTTAGCATGAGAGAGACATTTAGCATAAGAGAGACAATGTGGTGAAATCAGAATTTGGTTGCTCTCTTTTAAAGAAGTACTGACCTCTGCAACATTTACCTGCATCTTGTAATTTATAAATCTGCATATGATGATTGTGAAAAATGTCTTAGTTGTCACATGTAGGGTTTATGATTATACACCATGTTGCAAAAAGTATTGAAATTTGAGTACAAAGTGTACAAAATATCCAGTAGTTACAAACTTCTCTTTGAGATTTGAATTAACAGCTATCAATACGTTTAAAATAAATGTATCTACAATATTAAGATTGTTTAAAACACCTGTAGAATATTACTCCAATGTAGCTATTTCAATAAATTAACTGGTAGGTTTTTTATTTCTTGCTGAGCATTGTGCATTCCTCCCATTATAGAGGCACATTATATGAACTTCAAATGACAGCAATTATATTTTGCTGATTTTTTCTGTTCTAGAAGACAGCAGAAATACTGTAAACACCATCCTCTTGATCTTTTTTCACTCATTCACTGGATGAGGATCTTGCAAGAAAATCCAACATTTAGTATCTATCCTTAATTGCCCTTGAGAAGGTATTGGTAATCTGCCTTCGTGAACCACTGTACTTCTTTTGATATCATAGTGTTGTCTCTCCAAGCATAGTAACCGGACAACAGTCAAAAACCTCCCTAACAGTAATGACAGTGATCCAGAGCAGGAGATAGAAATGGCCAGTTAAAATTATGAAAAGTTCAGAGATGATTTAAAACGCCACAAATCAAACAGGTATGATAAGCCTGGAACAAGTCTACTTATTATCTAAATTTGCAGAATGTGTTAATAATGCTACTTACATTATAATAAATAAAATTCAAGGAGAACCAGCATATGAAAACTAAGTATGACTTGGATGTGAATATAGGAGGGACAATTATATTAACAACTTGAATGTAAATGTAGGATGTTTGCGGATGACATGAAAATGGGTGGTGTTGTGGATGGCAAAGGAGGTTGTCTAAGACAATGGCAGGATATAGATCAGATGGAAAGTTGGGCGGAGCATTGGCAGATGGAATTTAATCCTGACAAGTGTGAAGTGATGCATTTTAGAAAATTAATTAGGAGTAAATCTTGCAAAAAAACTGGATATCTAAGATAAATAGGAAGCAGGAGCCGAGACTTGGAATGAGAAGCGGGAATCTTGGTGCGAGAAGTCGGAGCCCTGTTCTTTTCCAGGTAGTGGGAGAATAAAAGGGGCACAACTGCGAATTGCTAGGTGATAGTTGACTGGGAAAATAGCTAATTTGCAGCAACCAATAAAAAGAAGTTAGGGTCATGCAGAGCAGCCATTGTCGGAGTGGCCAGTGTTAGTGTGGGGAGCTAAGGTTTTGGCTCAAGAAGCTTCGGTGGATAGAGGTGGAGGCTAAGGTGAGGTTCTGTTAAGTTCTCTTTCTTTCTTTATTATGGCACAGGTAGAGCAGTGGGAATGACACCCAGGGCAGTGGTGTGCTCCTCTTGCATGATGTGGGAAGTCAGGGAGATCGCCAGTGTCCCTGATGATTACACCTGCGAGAAGTGCATCCAGCTGTAGCTCCTTACAGACTGAGCTGGAGCACCTTTGGATCATTTGGGAGACCGAGGGGTTGATAGACAGAAGTTACAGGGAAGCAGCCACACCTAAGTTTCAGGATGCAGGTAGCTGGGTGACCATCAGGAGTGGGAAAGGGAATAGGCAGTCAGTGCAGGGTACCCCTGTGGCCTTTCCACTCAATAACAAGTATATAATTTGAGATACTGTTTGGGGGGGGGGGGGGGTGGGGGGTGACCTACCAGGGGAAAGCCACAATGGTCAGGTCTTGGGCACTGAGTCTGGCTCTTTGGTTCAGAAGGGAAGGAGGAGAAGAGGCAAGTGATAGAGACAGGGGATTCATTGGTTAGGGACAGGAGGTTCTGTGGACAAGAACAAGACTTGGATAGTATGTTGCCTCCCAGGTGCCGGGGTCTGAGATGTCTCGGATCGAGTCCATAGCATTCTTAAGGGGGAAAGTGAGCAGCCAGAGGTCATGGTACACATTGGTACCAATAACATAGGTGGGAAAAGTGACGAGGTCCTGCAAAATGATTTCAGGGAGTTAGGTACTAAGTTAAAAGACAGGACTTCCAGGGTGGTGATCTCAGGATTTCTACCTGTGCCACATGGTAGTGAGGCAAGAAATAGAAAGATAGTGCAGTTGAACACATGGCTAAGCAGATGGAGCAGGAAGGAGGGCTTCAGATTTTTAGATCATTGGGCTTTCTTCCAGGGCAGGTGGGATCTGTACAAATGGGACAGTTTGCGCCTGAACTGGAGGGGGACCAATATCCTTGGGGGAAGGTTTGCTAGTGCTGCTCAAGGGGGTTTACACTTGAGTTGCAGGGGGGTGAGAACCAGAGTGGCAGGACAGCAAGGGAGAGGCTGTGGTGAAAGTAGATGTAAAGACAACAAGCAAAGTTGGAAACCAAAAGGTTGAGCATGTTGGGACTAATGTTCTGAGTTACGTCTATTTCAATGCAAGGAGTATTGTAGGTAAGGCAGATGAACTTAGATCATAGATCCGTACATGGAATTATGATGTTGTAGCTACTACTGAGACTTGGTTGCAAGAGGGCCAGGACTGGCAGCTCAACGTTCTGGGGTTCCGTTGTTTTAGACCTGATAGAGGGGGAGGTATTGAAGGGGGAGGGGTGTCATTACTCACGGGGGAAAATGTCATGGCTGTGCTCAGGGAGGACATATTGGAGGGCTCGACTACCGAGGCAATTTGGGTGAAACTGAGGAATAAGAAAGGGATGACCATGTTAATGGGACTATATTATAGACCTCCCAATAGTCAGCGGGATTTAGAGGAGCAAATTTGTAGACAGACAGCTATTGGAAATATAAAGTTGTGATAGTCAGTGATTTTAACTTTCCACATATTGACTGAGACTCCCATACTTTAAAAAGAGTGGATGGGATAGAGTTTGTCAAATGTGTTCAAGAAAGTTTCCTTAATCAACATGTAGAGGTTCCGACTAGAGAGAGCACAATACTGGATTTCCTCTGAGGGAATGAGACTGGGCAGGCTCCTGTACCTCCTCCTCAATGGTAGTAACGAGAAGAGGGCATGTCCCCTATGGTGATGGTCCTAATTGACGGATGGTCTCTAATGGGATTTCCATCTGTCTCTCTTGCCTTGTGCACCCTCAGTGGTGTCTCTTTCCCTTCTTGTCTTAGATAAACTTTCGTCCAAAATTGCTTCCACAGCCACATCTCTTTGCTTCTGCATCAGTTGTCCATCTGTGATATTGGCTCAGCTTGTTTTTTTCTCCCTCTGGGAGCGGAGGACATGCCCAGCTTGATCTGCTGGGCACATCCTCTGCACTACGCAACTCCTACATTCTTTTGTCTATGTTCTCACTCTTGAACTGCGCCCATTCACTCATTAACCAGGTACCCTGTTTACAGCTTATCCCCATGGTCACCTCAGCTTTATCCTGTCTGAGACATGCTCCTTCCCTCACCCTCCCTGCAAGAGTCTTTGACGTGAACTGTTAATTCTGTTTCTCTTCTCACAGTTGCAGACTGAACCGCTGAGTATTTCCAGCATTTTCCATTGATAAATCTTGCATGTGATTCATGTTTCTGCAAAATGTGAATTTTCTAATCTTGAGCATGTACTGAAAATGCAAATCTTTGAAGAACACATGTCAAATAAACTTTAACAGGAAGGTCTTGAAAAAGACATCAAACTGTCCAAGCAGCTTAAATTAACAGGATTATTGTCACTTTCAGAGAATAGAACAGTTGATGCAGAATGACCACAAGAATCTGCTGTGTATAGAAAGTGAAGAGAAAATAATGATGAGGTCTGGATGATCTACTTGAAACCATCAACAGAGAACAATCGCAAGCATCAGTGATATAAGCAGAACCAAAGGCAGCACTATTACTGTAGTGATAGTGACTCCTACAAAGCCGAATCTCCAGCTGAGGGAAAATATCACAAGTCATGTGGAAAACTCAGTATCTTTGTGAATGTTCATCATTCAACAAAGCCAGGAGCCAGAACTCATCAAAGTATATGATGAGTATAGAAGCTACTGTAGAAATTGACAATTCTGATTCTCTTGTACTCCTGAATTAATGTGTTGGTTGATACATGTGCATCTGTTATAATGTGATATGATTGCAGGTGACTGTGATACTCTTCTGAGTTTTGCTACAGCACCTACTCATCACAGTGCAGAGATAAGAGGCTAAGCCTACAACTGATCTACTAGTTGTGAATTTATGGTTGCAGAACGACATATGTATATGTGAATGTTAACACCGTGTCCAAAGCAATGATGAGGGAAGCCAAAACTGTAACAAAACAAGATATTGATCTATTACTGTGCATGACAGAAATTGAGTCATAACAATGGAAACACATCATAGAAACTGTACTCCCTTGTAATTTCACACACACATGACAAGATTTACACAAAGAGAAACAAAGGACTGCAGATGCTGGAATCTAGATGAAAAACACTATGATGCTGGAATGATGCTAAGATGCTAAGATTTACATAAAGTTTACCACAAAAACAATTATTACACCTCCCTTGAATCTTGTACTATGAGGTAATTGTATTGTTACTCTGCAGTCATGAATAAAACACGTAAAAGACATTGTTCTTAATGACCATTATGAAACTGTGCAAACCACACAATTACTAGAAGTTCCAAGGAATAGATTATTTGGTTGAACACAAAATGGACAAATGTCTAGCATGTGGAGCCGCTAAGATGTCAAGCCTGCATGACCAACGTGTATGTTGGTGTTATCAAAAGTGCCATGTGTTATCAATAATGATGACTTTGCAGATCTACACCCTGGTAATCAATTGTCAATGACTATAACAAACTTATTTGATAAGCGGCATAGATCGAGTAGACAGAGACTTTTTCCCAGTGTGACAATGGCTAACACGAGGGGACTTAATTTTAAGGTGATTGGAGGAAGGTATAAGGGGGATGTCAGGGGTAAGTTTTTTTTACACAGAGAGTGGTGGGTGCGTGGAATGCACTGCCTGCAGAGGTTGTGGGGGCAGATACATTAGGGAAATTTAAGAGACTCTTAGATAGAGACATGAATGATAGAAAAATAGGGGGCTATGTGGGAGGAAAGGGTTAGATAGATCTTAGATCAGGATAAAATGTCGGCACAACATTGTGGGCCGAAGGGCCTGTACTGTGCTGTAATGTTCTATGTTCTATGAAATTGAGCCAGTTGTCATTGAGCCATGGGGGTGTACAGCAGAGAAATGGGCCTTTTGGCCCACCACATTGTGGCAACCTCTCTGCCCGTTTATACTTATCCTATTTGTCTGGACTAGGTCCAGATCCTTCTATGCCTATTTAAGTGCCTATCTAAATGCCTCAAATGCAATGATTGTATGAGGCTTTACCACCTCCTCTGACAGCAAGTTCGAGATATCAATCACTCTCTGGGTAAAAAAAAACTTTCTCCTCAAATCCCATTTAAAACTCCTTCCTCTAACCTATACCCTCTTCCTTTTGATACCTCTACCATGGGGAAAAAAATCAGACTACCTACCCTATTTATTCCTCTTATAATTTTATATACCTCCATTAGGCCAACCCTCCTCCTCTTTTGCTTTGGGGAAAGCAAGCCCAGCCTATCCAATATCACCCCATAACTAAAGTCCTCCATTCCTGATGAATCTCCTCTGCACTCTCTCCACCACACTTGTAGTGTGGCAACCAGAACTGGACACAATACTCCCAAGTGCGGTTTAACCAGTGTTTTGTAAAGTTGCAATATACCGTCCCAACTTTTATATTCTATGTCTTGACCTATGAAGGCAAGCATTCCATATGTCTTCTTCACAACCCTATCTATCTGTGTTTCCAGTGTCAGTGAACTATGGAGGTTGAACCCCAAGGTCCCTCTGTTCATCAACATTCCCTAGCACCTTACCATTTACTGTGTATGTCCTACCCCTGTTTGACTTCCAAAAGTGCATCACCTTGCATTTCTTAGAATTGAATTCTATCTGCCAATGCACTGCCCAACTTTCCATCTGATCTATATCCTTCTGTAACCTTAGATAAGCTTCCTTGTCATCCACAACACTGCCAACATTCATGTCACTTGCAAACCTACTCCTTCATTCACATCCAGGTTGTTCTATCACAAACAGCAAAGGTCTCATTACTGATCCCTGCAGTATATCACTGATCACGGACTTCCAATCAGAGAAGCATCCTTCCACCACTACCCTCTACCTCCTACCACCAAGCCAATTTTGGATACTATTAGCCAGCTCGCCTTGGGTCCCATGTGTCTTAACCTTCTGCACCAGCCTACCATGCAGGGCTTTACTAAATGTTTTACTAAAGTCCACACAGACAATATCTACCTCCTTACATTCTTCAGTCTTCTTAGTTACCTCCTCAAGTATACTTAATCAAATTAATGAGGCAGGACTTCCCGTAAATAACCGTGCTGACTGTCCCTGATTAGTCCCTGCCTTTCCAAATGTACACAAATCCTTACCCTCAGGATTTTCTCCAATAATTTCCTTGTCACTGATGAAAGGCTCATCTGCCTGTAATTGTCTGGCTTATCCCTGCTGCCTTTCTTAAGTAAAACAACAACATTAGCTATCCTCTAGTCTTCTCAAACCTCACTTGTGGCTAATGAAGATATAAACATCTCCGTCAGGGCCCCAGCTATCTCCTCCCTTGCTTCCCTTAGCAAACTGGGATGATCTCATCCAGCCCTGGGGATGAGATCAACCCTGACATGTCCCATACCATCTAACGTCTCCTCCATCTTAATACTGACCTACTCCAGATTATCCACATTCTCCTCCCTGAACTCATTATCTTCCATGTCCTTCTTCTTGGTGAACACAGATGAGATGTGTTCATTTAGGACCTCGACACATTGTCTGGCTTCACACAGAGATTACCTCTTTGGTTCATAAAGAGGGCTCACTCTTTCCCTGGCTACCCTCTTGCTCCTGGTATACTTATAGAATGTCTTGGGATCCTCCTTAATCTTATTTGCCAAGGAAATTTCATGGTCCCATTTTGCCCTCCTAGTTTCTTTCTTAAGTTCTCTCCTATACATTACATAATGGTCAAGAAACTCCCTCAATTCCCGTTGCCTGCACCTGCCATATGTTTCCTTTTCTTCGCTGATCAACCTTCAATATCCTTTGTCTTCCAAGGTTCCCTAACCTTGCCATCTTTGCTTTTACCCTTACTGGAACATGCTGTCTCTGAATTCTTGCTGACCCTCTTTTAAAAAAAACTTCCACTTATCAACTGTTATTTTACACACAAGCAAATGCTTCAAGTCTACCTTCACCCGGTCCTCTCTTGCCCTATTGAAATCAACCTTCTCCCAGTTTAAGACCTTAACTTGAGGACTAACCTCATCCTTTTTCATTAACTTTCCCTAACTTCTCAGTCTTTTTAAAGCTACCAACATAAAGTCTGGTGTGTATTTGTACTTCTTGGATTTCAGCAGATATTGATGTTGGATCATGAATAGTCAATCAACTGAATTGAGGAAATTTGCAACTTACTTACACTTCATGCATTGCAATATCACACCGCCCATGCACAAATAGTACAGGGAGAAGCTTAGGAATATTCTGAAGGAAGTCATCTTCACTGCTCATCCTCCAATGGGGATATTGTGGAAGCAAAACTTAATCACTTTTTTTATGAAAATACTGACTAATGCTGCATTTGACAACAGAAATACCACCAGCTACACTCATTAATGCACAATCTATGCACACTCATTTCCAGAGATACCCTGCAAGAAATGTTTACATCTGTGTGACAAAGCCAAGAGAAACAGCATGAAAGTAAATGCACAAAAACACATGAAATTAAGACCTACACCACACTTGTCAATACAATTCTTGTGAACCATGGCAACCACGTATGTAAGCAAGGAATTCCTTATGTCATGCAGTCATTTTAAGTGCCTGCTATGAAAGGATCCAAAAAGGATGATCTCAAGGTTGACAAAGAAACTGAGCAACCTCATTTGATGCAAGGGCTAATAAAAAGAAAGCAACTTGGATTGTCCTTCACATGAACTGAAACCTCCCATGTCTAATAAAATGGTATGATGATTAATTAACATGGGGAGGTATGGTGTTACATTATGCTGTTGTAATGCTGGTTTAGTACATTTCCTTTTTAAGAATACTGTCTGTATGTCCCTTTTAACACTTTGTATAATTCTGACCATGACATTTGCAGTTTACGGAGATTATGGTTGATGACATCACTGGTTGGTTTTTACATATTGACATGTTGGTTTGCAACCTGTGCCAAACAGAAAGATCCTGAGCAACAATTTCCATAAGTTTGCTCCAGAATGGCTACTTCTTGAAATATGAGCCATAGGGCATCAATTGCATGTTTCCATTTTAGTTACAGGCAACCTACAAACTAATTTTGTCCCAGTCTATTCCAATCAGCTCTAATTATTATTTTCATTAATTTTTAATGAAGTGAAGTGATTTTTTTCAAAGATTGGAAGATACCAGTTGTAAGGCATATTGCACAAAGCTTCTGTTACTGCCTGCAAGTACTTGCAAAATCATAGTTATACAGTGAATGAAAAATACTTTCACTTTCAACTCCAACTTACTTTATAGGATCATCTTTATAGGTTTTCTTTCAAAAGACTTTAATTATAAAACTTTCATACTGTTGTAAAAATCTAATCTCCACTTTAGGAAAGGAAGCCTATTATCATTACATTGCCTGGCTTTTACGTAATTCCTGGCCCATACCAACAAAGTTGAATCGCTCTCAGAAGTGGCTTATCAATTCACTCAGTTATATCAGAATTGTACCAACTTCTCAAGGCAACAAAAGTTGAGCAATAAATACCAGAGTTGTCAACCGTATCCACATCCTGAGAATGAATATCTTTTAAACTTATAGCAATAACTTGGCCACGATAACCTATGTTGTTCAATTGTTCCCAATGAATTTCCATCCGTTACTTTTACAGGATGGAACATTGTTAGATATGCATACAGGTACTGGATCCTGGCAGTCAAGACACCTTGGCAAGTTCATAAAGATGCTTTAAATCTGAATGTCCATGAGTTAAAATTTATTGTGTTAATATCTCAAGATTATAAGAACACAAAATAGCAGGAATTTACTATTCCGCCCCTCATGCCTGCTTTCCCATTTAATAAGACCATAGCTAATCCTTTACTTTAGTATCATTTTCTCATATTAACCTCATAATCCTTAATGTTCAAAGCATGATTGATTTCTGTCTTAAATATACTCAGCAACTGTTTCTCCACACCTCTCTTTAGGAGGCAAATTCCAATGATTCACTGCACAGAGGATGAATAATTTCTTCCCATTTCTGCCCTGAATGCCTGACCCCTTTCTGTGACCCCTGGACCTCTGTAGGCTCCTCAGCCAGGGAAAACACCATCTGCTTCTACTTTCTTAAGCCTCCAAAACACTTGATTCACAGATTCAGATTTACAGATTCAGAGATGACAGAAACAGATCCTTAGGTCCATTGTCCTGTTAGCCATCAAGCATCCAGCTACACAATTTATGCACTAATCCAATTTTTTAAAGAACATAGAATGTAGAACACAGAACAGTACAGCACTGGACAGGCCACTCGGTCCTCAGTATTGTGCCAATCTTGATGCTGGTTTATACTAAATGTTTATCATCCAAATTCTTCCATTCCCTTCATATTTATGCGTCTATCTAAAAGCCTCTTAAATTCCACCAAACTGCCTGATTCCACTACTACATCAGTAACTCATTCCAGGCACCTACCACTCTCTGTGTAAAAAAAACTTGCCCCTCACATCACCATTAAACTTCTCTCCTCTAACCTTAAAAGCATGTCTTCTGGTGTTTGACATTTCTACCCTGGGGAACAGATTCTGTCTACCTTATCTATGCCTCTCATAATTTTAAAAACCTGTATCAGGTCTCCCCTCAGCCTCCAGCGCTCTAGGGGGAACAACCCAAGTTTGACCAACCTGTCCTTATAGCTGATGCCCTCTAATCCAGGCAGCATCCTGGTAAACCTCTTCTGCACTCTCTCCACAGTCTCCACAGCCTTCCTAAAATGGGGCAACCAGAACTATGCACAGTACTCCAAGTGTGGCCTGCCTAAAGTTTTATATACCTGCAGCATGACTTCCTTACCCTTATACTCAACACCCCGACCAATGAAGGCAAGCATGCCATACATCTTCTTTACCACCTTATCCACTTGCATAGCCACTTTCAGTGAACTATGGACCTCGACCCTCAAGATCCCTTTCAGAGGTCTACCATTAACTGTTTACTTTCTACTTTCATTTGACCTCCCAAAGTGCAACACTTCACACTTCTCCACAGATCCCCCTCAACTCACCTATACCCAAGGGACAAGTTACAGCATCCATTTAACCTGCCAATCTGCACCTCTTTGGTATGTTGGAGGAAACCAACACAAAACTCCACATAGACAGGATCTGAGGTCAGGATCAAACATGGGATCCTGGAGATGTAAGGCAGCAGATCTACTAGTTGTGCCACTGCACCAAAATGAATGTTCCTTCCATGGACCTCATGAGCTTTGTGATGGCGTAGTTACTCATAAACAACAGGAGAGTTTCATGGGGCCCACAATCCACAAAAAGAGAGTCAGTCACACTCACACATATCACAGACAGAATGTACAGACTCCACACAGACAGTATTAGAGGTCAAAACTGAATCTGTGTAGCTGGAGCAACAAACAATCTGCTGGAGGAACTCAGCAGGTTGAGCAGCATCTGTGGGAGGAAAGGGATTGTTGATGTTTCACGTCGAAAGCCTGCATCAGGACTTCAGCTGTGTAGCTGGAGCTGCGAGGCAGCAGCATCACCCATTGCACTATCGACTGCCAAGGCTAGCACTTTCTGATTCACAGGCAGGACTACAATACGTTTGGTAGTGGACTAACTCAAGCTTATTTGTTGATTTGGTTAATAATGTGTTACTCGGTATGCTATCCATATTCAAAAGAAGAAAATTTTCGGGTTTAATCCGTGATCTCTCATGAGTTATGTGAGGCAGCGATGGGGACCCAATAATTGGATTTGGTGAACATCGTCCAAGGAATTGAAAAGAATCAGTCGGGATTCCCAATCCTGCCAATATCTAATGATTCTACTGGAGCGTTTGAGTGTCAATGCTAAAGTCTGGGTCACCAGGGCTGAACTTTGATTTTCTCTTGCTCTACCACCATAACTCAGGTGAAATCTAACAGAAATCTGCTTTAGGGGTAATTGGAGATGTGGAAACTTACATTTCTCCTGTTACATTTAGACCACTGGAAAGGTTTGCGCTATGTTCCAGATATCTGATTAAATAAGAACACAGAATAGAACATTCGAATGGACAACGTGGAATATATCCAACAACCAGCAAAAACACAAAAATCTGAGATTCCCAGTCTGACTCAGCTGATATGAATTGGCTGCTATTGTCTTGGGTTAAAGGGAGGAAATTAATCCCTTCTGTCTCAAACCAATGATCCTGTTGGGGTTGCAGACAGTCGTGTCTGACCTGCAATCTGGAAGTTGCTTCTGTTTTCTCAGGTTGGAGATGGGTGGACCAGGTTATCAGTGCAACTGGTCACTTGATCCTGTGCCATGCCATTGGGAATGGGCAACTCCTAACCCTTAGAGTCACAGAGTAATACAGCATGGAAACAGGCCCTTCGTCCCAACTGGTCCATGCAGACCACAGCATCCTCCCTGCTGGTCCCAATTGCCCACATTCGGCCCATAACCTCCAAGCCCCTCCCCTCCATGTACCTTTCCAAATGCCTCTTAAATGTTGCAATTATACCCATCTCGACCACTTCCTCTGGCAGCTCATTCCAGGCACCCCCACCCTCTGTGTAAAGAAGTTACCTCTCAGGTCTCTTTTACATCTGACCTGATCTGAATGTGATCTTGGTTCCACTGTAACTATCTGGGCCCTGAATGGCTGGTGACCACTGGCTGAGCGAAACCCAGGGAGGATTGGAGTCTCAAAGTTATTCTGGGTCATAGTGCTCTGGGGGGGTTATGGGGGTAGGCAATGGAATGTCATGGAAGGTGTGTGCAAATTTCTTTAATATATTTGTTAGTTTAGAGGCAGAAAACACAAAATAATGTAATGACTGGCAGAGACCTCTGCCCTCCAGCTGTGTATATTAGAAAACAGCAAGTGCATTGCCCTTGAATTTCTGTTTATTAATTTGAGTGTGCAGTGCCATTACGAAGTTCCTTAAGCTATTGCCACATAATCAGAAAAAGAGTCTTATAAGCATGAATTAAACAGTACAGATTATAAAAGTTATGGTTGCTTTCAAAAATAATTCTTGCATAAAATACAAAATAGGTTAGGCCAGTTGACCGGTTTGTGAGACTTATGAAACATTGAAATGACCACCACAAAGTACTGTTTTGTATGTTTAATATTGCAATCACTTAAACTGAACGTTTTCTGCCTGAGGATTTGCGGCTACTATCATACTGTTGTGATCACAGAATCATTGAATCGTACCGCACAGAAATAGGCCTTTTGGCCTACCTCGTCCATGCCGACAGTGATGCTTATTTATGCTAAGTTCATTTGCTTGCATTAGGCCCAAAACTCTGTATGTCTTTCCTATTCAAATAACTGTCCAAGTGCCTTTTAATTGTTCTAATTGTGTCCACCAGGTTGCTATAGGAGGCAAGGGAAGAGATTGCTGTGGCTCTGATTGAGATTTTTACATCATTGCTGGCCACAAGGTACCAGATGACAAGAGGATGGTAAAAGTGGTCGCCCTTTTCTAGAAGAGCAGCAGGCAAAATCTTAGCAATTACAGAACTATGTGTCTTACATCAGTAGTAGGGAAGTTATTGGAAAAAATTCTGAGGGATAGGATTAATGATCACTTGGAAAGGCAGGGACTAATGGGAGATAGCCAGCATGGCTTTGTTAAGGACAGATCTTGTCACCAATCTGAGTGAATTTTTGCAGTAGACTAATTCTAACCTTATCCCAGCCTTCCACCATCACCCTCTGCATCCTACCATTGAGCCAATTATGACTCCAGTTAGCTAGCTCTCCCTGGATCCCATGCGATCTAACATTCTAGTCTAGCCTACCCACCTTCCACTTATCAGATGTTGTTTTCCCCAGAGCAGCTGCTCCTAACCTACTTCCACCAGGTCCTGTCTTACAATATTGGAATCTGCCTTCCCCCAGTCTAGGCCACTATTTTATCTTTTTCCATTGCAACTTTGGAACTTACTGAACTATGGTCACTGTTCCCAAAGGGCTCCTACACAGGCACCTCTATCACTTGCCCATCCTCATTCTCTAAGATAATGTCAGGTACAGTCCCCTCCCTAGTGATACACTCTACATACTGTTTCAAAAACCTTTCTTGGATGCATTTAGGCGACACGGTAGTGTAGCGGTTAGCACGACGCGATTACAGCGCCAGCGATCGGGGTTCGATTCCCGTCACTGTCTGTAAGGAGTTTGTACATTCTCCCGTGTCTGCGTGGGTTTCCTCCGGGTGCTCCGGCTTCCTCCCACATTGCAAAGACGTATGGGTGGGTTAATTTGGGTTTAAAAAAAAATGGGTGGCGCGGACTCGTTGGGTCAGAAGGGCCTGTTACCACGCTGTAAATAAAATTTAAAAAATTAAAAAAAAAATTTTATGAATTCTACCTCATCTTAGCCCTTGCACAAAGACAATCCCAGTCAACATTGGGAAAGTTAAAATCCCCACTTTGACAACTCTATTGCTTTTACATCCTTCTGCACTTTAATTCCTTGTCTGACACATAAAATTTTGTCCAACTTTTCATGTTCAGCTGATCCAGAAGATTAAGGTACATGGGATCCATGAAGACTTGGTAGATTGGATTCAAAATTGATTTGGCCATAGTAGACAGAGGGTAGAGATGGAGGGGTGTTATTCTGACTGAAGGTCTGTGACCAGTGGTGTTCCACAAGGATCAATGCTGGAACCTCTGTTGTTTGTGATATACATAAATGATCTGGACAAAAATGTAGGTGGGCTGATGAGTAAGTTTGCAAGCAATACAAAAATTGGTTGAGTTGTGGATAGTGAGGAAGGTTGTCAAATGATTCAGTAGGATATAGACCAGTTGCAAATGTCGGCAGAGAAATGGCAGATGGAGATTAATCCAGGCAAATGTGAAGTGTTGCACTTTGGGGTGTCAAATGAGAGGAAAGCATACAGTTAATGGCAGGACCCTTGGGGGCATTTGACGTACAGGGGATCTTGGGGTGCAAGTCCATAGCACCCTGAAAGTGGCACCACAAGGGCATAGGGTGGTAAAGAAGGCATACGACATGCTTGCCTTCATCGGTTGGGGTGTTGAATATAAAAGTGGGTGTCACATTGCACATTGCAAAAAAAAAGCCTTCATTAGGCCACATTTGTAGTATTGGGTGCAGTTCTGGTCACCACATTATAGGAAGGCTGGTTTAAGCTTTGGAGAGGGTGTTCACCAGGATGTTGCCTGGATTATGGAGTATTAGGTATAAGGAGAGGCTTGCCAAACTTGGATTGTTTTCTCTGGAGTGTCAGAGGCTGATAGAAGTATATAAAATTATTATAGGCAGAAATAGGGCATATAGTCAGAGTCTTTTCCCAGGATGGAAACGTCAAATACTGGAGGGCATAGCTTTAAGGTGAGAGAGGAAAAGTTTGAAGGAGATTTACAAGGAAAGATTTTTTACAAAGACAGCGGTAGGTGCCTGGAATGCGCTGCCAGAGGTAGTGGTGGAAGCAGATATGAAAGGCTTTCAGACAGGCATGTGAACACGCAGGGAATGAAGGGATACAGACCATGTACAAGCAGTTGGGATTAATTTGGGTTGGCATCATTGTCAGCAGAGACATTGTGGGCCAAATGGCCTACTCAGAAACAGCTGCACTGTTCTATGTTGTATGTCTGTTCATCTACCCTTATGATCCTTTCAGTCACAGCTCCTAGAAACTGCTTTGGAACATATTAAATGTGTAGATTCCATTTCCACTTTTGAGATCTGTGTTCTCATGCGGTAGCTGTGACAGAGGACCCACACTGAGAACGTCAGTTTTCCGTTGTATCACTACTTCAATAGAAGGATTGTCCCTCTTTGCCGTCTTGATGTTGCCCACTGAGGACATCTTCAAGAGGAGGTGCCTCAAGAAGGCATCCATCACTAAGGACCCCCATCATCCGGGACACGTCCTCTTCTCGTTACTACCATCAGGGACGAGATACAGTAGCCTGAAAACCCACACTCAACGATTCAGAAACAGCTTCTTCCTTTCTGCCATCAGATTTCTGAATGGTTCGTGAACCAGGAACATTACCTCATTATTCCTTTTATTTTTGCACTATTTATTTTTGTAATTTTATGTCTTTGCACTGTACTGCTGTTGCAAAACAACAAATTTCGTGTCAGTGATAATAAATTTGATTCTGATTCTGAAGTCAGTGTAACTGACTTTAGTCTTAATATCTCCGGTAGTGGCTTAAGATCTGTTACTTGGATAAAGGATCTGCCTATTAAAGACTGATAGAATTTCTTGATTTTAAATACTTTTCCAAGTACTTCCATCTTGATTTTTGCCTGTTTGCCTTCACTCTTTATGAGGGTGTAACAAATCAAAGGGTTTCTCTTGCCCATCATCTATTTTAATACTCACCCTCTTGATATGTCACATTCCAACTTCAACTCACCTGTAGTATTGTAATGAACAAGGAGAGTTTCACGTGCTTTTTTTTTCTTACATTCCTCACATGTACTTTGTGCTCTCTGGTCCCATTTTGTGTCCTTTTTCCATAAGTGATGTAATTGTGTGAGATCTGTTGCAATATCTGCTACATTTTCAGGCTGTCATGCATCGTTGATGGCTTCTACCTTCCCCTGCACTGGTTCCAAGCCATTAACATCCACCTTCAAACCAAGGTATTTAACTTCTCATTACAAAAACATACAAAAACTCTGCTTCAACTTCACATAGTTACTGACGCAACCTCTCAAATACTTCTCCAAAATCCGAAGATTTTCTTTCTCTGTGCTCGTGGAAACCTTGTTTACACAGCCAATTATCCACTGCTCACAAGACTTTATCCACCATGGCTTGGGCATATATTTAATATATAGAACATGGAACAGTACAGCACAGGATTAGGGCTTTCAGCCCACACTGTCTGTGCCGAGCATGATGCCAAATTAAACTAGTCCCTTCTGCCTGCACATGATCCATATCCCTCCATTCCTTGCATTGTCATGTATCTTTCTAAAAGCTTCCTAAATGACACTGTCATATGTGCTTCCACCACCACCCCTGACAGTGCATTCCACTCACCTACCACCCTCTGTGTCTCTGTGCAAAAAACTTGCCCCACGCATCCCCAGTACACTTTCCCCCTCTCACCTCAAAGCTATGTCCTCTAGTATTTGACATTTTTACCCTGGGAGAAAGATTCTGGCTGTCTACCCTACCAATGCCTCTTATCATTTGCATAACTTCTGTATGAGTAGGGCCTTTGTGAATTTGATGGTCAGGAACTAATGACTATATTTATTGATATTCAACTTAGACAGGATAGGCATAGAGGGATATGGGCCTAAAGCAAGCAAATGGGATTGGGTTGATAGGCATCATGGTTGGCCTGGTCGAGGTAGACCAAATGTGTCTGTTTCTGTGCTGTACGATTCTGTGATTCAATTGTGTATAGGCACTGGAGAAGTCCAATTTTGTGATTATTGTTGACGCTGTTAACTTTGCACAGAAACCTTGTGAAGGAGGTAACGGATATTGTTCAACAGTTATGACATGATTTAATTTGACTTTGTAATCCACACGCTGCTGGACTGTTTTGTCTGCCTTCAGAACCATAGAACAATACAGCACAATACAGGCCCTTTGGCCCACCATGTTGTGCCGCCCTTTGAACCACACCTAAGACTATCTAAACCCTTCCTCCCACATATCCCTCTAACTTAAATTCCTCTGTATGCTTATCTAACAATCTCTTGTTAGATAAGCATAATCACTATTGGTGTGACCCCTCACTCCAATCCAGCCTATCTAGTATGAACAAATGTTTCATTTCAGGGGGAAGGTTGTTCATGTGGGGTGTCACAAGAATCACTGTACTTTCAATCTATATTCATGACCTATGTGAAGTAATTGAGATAGCTGATGAAACAGTCAGGTGAAGGTAAGAACATAAGGATCTACTCAATTTTTTCACATAAGGCAAATCTGCCATCCCAGGAACCAGTCCAGTGAATCTGGTTGCAATATCCCTGTGGCAACTATATCCTTGTTTAACTATGTAGACCATAGTTAAGGTATAGACCAGTGCACTATACTCTAGGTACAATCTCACCAAGGTCCTATAAAGAGCAGTAAGATGTGTGCTGTGAGGATGACACTGATTAGAAATATTTTGGTGCTTACAGGAGCTTTGGAGATGACTGAATGGTACTTTTATACATACCTGCCAATACTGTGCCATTGTGGAGTTAGTAGGGGCAAATAGCAGGTAAGTCCAGAGCCAGAACTGTCTGGGTGTGCTTGAGGAAATAGGCCTTACAGTCAGGGATGAGGCTCAGGCTTGTGGGGGAGTCGAGGGGGTTGGGAATGCTGCTGTGAGGATTTGAGCTGGAGAAGATGATTAGGACTGTCTTGGTCTCTTTCTCGATCCCTCTTTAAGATACCGTAGAATAGTCACTAAATTAAACTAACAGCATTTTCCCAATAAAATAACACGTTAAGGAAGGGCAGCATTTCTGCCCTTGATTTTTATGTTCATGATCAGCATTTCTACTGAGTACTTACTCCAGAGGCAGACATATTTCTGATAAGTTGCACGCTAAACATTGTAAAAATAATATAGGGAGCAGATGATCATGTGATGTGATACCAATCAACATTACCAAACATGTTGCATGCATGGTAGACTGGTCCAGAAGGTGAGATCACATAGGAACCAGGGTGAGCTGCCCAGTTGGATACAAAATTGGCTTGGTGGAAGGAGTCAGAGGTTGGTATTGGAGGGTTGTTTCCCACACTGGATGCATATGACCAGTGGTGTGCTGCAGGGATGGGTGCTGGGTCCCCTGTTGTTTGTCATCTACATTAATGACGTGTGTGAGGATGTAGTTGGCATGGTTAGTAAGTTTGCCGATGACACCAAAATTGGTATGTAGTGGACAGGGAAAAAAATTGTCTGAGATTATAACAGGATCTAGATCAAATGGGAAAGTGGCCCTAGGAATAGCAGATGGAATTTAACACAGACAATTGTGAGGTGCTGCATTTTGGGAAGTTAAAATAGGGCAGGACTTACACAGTAAATGGCAGGGCCTTGGAGAATGTTGTAGAAAAGAGACCTCGGGGTACAAATACATAGTTCCCTGAAAGCGGTGACAAAGGTAGACAAGGTAGTGAGGAATGTGCCTTTGTCGGATGGGGCACTGAGTACAAGAAATGGGACATCATATTACAGCTGTATAGGATGAGACCGCCCTTGAAGTATTGTGTGTAGTTCTGGTCACCATACTACAGGAAGAATATGATTAGGCTAGTGAGGGTGCAGAAAAAACTCACAAAGAAGTTATGGCTTGAGTTATGAGGAGAGACTAGACAGGCTGAGGCTGCTTTCCCTGGAGCGAAAGAGCCTGAGGGGTGACCTTACAGAGGTTTATAAAATCATGAGGGGCGTAGATAAGGTGGATGGGCAAAGTCTTTTTCCCAGGGTTAGAAGAGTCTTAAACTAGTGGGCATAGGTTTAAGGTGAGAGGGGAAAGATTTAGAGAGCACCTGAGGGGCAACTCTTTCACACAAAACGTGGTGGGTACATGGAATTAGCTGTGAGAGGAAGCGGTAGAGGACAAAATTACTGACAAAACTTCTATGGTGCTTGGAGGAGTTTGTGTTGAATGTTCTGTTCTTGATGATTCCTGGGTTTTTGGAGGTGTTCCTGGAGAGGACCTAATGATTGTGGATGCTTCTGTTGTTGAATGTGTTTTTGATGAAAATGGCACTCTTGAGGAAAATTTCATTGATGTGGAATATGATTCTGATGAGGAATGTGTCACCAATGATAATTGTGTTGTTGTTAAATGGGATTCTGATGGGGACACACTTCCTGAAGAATTTTGTGTTGTGCTTGGATGGGTTTGTATTGATTGTTTTATTCTTGCTGATTCCTGCATTGTTGGCTGTATTTCTGCTGAGGACCAAATGTTGATGATGCTTGTCTTCTCTTTGGTGTTTGTGATGAAAATTCTGTTGTGGATGACTGTTCTGCTGTGCTTGGATATGTTGCTGATGGAAGCCTCAGTTACCACTGAGGTTGCTGAGCTATTAAAACCTGACTATTCTCAGAGTTCCCAGTGGTGGGTAATTCTCTTACTACTGACAAAATCTCTTTGGCCATGCTCCAAAAGAACATTGCATGGGGAATTTGTCATAACGCATGCCTTTAATCAGAAAATGTTTCATTTGCACAATGCATGATTTGTCAATGTGAGAGTCCAGAGCAGTGCTGTTTGAGAAGGAAACGATTATAATCATGTTCTATTCCAGAAAAAAAATCATTTGCACTCTATCAAAAAAGCAGCATTATGCAAAGGGATATTGGCAGATTGAACAAATAATTTTGTGACTCATGGAAGCATAATAAGGATAAAAGTAAGTGTATTCATTCTGGGAGATATTATAGAAAATGAAGTTTGCTTTAAATTACGTCAATTGATTAAATAAATTCTTAGAGTCATAGAGTCAATGCAGCATGGAAACAGGCCCTTCGGTCCAACTCATCCAGATTGATCAAGTTGCCTACCTCAGTGAGTCTCACTTGCCTGTGTTTGGCCCATATCCCTCTAAACCTTTCCTATCCATGTAATGTCAGCTTTCAGAAGAACTTGGGTGGCGCAAATATATAAAACCCAGAAAGTTAACACGCAAGAACAGCAAATAATTAATGGAAAAAGTAGTATGTTGGTCTTGATTGTAAGTGGGTTAGGGAAAAAGAATAAGGATTTCTTCTGCTATGGTTTGGTCCATGTAACTATGGAGGATAGGGTTGCATACATTGCCTTCCAACAATAATGGACAGTTGTAGGTAGGACCTCAACAACCCCACTGTTCAACAGTAGTATTGGGAACAACATAGTCTTCATGGACTAAACTGTCTCTGTAACCATAGACATTGTATGAAATGATTTTAACTAAACGTCAGAGGAAAAGAAAATATAATTTGTTATGCAGGGGTTGGCAGGGCAGCAACAGTTTGACTGAACCCATATCACTATGAATTAGGAAAAAAACAAACCTAAGCATGTTAATCCTTCACAGGTTTGTTTGTTAAGGGAATGTGACATTCCTGATTTACTAAATTCTGACCTTGCAAATGGCTCTTCGGCTTCACTCTGCTGAATAGCAAAGTTAAGAGTCTCCTGCCTGGGGTGGACCAGTGCCCTTCCTGTTGGTGTGTTGCCACTGACCTGGTTGGAGTAGTGAGGCAAGTAATTTAAAAAAGAGAAACTGCTGGAAAGACTCAGCATGTGAGACAGCACCTATGGGATGAGGAGAAAGGTAATGTTTCATGTCAGAGACCATTTGTCTGAACTCAGCTTGTTCTCTTTCTGTAGGTGCTGCCTGATGGTTGAGTGTTTCTGACATTTTCAGTTTTTATTTCAGGTTCCTATCCTCTGCTTTTTATTATATTTTCATCTTCTGCCTCTTGTTGTTGCTAAACCTTTGGACTTTAGTTGTGGGGAGAGATTGGATAGGCTGGGCTTGTTTTCCCTAGAACGAAGGAGGCTGGGGATGACCTGATAGAAGTTTATCAGTATATTAGAATCTGTTTTTCCAATGCTAGAGCTATCAAAACAAGAAGGCATTGATTAAAGTTGAGAGGAAGGGTTTTTAAAGGGGATTGAGGTAAAAGGTTTTTCATATGGAGAGTGGTTGATGTCTGGAACTCACTACCAGAGGAGGTGGTGGAGTCAGATATGATCACTGCAGTTAAGAGATACTTAGACAGGCACTTAAATAGGCAAGGCATAGAAAGATACAAACCTAGCATGGGCAAATGGGATAAGTGTAGATGAGCAAAAATGACAATGTGGATGCAGTGGGTCCTGGGGCCTGCTTCTGTGCTGTACAACTCTTGGACTCTGAACAAGGAAGAAAGCTCACTGTTACAGTGTAATGCAGGATTTGTCAGTTACTTATTTAGCCTGAAATTTCAAAATTAAATTCTAATAAGAGCACTCCATGCCATTTTGAAACAAAAACTCAATCAAAGCTGAGTATCTTTTCAAAAAGCTAGTTGTTCACACTTCTGTCTTAGGAAACATTTTCCAATCCTAACTCTTGAAGCTGGGGATATTTTCTCTCTGTCTAGCCTCAAAAACCACTGTCAACTTTATGTCCTTTAGGTTCACATACATACGAATAACATCTGGGAGGCAGCCTGCGACAGGGTTGGTAAATTCAAAGAAGCCAAGGGTTCATCATACCTCCTCATTGGAAAGGCTGCCTAATCTCTGGTACCCCATGTGCAACATTGGGTGGTACCCAGGCATGACGTTGCTTGTGTGAGCAATCAAATCCTTTACTTGAGCCTTCAGCTACTCCTCCATTTCATCAAGATAAGTTGGGAGATGACATCCTGGATCACTCCTTTCAAGGAGGTGTTATGTTTTAAGGAGTTACAGATTGCCCCCAAAAGCTTTTGGTTTTTCAAAATAAAAATTGGTCTCCCATAGCAATATCATGTGAAACAGATAACTTTTCATAGTATATCATAGAGAGATACAGCACAGGAACTGGACTCTTGGCCCACGAGTCCGTGACAGGCATCAAACACCCATTTACGCTGGTCTAAAATTAATTCTAATTTTTTTCTCTCTCCACATCCCCGTCAAATCTCCAAGATGCTACCACTCATCTATACATGAGGGGCAACTTACAGTGACCAATTAACCTACCAACCCGCACATCATTGGGATCTGGGAGGAAACCAGTGTACCCGGCGGAAACACACAATAACAGGGAGAATGTGCAAATTCCACACTGACATAAACCCAGGTCTCTGCCTCTATGAGGCAGCAGCTCCACAGTTGCTCCACTATGCCACCCTCACACTATGGCAAGTCCTGGACAAAATGGGCCTGCTGGCAACTCCAGTGGAAGCTATGCAGTGGTGAAAGGAACTGTTCTAATTATCAGAAGAGTCAAGGACTGGATGACACTAATTTAAAGAGACTGGTGAAAGGTCCAGGGGTGATATGATGAAAGGCCTTCTCATTCTGTGAGTAGTTATGATCTGGAATGCACAGCCTGAAAATGTGCTGTCTTGAGATTCATTTGCATCTTTTAAAATGGAATTGGATAGATATTTAAAAGTTTTAAAAAATGCAGAAGTTTAGGAAAAGGCACTGGAAATGGAACTTACCGGATTGTTGAACAGTGTCAGTATATACCTGATGGTTTGAACGGACTCCTTCTGTCGATAGTATCTACCTGGTCTTATTGAATGGAGCAGCAGGTTTAAGTGACCATAGGGCTATCTGTTGTTCCCATATCTCATGTTCTTGTGTACTTATGTGAACACTGCTCTGTAGTTTTCAATGGAGTACCAGACTACTTATTTTAAACTACATTGCACCTCCACTAAAGTAGCAGAGAAGCATACAAGCATGTTAAATTCCTGACAGCTGATAACAATGTATATTTACATTAAGTTATATATTTATGGCAAAGAGTGAAGCATTGAGATGCAGAGAAAAATAAATACTGCCATTTATAAATACCAGGAATGAAAACTGTGACACCTCCCACTCTTTTTTCCAAAATGGTACTATGTACTTACAGGAGAATTCTGAAAGTTTTGAATTGTTTGTTGTTTGATCCTTGATAGCAAATAATTAAAAGGGTATTTCAGAATGTTTTAAATCCATTTGAATTCAAGGTATAAATTAAGTCAACTTTGGAGAAATTTTCATTCCTCATTTACTCATTAGTGCCACAAAGCATAAAGCACACAATCAAATCCACATCCACTAACAGGCAATAGGTACATTAATGCAGACTCACTTTCAGATGCCATGCTCATGTTATTCTAACTTCACAAAATAATACACAACACCAAGAGCATTGAGGCCTGGCAAGAATGTGGGTGGTCAATAGTTCAGTGGAAATGATTTAGAGGGAACAGGGGCTGCACCTCAAGTGCAAGCTGAGCTCGGAGAGATAAACAAGGGGAAACAGGAGAGAATTTGGAAGATGATGAGAGGTATGGCAAGGTATAGCCTGAGACTAGATTGCACTTGGTGTATAAGAAGACTTGAAAGCAATGGAACTAGTTAAACCAATAATCTTAGTTGTGGTGTTGGAGAACTCCATTGGTCTTCAACCCTATATATGCCTATTGTTGGAAATAAGAATGAAAAGAGCAGGGGGAGGAGTTTTATCAAAAGAACTGATAATGAGGAAAGAACTTCAAATAATATCAGCTCCACTTACCAATATCCTGGAGCCAAACCAATACCTCCTCATCTACCTTTTCATTCTGATACCTTAAGCAATAGATTGCACACAGATATATTAACAATCCAGGACAGGAGTTTTGTGAAGCTTCATACTCATGATTACTCTAAGCCATGCTGAACTTGACTACCATATTTTGCTTGATCACCAGGATCTGTAAGATATAATAAAACAGAAATAGAGACACAAGAGACTGCAGATGCTGGGATCGGGAGCTAAAAACAAGCCGCTAGAGGAGCTCAGCGGGTTAAGTGGAGGCGAAGGGATGGTCGACATTTAGGTCAAGACCCTGCATCGACTATCCCTTCACCTCCAGCGATGCTTCCTAACCCGCTGAGTTCCTCCAGCAGCTTTTTTTTGGTATAAAACCTAAATGCACTGATTTCTACATTCCAAACATACCACTGGTAAAGCAGAAATACTTTGGCTGGTAATGAAATAACAAACCTGATCCCAACTAAAATCCCCAAAGCACTCCAGATCTCTGTTGATCAATCCACAAGCAGTTATATTGTCCTTGCAACTTTTACAATTGTTTTATCACTATAGGGATGCATGTGGCCGATAGACCCATTCAAAGTGCATTGGCTACAATTTGATCCTGCAGTCTGCTTGTGACATTAGGTTACATAGGTAGCATGGAGTCTCATTCCCAGAGTGTTCAGCACCACAAGAAGAGCTCCACTCACATTAGTGTGGGATCTAGTTGAATGTTTCATAGACATGCAGAACCCATATTGATACCAGTTCCACATGTTCATACCCTTACCTCCCTGAGTATAAGTTTCACATATTCTTTCCCCATTTTAGCATTAAGATAAGCTCCATGCATTCGTACCCAATGCCCTTACAATTGCCAGCTCCATATTTATGATTTATAGGAAATATTTTCCAAGGAATGGATTACAGGGTTACTTAACTTCAGGAAGCAATTTCCCTAATTTCTTCCATGACACAAGTGGACTGTGAAGTGCCAGAAGATGTAGAGGACTTAAACCTTCAAAGATTTCTCTTCCACAAGCAGAGATATTACAAACATAGAGATAGGCGATTCAGAGTAAACTATGAGATGAATAGGAAACTGGTCGAAGGTTTGGACATCAGGAGTATTTAATTTTTAGTGGAGATGTTCAGAAAGAAATAAGGTGACAAGTTTCTTGATCATTTACAAAACTTAACAGGAATCGGGCAAGTAATTAAACTTACCAAAAACTAGTAGGATCAAAAGAGAGAGTATTCAGAAAGGCGTGAATGAGCTAGGCACAATAGTTAAGTATGAAAAGCAATAGCACATGAATGTTAACACAGATCTGTGTAAAGTGAAATAAGAAAGCAAGCAACACCGATTAAAACAGCAGAAGTCATAGAATCATACAGTACAGAAAGCCATTCAGCCTGTAATAGCTCTTTGAAAGACTTAGCAATTAATCACACTCCTCAGCCCTAACAGCATAATTGTTTTCCTCATTGTAAACCTTTCCCTGATTTTGTAGTTGTATTGCTAATTGTTTTACATCAGTGGTCTCTATTTAACAAACCTGACTCTCACCAACTTTTATCGATGCATCACAGAAAGCATCCTATCTGGATGTATCACGGCTTGGTACGGCAACTGCTCTGCCCAGGACCGCAAGAAGCTGCAGAGAGTTGTGGACACAGAGAGCATCACGGACACCAGCCTCAGCCTCTGCCTTTACCTCTCGTTGTCTTGGTGTAGCAGCCAGCATAATCAAAGACCCCACCCACCTGGGACATTCCCTCTTCTCTCCTGTTCCATCGGGTAGAAGATACAGGAGCCTGAGGGCATGTACCACCAGACTTAAGGACAGCTTCTACCCCACTGTGATAAGACTATTGAACAATTCCCTTATACAATGAGATGGACTATGACCTCACGATCTACCTTGTTGTGGGCTTGCACCTTATTGCACTGCACTTTCTCTGTAGCTGTGACACTTTACTCTGTACTGTTATTGTTTTTACCTGTACTACTGTTGTGTGAAATCGTTCTTTTAACTGTCTTAAGGATCAAGTACTCTGGACTCGAGCTTTGTAGACCAAAACTAGTTTAATCACAAAGGCAAACGCAGGACAGAATGGATGGGAACAGACACACACTCACTCACGCACAGGATACCACCAACACGAGAGGAAAATCGCAACTGGGGTAAAATACACTCACACACACACACACACTGATACAAACAAGCACACAATAACAATGTACACCTTCAGGATATAACACTTCAATGCCCGTCCCACACTAGCATTGGCCCTTAACAGTCCCTGAGTCTGAGTGAAACGCTCCCTGACCATGTGGTGATGCACTCTTACCAATGATCTCTGCAGCATTGTCTCACTTCTCCTGGGGTCGTCAAAAGAGGAAGGGCTAGGGGAGACTGCCCTTTTTATGGTGCTAGGAGGCTGGGTGGAGCCTCACTGTTGTGATTTAAATGAACCAATGGTGTGGAAGTCAAAGACAAAAGTTCCTGCCACAGCCAATGGTCAAGCAGGTTCAGAGACAAAGGGTACTGGTCAGGCAAGTTCAGATGCAAAAGGTACTCTCACACCTGAGGGGTGGGTGGAGCCGCACCTTGATTGAAAGTAGTATCGCTTCCGATCAGAGGAGCAATGCTGTCCTCCAGTCAGTGGGGGGTCATTGTCGTTACTGTCACGTGACAGCCGTGTGGATTTCTCACAACATTCCACCCCTCGGAAGTTAGATGACTTGCCAATCAAGGGAGGAGCTATCAGGGTACACGGAAACCATAATCAACCAAAGGAGGGCAATGGCCAATGGGTGACAGTAGCCAAACATCCCCCAGTGACCCAAACGGCCACTTGTTTCCCATAAGGTGTCGTGCTGGAGGAGCTGGTCCCTTGGTTCTGAGTTTTGGCCACTGAGTCCCTGAAGTGAGCAGCCAGGTTGGAGGGGTTGCTGGATTTATCAGAGATAAAGGTGCAGCACTCCTTTGTAATCACCGCACACGTTACCACCATTCGCAGCGAGTGGACCATCCAGGGCCGTCTGATTCCACCGGGTTACCAGCCTGACTGCAGCCAGCTCCGCTGCCGCCATCATTTCTCATGGGACAGTCTGGCCGTGCAATACGGGGGGTGGGGGGCAGGCTCTCCTCTCGAGCGTCTCCACCTCCGCGATGGCCCTGCTGTCCCTGTACCCGCTGTGTGCTGGGTGATCCCCCTGTTCATCGAGTGTGGATTCAGGGCACCGTCAAACACTGGAGGACAGCAACTGTACCAGCCTGTAGGGAGTAACGAGTAGGTACTGGAGCCAGAGATCCAGTGGGTCCCGTTCAGAGTTTAGGGAGCCCCAGCTTAGCGGCACCATCAGCAGTGGTCATGGGGCACCTGGACACCAGTCTCGCTCAAACTCACAATGGCCCACTGAAAAGGTGGAACTGTACTCATCCTGGAGTCTACACCAGCATTCCCTTGGCGTGCTCAGTAACTACGGAGCACTCTGAGGGTCGGGACTCGCGTGGAGGTCAAATTGTATGAAGGGAAATACCAGCTCCTAAAACACCCACCCCATTTGGCATCTCTGGAAGGAATGTGCAATGGTGGGGGAAATGATGAGGAACTGCCATCCAGCCCCCCAGAACATGGATATAACAAGCCTGACAGGTGCAACAGGGAGACCCAACCGCGCAATACCGACACAACAAAGGTAAAAGTAAAACTAATAAAAACAAGAGAGTCCACTCTGACAAGTAGGCAAAGGAATCATCGTCGATGGCAAGGCTTCAACGGCGTGTGCCAGGATTCAGGGGTAGATTCAACCGTTCCACATGATCCACGGTTCCGTCTTTGGAGGTGCTGGCGGATCCGTGGGTAATTTCAAGGGAAGGTTGAGCAGACATCTTGTCAATCATCACAGTCAGCAGAAAGAGATGGAGGGTAGAAGGAGCAGTGCCATCGTCCTGTAGCGGGGAAACAAATTCATTTCCGGTGGGTCCGGTGTCGGGTATGGAGACAGGACAGGTTAGTTCGACCTGGAATCACGACCCAACGAGTGTCCCCAGGACCGCGCGTAACGACTTCCCCCTTCTGAGGGGGGCCTTGTGGCTGTCGGACCCAGACCCTCCCGGGGTCTTCAGTCCGGGGGATTCGGGGTCTTGCAAGTCGGATGGCGGGGAGTAAGCCAGATGGCGGGATAATGGAGACCCCCCTTGGCCAGTGGGCTCTGTGTTCAGCTGATCGATGGCCTGCTGTAGCATGCCCGACCACCCCTGCAGTGTGCGGGAGGGTGTCAGTGTGCGTATCCTCTCCTTCAGCAGGCTGTTCATCCTCTCGATCAGGCCCGATGCCTGGGGACGGTAGGGGGTGTGAAACAGCCACGAGATCCCTTCCTCTGCCGCCCAGTTTTGTACCTTGGCCCCCGTGAAATGGGAGCCCTGATCGGACTGTACCTCCCACAGTACTCCACAGATGGAGGAGAGGCACCGCAATCCCTTTATTGTGCTGTTCTGTTCGGCCCTTTCACAGGGCACCGCCACCAGGACACCTGAGTACGTGTCCACTATCGTTAGGGCGTATTGCTTTCTGTTATGGCGTGGGAGTGGTCCGATATAATCTATCTGCTACACGCGACCCGCTCCCATGCCGTGGTGAATATGGCCTGGTGGCCCGGTCGGCCAACCTCGTGGTTTCACCTGCTGGCAGATGGGGCAGTTCACGACCATGGTCTTACACTGGTCCATTGTAAGGGCGACCCCGAACTGTTCTGCCCAGTGACATGCACTGTCAGCCCCTAGGTGACCGCTCTTACGGTGTGCCCATGCAGCTAGGGCGCTGAAGTCAGGTTCATCAGGTGGAAGGGTAGCGCAGCATATCTGGGCAGCCTGGTCCACCGTGGCATTATGGATGGCCTCTTGGGTCTTTCGGTGCGTATGGGCATCCACGTGGTGGACTGATATGCGTCTCTGGGCCGCTTGGTCCCAGATATAGCGCCAATGTTCCTGGCCCCAGAGGGGGCGTCCATGAATTTCCCACCCCGTTTCGTGCCACCGCGCCATCCACACTGCCATACCATTGGCCACTGCCCAACAGTCGGTATAGATGTGGACTGGGCCGGTGAAGTTCTGTAGCGTGAGTGCTACTGCCGCTGGCTTGGCCAATTGACTGGACCCTCCCGCTCCCTCTTTCGTCACTGTTTTCCCCGTGGTGAGATGAAGTGCCGCCGCCTTCCAATGTTGCTTCCCATTTTTCCGGCGGCTGGAGCCGTCTTGCCGCTTCTGCGGGGATCAAGGGAGTCGAAAGGTTGGCCCCAGGACACGGGAGAAGGCACGATCTCGGGAATGTCTGGGAGTGATTCCTGGGATTGGAGAAAGGACATGACCTCTTCATGGAGGCAGCTGACCCCTTCCGGACCAGGCTTGGCCCCGTCTGCGATGTACCACTTCCACTTCACCACTGAGGATCTCTGGGCTCGGCCCTCTTTGTGAGTGGAGTCAGGGGACTTGACCCGTCGCATGATGGGCAGATGGGGGCGAAGGATGATGGGGTCAGTGCCAGTTTGGTGTTCTGTGGCGAGGAGCGCCAGGTAACGGGCCAGCAGCTGGCGCTCGAAAGGGCTGTAGCGGGCGGCGGCCTCCGGCAAGGACTTGGTCCAGTAGGAAAGCGGGACTCTGCGTCCCTGGGTCCTTTGCCAAAGGCTCCATTCAGCGACCGACTCGGAGCAATTCAAAGGGGACCCCTGCCTGACGGGGGGCAAGGGACAGGGCTTGCTCCACAGCTTGCTTCGCTGTCTCAAAGGCAGCATTTGGGCCCCCATGAAAAGGTGGCCTTTTTTCAGGAAACCCTATGGAGGGGTCTCAGGATCATAGTAAGGTGCAGGATATGCTGTCTCCAGTAACCAAGGAGTCCCACGAACCTCTGTGTGTCGGTTTTGTTCTTGGGGACTGCAAAATTCAAAATTTTGTTCCTGGCGGGCTCAGGGATCTCTCTCCCGCTGGCATGCCATCGGATTCCTAAGAACAATACATCCTGGGCTGGGCCTTGCACCTTTTCCATATTAATGGCCCAGCCCCGCTCTCTGAGAGAGGAAATTACCATGTCAAGGGCTTCTGCAACAAAGGCCTCGGAATGGCCTTGTTGCAAGACATCATCGATACAATGGGTGGCTACCACCCCTGGGGGGGGGGGGGGGGGGGAGTTCAATGGTCTGCAAATCCCGTGAAATTAACCCATGGCATATGGTTGGACTGTGGATGTACCCTTGGGAGAGGCGTCTAAATTTATATTGCCTCCCGTCCCAGGTAAAGGCAAACTGATCCTGGGAGGTATCGTGGAGGGGGATGGAGAAGAAAGCATTGGCCAGATCTATAACGGCATACCATGACTTGTCTGGGTGCCCTGACACATTCTGCACGAGGGTGACTATATCGGGTACTGCGGAAGCGAGGGGGGAGGCAGCCTTGTTCAACTGCTGGTCGTCCACCGTCATGCGCCAGGTCCCATTCTTTTTCCGGATGGGCCAGATGGTGCTATTGAAAGGGGAGGCTGCGGGCCTAATAACTCCCTCCCGCAGTAAGGCTTGCACAGCCTCTGTGATATCCTGGTGTCCCCCCGGTACCCTGTACTGTCGACTGTAGACTACTTGTGAGGGAGGGGGGACAACAACTGGCTCCCATTTAGCCGCACCGACTACCACCGTGGCTCGGGTGACTGAGAAAGTAAACCTGCCCCGAATAGTGTGCTGGGCCTGTCCCTTTAGGACATTTATCCTCAGTATATACTCGGGCGAGTCCGCAATTAAAACGGCCACCGTTCGGGGGGTTTGGTTCCTGACAGCCATGCGGACCTTGACTTCCTTTGCTGGCAAAAGGGAATCCCCCAACCCCTCAATTTGCATCTGTGGCCCCTTTCAAATCACTGGGTTCCCTGGTACAATGGTGTGCTGGGCACCTGTGTCAACGAGCGCCATCTACCTCTGGATGTTCCCTTTTCCCCAATGTATTGCTACAGGTATGTGTGGCCTCAGATCCCCCGGGCGCAGAAGGGTGATGGAGCAGACACGCTGGGGACCCTGGCCTTCATCCTATGGGAGGGGGCTGGACATCTGCCACTCCGTGGGTGAGGGCTCTTGTGGGCGGAACTGGGCCATCTCCTGCCGCAACAGGTCCCGTAGCTGAGCTATGAGTGCAGGAGAGGCCGTTTCAGGTAAGGGAGGAGCAGAGGCAATGTCAGCCTCTGTAGGGGCAGCCCACGTGGCCCGGCGGTTGGGGGCACCCCCTGAAACAGGCTTGGAGCCAGGGTGGCCCCGGGTCTTTCTGCGGCCAGGGTTCTCCCCGCAAAGCTCCTTCCAGCGCGCGTGGAGAGCGGAGGTCGGAGCTCCATTTATACTCGTGCCATCCACCCCTGCACGCAACAGATCTAAGTACAGCTGCATGCGTCTGGGATGGGGGGAGGTGTGCCCGGCCCTCGTCTCCGCTCTGTAGACCTTGGTGGGCATCCTCCGCTTCATGTACTCCAATCCCTCCAGAAGGGCGATGGCATCCCGTATGGTCTTCCCCCCGATCGGTCCCATGAGGGGCAGGATCACCGGTCTCAATTCGGGGCACGTGGTGGCGACTAGGTAGCCTGCTAGCGCGCTGGTTGTCACTGTATTTTCTAAAAGCTCCAGATCACCTGCCCTCTCGTAAATATCCGTCACAAGCGCCCAGTCTCCACTGTGCCCTGTCACCCCTGTGCCCTCGCTGACCGTACTCCACTGGGGTCTCCCGAATAGGTCCCATTCTAGGAGGGTAGGGAACCGGGTCCTTACTGCGGTCACCACCCGGTTCCGCAGCGTGGCATCATTCCCAGCCCTCCCCGGTGGCACCTGCAGGGCATTGTTGATGCTTTGCTGGTCGGACAGGCTCCCCAGGGCACACACCTCCTGGTGGGAGGGGCTCACGTTGGAGTCCCCCCCATCCCACAGCCGGAGCAACCGCGCGGCCAGGTTCTCGCCCAGCTGCTGGCGGTACCGGTCCGCCAGCTATGTTAACTCCTTGATGGAGAAGTTCCCAGGTCTTTGTGACCTTGGAGGGGCTCTGTGCATTCTCCCCCGGGGCTGCCTCATCCCCATTCCCCTCCCTCATGGAGCGGACCTGGGACCGTGTTCAGATGGGTTGAGCCTGCAAGGGCCCGGGGGCATAGGGTAGTGGTCGGGCTTAGAGGGGCTCCTGCTCTTCAAGCGCCCCTTCCTCGTCCATGTCCATCCATATGTCCCCGTCCCCAAGCCATGTGTCTAGCCAGTCACTGCACTGGACCAGGGCTCGGATTTTAAAGGGATCTGGCTGCCAGCCGGCTCTGTGGGTGGCTTGTGCCTGCTGCACCTGGACCAGCTGGCAGGCGACCTCGGTACCCCGGACCTCAAGGTCATTGGCACGGGTCTGGGCAGTTTGGACCGCCTCCTGGAGTGTGCAACACCTTTGTCAGAGGGTCTCTATCTCTCTTTCCCTTACTGAGAAGGTATCATGCAACTGGCCAGTAATCTCGACCTGGCGCCTCAGGAGGGATGCTAGGAGTCAGATGGCACCCCTTGGGCTCCCTCTGGCACTGGGGAGCCCTGACTGCTGGAGGAGGACCACCACGTGGTGTTCCAGTTTCTCACCACGTGGATCTAACTGCTCAGCTCAGTCCACGGGCTTGCCGTGGTTTGCCAGCAGGCTGGTCAAGCTCCAAAATCCCTCACTCTGGTCTGTCCACCCCGGGATCCTTTCCTCTATATCTGCGCTAGCCTTGTATCCCCAGTTCCAAAACATTCTCCCCACGTTTGTGTCCAGCCAAAATCCTCAAGCCCCTGCTCGCAGCGCCAAATGTTGTGTGAAATCGTTCTTTTAACTGTCTTAAGAATCAAGGACTCTGGACTTGAGCTTTGTAGACCAAAACTAGTTTAATGACAAAGGCAAACGCGGGACAGAATGGATGGGAACAGACACACACTCACTCATGCACAGGATACCACGAACACGAGAGGGAAATCGCAACTGGGGTAAATTACACTCACACACACGCACTGATACAAACAAGCACACAATAACAATGTACAACTTCAGGATATAACACTTCAATGCCTGACCCACAATAGCATTGGCCCTTAACAGTCCCTGAGTCTGAGTGAAACGCTCCCTGACCATGTGGTGATGCACTCTTACCAATGATCTCTGCAGCATTGACTCACTACTCCTGGCGTCATCAAAAGAGGAAGGGCTGGGGGAGACAGCCCTTTTTATGGTGCTAGGAGGCTGGGTGGAGCCTCACTGTTGTGATTTAAACGAGCCAATGGTGTGGAAGTCAAAGACAAAAGTTCCTGCCATAGCCAATGGTCAGGCAGGTTCAGAGACAAAGGGTACTGGTCAGGCAAGTTCAGATGCAAAAGGTACTCTCACACCTGAGGGGTGGGTGGAGCTGCACCTTGATTGACAGTAGTATCACTTCCGATCAGAGGAGCAATGCTGTCCTCCGGTCAGCGGAGGTCAGTGTTGTTACTGTCACGTGACATCCATGTGGATTTCTCACAACAACTACATCAATGCACTCTGTACTAACCCAATGTAACTTCACTGTAATGAATTGATCTGTATGATCGGTATGCAAGGAAGTTTTTCACTGTACCTCGGTACAAGTGACAATAATAAACCAATACCAATACCAGAAGATACAAAGGCCTGAAAGCACATACCACCAGGCTCAAGGACAGCTTCTATCCTGCTGTTATAAGATTATTGAATGATTCCCTGGTACGATAAGATGGACTCTTGACCACACACCGTTATGGCCTTGCACCTTATTGTCTGCCTGCAGTGCACTTTCTCTTTAACTGTAACACTTTGTATTCTGTTATTGTTTTCCTTTTGTCACGAACCAGCAACAAAAGAAACACACTGAGCATGATTCAGTGTTAAAAACTATTTTATTAATCACTACTTATGATAATACGTAAAATAAAAGTAAAAATGTTAGTATGTTAGAATTCAAAAATGTTAAACCTCGAACGTTAACCCCAAAACTAAACTCTTCATGTGTGTGTGTGACAAAGTCCAAAAGTCCCAGTTCCGGAATGGTTCTTAAAGTTCAGTTCCGTAAGCCATAAGGTGAAACATGAGCAAGGGCTTCTTCAACAACCACCGTTGTCTGAAGATAAGATGTAGATGTAGAAAAACATAGAGAGAGTACATACGAAATCCAAATGTTCCACGATGGAACCCAAACGATACTTCAGTGTTTACTCGGTAGTGACTTCCTCACCCCGAAAAGCATCCAAACCGTGGTCGTCCACACACAAATACCTGTTTCCTTCTACAGGTCAGCAACAAAGTGAACTCCACCGGATTACTTCCAACTTCCATACATGGATTTCAGTGGCAAACACAGTTATTGTTTCTCATCCATCGATAGAGAAAACAAGCAGGCTGGTGTCTCTCTCCCTTCTCTCTCTCTCTCTCCTTCTTCTTCTTCTCTTCTTCAACAACGTCATTACGTCCTTTATCTTCTATTGACGTAAGCACGCCCCACACACACATACACACACACTCTCTATCTTAAAGGGACTTTCACTGAGTCCGTAACACTTTGCACTAGCTCAATGCATTCATGTAATGAAATGATCTGTGTGGATAGCATGCAAAACAAAGTTTTTCACTGTACCTCGGTACATGTGACAATAATAAACCAATTTACTTATTTCTCAACTTTAAGCATCTCCCTCTCACCCTAAAGCTATGCCCTCTAGTATTTGACATTTTCACCCTGGGAAAAAGGCTCTGCCTATCTACCCTATCTATGCCTTTTATGATATATATACTTCTATCAGGTCACTCCTCAGCTTCCAACACTCCAGAGAAAACAATACAAATTTGTCAACCTCTCCTTATAGCTAATACTCTCTAATCTAGGCAATGTCCTGGTGAATCTCTTCTGCACCCTCTCCAATGCCTCCACATTCTTCCTGTAATGTGGTAACCAGAATTGCACACAACACTCCAAATGTGGCCTAACCAAAATCTTATACGACTGCATCATGACTTCCTGTCTTTTATACTCAACACCCTAACCTATAAAGGCAAGTATGCCATATTCCATCTTTACCATCCTATCTACTTGTGTTCCCACTTTCAGATAAGTATGGACTTGCACCCCAAGATCCCTCTGTACATCAATGCTCCTAATGGTCCTGCCATTTACTGTATATTTTCCTCTTACATTTGACCTCCCAAAGTGCAACACCTCACATTTGTCCAGAAAATTCCACCTGCCATTTCTCTGCCCACATTTATAACTGGTCTATATGCTGCTGAATGCTTTGACAACCTTCCATTCTATCCACAACTCTGGCAATTTTTGTGTCATCTGCAAATGTACTAATCAGCCTGCCTACATTTTCCTTCAGATCATGGTCTTTTTCCATGGTCTACTGCCCTCTCCTACCAGATTCCTTCTTCTTCAGCCCTTTGCCTCTTCTACCTATCACTTCTCAGCTTCTTACGTCACTCCCTTTTATCCCCCCCCCCCCCCCCCCCCCCACTCACCTACCTTCCCCCTCTCACCTGGACTCACCTGCCAGCCTGTGCTCCTCCACCTCCCCTGACCTTCTTATTCTGGATTCTGCCCTCTTCCATTCCAGTCCTGATGAAGGGTCTCGACCCGAAACGTCGACTGTTTAATTTCCTCCATAGCCTGACCTGTTGAATTCCTCCAGCATTTTGTGTGTGTTGCTCCAAATCATTTATATATTTCACAAACAAAGGTCCCAGCACTGATACAACTGCAATGTTTAAAAGGCATTTGGACAAGTGCTTGCATCGGAAAGGTATAAAGGGATACGGACCTAATGCAGGCAGATGTTCTCAGCATAGATAAGCATCACAGTCAGCATGGACGAGGTGGGCTGAAAAGGCTTGTTTCTGAGCTGTACAAGTATATATTTCTATGATTCTATGAAAATGTACATCAGTCCTATGTCTTTGAACACATTCAAAGTTTCAGTACTTCTCTATGTTTCATTCATTCCATTTTGTCCCTTTACTGTTAAATCAGCCATATCCTCTTTAATGAAGACGATGTTCTCATTAATGCCTCATTATCCCCTCTGCCTCCACAGCAGGACTTCCATCAAGGTCTTTCAACTCCACCACTCTCACTCAGCATTTCTCAGACTTATAGAAGTGTTTAGAGTTAGTTTTCATGTCACCTATTAATCTTTTCTTAAGTATTCTCTGCACCCCTCTTCTGTGCTTCCTATTACTGAGGGGATCTTCAGCATTTTATCAACCTGATACTTATTATATACTTATTATAATCCTTTTCGCACTTTCTATATGTTTCTTTGATCACCCAGGGAGCTCTCGCTTTGAATGTCCTCACCAGAGTGTGTATCAGAAACACATTTCTCCTGAAGACCTCCCATTCTCACTTACTGCATCATCTTCCGGTTGTTGTTTCTAATCTACTTTGGTTGAATCTTTTTCAGCACTGAAATTAGCCTTCCTCCAGCCGACTTCCTTCACCTTTGTTTTCTCCTTAACCTTTACCTCTAAATTTATCCTCAAAACGTACAGAGAATGTGGTCATTATTTCTCAAGTGCTACACGTACTTCGGAATTTCAATAATTTACTGTTCTTCATGCCGTTATCCCCCAGTCCATATTGGTTAGGAGAACTGAAGACCAGTCTCAACTCTTGCTTTCAATAAATCAGACTTCAGATTTTGTATCTACCTATTGTTTGGTGGTCTATTGTGCACATTCTGCAGCTTATCACCTTCTTTTTCTACTCTAAAACTCCAAGGAGATTGATTCATTCTTTGAACTCGCAAGCACATCATCCTTTTCCAGGACTTTAAAAGCATTACTGCCAGACCTCCTGTTTTACCTACTCATTTTTGTGAGGCAAGATTTCTGTTCTTTCTGCTATATCATAATCCCAGGTCTGCAACTCATAACCTCTACAAATCATGTCAAAAGTAGTGAGGGAGGAAGCTGAAAGCAACCAAGGAATTTTGGTGCAGATAACACTGATCCCAATCATTCCATGTAAGGCAGCAACCAAGAAAACCAGCCGCACTTTGAATTATGTTTCTGACATATCAGTAAACAAGTCAGCTTCAATGGTGAGGAAACTCAATGGAACTGTGCCCAGACTACACTGTGAATGTTGCACCCATTCTGGAAGCCGAAAACATCAGAGTTTCAAACTTTGGAGGCAGCACTGATTCACATGGCTAATTTCCAGCATTCTGAAAAGCATTTGATGAAATCTGAGCTTTTCAATTTGGAAAGAAGATGTTGGGGAAATCATCTATTGAGACATGCAAGGTTGCCAAGGACATAGGAAAATGAATCTGGAACAATAACTTTAGTTAAATTCCACAATGCTAACTATGAGACAGAGGCTCAAACATGCAGAATGTTTTGAGGCAAAGAGCAGAAAATTTACATTCACTCAAGAAACAATCACTATGTACAAAGCAATCTGTGGATCAAGTTGTGGAGGTCAGAACTTGAGGGTGGAAATAGAGGGTCATTACTTTCTGTCTGGAAGGATTGAGACATTCTCAACAATAATAATCCATGATTTTGTGAATGAATTACAAGGCAACCGAAAGGGATCTGTTCCAGGGTTCCACTGCAATGGGTTACAGGGTATGATTATCAAGGAGTATGCTACAAGGTGAGTTTACCAGGGAATAAGTTACAGGATGTTTAAAATGAAGGAATGACCGTGTCGTGATTATGTCACTGACGTGGTAATCCAGAGGCCTAGCCTAAGGATTGCTAGGTATTTGTTCAAATCCTGTCACAGAATTTCAGTTCAGTGAATTGTAAGAACAGTGGATTGTTGAGTCGGTAGTAAGGAAGGCAACTGTAATGTTAGCATTCATTTCAAGAGGACTAGAATATAAAAGCAAAGCTGTACTGCTGAGGCTTTATAAGGCATTGGTCAGAACGCATTTGGAATATTGTGAGCAATTTTGGGCCCCATATCTAAGGAAAGATGAGCTGGCCGAGAGGGTCCAGAGGATGTTCACAAGAATGAATCTGGGAATTAAAGGGTTAACACGTGAGGAGCATTTGATGGTTCTGGGCCTGTACTCGATGGAGTTTAGAAGGATGAGGGGGGATCTCACTGAAACCTACAGAATATTGAAAGGCCTGGATAGAGAGTCTAGTATCCGAGGGCACACCTCAGAATAAAGGGACGTCCCTTTAAAACTGAGATGAAGAGGAATTTCTTCAGCCAGTGGGTCATGAATTTGTGGAATTCATTGCCACAGACGGCTGTGGAGGCCAAGTCATTGGGTGTATTTAAGGCAGAGAGTGATAGGTTCTTGACTGACGAATGGGGTTAAGGGCTATGGGGAGAAGGCAGGTGAATGGGGTTGAAAAGATACATCAGCCATGATTCAATGCTGGAGCAGCATCAATGAGCAGTCTTGATGGGCTGAATGGCCTAGTTCTGCTCCTGTATCTTATTGTCTTGTGGACTAACCACACCCCCCTCCCCCTCGCTGAGTCTACAACTGCCCTTGAAGGAAGGTAATCTGGTGACCTTACCAGGTTTAGGCAATAGATGACTCAAACTGACAGTAAAATGACTGTTTTATTATCTGCTCTCTGAAATAGCCTAGCAAATCACATCAAAGCCACTATGACACATAACAAAAGGCCTCTCAGGAATTCAACACGTTATAATCGAACTCTTGTTGACCTTGCAGTCTTCCTCATGAATGTGAGGATCTTGTCAAGATTTGCAGGACCATCCCACATACACCTGACATAATCATACTCATTGAATTTGAATATTTTCAGCCATGCTGTGGATTCCTTCTTCACCCTCTCTGGTTACGTCAAGAACCACAGGCAGTACATACATACCAAAGGGAAGAGTGCAGCCAGGAGGGAAAGACACTGAGATCTTCAAAGTTGACTCTGGACCCCATGAAGTATTATGGTTTCAGGTTAAAATGGACAAGGAGCTATCCTACTGCTTATCATATATCATTCTCTCTAAACTGACGAATTAGTACTTTTGCATGTTGACCACCATTTGGACAAAGGAACTGAAGGCATCAAGGGGACTGAAAGTACTTTGATGTGGGTTTTGATGTCTATCATCAAGAATAACTTAGAAATATCAAGTTGGGATGTTTTGTTGGAAATTTACAAAACTCTGGTTAGGCTACACTTGAAGTATTGTGTGCAGTTCTGACTACCAAACCATAGGAAGGATGTGACAGCTGCCAGATCCGGTTATTTTCAAATCCTCAGGTTCTTTCAGGAGTCCAAGAATGAGTTGAAAACAACTTGGTGCTTCACAAAGTTTTATTGGAAAAGTTTAAAACAAAGAAACAGTCACAGAGCACATGGCACTGGCTTTACTACCAGGAGATGAGCCGAGACAAAGGAACTAAACATGAGCGAGGGCCGGGGAGGGGGGTGGGGGGGAAGAGAGCAACAGAGAGATTAACAAAAAACAACACCTTTTATACCTGAGATAAGAGGTACTCCTGAGCTAACAATAGTCCAATCAGAAAACCTATTAGATACCTGTGGCAAAACCAACCAATGAGAAAACACTTATTCACCTGATGAACGAACCAATAAGCCAGGAAGCAGCCATTCTTTGTGCAGCCACTTGGAGGTGTATTAAACACTATACATGTTAAAAAACTGTGGGGAAGGACGACAGTTTAGGGTTCTTCTGCCACAGGAGAGGGAGGGGCAGGGTCAGGCAAGGAAGCCCTTTAAATATTGTAAATATGGGATTGGGGTATCACCCTAGGGAGCCACATAAGTGGCATTGGTGTTCTTTTTTTATATAAAAAGGTAACACTAAAGACTGATCCGTACATGAATATAAAGGTTTGCACTGTTTATTGTTGTACATAGATTGTTTATTATGATGAATAAAGTTTATTTTGGATTAAAAAAACTACTTAAGACAGTCGAATCCAACACCGCACTGGAGAGAATGTAGATGAGATTCACCAGGACATTGTCTGGAATGCAGGACTTAGTTATGGGGAGAGAATAGACAGACTGGGTTTGTTTTCCCTGGAGCACAGGAGACTGAGGGGAGACTCGACTGAGGGAAGACTATAATAAAATAGTGAGAGGCATAGATAGTCAGGATCTTCTTCCCATGGTAGGGGAGTTAAAGAGAGCGAAAAGGGGATTATAGTCAAAATAAATCTGGAATTGCTGTAGAACAACAGGTGGAGGAGGGCAAATAAACGTTAACAGTTCAGGTGCAGAGCTTTTGGCAAACCTGCTGATTCCGGGATTTCTCCGCCTTTTCTCAGACCCCCACACTCTGTATTCCTACCACTTTCTGTTCTCACAGGTGTAAAATATCCCGTGGAATTAGAGTTACATCGCGGAAAACGCGTGAGACAGTAAACCAGAGTTATCCAGGTGAGGGGACGGGTTGGGGGTTAAGGATGCTTTTGGAATGAAACCCCTGGATCTGCACTGATTCACAGATCAACAGTCCTGTGCTTGTTGAGCTATAAAATGCGATCGTAAACGATTGTAACTCAAAACATGAAATACCTTAGTTCAAGTAAAAATAAATCATTGCGTTTAGTAAAGCTCCATTAAAAACGCGACAACAATTATTCCATGGTTCAGTTCAGGAAGTGTGTTGCTTACCTTTCGCTGCCTGGACACCGATGGAAGCAAAATCTCCTCGGATCCGTCCTCTTGACAAAGCTAACTGCTTTCTGCTTCTAAAAGTGAGGGGGTTCCATTGGAATTACATCCCTCGAAGCAGCACACCAATTACAACTAATCACCATCCTTTACCTAGCTGCTGGATGTTACGCTTAAACACACTGTTGACAAATTACTGGCATTCATACTTATCTGCTGTTGGCCCCTAACGTTTCAACTAAGTCTCAGCATTCACAACTTCTCCAGCGTGTGAGCTCAGGCTGGCAGTGCAGAGAGTGGGCAACGGCGAGCTGCTCCGGCAGCAGCAGAAGCAGCGGCGTCCACAGCACGTGGTTTCAGTGGCTGTGAAGGTGCGTCAGGCTGGAGGTATCACTGCGGTCTGGAGCTTGCGGGGAGCTGGGCAAAAGGAGTAGGCGGAGACCAAAAAGGAAGGAACCGAATTGTGCGTGGAGAGAAGAGTAGACGGGAATGAACAAAAAATGTCGTGGGATAGAAACAGAAAGGAAAAAGAAACAGAGGGATAGGAATGGACAGAAGATACGTGAGAGGGGGGAATGGATGGGGTAGCGAGATAAAGAAATAGACCGGGCTGGCAAGAAGACGAGACACCAGAGGTTTATCAGAAGACAAAAACAGGAAGAGGAACAAAGACGGAAAGAACGAAAGAAGGATCCAGAAAATAAAGAGGACGTGAGAGAAAAAGAAGGCAAGAGGAGGAAAAGAATGAGCAAGAGATGAAATGAGGCAGAAGCAAAAAAGAAAAGGCCAGGAATTAGAGAGAAAAATGAGGGCAGTAGGGTGAGAATAGGTGCAGAGAGTGGAAAAAAAAGTAGAGGGAAGTAGAGAGAAAAGAAGTAGACAGGAAGAAAATATATTTGGAAAATATGGAGAGGGAGCCTAAGAGAGAGAGAGCAGCAAGGAGAGAACAGCAACAGACAGTGAGAGATGTGGAGGAGAGGAAACAGGTAAGGGATGTAGAAAGAGGGAGAGAGAGAGAGAGAGAGAGAGAGAGAGAGAATAGGAAGAAATATCCATGGTGTTATCAGGATACAGCACAGTACAGGCCCTTTGGCCCACAATGTTGGGTCAACTTCAGATCTTCAAGATGAGTGGTTGATGGTTGGTGCTCTCTCCCTAAGCTGAAGGGCCTGTTTCTATGCTCTGTGTTTCTTGAGATTTTCTTTGACATTAGTTCCGTTTGACCATAGAATAAATTCTCCTTGACTTCTGCTTAATATATTTCAGAATGCTGGAAGTTACTTTGCCTGAAGTTTCTTATCACTCAGTCACTTTAAGATTATCTGGGCTGGGAGGTTATCTCAACCATGGTATCAATCAATTCCTTGCCCCACTGAACTTGTACTCTATCCTCTCTCCCTTTGTCCAGTCCCTTCCCCACCTCCATCCGGGACACCTCACATGTCCTCCACCATTTTGACAACTTCCAATTCCCTGGTCTCCACTGCCTCATCTTCACCATGGACACCCATTCTTTATATTACCTCTACCCCCAACAGGAGTGTCTCTGGGCCCTCTTCTTCTTTCTAGAATGTAGAGCCACCCAGCTTCCCTCCACTAACACTCTCATCTGCCTGATGCAACTTGTTCTTACCCTGAACAGCTTCTCTTTTGATTTCTCCCACATTTTGCAAATCAAAAGTGTAGCCATGGACACTTGCATGAACCCTAGCTATGCTTGTCTTTTTACTGGGTACGTGGAACAATCCTCCTGCATCACCTCCCAACTCTTTCTCCGCTACATCAACGACTGAATTGGTGCTGCCTCCCGCATTGGTGCAGAACTCTTCAAGTTGATCACCCTTGCTGCTAACTTCCACCCTGCCCATCAAATTCACTTGGACCATTTCTGACACTTCTCTCCCTTTTCTGGATTGCTGTCTCCCTCTCAGGAGGCAAACTATCCACTGACACCTGTTATAAACCCTCTGACTCACACAGCTACCTTGACGACACCTCCTTCCATCCAGTCTCTGGTAAGGATACTATCCCTTTCTCTCAGTTTCTCTGTCTCCACCACATCTGTTCTCAAGATGAGGTCTTCCACTCCAGGACATCTGAGATATCCTCCTTTTTCAAGAAACATGGCTTTCCTTCTACTGTAGTTAATGATGCCTTTACTCTCATTTCCTCTATTTCCTGCACTTCTGTTCTCATCCCGCCTCCATCCAGAGAGAACAGGGATAGAGCTCCCATGGTCCTTACCTTTCACACTACCAGCCTCTGTATCCAGCACATCATTCTTCGTCATTTATGTGATCTTCAATGGGATTCCACCACTATTTACACCTTCACTTTCCCACCACTTTCTGCGTTCCACAGGGACCACTCTCTCTATGACTCCCTAGTTTGCTCATTATCACCTCACCACTGGCACTTTCCCTGCAACTGTAGAAAGTGCAACACTTGTTCCTACCCCACCCGCACCACCAACCAGGGCCATTAACAGTCCTTCTAGATCAGGCAAAGACTCACAGGCACCTCCTCCAACCTCATATCCTTTTATCTTATCCACTGCATTCAGTGCTCTTGATGTGGCCTCTGCTACCTCTGCAAAACCAAGTGCAGGCCATGCGACTGGTTTGCAGAGCACCTGTGCTCCGTCCAAAATGGTTATCCTGAGGTCCCAGCTGCATGCCATTTCAACCCCCCTTCCATTTCCCAAACCAATCTGTCTCTCCTCTGCCTTCTCCAGTACCAGGGTGAGGTTAAATGCAAAGTAGAAGAACAACATCTCATATTCCTCCTGGGTAAGTTTAAGCACAATGGTATGAACAATGAATTTTCCAACTTAAGGTAACCTGCACTCCCTGTTCTCCCTTCTCTCACCTTCTGCTCCACCCAGGTTCTCCCCTCCCCCACCAGGCCCCACCTCCCTATCATCCACACACTATACCTACTGGGTCTCCTAGTCCCAACTGGTTCCATCTGCCCATCATCCCTCCCTTATCTGGCTCCACATCACCTTCTTTACTTACTAGATTCCAGCATCTGAAGCCTCTTGTGTATCCACTTTCCAGCCTCTGTATCTACCTCCAACATCCCCTCCCCAACCTGGCTCCATTTGTCACTGATCTATTAGATCTGCATCTACCTATCACCCACCTCCCAATGGAGCTGTCTCCCAACTCCACCCATCCCCTCCCTCACATGGCTTCATCTGCCCATCATCCCCCTCCTCACCTGGTTCCACCTGTCACCTGCCAGTCCCTCTCATCTTTCCCTCTCACCTCTTTATACTGACTATCTCCCCTGTACACTCTCAGGCCCGATGCAAGGTTTCGACCCAAAATGTTGTTTATCCCTTTGCCTCCACAGATGCTGCTCAACCCATTGAGTTCCTCCAGCAGTTTTTATTTGCTTCAGACTAGAGCATCTGTAGTCTCCGGTGTCTCGACTGATAGTTCTGCGTTGGGTAACTTACAAAAGATCACAAAATAGATAAACAGTTTCAAGTCAAAGTTATCTTGATAAATAAAGTACCTAAGCATCCTTTTAAGCCAGACAATAAACTTTCAGAGACCACTTCAACACTTCCCTGGCTGACTTCAATTCTTACACATTCCATAAATGTAAACTCACTGAAAACTTTGCTGTCTGCATCTTAACTCTTTTGTTAGTTCAGGCATACTTTGGCTTCTGATCCGCCAGTGCTTCATATGTTTTGCTCCTGTTCTTGTGTTTGGATCCCCCATACTCTCACTCCTCTGTATGTTTGGAGGCATTTCTAGGTCAACACCTTGGGAGGTACCATTAAAGAAGCCTTGACATGTCTCTGTGATGTGTTTTATAGATAGCAAAAGCTGTAGCTATAGTATAAGAGCAGTAATGATGTTTATGATGGTGGATGCAGTAACAATTAAGAAGGATGCTTTGTCCTGGATGGTTCAAAACGTGTGTGTTGTTGGAGCTGCATTCATCCAGGAAGTTAGTGAGTACTTTGTCGTGTGCCTGACTTCTGCCTCTGGAGTCATAGAGTTGTACAGCACAGACACAGTCCGTTCGACCCACCATATCCGTGCCAAGCTTTTTGCCCATTCCCATTTGCCTGCACTAGGTTTGTATTCCTTTATGCCTTGCCTATTTAAGTTCCTGTTTAAATGTCTCTTGAACATAGTGATTGTGGATGACTCCCCACCTCCTCTGTTCCAGATATCAACAGCTTTCCATGTGGAAAAAAACAATTTCCCCTCAAATCCCCTTCAAAACTCACTCCTCCCACCTTAAACCTATGCCCTCTTCTTGTTGGTACCCCTACCATGGGAAAAAGATTCTGACTTTCAACCCTACCTATGCCTCTTATAATTTTATGTACCTCTGTCAGGTTACCCCTCAGCACCTTTCACTCCAAAACAGAGAAGGTAGAACACAGAACAGTATAGCACTGGACAGGCTATTTGGCCCGTGATGTACCGATCTTGATGCTGATTTATACTAAATGCCCTCCTCCTGTTTACCATTCCTTTCATATTCATGTGTCTATCTAAAAGCCTCTTAAACTCCAAGCTGCCTGATTCCACTATTACCCCTCGTAACTCATTCCAGGCACCTACCACTCTCGGCGTAAAACAACTTGCCCCTCATGTCACCTTTAAACTACACCCCCCCCCCCAACCTTAAAAGCATATTCTCTGCTGTTTGACATTTCTACCCTGGGGAACAAATTTTGACTGTCTACCCTATCTATGCCTCACACAATTTTAAAAACCTCTATTAGGTCTCCCCTCAGCCTCTGAGTTCATGGGAGAATAACCCAAGTTTGACCAACCTTTCCTTATAGCTCATACCCTCTAATCCAGGCAGCAGCCTGATAAACCTCTTCTGCAACTTTTCCAGTCTCCACATCCTTCCTACAACGGGGGGACCAGAACTGCACACAATACTCCAAGTGTGGTTTGACTAAAGGTTTATATAGCTGCAGCATGACTCCCTTGCTCTTATACTCAATACCCCTACTAATGAAGGCAAGCATGCCATACGCCTTCTTTACCATCTTATCCACTTGCTTCGTCACTGTCAGTGAACTATGCACCTGGACCCCAAGAGCCCTCTGTACCTCAATGCTATTAGGGGCCTACCATTAACTGTATAATTTCTCCTTTCATTTGACCTCCCAAAGTGCAACACCTCACACTTGCTCAGATTAAACTCCATCTGTCACTTCTGTGCCCATATCTGTAACTGATCTATATCCTGCTGTATTCTTTGATAGTCCTTTACACTGTCCACAACTCCACCAATCCTGGTGTCATCCAGAAAATTGCTAATCCACCCATATATATTTCCATCCAAATCATTGATATGTATCACAAACAACAAAGGTCACAGTGCCGATCATTGTGGAACACCACTGGTCATGGACCTGCAGCCAGAATAACAGCCTTCCACCCCTACTCTCTGTCTTCTCTGGGCAAGCCAGTCCTGAATCCAAACTTGCAACTCACCCTGGATCTCATGCATCTTTATCTTCTGAATCAACTGACCATGAGGGACCTTTGTCGAATGCCTTACTAAAGTCCATGTAGATAACATCAACTGCCTTCCCTCATCAAGCACCTTTGTCACCTCCTCTAAAAACTCAATCAAGTTTGTAAGACATGACTTGGTCTGCACAAAGCCATGCTGACCTAGCCTATCCAATCTCTCCCCATAACTGAAGTCCTCCAATCCTGGTAATATCCTGGTGAATTCCCTCTGTACTCTCTCCAACACAATCACATCCTTCCTATAGATCAGAAATGCACACAGTACTCCGAGTGCTGTCTAACCAGTGTTTTCTAAAAGTGCAACATAATGTCCTAACTTTCCTATTCTGTGCCCCAATTTATGAAGGCAAACATGCTTTCTTCACTGCCCCATTTACCATTGTTGTCATGTTCAGGGAACTATAGACTTGAATCCCAAGATCCCTCTGTTCATCAACATTCCTTAGTCCTTAACGTTTGCTGTATACGTTCTACCCCTATTTGACTTCCTAAAATGTGTCACCCTGAATTTGTTGGGATTAAATTCCATCTGCCAACATTCTGCCTAACTTTCCATCTGAGTTATATCCTACTGTAGTCTTAGACAACCTTCCTCACTATCCACACCACCACCAACTTTCATGTCATCAGCAGACTTACTAATCATTCCTCCTACATTCACATCCAAGTCATTAATATATCTCATAAACAACAGTTTCCAGCACTGAGCCCTGTCATACACCATTGGTCACAGACGTACAACCAGAAAAGCAACCTTCCACCACTACCCTCTGCCTCCTGTCACCAAGCTAATTTTGGATCTAGTTAGCCAGCTCACTATGCAGGACCTTGTCAAATAAAGTCCATATAGACAACATCTACTGCTCAGCCTTTATCAATCTTTTTCGTTACCTACTCAAAAAACCCAGTCATGCTAGTGAGACTGGATTTTCCCTGTACAAAGCCATGCTTACTATCCATGATCAGTCTGTGTCTTTCCAAATGTATATAAATCCTATCCCTTAGGATTTTCTCCAATAATTTCCCGACGTAAGATTCACCAACCTGTAATTTTCAGGCTTATCCCCTGCTACCTTTCTTATATATAAAACACACAGTGTATATATATACATACAGTGGAGAGGCTTTAGGGAATCAAGTAGATTCACTCACCACAGAATACCCAGCCTCTGACCTGCCTATCGATCACAATATTTATGTGGCTTTCTGTTAATTTCTGTAATTGATGAGGCCCCTGAATGTTAATGGTAGTCGTTTTTATGATGGTAACGTCATTGACTGTCAAGGGGAATGAATGAGCTTCCTAACATGGGACATGGTCCTTGGCTGCCAATTGTGTTATTTGCCTTATCAGCACAAGGTTGAACGTTGTCCAGGTTTTCTTGGCTGCAGACACAGATTGCTGAGGAGCTGTGCATTGAGAATTGAACACTGCATAATCAGGAGTTAAAATTTCCACTTCTGACATTATGGTGGCACAAATTTAATAATGAGGCTGCTAAACATGCCTCAGCCTAAGACAGCCGACAGCCTCCTTTCTGCTGGGTAAAAGTTTCCCCAGAGATTCCCATTGACAATTCAGCTTTTGAAGCACATTTGGATCAAAGCAGTAATGATGTTTGGATTACATTGGACCTGGCAAAATGCAAAATCAACCACAGTGAGCAGGTTAATCGTGAGTGTCCATTTAATAGCATTGTTGATCATTGCTAATTAATGAATCAGAATCAGAATCAGGTTTATTATCACTGACATTTGTCATGAAATTTGTTGTTTTGCGGCAGCAGTACAGTGCAAAACATAAAGACATAAAAATTACTATAAGTTACAAAATAAATAAACAGTGCAAAAGAAGAATAACGAGGTGGTGTTCATGGGTTCTTGGACTGTTCAGAAATCTGGTGGTGGAGGGGAAGAAGCGGTTCCTAAAACGTTGAGTGTGGGTCTTCAGGCTCCTGCACCTCCTCCTTTATAGTAGTAATGCGAAGAGGGTATGTCTTGGATGGTGAGGGTCCTTAATGATGGATGCCACCTTCTTGAGACACTGCATCTTGACTATGTCCTCAATGGTGGGGAGGGTTGTGCCAGTGATGGAGTTGGCTGAATCAACAATCCTCTGCAGCCTCTTTTGATCCTGCACATTGGAGCCTCCATACCAGGCAGTGATGCAACCTGTCAGAATGCTATCCATTGTACATCTGCAGAAATTTGTAGGAGTCTTTGGTGACATACCAAATCTCCTAATGAAGTACAGCTGCGGGCATGCTTTCTTCGTGATTGCATCAATGTGTTGGGCCCAAGATAGATCCTCAGAGATGTTGACGCCCAGGAATTTGAAGCTACTCGCCCTTTCCACTGCTGACCCCGCAATGAAGACTGGTCTGTGTTCTCCTGACTTCCCCTTCCTGAAGTCCACAGTCAGTTCCTTGGTCTTGCTGATGTTGAGTGCAAGGTTGTTGTTGCGACACCACTCAACCAGCCGATCTATTTCATTCCCGTACGCCTCCTCATCAACATCTGAGATTCTGCCAACAGCAATGGTGTCATCGGCAAATTTATAGATGGCATTTGAGCTTGTGCACTTTCCATCATTCTTCTGATAATTGAGAGGAGGTGACTGGAGCAATAATTTCCGAGTTTGGATTTGTCTGCTTTTGCTTGACAGCAGATACTTGGGCAGTGTGCCAGGTTTCAACTTTTCTGTGGTAGTGGACAAAAGATTTTGAAGTTCATTACTGAAGTAACTTATTACTCTGTTAGAGGTAGGCTATATAATTGGTTTCAGTGACACATGGTAGTGTATGGAGATTGGGGTTGGGACATAATTTGTCCAGCATTCCTGCAAAACAGTAATTCCGGTGGAAAACAGTAACCAAGCTGGAATTTGTCTTTGGATGGGGATCGGCTGAGCACTTATGCATCCTGCCATGAAATCGTTGGCTAACACTCAATAGATGGCCTTGCACATGAAATATAACAACATGCACAAGGAGTCAGAGGACTTGAAAGCAAATAACTGCAGATATTGGAAATTCAAAATAAAAACTAAAAAATACAGTCAGTTGGGTAGCAGCTGTGAAGAGAGAAACAGAATTGACATATCAGGTTGATGCCTTACATCAAAATTATATAAAGTCAGAATCATTAGTAGAACATTTCCACTTTCGACTTACGGTGAAAAACTGGTCAACTGTACAAATGCATCAGAGTAAAATGCTACGTCCTTCGAGACAAAGGTACAGCAATTGATAGCAGGAGGGAAGGCTTCCTTGCAAATACATACAATTTATTTTAAGCTGAGTCACATTTTATTGAGTTTTGTAATAGTGGCTAAACAGTCAACAACAACTTCCCATAATTTTAATAAAATTATATTGGGCAAACAAATTATCAAGCATTTCCATCAACTAAGGTTTCATTAAACTGATTCAATTTCAGGAAGGTTGTGAGGGAGACACTGGGGGAAAGCTGCCTGCATTGAAATGAATGATTGTGAGGCAATCAGTTACTTGCCTTGTTCACAGGGTGCCAGCAGGTGATGCTATGGAGCAGCAGCACAGTCTGTGACAAAAAGCAGGCCAATCTGAGCTATGTTCAAAGTTCAGAGTAGAGATGTGGTCCTGAAACAGAAGAATTGCATTGATGGCTGATGTTGCTGGATTAGTAATCCAAAGAGATGAACTAATCACAGTGTTGTAGAGCTATACAACACTTTGGCCTAACTCATCCATGCCGACCGAGGTGCCTTCCTGAGCTGGTCCTATTTGCCTGCGTTTCACCCATATCCCCATAAACTTTTCTGATCCATGTACCTAGTCAATGTCTATTAAACATTGTACCCACCTCTACCATTTCCTCTGGCAGCTCATTCCATGTACCCACCACTCTCTGTGTGAAAAAATTGCCCCTCGGGTCCCCCATCTCCCTGGCCCTACACTCAGCTCTGGAGCATCTGGACAGTAAAAACACATACGTTAGACTATTGTTTATTGACTATAGCTCTGCCTTCAATACAATAATTCCAAGCAAGCTTGTCACCAGACTCTGAGACCTAGGACTCAACACCTCCCTCTGTAACTGGATCCTTGACTTTCTAACAAACAGACCGCAATCAGTGAGGATAGGCAGCAATACCTCCGGCATGATTATTCTCAACACTAGTGCCCCACAAGGCTGCGTCTTCAGCCCTCTACTCTACTCCCTATGCACTCATGACTGTGCGGCCAGATTCTGCTCTAACTCCATCTACAAGTTTGCAGATGATACCACCGTTGTAGGCCGTATTTCAAACAGCGATGAGTCGGAGTACAGGAAGGAGATAGAGAGCTTAGTGGAATGGTGTCATGACAACAACCTTTCCCTCAATGTCAACAAAACAAAAGAGTGGGTCATTGACTTCAGGAAAGGGGGCGGTGTACATACACCTGTCTAAATCAATGGTGCTGAGGTCAAGAGGGTTGAGAGCTTCAAGTTCATGGGAGTGAACATCACCAACAGCCTGTCCTGGTCAAATCATGTAGATGCCACAGCCAAGAAAGCTCACCAGCACCTCTACTTCCTCAGGAGGCTAAAAAAATTTGGTTTGTCCCTTTTGACTCTCACCCACTTTTACCGATGCAACATAGAAAGCATCCTACCTGGATGTATCATGGCTTGGTACGGCAACTGCTCTGCCCAGGACCGCAAGAAGCTACAGAGAGTTGTGGACACAGCCCAGTGCATCACGGACACCAGCCTCCCCTCATTGGACTCTGTCTTTACCTCTTGTTGTCTTGGTGAAGCAGCCAGCATAATCAAAGACGTCACCCACCCAGGACATTCTCTCTTCTCTCCTCTTCCATCGGGTAGAAGATACAGGAGCCTGAAGGCACGTACCACTAGACTTAAGGACAGCTTCTACCCCACTGTGATAAGACTATTGAACGGTTCCCTTATACAATGAGATGGACTATGACCTCATGATCTACCTTGTTGTGACCTTGCACCTTATTGCACTGCACTTTCTCTGTAGCTGTGACACTTTACTCTGTACTGTTACTGTTTTTACCTGTACTCCATCAATGCACTCTGTACTAACTCAATGTAACTGCACTGTGTAATGAATTCATCTGTACGATCAGTTTGTAAGACAAGCTTTTCACTGTACCTCGGTACAAGTGACAATAATAAACCAAGACCAATACCAATACCTTAAATCTTTCTCCTCTCAGTTTAAACCTATGTCCTCTAGTTTAAGACTACTCTTTCTGGGAAAAGGTCTGTGACAATCCATCTTATCTATGCCCCTCATGATTTTATAGACCTCTATAAGGTCACCCCTCAGCCTCTTTAGAACCATAGAACCATAGAACCATACAGCACAAAACAGGCCCTTCGGCCCACCATGTTGTGCCATCCATCAAACCACCCTCACACTACCTAACCCCTTCCGCATATCCCCCCATCCCACACTCCTCCATATGCCTATCCAACAAGCTCTTGAACCTGTCCAATGCCCCAGGCAGTGCATTCCATGCACCAACCACTCTCTGGGTGAAAAACCTCCCCCTGACATCTCCCCTGAACCTCCCACCCATAACCTTAAAGCCATGCCCTCTCGTCTTGAGCATTGGTGCCCTGGGAAGGAGGCACTGACTGTCTACTCTATCTATTCCTCTCAATATTTTTTGTATAACTCTATCATGTCTCCTCTCATCCTCCTCCTTTCCAGTGAATAAAGCCCTAGCACCTTAAGCCTCTCCTCATATTCAATACTCGCTAATCCAGGCAGCATCCTGGTAAATCTCCTCTGCACCCTCTCCAACGCCTCCACATCCTTCCTATAATGAGGTTACCAGAACTGAACACAGTACTCTAAGTGTGGCCTAACTAGAGTTTTGTAAAGCTGCATCATCACCTCGCGGCTCTTAAACTCAATCCCGCGACTTATGAAAGCCAACATCCCATTGGCCTTCTTAACTGCTCTTTCCACCTGTGAGGCAACTTTCAATGAACTGTGAATATGAACCCCCAGATCCCTCTGCTCCTCCACACTGCCAAGTACCTTGCCATTTACCCAGTACTCTGCCCTGGAGTTTGTCCTTCCAAAGTGTACCACCTCACACTTCTCCAGATTGAACTCCATCTGCCACTTCTCAGCCCAGCTCTGCATCCTATCAATATCCCTCTGTAAGCTCCGACAGCCCTCCACACTATCCACAACACCACCGATCTTAGTGTCATCTGCAAACTTACTAACCCAGCCCTCCACCCCCTCATCTAAGTCATCTATAAATATCACAAAAAGTAGAGGTCCCAGAACCGATCCCTGCGGGACACCACTAGTCACTGCCTTCCAATCCGAGGGCACTCCTTCCACCACAACCCTCTGCTTTCTACATGCAAGCCAATTCCTAATCCACACAGCCAAGCTTCCTTGGATCCCTTGGCCTCTGACCTTCTGAAGAAGCCTACCATGAGGAACCTTATCAAACGCCTTACTAAAATCCATGTAAACCACATCCACCGCACTGCCCTCATCAATCTTCCTGGTCACCTCCTCAAAGAACTCTATCAGGCTTGTGAGGCAAGATCTTCCCTTCACAAAGCCATGCTGGCTGTCCCTAATCAGTCCATGATTCTCTCGGTGTTCATAAATCCTATCCCTTAGAATCCTTTCTAACAGCTTACCCACCACAGACGTGAGACTCACCAGTCTATAATTCCCTGGCCTATCCCTATTACCTTTTTTGAACAAGGGGGACAACATTTGCAACCCTCCAATCCTCCGGCACCATCCCCGTAGACAACGAGGACTCAAAGATCCTTACCAGTGGTTCAACAATCTCCTCCCTAGTCTCTCGAAGCAGGCTGGGGAAAATCCCGTCAGGCCCCGGAGATTTATCTGTCTTAATATTATTTACCAACTTCAACACATCCTCTCTCTTGATATCTACAACCTCGAGAACATTACCCCTACCAGCACTCCCTTCCACGTCATCAAGACTCCTCTCCCTGGTGAATACCGAAGAGAAGTACTCATTGAGAACTTCTCCCACTTCCGCCGCCTCCAGGCAAATTCTCCCACCTTTGTCCTTAATCGGACCTACCTTTACCCTAGCCATCCTCCTACACTTCACGTACTTGAAAAAGGCCTTGGGATTTTCCTTAACCCTACTAGCCAAAGCCTTTTCATGTCTCTTTCTAGCTCTCCTCAGCCCTTCCTTAAGTTTCTTCCTCGCTACCCTATATTCCTCACGGGCCTTGTCTGAACCTTGCTGCTTATACCTCATGTACGCTACCTTCTTCTCCCTAACAAGTCATTCCACCTCTCTCGTCACCCACGGTTCCTTCACCCTGCCATTCCTTCTCTGCCTCACCGGGACATATTTATCCCTAACATCCTGCATAAGATCCCTGAACATCGACCACATCTCCATGGTACATTTCCCTTCAAAAAGGACATCCCAATTTACACTCCCAAGTTCTCTCCTTATAGCCTCATAGTTCGCCCTTCCCTAATTAAAAATCCTCTTGTCCTCTCTGCACCTGTCCCTGTCCATGACAATTTTAAAGGTTATGGAGGAATGGTCACTGTCCCCCAAACGCTCACCCACCAATAGATCCTTCACCTGTCCCGGTTCATTTCCTAAAACTAGATCTAACATGGCATTCCCTCTAGTCGGCCTGTCAACATACTGCGTCAGGAATCCCTCCTGGACACATTTAACAAATTCCGTCCCATCTAAACCTTTGGCACTAGGCAGGTTCCAGTCTATATTTGGGAAGTTGAAGTCTCCCATTATAACAACCCTGTTATTTTTGCTTCTCTCCAAACACTGCCTGCCAATCTGCTCCTCTACATCTCTACTGCTACCGGGGGGCCTATAGAATATTCCTAGTAGAGTAAATGCTCCTTTCTTGTTTCTTAATTCCACCCATACAGACTCTAGAGATGATCCTTCTACAACATCCATCTTTTCCACAGCCGTAACAGTGTCCCTGCTCCAGGGAAAACAGTCCCATCCTATCCAATCACTTCTGTAACTCAAGCTCCCCAGTTTTGGAATTATCCTTATGAATCTTTTCTGTACCCTCTCCAGCTTAATCGCAGCCTTCCTGTAGTATGGTGACCAGAACTGCACACGATATTCCACGTGCTGTCTCACCAACGTCTTTTACAACTGTAACATGATGTCCCAAATCATGACCCATCCAATGAAGTCAAGCGTGCCATATGCCTTCTTCAACCCATGTTCCCACTTTCAGGGAATTATGTATTTGTACCACTAGGTGCCTCTGTTCTACAGCACTCTCCGGCACCCTGTTGTTCACTGTGAATGTCCTGTCCTGGTTTAACTTGCCAAAATGTAACACTTCGCATTTGCCCAAGTTAAATTCCATCTGTCGTTCCTTGGCCCATTTTCCCAGTTGACCTAGATCCTGTTGCATCCTCATACAACCTTCACTGTCCACCACACCACTAATTTTGGTGTCATTCACAAACTTACTAATCATGCCACTGACATTCTCATCCGAATCATTGATATATATGAAAAACAAAAGGGGACCCATTGGTTACAGGCCTCCAATCGAGAAAACAATCCTCACTTCCACCCACCAAGCCAATTTTGTATCCAATATCCTAGTTCACCCTGGATCCTATGTATTCTCGCCTCCCAGACCAGCCTACCGTGTGGGACCTGATCAACAGCCTTGCTAAAGTCCGTGCGGACAATGTCTACTACCCTGCCCTTATCAATCCTCAGTCACCTCTTCAAAAAACACAATTAACTTGGGGAGAAATGATTTCCCACACACAAAGCCAAGCTGACTATCCCTAATCAGTCCTTGACATTCCAAATGCAAATAGATCCTGTCTCTCAGAATTCCCTCCAGTAACTTTCCTACCTCTGATGTTTGGCTCATTGACCTGTCCTTGCAGCCTTTCTTAAATAAAGGCACAACATTAGCCACCCTCCAGCCTTCTGGTACCTTATCCGTGGCTAAGGAAGATACAAGCATCTCTGCCAGGGCTCCTGCAATTTCTTCTCTTTCTTCCCTTGCAATCCGGAAAATGCTCCTCCATAGCCATTTGAGAGCCTGGATGCTGCTTATCAAACTCTGAAATAATTAGAAAGAACTTGTTTAATTGGTTGTACTTATCCAGTGGAACCTTAATGTATTCAGTTCTACTGCAATATTATTGAAGCTTATTTCCTCTCTCAAGAGGTTTAACCAACCACTCAGTTGTATCTTAGTGCAGATAGGTCATCCAACCTCATAACCTCGTCAGATCAATTCTCATGATGTAAGTTCTTATGAAAGGTCATCAACCTGAAATGCTAATTCAATTTCTCTATCCACAGCACTTGCATTGATTGGAGCAACTATCCTGTTCATAGGAAAGCTTAATCTAGAAAATCAAAAGTACTGCTAAAAAACAAAATACTGCAAATGCTGGAAATCTAAAATAAAGCATTTTGTAATTTCTCAGCAGAATCTATAGGGAGAGAAATAGAGTTAATGTTAGAGAACTATGGCAACTTGTCGGAACTGGAGCCACTTGAGTTATAGTGGGCTTTTAAATAACTTCCAAGTCTGGGATGGGCAAAGAACAACAGTGAAGATACCTGGTAGGATGATGGGCAGCAAGGATTAAATAACAAATGGAATGAAGCCGCAGGACAAAATCAGGTGATAATAAGACAAATAATGAAATAAAAGATTTGCCTAGTGGAAATGTAAATTGCAACAGCAAAATCATTATCAACACTAGCTGTTGGAGAAAAATAGATGCAGTATTGGTGTCAAATTATTGTTTATTAATGAATTGGGAAGTCTGTAAGACCCCTTGTCATAATAGATAGTATTCCTATTTATCGGGATGAGGCAGAGGTTCAAAGGCAGAGAGGCCAGAGTGGTAGTAGAAAGTGGCTAGACAATTAAAGTGGTAAATGACTGGAAACGTGTGATTATTTTTGCAGACTGAATGGAGGTTACCATTTACAGGAAAGTGACCGTTTCAAGTACTCTCATTCAGAAGCTGTTCCAAAACAAGAGTAATACCAAAACTGAGTATTAACATATATGGAGATTTGGATCCTAAATAAAATCTGGTCAGTTGCAATGGTTAAGAATTTTTTTGTTCGCAGCACCTTACTGACCACACAGGTTCTAAAGCAAATCATTAGAGTACATCAGATACCCTAAATGAGGTGTAGTTTTTGTTATTACAGAAATGTAGAACTGTGCAGGATGACAAGGTGCCTGAAGAGAGTCATCAACAGCAATGTTTACAAAGGAGCCTCACCTTAGTTGTACAGAAAGGATGGTGAGTCTTTGAAGGTCCTAAATGGCCAGAAAGAGAAACAAAGGCTAGCAAAAGGAAAACATGTGGAAGTTACAGACTGGAAGGAATAAGAGATTGAGCTGAGAAATTCCCAGTCAGAGGGAAAATAACATAACAAAATAGATTGATTTTACGATATGTTGAATCTTAACCTTATTCAGGAAGGAGGTAATGAAGGAAACACTCCCAACTGAAGTTGCTACTTATCCGTCTTGTGCCAGGCTCCTTAACTATTTTGTTACAGCTGGAGAAATTTACATTAGCTTTAAACAAAGAAAGGCTCGAGAAATGTCAGCTCTTCACTAATCTTGACTTGTTAACAGGATAAAATAATGGAAAAAAGTCTACTGCACAGTTGCAAATTCAGGTAGATGTCACCTCTCCTGGTTGCTGATTCTACCCCTCCCCCTCCCCAGTCTCTCACCACCTTCAAATATCTGGCGTGTGTTCCAGCATCCTAGTACTAGACATGAGGGTGGTGGTGCTGACAAGACGAGTTAAATCCTTTGCCCTTGGCTTGGACTGACCACACTCTCCCATCAGAAACAGAAGCCTGCAGCCATGGATTCAGGCTTTAAGCTTCTCCTGGAATAGAAAACAACAGTTGTGTTCACTTCAGTGATGTTTTTCATTAGATTGTCTTCACTTGGCTTGCCAGCTGTGGCTTCACAGAGGGTCTGCAATGGCTCAAGGTGATGGGTTATCATCATCTTGTCAAGGCAATAAGGGATGGACAATAAATACTACAGTCTATCTCACACAACAAGATTGCTGCTGTGTGTGTATTGTTCATTTTACAATGGAAAGCCTCAATCCCTTTCATGACTTTTGCCATCAAGATCAGAAAGTACTTTTTATGGGCCAATGGGGAGGCATCCAGTGAAATCTATTTAAATGCAAGACCAATATCTGAACAGTGGAGACTCTACAACACTGTACAGTGTGAACAATTGCCTGGATTATTCACAAAGCAGCCGAGACATCTGTAAATCCTAACCCTAAATTCATCTCACAATCTGGCTATGGTATATCTTTTTTTTCAGCAGGCAGAGAAAAATCACAATGCTTCACTATGATAGTAGACATAATAAAAGTTTTCTGTGCTTCTTTTCAAGCAAAGAGCCTAGCCATCGACGTTGTAAAGTATTACCTTTCCTTAGCATTCAAATGTCCCCATCTAAGACCTACTTACAATGTTACTCCAATTGTTGATTTGTCTCAGAGATACTGATGTGTTTTAACACTCCCTTAACTCAGAACCATTTTATGTATGGAGTGCATTAGTGCCTTAATGACTCTAGCAATCATCTCTCTCACCTGCACTACATTAACCTTTCCATGGCACACTGTTGTCAAGTCACTGTGCGTACCTGAGACCCATTCTTCAGTGCAAGTTCACCATGCATTTTCACATGCTTGTTACTTTACTTCCAACCAATCACATTCACAGCTGTATCCCAGTGTTATGTCACACACATGATTCAATAGAAGCCAATCTTCAACTTTCTGATGATCCCCAAAAGAATGGAACATCTGAAGATCTGTGCTTGTCTCTCCATGTTGCAGTGGTCACGTTATCAAAGACAAGGCATGAACTTTTCCCAGTCAAAGTAATCTTAACTATTCTTATATTAACTTAAGTTTAATATAAGCCTTATATCTGTCGGTGGAATATATCCAGGTACTGTAATCCAATTCAAAGTGATTTCAGAAAAAGTTCCATTTGATGGTCTAATTTCTCCATTTTAATTGAAGTTATTTGATTAAAAATTACAACGTTATCTTATTCAAGAGCCCTGGAAAAATCAAAGTGGGCATCCTTTTAGAGACGTTGCAGCAGAGTAGTAAAATGGAGAAACAAGACACCACAGAGGCTAGAATCGGGTGCAACAAACAATCTGCTCGAGGAACTCAGCAGGTCGAGCTCTGGTGCAACAAACAATCTGCTGGAGGTCTGGAGCCAACCTGCTCAACCTGCTGAGTTCCTCCAGCAGGTTGTTTGTTGGTGTCAGATTAGTTGATTTACCAGTCCCACATGAGGAGTTCCTGTTCATATTATCCCAGCAAGGGACATGGTTTCCTGCTTGAGTTCTGGGGATGATATCCACAACTGCTTAATTATTTTTGAAACAGATAGGATAAGTAAAGAATCAAAAGAGGAAGTGAAAATCTGAAATTATCTGAAATTCCTGAACTCAGTGTTGAGTTTGCGAGGCTGCAATGTGTCCAGTTGGAAGATGATATTCTGCCCCGAACATATGGAGAGCTTCATTAGGACAGCATAAGAGGCCAGACTGAGAGGTTGGAATCTGAGTTGGACAGAAGTTTTGGCATTCAGCTAAAATGAGATGTTTAGAACTGAACATAATATTCCAGGTGAGGTGTGGCAAATAATTTAGTGGTTTAACACAACTTCCTTACTTTTGCATTGCATTCCTTTGTTAAAACAGTCAAGGATCCCTTTTTTTATAATTGCTCTCCTGACATATCACATTACCTTCAAATGTCTGTGTATATTGATATTCCATGTTTCCCCTCTATTCGCTAATGTTTGTAAAATTGCACCATTTATTGATAGTATCTGTTCATCTGGATTGTGAACGTGTCATACAACTGTTGTTTGCTGAGACACTGCTGAGAAAATTAAGAGCCAACCACATTTTTCTACAAACATTATATCATCTATAGGTCTGGCCAGGTAAAGATGGCAGGTTTCCTTCCCAACAAATCAACAACTTCATGATCACAGTTATCAGCATAAGATTATTTTTTTAGATTACATCCAAATTCTTAAACAGCCATGGTAGGATTTGAACTCATGGAATACATTTGACTCCATGCAGTAGTATAAAGCAAGCATTAGGAGGAGCTAGGCTACCAGTTTGCTATGACCAGATTTACACTATCACAGGAAGTCAAGATTTATCCCAAAGTTCTCTGGATTCTTGAACCAGCAGCACTTACAAATTCATCCTTGGTTTCAGGAGCTATAAGGCTCAGCATAGTAGCAATTGCACACTTCACTATTTATGAAATTCTATTCTATTGAAGACAATGGAACCAAATTTCATAAGCCGAGTACCGTTTACAACCCTTCTATTTCGAGGATGAAAAGCTAGGAATCAGTGATAAATTCCTCATGGTCTTGTTTGGACAAGAAATTCAGAAGTATAACCACTCCACTAACATATCAATTCTAGCAGCAGTGGATGAGGATTGATAGTTGATGTCAGGTTTATGAAACTGTAATTATATGATTATGCTAAATATAACTACCTTTGTCACAGTTTAAATTTCCACTTGTATTCTTTTTATTCATTGAGGTTCAATTCAATTAGCTTGTTTGTTATATAACCACCAGATTGCTATATTTCCATGACTCACATGTATTTACACTGTTAATTTCCCTTATGTTGTCTAATGCGATATCATGATATTAATTTACTTTCCAGCTGCTAGCCTAGCTTTTATATGAATAATGCTTTATAAGGAATGATATCCTTGCTAACAAAAATTATAATTTTGCATTTGTGTATATAGAGTCATAGAGTCTTATATCATGGAAATAGGCCCTTCAGCCCAACTCATTCATGCTGACTGTGTTGCCCAGCAAGCTAGTCCCATCTGCCCGTGTTTGGCCCATAGCCCTCTAAACCTCTCTTATCCATATATTTATCTAGATGGCTTTTAAATCTTGCTAATATGCCTGTCTCAACCACTATTTCTGGCAGCTCATTCCAAATACACACCACCCTTTGCATGAAGAAGCTGCCCTAGATGTCCCTTTTAAATCTCTTGCCTCTGATCTTAAACCTTTTGCCTCTTGTCTTGAGCACCCCTTCCCTGGGAAAAAGACTGTGTGCTTTCACCCTGTCTATGCCCCTCATGATCTTATATATCAGGTCACCCCTCAATCTCCTACATTCCAGGGAATGAAGTCCTAGTCTATGTAACATCTCCTTGTAATTCAGGCCCCCAAGTCCAGGCAACAAGTCCTGGTAAATCTTTTCTGCACTCTTTCTAGTTTAATAACATCTTTCCTTTAACAGGATGACCAAAACTGTACACAATACTCCAAGTGAGGCCTCACCAATGTCTTATATAACTGCAACATAACTTCCCAACTCCGATACTCAATGCCCTGACTGATGAAGGCCAGTGTGCCAAATACCTTCTTCACCACTCCATTTACCTGTGACGCTGCTCTCAATGAACTATGAACTTGCACTCCTAGGTCCCTCTGTTCCATAACACTCCCCAGGGCCCTACCATTCATTGTATAAGTCCTATCCTGATTTGATCTCCCAAAATGCAATATCTCACAATTTATCTGGATTGAAAGCCATTTGCTAATCCTCAGCCCACATAGCTGATCAAGATTCCCCTATAATTTTTCATAACATTCTACACTATCTACAACACTACCTATTTTAGTATCATCTGCAAACTTATTAACCATGCCTTGCACATTCACATTCAAATCGTTTATATAAATTGAAAACAACAAATGTCCAAGTACTGACCCCTGTGGCACACCACTAGACACAGGCCTCCAGTGTGAGAAACAGCCCTGGGCCATCACCCTCTGCTTCCTACCACTGAACCAATTATGAACCCAATCTGTAATCTCCCCCTGGGTCCCATGCGATTTAACCTTCCAGACTAGCATGCCATGAGGGACCTTGTCAAAGGCCATATGGACAACATCCACTGCCCTAACCTTATCTACCCTCTTGGTTACCTCCTCGAAGAACCCCAAGAGATTTGTCAGACACAACTTCCCACACACAAAGCCATGCTGACTGTCCTGAATCAGACCCTGTCTCTCCAAATGTTGGGAGATCCTGTCCCACGGAATCCCCTCCAGCAATTTACCCACCACTGATGTCAGATTCACCGGCCTATAGTTTCTTGACTTGTTTTTGCTATCCTTTTTAAACAATGATACTACATTAGCCACTCTCCAATCCTCCTGAACTTCACCTGTCGCCAGAGATGAAGCAAATATCCCTTCAAGGGCTTCTGCAATTTCTTCTCCAGATTCCCACAAGATCCGAAAATGCACTGGGTCAGGCTCTGGGGATTTATCCACCTTAATGGACTTTAGGGCCTGCAATACTCCTCCTTGTTAATTTGTATGTGGTCCAAGATATCACCGGTCATTTCCCTTATTTCCTTAGTCTCCATTGTTTTCTTCACTATAAAAACTGAAGAGAAATATTCATTCAAAACCTCTCCCATTTCCTTTGATTCCACACACAGACGGCCATGCTGATCTTTAAGGGGACCTATTCTCTCCCGAGCCACCCTTTTACTCTTAATAGACCTACAGAATCTCTTGGGATTTTGCCTCACCTTGCCTGCCAGATCCTTCTCATATCCTCTTTTTGCACTCCTAACTTCTCTCGTAAGTGCATTCCTACACTTGTAGTCATCAAGAGACTCACTAGTTCCCAAGTATTTATGTGCAGAGTATGTCCCCTTCATTTTCTTAACCAGGGCCTCAATATCTTTCATCAACCAGGGCTCCCGAAACCTGCCAGCCCTGCCCTTCACCCTAACAGGAACATGCAGGCGCAGAATTTTTGACATCACACTTTTAAAAGCGTCACTTGGCAGATGCTCCTTTCCCTGCAAACAATCTCACCCAATCAACCTCTGCAAGATCCCACTTAATGGCTCCAAAATTTGTTCTGATAAATTTGGTAAATTGATTTATTATTGTCACATGTAACGAGGAACAGTGAAAAACTTGTCTTGCATACCGTTTGTACAGATCAATTCATTACACAGTGCATTGAGATAGTACAAGTGTCACGAACCAGCAACAAAAGAAACACACTGAGCATGATTCAGTGTTAAAAACTATTTTATTAATCACTACTTATGATAATACATAAAATAAAAGTAAAAATGTTAGTATGTTAGAATTCAAAAATGTTAAACCTTGAACGTTAACCCCAAAACTAAACTCGTCGTGTGTGTGTGTGGCAAAGTCCAAAACTCCCAGTTCAGGAATGGTTCTTAAAGTTCAGTTCCGCAAGCCATAAGGTGAAACATGAGCAAGGGCTTCTTCAACAACCACCATTGTCTGAAGATAAGACGTAGACGTAGAGAAACATAGAGAGAGTAAATACGAAATCCAAATGTTCCACGATGGAACCCAAACGACACTCCAGTGTTTACTCGGTAGTGACTTCCTCACCCCGAAAAGCATCCGAATCGTGGTCGTCCACACACGAATACCTGTTTCCTTCTACAGGTCAGCAACAAAGTGAACTCCATGGGATTACTTCCAATTTCCATACATGGATTTCAGTGGCAGACATAGTTATTGTTTCTCATCCATCGATAGAGAACACTAGCAGGCTGGTGTCTCTCTCCCTTCTCTCTCTCTCTCTCTCCTTCTTCTTCTGACCTCTTCAACAACGTCATTACGTCCTTTATCTTCTATCGACGTAAGCACGCCCCACACACACATACACACACACTCTCTATCTTAAAGGGACATTCACTGAGTCCGTAACACAAGATAAAACAATAACAGAGCACAGAATAAAATGTGACAGTTACAGAAAAAGTGCAGTGCAGGTAGACAGTAAGGTGCAAGGTCATAACGAGGTAGATTGTGAGGTCAAGAGTCCATCTTATCATACAAGGGAACCATACAATTGTCTTATAACTGCGGGATAGGAGCTGCCCCAGTTCAGAACCCTCACCTGTGAACTGGCCGTATCCTTCTCCATAACTACTTTAAAACTAATAGAATGATGATCAGTGGACCCAAATTACTCACTGAACAGTCACTTCTGCCACTTGCCCTACCTCATTCCCCAGGAGGAGGTCCAGTGTCGCACCCTCTCTATAGGTCCCTCTATATAAGATAAGATCTCTTTATTAGTCACATGTACATTGAAACACACAGTGAAATACATCTTTTGCGTAGTGATTCGGGGGGGGCAGTCCGCAAGTGTCGCCACATTTCTGGCTCCAACATAGCATGCCCATAACTTCCTAACCTGTACGTCTTTGGGAATGTGGGAGGAGACCGGAGCACCCGGACGAAACCCACACAGACACGGGGAGAACGTACAAACTCCTTACAGACAGTGGCCGGATTTGAACCTGGGTCACTGGCGCTGTAAAGCATTATGCTAACCATTATGCTACTGTGCCTTTGGAAACTTTTTTAGACACATTTCACAACTTCCACTCCATCCAAGCCTTTTACACTATGGTTGGCCCAGTCAATATTAGGGAAGTTAAAATCTCCCACTAATACTGCAGTATTATGTTTACAACTAGCTGCGATCTCCCTACACATCTGCTCCTCCAATTCCCGCTGACTACTGGGGAGCCTGTAATACAATTCCATCGGAGCGACCATCCCCTTCTTGTTTCTAAGTTCTACCCATATGGCCTCACTGGATGATCCCCCAAGGTTATTCGCTCTAAGGACCGTTGTTATGTCCTCTTTCACCAAGAAGGCAACTCCCCCTCCTCTCTTACCTGCACCTCTGTCACACCTGTAGCATCTGCATCCTGGAACACTGAGCTGCCAGTCCTGCCCTTCCTTCAGCCATGTTTCTGTTATTGCAATGATATCCCAGTTCCCAGAGCCAATCCACTCCCTGAGTTCATCCATCTTTCCTGTTAAGCCTCTTAATAAATGAAGTTTAAACTAATAGTCTTTCCTCTCCCTTTACTGTCCTCCTGTCTGTCCTGACGACTAAACTTGCTCTCATTGGTTACTACATTATCCCCTGATTTCTCATCCACTGATCTACTGCTCAGGGTCTCACCCTCCTGCATCCCAAGTAACATTACTTATATTTATTTCTATTGATATCTAGACGAAGTGAAGGTCCCAAACCAGCAAAGGTGTTCTGCAGAAATCCTGCTTTAAATCCAGTAGGAATCTGTTACAACAGTGTCAAATTCAGCTGGGACATGACTATGCCAGCTTTGCATTACTGTCTCCAAAATAGCTTTCTGAGAAAGAATGGATGGACCAAACTTTCCAGAAACATCTGGAAGATGCAGAATTCCATAAATCAATATTTCCCATTGTTTTATCCCTGTGCGGTTTTTATCAGTTACTTCATGTTTCCCTCAACACAGTATCTAATTCCTCCAGAAGTAGGGCCATATTGAGGTTTAAGCCAAGATTCAGCAGCATTGTCAGACAAAAGGACTCCTTGTAGGGCCAAGCAGAACCAGCAGTCTCAGCATGGGTGCCATGTCATCAGATTTGCCGTCATTAAAAGCATTCAGTTTTCCAAATCTTCTGAATGACTCTGGTTCAGAAATAATTGAAAGCGAACTAAGCACAAAAAAATGAAAACATGTTGGAAGCTGTTTGACATTGAAAGACTAGAAAGCTTTTTAAATAATTAAAATATTAAATCATTGATAGACACACCAGTCTCAGCACAATACCCAACGAGCTTATCTTTCTGTGCTTGCTCAGCTCCCATTGAGAGCTGTTTCACCCATCCCATCCCAGCTTGCACCTTCACAAATTCCCAGTTAACCAAATAGAACCAGCACGTAAACAGTAGACTGTGCCAGAGAAACCTGATTGAAAGTATTGATGATGTGACTCAAGTCAGTGTTTACTCTTGATGATTCTGAGCAGTGAAGGTCCTGTTGCAATTTGCCTACTGCCACAACAGGTCTACAGCAGATGCAATGTCACTGGCTCTCACCAAGACAACCACAAGACATATGTCAGTCTACTGTTTACAGGATGAGAGACTGTGATCAAAAAGGCCATCCTCCCAGGACGGATTGGTGGCAGATCTCTGCAGACACCGACATTGAAGGAAAGATATCAAGGACACTTCGCAATCGAGTGGCTGCCTGATGAGAGCTTAACCTGCTGACACAGAGGTGGATCCTAATGCTGATTGGCAAACCAGTCTAACTCCTCCGTTCAGCAAATGACCACATCAAGATGGAGGCAGTGACGAGCACCTTGGGAGGAGGGATCGCAATACTGTCAAAGTGATGGTGAAGGATCTCAGCGATGGGAACCCTTTCACACGGGACCTCTTCATCAGAAAGTTCTTGCTGGATATGTGCAAGTTTGAGATGAAGGATATCTACTGCTTCCAGGACTTCATGGGTAACGGGTACTTCGACATTGCCTTCAAGCACCCGACAAGATGGCAGAAGCTGCTGCAGGACTTCTGGGAGAAGGGGAATGAAGCTCCGCTGTCACTGCTGAAGGTGCAGCCTCTCTTCACCCTCCCCACCCAGAAGGAACGTGTGGTAACGATGCACATGTTTAACCCACATGTGCCCGTTGTGGATGTCCTCACCTTCCTGGCTCGTTACATTGAGGGAGCGGGAAGCTGCGCCGACATCAAAGATCTGTTTGGGATCTGGACCAGCAAGCTCCAGGTGAAGGTCAAGTTGAGAGTGGACGCAAATGGATCCATCATCCACCCCCCCCCCCCACCCCCATTAGTGTTTGATATCGGAGGGAACTATGGATACATGGTGTACACAGGACAACCCAGAGTGTATCACAACTGCAACAAACCCGGACATGTGGCGGCCCAGTGCAATGCAGTCATCTGAAAGAACTGCAAGCAGGACGGTCACCATACAAAGGACGGTCAGGAAAGCAAATATTGCAACCTCTGTGGGGAAGCAGGCCACCTCTACAAGGCCTGCCCAAAATGGGCCTGTACATACGCACAGGTAATAAGAGGGGGTGTCAGCACCAACAACACCCCGAGGAACACCGACACAACCCCCTACCAGCACAGGGGCCTCGGAAGAGACCAAGGCCAGGAAGGGTGAGGACAGCCTGACCGCCTTAAGCCCCCAAACTCCAGCCATGAACTCCAGCCCCCTCCCCAAGGGGAGGAGTCAATGGAAGAGGAAGTGGGGAAAGGACAAGAAAGAGAATGGCAGGCGGTGAAGAGGAAGGCAGCACAGAAGACACCACCCAAGAGACAACGGGCCACAGAAAACAAGGGGACTGGAAAGAAAAGAGTAATGCAACAGATGGACACCACAACTTCTCCTCTTCAGAGGATGAAAGCAGCAGCGGAAGCCAACAACGGAGGCAGAGGAAGCAGCAAAATGGAGGAGAGAAAACCGAAGAGAAACAACAGACAGGAACAAGCGAGGGAGCAGCACCGGGAGACCAGCACCGGGAGCACCCCCAGCTCCGGGAGACTGGGAGCAGCACAGAGGCTGTCGCCTGCCTCACGCCCCCCCCCCCACCCCCCCCACCTCACAACCTCCACACCAGCTCTGGGTTACCGGGATCAGCACTGCATCCAATGCACCCCAGCACCGGGAGATGAAAGAAACTGGACCACCAGAGAAAAGAACGGGGCACAGACAGATCCCCCCCACAGAGACACCAACAGCCTCGCCACAAGGGACCCCACACCCAATGGGAGACCACTCCCAGTATCTGAGTCCGGAATCGGTGTTGCAGTTCACCAAAGCTGTGGGTATGAGGGCCCAGGACAAATGAAAATGGACTGTGTGATTGGTACTGAACTTCAAAAGAGCCATGGAGATAAAACTGGCATCTCTAAACGTGCGCAGTATGAAGAGCACTGCGTGATGTGTTAACGCCTTGCAGTTCCTCACCAAGGTCAAGGCGGATGGGGGGGGGGGGTGGCTCCTTGTGGCAGATGTGATGTACTGGAACACTCTGCTCTAATTAACTAAGGTGTACGCCTCGCCCGTGTGGAGCGAGCGGCTGGCCATCCTCCTGCAGCTCCCACTGCTTCTGGTGACGTCCCAGCCAGTGGTTCTGGCTGGTGACTTCAACTGCATCATCGATGCGGCTGGATGATCTGGCAGTGCCGACAGCAGTCTGGACAGCATCTCCAGACTCCTGATGGAAACAGTTAAAGATGCCAAGTTGCGCGACACCTTCAGCACCCCTGCAGGCGGAGCACAGCCACAACACACCTGGTCGAGATCGGACGGCTCAGCCTGGTCCCGGATCAACTTCCTCTTCATGTCGGAGCCAATCACGGTCAGATCCACCGACGTCACGCCAGTGTTCTTCTCTGACCACCGTCTCCTTTAGGCCTCCTGTCACTTACAGGACGACCAGAAGGCAGGCAGGGGGACATGGAAGTTGAACGTCAAGCTGATGACGCCAGAGAGCACTGAGCAACTAAAGAGGGATTACGCAGGTTGGAGAACCGTGAAACCCCTCTTTGACTCCCCTGTGCACTGATGGGAAGCGACAAAGGAGAACATCAAGAGCTTCTTCATCCGCAGAGGGGTCCAGAAAGCAAGACAGAGTCAGAGGGAAATGTGTCAACTCCAAACAGACCTGCAGCAACTTCTCCTTCTGCAGCTGAGGGGGGTGGATGTGAGGGAGGAACTCCAAGAGGCAAAGAGCTGGCAAGCCCAGCTCCACGCCTCCGAATCCTCCAAGATTAACTTCTGATCCAGGGTCCACTCCGTGGATCAGGGTTCGACGTGCTCAGGTTTCTCCTTCCAAAAGGTACACAGGGGGAGCTCTGTGATCCACAGCCTTAAGGAAGAGGACGGCTCAGTAACATCCTCGCAGACGGATATATTAAGGATCTGCAGATCCTTCCATGCCAGTCTGTACAACAAAAAGGCCACAGACAGCACAGCCTCCCAGAACTTCCTGTCCTCTATCATGGAGGTCTTAGACGACAGCAAGTGGGAGAGTCTGGAACAGCCACTGACCCTAGAGGAGCTGACTGGCTCCGTCCGTTCCTTGATTCAAATAAATCTCCCGGAAGCAACAGCTTACTGACAGAGTTGTACTCGGCTCTATAGGACTGGATGGGCCCAGACCTGCTGGAAGTGTACAACGCTATGCTCCTTTCTGGCAGCATGTCAGAATCCATGAGGAAGGGCACCATTACCCTCATCTACAAGCAGAAGGGGGAGAGGGAGGACATCAGAAATTGGAGACCCACCTCACTGTTGAATGTGGATTATAAGATCCTGTCCAAGGCATCGCCAACAGGGTCAAGTGTGCTCTGGGACAGGTGATCCACCTGGACCAAACCTGTGCTGTACATGGCAGGAAGATCTTTGACAGCCTCTGCTCAGGGACACCATTGCCTACGTGCAGAACAGAGGGGTGGACATCTGCTGGTCAGCTTGGACCAGGAGAAGGCCTTCGACAGGATATCACACACGTACATGTTGGACATGGTCTCCAAAATGGGCTTTGGGGAGGGAATCAGGAATTGGATCCAACTGCTCTACACAGACATCAGTAGCACAGTCCAAATCAATGGGTAGGAAACAGACAGCTTCCCCATCAAGTCTGGAGTCAACCCTTTGCCGAATCCATCGAGAGCATCAGAGGGGTGTGGCCAGGTGCCAGGCAGTGGGGGCACCCAGGTGAAAACCTCCCTGTACATGGATGACATCGCCATCTTTTGCTCGGACCCAAAGTCAGTTCACAGATTGACCAGCATCTGCGACCAGTTTGAGTTGGCATCAGGGGCCAGAGTTAACCACGCGAAGAGTGAGGCCATGCTCTTTGGCAACTGGCCCGACCAATGCAACGTCCCCTTCTCACCGTCAGGCCTGACTACGTGAGTGTGCTGGGGATCTTGTTTGGAGGGGCTGGGGCTTGCAACAAAAATTGACAGGAGCAGATTGGGAAGGTGAAGCAGAAACTGGGACAATGGGAACGGTGCTCCCTCTCAATAACTGGGAAGAATTTGGTCATCAGGTGTGAGGCGCTCTCAGGGCTGCTAAACTTGGTGCAGGTGTGGCCTGTTCCTCGCTCCTCTGGCTTGGGAACCACCCATGCTGTCTTCTGATTCATCTGGGGATCCAAGATGGAGTGGGTCCAATGGATCGCCATGCAGAAGTCCCTGGACAATGTGGGCAAAAGTGTTCCCAATGTCTCCCTCATCCTGATGACCACCTTCGTCTGTGGCTGCATCAGGCTGTGTGTGGAACCAAAGTACGTGGACACCAAGTGTCACTACGTGCCGAGGTTCTACCTGTCCCCGGTGTTGTGAAGGATGGGCCTGGCCCCATTTCCACGCAACGTCTCAGTCAACTGGACATTGCCGCTCTACCTGTCCTTCCTGGAAAAGTTCTTCCAGACCAACACCTTTGACCACAAGTTGGAACATCCTGCAGACACTGCAGGAGAAGGACTCGATGGATACTGTGGGGTGGTTCCCTGAGCAGACTGTCCAGACCATCTGGCAAAATGCCTCATCACCATAAATCACCAACAAGCACCAAGACCTCGCTTGGCTGGTGGTGACAGGGGCCCTCCCTGTCAGATCCTTTGTGCATGGATGAAACATCAGTCTCAGCGCACGCTGCCCCCGGGAGGACTGTGCTGGGGACGAGACGGTCACCCACCTCTTTGCGAGCTGTGGGTTTGTGAGGAGGGTGTGGCGAAAGATGCAAGGGTCCTTGTCACGTTTCATCCCCAGCAGCTGCGTAACAGAGGATTCTCTGATCTACGGGCTGTTACCGGGGACACATGCAGAGACAGACATCAACTGCTGCTGGAAGGTTATCAACTCAGTGAAAGACGCCCTTTGGTCGGCCTGAAACTTGTTGGTCTCCCAGCACTGCGAGATGTCCGTAGGGGAATGCTGCCGACTGGCACATTCCAGGCTGCAGGAGTACGTGCTGAGGGACGCACTGAAGCTGGGTGCAGCTAACGTCAGAACTCGGCGGGGAAGGACTACGGATTAGGGTTCTTCTGCCATCGGAGAGGGAGGGGCAGGGTCAGGCGAGAATTCCCCTTAAATATTGTAAATACGGTATTGGGGTAGCCCCCCAGGGAGCCACACGAGTGGCATCGGTGCTGTGTTTTTTATATAGAAAGGTAACACTAAGCATTGATCTGTACACGAATGTAGAGGTTTGCACTGTTTTATTGTTGTATATAGTTTGTTTTTTTATGATGAATAAAATTTACTTTGGAATAAAAAAAATTACAAGATTCGGAGGCGTGGAGCTGGGCTTGCCGGCTCATCGCCTCTCGGAGTTCCTCCCTCACATCCACCCCCCTCAACTGCAGAAGGAGAAATTGCTGCAGGTCTGTCTGGAGTTGGCACAGTTCCCTCTGACTCTGTCTTGCTTTCTGGACCCCTCTATGGATGAAGAACCTCTTGATGTTCTCCTTTGTCGCTTCCCACCAGTGCACAGGGGAGTCAAAGAGGGGTTTCACGGTTCTCCAATCTGCGTAATCCCTCTTTAGTTACTCAATACTCTCTGGTGTAAGCAGCTTGATGTTCAACTTCCATGTCTCCCTGCCTGCCTTCTGGTCGTCCTGTAGGTGACAGGAGGCCTCTGTGCTGCTCCCGGTCTCCCGGAGCTGGGGGTCGGTGGGCAGGGTTCTTCCCTCGCTTGTTCCTGTCTGTTGTTTCTCTTTGGTTTCCTCTCCTCCATTTTGCCGCTTCCTCTGCCTCCGTCATCGGCTTCTGCTGTTGCTCTCATCCTCTGATGAGGAGAGGTTGCTGGTGTCCATCTGCTGCTTTATTCTTTTCTTTCCAGTCCCCTTGTTTTCCATGGCCCGTTGTCTCTTGGGTGGTGTCTTCTGTGCCTTCTTCCTCTTCACACTTGCCTTCCCTTTCTTGTCCTCCCCCACTCCCTCCTCCATTGACACCTCCTCTTGGGGAGGGGGCTGGGAGTTTCTGGCGGGGGGTTGGTTAACCGAGGCGGTCGGGCTGTCCTCACTCCTCCTGCTCTCGGTCTCCTCTGAGGCCCTTGTGCTGGTGGGGGGTGTGTCGGTGTTCCTCGGGGTGTTGTTGGTGCTGATACCCCTTCTTATTGCCTGTGCGTACGTACAGGCCCGCTTTAGGCAGGCCTTGTAGATGTGGCCTGCTTCCCTGCACAGGGTGCAACATTTGCTTTCCCGACAGTCCTTTGTATAGTGACCGTCCTGCTTGCAGTTCTTTCAGATGACGGTGTTGCACTGGGCCGTCACGTGTCCTGGTTTGTTGCAGTTGTGATACACTCTGGGTTGTCCTGTGTACACCATGTATCCATGGTTCCCTCTGATATCAAACACTAATGGGGGGGGGGTGGATGATGGATCCATTTGCGTCCACTCTCAACTTGACCTTCACCTGAAGCTTGCTGGTCGAGATCCCAAACAGGTCTTTGATGTCAACGCAGCTTCCCGCTCCCTCAATGTAACGAGACAGGAAGGTGAGGACATCCACCACGGGCTCATGTGGGTTAAACATGTGCATCGTTACCACACGTTCCTTCTGGGTGGGGAGGGTGAAGAGAGGCTGCACCTTCAGCAGTGACAACGGAGCTTCATTCCCCTTCTCTCGAAAGTCCTGCAGCAGCTTCTCCCATCCCGCCGGATGCTTGAAGGTAACGTTGAAGTACCCGTTACCCGTGAAGTCCTGGAGGCAACGGATGTCCTTCGCCTCAAGCTTGCAAGCATCCAGCAAGACCTTTCTGATGAAGAGGTCCCTTGTGAAAGGGTTCCCATCGCTGAGATCCTTCACCGTCACTCTGACCATATTGCTGATCCCTCCTCCCGAGGTACTCGTCGCTGCCGCCATCCTGATGTGGTCATTTTCTGAACAGAGGAGTTAGACTGGTTTGCCAATCAGCATTAGGATCCACCTCTGTGTCAGCAGGTTAAGCTCTCATCAGGCAGCTGCTTGATCACAAAGAGTCCTCGATGTCTTTCCTTCAATGTCGGTGTCTGTAGAGATCCACCACGAATCCGTCCTGGGACAACCACCTTTCTGATCACAGTCTCTCCCCTGCCAGGTAAGCCCCCCAGCAGCTGTGTAACAGAGGATTCTCTGATCCATGGGCTGTTCCCGGGGACACACACAGAGACGAACATCAACTGCTGCTGGAAGGTCATCAGTTCGGTGAAAGACGCCCTTTGGTCTGCCCGAAACTTGTTGGTCTCCCAGCACTGCCAGATGTCCGTAGGGGAATGCTGCTGACTGGCACATTCCAGGCTGCAGGAGTACGTGCTGAGGGACGCACTGAAGCTGGGTGCAGCCAACGCAAGGGCTCGGTGGGGAAGGACTACAGTTTAGGGTTCTTCTGCCACTGGAGAGGGAGGGGCGGGGTCAGGCGCGGAAGCCCCTTAAATATTGTAAATATGGGATTGGGGTATCACCCCAGGGAGCCACCTGAGTGGCATCGGTACTGTGGTTTTTTTTATATAAAAAGGTAACACTAATGATTGATCTGTACACGAATGTTAAGGTTTGCACTGTTTTATTGTTGTATATAGTTTGCTTTTTATGATGAATAAAGTTTATTTTGTAATAATAAGATTACAGCTTGGTGTTCAACACCATCATCCCCTCAGTACTAATAACCAAGCTTCAAAACCTGGGCCTCTGTACCTCCCTCTGCAACTGGATCCTAGACTTCCTCTTTGGGAGACCCCAGTCAGTGCGGATCGGTGGTAACATCTTCTCCTTGCTGACAATCAACACAAGTCCACCTCAAGGATGCGTGTCAACAATTTCCAGTTCCTCGGCCCTGACCACCTAATTTTCACCATGAATGTCAAGTTTCTGTACACTTCCATCCCCCATTAGGAAGGCCTTAAGGCTCTCCGTTTCTTTATCGATAATAGACTCATCCAGTTCCCGTCCACCGCCACCCTGTCTGGCAGAACTCACCCTTAACATCTTTTCTTTTGGCTCCTCCCACTTTCTCCAAACCTAGGTGGAGCCATGGGCACTCGCATGGGCCCCAGCTATGCCTGTCTTTATGTCGGTTACATGGAACAGTCCATGTCCCAAGCCTACACCGGAAACAACCCCCAACTCTTTCTCCGCTACACTGATGACTGCATTGGGGCTGCTTCCTGCCCCCGTGCTGAACTCATCAATTTCATCAACTTCGCCTCCAACTTCCACCCTGCCCTCAGATTCATTTGGTCCATCTCCGACACCTCTCTCCTCTTTCTGGATCTCTCTGTCTCCATCTCCGGAGGCAGATTAACCACAGACATCTTCCACAAACCCAATGGCTCCCAGAGTTACCTTGACTACATCTCTTCCCTTGTGAGGACTGTCACTTGTAAGGACGCCATCCCCTTCTCCCAGTTCCTCCGCCTCTGCCGTATCTGTTCCCATGATGAGGTTTTCCATTCTAAGACATCAGAGATGTCCTCTGCTTACAGTAACTGGGGTTTCCCTTCCATCACCATCAATGCTGCCCTTACCTGTATCCTCTCCACTTCCCACACATCTGCCGTCACCCCCTCCCCCAGCTGACATAACAGGGACCGGTTTCCTCCACTTCCGACAGGACCTATCAGACATGATAGACATGACTATCAGACATGATAGAGGTATATAAAATATTGAGAGGAATAGATAGAGTAGACAGCCAGAGCCTCCTTCCCAGGGCACCAATGCTCAAGACGAGAGGGCATGGCTTTAAGGTTATGGGTGGGAGGTTCAGGGGAGATGTCAGGGGGAGATTTTTCACCCAAAGAGTGGCTGGTGCATGGAATACACTGCCTGGGGTGGTGGTGGAGGCAGATACATTTGACAGGTTCAAGAGTTTGTTGGATAAGCATATGGAGGAACGTGAGATAGAGGGATATGCGGGAGGAAAGGTTTAAATAGTGTGAGGGAGGTTTGATGGATGGCACAACATGGTGGGCCGAAGGGCCTGTTTTGTTCTGTATGGTTCTATGGTTTCTATGGTTTCTATGGACCCTACCACAAGGCACGTCTTCCCCTCATGCCCTCTGTCCACTTTCCGAAGGGACCGCTCTCACCGCGACTCCCTTATCCACTCGTCCCTCCCCATTGATAACCCCCCGGCACTTATGCCTGCAACTGCACCAATGCTACACCTGTCCCTACACCTCCTCCCTCACTACCATTCAGGGTCCCAGACAATCCTTCCAGGTGAGGCAGCGCTTCACCTGTGAGTCCGAGGATGTCACTTCTTGCATACAGTGCTCCTAGTGCGGCCTCCTGGACATCGGTGAGACCTGATGCAGATTGGGTGACCTCTTCGTTGAGCACCTCTGCTCCGCCGCCACAACAGCTAGTGGCCACCCACTTCAATTCCACACCCCATTCCCATACTGACAGGTCTATCCATGGCCTGTTCTACTGCCACGTTGAGGCCAGGTGCAGGTTGGAGGAACGCCTCATATTCTGCCTTGTCACCAACCTGATGGCCTCAACATCGATTTCTCTAACTTCCAGTAACCCCACCCCTTCTTCTTCTTCCCCCCCCCCCCCCCGCACTCCTTAGTCTTCCCTTATTCCTGTGGCTCCCTTCCCCGCCTTGATGACCTGCCCTTCTCCTCTCCTCCCCCCCCCCATCCTTTATTCCATGGTCCACTGCCCTCTCCTATTGGATTCCTTCTTCATCAGCCTTTTGCCTCTTCTATCTATCACCTCCCAGCTTATTTCATCTTCTCCCCCTCCCACACCCACCTACCTTCCCCCTCTCACTTGGACTCACCTATCCCCTGCCAGCCTGTGCTCCTCCCCCTCCTTCCACCTTCATATTCTGGCTTCTACCCTCTTTCCTGTCCTGAAGAAGTGACAAACTACTTTATAGGTAGTGTAGTTGGAAGCACATTACACCCATTGTGCACTGGTGGTGAAAAGACTGAATGTTTAGGTTGGTGGAATGGGTGTCTATCAGACAGACTTTATTGTCCTGGCAGACACCAAGCTTCTTGAGTGCCATCAGAGCTGTTGTCATTGTGAAGAATATTTCTAGGTGATCCTGACATCTGCATTGTAAATGGTGGAAAGGCCTTGTGGAGTCAAAGGATGACTGATGCCCAGTTTTGATTTTGCCGGCACCCCTCAGCTTCAGACTTTAGTCCAAACATGGACAAACGTGGTGAGGTGAGAGTGACTGCTCTTAACATATGGTAGCATTTGACCTGGTGTGGCACCAAGAAGTCCTGGTAAAAATGGGCATCAAGGGGAACACATTCCAGTGTTTGGAGGGACACCTCACACAAGGGAAGATGGTTATGGTGGTTGGAGATCAGCCATTCCAGCCGCAGGACATTACTGCTGAAATTCTCAAAGCAGTGTCCTAGACCAACCACCTTCAACTGCTTCATCAAAATCTCAGAGGTTTGCTGTCGATTGCACAGTGTTCAATTCATTCTCGACTGCTCAACAAATGAAACAGTCCAGGCCTGCATGGAGCAAGATCCAAGCAACATTCAGGCATGGCTTATAAATGGCAATTAACATTTGCACCATAAAGGTGCTGGACGGTAACCATTTCTAACAAGAGAAAGTCTAACCACCCACACTTGACATTCAAAGGCATTATCTTCATTGAGTTCCCCAACATAAGGAGGTTAACCCGAAACTTAACTTAAACATCCACATAAATGTTGTGGCTACGAAAGAGGCTGGAGATCCTGCTGCGACTGACTTATCTCTCGGCTTTCCAAAGCTCTTCCACCATCTACAGCACTGGTCAACTGTGTTATGGAATATTCTTCACCTGCTTACAACAACACTCACAAAGCTTGGTACCATACAAGATAATCCAGCTCACTTAATTAGTACTTCATCAACCAACCTAATTTGCTTGACTTCCTGAGTTTCTTTAGCAGTTTTTTTTGGCTAATCTGAATATTTATTCCTTCCACCACCAGTGCACAGTATCTGCAATGAGTAGCCTCTGCAAAATGCACCTCAGTTACCAGCCTAGGCTTCCCTGACAGTATTTCTATACCACTTTTGTGAACAAGAAAATACCTGGGCTATATTCTACAAATGCAAGAATTACCTGAACATCTTGTCCACAAGCATGACTAGATCTGGAGGGCATATTGTCAGCTCCACAATTGAAATGCTGTCAGGATCTATAACCTTTCCAGTATCCAGTGTCCCCATCTAACCTCTGATATATTATAGGAAGTAAGTCAAGTTGGCTAGTACAAGCTTTTCTGATGTTGACAATATGAGCAGGAAGTAACATTGGATTAGCTAATCAGTATTTCTGGCTGAAGACAGTTGCATGCACTTCAGTCTTGTGCCAAGCTCTACTGTCATTGAAAATGAGGAATTTCTTGGAGCCTCCTCCTCCTTTCATCTGCTTCTTAATTATCCATCTCCATTCAGGACTGGATCCTGTGGAGCTTTTCAAAGTCCAGTCTCCAGTGGGAAATACAGCAGTCAATTTCTGCCCAGTAAATGAAAGCCTAGCTACTTGATGCAAGCCCAAGAGAACTCGACTCTGGGTTGGATCTGGTCACATAACATAAAAGCTACAGTTCTCGAGTTCACATCAAGTTTGGATTATCTGTTGTTGGTTCAGGTTCAGTTTGGGTTTTAATTTATACCCAAGCAGACTTCTCTAAACTTCTACAAACTGAAAGTTTCAATGAATCTGTTGTACAGAAGTTCATTGACACAGCACTGGGGGACAAATCTACTCATCTGAATAAAAGTACCATAGGATCTTTTACATTTTTCTGAGACAACCTACAGGATATCCCATGCAAAAGTACCCCTGACAGCGTCAGTCTTTGTGTTTTGAGATTGGACTTTGATCTGAACTCCACTCAGTGATCCAGAGGTGTGAGAGCTACCAACTGAGTCAACGCTGGCATATTAGTAAAGCTCAACCCATTAACCAGGCTAGTGTAGCCGAAGAGCGTGCAATTTTTGCAGGAAGCTAGATAGTCACATCACAGTTAAGCAAGAAAACTCATTTTATATTTCGTTATGACATTGAGGAAGGCTATTTGGGCCACTGAACCTATCCTAGCTCAGAGCAGTCTCAATCCCTACTTATTTCCCTTTAACCTGTTCTCTTCCACATGCTCATTTATACCGTCTCCTTAATTCACCTACCAGGCACCTACATGAGAGGGAATTTACAGCAGACAATTCACCTAACAATCTTTGAGATGTGGAAGGAAACTGGAGCACTCGGTGGAAACCCACACAGTCATGGAGCAAACAGATAAACTCCTGATAAATAACAGAGGATATGTGGGTCACTGGAGCTGTGAGACAGCTGCACTACCTGCACCATCCAATGGTAAACAACAGCTCAAGCAGTGCATGAGAGGCCATTACCACAGTCTAGTATCAGAAAACTACGTATTGGAGGGTGGTGTAAAAGAGCATGTTTGACTTGAAGATGCAAACTGAGGTGAAATATGAAGATGACTGAAAAAAATCTTGCTTTTGATGAATAACACTTGGTGGACAAATATCAATGGCAAAATCAGTTTTAGATCAAATGCAATCAGAATAAAGAAATACCACACAAAAAAGTTCTCCAAGAGTGAAGGGGTCTGGAGCTCACTGACTGAAAAAGTGGTAGAGGTAGAAACTACCACCTAATTGAAAAGTTCCCAGATGTGGATGGAAGTCTTTGGGTTCTTTGAGGAGGTGACCAGGAAGATTGATGAGGGTAGTGCAGTGGATGTGGTCTACACCTTTAGTAAGGTGTTTGATAAGGTTCCACATGGTAGGCTTCTTCAGAAGGTCAGAGGCCAAGGGATACAGGGAGGCTTGGCTGCGTGGATTCACAATTGGCTTGCCTGTAGAAAGCAGAGGGTTGTGGTGGAGGGAGTGCATTCAGGTTGGAGGGCTGTGACTAGCAGTGTCCCACAGGGATCGGTTCTGGGACCTCTACTTTTTGTGATATTTATTAATAACTTAAATGAGGGGGTGGAAGGGTGGGTTAGCAAGTTTGCAGATGACACAAAGATCGGTGGTGTTGTGGATAGTGTGGAGGGCTGTCGAAGCTTACAGAGGGATATTGATAGGATGCAGAGTTGGGCTGACAAGTGGCAGACAGAGTTCAATCCTGAGAAGTGTGAGCTAGTACATTTTTGAAGGACAAACTCGGCGGAGTACAAGGTTAATGGCAGGATTCTGGGCAGTGTAGAGGAGCAGAGGGTTCTGGGGGTTCATATCCACAGATCACTGAAAGTCGCCTCACAGGTAGATAGACTAGTTAAGAAAGCTTATGGGATGTTAGCTTTCATAAGTCGTGGGATCGAGTTTAAGAGCTGCGAAGTAATGATACAGCTTTACAAAACTCTGGTTAGACCACACTTAGAGTACTGTGTCCAGTTCCGGTCACCTCATTATAGAAAGAATGTGGAAGCATTGGAAAGGGTGCAGAGGAGATTTTCAGGATGCCCCCTGGATTAGAGAGTATGGATTATGAGGAGAGACTAAAGGAGCTAGGGCTTTACTCATTGGAGAGAAGGAGGATGAGAGGAGACATGATAGAGGTATACAAGATATTAAGAGGAATAGATAGAGTGGACAGCCAGTGCCTCTTTCCCAGGGCACCAATGCTCAATACAAGAGGGCATGGTTTTAAAGTAATGGGTGGGAAGTTCAAGGGAGATGTCAGAGGGAGGTTTTTCACCCAGAGAGTGGTTGGTGCATGGAATGCGCTGCGTGGGGTGGTGGTGGAGGCTGATACATTGGTCAAGTTCAAGAGTTTGTTAGATAAGCATATGGAGGAATTTAAAATAGAGGGATATGTGGGAGGAAGGGGTTAGATAGTCTTAGGTGTGGTTTGAAGGGCGGCACAACATGGTGGGCCGAAGGGCCTGTATTGTGCCGTATTGTTCTATGGTTCTAAAAGACGAATAACAAGATAGTTTTCATGGGTTCATGGACTGTTCGGAAATCTGATGGCGGAGGGGAAGAAGCTGTTCCTGAAATGTTGAGTGCGGGTCCTCAGTCTCCTGGACCTCCTCCCCAATGGTAGTAACGTGAAGAGGGTATGTCCTGGATGGTGAGGATCCTTAATGGTGGATGCCACATTCTTGAGGTGCTGCCTCTTGAAGGTGTCCTCGATGGCGGGGAGGGAGGTGACTGTGATGGAGTTGGCTAAGTTTACAATCCCCTGCAGCCACTTTTGATCTTGCGCATTGAAGCCTCCATACCAGGCGGTGATGCAACCTGTCAGAATGCTCTCCACTGTACATCTGTAGAAATTTGCAAGAGTCTGTGGTGACATACCAAATCTCCTCAAACTCCTAATGAAGTAGAGCCGCTGGCATGCCTTCTTCATGATTGCATCAATGTGTTGGGCCTAATATAGATCCTCTGAGATGTTGACACCCAGGAACTTGAAGCTGCTCACCCTTTCCACTGCTGACCCCTCAATGAAGACTGGTGTGTGTCCTCCCGACTTCCCCTTCCTGAAGTCCACAATCAACTCTTTGGTCTTGATGACATTGAATGCGAGGTTGTCGTTGTGACACCACTCAACCAGCTGATTTATCTCACTCCTGTACGCCTTCTCATCACCACTCAGATTCTGCCAACAACATTGGTGTCATCGGCAAATTTATACGTAGATGGGGTTTGAACTTTGCCTAACCACACAGTCATGAGTGTAAGGAGAGTAGAGCAGTGGGCTGAGCACACATCCCTGAGGTGTGCCTGTGCCAGTGAGGAGGAGATGTTACTCCTGATCTGCACTGACTGTGGTCAGCAACAACCAAAGCCCGATCTGCCATCTGGAACTACCTGTCCTGAATGCGGAAGAACTTTCAGAGCCAAGATTGGACTCATAAGCCACTTGAGAGCCCATAAATAGATCAACAGAACGAAGACCATCATCCTCGACCTCGAGGGATAGCCATGACGATGACGATGGTAGCCTGATAAGGAAGTCGAGGGTCCAGTTGCAAAGGGAGGTACAGAGGCCCAGGTTACGAAGCTTGTTGATTAGTACTGAGGGGATGATGGTATTGAATGCCAAGCAGTAATCGATAAACGGCAGCCTGACGTATAATTTGTTGTTGTCTAGTGCTCCAAAGCCAAATGGAAAACCAGTGAGATTGCATCCTCTGTAGACCTGTTGTGGCAGGAGGCAAATTGCAGTGGGTCCAGGTCCTTGCTCAGGCAGGAGTTATTTCTAGCCATGACCAACTTCTCAAAGCACTTCATCACAGTAGATGTGAGTGCTACTGGGCGATAGTCGTTGAGGCAGCTCACCCAGCTCTTCTTGGGCACTGGTATAGAACATAGAACATCACAGCACAGCACAGGCCCTTCGGCCCACGATGTTGTGCCGACATTTTATCCTGCCCTCAGATCTATCTAACCCTTCCCTTCTATATAGCCCTCCATTTTTCTATCATGAATGATAGAAAAATGGAGGGCTATCTAAGAATCTCTTAAATGTATCTGCCTCCACCACCTCTGCTGGCAGTGCGTTCCACACACCCACCACTCTGCGTAAAATACTTACCTTTGATATCCCCCATGTACTTTCCTCCAATCTCCTTAAAATTATGCCCCCTTGTGTTAGCCATTCTCGCCATGGGAAAAAGTCTCTGACTGTCCATTCGATCTATGTCTCTTATCATCTTGTACACCTCTATCAAGTCATCTCTCATCCTCCTTCTCTGAACACAATACTTCAATTGTGGTCCAACCAGAGTTTTATAGAGCTGCAACATTACTTCACAGCTCTTGAACTCAATCCCCCGACGAATGAAGGCCAACACCCTATGCGCCTTCTTAACAACCTAATTAACCTGCGCAGCAACCATGAGGGATCTATGGACGTGGACCCCAAGATCCCTCTGTTCCTCCACACTGTTGACTCCTGCCATTAACCTTGTATTCTGCCTTCAAATTCGATCTCCCAAAGTGTATCACTTCACACTTTTCTGGGTTGAACTCCATCTGCCATTTCTCAGCCCAGCTCTGCATCCTATCAATGTCTGGTTATAACCTACAGTGACCTCCTGCACTATCCACAACGCTACCAACCTTTGAGTCATCTGCAAACTTACTAACCTACCCTTCCATGTCCTCATCCAAGTCATTTATAGAGATCACAAAGGGCAGGGGTCCCAGAACAGATCCTCCAGATGGAATATGCTCCATCTACCCTCTGTCTTCTACAGGCGAGCCAATTCTGAATCCACACAGCTAAGTTTCCCTGGATCCCATGCCTTCTGACTTTCTGAATGAGACTTCCATGAGGAACCTTATCAAATGCCTTACTAAAATCCATGTACACCACATCCACTGCTCTACCTTCATCAATGTACTTTGTCACATCCTCAAAGAATTCAATCAGGCTCATAAGGCAGAACCTGCCCCTCACAAAGCCATGCTGACTGTTCCTAATCAGCCGATGTTTCTCCAAATGCCCATAAATCCTGTCTGCAAGAATCTTCTCCAGTAATTTTCCCATCCCTGAAGTAAGACTCACTGGTCTGTAATTCACAGAGTTATCTCCACTCCCTTTCTTAAACAAAGGAACAACATTTGCCACCCTCCAGTCATCTGGAACTACTCCTGTGGCCAGTGAGGATGCAAAGATCATCACCAAAGGTGCAGCAATCTCTTCCTTCACTTCCCATAATAACCTTGGATATATCCTGTCTGGCCCCGGTGACTTATCTATTCCAATGTTTCTCAAAATTTCCAGCATACCCTCATTCCTCACATCAACATGCCGTAGTATATCAGCCTGTTGTACACCATCCTCACAATCATTAAGGTCTCTCTCACTAGTGACTATTGAAGCAGAGCATTCATTAAAGACCTACCCTACCTCTTCCGACTCCATGCACTTGTTTCCTCTTTTATTCCTGATTGGTCCTACCTTCACTCTAGTCATCCACCTATTCTTCACATACATGTAGAACGCCTTGGGGTTTTCCTTCATCCTACTTTCCAAGGCCTTCTCATGCCCCCTTCTAGCTTTCCTAAGTCCATTCTTAAGCTCCCTCCTGGCTACCTTGTAACTCTCCAGAGCCCTGTCTGATCCTTGCTTTCTAAACTTTAGGTAAGCTTCTTTCTTCCTCTTGACAAGATATTCTACATCTCTTGTCAACCAGGGTTCCTTCACTCTACCATCCTTACCCTGCCTCAATGGAACAAACCTATCCAGAACCCCATGCAAGTACTCCCTTTTGAAGCAGGTGGGTACCTCCGACCGCAGCAGTGAGAGGTTGAAAATATCCTTGAATGCTCTAGCCAGTTGGTTGGCACAGATTTTCAGTGCCCTGCCAGGTACAGGTAATGAATAGGGACAGAATCTTGGATTCTTCTCCGTATCTTACATTAAACCATCAGGAAATATGAAAAAGTACCAGTGAGGCATGTGTAAAAACGTTAGTTACTTTGTGGCAAATATTGTAGTAACATTGAAGAACAATTCATGAGAGTAATGTTGTTATTTTTGAGTATTTTATTTGGTATTTGTATTAATATTTGAGGATGGTTTTGATGAAAGTATTGTTGAACGATCAATATACTGTAAGAGATGCCTTGTCACTTTCCAAAGCAATTCCCTTAAGTTGCTTCCTGCTGTGAATTGGTAGCCTGCGATCCTTGTCCTTGGTAACTCGTTCAGTTCTCTGTCTACATTTTGTGTTTATTCATTTAGTTTTATCACACATATTCGTAAGGGCAATTTTTTATCCTGTACCTCAAATTTTTTGGTTGTGATTTTGAATTCCTTGAGAGTGGGTTTCCATTACCTGAGCTACCCTTATGCAGGGGTACACTGTATTTGTGACCCCACCCTGGAACTTTCTCCCCCACCTTCAAATAATTTCTGTGTACATATATTGACCATTAAAATGTTTTGTTGATCCCTTCAGCGTTGCACTGTGATTCTTTATTGTGGAATTTCTTTCAGGTTCCAAAGTTCTATAGCGAGGTTTTGATCTGAAATGAGCCTTTTCAAGTCACATTTCTAGGCAATTGTAGCAGCAATCAAATAGAAAGCTGTCTGCTTGCTGGAATGTTACTGGGAACAGTCAGAGGGTCAGGCTGAATATGAGGAGAGATTAATGTTTCAAATTGATTACCTTACTTCGGTATCAGAGAAGTTCAAGATATGGCAGATTTTCAGCTGTAAAAACTTCAAATATACCAGAAAAAGTACCAGACAGAGGCATCTTGAGTAGGACTGGAACAAAGAATATGACATATATTTAAAGGAAGGGAGGCAAGGGTTGGATGCAGATGGGTTTCCATAGTGACACCTTTTATCCATAGGAAATGTGTGAAGTCTAAGGAGGGGTTGTTCAATATGAGTACAAATTGAGCCAGGGGGGAAGGATGGTCGAAAATACAGGAGGGCTTGTTGCCAGCCTGGTGGGGAGGATGGAAATATAGAGAAACTAGTTGTTCACAACATATAGGAAATCCTGACACCAAATTACCGAATTGAAAAGACTGGCTGAGAGAGATCTGTAAAAACAAAAGATAATGGCTAAAAAGTCATTGACTACATGAAGTCCCAGAAGAATGCTGAAAAGAGATTTGACAGAGCCGTACAATATCAACATGATTAAACAGAGGGAAACTCCTGCTGAGGAACAAGGGACATAGTGCCGTACATCAATGCTGTCCTTGAGAGAATGACAACCCTCAACAAGATGTGAAGAGTTGAAAGTTATGGTGGGTGCTGTGGCTTGAATTTAATTAGGCAAGTAGAGTCACACAGAATGGAAACAAGGCATTTGGCCATCCAAGCTAATTCCAATCAGTGAGCATCCATCCATATCCATATTAATCCCATCTTTCAGCATTTTCCCCGTGGCCCTCTTTGCCCAAGTGATTTAGTTGATCATCTTGACACTTCTTAAGTGCTGTCAGTGACTCTGCTTCCACCATCAAGTGTATTCCAGGTTCTCTGCGTGAAAAAGATCCCTCAGATCCCCACTGTATCACTTCCCTCTTACCTTAAATCTATGTCTTCTGGTTTTATCTAAGTATACCTAGGGAAAAGTTTTGTGCAACCTACCCTTTCATTTTATATACCTCAGTCAGGTCACCTCTTGATCTCCTCCACTCCAGGAAAAACAGACCCAACCTCTTCAGTCTGTCCTCATTACTGAAATGTTCCATCCCAGGCTACATTCTGGTGAATCTCCTCCGCACTCTCTCTAGTGCTGTCACATCCTTCCAAGAGTGTGGTGACCCAAACTGCATGAGGGCCTGAGTTATAGGGAGAGGTTGGGCAGGCTAGGACTTTACTCCTTGGAATGTTGGAGACTGAGGGGTGACCTTATAGAGGTGTATAAAATTATGAAGGGCATAGGTAGGGTGAATGTACTCAGTCTTTGTCCCGGGAAAGGGGAACTGAAAACTAGAGGGCATAGAGAAATAAAGACAGGTTTAAGATGAGAGGGGAAAGATTTAAAAGGGATTTGAGGGGCAACTTCTTCACACAGAGGGTGGTGCATGTATGGAAAAAGCTGCCAGAAAAAGTGGTTGAGGCAGGTACAAAAACAACATTTAAAAGACACCTGGACAGATACATGGATAGGAGGAGGAATATACAGTAGGCCAAACATGGGTAAATGAGACTAGCTGAGGTGGACACTTTGGTTGGCATGGACGAGTTGGGTGGAAGGGCCTGCTTTCGTACTGTATGACTCTAGTACTCCAGATGAATGAAGTTGAAGAATAGCCTCCCTGCTCTTGTATTAAATGCTCCAACTAACTAAGACTAGGATTGCATAGGCTTTCTTAACTATGTTTTTCTGCCCATGCTGCCACCTTCAATGATGCTTGGAATTGCACACCAATATCCCTCTATTCCTCAATATTCTCTAGGACCCTTCTATTCATGGTATATGTCCTAGGCTCATTAGTACTCCTAAAATGTATCACCCTCATTGGTCTACTTACACACTGTGTTAAAAAGCTCTGTTGGACACATCTCAAAAATCCTGCCCCTCTGAGCCTTTCAGGCCAAGGCAATACCAGTTAATATTTGGGAAATTGGAATCCCCACAATAACATTATTATTGATATCTCTCTCTGCTATCTTCCTACAAACCTGTTCCTCTACCTCCTTTTGACTGGTAAGAGGTCTGTAATACACCCCAGCAAAATGACAACACCCAATTTTTGTTCCCAATCTCTACCCATATGGCCTCATTTGAGGAGCCTTCTGGAATATCCTCCCTCAATACTACAGTAATGCATTCCTTGACTAACAGTGCAATGCCACTTCCTATTTTACATCCACCTCTGCCTACCTGAAATTTCCATAACGCCAGAATACTGATTTACCAGTCCTGCCTGTCCTTCAGACACATCTCAGTAAGTGCAACAGTATGGGTCCTGTATGTTAATTAAAGCTATGAGTTCATCTACCTTACTGGTTAGACTCCTTGCATTAAAATAGATGTAACATAGCTTTGTATTCTCCTCATGTGCACTTCCCCTCCTGCTCTCCCTACTGGACTTATGAACCTTTTCTGCTCTGGATGACTGTACTTCCACCTTTGAACATTTTTTCTGAGTCCTCTTCCCCTGCCAATTCAGTTTAAACCTTTCCCAACAGGACTAGAAAACTTCCCAGCAAGGATGTTGGTCCCATTCCAGTTTACATGCAACCCGTCCCTGTTGTGTGGGCCCCATCTTCCCCAGAAATGATCCCAATGATCCAGGAATCTAAAGCCCAATCCACATGCACCATCCCTTCTACAACATATTCATCTGACCTATCGTTCTATTTCAATGCTCACTAGCTTGTGGCACTGGAAGCAAACCAAGATTACAGCTTTTGAGTCATGGCTGTAAATGGCTACCTAGCTCCCTAAATTCATGTTGCAGTACCACATTCCTTCTCTTACCTCATATATTGGCTGTTCACCCTCCCCTTTCAGAGTGTCCTGTAGCTGCTTCTTATGTGTTTCTATGCTTAGAAGCATTTGTAAGTGCTCTTTCCTTTGGGCTCTGATGAAGTTGTTGCCCTTGAGGAGAGTGATCCATCCTGGGAGCACTGGGGTGGGGTTTGTCTGTTTCGACCATGCGTCACAAATGGCCTTGGTAGCACAAAGAAGGCTCAGCATGTAAGAGTGTTTAATTTCACTCATGTTTTCACTCCATCAGTTGCTTATTTCTTGCATCTTTTTTTGTGCATGTGCCTTCACCTATTGGCAGCTTAGATGCAGCTTACAGTCAAGATTGCTTTGCCAGTCGCAAAAAGCTTTGCTCTTTTGTTTGAGCAAGTTCATGATCTCTTTTTTATCAAACCAATCCTGATGAGGTGTGGTAATGAAAACTAAGGATTCAATGCCAGTTTTCAGGATCTCCGATAGGGAGAATGTGGAGCTCTTTGGACATAACTTGCTTCAATTTCTTGTGTCACCTGGGATCTTGGAGCAGCCTGGTGTTATGCTTACTTGAATCCTTTGGCTTGTATTGGAATTTCTGTGAAAGCAGAATGGATCTTATGAGCTGATAATCAGTCCAGCAGTCATCAGCAACCTCATGAATCTTGTGATGCAAATGTCCTTCAAATCTCCTCACAATTATGTAGCCCAGGAGGTGCCAGTGTTTTGGACTTAAGTGCTTCCAAGTGGTCCTTTAATTATCACTTTGACAAAATATTGGGTTGATAATTGCAAGGTCATGCGGCAGCACGGTAGTGTAGCAGTTAGCATTAAGGCTATTACAGCGCCAGCGACCCAGTGTGTTTGGAGGGTTGTCAGAGGTTACAGAGGGACATAGATAGGGTGCAAAGTTGGGCTGAGAAGTGGCAGATGGAGTTCAACCCAGATAAGAGTGAAGTGGTTCATTTTGGTAGATCAAATATGATGACAGAATATAGTCTTAATGGTAGGACTCTTGGCAGTGTGGAAAATCAGAGGGATCTTGGGGTCCGAGTTCATAGGACGCTCAAAGAGGCTGCACAGGTTGACTCTGTGGTTAAGAAGGCATATGGTGTATTGTCCTCCATCAATCGGGGAAATGAATTTAGGAGCTGAGTGGTATTGTTGCAGTTATATAGGTCCCTGGTCAGACCCCACTTGGAGTACTGTGCTCAGTTCTGGTCACCTCACTACAGGAAGGATGTGGAAGCCATAGAAAGGTTGCAGAGGAGATTTACAAGGATGCTGCCTGGAATGCCGACCATGCTTTATGAACGTAGGTTGAGGGAACTCGGCCTTTTCTCAGAGCGACGGAGGATGAGGGGGGACCTGATAGAGGTGTATAAGATGATGAGAGGTATTGATCGGGTAGATCGGGATTTCAGCCCCCCAGGGCTGAAATGGTGGCCACAAGAGGACATAGGTTTAAGGTGCTGGGGAGTAGGTATAGAGGAGATGTCAGGGGTAAGTTTTTCACTCAGAGAGTGGTGAGTGCGTGGAATGGGCTGCTGGCAACAGTGGTGGAGGCGGATACGATAGGGTCTTTTAAGATACTATTGGATAGGTACATGGAGCTGAGTAAAATAGAGGGCTATGGGTAAGCCTAGTAATTTCTAGGGTAGGGACATGTTCGGCACAACTTTGTGGGCCAAAGGGCCTGAATTGTGTTGTAGTTTTTCTATGTTTCTATGTTCTATGTGTCAGTAGTGTTGATAGTGTTGGTAGTCAATAGTGTTGGTCAATAGTATTGGCATTACCAATAGTGTTGGTCCAGAGGTCTGAGTCCTTACCAACTCTTTCACTGGAGTCTCCAAGAAGGATGATTTTGTCTTCCTTAAAGATGGTAGTGGGAGTCTCCATTGAGATTCCAAACTTCCTCTTTTGTTCTTCCTCTGAATCAAGAGTGGCACCATGGGCATCCACCAACTGTTACAATTTGCTGATTAGTCAACTTGAGTTTAAAAGTGATGAGGTGTTCATTAAGCCCAGCTGGATTCTGAACATCTGATTGAGGAATATATTCTTGATGGCAAAACCAGTTCCACAAATACACTGCTTATGTATTGGTGTTCATTTCTAAGGCAAGACATTTAGTCAGTTGTCCTTCATCATCACGTTTGATGTCACTAAGTGCAGCAATGTAATGTTACGTCATGCAAATCTTTGCAAAATTATTGCTGTCTTGTATTCGGGTTGTCCGCTGCTTACATCATCCACCGAACATTTTAGGTTGCAAAGCTTGGTTTCAGACTGTGGTTTAGGAGTGAAGCCACTGGAAATAATTATCCAGTTAGGGATGATAAGACACCCATGTGAAGTGAGCAGAGGGGATCCTCAAAAGGAGACAGATGAACAGTTTGTTTACCAGACACTGGGTCTTTCATTGGTCTGGAATGCGGGATATACTTGAAAGTGCTTCAAAAAACTTTGAAAGAAAAATGTTAATAAATCGACAAGCCGGTAAGCTGAAGGTTGTTTTCTTTTCCTCAGGCACTTCTCAGTTTTTATCACATGACTGCTGACTGGTTCACTATTCTGGGAAAGTGCCCAAGCCTCATAATCCATGTTATCATCAATAAGCTATTTTCTTAAGACATTATTTTTGAGCTGCATATCAGAATGGGAATGAGTTATATTTCATTTACATTTTCAATAAATTCTTATCTATCAGTAGCAAAAATGAAAATTTACACTTTCCTGTACCTAATTCTGAATGTATTGAGAAAAAAATTGATGGAAAGAATATCTGATGCTTCTTGAGCTAGATGCTGGAGTCAGATCAAAACATGGGCAAAGCAGGAAGTTTCAATACTAGAAAAGGACTGAGGCAGGGATGTATCTGATCACCATATTTAGTTAAACTCCAGTAGTGAGATTATCTGGACTGGAAGAGTTTGAGGCAGCAATCAAAATGGAATTTGAAACATCACAGATTGAAAATAAGCATTTGATACCTGATCAGCTGGAAGTGAAGGGAACCTAAAAAAATACTATAGCTGTCAAAGAAAAGAAGGTAAGAACTGGACTGTGTTTGAATATCAAAACAAAAGTTTACATCATCCAGAAAACTAGAATAATTCAGCGAAGGTAATAACCAGGTGATGGTGCAGAAGCATCATTTTCCCAGGGGCTCCCTTTCACACAGTGTTCGTCTGCTTTGTGAAACCTGCTTGCTGTCCGATGAAGCTTGATGCAAAATCCTCAAGCACTTCAATAAATACTTTTAAACTGTTTCCCCTTTACACCCTGTGACTCTGCTTGGTCTCCACCTCTTCCTGTTTCAGACTCCTTTGCAAGACTTTGCTCCGTAATCTTTACTTTCCATGGAAATTCAGTCTATTTGTTTTGCTACCTGGGTTATATTTATTATCTTTTTCCTTACTGTTGTTGACTTCTGTCAGTTGCCTTAGAATGATTTACTTCACAAATGCAAATATTTATTTTTGATACTAAGTAAAATGATTTAATCTATAAAGCAGTTCTACAACATAAACTAGCAATTAGTCCAATCACATGCATTGAGGAAAAGAATTAGAGGAGTTAAATATTTTGATATATAAGCTCAACACTACTTCTGTATAAAGAAGACAAAATGGAACCTTGAGTGAAAGATTGAAACGGAACACTGAGTACATCACAAAACTGAGAGCCTGATAAATAAAGAACGGTCAAAATCAACACACTCAAAACCAGAACAATCTTCTATAAGTGCACAACCTTGCAACTAAAATCTAAGACCGAAATAATCATAGCAGCTTCAAAGCCAATTCTTCCAATTATAGTCTTAGAAAAATATACCTTATAGTTAAGACACTGGAGGAATTCAAGGTTTCAACTTAGCTCCATTTTAACTCCATAAAAGTGTGAAGTTCACATTATATTTCTGGAAAGTGCATTAACCTGCTTCTGCAATGATAAATGTGAGCATGTGGGGCCTGAAATTACAGACTTTGTACACCTGAAGGAACCTTGATAGATTTTTGAGTTCTTGCTTGCAGCAAATGAGTACACCCAGCATATCTTATTGCAAAATCATGGAAGTATAAGCAAAGATGAGAACTCTTCTTGTATGAACCTTCATAAATGTACCAACTTAAAGTAGTCCTTCCTGTTCTGCAGGAAAAGAGTTTTTAGGAGAATAGCTTTTCAGCCACGTGCACAAGGAAAGGTACATCGACTGAGAAAAAAGGCCACAGAGGTCATGTTAAAAAGGTTCAGGAAAGGAAGTGTATTGTCTGTTGCAAGATGGAGAAAAAAAAGGATGTATGTAATCTCTGAATCAGGATTCCATGACAGCAATAAATATCCTCAAGAAGTTTGCATGTCACTTTACATCTGTATGGATTGCTTGATAAAGAAGGACGCTGAAGGATGCGGAGAGCAAGTGGGAAAACAGCACATTTTCAGTATAGCATGTGAATTCACTTGTACAAGAAGCCAACATTGAAAGGGGATCCATATCAGTATCTGGAGTAGAGTTTAGGGATGTTCTGATCATTATGAAGAGTTTTCAGTTGAGATGACAAAGAGACTGAGTAAGTTTATATTTAGTTAGATGCTTAGAGTGAAGCTGAAATTTCCCTTTAAGGAATGTGATGTGGGCCCTCCTACCAATACGGATATGAGCAGATGCATTTGTTACAGCTAGATTGCTAAAGATGAAAATCATAGAGTCATAGATCATGGAAACAGGTCCTTTGGCATCGGGTCAAATGTGGGCATGTTGATCACCACCAGGAGTAAGTTTAACAAGAACAGAGTCATAGAGCAATACGGCACGGATACAGGCCCTTCGGCCCAATGAGTTCATGCCGACCACGTTGTCCACCCAGCTAGTTCTAATTTCCTGTGTTCGGCCCATATCCCTTTAAGCCCCTCCCTTCTATGTACCTATCCAAGTTCTTCTTAAATGATACTCTTGTACCTGCCTCAAACACTTCCTCTGGCAGCTAATTCCATACACTCATACCTTCTGCATGAAAAAGTTACCCGTCAGACCCCTTTTAAATTGTTCCTCTCTCACCCTAAACCTATGGTCCGTAGTCTTGGCCTCTCCTACCCTGGGGTAAAGACTGTCTTATCTATGCCTCTCATAATTTTAAACATTTCTATAAGGTCATCCCTCATTCTCCTACATTTCAAGGAATGAAGACTTAGGAATGAAGACCTGGCCAACCTCTCCTTATAACTCAGTCCCTCAAGTCCTGACAACATCCTTGTAAATCTTTTCTGCACTCTTTCAAGTTTATCCAGGTCTTTCCAATAACAGGGTGACCAAAAGTGTACACAGTACTCCAAGTGCTGCCTCACCAAAGATTTATACAACTGCAATGTAATATCCTACTCCTCTCTTCAACGCCCTGCTTGATGAAGGCTAGCATGCTAAACACCTTTTTCACCACCCTGTCTATCTGCGATGTTGCTTTCAACGAACTATGTACTTGTACATGACATGGAATGTACTCCTCCTATCACAAGCCCAACTTGTAAGTTCTGCCCATCATTTTGATATTGGAAATCTAAGTGAACACCATGTACATTCTTTTACATGTGTATTTTCATTGTGTTTTTGGTATAACTGAATGACCTCCCAGGTTACTTCAGAAAGCAGCTAGGAATAGATCTGGATTCTTGCTCCAAACTTGCAAGGACGGCATTCTTCCTACACTGATGGGCATTAGTGAGCCCAATGGGCTTTTTATATTTGTACTCAAAGTTACATACTTCTGCTTCAGGTTTATTTAGTTAATTGAATTTTCAATTTTCCCAACTTTCATATTTACTCTCCAGATTACCAATCCACTAACAAAACCACTGTGTTACAGCAACACAGATATTTCAGTTTGAGTTCTCATATTAAATTAGGTTTCACATTGAATGTTTATCTTTAATTCAAGTGGCAATATATTTTAGTGACTTTGGGTAACTTTGCTCCTTGCCATGGAAAAATCTTAGTTATTATAAACAGTTTAGAGGCAGTAGTTGTGTAAAATCTTCCTGTGAGGATATTATCACACCATTTATAGAAAGCCTTTGGCAAATAAAAATGTACAGCATATAATGGTACACAATTATGAAATTGAGTTCATTCCATAGAACCATAGAAAACTACAGCACAGAAAACAGGCCATTCGGCCCTTCTAGTCTGGGCCGAAACATTATTCTGCTAGTCCCATTTACCTGCCCCCAGCCCATACCCCTCCAGACCTCTCTCGTCCATGTATCCATCCAATTTACTCTTAAAAGTTAAGAGCGAGCCTGCATTTACCACATCAGATGGCAGCCCGTTCCACACTCTCACCACTCTTTGAGTGAAGAATTTCCCTCTAATGTTCCCACTAAACCTTTCCCCTTTCACCCTAAAGCCATGTCCTCTCCTACTGATCTCTCCTAATCTAGGTGGAAAGAGCCTACTTGCATTAACTCTGCCTATGCCCCTCATCATTTTGTAAACCTCTATCATATCTCCCCTCATTCTTCTTCGCTGCAAGGAATAAAGTCCTAACATGCTCAATCTTTCCTTATAACTCAACTCCTGAAGACCCGGCAACATTCCAGTAAATCTCCTCTACACTCTTTCAATCTTACTGACATCCATCCTGTAGTTCCCTCATGGTGAAAAATTGTCAAGGCATATAAGAATGTCTCAGATGTACTATGTTGCTCGAGACCGCAACAGTTACAGTGCATGTTTGTTATAATCTGCAGCTAGCTCAATACCATTTATCATTTGCCTATTCTTGTAATTATCAGTATAAGTACTATTGATGCAACCCTTTGTACCTAAAAAATCCTTAAAGACATTTCCTAATTTTGAACCATATTCCTTTGCTTTGAATTGATTCTAGGTGTAAGGTGCTTTGGAATATTTTTACATTAAAAGTGTCAAAAGGAAAGATATCTTGACGCAATCTTCTAGTCCACTTTTGATACAGCACCAATGTGAAAGGACTAAAGCAATGCAAATATTACATACTTTTTCAAAAAGGTGGAAAAGGACAAATTGGATAATTAAATGTCAGTGGTGGACAGGTTTTTAGAAACAATAATCTGGGAAAAGATTTAATAGCAATTTTAATATTTATGGACCAGTAAAAGAAAGTCAGCACCTCTTTGTTAAGGCCAGAAATAAAAACAAAGAATGCTGGAGGTACTCAGGGTTTCAGGCAGCATTCATGGAGAGAACAACAGAGCTAACATTTTAAGTCAATCATTAGAACCAGAAAAATAAGGATACAGTTGTGATTAAAATTGCAAAGAGGGGTATGAGAGGAGAAAGCAAAGGGAAGGGTTGTTATAGGGTGCAGATTAGGTTATCCCGGTGGCACAATTCTTCCAGCGCCATCTAGTTAGTATGTGAATGATTGTCTTTAGGGAGTGATACATAAAGAGCATGCTGAAACTGTGATGCAGCTGCTGGAGAGCTGAGAAAATAGAGAGTTCTGAATTACTCTTACGTAGAGTTGGTATTAACTTGACAGTTGAATAATCTCTTTGTATGCTGGAGGAGGAAAAAAAGAAGAGGTTTTAAGGTCATTGTGCACAAATCTTTGAAGATGGTAGAATAAAGATTAACAAAGTGATTCTGGTCTTTACCACAGTGCACAAAAGCCAGGAACTTCTGCTAAAATTATATAAAACATTCGTTCAGCCAAGTCTTGCACAGCACTCTGTAGGAAGGTTGAAAAGGCTTAGGAGAGGGTATAGAAAAGAATTATTAGAATAGTTCAATGGATATAGGATTACAGTGGTGTTGCTGGATTACAGATGATGGACTTATTTCTCACAGAAGCAGTTAAATGAAAGCTTAGTAGAAGGTGTTTAAAATCGTGAAAGTATCAGACAGAATAAACAAAGAAAAATATATTTCAGTTGCTGAAGGGAAGGTAACTAGTTGAATTAAGAATTTTAAATCATTCATCAATTTCATCTCACTCACAGATAATCAAAATAATATTTGCATTGTTAATAACACTCCCCAAGGCCCCTCCATTTACCATGTATGTCTGGCCTAGTGTAACATCCCAAATTGCATCACTTCGCACTTGTCTGAGGTAAAGATCCTGATGTAACTTTAGATAATCTTCATCACTGTCTACTATTGCACCAATTTTGGAGTCATCTGCAGACTTATTAACCATGCATTCTCTTTCAGATCTTTAATATACATAACAAACAACAGAGGACCCAGCACCAATTCCTGTGGCACACCACTGGTTACAGGCCTCTCATCTGAATAACAATCCTCCACTACCCCCCTCTGCCTCCTACTACCAAGCTAATTATGTATCCAATTTACTATCTCACCCTGGAACTCTGGACCAGCCTACCATGCGGGATCTTGTCAAAGGCCTTGCTAAAGTCCAAGTTGACAATGTCCACCAGCCTACCCTCGTTAATCCTCTTGGTTACTTCCTCAAAAAACTCAGTCAAATTTGTCAGACATGATGTCCCACAACAAAGCCATGATGGCTATCCCTAATCAGTCCTTGCCTGTCTAAATGTAAATAAGTCCTGTTCCTCAGAATCGCTTCCAATAACTTTCCCACCACTGCCGTTAGTCTCACCCGTCTGAAATATTCTGGCTTTTCAGCCTTGCCCAATTTAGGACTTTAACTTGTGGACCAGTCCCATCTTTTCCATAACTATTTTAAAATGAATAGAATTATGGTCACTGGTCCCAAAGTACTTCCACCTGACACTTCAGCCATTTTCCCAGCCTCATTTCCTAAAAGGAGGTTGAGTATTGCTCCCTCTCTAACAGGACCATCTATTTATTGCTTGAGAAGCTTTCTTGGACACACTTAACAAATTCTGCCCCATCTAATCCCTTAACACTATGGCAGTCCCCGTCAATATAAGGGAAGTTAAAATCACCTACTATTGTAATCTTATTGTATCTACTATTGTCATTTTATTATTTCTACACCTATCTGCAATTTCCTTAGATGTTTGCTCCTCTAATTCCTAATGAATATTGGGGGGGGGGGGGTCTATAGTATAATCCAATCAAAGTGATCATTCCATCGTCTTTCAAAATTCTAATAATAGCATCGCTGGACAATTCCCCAGGAATGTCCTCTCTGAGGACTACCATGATGTTCTCCCTAATCAAAAACACAACTCTCCCTCCTCTCTTACTTCCACCTCTATCATTCCAGAAGTATCTGTATCCCAGAATATTCAGCTGCCTGTCCTGTTCATCTCTCAACCATGTTTCTGTAATAGCTATGATATCCCAGCACCATGTACCCATCAATGCCCTGAGTTCATCTTCCTTACCTGTCATATTTCTTGCATTTTAGCCTATCAGGCCTTCCTCACTCTCTGTCCTGCCCCTACCTGTCCTTCCATCTGGACTTGCCTTTTTTTAATATTTGATTCAACTTTCTCATCAGTACTACACAACCACTTTGCCAGACTAGTTTAAACTCTTCCAAGTAACTCCAGCAAATCTCCCTGCCAGGATATTGGTCCCCTTCCAGTTCAGATACAACCCATCCCTCTTGTACAAGTCACCTCTGCTCCTGAAGAGATTGCAGTGGTCCAGGAAATTGAATCCCTCTCGCCTGCACGAGCTTTTCAGCCACACATTCATTTGCTATATCCTCCTATTCCTACCCTCACTACAACTCTTGAGGTCCTGCATCTTAACCTTCTCCCTAACTCCCTGTATCTACTCTGCAGGACCTCATCCTTGCTTCTACCTATGTGTACAATGACCTCTGGCTGCTCCCCCTCCCCCTTGAAAGTCACGGAGTAGCTTTACACAGCAGATCATGGAGCGCAGCAGTCTCAAGAGTGTGGGCTTTGATGAGTGAGGGGACTTTGGTGAGGAGAATCTGTGTGGAATATTTTCAACACTGGCCTGTTGTTGGACATTGTAACACTGGTGCCAGCTAGTATATGGTTGAGGAGTATTTTCATATTTGTTTTTGTGATTGGAAGTCTGTGACCAGTAACGTACCATAGGGATTATGCTGGGATCCTTCTTGTTTGATTTGGATTTGGAATTTAATATAGCAAGTATGATCAGTAAGTTTGCAGGTAACATGAAAATGAATCATGTTGTCAATAATAAGGAGGGTAGTCATAGACTACAGGATAATATTGATTAGCTGGTAAATTGGGCAGACTAATGGCAGATGGAATTTAATCCTTATCCTTTGGAAAGTCTAATATGGGTAGAACATACACAGTGAATGAGAGGGCCTTAGGGTGTATTGATGAACTGAGGCGTTTACAATTCCAAGGATCCCTGAAGGGGGCAGCACAGGTAGATAAAGCATCTGGGATGCTTGCCTTCATTTGCCGAGGCATAGAATATAAGAGCAAGGAGGTTATGGCACAATTTGATAAAAAAATTGGTTAGGCCACAGCTAGAGCACTGTGTTCATTTCTGGTCGCCACACTATGGAAAGGACATGTTTGCACTGGAGAGGGTACATTAGGATGTTGCCTGGGTTGGAGCATTTCAGTTATGCAAAGAGACTGGATAGGTTGGGTTAATTTTCCTTGGAGCAGAGGAGGCTGAGAGGGGACTTGATAGAGGTATAAGGAATTATGAAGGGACTAGATAGGGAAGACAGTAGGAAACTTGTCCAGCGTAGGGGTATCTAAAACAAGAGAGCTCTGGCTTAAGGTAAGTGGCTTAGAGGGCAACAGAGGAAGAACTTTTTCACACAAACGATTGTTGGAATCTGGAATGCACTGCCTGAGTGGGTAGTGGAGGCAGGGAAGCATTTTAATGAGCAGTTGAATCATCAAGGTATAGAAGGCTGTGGGTCAAGTGCTGGTAAATGGGATTAGTAATGATGGGTACTTGATGATCTGCTTGGACACAGTAGGTTTTGGTGCCATATGACTGCATCTCTCTATGGAGGAATTCACCCAGCATTGGAAAGATGATGGGGCAGTGGGGCTGAATGACTCTTGCTTAGAACTGGCTGAATGACCTCCCTCAGTGCTGAAACTACTATTGGATTCTGTTAACATTGTGTGGAATCATTTGTGTTGCATAAATAGCTGATGTCAGTTGCTTATTCAATATATATTAGGTATCTCATAGTGTCTAAGATTGTCAGTGATGAGATTCAGTTTTGTTGCAATGATCGGTGAGATCCGTGAGTAGATATGTTTATTTGCAAGGTTCCAAAGAGTTTTTTGGTGTCTCTGTGAAAGCAGCAAACAATGCAGGCTGTAAAATGCTTGTCTCCTTAGCTTACTTTAAGTGAAAGTCAGTTTCTTTTTCATAACAAATCATTTCTATACTTTTTATTAAACTGTAGTCTATACAATCTGCAACGTGGGAGCATGATTTACAAATTATAATGCAGCTCCTACCTTGGAAGCCGGATTCAGACAAAGCACAGCCCAATGAGAGCAGCTGCTGTACAGCAGGCTCGGGTGGTGCTTCTTGATTTCAATCACAAGCTAACCCTCTTTCCTTTTCTCACTGAACATTATGCAAATATGATAATTACATGGTGGGTTTGGGGATTTAATATAGATTTGCCATTGATCAAAAACAATTTGTACTTCTTAAGTGATCTGTTTTTCTGTTTTAGTTTAAAAGAATGCTTTGCTCCACTTGATTTGTCTTCCTCTCTTGCGCTTCTCACTCTCTCTTCCTTTCTCATACATCCCTTATTCTGTGTTGGAACTTGAATTACTTATTCAGTATCTTTGCATCTAATTACTGGTGGTTGAAGTTGTGTCCAGGTTTACAGCTTGCCAGAAGTGCAGTACGCAACCATTCAAGAAACTATTACAAACATGAAAACGGCCAAATACTACTCCAATGTGTTCAAGTCAATTTTCTGTCAAAATTGCATTCAAAATAAAATTGAAAACAGATTTTTAATTGTATGAAATCAGAACACTGATTCATAAACAGGGACACTTCTTCATTTTTCACTGTTTAAAAAATACTGTTTCACTACTTTTTTCCTAATAAAGTAGACAAACTCACATTTTTCCACATTATATGTCAGTTCCTTGCCCATTCACTTAGAGTCATAGAGCCATAGAGTCATACAGCAAGGAAATAAGCCCTTCAGCCCGACTCATCCCTGCCGACCAAGATGACCATCCAAGCTAGTTCAGTTTGCTTGTGTTTGACCAATATCCCTCTAAACCATTCCTATTCATGTACTGTCCAAATGTCTTTTGAATGGTATGCCGCAGGGGTTGGTTTTGGGACCTTTGTTATTCATTATTTATATAAATTATTTGGATACGAATGCACAAGGCTTTATCAGTAAATTTGCAGATGACACAAAATTAGGATGCGGGCTTTGTTGATCGTAAAGAAAGTTATCATAGATTACAGGGGGACCTTGATCAGTTAAGGAAGTGGACTGAGGAGTGGCAAATGGATTTCAATACAGATAAGTGTGAGGTGATGCATTTTGGAAATTCAAATCAGAGAAGGACTTATACTATGAATGGTAGGGCACTAGGGAGTGTAATGCAACAGAGGGACCTCGGAGTGCAAGTGTCACGAACCAGCAACAAAAGAAACACACTGAGCATGATTTAGTGTTAAAAACTATTTTATTAATCACTACTTATGATACTACGTAAAATAAAAGTAAAAATGTTAGTATGTTAGAATTCAAAAATGTTAAACCTCGAACATTAACCCCAAAACTAAACTCGTCGTGTGTGTGTGTGACAAAGTCCAAAACTCCCAGTTCCTGAATGGTTCTTAAAGTTCAGTTCCGCAAGCCATAAGGTGAAACATGAGCAAGGGCTTCTTCAACAACCACCATTGTCTGAAGATAAGATGTAGATGTAGAAAAACATAGAGAGAGTACATACGAAATCCAAATGTTCCACGATGGAACCCAAACGACACTTCAGTGTTTACTCGGTAGTGACTTCCTCACCCCGAAAAGCATCCGAACCGTGGTCGTCCACACACAAATACCTGTTTCCTTCTACAGGTCAGCAACAAAGTGAACTCCACCAGATTACTTCCAACTTCCATACATGGATTTCAGTGGCAAACACAGTTATTGTTTCTCATCCATCGATAGAGAAAACAAGCAGGCTGGTGTCTCTCTCCCTTCTCTCTCTCTCTCCTTCTTCTTCTTCTGCCTTCTTCAACAACGTCATTACGTCCTTTATCTTCTATTGACGTAAGCACGCCCCACACACACATACACACACACTCTCTATCTTAAAGGGACTTTCACTGAGTCCGTAACACAAGTGCATCATTTGTTGAAAGCAGTGTCACAGGCAGACAGGGTGGTGAAAAAGGTGTTTGGCAAGCTGGCCTTCATCATTCAGGGCAATGAGTGTAGGAGTTGGGACATTATGTTGCAGTTGTATAAGTCGTTGGTGAGGCCGCACTTGGAGTACTGTGTACAGTTTTGGTCACCCTGTTATTGAAAAGATATGGTTAAACTGGAAAGAGTGCAGAAAAGATTTACAAAGATGTTGCCAGGACTGGAAGGCCTGAGTTATAGAGAAAGGTTGGCCAGGGAAGGTCTTTATTCCTTGGAACGCAGGAGAATGAGGGACAATGATATAGAAATATTTAAAATCATGAGAGGAATTGATAAGGTGGACAGTAACAGTCTTTTCCCCAGGTAGAGGAATACAAAACTAGGGTGCATAGACTTAGGGTGAGGGGGAAACATTTAAAAGGGACCTGAGAGGCATCTTTTACTGGGTGAGTATATGGAATGAACTGCCAGAGGAAGTGGTTCAGATAGGTACAATAGTATCATTTAAGAAGCACTTGGATAGATACATGGAGGGGCAGGGCTTAGAGGGATATGGGGTGAACGGAGAAAATTGAGACTAGCTTTTGTGGACAATGTGGTCAGCATGGACTCATTGGGCCGAAGGGCCTGTATCTGTGCTGTGTTGCTCTATGACTGTATGACTAAATGTTATTCCCCCTGCCTCAACCACTTCCTCTGGAAGCTTTTCCATATACATACCACCCTCTGTGTACAACTGCAACATAACATCCAAACCTCTATACTCAATGCCCTGTCTGATGAAGGCCAGTGTGCCAAAAACCTTCTTCACCATCCTGTCTACCTGTGATGCCATTTTCAGGAAACTATGTGTTATGTTTGTTCTTCATCAAGAGACGAACTTCATGTGGGTTTAACATCTGAACATTTTTATTAACCAACACAAGACTGGCTTAATATCCCTCTCTTTTTTACAGCCACTTCCTATTCCCCCATGCATTGCCTACTGGGAAATGTAGTTCTTTATTATAACTACATAATAACACGTAATAACACATCTTTCCTCTTTAAAGAAAAACAAACACAATACTTTGTCCTTGTAGACCTGCCAAGAACCCTTGTCCACTCAGCAGATTTCAATCAGTTTCTGAGGTGGTTTAATGGTCCTTATTGCTCAGGTACTTGTTTTCGCAGGTGTGTTGCTTTCACTTGCTGCATTACTATGGGTGTTTTGCCTGGGAACTCTGGTCCACATGTTAATTTTCTCCATATGCTGCCCCCTTTGGTGTACTGACAGGGGACACGTCACAGCTATGGGTTGGAGCTTGTGGTTGTAGATTCATGTGGTTCCTCCTCAGAGGTGTCCCTCGCTCCGTCTGGATCTGGTATGAATGTGGATTTACTTCCCCTTGCACAACTCCTTGCACGGACCATGTGCCAGAATCACGATCTCGGATTCGCACTTGATCCCAGGCTTCAGGACTGGTAGGCTTTTCGCTGTCTTGTCATGATTCTGTTTCTGTTTTTCTTTCCCTTCCTCTTTAGCCTGTTTGACCTTGTGTGCTCCTTCGGTGTCAACAGGTTTTCATGTATTGGAAGGTTAGTGCATATGCGTCGACCCATTAGCTTTTGGGCTGGTGAAAGGCTGTTCTGCCTTATTCACAGTTGCTGGAATAATCCATTCTGTTTTACCTGCAGCCACAATCTGTACAGAATCCACAAAGAATTCCTCCATTTCCTCATCAACTGTGTGCACCTTTCTCTTGTTAGCCCCAGTTTTGCAGCACCTTGCAAAGTGATTCTTCTTCCCACAGCTATTGCAGGACTTCCCATAAGCAGGACACATCTTTGGAATGTGTCTACCTCCACATCTACTGCATTTGCTGTTTGAGCCTTCCTCTTTGCTTTGCTGTTGCTTTTGGAAATGCCTTGTGTGCTGCTTCTCTGTTTTCACAGCATGCACTGTTGTGTCTACCCTGTGCAGCTCCTTAGCTTGTGCTGGTGTGGTTTCTGCTGACCTACACATATTCACTGCCTTTTTCAGGGTCAAATCTTTTTCATGCAACAGTCTTTCTCTGAGTCCATTATCTGGAATTCCACAAACTATTCTGTCTTTAACTAGTGAGTTTCTCAAATCTCCAAATTCACAACACTTACTCAGTGTGGGAAGCTCAGCTAAGTATTGGTCAAAGCTAACACCTTGTTTCTGGTCACAGGAAAAAGTTTATATCTCTCAAACGTGATGTTTTTACTTGGGATAAAATACTCCAAATATTTTCATCAAAGTGCCCAACTCAAAAGCTGTCTCATCAATTTGAAAGCTGTTACAGATGTCCAAAGCATCTTTGCCAATCACGTGCAGAAAAATAGATGCTTTCAATTTTTCATCATTCCCTCCCGCTCCACTAGCATCTAAATATATGTTGAATCACTGCTTGAAGTGTTTCCAATTATCGGTTAGATTGCCAGTAAACTGCATCAGCGTAGGAGGACTTAGCTTTATCCATAACGGGAACTCTCGGCCTCTCACCTGACTCTCTCTTGGTAAATCCGGTGCCTGCTGAACTTCAGGAACAATGTGCTCCCTCACTACGCCGGCCAGCTTTTTCTCCATCTTATTACAGCTTTTCTTTCATACTCAGAGTCTCTTCCTCAATTGCACACAGTATTCATCTACTCTCCCTGTTCAGATCTCACACCAACTTCTGACACTATGTTATGTTTGTTCTTTATCAAGAGAAAACTTCACATGGGTTTAACATCTGAACACTTTATTAACCAACCAGACTGGCCTGCTTTCCCTCTCTTTTTTATAGCCAATTCCTGTTTCCCCCATGTGACCCCTTGCATTGCCTACTGGGAACTGTAGTTCTTTATTATAACTACATAATAACATATAATAACACACTATGTGTTTGTACTTCTCGGTCCCTCTGTTCAACAACACTCCCCAGAGCCCTACCATTAACTGTGTAAGTCCTACCATAGTTTGACTTCCCAAATGCAACACCTCGCACTTATCCAAATTAAACTCCATTTGCCATTCCTCGGCCCACTTACCCAGCTGATCAAGATCCCTCTGTAAATCCTGATAACCATCTTCACTGTCAATGACACCACCTATTTTAGTGTCATCTTCAAACACTGATACAGATGACAAACAACAATGGGCCCATCACTGACCCCTGAGACACACCACTAATCATGGGTCTTCAGTACACCTCCTGCAGCTTCTCACATAGATGACTACTTTTGTCTTTGAGGGGTCCTATCCTCTCCCTAGTTAGTCTTTTTCCCTTAATATACTTATAAAATTTCTTTGGATTTTCTTTAATTTTCTCTGTCATAGCCATCTCATGTCCCCTTTTTGCTTTTTTGATTTCCTTCTTGAGTACTCTCCTGCATCCCTGATACTCCTCCAGGGATTCACTTCATCCAGCTGCCTGCACCTGACCCATGCCTCCTTTTTCCTGACCAGAGCATCAATATCCCTTGTCATCCAAGGTTCCCCACTCCTGCCAACCTTGCCTTTCACTCTAACAGGAACATGCAGACCTCGAACTCTTGCTATCTCACTTTTAAAAGCCTCCCACCTGCCAGATGTACCTTTACCCATAAATAACCTACTCCAATCAACTTCTGCAAGTTCCTCTCCAATACCAATTCGGAACTTTAACTTGTGGACAATTTTAAAACTAATGAAACTATGGTGGTCTCAAAGTGCTCCATCACTGACAACTCAGTAACTTGTCCCTTCCTATTACCCAAGAGTAGGTCGAGCTTTGCCCTCTCTCTAGTAGAGTACCCTCTTGGGTACCCAAAGAAAGTTTTTTGAACACACTTAACAAATTCCACCCCATTTAAACCCTTAGCACTATGGCAGTTCCCAGTCTATATTAGGAAAGACAAAATCCCCTACTATGCCAACCCTATTATTCTTGCAACTCTCTGCAATCACCCTACATATTTGTTCCTCTAATTACTTCTGACTATTTGGGATACTATAGTATAATTGCAACAAGGTGATCATCCCCTTCTTATTTCTTAGCTCCACCCATGAAGCCTCACTGGACGATCCCTCAGTAATTTCATCTCAGACTCCTACTGTGATGTTCTCCTTAATCAGAAATGTAATTCCCCACCCCCCCTCTCCTCCCACCTCTATCCCACCTAAAGGACCTGTACTCTGGAACATTTAGCTGCCAGTGCTATCCCTCCCTTACCCATGTTTCTCTAATGACTATAATATCCCAGTCCAATGTAACTATCCATGCCCTGAGTTCATCTGCCTTGCCTGTCAGGCCTCTTGTATTGAAATAAATGCAATTTAAGCCAACAGTCTTTCCTTGCTCCCTGCCATGCTGCTGCCTGTCTTGTCTCCTGAACTTGTTGATGTTGACTTCTGTATTAACTTCCAGCCTCCTAACTGCCTTACTACTGCTTTGGATTGGACTCCCCTGCCAAGCTAGTTTAAAGCCTCCCTGGTAGCAAAGCAAATCTGCCTGCCAGGATATTCGTCCCCCTCCAGTTCAGGAGCAACACATTCCTCTGCTCCAGAAGATATCTTTATTAGTCACATGTACATCAAAACACACATTGAAATACATTTTTGTGCTTAGTGTTCTGGGGGCAGCCCATGAGTGTCACCACATTTCTGGCGCCAACATAGCATGCCCACAGGTCCTAACCTCTATGTCTTTGGAATGTGGGAGGAAACCGGAGCACCTGGAGGAAACCCACACACACACACAGGGAGAACGTACAAACTCCTTACAGACAGTGGCCGAAATTGAACCTGGGTCTATGGCGCTGTAAATCGTTATGCTAACCGCTACACTACCGTGCCTGGGATCCCAATGGTCCACAGATCTGAATCTCTGTCCCCTGCACCAACTCTTCAGCCACACATTCATTTGGCCTATCCTTCTATTTCTGCCCTCACTAGCATGTGGCACAGGGAGTAATCCAGAAATTGCTACCCTCGAGGTCTTACTTTTTGACCTTCTGCCTAACTCCTTACATTCACTCTATAGGACCTCATCCCTTTCTCTACCTATGTTATTGGCGCCAACGTGCACAACGACTTCTGACTGCTCACTGTCCCCCTTGAGAATGTTCTGGCACCAGGGAGACAACACATCCTCCTAGAACCTGGTTTGTGGTCACAGAATCTCCGTCTGCCCACCTCACTAACAAGTCTCCTATTACTATGGCCCTGCCTGTCTTCACCTTTCCCTGCCGAGCTTCAGACACAGTCCTGGTACCACAGACCTGGCTGCTGCTGCTGCTTTCTCCTGATCGGTCATCACCCCTCCCCCCCAAGTGGTATCGAAAACAGTATGCTTGTTTTTGAGGGGAATCGCCACAGGGGATTCCTGCACACTCTGCCCGCTCCCTGTACCTTTCCTGGTGGTTGCCCAACTAATTTCTGTCTGCACCTTAGATGTGACCACTTCATGAAAACTATGATGCTCTCAGCATCCTGGATGATCCTCAGTGCATCCAGCTCCAGATCTAGCTCTTTCATGCGGTCAGTCAGGAGATGCAGCTGGACACACTTCCCATGGGTGCAGTCCTCCAGGACACAGGCAGGCTCCCTGATCTCCCACACACCACAGCCCTAACTGGCATCCCGACTGCACTAAGACTAAAGAAGGAAGTTAAAAATACCTTACCTTATCTTAACTCTGCTCAGCCTCCTTGCTGAAGCCTCTCAAGCTAAAGCCTCAGCACTTGCCCTGAATCACTCAGCTTCTCTATGTTCCCTGAATCCTCTCTGCATTGCCCTGATAACCCATAATGTCACCCACCTTTGAATCATTGGCAAACTTGGATATATTACATCTGTTGCCTTATTGAATCATTGATATAAATTGTGAACAGCTGGGTCCATAGTACTGATTACTGGTCACAACCTGAAAATGATCCATTTGTTCTTAGTCCATGTTTACTGCCCATTATGCACTCCTCGACCCATGGCAGCTTATCGCCCCTAATCGTCTGCATTGTAATTTTGTTTAATAATCTCTTGCATGGCCCTTTATTGAAGACCAAATATGTTGCATCCACTGATTCCCCCTAACCTATTCTATTAGTTAGAACCACAAAAATCTTTAACAGGTTTTTCAAACATGACTTCCTCTTCATAAGTCCATTTATAATTCTGCTCCATCGGATTATTATTTCTCAAGTGCCCTATTACTACTTTCTAAACAATAGATCCCAGCGTTTTCTCTTCAACTGATATTTAATTGGTCTATAATTCCCCGTTTTCTCTGTTGCTCCTTTCTTAAATAGTGCAATGATACTTGCCACCTTCCAGTCTGTGAGAACTATTCTGGAATCTATGGAAATTAGGAAGATGATTTCCATTGGATCCATTCTGGCAATTCCAGCCAATTCCAGCAAGCAATTCCTGCCATCTCCCAACTTCCACCAGTACCATCACAGAAGCTACCTTCAGATTACTATTGAAGTTTTCAACTTGGGCTCCAAGTTCTGGAATTTTCACCCTTTATTTCTCTGACTCTGTTCTCCTTCAGGGTGTTTCTTTGAAGCTACTTCTTTGGCTAAATATTTAGTTATTTGTTCTTCTTACATGGCTCAGTGTCAAATAACATTCTGATGCAGTGCTTTGAACATTTCACCAGGTGAAAGGTGTTAATTTATGCAAGTTGTTGTTTACACAGTGGGCCCAAAGCGAATCTCGAAACAGCCATTCATTGGGGTACGGGTTGTGTAATTGGTGAAGTTACTGGATCAGCAGCCAGAGTTCAGAGACATGAGTTCCAATCCCAAAGTAGCAACTGGAAACTTTAAGTGAATGTAATTAAATAAAACCTGGAATTAAAGCTGGTCTCAGTAATGGTGACCGTGAAATTTCTGGATTGTTGTAAAGTCCTATCTGCTTCCCTCATTTCCTTCAGGGAAGATCTGTCCTTATCCAATCTGGCCTGGATATGACTCCAGCCCTACCAATGTAGTTGGTTTGTAACTGCCTCCTCAATTCAGGGGCAATTGGGACAGACAGTAAATGGTGGTACTGTGCGAATGAATTTTGAATAAAAATTACCAACAAGCTGGGCTCTTAAACTGCTGCAGGCTAAAATAGATCTGTATTTTAATCACAATAGCAATTTGAAATCAATTAGCAGGCCAGAATTAAATGATCTTTTATCTCAATTTGTTAGGACAGCACATCCAATATTTTAATAATAACTTATTAATTGTTCAGTTATGAGCTTTAATGTCCATCACCAAGAGTGGCTCTGTTGCAGAACAGGCTGTCAAAATCCTGAAGAGCATAGTGGCCTGACTTCTAATGCGATGAGTTTGCGTTAGATTCAGATGCATTGGCTATTTCACATTTCTGTTCAGAGACGAGCACTTTTACAACCTTTGGGACTTGAAATGGAGACTGCAGTTACTTGGGCAGAAAATTGCATCATACGAGATAAGTATGTTAACTTCAGGTTTTGCTGAGGAATAGCAGACTGGAATAAATCATTTGCACTAAATTCAATGCTTCCACACTGCACAGCACTTTGAATTCACATACAAATTCATCTCCCCTGTAAAATAGGTTATGTCAAGAAAATTTCAAAAGTGAGATCAAAGCTTTTAATTTGGGATCTTATCTTTTATTAAGGAGTTCTAAATGTTAAACTGGGTGTTGGTGAGCTTGAGTTACAGCTTCAAACACTGTGCAGCATCAGGGAGGGGGAGAGTTTTGTAGATACTGTACATCAGGAGACAGCCATCCCCCTTAGAGCAGGTAATTCTGGAGTCCAGGAAGTAGATAGAAGGGTGACTGTCAGGGGAGGGAAAAGGAAAAAGAAAACGAACAGGCAGATAGAGCAGAGGACCCCGGAAGCTGTTCCCCTCAGTAACACGTTTTCCACTTTGGAGACTGTTGAGGGAGATGACCTGCCGGGGCCTAGCAGCAGTAGCCAGGTCTGTGGCACTGGGACCGGTCCTGCTGCTTAGAAGGGAAGGGAGAAGGGGAAGGCGGTAGTGATAGGGGACTCGATAGTCAGGGAAACAGATAGGAGGTTCTGTGGCAGTGAGCATGAATCCAGGATGGTTTGTTGCCTCCCAGGTGCCAGGGTCTGGGATGTCACTGATCAGGTCCACAGGATTCTAGAGCGGGAAGGAGAACGGCCAGAAGTCGTGGTTCATTTTGGTACCAACGACATAGGTAGGAAGAGGGATGAGGTCCTGAAAAGTGAGCTTAGCGAGCTAGGCAGAAGGCAGAAGGACAGGACCTCGATAGTAGCGATCTCGGGATTGCTGCCAGTGCCACGTGATAGTGAAGGTAGGAATAGGAGGAGATGGCAGATAAATGCGTGGCTGAGAAGTTGGTGCAGGAGGGAAGGTTTTAGATTTTTGGATCATTGGGATCTCTTCTGGGGAAGGTGGGACCTATACAGAGAGGACGGGTTACACCCGAACCTGAGGGGGAACACTATCCTTGCAGCCAGGTTTGCTAGGGTGGTTCAGGAGGGTTTAAACTAGATTGCGAGGGGGAAGGGAACTGGAGGAGTAGGTCAGAGGAAGAAGGAGATGGGGAAAAGTCAGATCTGACAGGTAGAGAGGCTTTGAGGAAGGAGAAGCAGAGTACAGGCCATAAAAGTAGTAAGGTGGATGGGCTAAGGTGCATTTGCTTGAATGTGAGAAGCATCAGGAATAAGGGAGATAAACTGAGAGCTTGGATAAGTACATGTGAATACGATATTGTGACTATTACAGAGACATGGCTGACATCGGGGCAGGAATGGATATTGAATATTCCTAATTTTCAGTGTTTTAAAAGGGATAGGGAGGGGGGGAGACGAGGAGGAGGGGTGGCGATACTGGTCAGGGACATGGTTACAGCTGCAGAAAGGGTAGATAATGTAGAAGGATCCTCTCTAGAGTTAATATGTGTGGAAGTTAGGAAGAAGAAAGGGGCAGTTACCCTCCTGGGAGTATTCTATAGGCCCCCCGGTAGCAGTAGGGATACTGAGGAGCAGATAGGGAGGCAGTTTTTGGAGAGATGTGAAAATAACAGGGTTATTATAATGTTAGACTTCAACCATCCAAATATTGATTGGCACCTACTTAGTGCCAAAGGTTTAGATGGGGCGCAGTTTGTTAAGTGTGTCCAGGACGGATTCCGGACGCAGTATGTTGACAGGCCGACTAGAGATAATGCCATATTACATCTAGTTTTAGGTAATGAACGGGGTCAGGTGACAGATCTATCAGTGGGTGAGCATTTGGGGGACAGTGACCATCGCTCCATAACCTTTAGAATTGTCATGGACAGGGATAGGAGCAAAGAGGACGGGAAGATATTTAATTGGGGAAAGGCGAATTATGAGGCTATAAGGCGAGAACTTGGGAGTGTAAATTGGGGTGGCATTTTTGAAGGGAAATGTACTATGGAGATGTGGTCGATATTCAGGGGTCTTTTGCAGGATGTTAGGAATAAATTTGTCCTGGTGAGGCAAAGAAGGAATGGTAGGGTGAAGGAACCGTGGGTGACGAGAGAGGTGGAACAACTAGTTAGGAAGAAGAGGGCAGCATACGTAAGGTGTAAGCAGCAAGGATCGGATAGGGATCGTGAGGAGGAACTTAAGTGAGGGCTGAGGAAAGCGAGAAGGGGACACGAAAAGGCTTTGGCGAGTAGGGTTAAGGAGAATCCCAAGGCTTTTTTCTCGTACGTAAAGAGCAGAAGGATGGCTATGGTAAAGGTAGGTCCGATTAAAGACAAAGGTGGGAGGATGTGCCTGGAAGCTGTGGAAGTGGGTGAGGTTCTCAATGAATACTTCTCTTCAGTATGCACCAAGGAGAGGGGTCTTGATGATGCTGAGAAGAGTGTAGGTGAGGGTAATGTTCTAGAGTATGTAGATATTGAGAGAGAGAATGTGATGGAGTTGTTAGAAAATATTAGGACAGATAAGTCCCCGGGCCCTGATGGAATATTCCCCAGGCTGCTTTGTGAGGCAAGGGAGGAGATTGCTGAGCCGTTGGTTAGGATCTTTGAGTCCTCGTTGTCCACGGGGACGGTACTGGAGGATTGGATGGTGGTGAATGTTGTCCCCTTATTCAAAAAAGGTAGTAGGGATAGTCCAGGGAATTACAGACCAGTGAACCTTATGTCTGTGGTGGGTAAGCTGTTGGAAAGGATTCTAAGAGATAGGACCTATGAGTATTTGGAGAAACATGGACTGATTAGGGACAACCAGCATGGCTTTGTGAAGGGAAGATCTTGCCTCACAAGCTTGATAGGGTTCTTTGAGGAGGTGACCAGGAAGATTGATGAAGGTAGTGCAGTGGACGTGGTCTACATGGATTTTAGTAAGGTGTTTGACAAGGTTCCACATGGTAGGCTTCTTCAGAAGGTCAGAGGCCAAGGGATCTGGGGAGGCTTGGCCATGTGAATTCAGAATTGGTTTGCCTGTAGAAAGCAGAGGGTTGTGGTGGAGGGATGCATTCGGATTGGAGGGCTGTGACTAGTGGTGTCCCACAGGGATCGGTTCTGGGACCTCTACTTTTTGTGATATTTATTAACTACTTAGATGAGGGGGTGGAAGGCTGGGTTGGCAAGTTTGCAGATGACTCAAAGATTGGTGGTGTTGTGGATAGTGTGGAGGGCTGTAGAAGCTTGCAGAGGGATATTGATAGGATGCAGAGCTGGGCTGACAAGTGGCAGATGGAGTTCAATCCAGAGAAGTGTGAGGTAGTACATTTTGGAAGGACAAACTCCAAGGCGGAGTACAAGGTTAATGGCAGGATTCTGGGCAGTGTAGAGGAGCAGAGGGTTCTGGGGGTTCATATCCACAGATCACTGAAAGTCGCCTCACAGGTAGATAGACTAGTTAAGAAAGCTTATGGGATGTTAGCTTTCATAAGTCGTGGGATCGAGTTTAAGAGCCGCGAAATGATGATGCAGCTTTACGAAACTCTGGTTAGGCCACACTTAGAGTACTGTGTCCAGTTCTGGTCGCCTCATTATAGGAAAGATGTGGAGGCGTTGGAAAGGGTGCAGAGGAGATTTACCAGGATGCTGCCTGGATTAGAGAGTATGGATTATGAGGAGAGACTAAAGGAGCTAGGGCTGTTCTCATTGGAGAGGAGGAGGATGAGGGGAGACATGATAGAGGTGTACAAGATATTGAGAGGAATAGATAGAGTGGACAGCCAGTGTCTCTTTCTCAGGGTGCCAATGCTCATAACAAGAGGACATGGCTTTAATGTATTGGGTGGGAAGTTCAAGGGTGATGTCAGAGGGAGGTTTTTCACCCAGAGAGTGGTTGGTGCATGGAATGCACTGCCTGGTGTGGTGGTGGAGGCTGATACATTGGTCAAGTTCAAGAGATTGTTAGATAAGCATATGGAGGAATTTAAGTTAGAGGGATATGTGGGAGGAAGGGGTTAGGTAGTCTTATGTGTGGTTTGAAGGGTGGCACAACATGGTGGGCCAAAGGGCTTGTATTGTGCCGTATTGTTCTATGCTTTGCTCATCAACTTTCTTGCAGTGCCCATTTTTACACAAATATGTAGATCATACAAAAGGATGATGCAAAATTTATTTTAATGTGTTAACTGCAAGCCTCAGATGTCAGACTCAGGTGTACCTTAGTCTACAGTTAAATTGCTAGGTACTGGGCTGACGAAGAATTAAAATATTGAAGTTTTATTGATTAAAATCATTATTGGTAACAAGCAGAAGAAAGCCCTGTGAAGAGAGAACCTGGCATACATAAGAGAATTTAACAACCTGAGGGTGTCCCCAAGTACTTTCAGAACATAGAACAGTACAGCACAAGAATGGGCCCTTCAGCACAAAATATCTGTGCTGGACGTTATGCCAATTTAAACTGCACATGGTCCTTTCCCTGCCTGTTCATGTGCCTGTCTAAATGACTGTTGTGAGAAAAGGTTCTTTCGGTTTCAAAGGCAGAGGACGCCGGACACTGTCTATGGATTTTGAAAAAGGATTTATTCACAAAGACAAACGGGGGAGCAGAATGAACAGGAACGGATGCACACTTGCACACACATATACAGGTGATCACGGAACATGAGGGTAGTCACAACAGGGGTGAAGTGCGCACACACACACAGACAGTGAAGAAGTTACAAACGATCAGGGAAAATGCAATACAGTGCCTGAACCCCCGATCCTGGACAAGCATCGGCTCTTTGGTCCCAGGAATCCTTAACTAATTACCCTCAAGTAGTGCACAGCTTACCTCCACATCCCTCAGAGAAACAAAGAGAGAGGACCAGGCACATGCGGCACTTTTTATCATGCTGGAGGGCTGGGGGTGGTCCAGCCTAGGTAATTTAAAAGGTCTAATGGCTCGGTGCCTGCAAGGACAAAAGTGCTTAAATGGGCCAATAGTTCAGGTGTGCAGAGAGGGGCAGGGGTGGAGCCAAACCTTGATTGACAGTGGTGTCGCTTCCAACTCAATGAGAAATGCTGTCATCCAACCAGAGGTGTCAGTGTTGTCACTGTCACATGACAGCCATGACCTTTCACACTACATTCCACGCCTCAGAAGGTACACCAAATGTCAACCGCTACATGGAGATAACTATTTCTAAATCTACAATTATATGTCCGTATATACAGTACCAGTGAAGAGCAGATGTGCTCTTAATAACCTGACAAGCACAGCACAAGATACAGATAGCTACTACAATTAGAATGAGGGCCATGGCCCAGTGGATGACAGTTGCCCACCATCCCCCCAGAGACCCAAATGGCCACCAGTTTCTCCATGAGCTGTCGTGAAAAGAGAAGCTGGTCCCTTGCTTTTTGAATTTTGGCCATCGAGTCCCTAATGTGAGCAGCCAAGTTGGTGATGTTGCTGGACTCACCAGGGATAAAGGTACAGCATTCCTTACCAATCACTGCACAGGTGCCACCGTCCGCAGCGAGTAGGTAGTCTAGGGCCATCCAATTCTTCAGGGCTACCAACCTGACAGCAGCTAGCTCTGCTGCCATCCTAGTCAGGGCATCCTTGGTATGTTGCAGTGCCACTGCCATTTTGTTAGCCAGCATCTGGAGCATGCTGGTCATCTGGATGGCCTCACGGGACAGTCGGGTTGTGCCATATGTGGGAAACACTATCATCCAGAACCTCTCTGCCTCAGTGATGGCTCTTTTGTCCCAGTGGCTGCTGTATGCTGGATGTTCCCCAATTTCATTGAGAGCGTGAATATAGGGCACCACGAACGCCGGAAAGCAGCAGCCGTACCAGCTCGCAGGGAGCCACGGGTAGGCACGGTAGCCACAAATCCATTGGGTCCCGTTCAAAGTCCAGGGAGCCCCCAGCTTAGCGGCACTGTCGGTGGTGGTCACTGAGGGCCCTGGGTACCGGTTTCGCTCGCACTCACTGTGGCCAACTGAAAGGGTGGAACTGTGCTCATTCTGGAGTCTGCACCGGCATTCCCCAAGCTTGCCCAGTGGCTGTGGGATGACTCTGAGGGTCGGGACTTGGGTGGAGGTCAAATTGGAGGGAGGGAAATACCAGATCCTGAAACATCCACCTCACCGGGAATTGCTGGGAGGAATGTGCTGTAGTGGTGAGGGGAGTGTTGGGAAACTGCCAACCGGCCCCCCCCCCCAAACAGATATACCGAACCCAACAGGTGCAATAAGTCTGTGTAAACAGTTCATTTGAAGATCATCCAGGGGGATCGGTGTAAGTGGTAGAGCTTCACTGGCACGTGCTGGGGTTCAGACTCAAGTCCCGCAGTCTGATTGATTGGAGGTGCTGTCGAATTCATAAGCAACTCTGCACCCTTGGATCTTCTGCCAGAGGCTCCATTCGGCAACCGTCTCACTGGCTGAGACCTGCAATTGAAAAGGGACACCTGCCTGGCGGGGAGCAAGTGGCAGTGCTTGTTCCACAGCTGGCTTTGCTGCTTCAAAAGTGGCCTGTTGTTCAGGTCCCCATAAGAATGTGGCTTTTTTACGAGAGATTAAGCCATGGCAGATAGTGGGGCTATGAATATCTAAATCCACCACTGCGTACCAAGGCTTGTCCGGGCACCCTGCAATGGCCTCAGTGATATCTTGGCGTCCCCTCGGCACTCTGTACTGTCGGCTACAGACAACCTTGGAGGGAGGGGGAACAACAACTGGCTCCCATTTGGCTGCCTCAACCACGACAGTATCCCGCACGACCCCAAACGTAAACTTGCCCCAGTTGGTATGAAGGGACTGTCCCTTTAAGACTTTGCTCCCAAGGATGCACTTAGGCGAGTTTGCTATCAACACTGTTACGGGTCAAGGAGGTTGGTTCCCAATGGCCAAGTGGACTGTGACTTCCTTGGCGGTCAAAAGGGAACCCCCAACCCCTCTATCTGCACTTGTGCCCCCGTCCACGCAGCAGGGTTACCCAGGATGATGGTTGTTGGGCACCCGTGTTGATGAGTGCCATCCACCTCTGTATGTTCCCCCTTCCCCAATGTACAGCGATGGGTATATGTGGCCTCAGGTCTCCTGGGCAGGAGAGGGTGGTGGAACAAATGTGCTGGGACCCCTGGCCTTCATCCTGTGGGAGGGGGGTGGGGGTCTGCTGCCCCGTGGGTGAAGGTTCCTGCTGGCGGAGATGGGCTATTTCCTGTCTCAGCAGGTCCCGGAGCTCAGCCTTGAGGGCAGGAGAGACTGTTTTGAGTGGGGGATAGACAGAGGCAGTGTCGTTGGGGGCAGCCTGTGTGGCCTGGATGTTGGGGGTGTCCCCTGTGTTGGGCTGGATCCCAGGGTGGTTGTGGAGTTTCCTCTGGCCAGATGTCTCCCCACAATGCTCTTTCCTAATCTTAATAAGAGTGAACTTTTCCCATTAAATATGCATGTCTCAATTTATAGGCAATTACCATTTAGATTAGTGACTGATTATTTTACGTATCTGGGTGTTAAAATTACCAAGAAGCACAAGGACTTATTCAAAGTTAACTTTTTACCTTTAATTGATCATGTTAAACAATTGTTTACTAAATGGTCCCCATTGTCTCTATCATTGATTGGCCGAATTAACGGAGTTAAGATGAATATTTTACCAAAATTTTTGTATTCATTTCAGGCGGTTCCAACTTTCATCTCGAAATCCTTTTTCAATTCTATTGATTCTAAAATTCTTTCATATATATGGCAGAATAAAAACCCAAGGTTAAATAAGAAATATTTACAAAAATTAAAAAAGGATGATGGTATGGCTTTGCTTAACTTCAGATTTTACTATTGGGCAATTAATATTAGATACTTAATTTTCTGGGCACAAGATTTAGATGTAATTCAATGTTCTCGATGGGTGTATCTGGAGTATGAATCAGTGCAAGGATTTTCATTAGCTTCTATTTTAGGAGCCTCACTCCCTTTTGCACTTACTAAATTGAGTAAACAAATGATTAACCCAATAGTTAAACATACAATACGAATATGGTTTCAATTTCGTAAATTTTTTTGGATTGAATAAATTCATTTTATCAAATCCTATCCAATCTAATTTTTTCTTTCAACCATCTAGAATTGACTTAGCTTTTTCTTTATGGAAAATGAAGGGAATAACATGCTTTTGTGATTTATTCATTGATAACTGTTTTACATCTTTTGAACAGTTGTCTAATAAATACAATTTGCCTAGATCACATTTTTTTTCGATATTTACAGATAAGAAACTTTTTAAAAGTTACTTTACCTTCTTTTCCGATACTATATAAAACTGAAATTATGGGAAAAATCTTAGGTTTTAATCCTTATCAGAAGGGCTTGATATGATGATGAAAATATGTCTAGAGACACTTGATAAAATTAAGAATGAATGGGAAAGAGAACTCCAGATACTTTTACCCACAGAGACATGGAAGAAAATTCTCCAATTAGTTAATACATCTTCAATGTGTGCTAGACACTCTTTGATACAGTTTAAGGTGGTTCATAGGACGCATATGTCGAAGGACAAGTTAGCCAGTTTTTAATCACCATATAAATCCTATATGTGACAGATGTAATTCAGAGGTGGCTTCCCTGACACACATGTTTTGGTCCTGTCCTCTTTTGGAAAAATATTGGAAAGTCATTTTTAATATTATTTCAACTGTATTGAATATTGATCTACAACCCCATCTTATTACTGCAATTTTTGGGTTACTAATGATGGATTCTGGTCACTTATTCGCTTCTGCTTCTCATATGATTGCTTTTGTTACATTAATGGCCAAGAGATCCATTCTATTTAAATGGAAGGACCCTATACCTCCTACTACATTTCAATGGTTTTCTCAAACTATAACATGTTTAAACTTAGAAAAAATTAGGACTGGTACTGTTGATCCTTCGCTTAAATTTGAGGAAGTTTGGAGTCCGTTATTCAGTATTTCCATACGACGTAAGCTAACCTTTTTTGAATCCCTTTCAATAACCTTTGAATATAGAGGAGCAGAGCTGACGACATGATAATGATTTTTTAATCTAAGAAATATCAGTCCGTTTTCTTTTTCTTTGAAGTTTTTGGTTTGCTTTTGTCTATTATTATATTTTTTTGATTTGGGGGCTTTCTTTTCATATAATCAAACTTATTTTCAATTTCTTTTTTTTGCATTATGTATACTTAGCAAGAGAGTGGGAGGTTCAGATTACATATTTTACTCCTTGTGAGTATAAATATTAACTGTTATTATTGTTATCCTGATCTCTTCACACCATATGTATAATTATTAATGTTGCATATATTAATTTGACTTAATTTAAAATTCAATAAAAAGATTGAAAAAGAAAGAAGAATGTGGTTTTCTGATGAGAGATTAAGCCATGGCAGATAGTGGAGCTATGAATATCTAAATCCACCACTGCATGCCAAGGCTTGTCCAGGCATCCTGCAATGGCCTCAGTGATATCTTGGCATCCCCCCAGCACTCTGTACTGTCAGCTATAGATGACCTTAGAGGGAGGGGGAACAACAACTGGCTCCCATTTGTCTGCCTCAACCACGACAGTATCCCGCACGACCCCAAACGTAAACTTGCCCCGGTTAGTATGAAGGGACTGTCCCTTTAAGACATTGCTCCCAAGGATGCACTCAGGCGAGTTTGCTATCAACACTGTTACGGGTCAAAGGGGTTGGTTCCCAATGGCTAAGTGGACTGTGACATCCTTTGTGGGCAAAAGGGAGCCCCCAACCCCTCTATCTGCATCTGTGCCCCCATCCACGCGGCAGCGTTACCCGGGAATGATGGTGTTTTGGGCACCCATGTTGATGAGTGCCATCTGCCTCTGTATGTTCCCCCTTCCCCAATGTACAGCGACGGGTATATGTGGCCTCAGGTCTCCCGGGCAGGAGAGGGCGATGGAACATCCTGTGGGAGGGGGGTGGGGGTCTGCCACCCCGTGGGTGAAGGTTCCTGCTGGCAGAGATGGGCTATTTCTTATCTCAGCAGGTCCCAGAGCTCAGCCTTGAGGGCAGGAGAGACTGTTTTGAGTAGGGGAGGGACAGAGGCAGTGTCGTCGGGGGCAGCCCGCGTGACCTGGAGGTTGGGGGCGCCCCCTGTGTCGAGCTTGATCTTAGGATGGTTATGGGTTTTCCCCTGGCCAGATGTCCCCATGCAACACTCTTTCCAGAGTGCAGAAATGGGAGAGGTCGGGATCCCATCTATGCTGGCGTGGTCCATGCAGCAGGTCCAAGAATAGCTGTTCACGCATAAAACGAGGGGGTGTGTCTCCACCCCTTGTCTTTGCCCTACAGACCTGGGTGGGCTTCCCCCACTGCAAGAACTCTAGCCCTTCCAGTAGGGTGATGACGTCCTGCACAGTCTTCCCACTAGCCAGTCCCATGAGGGGCAGGAGCACTGGCCTCACATTGGGGCACGCAGTGGTGACCAGGTGAGCATTAATGTGCTGGTCACCCTAGTGTTTTCTAACAAGTTGCAAGCCCCAGGCCTCTCATAGATGATGGTCACCAGCGCCCATTCCCTGACAACCCTGATGCCCTCACTGACCATGCTCCACTGTGGACACCCGTATAAGTCCCATTCAAGGAGGGTAGGGTACCGGACCCTCACTGCGGTCACTACCCGATCCCACAGGGTAGTGTCGTTCCCAGCCTTTCCTGGTGGTGCCCACAGGGCACTGTTAATGCTCTGTTGGTCAGACAAGCTCCCTAGGGCACTCGCTTCCTGGTGAGAGGCTCATGTTGGGGGCCCCTTCATCCCACAGCCGGAACAGCCATGTAGCCAGGTGCCCGCCTGACCACTGGCCATACAGATCTGCCAGCTGGGGGAGTTCCTTGATGGAGAAATCCCAGGTCTCCGTAGTCTCGGAGGGACCACGGGCACTTACCCCTGCGGGGTCCTCATCCTGACTTCCCTCTCCTCTGTGGCAGACCTGGAACCGCATGGTGACGGGTCAAGCATGCAGGGGTTCGGGTGGGTAGGGGGGTGGGCGGGTGTGATGGGGCCCCAGGTCTTCAGGCACCCCCTCCTCGTCAGTATCCATCCATATAGCCCCATCCCCCAGCCATGCGTCCAGCTTGTCACTGTGCCGGACCAGGGCTTGAATTTTAAATGAGTCTGACTGCCAGCCAGACCAGTGGGCTGCCTGTGCCTGCTGCACTTGGATCAGCCTGCAGGTGAGCTCAGTACCTCTGGCCTTGAGGTCATTGGCTTGGGTCTGGGCAGTCTGGATTGTCTGCTGCAGCACACAGCAGCGTTGCTGGAGCTCCTTTATCTGGAGACATGTACTCTGCATCCGGCTAGTAATCCGAGCTTGGCGTCTCAGGAGGGACGCAAGCAGCCAGAAGTCACCCCTTTGACCCTGGGAAACCCCGACTTCTGGAGGAGGGTGACCATGTGGTGCTCCAGTTTCTCACCACGTAGATCTAACTGCTCAGGCCAGTCCACTGGCTTACTCTGGTCTGCCAGCAGGCTGTCTGGCTCCCAAATCCCTCACTCTCATCGGTCCATCCAGGAATCCTCTCCTCAGTGCCTGCACTCACCTTCTTTCCCTCCTTCCAGAACTTCCTTCCCACGTCTGTGTCCAGCCAAGACCTTTAAGACGCTACTCACAGCGCCAAATGTGAGAAAATGTTCATTCGGGTCTCAAAGGCAGAGGATTCCGGACACAGTCATTGGATTTTGAAAAAGGATTTATTCACAAAGACAAACACACGAACAAATGCACACTTGCACACAGGTGATTACGGAACGTGAGGGTAGTTGCAACAGGGGTGAAGTGCGCAAGCACATACACACACACACACAGTGAACTAGTTACAAATGATTAGGGAAAATGCAATACTGTGCCTGAACCCCCTGATCCTGGACAAACATCGGCTCTTTGATCCCAGGAATCCTTAACTAATTACCCTCAAGGAGTGCACAGCTTACCTCCACATCCCTCGGAGAAACAAAGAGAGAGGACCAGGCACATGTGGCACTCTTTATAGTGCTGAAGGGCAGGGGGTGGTCCAGCCCAGGTAATTCAAAACGTCCAATGGCTCGGTGCCTGCAAGGACAAAGGTGCTTAAATGGGCCAATCGTTCAGGTGTGCAGAGAGGGCAGGGGTGGAGCCAAACCTTGATTGACAGTGGTGTCGCTTCCAACCCAATGAGAAATGCTGTCATCCGACCAGAGGTGTCAGTGTTGTCACTGTCACATGACAGCCATGACCTTTCACACTACAATGACTCTTAAATGTTGCAATGTTGCTATCATATCTGCTTCCATCACCTCCCCTGGCAGCACGTTCTGGGGACTTACCACTTTGTTGTAAATTTGCTTCATTTAAATTTTATCCCTTTCACCTTAAACCTATGTCATCTGCCATTTGATATTTCCACCCCAGGAAAAAGACCCTGACTATCTACCCAGTCTATCCCTCTCATAACTTTATGTACTTCTACCAGGTCACCCGTCAGCCTCTGATGTTCGGAGGATACAAACCAAAGTTTGTCCAACGTCTCCTTATAGCAAATACTCTCTAATCCAGACAACATCCTGATGAACCTCTTCTGCATCCTCTCCAAAGCCTGCACATTCTACCTATAATCCAGTGACTAGAACTGCAAACTAAACTCCAAATGTGGCCTCAGTGAAGTTTTACAGAGCTGCAACATAACTTTCCAACTTGCTCTGACCAATGAATGCCCCAACCGATAAAGGCATGTTATCATTTTCAGGGAGCTATGGTCGTGCACCCCAAGATTCCTTTGTACATCAATGCTCCCAAGGGTCCTGCCATTTACTGTATACTTCTGTCTTACATTTGACCTCTTAAAGTGCAACACCTCAAACTTGTCTGGATCTAAACTCCATTTGCCACTGTCCTACCCTCATCAATCATCTTCACCACCTCCTCAAAAAACACTCAATCTAGTTTGTAAGACATGACCTGCCCCATACAAATCCATGTTGACTATCCATAATGTGTCAATGCTTGTGACTAGATGTGAGTAGATTGTATCCCTAAGTCTCTTCTTCAGTAATTTCCCTACCACTGATGTAAGGCTCAATGGACTATAATTTCCTGGTTTGTCCCAATTGCCCTTCTTATACAAAGGAACAATATTGGCCATTCTCCAGTCCTCTGGTACCTTGCCTGTGGACAAAGAGGATACAAAGGTCTCTGTCAAGGCCCCAGCAATCTCCTCTCTTGCCTCTTTCAATAACCCGGAATAGATCCCATCAGGCTGTGAGGAATTATTCACCTTACTGTTATTAAAAAGACCCAACACCACTTCCTTCTTGATATCAAGATGCTTTAAAATATCAGCATAGCACTTCCTGATCTTGGACTCATCCATGTCCTTCTCCTAACAGTGTCTGTCAAGTGCTCTGGTTGATTCGAGACATCCTGGAAGCATGAAAGCTGCTAGATGGAAGCAAACTCATTCTTTCTAAGCCAAGTAAGCCTGAAAGCCTGGGTTCCCTTAACAGATGAGTTTAAAAATCAAATGGAGACAAAATATTTGAGGAGAGAAACATCTGCATGAACTTCAGTGCCTTTTGTCTTGATGTTATTTTAAAGATGTCCTTCACCTTCTTTGCTTTTGTCAATGTAGTACCTTTTTTTTTACATCAACTCTAGGTTCTCGCTCATCTCTTAGTAGATATAAGAATAATTGGAAACTAGATTAAAAAACGGAAAACACTGGAAATACTCAGATGGTCAAACATAATTTTTGGAATCCACAATAGTTGCCTGAGCTAATCTGCATCTTCTGATGATAAAGTTAAATGTGACTACATTATTAGAATTCATGGCAAATCCACATTTTTATTTCAAACCATGTTCCATAGATAAATCATTGTATATTTACCAGCTTCCTAATGTGAGTCAAGATTTAGAGTTATCACAGCAGCAACCAGAGAATAAAAATCTCACCAGGCTCTTATATTCTTTCTGCCAATGATTACTGGATTGAATATTTAACTAAATTATTAAATAACTGGCTTTACGTCATTTGGAATTCAGTCTTAGGATGAATGGATATTTTGTTTAAATTAGTTAATTCCATGAGGGCTCTTTTGAAGAATACATGATTAATATTTCAGTCATTATCATTGAATCAGACAGCAATAGAAGGGGCCATTTGTTGTCTGTGCTGGCTTTTTCTTCTTTTTAGTCCCAACCTTCTGCTCTTTTCTCATCCATGCAAAAGCTATCTCAGTCAAATATGGAATAACCTTCTGAATGCAGCCATTGAATTCACTTTCAGGTGGTAGTATCCACATTGTAACTTGTTGGCAGGAAAAAAATCCCATTTGCCAGTTATCCTACACATCACTGAAGTGGGAACAAAATGCATTAAAAAGTATCGTAAAGATGGACTTTAGAAAGCTACACATATTGAAAAACACAATAGCAAAAGCTGAGATAATGGTGTAATTCCCTTCTCAATCAGTCTTTGTGATTATACTGCTTTAAGATTGAGATTGCTTTGTGCACTTAATTTATATATAACTATCCTTCCCTCATGATATTTTTCTGGAGAAATTACCTTGCTTAATTTGTTTCCTCTGCTTTTTAATCTTTAAAGTAAATTTTCTGAGTAAATTTAATTTTGCTTGCTTTACAATATATTGCTAGGGGTCATACACCCTTTCCCTGCTCCAATCATTAGTTGACATGGTATTGCTGATAAACGCTCTGATTTTATAAGCAATATCAGGTTAGAGATTATTTCGCTTTCTCAAAATTAGTGTGTTAATGTGAATGAATTTTATATAGAAGCAAAATGAACACTGTGTGCTTGTAACTGATAATTCAATCCAGATCTTCTGTGAGTGTAATACCCATACATACCAAGATTGCCACAAGTGCTGTGATGTCATGATGTCAAATAGAAATCAATTGTACATTCAAGCAGTACAAATACCACAACCCCCTCAAACTGAAGCAGGCCTGGACTCAACTGCTGAGGTGTGCTTCAGCATGGAAAGAAAACAGGCTTATCTGGTGCACTGTCAGACATTCCATAATTTTTTTAATTCCAAAATAAACATTATTCGTCATTAAAGACAAACTATATACAACAATAAAACAGTGCAAACCTGATTTTGTTCTTCTTGCCGGCACCCCCCCTTAGAGCAGGTACTTCTAGGGTCCAGGAAGCAGATAGAAGGGTGACTGTCAGGGGAGAGAGAAAGGAAAAGAAAGGGAACAGGTAGGTAGTGCAGAGGACCCTGGAGGCTGTTCCCCTCAGTAACAGGTTTTCTGCTTTGGATGCTGTTGAGGGGAATGACCTACAGGGATCAAGCAGCAGTAGCCAGGTCTCTGGCACTGGGACGTCCTGCTGCTCAGAAGAGAAGGGAGGAGAAGAGGAGGGCAATAGGAGACTCAATAGTCAGGGAAGCAGATAGGACGTTCTGTGAAAGTGAGCATGAATCCTGGATGGTATGTTGCCTCCCAGGTGCCAGGGTCTGGGATGTCTCTGATCGGATCCACAGCATTCTTGAGCAGGAGGGCAAACAACCAGAAGTCGTGGTACATGCTGGTACCAACGACATAGGTAGAAAGAGGGATGAGGTCCTGAAAAGTGAGTTTAGGGAGCTAGGCAGAAGGCAGAAGGACAGGACGTTGAGGGTAGCGATCTCGGGATTGCTGCCAGTGCCACGCCATAGTGAAGGTAGGAATAGGAGGGGATGTCAGATGAATGCGTGGCTGAGGAGTTGGTGCAGGAGGGAAGGTTTTAGATTTTTGGATCATTGGGATCTCTTCTGAGGAAGGTGGGACCTGTACAGAGTGGACAGGTTACACCTGAACCCAAGGGGGACCAATATCCAAAAGGGGCAGGTTTGCTAGGGTGGTTCAGGAGGGTTTAAACTAGTTTGTGAGGGGGCTGGGAACCAGAGGGGTAGGTCAGAGGAAGAAGTGGATGTGGAAAAGTCAGATCTAACATGTAGAGAGGCTTTGAGGAAGGAGAAGCAGAGTATAGGGTGTTGTGAGAAAAGGTTCTTTGAGGTCTGAAAGGGCAAGGACTTGGGACACAGTCTTTGGAGTTTAAAAGTGGTTTATTCACAAAGACAAACACAGGACAGGATAACAGGGGCAATACACACATGCGTGATCGCAAATGTGGGGGAAAATCACAAAGTGGGTGAAATGTGCACATGCACACACACACGAACTGGGTACAAACAAATCAAGGAAGAAACAGTATGACCCCTGCCACTCTCTTTGACACAGTGCAAGCAACGGCTCTTTGGTCCCCAGAATCCTTAACTAATTACCCTTAAGTAGTGCACAGCTTACCTCAACATCCTCAGAGAGACGAAAAGGAGAACCAAGCATGCGGCACTTTTTATACTGCTGGAGGGCTGGGTGGTCCAGCCCAGGTTGTTCAAAAGGGCCAATGGCTCGGTGCCAGCAGGGACAAAGGTGAGCCAATTGTTTAGGTGTGCACTTGAGGGGTGGGGTGGAGCCAAACCTTGATTGACAGTGGTCTGTCTTCTGACCTGATGAGCAATGCTGTCATCCGACCAGAGGGGTCAGTGTTGTCACTGTCACATGACAGCCATGACCTTTCACGCTACATTCCACCCCTTGGAAGTTACACCACCTGTCAATCGCTACATGGAGATAACTATTTCTAAATCTACAATTATATGTCAGTATATACAGTACTAGTGAAGGGCAGATGTGCTCTTAATAATCTGACAAACACAGCACAAGATACAGATAGCTACTACAATTAGAATGAGGGCAGTGGCCCAGTGGATGACAGTTGCCCACCATCCCCCCAGAGACCCAAACAGCCACCAGTTTCCCCATGAGGTGTCAGGCTGGAGGAGCTGGTCCCTTCAAAAAGCAATTTTAGCCACCGAGTCCTGAACGTGAGCAGCCAGGGGTGGGGGGGGGGATGGAGTGGGGGAAGGGGGGGAGGGGGGAGCGGGGGGAAGGAGGGGGAGTGGTAAGGGGGGTAAGGAGCGGGATGGGGAGTGGTGGAGGGCGGAGGAGGAGGGGGAGAAGGAGGGTGGAGGGGAAGAGGAGGATGGGAGGGTGAGGGGAAGACAAGGGGAAGGGGGAGGGGAGGAGGAGGAGGGGGAGGGTGAAGGGGTAGAGGGGGGAGGGGGATGGAGGGGGAGGGGGAAAGGGGGGGAAGAGGGGGAGGGGAGGAGGGGGTGGGAGGGGAGGGGGAGGGGGAGGAGGAGGAGGGCAGGGGAGAGGGGAGGAGGGGAAGGAGAGGTGGAGGAGGGGGAGGGGGTTAGGAGCAGGACGGGGGATGGGGAGGGAATGGGGAGGAGGGGAAGCGGGTAGAGGAGGGTGAGGAGGGGGGAAGAGGAGGAGGAGGGGAGGGGGAGGAGGAGGAGGAGGAGGAGGGGGAAGGGGGAGGAAGGAGGGGGAGGGGGAGAGCAAGAGGGAGTATGGGGAGGAAGGGGAGGTGGGAGGAGGGGGAATGAGGGGGAGTGGGAGGAGGAGGAGGGGGGAGGAGGGGGAGGGAAGGAGGTGGGGATGGAGGAGGAGTTGGAGGGGTGAGGAGGAGGGTGAGGAGCGGGAGGAGGAGGAGGGGTGGGGAGGTGGAGGAGGAGGGGAGAGGGTGGGATGGGGGAGGGTGCGTGAGGGAGGAGGAGGGTGTAGGTGGAGGAGTGTGAGGGGGAGAAGGGGGAGAGTTGGGGGAGGAGGAGGAGGGGAAAGAGGGAAGGAGGGGGATGGGGGAAGGAGGGGAGTGGGGGGAGGAAGTAGGGGGAGATGGGGAGGGGGTGTAATGGGGATGGAGGTGGGAGGAGGGGGAGTGGGTGCGAGTGGGGTAGGAGGAGAGGGAGGGAGATGGGGAGGTGGGGGGAGGAGGGGGGAGTGGAGAGGGGAGTGAGGATGGGAGGGGGGACGGGGAGAGGAGGGGGAGGGGAGGGGGTGATGGGAGGGGGGAGGGGTGGCAGGTTGAGGGGAGGGGAGGAGGAGGAGGATGGTTGTTGTTGTTGTTACTGGTCAGGGACACTATTACAGCTGCAGAAAGGGTGGATAATGTATAAGGACCCTCCCTGATGTCAATATGGGTAGAAGTTAGGAACAAGAAAGGAGCAGTTACTCTACTGGGAGTATTCTACAGGCCCCCAGGTAGCAGCAGGGATACTGAGGAACAGATTGGGAGGCAGATTTTGGAAAGGTACAAGAATAACAGGAGCAGAGAGCATGGCAAGATATTTAATCGGGAAGGGCAAATTATGAAACTATAAGGTTAGAAATTGCAAGAGTAAATTGGGATGAAATTTTTGAAGGGAAATATACTGTGGGAATGTGGTTGTAGTTCAGGGATCTCTTGCAGGATGTTAGGGATAAATTTGTCCCAGTGAGGCAGAGAAAGAATGGCAGAATGAAGGAACCATGGGTGACAAGAGAGGTGGAACAACTAGTTAGAGGAAGAAGGCAGCATACATAAAGTGTAGGTAACAAGGATCAGATAGGGCTCTTGAGGAATATAGGGTAGCAAGGAAGGAACTTAAGAAGGGGCTGAGGAGAGCAAGAAGGGGACATGAAAAGGCTTTGGTGAGTAGGGTTAAGGAAAATCCCAAGGCTTTTTTCACTTATGTGAAGAGCAGAAGGATGACGAGAGTAAAGGTAGGACTGATTACAGACAAAGGTGGGAGGATGTGTTTGGAAGCTGTGGAAGTGAGTGAGGTTCTCAATGAATACTTCTCTTCAGTATTCACCAAGGAGAGGGGCCTAGATGATGCTGAGGACAGTGTTGATAAGGTTAATGTTCTGGAGCATGTAGATATCAAGAGAGAGGATGTGTTGGAGCTGTTAGAAAATATTAAGACAGATATCCCTGGGGCCTGACAGAATATTCCCCAGGCTGCTCCGCAAGGCAAGGGAGGAGATTGCTGAACTGTTGGCTAGGATCTTTGAGTCCTCGTTGTCCACGGGAATGGTACCAGATGAATGGAGGGTGGCAAATGTTGTCCCCTTATTCAAAAAAGGTAGTAGGGATAGTCCAGGGAATTACAGACCAGTAAGCCTTACGTCTGTGGTGGGCAAGCTGTTGGAATAGATTCTTAGAGATAGGATCTGTGAGTACTTAGAGAATCATGGACTGATTAGGGACAGCCAGCATGTCTTTGTGAAGGGAAGATCATGTCTCACAGGCCTGATAGGATTCTTTGAGGAGATGACCAGGCAGATTGACGAGGGTAGTGCAGTAGATGCGGCCTCCATGGATTTTAGTAAGGCGTTTGACAACGTTCCACATGGTATGCTTCTTCAGAAGGTCAGAGCGCATGGGATCCAGGGAGGCTTGGCCGTGTGGATTCAGAATTGGCTTGCCTATAGAAAGCAGAGGGTTGTGGTGGAAGGAGTGCATTCGGATTGGAGGGCTGTGACTAGCGGTGTCCCACAAGGATGGGTTCTGGGACCTCTTCTTTTCTTAATATTTATTAATGACTTAGATGAGGGGGTGGAAGAGTGGGTTAGTAAGTTTGCAGATGACAAAGGTTGGTGGTGTTGTGGATAGTGTGGAGGACTGTCGATGCTTGCAGAGGAATATTGATAGGATGCAGAGCTGGGCTGAAAAGTGGCAGATGGAGTTCAATCCGGAGAAGTGTGAGGTGGTACACTTTGGAAGGACAAACTCCAAGGTGGAGTACAAGGTTAATGGCAGGATTCTGGGTAGTTTAGAGGAGCAGAGGGATCTGGGGGTTCATATCCACAGATGACTGAAAGTTGCCTCACAGGTGGATAGGGTAGTTAAGAAAGCTTATGAGATGTTAGCATTCATAAGTCGTGGGATCCAGTTTAAGAGCTGCGAGGTAATAATGCAGCTCTATAAAACTCTGGTTAGACCACACTTGGAGTACTGTGTCCAGTTCTGGTTGCCTCATTAAAGGGAGGATGTGGAGGTGTTGGAAAGGGTGCAGAGGAGATTTACCAGGATGCTGCCTGGATTGGAGAGTATGGATTATGGGGAGAGATTAAAGGAGCTAGGGCTTTACTCTTTGGAGAGAAGGAGGATGAGAGGAGACATGATAGAGGTGTACAAAATATTAAGAGGAATAGATAGAGTAGACAGCCAGCACCACTTTCCCAGGGCACCAATGCTCAGTACAAGAAGGCATGGCTTTAAAATAATGGGTGGGAAGTTCAAGGGAGATATCAGAGGGTGGTTTTTCACCCAGAGAGTGGTTGGCGCATGGAATGCACTGCCTCGGGTGGTGGTGGAGGCAGATACGTTGGTCAGGTTCAAGAGGTTGTTAGATAAGCATATGGAGGAATTTAAAATAGGAGGATATGTGGGAAGAAGGGGTTAGATAGTCTTAGGCGTGGTTTAAAGGTCAGCAGAATATGGTGGGCCGAAGGGCCTGGATTGTTCTATGGTAAGTCTAATGTTTTGTATTTTTCTTGGTATAGGCTGTTGTGACTGTGATCTTAAGTTACCAGAGAGAAACTGAAGAAGACATTCTCCTGGAGACCCTCTCGGTAGAGTCTCCCAAACTCAAAGTACATGACATTTTTATACCCTTAAGATCAAAGGTAACAGCAGGTGATTCAATACAATTTCAATGGCTACAATGACACCGTTTACTTCAATATTTTGAGTCTGACAAACACTTCCATTGAGTTACATGTCTACAACGAGAGACACCTCTGAATGTTCAAACACATTTGTTGGGACAAAGTAATTCACATGGATGGTCTAAAGCTTCTGAGGACAGAGATCCCAGACACCCAGAATTAATGCTGTGAAGGCTGACTGTCTGAGTACACAAATATACCAACTGTTGATAGGGCAAATCTGCCTGTGGCCATGTTTGATGTGCTAAGTGACAATATCCGTCTGGTCTGCAAGCTTCCTTGAACTCGGTCACAATGGTGCAAAATAACTTGGCCATAGTTGGTTTGACGTAGGCCAATTAACATACCCCCATTGTCTTACTGATATATGATAGAATGTCTCATGGTCACATCGCTTTGCAAAACATTTCTCTTGAGCAGCCAGTCCCCTGCTGTGGGGCAGCAGTCTGCTCTCTCTCGTCAGTGCTGTTTGTTTACAAAGCTGTCCGTTTAACTTCAACCTGATTACTGCTTGCAATTTACACTAAGAACTGAATAATTCCATAACTCCTGAATCCCTAACACAGGCCATCCCCTAGGTAATGAAGGGTTCTTTTTTCATTATTTCAAAACAAACTTTATTCATAATAAAAAACAAACTATATACATCAATAAAACAGTGCAAACCTTTACATTCGTGTATGGATCAATCATTAGTGTTACCTTTTTATATAAAAAACACAGTACCGATGCCACTCGTGTGGCTCCCTGGGGTGCTACCCCAATCCTGTATTTACAATATTTAAGGGGATTTCTCCCCTGACCCCTCACCTCCCTCCCCAGTGGCAGAAGAACCTTAAAATGTAATCATTCCCCACGGAGCCCTGATGTTGGCTGCACCCAGCTTCAGTGCGTCCCTCAGCACGTACTCCTGCAGCCTGGAATGTGCCAGTCGGCAGCATTCCCCTACGGACATCTCGCAGTGCTGGGAGACCAACAAGTTGCAGGCGGACCAAAGGGCGTCTTTCACCGAGTTGATGACCTACCAGCAGCAGTTGATGTCCGTCTGTGTGTGTGTCCCCGGGAACAGCCCGTAGATCAGAGAATCCTCTGTTACGCAGCTGCTGGGGATGAACTGTGACAAGGACCCTTGCATCTTTTGTCATACCCTCCTCGCAAACCCACAGCCCGCAAATAGGTGAGCGACTGTCTCGTCCCCAGCGCAGTCCTCTGGGGGCGGTGCATGCTGGGAGTGATGTTCTGACCATGCAGGAAGGATCTGACTGGGACAGCCCCACTCACCGCCAGCCAAGCGAGGTCTTGGTGCTTGTTAGTGAGTTCTGGTGATGAGGCATTCTGCCAGATGGTCTGGACACCCCACAGTATCCATCGAGTCCTTCTCCTGCAGTGTTTGCAGGATGTTCTGTGCTGACCACTGCCTGATGGACTTGTGGTCAAAGGTGTTGGTCTGGAAGAACTTTTCCACTAAGGACAGGTAGAGCAGCAATGTTCAGCTGACTGAGGTGTTGCGTGGCAATGGGGCCAGACCCGTCCTTCACAACACCGGGGACAGATAGTCTCTGCTTCACCTTCCTAATCTGCTCCCGCCAACTTTTGTTGCATGCCCTGGCCCCTCTGAACCATATTCCCAGCACCTTCAGGTAGTCAGGCCTGACGGTGAAGGGGATGTTGGATCGGTCAGGCCAGTTGCCAAAGAGCATGGCCTCGCTCTTCACGCGGTTAACTCTGGCTCCTGATGCCAACTCAAGCTGGTCGCAGATGCTGGTCAATCTGTGAACTGATCTTGGGTCTGAGTAGAAGACGGCGATGTCATCCATGTACAAGGAGGTTTTCACCTGGGTGCCCTCACTGCCTGGCAGCGTCACCCCTCTGATGCTCTTGTCTTTCCTGATTGATTCAGCAAAGCGTTCTATACAGCACACAAACAAGATGGGAGAGTGGGCAGCCCCTTACTGTCATAACATTTAAGGTCTTTGATGAGTGTTTGAAAAACCATGGCATAGAAGGTTACAGGCTGAGTGCTGGAAAATGCAGCTTGGTACTTGATGGCCAGTTTCGACACTGGAGGCTGAAGGCCTGTTTCTTTGCTGTTTGACTTGAAGAGACAATTAGTAAGTCCATTCTTTCACAAAAGAACCTATCCTTGCATTTAATTTTAGTTCCTGTTTAGATTGTGCCTTACGCAGTAGGTTTGTGCATGGACTGGTAAATGAACAAGTTCATTCAAAGCTGATGAACACACCAAACATGAATTGAACTTGTTTGTAAAATTGCTCTGTCAGTAGAAGTAGCATCCAATCAAGCTGGAAAATATTGTCACCACAAATGTTTGGTTTAGCCACAGTGCAAGGTTAGAGAGGCATAGTACAAGCCTACAAAACCAAGCTAGAACCATTTCAGTGAGTGATCCACCTGGACCAAACCTGTGCTGTACCTGGCAGGAAGATCTTTGACAGCCTTGTACTGCTCAGGGACACCATTGCCTATGTGCAGGACAGAGGGGTGGACACCTGCCTAGTCAGCTTGGACCATGAGAAGGCCTTTGACAGGATATCACATGTACACGTTGGATGTGCTCTCCAAAATGGGTAATGTTTGATTTTGTCCATAGGTCAGAAAATACACAAACTCACTTGATATGGTAACCATACCTCCACAGTATTGTAACAAATGGCATTAAAAACATATAATACTGATAAGAAACAACAATTACTAAAAGTGAAAGGAGAGAGAGAGAGAGATAGAGAACATAAAACACATAAAACAGAACAGTATAGCACAGGAACAAGCCCTTCAACCCACGATATCTGGGCAGACCAAGATGCAAATTTAAACTAGTCCCATCTGCCTGCACATGGTCTATATCCCTCCATTCTCTGCCTGCTCATCTGCCTGTCTAAGTGCCTCTAAATATTGCTCTGATATCTGCTTCCATTACCTCCCCTGGCAGCACGTTCTCGGCACCTACCACTCTCTGTGTAAAAAGAATTGCTTCGTAAATCTCCTTCAAACTTTTCCCTTTCACCTTAAAGCTATCCGCTCTAGTACTTGAAATTTCCACCTTGGGAGAAGGATTCTGAATGTCCACCCTATCTATGGCTCTCATAATTTTATATATTCCGATCAGATCACTCCTCAGCCTCCAATGCCCTGGAGAAAACAATCCAAATTTATCCAACTTCTCTCCTTATAGCAAATACTGTTTAATCCAGGCAACAGCCTTGTGAACTTTGTCTGAACCCTCTCCAAAGCCTCCACATCCTTCCTGTAATGTATAATATTTATTCAACTTCTTCTGGAGCAGTAATACAAGAGAAACAAAGGGCTGCAGATGCTGGAATCTTATTACTCTCGTATTATTGCTCCACTGCGAAGTCTCTTCAAGGATGCCCACTTTGAAGAAGTTTTCTTCCTCTATATTGGACTTGCCCTTTTCCTATTTTCAGTCCTGAAGAAGGGCCTTGACCTGCAACGTCGACCGCCTGCTTTTCTCCACGGATGCTGCCTGGCCTGCTGAGTTCCTCCAGCATCACAGTGATTTCCAAGGGAGAATGGACAGGGTTGATTGAATAATGAAAAGAGCTTTGAGGAGACAATATTTGTAAAATTGTGTTTGGTTCTGGCTAACTTTGGCTTGGAGTCAGTGCAACATAGATTCACAAGTTTGGCTCTGGAGAGAAGATGTTGCAATATGACAAGAAATTTGGTAGGATTGTACTATAATCACTTGTACTCAGCAGAATGCAAGGGGAACTTATTATGACATACAGGATTCAAGGGAGATGTGGGGGTGGGCAACAGGGCAGATGCAAGAGGCTATTTCTCATGGCTGCAGAGTCCAGTATTTGAAAATAAGAGGTTGACAGAAGTGAGAAGTTTTTTTTGGAAATTATAAATCTTTGGAATTCTCTACCCAAAGGCCCATGGATGCTAAGTCACTGAATACACTTAAGGCTAAAATAAATACATTTTGGACTGGAGGGGAATTGAGGAATATGTGGAGCAGGCTGGAAGGGTCATACGACATGCAGTTTATTTGTAATAAAGGCAGAGAAGGCTAGAGGTACTCAGCATGCCAGGCAGCATCTGTGGAGAGAGAAATAGAATTAATGTTTCATCAGAACTGAGAAAAGTTAGAAATCAAAATTGTTTTCTGTTGCAGAGGAGGGGAAAGGATAGAGAAAGAGTGGGAAAGTTTGTGACAGGGAGAGCAAGAGAGATTCAGTGACAGATATTGTGGTAGTGTATTCCAGGCACCTACCACTCACAGTGTGAAAAACTTGCCTCCTTTAAACTTTCCCCATCTCACCTTAAAGCTATGCCCTCTAGTATTTCTCCCCGAGGTAAAAGAATCTGACTATCCACCTTATCAATGCCTCTCATAATTTTATAAACTTCTATTAGGTCTTCCCTTAGTCCCCAATGCTTCAGAGAAAACAACCCAAGTAACATGACTTCCTGATTTTAGGGAGCTGTGGATTTAGACCCCAAGATCGCTCTGTACACCAATGCTCTTAAGGGTGCTGCCATTTACTGTATACTTTGCCCTTACATTTGACCTCCCAAAGTGCAACACACTTACCCAGATAAAACTCCATCTGCCATTTCTCTACCCATATCTGCAACTGTTCTGTATCCTGTTGCATCCCTTGACAACTTTCTTTGCTATCCACAGCTCTACCAAATTTTGGTCGACCTTAATGAGACACAACACCACCTCTTTCTTGATATCAATATTCCCTAGATCAGAGGTTTTCAACCTGTGGGCCGTGCCGCGGCGAGGTGTCGGGGGATCCGCGAGCAAGACAAGAAAAAAGTGGAAAAGCGACCTGTTACAAAGACGTAGCTTACTTGCTTGCTCCAGTTTTCCACTATTCAGAAAATCGGCCATATCTAATAGAATGGTGAATGGTGGAAAACTGGAGCAAGCAAGTAAGTTACGTCTTTGTAACAGGTCGCTTTTCCATTTTTTTCTTGGCTTGCTCGCGGACCCCCCGGCAACCGACCGCGGACCCCCAGGGGTCCGCAGGACCACAGGTTGAAAACCTCTGTTATAGGCGACAATCTTTAAGTCTCTAAGACGATGTTCCCTTCTGGTAAGCTGCCGCTTAATATTCGATTTGTGTAGTCAGAGTAGTCAGTAGTGTTCACTACTCACTACTATTCTGTTGTGCACTGTAGTGTTGGCAAGACTGAGTGAAGTTGTTGGTGTGCCTTAATAATATTGCTTACTTACCGTGCATTTACGCCACAGTGATGTCACTGTTAAACGAAAAGTGCGCAAGTGTGTAAATTTTAGATTAGTTTTGATAATTTTGTTTATCAGTAACGGTAATTAAACTGTCCGGAGTGTATTGCTGAGTATGGAAAAATTTCTGAAGAGAAAAGCTGTCCAGAAACCGGTAGATTCTGATGATGAATGGGATAAGGGTGACCGAAAGAGAAGACAATGCAAGTACGATCCAGAATACACTGCATATGGCTTCATCGCAGTGGGGACAAATGCAGACCAACCTCTATGTGTTGTGTGTTTGCAAACACTGTCCAACGATGCAATGAAACCAGTGAAATTGAAGCGCCATTTAACAACAGTCCATCTAGATATTGCCAGTAAGCCGAAGGAATATTTTGAGCTGCAAAAGGAGCTGTATCTCAAGCAGAAAGGCAAAATGACAGCCTGTGCTACTGTAAATGAGAAGGCTCCTCGTGCATCACATTTGGTAGCATTACGAATAACACATTCCAGAAAGCCTTGCACAATTGGAGAAGAGCTTATACTGCCTGCAGCAGTAGATATGTGCAAACTTGTACTGGGAAAAGAATCCAGTCAAAAACTGAAAGCCATTCCACTGTCTGATAACACAGTAAGCAGAAGAATTGGCGATACGGTGTAAGATATACAGTCAGCTGATAGCACGTCTTCAGCAAGTCAGATTTGCGATTCAGCTCGATGAAAGTACTGATGTTGCCAGTGCTGCGCAGTTGTTGGTTTATGTTCGATATTACTGGGAAGAAGAGGCTTTGGAAGACTTTTTGTTTTGCAAGGCTCTCCCAGGGCGTACAACTGGTGAAGAACTTTTCTGTACAATCGGCATTGGCATGGGCACAGTGTATTGGAATATGCACGGATGGTGCTGCCGCAATGATGGGATGGAAGTCGGGTCTAGTTGCACGAGTGAAAGAAGTAGCTCCACATGTAGCAGCAACCCACTGCATGATTTTTTGTGAGGCTTTGGCTGCAAAGGATATGGACGAAAATCTTGTGGATGTGTTTTCCACGTGCATTAAAATCGTTAACTTTATCAAAGCCAAGCCACTCAATCATCGTTTGTTTGTTTGTGAAATGGAAGCTGAGCATAAGCATTTGTTGCTACATACAGAAGTCAGATGGCTCTCACGAGGCAGTGTTGTGCAGCATGTATATGAATTGCGAGATGAACTGCTCATTTTTCTAAATGAGCATAACGGATCATTGGCACAGTTCTTGACAGATGAGACGTGGGTTGCCAGACTAGCTTATCTTGCAGATATTTTCAACATTTTGAACAGCTTAAGTCTATCATTGCAAAAACCTGGCTCAAATGTTCTGAAAACGCATGACAAAATCAATGCCTTCCAGAAAAAACTCCGTATCTGGAAGGGAAGATGCGAGCAAGGTGTCTATGATATGTTTCCGTTGCTGGCTGACTTTCTGACAGTGAACGAGACTAAGACAGAGGCCATTGCGAGCACGGTTTTGAACCATATTCAACAGCTGTCACATTACTTCCATGAGTATTTCAGCGATGATGACACGAGCATGTTTGATTGGATTCGAAATCTGTTTGAATGCATGCTTACTGATTTAACTGGACGTGAACAAGAAGAATTGGCTGAACTGTCATCTGACAGGACTTTGCGCTTGCAGTTCAACTGAATGTTACTGTTGTCATTCTGGATATCATGTTCCCAGGAGTATCCACCGCTGTCCAGCATAGCTGTCAATGTTCTGTTACCATTTGCAACCACTTACTTGTGCGAAATAGCATTTTCTGCAGTCACTGCCATGAAAACCAAATACAGATCAAGGCTGAATATTGAGGATGACATACGTGTATGTTTGTCGCACATACCACCACATTTGGACAAACTCTGCAGTGCAAAACAGGAACAACCTTCACATTGAACTGAACACTGAAAGTGGACACTGAAAGTGGAACTGAACTGAACACTGGTAATTATCGGTGATTGAAATAGTCACCATTTCAATAGGGCCTATGTGCAGTAATTTAAATGTTGTATGCATGAATTATCGATTGTTTGATTTTGTGGACTTTGGGGGTCCACAATTTAACAAAGACATGTTCTGGGGATCTGCAATCCAACAAGGACATGTTCTGGGGGTCCGCAGCATGAAAATGGTTGAAAACCACTGCCCTAGATTACTAGCATTCCCCACACTGTTCTCCATGCCCTTCTCCTTGGTGAATACCGATGCAAAGTCCTCACTTAGTATTCCAGCAGCAGTCAGAATTTGTGTGGCTGCAGACAGACAAAGGGTGAATTAAATGTGTGCTTCAACAGAATTTTTTGTGATATTGCACGGAAGTACTTGGGTTTGAGTCTTGGCACTGATGATCATAACTACCTCTCCCAAGGACTTTGGAGAGTTTGTCGGAAGGATCTCTAGGCTCCCTGAAAATGGATTACATTATTACCCTCACAACTAAGCAGCTTGTTCACCTCATTCTCCTATGTTTCTTTTTACTGACTCAGGTCAGAATGAATCCCAGCATGCGTGCCCCAGCAGGCTTCAATAATGATACAGGCTCTGACAGACGGGCCAATGGCAAGGAATTCCAAACAAATAGAGCTTCTGACCTTTTGGCAGAATTTTTGTTTGTACAGGCACCTTTTCACCAGCTTAAAACTCTTCGAAGTTATTTCAACAATAGTGCAATACACAAGTCAAAGGGCCAATGCTCAATCTGCATTCTTTGAGATTTCACTGAGATTTGAAACATTTTGACAGCTCAAATTACAGCTCCCAATGTACTTGGAGTCCTTTGTCCACAGCAATCATGGTTACAGTCACTCTGAACTTCCCTGCCTCAGCATCAGCCCAGGCCGTATCTGCTGATCTCTGTGACATGTCACAATTTGCTGTTCACTGATGCATTAGAAACTTGAACTCCATCCTCAAGCAAAGAAGACTTTATTTACTTTTCCTTCACAGGAGCAGGCAGAGCAGGCAAGGGGATTTGCTGGAATTATAGAACATGGAACGGTACAGCACAGGAACAGGCCCTTCGGCCCACAATGTCTGTGCCGAACACAATGCCAAATTAAAGTAATCCCTTCTGCCTACACATGGTCCATAACCCTCCATTCCCTGCATATTCATGTGTCTATCTAAAAGCCTCTAGAATGCCACTATGATATCTGCTTCCACCACCACCCCTGGCATTGCATTCCAGGCACCCACCACCCTCTGTGTAAAAAACATGCCATACACATCCCCTTTAAACTTCCCCCCACTCACCTTAAATGAATGCCCTCTAGTATTCAACATTTCTACTCTGGGGAAAAGGTTCTGACTGTCTACCCTATCTATGCCTTTCATAATTTTATAAACCTCGATCAGGTGTCCCCTCAGCCTCTGATGCTCCAGAGAAATGCTCACTATCCACAACTCCACCGATTTTTTGTTTTGTCTGTAATTTTGAATCCAGTCTACTGAGTCACTGTGAATCACACATGCCTTAATCTTCTGGATCAGCCCACCCTGAGGGAGTTTGTCCAATGCTTTACTGAAGTCCATATAGACAACACCATGCCCTACTCTCATAAATCATCTTCATCACTTCCTTAAAAACTCAATCAAGTTTGTAAGATGTAAATACATGCTGACTCTCTTTAATAAGTCCATGCTTTTCCCAATGTAAGTAAATCCCATCCTTGAGAATCTTCTCCAATAATATGCCTACCACTAAGGTAAGGCTCACTGACCTATAATTTATTGCATTATCCCTATGAACAACACTGGCTATTCTCCAGTACTCTGGGACACTGCCTGTGGCTAAAAATCTCAGTCAAGGCCCCAGCAATCTCCTCTCTTGCTTCTCTCGATAACTTGGGATTCATCCCATCAGACCCTGGAGACTTATCCACCCTCACGTGCTTCAAAAGACCCAAAAGCTCCTCATTCTTGATATCAGCATACACTAGGACATCAGCGTACTCCTCCCTAATCTCACGATTCTCCATGTCCTTCTCCTTGGTCAATATTGACGCAAAGAACTCATTTAGTACCTTGTCCATTGCCTCTGGCTTGAGGGGTAATTTCCCTCCTTTGTGCTTGAGTTGTCCTATCCTCTCCCTAGCTACCCTCTTGATTCTAATGTATGTATGTAATGCCTTGGGATTCTACTCGCCAAGGACATTTCATGACCCCTTTTCACCTTCCTGTTGTGGGAAGACCTTTTGGTCTGCTGTCATACCTGCTGCTCTCTCAAGGTCACTTTGATTATGAACATCCTTGCCGCAGGATCATTTCATGCCCACAGCAGATCCCTGCCATGTTTACAACCTTGTTGCTCATTGCAGCATCAGAGAGGTCATGCACACTCTGTATTTGCAAAGAGATGATTTCATTTATTTTGATCTCAATAAGCAATAAGTTGCATCTCAGGTACTGGGGTTTCTTTTCTATTTTCATTCAAGGACTGTGGGCTTTTCAGGCTAAGCCAGCATTCAATTGCCTATCTCTAATTGTCCTTGAGAAGGTGTTGGTGAGTTGCCTTCATGAATAGCTGCAGTCCTTGAGGTCTGGGTATACCACAATACTGTTAGGGAGAGAGTTCCAGGATTTTGACCTGGTGACAGTGATGGAATGACGATTATATTTCAAGTCAGGATGATGTGTGGCTTGGAGGGCAACTTCCGACTGGCGGTGTTCTCCTGCTTTTGCTACCCTTGTCCTTCTAGCTGGTAGAGGTTGTAGGTTTGGAAGGTGCTGCCTAAGGAGTCTTTGTGAGTTGCTGCAGTGCATCCTCTAGATGGTACAAACTGCTGCTACCGTGTGTGGTTGAGTGAGAGAATGGTTGTGAATCGGTTGCTGAGTCCTGTACTGTCTCAAGCTTCTTGAGTGTTGTTGAAGCTACACTCATCCAAGCAAGTGGAAAGTACACTCCTGACTTGAGACTTGTAGATGGTGGACAGACTTTGGGGATTAGGAGGTGAGTTGCTCATCACAGGATTTCTAGCCTCTGACCTGCTCTTGTAACCACATTGGCCACTCCAGTTCAGTTTCTGGCCAATGATATTGATAATGGGGGGATTTAGTGATGGTAATGCTATTGAATGTCTAGAGTTGACAGCTGGATTTTCTCAGCATTTGTGGCTCCCCACAAGTGGACAAAGCAGTTAACTGTACTCATGCCCATTAGTGCAGCCCTCTTGGGCCATTTCCTTAATAGGAAAGGTTTCCACTCCCTCAACTTTTAAGTAGTTGTGGATCATCAGAAAGATTTCTTCATGGTTAATGTTCTGGTTCTGGGTAACGCATACGACAATTTGATGCTCAGCATAACCATGGAGATGGATTCCAGCAGACAAGAGCTACCCCCCCAGCCCCCGACTTCCTTGACTCCTGGCACCAATTCACAGTTCTAACACTGAAGCTGAGCACTGCCCTGATGACTTGTTGTATAATGAGACTCTGATGCCTGCAGCTGTCTGGGGCACTCTGCAATATACACCTGGCGTAGAATCCACACCATTCTGTACTCTACACAGTTCAGCGATGTGAAGGCAGCAACTGGTGCTGGTGAAAAAGCAGCATCAGACCTGGAGCCTGAGAGACAAGAGGCACAGACTGAAGGGCGGCAAGAGCAGGAGGACAAGAAAGCTACCAGGGGAAGGTCCTAGCAGGCCACCTTCCGCATCTCGCAGCTGGTTCGAGGTGAAAGGCATTGACCACATGAGCAGTAAGTAACTATTTGGTAGAAGGAATCTTTTCATAAAGGAGCCTGCTAACTCGTAGACCCCAAAGCAGATACAGAGGCCTGTGCACACAATCGTTGTTCAGCAGTAATCAGCTGAGAGAGCCCAGCTGACACACAGTATTCCCTCACATCCTCCTCCACCCACACTGAGAACACATGAATGAATGAATTTCTGATTCACTTATTGAAGTGATGTCTTGCAACTGCTCCCCATGGTGCTCACACCTGGAGGAGACAGAACTTAATAACAAAAGAAATCTTGGCTGATCAGCCCCAGGCCCCATTTTCTACTTTGTGCCCAAACATTTATCCACTCTCTGGGGTAGAGAATTCCAGAGATTCATCTCCATCTACAGGATGAAACTTCAATACATCTCACTTTTAAATGACAAACTCCTGACATTGTAACAATGTCCCCTCATTTGAGATTCTCCTACTAGTGGGAACATCACATCAACCCTGTCATATCCTCCATCTTAAATATTTAATTCGATTCAACTCTGAAGAATATAAATCAAATTTCTTGAGCTGCTCATGACAAAACAACCTCTCATCCCAGGAATTTTTAAATCCCGAGTGAATCTTTTTTGGACTGCCTTCAATGCTTCTTAAATAAAGAGAGCAAAACTGTGTAAAATACTTCAAGAATGTGGCCTCATCAGTTCCCCATACTGTTGCAACTTTACTTACTTATTTCTGAACTACAACCCTCTTGCAATAAAGGATAATATTGTCACTTGCCTTCCTAAATACCTGTTGTACCTGCATACCAATGTTTTGCAATTTCTACACAGGAACATTTAAATTCCTCTGTACTTTGCTCATCTGCAACTTTTCTCCATTTAGTAATAGTCTGCCTTTAGATTCCTCTTCACGAAGTGCATGGTCTCACAGTTTCCTATATTAAACCCCATTTGCCAAACTGGAGTGCAGAAGGCTAAAGGGTGGTATTATAGAAGTTGCTAGAATTATGAGGGGTATAGATAGAGTAGATGAGACAGAGTCTCTTTCCAAGGATCGTGGAGTCCAGAACTAGAGGGCACAGTTTAAGGTGAGAAAGGAGAGATTTAAAGGAGATCTGAAGGGTAAGTTTTTCACACAGAGGGTGGTGGGTGGCGGAAAAAGCTGCCAGAGGAGGTGGCAGAGGCAGGTGAAATGACAATGTTTAATAAGCATTTGGACAGGTACATGGATAGGAAAGGAATAGAGGGACATGGGCCTAATGCACAAAAATGGGATTAATGTAGATGAGCATCTTGGTCAGCATGGACAAGTCGGGCTGAAGGGCCTGTGTCTGTGCTACATGGCTTTACGTCCCTAAGATGAAGATCATGTTGTCTTCATCTGATTACACTAATTTCTCTGAATGACCAGCTACCTCCTGCCAGGCTTATCACATTGTGATTCTGGTGGGTCTCCAGAAGAGAACCTAGCTCCTGGTTTGTATCCTGTTAAGAAAAACTTCTGGGTTCCTTTGAGTGAAATTGGAAATATGCATCCTCTGCCCTGCTGCCCTGTCTCCTCCTGAATAGTCAGTGCATGTATTGCTAGTGTGGGTAGAGGGAGCGTGACTTTGGCAGTTGTTGCCCTTCTCAGATCAGTGCACAGCACATTGGCAAAAGTTGATTCCAGAAGAACCTGGAACCATAGGGAACCATTTTAGCAAATGTTTCCAACATTGAACCACTGTCATGGCAGTTTTAGGATTTTTGAGAGGTTTCTAATTGAGTGTTAGTAGGTTTTTACATAGATTTAGCCACCACAACGGAATGAAATCCAATTTCCCGGCAAATATGCTTTAGTGCAGTTTGGCAGTATACAGACAATAAATCTTCTTGACCAATTTGTACAACAGCAAAATACAAAGAGAGATTCCTTCTTTTGGCTGAGGGTAAAATTAACAGTGGACTTTTCCTTACAGTTATATTCGTAAAATAGCACATGCACCCATCTTGGAATTGTTTTGTCAGTCAGTAGTTTCAGTTTTTTGTAATCTGACTTGTGTTCCACAAAATTGTGGAGACACTGACAACTATACAGAACAAAATTTAGAACATGGAACTGTATAGCACAGGAACAGGTCCTTCAGCCCACACTGTCTGCAAAGAACACGATGCCAAATTCATCTAAATCCCTTCTGCCTGTACATGGTCCATATCCCTCTATTCCCTGCATATTCATGTGTCTCTCCAACAGCCTCTTAGAACCAGAGAACTATAGAACAATACAGAACAATACAGGCCCTTTGGCCCACCATGTTGTGCCGTCCTTCAAACCACGCCTAAGACTATCTAACCCCTTCTTCCCACATATCCCTCTATTTTAAATATCTCCATATGCTTATCTAACAATCTCTTGAACTTGACCAACGTATCTGCCTCCACCACCACCCCAGGCAGCGCATTCCATGCACCAACCACCCTCTGGGTGAAAAACTTCCCTCTGATATCTCCCTTGAACTTCCCACCCATTACCTTAAAGCCATGCCCCCTTGTATTGAGCATTGGTGCCCTGGGAAAGAGGCGCTGGATGTCCACTCTATCTATTCCTCTTAATATTTTATATACCTCTATCATGTCTCCCCTCATCCTCCTTTTCTCCAATGAGTAAAGCCCTAGCTCCCTTAGTTTCTCCTCATAATCCATACTCTCCAATCCAGGCAGCATCCTGGTAAATCTCTTCTTTACCCTTTCCAACACTTGCACATCCTTCCCATAATGAGGCAACCAGAACTGGACACAGTACTCCAAGTGTGGTCTAACCAGAGTTTTGTAGAGCTGCATCATTACTGCGTGGCTCTTAAGCTCGATGCCACAACTTATGAAAGCTAACATCCCATAAGCTTTCTTAACTACCCTATCCACCAGTGAGGCAACTTTCAGTGATCTGTGGATATGAACCCCCAGATCCCCCTGCTCCTCCACACTACCCAGAATCCTGCCATTAACCTTGTACTCCGCCTTGGAGTTTGTCCTTCCAAAGTGTACTACCTCACACTTCTCCGGATTGAACTCCATCTGCCACTTCTCAGCCTAGCTCTGCATCCTATCAATATCCCTCTGCAATCTTCTACAGTCCTCCACACTATCCACAACACCACTGACCTTTGTGTCATCTGCAAACTTGCTAACCCACCCTTTTACCCCCTCATCCAAGTCATTAATAAATATCATGAAAAGTAGAGGTCCCAGAACTGATCCTTGTGGGACACCACTAGTCACAGCCCTCCAATCCGAATGCACTCCCTCGACCACAACCCTCTGCTTTCTACAGGCAAGACAATTCTGAATCCACATGGCCAAGCCTCCCTGGATCCCAAGCCCTCTGACCTTCTGAAGAAGCCTACCATGTGGAACCTTGTCAAAGGCCTTACTAAAATCCATGGAGGCTGCATCTACTGCACTACCCTCATCAATCTTCCTGGTCACCTCCTCAAAGAACCCTATCAGGCTTGTGAGACATGATCTGCCCTTCACAAAGCCATGCTGGCTGTCCTTAATTAGTCCATGATTCTCTAAATGCTCATAGATCTTATCTCTTAGAATCCTTTCCAACCGCTTGCCCACCACAGATGTAAGGCTCACTGGTCTGTAATTCCCTGGACTATCCCTATTACCTTTTTTGAATAAGGGGACAACATTTGCCACCCTCCAATCCTCCGGTACCATTCCCGTGGACAATGAGGACTCAAAGATCCTAGCCAACAGTTCAGCAATCTCCTCCCTCACCTCGCAAAGCAGCCTGGGGAATATTCCATCAGGCCCCGGGAACTTATCTGTCCTAATATTTTCTAACAGCTCCAACACATCTGATCTCTTGATATCTACATGCTCTAGAACATTAACCTTACCAACACAGTCCTCAGCATCATCAAGGCCCCTCTCCTTGGTGAATACTGAAGAGAAGTATTCATTGAGAACCTCACCCACTTCCACAGCTTCCAGACCCATCTTCCCACCTTTGTCTCTAAGGGGCCCTACCTTTACTCTCATCATCCTTCTGCTCTTCACGTACGAGAAAAAAGCCTTAAGATTCTCCTTAACCCTACTCACCAAAGCCTTTTCATGTCCCCTTCTTGCTCTCCTCAGCCCCTTCTTAAGTTCCTTCCTTGCTACTCTATATTCCTCACGAGCCCTATCTGATCCTTGCTGCTTACACCTTATGTATACTGTCTTCTTCTTCCTAACTAGTTGTTCCACCTCACTTGTCACCCATGGTTCCTTCACCCTACCATTCCTTCTCTGCCTCACCAGGACAAATTTATCCCTAACATCCTGCAAATGCCACCATTATATCTGCTTCCACCACTCCTTCCCAGCAGTCCATTCCAGGCACCTACCACTCTCCGTGTAAAAAAACTTGCACATTTCCTTTAAACTTACCCGTCTCACCTTAAATGTGTGTCCTCTAGTCCTTGACATGTCTACCTTATCTATACCTTTCATAATCTTGAACCATTTATATTTGGTCTTGATACAGTATTTGGTTCTTCCAGATCAGAGAATCCTCTGTTACGCAGCTGCTGGGGATGAACCGTAACAAGGATCCTTGCATCTTTCTCCACACCCTCCTCGCAAACCCAGAGCCTGCAAAGAGGTGGGTGACCGTCTCGTCCCCAGCGCAGTCCTCCCGGGGGCAGCGCGCGCTGGGAGTGAGGTTCCAACCATACAGGAAGGATCTGACTGGGAGAGCCCCTGTCACCACCAGCCAAGCGAGGTCTTGGTGCTTGTTGGTGAGTTCTGGCAATGAGACATTCTGCCAGATGGTCTGGACAGTCTGCTCATGGAACCACCCCACAGTATCCATTGAGTCCTTCTCCTGCAGTGCCTGCAGGATGTTCTGTGCTGACCACTGCCTGATGGACTTGTGGTCAAAGGTATTGGTCTGGAAGAACTTTTCCACGAAGGACAGGTAGCGCGGCAGCGTCCAGCTGACTGGGACGCCGTGTGGCCATGGGGCCAGGCCCATCCTTCGCAACAGCAGGGACAGGTAGAACCTCAGTACTTAGTGACACTTGGTGCCCATGTACTTGGGTTCCATGCACAGCCTGATGCAGCCACAGACGAAGGTGGTCATCAGGAGGAGGGCGACATTGGGGACACCTTGGTCCCATTGTCCAGGGACTTGTGTATGGTGACCCGTTGGACCTGCTCCATCTTGGATCCCCAGGTGAACCGGAAGATGGCGTGGGTGATTCCCAAGCCAGAGGAGTGAGGAACAGGCCACACCTGCACCAAGTACAGCAGCCCTGAGAGCACCTCACACCTGATGACCAAGTTCTTCCCAGTTATCGATAGGGAGCACCGTTCCCACAGTCCCAGTTTCTGCTTCACCTTCCCATCTGCTCCCGCCAATTTTTGTTGTACGCCCCAGCCCCTCCGAACCAGATCCCCAGCACCTTCAGATAGTCAGGCCTGATGGTGAAGGGGACGATGGATCGGTCAGGCCAGTTGCCGAAGAGCATGGCCTCACTCTTCACGCGATTGACTCTGGCCCCTGATGCCAACACAAATTGGTCACAGATGCTGGTCAATCTGCAAACTGACCTTGAGTCCTAGCAGAAGATGGCGACATCGTCCATGTACAGGGAGGTTTTCACCTGGGTGCCCCCACTGCCTAGCAACGTCACCCCTCTGATGCTCTCAGCAGCAGCGTAACAGAGGATTCTCTGATCTACGGGCTGTTCCAGGGAACACACACAGAGACGGACATCAACTGCTGCTGGAATGTCATCAACTCGGTCAAAGACGCTCTTTGGTCTGCCCGAAACTTGTTGGTCTTCCAGCGCTGCTAGGTGTCCGTAGGGGAATGCTGCCGGCTGGCACATTCCAGGCTGCAGGAGTATGTGCTGAGGGACGCACTGAAGCTGAGTGCAACCAACGCAAAGGCTCGGTGGGGAAGGACTACAGTTTAGGGTTCTTCTGCCACTGGAGAGGGAGGGGTGGGGAAAGGCGAGAAAGCCCCTAAATATTGTAAATATGGGACCGGGTAGCTTCCAGGTAGCCACACATGTGGCATCGGTGCTGTTTTTCTCTATAAAAAGGTAACACTAATGAATGATCTGTACAAGAAGGTAAAGGTTTGCACTGTTTTGTAATTGTATATAGTTTGTCTTTTATTATGAACAAAGTTTATTTTGAATAAAAAAATTTGGTAGAAGGAAAAGTTCAAAACACATGCAGGAATAGTTTCATAATCTTGCTGTGATTATTTCAATAAAAAGAAAACCATGTTTCATTGCTTGCATCCTTAGAGAAATTCCAACAACATAAGGATAAGCTGTAGTTCCCTTAATCGAGGTGTCTCAAACAACTGAGGAAAATGTACAATTGAAGATCACATTCTCAAACTTCCTTTGATTCTGGAGTCAAAATATTCTCAAAATAAGCCTCAGTGAACAGTCAGAGACTTTTTCCCAGGGCGAAAATGACTAACACTAGGGGGTATAATTTTAAGGTGATTGGTGGAAGGTATAAGGGGGATGTCAGAGGTAAGTTTTTTACACAGAGAGTGGTGGGTGTGTGGAACACACTGCCAGCAGAGGTTGTGGGGGCAGATACATTAGGGACATTTAACAGACTAGCCACATGAATGATAGAGAAGTGGAGGGCTATGTGGGAGGGAAGTGTTACATTGCTATCAGAGCAGGATGAAATATCTTTTATTTTATTCCAAAATAAACTTTATTCATAATAAAAAGCAAACTATATACAACAATAAAACAATGCAAACCTTTACATTCGTGTACAGATCAATCACTAGTGTTACCTTTTTATATAAAAAACACAGCACCGATGCCACTCGTGTGGCTCCCTGGGGGGCTACCCCAATCCCGTATTTACAATATTTAATGGGCTTTCTTGCCTGACCCCACCCCTCCCTCTCCAGTGGCAGAAGAACTCTAAACTGTAGTCCTTCCCCACCGAGCCCTTGCGTTGGCTGCACCCAGCTTCAGTGCGTCCCTCAGCACGTACTCCTGCAGCCTGGAATGTGCCAGTCGGCAGCATTCCCCTACGGACATCTCGCAGTGCTGGGAGACCAATAAATTTCGGGCAGACCAAAGGGCGTCTTTCACCAAGTTGATGACCTACCAGCAGCAGCTGATGTCCGTCTGTGTGTGTGTCCCCGGGAACAGCCTGTAGATCAGAGAATCCTCTGTTACGCAGCTGCTGGGGATGAAACGTGACCAGGACCCTTGCATCTTTCGCCACACCCTCCTTGCACACCTACAGCCCGCCGAGAGGTGGGTGACTGGCTCGTCCCCAGTGCGGTCCTCCTGGGTGCAGCTCGCACTGGGACTAATGTTTCGACCATGCAGGAAGGACCTGACAGGGAGGGCCCCTCTCACCGCCAGCCAAGCAAGATCTTGGTGCTTGTTGGTGAGTTCTGGCGATGAGGCATTCTGCCAGATGGTCTGGACAGTCTGCTCTGGGAACCACTGCACAGTATCCATCAAGTCCTTCTCCTGCAGTGTCTGCAGGATGTTCTGTGCTGACCACTGCCCAATGGACTTGTGGTCAAAGGTGTTGGTCTGGAAGAACGTTTTCACAGACAGGTATTGCGGCAACATCCAGCTGACTGGGACTTTGAGTGGCAATGGGGCCAGACCCATCCTTTATGAGGTGAATTTTGGCCCCTGATGCCAACTCAAACTGGTGGCAGACGCTGGTCAACCTGAGAACTGACCTTGGGTCCGAGCAGAAGACAGGGACGTCGTCAATGTACAGGGAGGTTTTCACCTGGGTGCCCTCACTGCCTGGCAATGTCACCCCTCTGATGCTCTTGTCCTTCCTGATGGATTCAACAAAGGGTTCTATGCAGCACACGAACAAGACAGGGGAGAGAGGGCAGCCCTGCCTGACTCCAGACTTGATGGAGAAGCTGTCTGTTTCCCACCCATTGATTTGGACTGTGCTACAGATGTCTGTCTCGAGCAGTTGGATCCAATTCCTGATTCCCTCCCCAAAGCCCATTTTGGAGAGCATGTCTACCATGTATGTGTGTGATATCCTATTGAAGGCCTTCTCCTAGTCCAGTCCCACAGGGCTAAAGGGCCTCTACTGTGCTGTAATGTTCTATGTTCTATGTTCTTTAAACTTTCCCCCTGTCACCTTAAAGCTATGCCAGCTAGTATTTGACATTTCTATCCTGGGGAAAAGAACTCTGATTATCTATGCTATTTATGCCTCTCATAATTTTATATTCTTCTATCGGCCTTCGATGCTCCAGAGAAAATAATCCGTTTAATTTGCCTTATCGTTTAATTCTTCCTGTCAGTTTCATTCATAGAGATTTTAGAACCATAGAACCATAGGACAGTACAGCACAATACAGGCCCTTCGGCCCACCATGTTGTGCCGACCTTCAAACCACTCCTGAGACTATCTAACCCCTTCCTCCCACATATCCTTCTATCTTAAATTCCTCCATATGCTTTTCTTTCAACATTGTCCTTGATGGGTCAAACATAAATTCTAGGTCATTCAAATGTCTGCAGAATTCTACAGCATTTCTGCCTTTCTGTCATCTCTCCCTTGCCAGGCTCACTGCTCCTTTCAATCTCTTTGTGATCTTACTGCATCCTTTCTCCAACATTCCTCTGTCATGAACCCACTCATTCTATAATAAATACAAAAGCCCATTATAACATGAAGGCATGTACAGGCACTTTGATAAGAATAAAAGGAACAGAAGTAGGTGCTAGCTACGTTCCCCGGAGCCCATTGTGCTATTCAATAAAAAGTGTTTTGCTACCTTCTTGCTTATCTCCATATCCATTGAGTCCATGTGTCACCCTTGAATGTCCACAACTTTCTGAAGATTTACAGACCTCTGCAGAAGGAAATTTTGCCTTATCTCAGTCCTAAATATCTGACCTGTTATCCTGGGTCTCAGGCTCCTTGCTCTTGACTCAAGAGTTATAGTAAATGCCTCTCATCATCTATTATGTCAGTTCCTTTCAGAATCTTGCATTTCTCAATGAATTCGCTTCTCATTCTGCACTGAGTATAGGACCATCTTAATCAAATTAAGCAACCCCATCATCCCAGGAATTATAAACCCAATGAAGGCAACAAAATAATCAAGTAGTTCATTAAAATATAAAGTAGATCATTGCAAAAAGCACAACAGAATAACATGCAAGAAGACGTGATATTAATAAGCAATTGAGTACAATGCACAGTGGCTTCTGTGTGACCAGTCTTCTCTCTATGCCCCAGCTAAGCTCAGTTGAGAGTATGGCAGGGCATGCTGAGAGCAGTGCCAGGCACACCAAAACTGCTGAGGTGCCAGCTTAGTAAAGTTGCAAGTTGTGAGTGCTAACCAGAAGGCAATGGATGGAGCTGAGCAATGTCATGAAAAATGGATCAGATTAGAACTCTGCATTCCCACTACATCTAGTTAAGAATGGTGTGGACAGTTAAACAGCTATCAGGAGGAGGTGGCAAGAATATCCTCATCCTCAGTGATAATGGGGTTCAGCACGTGAATGTTAAAGAAAAGGTTGAATTGTTTGCAACCACGTTTAACCAGAAGAAAGAAAAGATTATCCAGTTCATCTTCCTCTTCAGATCCCTGCCATCACAGAAACCAGTCTCCAGCCAATTCGTTTTCATTTTCTGTCATATCAAGAAACAGCTGAAAGCACTGGATAGAGGGAAAGTGAGGGACATGCCAACATTCCAGCTGTCGTACTAAAGACCTGCATTCCAGAACTAGCTGCGTTCCTGGAGCTAGGTTGTCCTGGTGAAATCCAAACTCAGCATCAGTGAATAGGTTTTGGTGAATAAATGTCACTTGATAGTACAGTCAATGTCAACTTCCATCACTTTGTTGGTAATTGAGAGTACAGCTTAAAACAATGGCATTTACCCAACAATGTGGAAGATTGCTCAGGTATGTCCAATTCACAAAAAGCAGGAGAAATCCAATCCAACCAATCACTGCCCTATCTGTCTACTTTCAATCACAGCAAATTGATGAAAGTTGTCATCAACTGTACTATCAAGCAACACCTAGAACATAAAATATCAAACAGTACAGTACAGGAACGGCACACAAAGTGCTGGAGGAATTCAATGGGTCAGGAACTCACCACAGGAACAGCCTCGTTGGCCCATGACGTCTGCGCCGAACAGGATGCCGAATTAAACTAAATCACTTCTACCTGCACAGGATCCACATCCCTCCAGACCTGCATATTCATGTAGCTAATTAGCAGCTCCTTAAATGCCACTATCACATCTGCTTCCAATCCTCCCCGACAGCTGGTTCCAGGTACCTACCACCCTCTCTGTAAGAAACTTGCCCTGCACATCTCCTTTAAACTTTCCCCCTTTCAAGTTAAATACATGTCCTCTTGTACTTGACGTTTATATCTTGGGAGAAAGATTCTGACTGTCTACCCTATCAATGCCTCTCATAATTTTATAAACATCTATCAGAACATCTAACATCTCTCATCCTCCAACACTCCAGAGTAAACCACCCAAATGTGTCCAACCTCTCTTTATAGCGCATACTCTCTAATCCAGGCAGCATCCTGGTAAAATTCTTCTGCACCCTTTCCAAAACCTCCACATCCTTCCTGTAATAAGGTGACCAGACTGCACACAATACTCCAAGTGTGGCCTAGTCAAAGTTTTATAAAGCTGCAACGTGACTTCCTGTCTTTTATACTCAACGCCCCGACCAATGAAGACAAGCATGCCATTTGTCTTCTTTACCACCCTATCTACTTGCGTGGCCACTTTCAGGGAGCTATGGACTTGGCCCTAATCACCAAAAGTTATTCACTGGTGCCCAGTTTGGATTTCACAAGGACAAGTTGGCTCCAGATCTCAACACAGCCTTTGTTTAAATATGGACCAGAGAGCTGAATTCTAGAGGTGAGTTGAGAGTGACTGCCCTTGATATCAAGACAGGACCTAACTTAGTGTGCACCACGCAGCCCTGGTAAAATTGAAGCAAATGGATATCAAAGGGAAAGCACTCCAATGGTTGGAAATTTTACATGCACAAATGAAAATAGATGTGATTGTTGGAGTTAATCAACCCAACCCCAGGATGTCTCTGTAGGAGTTCCCCATGGCAGTCTCCAAGGCCTTTATCTTTATAAAAACATCTTTAGCTGTTTCAACACTGACCTCCCTTCCATTATAAGGTCAGAAGTGGGGATGTTCTCTGATGGTTATACAACGTCCACTTCCATTCGCAATTTCACAGCAAATAGAATGATGCATACCTGCGTGCAGTAGGACTGGACAAAATTCAGGCATGGGCTGCTTTGAAGCAAGTAACATCTCTGCCACAAAAGTGCAAGGCAATGACCATCTGCACATGAGAGAATCTAATCACCTAGCCTTGACATTCAAGGTCAAGGCAAACCACCAGCATCAATATCCTGGCAGTCACTATTGACCAGAAACATAACTGGACCAGCCAGATAATTATCATGGCTGCAAGAACAGGTCAGAGGTCGGGTATCCAGTAGTGTGTAACTCACTAAGGCCTTTCCCTAATCTACAAGACACAAGTGAGGAATGTGGTGGAATACTCTCCAGTTGCCTGGATTCATGTATCTTCAACAGTATTCAGGAAGCACAGCACTATTCAAGGCAAAACGGTCTGTTTGATTACATCAGTTCCCTCCTCCATCTGCTACAATGTGTGCCATTTAGAAAATGGATTACCGTTACTTGCCCAGCTACTCCAACAACACTTCCCAAATCCATGACCTCTAGCACCACAAACCATAAGGAAAGTAGGAGCATTGGAACATCACCACCTGAAAGTCACATATCATCCTGATTTGGAAATATATTGCTGTTCCTTCATCAAAATTAGGTCTAAGTCCTGAAAGACCCTCTGCAACAGCACTGTAAGAATACCTTTGTCAGAAGAACTGCAGCAGTTCAAAAAGATGGATCATCATCATCTTCTCAAGGGTAATTATGGATAGGCAATAAATGCTGGCCTTCCAAGTGATGATTAGATCCTTATTTTCTTAGTTTTTCCTGCTGAGTTCCTCCAGCGTCATTGTTTTACATCAAATAAATAAATATATTGTATTACATTGATAGTGTTGAACTGTTTAAACTGCTTGACTTGTCTGGTTGAAACAACAAAGCCCACAAAAAGAAATTCTTTCTCTCCCCTCACCTCAACATAATATATCTCTGCCTCTCTCTATCTCACTATCTTTCTCTCTCTCTCACACACACACACACACACACACGTACACTCCCTTTCACTCTTACACTCACACTCACTCCTCTCAAACTCCCTCCTCAGTTCTTTTGATTAATGAAGTTCCTTGTGTGGTCAACTTATCAGCTATCCTCCACAATCTTAGAGAATCAGAACCAGACTCAGAATCATGTTTATTATCAATGACATATGTCATGAAATTTGTTGTTTTGCGGCAGCAGTACATTGTAAGACATAAAAATTGCCATAAGTTACAAAAATAAATAAGTAGTGCAAAAAAGGAATAATGAGGTAGTGTTCATGGGTTCATGGACCTATCAGAAATCTGATGGCAGAGGGGAAAAAGCTGTTCCTGAAATGTGGAGTGTGGGTATTCAGGCTCCTGTACCTCCTCCCCGATGGTAGTAACGCGAAGGGGACATGTCCCGAATGGTGAGGGTCCTTAATGGTGAGTGCCGCATTCTTGAGGCACCGCCCCTTGAAGATGTCTTGAAAAGGGTTTTGAAGAGTGGTACTTATACAAAATTGATCGCTAAAAATGGGGAATTAAACATTGTTGTATCAACAGACTGATTACTATTGTACGAGGAGATTATAAGGCAAGTCATTGAAATGTATATAACGTATCAATGATAAATTAATGCACAAGGAGCATAAATAAACAGCATAAACAGATGGATCACTGGAAAGTAAAAATTTAATGGTAAATTTCAACATCTGATTACAAAACCATGGGAAGAAGAAAAACATTAATTGATGACCACAGATAATTTGTCAATACTGTCAGAGTTTTTCGACAAAGATGAGATTTGTTTCAAACTTTTGCTGTCAATGAGAACAAAACGGTCTGAGCTCCTTTGATCTAATCAGGCATGGTAACCAAGTACCCAAACTGGGGAAAAAAAAGCAAGTCCAAGCACTGACTGTCATTTTCATCAATGAAAATTTAACTATGTCTAAACAGTACATTCCATACAAAAAAGACTAAATAGACCTCAGATTTTATTGAGGAACTGAAGTGGAAATCTACTCCATTTTTACCTTATATGCCAAATAGATGACCTTCACAGACTGATTTGTAAGATCATTCTATTCGGGTAAAACAATAATTAAAATGTAAAAGATTGTTCTCATATTTGAAGATGTGCTGTAGTCCTCAGTTTTGGAAAGCTTGGAGTATGCCGATGGATATGACATGAGATACATGTTTGAGTTTTGCTGATTGGTCTATATTGAAAGCAGGAAATTACATTATCCAGGAAAGGGAAGACATAGGAGTGTGGAAAGGGATGAAAGTAGTTCAGCAAATTGATACTGGAGACAACAAAATAGTTGGGCTTCAACTCATTATAGACTTAAACGAAGCGTGACAAATCAAATGGCAACCATCTAGACAAATTATTAAGGTTGCCAGTAAAGTAAGGGTCAGTGATGAAAAATTTCAATTATTCATTAATAAGATTAATAAATGAAGCTGAGCCATAAGATGGAAAGCTCTGTTGAAGTCTTTATTAACTTATTCCATGATTACCTATGTGTATAACTCAATTGGGAATTGTGCAGTTGCAGCAATTTTAAGGATAATCAAATATTGCTTGCACAAAGCAAAATGGCTTAGATTTTAGAAGCATATATAGGCTTAAATATTAAGTATAATCCTAAAATGTTTTAAAATCTCATCACCCATGAAGGAGAAAAGAAGTACTGTCAGAAAACACAACTGTGGCGTAACAAAAACATTTTGTGAATTCTGCTGAAAAAAAGAGTTATTGAAGAGAGAAAGTGATAGACAGAGCAATTACAGACCAGTCAGCTGAACAACGGTGATTGAAAGGTTAGTACTTTGTCATCATTTATAAAGGAACAGAAAAAGCCAGGGAACTCAGCAAGGATTAGCAAAGATCAAATTGTGTCTGACTAACGTAATTGAATTTTTCAGCAAACTTAATAATGAGGTTTGATGATGGAAGCATGCCTACAAAGCATTTTGCAAGCTAATTGTTGCACAAAGGAAAAGGAAGCATATGTAAGGTTTAGGAATCTGAAATCAGACAAGGCTCTTAAGGACTATAAAGAAAGCAAGAAAGAAATCAGTCAGGGAATTAGGAGGGCCAAAAGGGACAAAGGAATGGCCTTAGCGAATAGAATTAAAGAAAATCCAAAGGCATTTTATACATGCATTAAAAACAAGAGGGTAGTCAGGGAGAGAGTAGGACCACTCAAGGCTAAAGGAGGGAATTTATGCCTGGAAACACAGGAGGTGGGCAAGGTACTAAATGAGCATCAATATTCACCAAGGAGACATGTAGGTAGTGAAATCAGTGTGGGGTATGCTGATATTCTAGGGCATGTTTACAAGGGGGATGGGAACCAGAGGGATAGGTCAGTGGAAGAAGTGCATGTAGTAAAGTCAGATCTAACATACAGAGAGGCTTTGAGGAAGGAGAAGCAGAGTACAGGGTATAACAGTAGTAAGGTGGATGGGCTAAAGTGCATTTACTTAAATGCAAGAAGTATCAGGAATAAGGGTGATGAACTGAGAGCTTGGAGTAATACATGGAACTATGATATTGTGGCTCTTGCAGAGACATGGCTGTCACCAGGGCAGGAATGGATACTGAATATTCCCGGATTTCAGTGTTTTAAAAGGGATAGGGAGGGGGGGAGAAGAGGATGAGGGGTGGCGTTACTGGTCAGGGATACTATTACGGCTGCAGAAAGGGTGGGTAATGTAGCAGGATCTTCTCTAGAGTCAGTATGGGCGGAGGCTAGGAATAAGAAAGGAGCAGTTACTCTGCTGGGAGTATTCTATAGGCCCCCTGGTAGCAGCAAGGATACTGAGGAGCAGATTGGGAGGCAGATTTTGGGAAGGTGCAAAAATTACAGGGTTGTTATCATGGGAGACTTCAACTCTCCAAATATTGATTGGCACCCGCTTAGTACCAAAGGCTTAGATGGGGCAGAGTTCGTAAAGTGTGTTCAGGACGGATTCCTGTACCAGTATGTTGACAGATGATACTAGTCTCGCGTGAATACTTGGAATAAGTTACTGCTGTAGGATCTGACAATCTCTGTACCCACAGGGCACTAACTTGCTGTAAGACATGTCATCATCTTTGTACATTCACTCAGGTTTACCTTCTTCAGCACTTGTACCCAATTCCCTAGGGTTACAGAGAAATTATCCAATCAGGCAGTTCTTGCCAAATGTTTGAATGGCTTTTTTTTGAGGGAAGAGTACCCTTGAGTATGCTTAATAGCTGTGAATGATGCTCCAGTTTTTAAGAACTCTCCATTCGTAAGAATATTGAGAATCTTTCCCTGGGCCTGAATAAAATCAAGCCTTAATTCAGAGGATTTACCGTGGAAGAAACTTGTCTTTTCTGATAGAGCACACCTAATTTTGAAGCCCAAAATATCAATGGGCCCTGTATCTTATTAACATTCTCAAGGTGAGCTGTCAGCACCTTGATAAGCAGTTTTCTATGTTTTATTAAGCATAGTGTAATTGTGGGTGGGGGAGTTGTAGATGGGCAACAATTGGGGAGCAGCCCTGCTTCAAAATGGCTCTACAACAAGGATTTCCCATTGACATTTAAAAAAAGCTGTCCTTTTAATTTCTGTCTTTAAAAAGCTCTATGTGACTGGATCAGGCACCTCTTCTGACCATCAGCCAATAATTTTTAATGAGGTAACCTATGTATTAAATCAATCAGATTTATACATGTAAGGGTCCTAATACCTTCCTTAAGTCAGCTCTAAGAATGCCTGAAATGTTGCCTTTAGCTGATGGTCAACACAGCATAACAGGTACAACTCAAGTCATAAAATTCATCTGAAACTTAACTGCAATCTTCTACCTGTTAATAAAAAAAGCATAATTGATATTTGGTTTAAAGAGAAATCAATGTTTATTTAAACAGAAAACATGACACCAACCTACTGGAAATGATCACATTGTCATAGCTTCACTTTATCAGAACTCTTTCTGAAAGTTTTTGGAACAAGGAGTCACTTGACTCAGTACTGACCACAGTGATTATTCAATGATGTTACATGTGTTGTCACATAACACGACTTACTTGAATGTTTATATTTTACTTTTAGTACAACTTAATCTGTAACAGAAAGAAGTCCTTCTTTCCACAAATTCATCCACAACTGACTTTGTAGCTGAATAAGTTTGTCTTTAGTAAAATGTTATTGTATTCAAAGCTTTCAGAATTTCAAATTACTTTCAGTGTAAAATATAAATAACTTTCAGACAAATGAAAATTTAGACCAAGCATAAACATAATATAGAAATCTGACTCATATCTTGAGGGATTTGAACACATTATTTGGGCTGACACTTCACTGCAGAATTGGACATTATTAATAAGACAACAACAGTCTCAGGTGTGTGCAAAATACTTCATTTGCTCTATTCAGACCAACAGTTAGCCAACAAATAGCTCACACACATCAGGTTGTCATGACCATATTGCTGTTTCTGGGATTTTGCTGTGCACAAACTGGTTACCTGTTTTGCTGTTATAGGTGATATTGAGATTGTGACAGGTGCCACATAAATGTAATTCCTTTCTTTCCATCACATACTTTATTCCTGTTTAATACACATTAGTTTTCAAATCATTGCTTATCAGTACATTTTATTCCAGCCTACAATTCACAGGATATAATTTTTTCAATGTATTATGAAGGGTGCCTGCCATCAAAAGAAAAAAAAAACTTACTTCAGCTATTGGAGCCCTTAAAATAATCCCATATTACAATAGTGACTAAACTTTAAGGCACTTCATTGGCTGTCACCTGATGACACAAAGGACACTTTCTTTCTTCCTCTATGCTTTTGGAAATGGAGAGGCCATGTGTTCATATCCTACCAGAGGAATGTCTTAGAAATGAAGTTAGTAAATCTGGTCATTTGTGAGAAATTAAACTGAAACTTTGGCAGTCTCCTCAAGTTAAGTAAAAGGTCATTCAACATGACTTGAATTCAAGCAGGGGGCCTTTTCCGGTGTCCAGGCCAAAATTTGCTCCTCAGTTTACACCATCAAAACAGACAAACCAGTCATTTATTATATTGACAGAGAGATGCATGGAAATAGGCCCTGCAGCCCAATTGGTCTGTGCTGGCCACCAACTACCCACTTACACTAATCCTACATTAATGCCATATTTTGTTCTCCATGCTCTTATCACTTCCCCCTCCCATTGCAGATTCTACCATTCACCCACACACCCAGGACAATTTACAGTGGTGAATTAACCTACCAACTCGCAAGTCTTTTGTGATATGGGAGGAAACCGGAGCACCTGGAGAACTTGGTCATAGGGAGAATATGTAAATTCCACACAAACAGCATCCAAGGTCAGCATTGAACCTAGGTCTCTGATTCTATGAGACAGCAGGTCTACTAGTTACACCATTGTGCTACCCTTAGTGAGACCTTGCTGTGTGTAGATTGATCACCCTTGTCAGTGTGACTGAAAAGAAGAAACCACTGGAGCCCAAAGTAAATAGAGAAAGCATTGAAAGTATTCTGTGGATCAGATAGTATCTGTGGAGAGAGAAACAGTGCAAAGGATAACTGTTTCTCTCCAGTGTTGCTTTCTGACCGGCTCAGTATTCCAGAACTGCCTCTGACTGATCATTGCACACAGTTGCTCTGACTAATCACTGCACACAATGTGTGTTTTGAACATTTCATGCCATTGTTTCAAATTCCAATCACTTTTGACTGCAAATTATCTGTTTGCCTATAGTAAGTTGAGTGCAATAAGTGATCCAGCCAGCATTGTTCTACACCAACAGTGTAAGCACCAGATAAACTTCCAATGACCCATGTCTTGACTCAGCCAAAATATTAGGCCAATGATGAGAAGTTTGTCCCTTCAGCCATGGGAAAGAAGGTTAATTTCTATTTCAATCCCTTTGTAAGGTGACGCAGAATCCTTCTTAAAGAATTTTCACCCTTAAGGTTTGAGGAAATGAAGCAGATCTGGAGCCAGCATGGTTTCCGAGTGTGCTGGTCTGGAGGTCAGTGCACAGGCTGTCATTCAGTGTACTGCCTCACCATTGGTACTCTAGCCTGGGAGCTTCTATCCCTGAACGCCTCCACTACTTGGCTTGTTTGATGCCTCTGTCCTTTTTACTGCTAATAGAAAACCATTAGAATGCATGCTATGGTGGCGCCGGAAGCGTGGCGACACTTGCGGGCTGCCCCCAGAACACTGCGCAAAAGATGCATTTCACTGTGTTTCGATGTACATGTGACTAATAAAGATATCTATCTTATCTATCCATGCATCTTTTGAATATTGGCCTAATTTGCAACTCTCCCACACAATCTCACTGGGGTTAAAATGAGAACTCATTGTAACTCCAGTGACAAAAGACAAATATTTCCTGCCCGTTGTCAGGAACCTAATTGATAACTTTAAGTGAATTGAAAGAACAACAGATCTTTAACATCATCAGTTCTGACAAATGGTCTTAAAATCGACGTGTTAACTTTTTCTCTTTCCACAAATGCTGCCTAACCAACTCAGTGTTTCCAGAATTTTCTGCTTTTACTTAAATCACAATTCTTATGTGGATGAAATAAATTCTTATGGTGGCACCAATTAATATAGACTAATTTGAGAACTTTGCACAACAAATATTTATTGCTATTATAACGTGCTTTTTGTAACTTGCAACAGGGGTAATATAAAGGTGAAGTAAATTATTCACTAGGTGATACTTTAAAATGAAAAGATTTGGAACATGGTATCTCTGACTGGTACAAAGGAACGTGCAAGGAATGTACTTTTCTTGGAGAGGCTCATCAGGAGATGTTTTCCCCCCAAGTGTCACAGATTGAAAAGTTGATCTAAGAGAAATTATTGATTAAGTCTTGAAAAGACATGTATGAATAGTTAAAGGAAAAGAAACTATCTCAAAAGAGGTTCAGCCTAGGACATGCTATACCTGAAATTTATAAATTTTCATAAAGCATTTTGTAAAGCAGGTCTAATGTTTCAACTTGGCTGAATGGATTAAAAATAATTTAAATTTATACTCTGCAAACATTACCTGGATGAGCCTTTAAGGATTATACATCAGAAATACTGAATCTGTGGATGGACTGCATTTCATTGAAATGTTAAACCAATGCCCCAAGAGTCCATTCAGAAGATCCTACTGCAATAGTCAAGGTGGAACAAGTAACTCTCTTCGGGCATTGTTGCTTCTTCAATCAACACCACAGACAAGTTAAACGCCTTTTCGTTTCACAAATGTGCTGCCATATTTTTCTGCATGGAATAGTGTTTGGACTCCAAAGGGAAATGTGATAAAGTGCTATGCCCATGCAAACTTTGCTTTTCACTCTTCTACGTTTGAAAACCAAGATCTATTCCAGTCACAAATTCCCAGTTTCCTGATAATGCTAATTTGCATTAAACATAGTACTAAATACAGTCAGAAGTGCTAAATCTGCAACAGAGCAACTACATGGTGATTTCAGATACCATGGGCTCACCACCAACTTTTACAAGCATAATCCTGTCTAAACCTCTGCTGTCCATTTCCTAACTCATACCATATCATGTTCACACAATATCACTCTGTTTGCTGACCTACATTAATTCTGAATACATCAATCAATTTAAAACTTTTAATGCTTTTGTTCAAATCTCTCTTGACTCCAGCCTTTCCCATCTTTCCAACTTAGTGCAGCATATACTTCTCCCAGAACTCTTGTTTGGATTATTATAAATCCCAAATGCTCTCCACTCAACTGGTTTAAGAGAAAGACAGGCCATCTAGAATTTTTTTTAATTCCAAAATAAACTTTATTCATAATAAAAAAAACAAACTACATACAGCAATAAAACAGTGCAAACCTTTACATACGTGTACGGATCAATCATTAGTGTTACTTTTTTATATTGAATAAACAGCAACGATACCACTCATGTGGCTCCCTGGGGTGCTACCCCAATCCCATATTTACAATATTTAGGGGCTTCCTCGCCTGACCCCCCCCCCCTCCAGTGGCAGAAGAACCCTAAACTCTAGTCCTTCCCCACCGAGCCCTTACATTGGCTGCACCCAGCTTCAGTGTGTCCCTCAGCACATACTCCTGCAGCCTGGAATGTGCCATTCGGCAGCGTTCCCCTACGGACATCTCGCAGTGCTGGGAGGCCAACAAATTTCAGACAGACCAAAGGGTGTCTTTCACTGAGTTGATGACCTTCCAGCAGCAGTTGATGTCCGTCTCTGTGTGTGTCCCCGGGAACAGCCCATAGATCAGAGAATCCTCTGTTACACAGCTGCTGGGGATGAAATGTGACAAGGCCCCTTGCATCTTTTGCCACACCCTCCTCGCAAACCCACAGCCCACAAAGAGGTGGGCGACCGTCTCATCCCCAGCGCAGTCCTCCCGGGGGCAGCATGTGCTGGGAGTGATGTTTCGACCATGCAGGAAGGATCTGACAGAGAGTGCCCCACCAACCACCAGCCAAGTGAGGTCTTGGTGCTTGTTGGTGAGTTCTGGCGATGAGGCATTCTGCCAGATGGTCTGGACAGTCTGCTCAGGGAACCACCCCACAGTATCCATCGAGTCCTTCTCCTGCAGTGTCTGCAGGATGTTCTGTGCTGACCACTGCCTGATGGACTTGTAGTCAAAAGTGTTGGTCTGGAAGAACTTTTTCAGGAAGGACAGGTATTGCGGCAACATCCAGCTGACTGGGATGTTGCACGGCAACAGGGCCAGGCCCATCCTTCGCAACAGCAGGGACAGGTAGAACCTCGGCACGTAGTGACACTTGGTGCCCACGTACTTGGGTTCCACACACAGCCTGATGCAGCCACAGACGAAGGTGGTCATCAGGATGAGGGAGACATTGGGGACACTTTTGCCCACATTGTCCAGAGACTTGCGCATGGCGACCCATCAGACCCACTCCATCTTGGATTCCTTGATGAACCGGAAGATGGCACAGGTGATTCCCAAGCCAGAGGAGCAAGGAACAGGCCACACCTGCACAAAGTACAGCAGCCCTGAGAGCACCTCACACCTGATGACCAAGTTCTTCCCAGTTATTGAGAGGGAGTGCCGTTCCCACAGTCCAAGTTTCTGCTTCACCTTCCCAATCCGCTCCTGCCAATTTTTGTTGCACGCCCTGGTCCCTCCGAACCAGATCCCCAGCACCTTTAGATAGTCAGGCCTGATGGTGAAAGGGACGTTGGATCGGTCGGGGCAGTTGCCGAAGAGCATGGCCTCACTCTTTGTTTGGTTAACTCTGGCCCCCGATGCCAACTCAAACTGGTCCCAGACATTGGTCAATCTGCGAACTGACCTTGGGTCTGAGCAGAAGACAGTGACGTCATCCATGTACAGGGAGGTTTTCACCTGGGTGACCCCACTGCCTGGCAACGTCACCCGTCTGATGCTCTCGTCCTTCCTGATAGATTCAGCAAGGAGTTCTATGCAGCACACAGACAGGGGGGAGAAGGCAACCCTGCCTGACTCCAGACTTAATGGGGAAGTTGTCTGTTTCCCACCCATTGATTTGGACTGTGCTACTGATGTCTGTGTAGAGCAGTTGGATCCAATTCCTGATTCCCTCCCCAAAGCCTATTTTGGAGAGCACGTCAAACATGTACATGTGTGATGTCCTGTCAAAGGCCTTCTCCTGGACCAAGCTGACCAGGCAGGTGTCCACCCCTCTCTCCTGCACGTAGGCAATGGTGTCCCTGAGCAGCGCGAGACTGTCAAAGATCTTCCTGCCAGATACAGCACAGGTTTGGTCCGGGTGGATCACCTGTCCCAGAGCAGTCTTGAACCTGTTGGCGATGGCCTTGAACAAGATCTTATAATCCACATTCAACACTGAGATTGATCTCCAATTTCTGGTGTCCTCCCTCTCCCCCTTCTGCTTGTAGATGAGGGCATTGATGCCCTTCCTCATGGATTCTGACATGCTGCCAGAAAGAAACATAATGTTGTACACTTCAAGCAGGTCCGGGCCCATCCAGTCCCACAGAGCCGAGTACAACTCCACCGATAAGCCGTTGCTTCCAGGAGTTTTATTCGAATCAAAGGAAAGGACGGAGCCAGTAAGCTCCTCCAGGGTCAGTGGCTGGTCCAGACTCTCCCACTTGCTGTCATCTAAGACCTCTTTCACGGAGGTTCTGGGAGGCTGTGCTTTCTGTGGCCTTTTTGTCATACAGACTGGCATAGAAGGACCTGCAGATCCTTAATATGTCCATCTGCAAGGATGTTACTGAGCCATCTTCTTCCTTAAGGCTGTGGATCACAGAGCTCCCCGTGTACCTTTTGGAAGACGAAACATAAGTACGTCTCATCCTGCTCAATGGAACGGACCCTGGATCGGAAGATAATCTTGGAGGATTCGGAGGCGTGGAGCTGGGCTTGCTGGCTCTTTGCCTCTCGGAGTTCCTCCCTCACATCCACCCCCCTTGACTGCAGGAGGAGGAGTTGCCGTAGGTCTGTCTGGAGTCGGCACAGTTCCCTCTGACTCTGTCTTGCTTTCTGGACCCCTCTGCGGATGAAGAACCTCTTGATGTTCTCCTTTGTCGCTTCCCACCAGTGCACAGGGGAGTCAAAGAGGGGTTTCACGGTTCTCCAACCTGCGTAATCCCTCTTTAGTTCCTCAGTGCTCTCTGGAGTCAGCAGCTTGACATTCAACTTCCACGTCCCCCTGCCTGCCTTCTGGTCTTCCTGTAGGTGACAGGAGGCCCGAAGGAGACGGTGGTCAGAGAAGAACATCGGCGTGACGTCGGTGGATCTGACCGTGATTGGCTCTGACACAAAGAGAAAGTTGATCCGGGACCAGTCTGAGCCGTCCGATCTCGACCAGGTGTGTTGAGGCTGTGCTCTGCCTGCAGGGGTGCAGAAGGCATTGCGCAACTTGGCATCTTTAACCATTTCCATCAGGAGTCTGGAAGTGCCATCCAGTCTGCTGTCGGCACTGCCAGATTGTCTTACCGCATCGATGATGCAGTTGAAGTCACCGGCCAGAACGACCAGCTGGGACGTCGCCAGCAGCAGTGGGAGCTCCGCACAGGCGAAGCATATATATTAATTAACTGGAGTGGAGTGTTCCGGTACATCACATCTGCCACAAGGAGCTATCCCCTCCCCCCACCTCTCTGACCTTGGTGATTGAGAAGTTGCCCCTGAAAAGGTGTGTTAAATCCACACTCTGTGCAAGGGAGGAGGTGGGGTGTAGCGTTTAGCGTAATGCTATTACAGCGCCAGCGACCCAGGTTCGATTCCTGTCACTGTCTGTAAGGAGTTTGTATGTTCTCCCCATGTCTCCAACATTCCAAAGATGTATGAGTTAGGAAGTTGTAGGTATGCTATGTTGGCGCCAGAATCGTGGCGACACTTGCGGACTGCCCCCAGAACACTCTATGCAAAAGATGTATTTCACTGTGTGTTTCGATGTGCATGTACGTATCTTGTGCATGGGCTTAAGGTTTTGTGCACAATGGAACTAAAATACATGGGAGGCTTGGGTAGGCAAATGAATTTTGTGCAAGTGATATCATTGAATATGCCTGTTCACTTCAGAATTTTTTTCTTGTCATTCTCCCAGAGGGGCTAATGCAAAATTTTGAAATTGCACAACCTCCAAACAATATTTCTTGGTGTAGCTCACAAAATTGCTGCAAGACATGAAAGAATTTTTCGCTTTGACTTCCAGTGCTGTCTGTGTGGAGTTTGCACGTTCTTCCTGTGACTCTGAGTTTTATCAACATGCTCCAAGTTTGTCCCACATTCAAAGATGTGCCAGCTGGTAGGTAAGTGGCCAGTGTAAATTATCTCTTGTAGGGGTGAGTAGCAGAAGAATCAAGAGGGAGTTGGCGGGCAAGTGAGAAAGCATGGATTACAGGGAAATAAATGGGGAAATGGGATTGATAGAATTGCAGTGAGAGTCGGCATAGACAATGAGCTGAATGGCTTCCTTCTACATCCAAAGGAAATATGAAAATAAATATGAGTTTCTGCCTTGGGTTCAATTGGAAAGTTTAACCAAACAATTAATACTTTAATCTTTTAGAATGTAATTTAAATAAGTAAGTAATTGCATTATAAGTATTCCTTGCTTTTCTTATGAACGGCAATCTATTCAAATTAATTCATAGTACCACAAAACTGCTTGTTTTAATTAGTGTCTTGTCCACCACCAAGTTTCAAATACCTTTAAGAAGATTAATGCTACTTATTAGTGATCACTGATACTTTGCCATCATTTTATATTTACACATTTACTTATGATATATAAGGAGGCCTTTTGGTCCTTCAACAGTGTAAGTTTTTAAATGCCATGTCTATTGTTCCACTGCCTTATAAAAACCCTGAGGTTTAGAGCATCATCAAAGCCCTGCAACAGAAATGGAAACTTGCAATAACATAGAAAAGTAGAAGCAGAAATAGACTATTCAGCTCTTGGAGCCTGCTCTGCCATTAAATACAATAATGATTGATCATCTTTCTCAATACCATATTCCCACTCTCCCTCCATATATCTTGATGCCTTTTGCATCTAGAAATTTATCTACCTCCTTTAAAATATTCAGTAATTTCACTTTTACAACTTTCCATGGTATTGAATTCCACAGGATCACCACCTCAGAGTGCAGAACTTTCTCCTTATCCAAGTCCTAAGTGTCTTAATGCATATCCTGAGAATGTGACCCCTCACTTGAGACATTTCAACCCAGGGAAACATCCATCTCACATCCAATCTATCAAGCCCTGTCAGAATTTTGTATGTTTCAATGACATCCCCTTTTATTCTTCTAACCTCCCAATACAAACTGAGTGAACCTACTCTCTCTTCAGACAACAGTCCCCTCATACAGGAATCAGGCTGGTGAACCTTCATTGCACTCCCTCTATGGCAGATAGGGAGCCCAAAACTGCACACCATTCTCCAAGTCCTGCACAGTTGTAGCAAGACATTGTTGCTCCTGTTTCCAAATTGTTTTGCAACCAAGACATTTGCCTTCTTGTATGTTGCGTGTTCTTGTATACCAGTCACTGAAAGCAACTGTCTTTGTGCATCAACTTTGTATATGTAACACCATTTCAATAACATACTACTTTCAATTTTTCCCCATTTAAAAAAAACTTTATTTATACAGCACAGTAACAGGACCTTCTGGCCCAACGAGCCCGCGCTGCCCAATTACACCCATATTAAGCTACTAACCCGTACGTCTTTGGAATGTGGGAACCGGGGCACCCAGAGGAAACCTACACAGTCACGGGGAGAAAGTACAAACTCCTTACAGAGAGCAACGGGAATCAAATCCCGATCGCTGGCGCTGTAATAGCGTTATGCTAACCACTATGCTAATGTATAATTTCCCATTTAACCACATTATATTGCATCTACCAAGTCCTTACGCACTCATACACTCTGTCTAACTTGCCCTGAAGTCTTCATGCATCCTTTTCACAATTCACCATCCCTCTCAGAAAATTACATTTTGTTCCCTCTTTCAAATTATTTATATATGTAAAACGAATAGGCCTTGCCTCACCTCAATAGTTTCTGTCTGTCACACTGATAAAGAACATTTATTCTTCCTCTCATTTTCCTTTCTGTCAAAGAATCTTCGTTGCCAAAACAATATCCCCCAATACCAAACACTTTAATTTTACACACTTTTTATGTGGGACTTTATCAGAGGCTTTCTGAAAGACCAAGTACAGTATATCCATTGGTTTTCCTTTATCTATTCTACCAGTTACTTCCTCAAAGAAATAATCCAGCAGGTTTGTCAAACACAAATTCTCATTCAGAAATCCACGTTGGCTCTGTGTAATCTTATTGATATTTTCCAAGTGTCTTGTTATGTCATTTTTAAGATAGCCTCTACTATTTTCTGTTAATTTGATTTGCTCATTGGCAGAATTTCTAATATCTATATTTTTAAACTATAAAAATTATAGAAACTCACTTTATGCTGCACAACCTCTAGGTACTCGAATATAGCACCATGTAACAATTGAAATTCAAGTTCATATATCCACAAGTTATTGAACACAGTGCATACAATAACTGACAGGCAGACCCATATATAAAAATGGATATTCAAACTTTTATACAGCAGTGTGATTTGAATGGCAGTTGGTCCCACTAATATCAGTGCAAGTTAATGACTGACCCATGTACACTGTATAACATTTTGTGATGAATCTATCATATTTATTATTTTCCTTAAAATACTGTACAAATCAGCTTTAAAACTTCATTGCGGTATTTTGGAATATCCTTAACCTATTAAAGGTGTAAGAGAGTTGTTTTTCTTAAAAGTCCATTGCTTGTCTCAGGATGTGTTTTCAAAACTGCACAAGATACTTGCCTTTCCTTGAAGCACTGACTAATGAGGACCAGTCTCCTCTTCTGAGTGATCTTTTCTACATTTCTCTTCCTCCAGCAACACTTTAAAATGCACATGTTCACTATTCTGTGATGTGTACAGTGTTTCATGTTTCTTCATAAGAAAGAACCATGAAACACTGACACAAACCTGACACCTGAGAAATGTATGCTTCTGTTCAAGGGGTAATTTGTTACATTAATCAGGAGCATATATCAACTCATTGCATGACCTAATCAATCATTCTTTATGAGTAATGGCAAAGTCAAGAGTTGAAGACACACAGTTTTATGATATACACGCCAGATGTGTGCCCTTCAATCCTCAAATTTGTTGTCACATTCAGAGGAATTTGCTGATTGAATTGCAAGCACTGTAGAATAAAATCAGAATATTACATCAACAGACATAATACTGTAATATACTGTCTATGAAATTAAATCAATAAATTTAGATTGCAATAATACATTTTTATGAACAACTTGAATGCTGTAGCATGAACTCACATACATCAATAGTTTCTGATAATATTTGATTGAAATTTCCTGACTGCACTGACAATCATATTTAAGAACCATAGAACTATAAAACACAATACAGGCCCTTCGGCCCACCATGTTGTGCCGAACTTTAAACCACACCTAACCCCTACCTCCCACATATCCCCATAGAATCATACAGCACACCCCCTATTTTAAATTCCTCCATATGCTTATCTAACAATCTCTTGAACTTGACCAACGTATCTGCCTCCAGGCAGCACATTCCATGCACCAACCACTCTCTGGGTGAAAAACCTCCCTCTGATATCTCCCTTGAACTTCCCACCCATTACTTTAAAGCCATGCCCTCTTGTATTGAGCATTGGTGCCCTGAGAAGAGGCACTGGCTGTCTACTCTATCTATTCCTCTTAATATTTTGTATACCTCTATCATATTGAATATTCCTGGTTTTCAGTGTTTTAAAAGGGATAGGGAGGGGAGGGAAAAGAGGAGGGAGGTGGCAATACTGGTCAGGGACACACTTACAGCTGCAGAAAGGGTGGGTAATGTAGAAGGATCCTCTCTAGAATCAATATGGTTGGAAGTTAGGAATAAGAAAGGGGCAGTTACCCTCTTGGGAGTATTCTATAGGCCCCCCGGTAGCAGTAGGGATACTGAGGAGCAGATTGGGAGGCAGTTTTTGGAGAGATGCGAAAATAACAGGGTTATTATAATGGGAGACTTCAACTATCCAAATATTCATTGGCACCTACTTAGTGCCAAAGGTTTAGACAGGGCGCAGTTTGTTAGGTGTGTCCAGGATGGATTCCTGACGCAATATGTTGACAGGCCGACTAGAGGGAATGCCATATTAGGTCTAGTTTTATGTAATAAACTGGGTCAGGTGATAGATCTATCGGTGGGTGAGCATTTGGGGGACAGTGACCATCGCTCCATAACCTTTAGAATTGTCATGGACAGGGATCGGCGCAAAGAGGACAGGAAGATATTTAATTGGGAGAAGGCGAATTATGAGGCTATAAGGCGAGAGCTTGGGAGTGTAAATTGGGATGACATTTTTGAAGGGAAATGTACTATGGAGATGTGGTCAATGTTCAGGGGTCTTTTGCAGGATGTTAGGGATAAATTTGTCTCTCCTTGGTGAACACTGAAGAGAAGTATTCATTGAGAACCTGACCCACTTCCAGAGCTTCCAGGCACATCTTCCCACCTTTGATATATTATTGGATAAAAGGCGATCATAAATGTTTTCTATATTGTATACCTGAGGTAAACGGAACATTCATGGGGCAAGTGACAGTGTGTACTCATAGGAGACAAACATTTCAAATTATGGTATGTCATAGAGTCACACAGCACAGAAACAGGCCCTTCGGCCCAACTAGTCCATGATGAACAAGATGGCCCATCCAAGCTGGGCCCATTTGCCAGTGTTTGGCCCATAACCTTCTAAACTTTTCCAATCCATGTACCTGCCCAACTGTAATTTAAAAGTTGTTATTGTACCTGCCTCAACCACTTCTGGCAGCTCATTCCCCATGGATACCAGCCTTTGTGTAAAAAAGTTGCCCCTCATGTTCCACTTAAATCTTTCCCCTCTCACCTTAAACCTATACCCTCTAGTTGTTGATACCCCAGCTCTGGGAAAAACACAGTGCATTCACCCTATCTATGCCCATCATGATTTTATACACCTCAATAAGATCAGCTGTCAGTCTCCTATGCTCCAAGGAATAAAGACCTGTCCTGTCCAACCTCTCCCTATAACTCAGGCCCTCAAGTCCTTGCAACATCCTTGTACATCTTTCCTGCACTCTCTCCAGTTTAATAACATCTTTCCGACAGCAGGGCAACCAAAATTGAACACAATACTCTCGAAGTGCGGCCTCATCAGTGTCCTGTACAACCACACCATGACCTTCCAACCAGTACCCTGACTGATGAAGGCCAGCATGCCCAAAGCCACCTTCACCACCCTGTCTACCTGTAACTCTGCTTTCGGGGAACCATGTACTTGTACGTCAAGATCCCTCTGTTCTACAATGCTCCCCAGCACCCTACTGTTCACTGTGAAAGTCCTACCTGGATTTGACTTACTAAAATGTAACACCTCACACTTATCTGAATTAAACTCCATTTGTCATTCCTCGACTCACTTACTCAGCTGACCAAGATCCCCCTGTAAATTTTGATGACCTTCTTCATTGTCCACTATACCACCTATTTTAGTGTCATCTTCAAACTTACTAACCATGCCTTGTACATTCTGATTCAAATTGTTGATATAGATGACAAACAACAATGGGCCCAGCACCGACCCGAGGCACACCATTAGTCATGGTCCTCCGGTCCAAGAAAAACCTTCTACCATCACCTTCTGCTTTCTGCCATCAAGCCAATTGTGTATCCAATTAGCCAGCTCTCCCTGAATTCCATGCAATCTAACCTTCCAGAGCAGCCTACCATGTGGAACCTTATCAAAGGCCTTACTGAAGTCCATATAAACCACGTCTACTGCCCTACCCTCATCAACTTTCTTGATCACCTCATCAAAAAGCTCAATCAATTTTGTACGATATGATTTCCCATGCACAAAGGCATGCTGACGACCTCTAATCAACCCCTGTCTTTCCAGATGTACATATATCTTATCCCTCAGAATCCTCTCCAGTAACTCAGCTACCATGGATGTTAGACTTACTGGTCTATAGTTCACAGGTTGTTCCTTGCCACCCTTCTTAAATAAAGGCACAACATTCACTGGCCTCCATTCTAACGATGATGCAAGTATCTCAGCCAGGGCTCCCACAATTTCTTCTCTAGCTTCCCACAGTGTTCTTGGATAAACCTGGTCAAGCCCTGGAGATTTGTCTACCTTCATACCTTTTAAGACATCCAGTAATATAGACTATGCCCAAGACCTCCCCATTTACTTCTCCTAGTTCTGAAGTCTTCATGTCTTTTTCCACAGTAAAGACAGAGGAAAAATATTAGTGAATATGGACCTTGCCCATCTCCTGTTGCTCCACACAAAGATGTCCCCTTTGAACTTTGAGGAGCCTTATTCTCTCTCCAGTTACTCTTTCCCTTAATATACTTATAAATCTCTTTGGATTTTCCTTAATCTTCTCTGCCAAAGTTATCTCATGTCCCCTTTTTGCCCTCCAGATTTCCTTCTTGAGTACACTTCTGCATCCATTGCACTCCTCCAGGGATGCACTTGATCCCAGCTGCCTGTACCTGAACCATGCCTCCTTTTTCTCCCCCTGGCCAGGGCCTCAATATCCCTCATCATCCAGGGTTCCCTACTCCTGCCAGCCTTGCCCTTCACTCTAACAGGAACATGCAGACCTTGAGCTCTCATCATCTCACCTTTAAAAGCCTCCCACTTGCCTGTGGTCCTTCTGTCTGCAAACACCCTACTCCAATCAACCTTTGCAAACTCCTGTCTCATACCATCAAAATTCAATTGCCCCAATTTAGAACTTGAACCCGTGGACCAGTTCTGTCCCTTTCCATAACTATTTTACAAGCAATAGAGCTATGGTTACTGGTCCCAAAGTGCTCCCCTGCTGTCACCTCAGTCACTTGCCCCACCCTATTACCCAAGAGTAGGTTGAGCTTTGCCCTCTCCCTCATAGGCCCTCGATATATTGCCCAAGAAAACCTTCATGAATGTACTTAACAGTATGGTAATCCCAGTCTATGTTAGGAAAGTTAAAATCCCCCACCATGACAACCCTATTATTCTTAGAACTCTGCACAATCCCCCTGCATATTTGTTCTTCTAATTCCCATTGACTACTTGGGGGCCTATAGTACAATCCCAACAACATGACCATCCCCCTCTCATTTCTCAGCTCCAGTCATAAAGCCTCACAGGATGATCCTCAGTAATTTCATCTCTGACTACTGCTATGACATTTCCCTTAATCAAAAATGCAACTCCCCCTCCTCTCTCTCCCCCACTCTATCCCACCTAAAGCACCTGTACCCTGGAACATTAAACTGCCAGTCGTGTCCCTCCCTTACCCACGTTTCCACTAATGGTTACAATATCCCAGTCCCAAGTAGCTATCCAAGCCATAAGTTCATCTGCCTTACCTGTCAGACCACTTGCATTGAAATAAATACAATTTAATCCAATAGGCTTTCCTCACTCCTGGCCATTCATTCTCCTGCCTGTCGTGCCTATTCAACTTGCTGTCACTAACTTCTGCATCCCTTTCCACCCTCTCATTTGCCTCTATGATGCTTGAGATCCCACCACCCTGCCAATCTAATTTAAACCCACCCTAGAAGCACTAGCAAATCTGCCTGCCAGGATATTGGTCCCCCTCCAGGTCAGGTATAACCCGTCCTTCTTGCAAAGGTCACCTGTACAAGTATATATTTTGCTAAATGTGTATTAAGCAATAACAAAGGCCCCCTTTTTCTTAATAATTTAAAGAATTAACAAAATTCTTATAATTTTAGTTCCATTTGATTTCTTCTGGCTGCTGCTTTGACTTTGTACGTACTTGATGATTTCTACAGTTCTTTCAAATTGCTGAATGGTGTGGGAGGCTTTAAAAGCTTTGTGGGCTTCAAAGCATTCATACAGACTAATTGCTCCCAACCAATTATGTTGGTTGGCAATGCCTTGAAATACGGTAAGGAAGAATGAGCTGAGGCCACGGAGGAAACTGCTGAAGTTGAGAGAAGTAGAAGGGGAGAAGGACTCTCAGCTGGTGGCCATTTCCATTCAGGATTTTCAAGAAGCCATTCATCACTCTGAAGTTTAGCAAGGAACAAACAGGAGCCACTTATCAACATTATAAATAAGATGTCTGCACTGAAGTCTTTCTGTGCCTCAATGCCAAGCAAGGACTGCACTGCTAGTGGACCTGGAGCTGGAGATATTTCTAACAGCTAAGAGTTTGCCAGTGGTTGGAAGGGAAATATTGGGGAAGGAGGATATTATTGAGATGAGAGAAACAAATATATTTTATATTCTCTTTCCATAGACATTAGATGGAGAGAACACGTGACTTTGTTGAGGACTGTAGGCATCCCACGTTCAGGGTGATATTTGCTCCATGGATAGAGTAGACAGCTGGAAACTTTTTCCCAGAATTGAAAGGTCTAACACTAAGAGACATGAATATAAGGTGAGGGGGGTAAGTTTAAAGGGGATGTGTGGGGCAAGTTTTTTTTTTAAACACAGAGTGATGGGTGGCTGGAATGTGCTGCCAGGGGTGGTGGTGGAGATAAGTATGGTAGAGATAAGTATGGTAGAGACATTTAAGAGGTTTTTTAGATAGGGACCTATGCAGAGAATGGAAGGATATAGACATTGTGTAGGCAGGAGGGATTAGTTTAGTTATGCATTTAATTACCAGTTTAATTAGCTCAGCACAACATTGTGGGCCGAAGGGCTTGTTACTGCGCTGTACTGTTCTGTGTTCTATGAGATTTAAGGGGAATTGGTGGACAACTGAGAGAGAATGTTATGGGGAAATAAATGGGGAAAGGGCTTTGATGGGAATGCTCAGAGAGCCAGCATAGAATACCCTTATTTTACTTTGTGAGGAAATATGACAATGTGTGTACAGCATGCAGACAACAAGTGCACAATGACATAAGAAGTCTAATACAGGAGAGCACTGTTGTGCTGCAACAATGCTTCCGTTGTTGGGACTGCTCTGGAAGATGCCTGCTGGAGGAAGAAAAAAAGCAGGGTTTGGCCATGAAAAACTCAACTGAGTGCATTAGCAGTAACCCCAAAACCAATTCACAAATCACCAACAGACCTCTGTCACTTACCATCACATTTTCAGCTTAGCCACAATGCAAAGATAAGCACTTTGAACCAAATTTATGAGTCAAAGCCTGCCAAGTCCCATGTAAAGCCAACTAATGCCTGTCTTCCATGTGCCTGTTGCTCTTAAGAACTGGGTTTGAAGTATTCAAGAGTGTTGTGATGCAACAAGTGAGGTTCTCCACGCAGCTATGTGAAATAGGAAAACCAGAACACTTTTAGATGGCAATGAACTGTTAAATATTGGAAATCAGAAGCTTTGGAAGTTCTTGTGTGCAAAATAGGGATTCTTGTATTCTTCAGCAAAGGCTGGGAATAATAGTTTATTTGGCACTAAAGGAATCAAGCAATATGGAATTAGACGGGAGAGCAAATATCAAATATTGGATCTGAGTAGCACGGAACTGTGTAACCTATTCCTGCTCTGATTATTTTCTTATGGTCTACATCAGTCTTTTGATATCCTATATCCTTGTCTCAGCTTGACAACTATCCCCCTCACTTAGTCATCTAATTTCATTTTGAAACCATCTGAACCTGAAGTGCTTGAGCAGTTTTCGGTGATAATGTGTTCTAACTTCTCCCTGAGTCAAGGAATTAGCTCTTCTTTGAATTGTGAGCAGTTTACTTGTGAGTTTGACCCCCCTAGTTGTGGGCTGTACAATATTTTATCAACGACTGCCTTGAATGACCGGTTCGTGATTTCAGAGAGCAGCAATACTCATCTTAGTTTTCTTTTTTCCGGAGGAAATAGAAAAGGCATGTAAGAAAGGCAATGTTACAGTGATCATGGAAGACTTAACTATACAGACAATTGGAATTGGAATTGGTTTATTTATCGTCACTTGTACTGAATTATTTGTCTTGCAGTCCATTCATACAGATCAATTCATTGCACAGTGCGTTGAGGTAGTACGAGGTAAAACAATACAGAATGCAGAGTAAGCTGTCACAGCTATAGAGAAAGTGTGGTGCAGGTAGACAATAAGGTGGAAGGTCATAATGAGGTAGATTGTGAGGTCAAGGGTCCATCTTATACTAGGGGACTGTTCAATAGCCTTTTCACAGTGGGATAGAAGCTGCCCTTGGGCCTGTTAGCCATGATGCATCCAGATAGGATGCTTTCTATGGTGCATTGATAGAAGTTGGTGAGGGTCAAGGGGGACATGCCACATTTCTTTAGCCTCCTGAGGAAGTAGAGGCATTGGTGAGCTTTCTTAGCTGTGGCGTCTAAATGATTGGAGCAGGACAGACTATGGGTGATGTTCACTCCCAGGAACTTGAAGCTCTCAATCCTTTCAACCTCAGCACCATTGATGTAGACAGGTGCATGTACACTGCCCCCCTTTCCTGAGGTCAATGACCAGCTCTTTTGTTTTGCTGACATTGAGGGAAAGGTTGTTGTCATGACACCATGTCAGTAAGTTCTCTATCTCCTTCCTGTACTCTGACTCATCATTATTTGAGATACGGTCCGTTACGGCGGTATCATCTGCAAACTTGTAGATGGCGTTAGAGCAGAATCTGGCCATGCAATCATGAGTATATAGATGTTGTGAGACAGATTTGAAATGTCTCAAAAGTAAAGGACTCTGAACACAGTCTGGCAAGGAACGATTTTATTTACAAAGACAAACACGGGAAAAGATAACAGGGGCAATACACACATGCATACAGGTGATCGCGAACATGGGGGGGATCGCAACAAGGGTGAGATGCACACACACACACAACAAACTGGGTACAAACAAATCAAGGAAGAAACAATACGCTACCTGCTACCCCTTGATCTCAGTGCAAGCACAGCTCCATGGTCCCAGGGATCCTTAACTAATTACTGTTAAGCAGTCCACCGCTTCCCTCAGAGACAACAAAGAGAAAGAACCAAGCATGTGGCACTCTTTATACTGCTGGAGGGCTGGGTGGTCCAGCCCAGGTAGTTCAAACAAGCCAATGGCTCAGGGCCAGATACAAAGGTGTTTACAGAGGCCAATGGTCAAATGTGCCCTGAGGGGCAGGGGTGGAGCCAAACCTTGATTGACAGTGGTGTGTCTTCCAACCAGATGGGGTCAGTGTTGTCATCTGACCAGATGGGGTCAGTGTTCTCACGTGACAGCCACGACCCTCCACAATACAATCCACCCCTCGGAAGTCACACCACTCGCCAATCATTACATGGAAATAACTATTTCTAAGCTTAAAACTATATGTCAGTATACAGTATCAGTGAAGGGCAGATGTGCTCTTAATAATCTGGCAAGCACAGCACAAGATACAGGTAGCGATGACAACTAGAACAAGAGCAGTGGCCCAGTGGATGACAGTTGCCCACCATCCCCCCGGAGACCCAAACGGCCACCAGTTTCCCCATGAGGTGTCGTGCTGGAGGAGCTGGTTTCTTACTTTTTGAATTTTGGCCACTGAGTCCCAAATACAAGCAGCTAGGTTGGTGATGTTGCTGGACTCATCAGGGATAAAGGTGCAGCACTCCTTACCAATCACTGCACGGGTACCACCATCCGCAGTGAGTAGGCAATCCAAGGCCATTTGATTCTGCTTTGCTGCCATCCTGATGGCAGCCAGCTCCACTGCCATCCTTGCCAGAGCATCTTTGGTATGTTGCAATGCCACTGCCGTTTTGTTAGCCAGCGTCTGGAGCACGCTGGTCATCTGGATGACCTCACGGGACAGTCGGGCTGTGCCACACGTGGGAAGGGCTATCATCCAGAACCTCTCTGCCTCTGTGATGGCTCTGCCAACTGGTGGCCGCTGTATGCTGGGTGCTCCCCAAGGTCATCGAGAGTGTGGATATAGGGCACCACAAAATGCTGGAAAGCAGAAACCGTACCAGCTCATGGGGAGCCACGGGTAGGAACGGTGGCCACAAATCCAGTGGGTCCCGTTCAAAGTCCAGGGAGCCCCCAGCTTAGCAGCACCATCAGCAGTGGTCACTGAGGCACCTGGATACAAGTTTCACTTGCAATCACAGTGGCCAACTGAAAGGGTGGAACTGTGCTCATTCGGGAGTCTGCACCAGCATTCCCTAGGCTTGCTCAGAGGCTGTGGAATGACTTGGAGGGTCAGGACTCGGGTGGAGGTCAAATTGTAGGGAGGGAAATACCAGTCCTGAAACACCCACTCCATCGGGGATCGCTGGACGGGATGTCCTGTAGTGGTGAAGGGAGTGGTGGGGAACTGCCATCCAGCCCCCCCAAACAGATATACCAAACCAGACAGGCGCGAAAAGTCTATGTAAGCAGTTCATTTGAAGATCATCCAGGGGGATCGGTGTAAGTGGTAGAGCTTCACCAGCATGTGCTGAGGTTTGGATGCAAGTCCAGCGGTCTGATTTATTGGAGGTGCTGGCGAATACATAAGCAACTCTGCACCCTTGGATCTTCTGCCAGAGGCTCCATTCAGTGACAATCTCAATGGCCGATACCTGCTATTCAAAAGGGAGACCTGCCTGGCGGGGAACAAGTGGCCGTGCTTGTTCCACAGCTTGCTCTGCTGTTTCAAAAGCAGCCTGTTGTTCAGGTCCCCATAAGAATGTGGACTGTCAGCTACAGACGATCTTGGAGGGAGGGGGAACAACAACTGGATCCCATTTGGCTGCCCCAATTACAACTGTAGCCTGCGTGACCCCGAAAATAAATTTGTCCCTGTTAGTATGAAGGGACTGTCCCTTTAAGACATTGATCCCTGGGATGCACTCAGTCGAGTCTGCTATCAACACTGTTACGGGTCAAGGAGATTGGTTCCCAATGGCCATGCAGATCGTGACTTCCCTCACAGGTAAAAGGGAACCCCCCAACCCCTCTAATTGCATCTGTGTCCCTTTCCACCCGGTGGGGTCGCCCGGGATGATGGTGTGTTGGGCACCCGTGTCGATGAGTGCCATCCACCTCTGTATGTTCCCCCTTCCCCAATGTACAGCTACGGGTATATGTGGCCTCAGGTCTCCCGGGCAGGAGAGGGCAGTGGAATAAATGTGCTAGGACCCCTGGCCTTCATCCTGTGGAGGGGGTGGGGTCTGCCCCCCCCGGGTGAAGGTTCCTGCTGGCTGAAATGGGATATTTCCTATCTCAGCAGGTCCCGGAGCTCAGCTTTGAGGGCAGGAGAGACTGCTTTGAGTGGGGAAGGGACAGAGGCAGTTTCGTCAGGGGCAGCCCGCGTGGTTCGGAGGTTGGGGGCGCGCCCCATGTCAGGCTTGATCCCAGGGTGGTTGTGGGTTTTCCCCTGGCCAGGTGTCCCCCCGCAATGCTCCTTCCAGAGCGCGTAAATGGCAGAGGTCGGGATCCCATCTATGCTGGCGCGGTCCACCCCTGCACGCAGCAGGTCCAAGAATAGCTGTTCGCGTGTAAAACAAGGGGTAGCGTCTCCAGCCCTCGTCTTTGCCCTACGGACCTGGGTGGCTTCCCCTGCTGCAAGAACTCTAGCCCTTTTAAAGAGGGTGATGGCGTTTCACACGGTCTTCCCATTAGCCGGTCCCATGAGGGGCAAGACCACTGGACTCAAATCGGGGCACGCAGAGTTGACCAGGTATCTTGTTAGCGCGCTGATCACCCTGGTGTTTTCTAGCAACTTGCAATTGCTGGGCCTCTCATAGATGCCGGTCACCAGCACCCATTCCCTGATGACCCTGGTGCCCTCACTGACTGTGCTCCACTGCGGTCGCCCGTATAAGTCCCATTCAAAGAGGGTAGGGTACCAGACCCTCACTGCGGTCACTACTCGATCCCACAGGGTAGTGTCGTTCTCAGCCTCTCCTGGTGGTGCCTGCAGGGTGTTGTTAACACTCTGTTGGTCAGACAAGTTCCCCAGGGTGCTCGCTTCCTGGTGACAGAGGCTCACATTGGGGGCCCCCTCATCCCACAGTCGGAGTAGCTATGCGGCCAGGTGCTTGCCCGGCCGCTGGCGGTACCGATCCACCAGCTGGATCAGCTCCTTGGCCGAGAAATCCCAGGTCTCCGTAGTCTCGGAGGGACCACGGGCACGCCCCCCCGCGGGGGTCTCATCCTGACTCCCCTCCCCTCTGTGGCGGACCTGGGACTGCGTGGTGACGGGTCGAGCATGCAGGGGTTCGGGTGGGTAGGGGGGGTGGGCTGGTGTGTTGGGGCCCCGGCTCTTCAGGCACCCCCTCCTTGTCAGTATCCATCCATATATCCCCATCCCCCAGCCATGCATCCAGCTTGTCAGCGCGCCAGATCAGGGCTCGAATTTTGAGCGGGTCTGGCTGCCAGCCAGACTGGCGGGCTGCCTGCGCCTGTTGCAGTTGGATCAACCTGCAAGTGACCTCGGTACCTCTGGCCGCGAGGTCGTTGGCTCGGGTCTGGGCAGCCTGGACTGCCTCCTACAGCGTACAGCAGTACTGCTGGAGCACCTCTATCTTCTTGTCTTTCTGGAGACATGTATTCTGTGTCTGGCTAGTAATCCTGACCTGGCCAGAAGGCACCCCTTTGACTCCCATTGGCCTTGGGGAACCCTGACCTCTGGAGGAGGGTGACCACGCGGTGCCCCAGTTTCTCACCATGGGGGTCTAACTGCTCGGCCCAGTCCATTGGTTTACCGTGGTCCCAGAGATCCTTAACTAATTACTCTTAAGCAGTGCACAGATTACCTCTGCTTCCCTTGGAGACAAAGAGAAAGAACCAAGCATGTGGCACTCTTTATACTGCTGGAGGGCTGGGTGGTTCAAACAAGCCTGTGGGAAATCCCACAACCACCCTGGGAGGTAGTTCAAACAAACCAGTGGCTCAGGGCCAGGTACAAAGGTGTTTACAGAGGTCAATGGTCAAGTGTGCCCTGAGGGGCAGGGGTGGAGCCAAACCTTGATTGACAGTGGTGTGTCTTCCGACCAGATGGGGTCAGTGTTGTCACGTGACAGCCACGACCCTCCACAATACAATAGGGAGTAGAGTAGGGGGCTGAGGACACAGCCTTGTGAGGCACCAGTGTTGCTGCCTATCCTTACTGATTACAGTCTGTTGGTCAACAAGTCAAGGATCCAGTTACAGAGGGAGGCGTTGAGTCCCAGGTCTTGGAATTTGGTGATGAGTTTTCTTGGAATTATGGTATTGAAGGCGAAGCTGTAGTCAATAAACAATAGTCTAACATGGGTGTCTTTATTGTCTAGATGCTCCAGAGATGAGTGTACGGTAAGGAAGATGGTGTCCACTGTAGACCTTAGTCAATGGTAGGCAAATTGCAGTGGGTCGAGGTTTTCCAGGAGGCTGGAGTTGATGCGTGCCATGACCAGCCTCTCAAAGCACTTCATGATGGTGGATGTCAGAGCCACCGGTTGGTAGTCATTAAGGCATGAGACCTTGTTTTTCTTAGGTACCGGGATGATGTGGTCTTCCTAAAACAGGTGGGAACCTCAGATTGAAGCAGGGAGAGGTTAAATATGTCTGCAAATACCACCGTCAGCTTATCAGCGCAATACATGAGGACACAGCCAGGGACACCATCCGGGCCAGATGCTCTCCGTGGGTTCACTCTCCGGAAGACTGATCTTACGTCCTCAATGGTGACCATGGATTCAGGTTCATTGGAGGTTGTCGGGGTGGGTGGTGACATTCTAATCTCCTCTTCAAAACATGCATGGAATGTGTTAACTCATTGGGAAGGGATATGCTATTGACTGGTACACTGGGAAAATTAGGTTGGCAGTGCACCCCAAGGAAAGGAATTCCTGCAATGTCTACGAGATGGTTTTTTAGAGCAGCTCATGCTACAGCCCACAAGAGAACAGGCAATTCTGGGTTTGGTGTTGTGTAATGAGGCGGACTTGATCAGAGAGCTTAAGGTGAAGGAACTATTAGGAGGCAATGACCCTGCAGTTTGAGAAGGAGAAGCTGAAATCAGATGCCATTGTATCACAGTTGAGTAAAGACAATTACAGGGGCATGAGTGAGGAGCTGGCCAGACTTGATTGGAAGGGGGCCCTAGCAGGGAAGATGGTGGAGCTGCAATGGCAGGAGTTTCTGGAAGTAATTCAGGAGACACGGCAGGATTTTGTCACTGGGAAGAAGAACCACACTATGGGGAGGACAAGGCAACTATGTCTGAGAAAGGAAGTCATGGTGAAGATTATGCAAAGCCAGAGGTTTGGAAAGCCTTTAAAAGCCAACAGAGGACAACTAAAAAAACCATGGGGGGCATGGGGAGTGGGGAGAAGATGAAATATAAGGGTAAACTAGCCAATAATATGAAATAAGATTGAAAACTTTTTTAAGATACATAAAGGGGAAGAGAGAGGCAACAGTGGACATTGGTCCATTGGAAAATCACATTGGAGAAGTAGTAACGAGGAACAGAGAATTAGCAGAGGAACTGAATAGGTACTTTGAATCATTCTTCACAGTAGAAGACACCAGTAACATGCCAGAAATTCAAGGGAGTCAGGAAGCAGAGGTGAGTATAGTGGCCATTACTAAGGAGAAGGTGCTTGGGAAGTTGAAAGCTTTGAAGGTGGATAAATCACCTGGACTGGATGGACTACACCCCAGGGTTCTGAAAGAGGTAGCTGAAGAGATTGTGGAGGCATTAGTAGTGATCTTTTGAGAATCGCTGGAGTCAGGAAGGGTCTCAGAGGACTGGAAAATCGTAAATATAACACCCCTGTTTAAGAAGGAGGCAAAAGACAGGAAAGTATAAGCCTGCTAGCCTGACCTCAATGGTTGGTAAGATGTTAAAGTCCATTAAAGGTGAAATTTCAGAGTATTTGGAAGTACATGATAAAATAGGGTGAAGTCATCATGATTTCGTTAAGGGAAGATTTTGCTTGACAAATCTGTTAGAATTTTTTGGGAAGGTAATAAGCAGATTAGATGAAAGAAAGTCAGCGGATGTTAGTTACTTGTATATTCAGAAGGCCTTTGACAAGGTGCCACAAGGCTGCTAAACAAGATAAGAAGCCATGGTGTTAGAGGCAAAGTACTAGCATGGATAGAAGATTGGCTGACTGGCAGGAGTGGCGATGAGGGGGCCCTTTTCAAAGTCAAAGTCAAAGTCGAGTTTATTGTCATATGCACAAGTACGGGAATACACAGGTGCAATGAAAAACTTACTTGCAGCAGCATCACAGGCACATAGCATATAAGGAGCATTCACATAAAAAAACATAAATTAAACACAATTTTTCCAAGAAGAACACAATTGGAACAAAAAAAATCAAGGTCAATGCACTTTGGGGTTATGGGGTCATGTACTTTAGTTGAAAGAATAAAGGCATAGACTATTTTCTAAATGAGGAGAGAATTCAGAAATTGGAGGTGCAAAGAGACTTGGGAGTCCTAGTGCAGGATTCCCTTAAGGTTAACTTGCAGGTTGAGTCGGTAGTAAGGAAGGCAAATGTAATGTTAGCATTCATTTCGAGAGGACTCAAATATAAAAGCAAGAGTGTACTGCTGAGGCTTTATAAGGCATTTGTCAGACTGCATTTGGAATATTGTGAGCAAATTTGGGCCTTGTATCTAAGGAAAGATGTGCTGGCCCTGAGAAAGTCCAGAGAAGGCTCACAAGAATGATCCCAGGAATGAAAGGCTTAATGTATGAGGAACATTTGACTGGTATTGGTATTGGTATTGGTGTATTATTATCACTTGTACCGAGGTACAGTGAAAAACTTGTCTTATATACCAATCGTACAGGTCAATTCTTTACACAGTGCAGTTACATTGAGTTAGTACAGAGTGCATTGAAGTAGTACAGGTAAAAACAATAACAGTACAGAGTAAAGTGTCACGGCTACAGAGAAAGTGCAGTGCAATAAGGTGCAACGTAGCTCGTGAGGTCAGAGTCCATCTCATTGTATAAGGAAACCATTCAATAGTCTTATCACAGTGGTATAGAAACTGTCCTTAAGCCTGGTGGTATGTGCCCTCAGGATCCTGTATCTTCTACCTGATGGAAGAGGAGAGAAGAGACAATGACCCGGGTGGGTGGGGTCTTTGTGCTGGCTGCTTTGCCAAGGCAGCGAAATGTAAAGACAGAGTTCAAGGAGGGGAGGCTGGTTTCCATGACACGCCAGGCTGTGTCCACAACTCTCTGCACTTGATGGTGGTTAAAAGGATAAGGCGGGACTCTCATTGAAACACACTGAATACTGAAAGGCCTAGATAAAATGGAGGTGGGGAGGATGTTTCCATGAGTAGGAGAGTCCAGGATTCAAGGGCATTACCTCAGAATAAAGGGATGTCTCTTTAGAACTGAGTTGAGGAGGAATTTCTTCAGTCAGTGGATGGTGAATCAGTGGAAATCATTGCCACAGAAGGCTGTGGAGGCCAAGTCATTTGGTGTATTTAAGGCAGAGATTGATAGCCTCTTGATTGGTAATGGAGTTAAGGGTTACAGGGAGAAAGCAAGAGAATGGGGTTGAAAAAACAATCAGCCATGATTGACCTAATTCTGCTCCTACATCTTATGGTCTTACAGAAACATCCAACCTGAACATTTTCTGAACTGCTGTAATTGCTCACTTCTGATGCCACGCTTGTGCATCTTTGTTATCACTTTTCAATAAAGGTCCTGTCATCTCAAGGAACGGTTCAGTTCTCTTGAGGCAACAGCTAACGTTTATTAATAGCATGTTTTTAAGTTCATTTGTGAAGATATTTATCAGTACTTTGCAGATTAATACATGTATTTTTGAAAACTGAGAGACTGGGCAAGCATTTTTGTATTATTTACACAAAAAGGGAAAGGGACGACATTAGAAACAATAGCACCAAGATAGAATTATTGAACCTTATGACAGAGGAGACCATTCAACTCTTCATGTCTTTAATGGCTCTTTCAATTAGTACTCAAAGCTCCACAAACTTTTCTTTCAGAATTATATATCCAATTGTTTTTTAGATGTTACTTTCAGGCAGTGTATTCCAGAACAAAACATCCTACGCCACCAAGAAGTTTTCTTTATCACTCCCCTTTCTCCTTTGTGAACTTCCTTAAATTTGTATCTTCTCGATCTTTTCCAAGGCTGTTACATCCTTTATAGTGCCTGCTTCACAGAACTATGCCTCTATTATCTCAGCAGCACTCTCCTAGCCTGAATCCCAAGAAGTGTCAAGAATAAGGGGGATGAACTGAGGGCTTGGATAAGTATGGGGGACTCTGATATCGTGGCTATTACTGAGACGTGGCTGACGTCAGGAGAGGAGTGGATATTGAATATTCCTGGTTTTTAGTGTTTTAGGAGGGATAGGGAAAGGGGGAGAAGAGGTGGAGGGGTGGCGATACTGGTCAGGGACACTGTTACGGCTGTGGAAAAGATGGATGTTGTAGAAGGATCATCTCTAGAGTCCGTATGGGTGGAGTTAAGGAACAAGAAAGGAGCAGTTACTCTACTAGGAGTATTCTATAGGCCCCCCGGTAGCAGTAGAGATATAGAGGAGCAGATTGGCAGGCAGTGTTTGGAGAGAAGCAGAAATAACAGGGTTGTTATAATGGGAGACTTCAACTTCCCATATATAGACTGGAACCTGCTTAGTGTCAAAGGTTTAGATGGGACAGAATTTGTTAAATGTGTCCAGGAGGGATTCCTGACACAGTATGTTGACAGGCCGACTAGAGGGAATGCCATGTTAGATCTAGTTTTAGGAAATGAACCGGGACAGGTGAAGGATCTATTGGTGGGTGAGCATTTGGGGGACAGTGACCATTGCTCCATAACCTTTAAAATTGTCATGGACAGGGACAGGTGCAGAGAGGACAAGAGGTTTTGCAATTGGGGAAGGGCTAACTATGAGGCTATAAGGAGAGAACTTGGGAGTGTAAATTGGGATGTCCTTTTTGAAGGAAAATGTACCATGGGGATGTGGTCGATATTCAAGGATCTTATGCAGCATGTTAGGGATAAATATGTCCCGGTGATGCAGAGAAGGAATGGCAGGGTGAAGGAACCGTGGGTGACAAGAGAGGTGGAATGACTTGCTAGGGAGAATAAGGTAACATACGTGAGGTATAAGCAGCAAGGTTCAGACAGGGCCCGTGAGGAATATAGGGTAGCGAGGAAGGAACTTAAGAAAGGGCTGAGGAGAGCTAGAAGGGGACATGAAAAAGCTTTGGCTAGTAGGGTTAAGGAAAATCCCAAGGCCTCTTTCAAGTACGTGAAGGGTAGGAGGATGGCTAGGGTGAAGGTAGGTCCGATTAAGGACAAAGGTGGGAGAATTTGCCTGGAGGCGGCGGAAGTGGGAGAAGTTCTCAATGTGTACTTCTCTTCGGTATTCACCAGGGAGAGGGGTCTTGATGATGCGGAAGGGAGTGCTGGTAGGGGTAATGTTCTTGAGGTTGTTGATATCAAGAGAGAGGATGTGTTGAAGTTGTTAAATAATATTAAGACAGATAAATCTCCGGGGCCTGATGGGATTTTCCCCAGGCTGCTTCGAGAGGCTAGGGAGGAGATTGTTGAACTGCTGGTAAGGATCTTTGAGTCCTCGTTGTCTACGGGGGTGGTGCTGGAGGATTGGAGGATTGCGAATGTGGTCCCCTTGTTCAAAAAAGGTAATAGGGATAGGCCAGGGAATTATAGACTGGTGAGTCTCACGTCTGTGGTGGGTAAGCTGTTAGAAAGGATTCTAAGGGATAGGATTTATGAACACCTAGAGAATCATGGACTGATTAGGGACAGCCAGCATGGCTTTGTGAAGGGAAGATCTTGCCTCACAAGCCTGATAGAGTTCTTTGAGGAGGTGACCAGGAAGATTGATGAGGGCAGTGTGGTGGATGTGGTTTACATGGATTTTAGTAAGGCATTTGATAAGGTTCCTCATGGTAGGCTTCTTCAGAAGGTCAGAGGCTGAGGGATCCAAGGAAGCTTGGCTGTGTGGATTAGGAATTGGCTTGCATGTAGAAAGCAGAGGGTTGTGGTGGAAGGAGTGCCCTCAGATTGGAAGGCAGTGACTAGTGGTGTCCCGCAGGGATCGGTTCTGGGACCTCTAATTTTTGTGATATTTATAGATGACTTAGATGAGGGGGTGGAGGGCTGGGTTAGTAAGTTTGCGGACGACACTAAGATAGGCGGTGTTGGATAGTGTGGAGGGCTGTCGGAGCTTACAGAGGGATATTATAGGATGCAGAGCTGGGCTGACAAGTGGCAGATGGAGTTCAATCCGGAGAAGTGTGAGGTGGTACACTTTGGAAGGACAAACTCCAGGGCAGAGTACAGGGTAAACGGCAAGGTACTTGGCAGTGTGGAGGAGCAGAGGGATCTGGGGGTTCATATTCACAGTTCATTGAAAGTTGCCTCACAGGTGGAAAGAGCAGTTAAGAAGGCCAATGGGATGTTGGCTTTCATAAGTCGCGGGACTGAGTTTAAGAGCCGCGAGGTTATGATGCAGCTTTACAAAACTCTAGTTAGGCCACATTTAGAGTACTGTGTTCAGTTCTGGTCGCCTCATTATAGGAAGGATGTGGAGGCATTGGAGAGGGTGCAAAGGAGATTTACCAGGATGCTGCCTGGATTGGAGGGTATTGAATATGAGGAGAGGCTTAAGGTGCTAGGGCTTTATTCACTAGAAAGGAGGAGGATGAGACGAGACATGATAGAGGTATATAAAATATTGAGAGGAATAGATAGAGTAGACAGTCAGCGCCTCCTTCCCAGGGCACCAATGCTCAAGACGAGAGGTCATGGCTTTAAGGTTATGGGTGGGAGGTTCAGGGGAGATGTCAGAGGGAGGTTTTTCACCCACAGAGTGGTTGGTGCATGGAATGCACTGCCTGGGGTGGTGGTGGAGGCAGATACATTGAACAGGTTCAAGAGCTTGTTGGATAGGCATATGGAGGAACGTGAGATAGAGGGATATGCGGGAGGAAGGGGTTAGGTAGTGTGAGGGTGGTCTGATGGACGGCACGACACGGTGGGCCGAAGGGCCTATTTTGTGCTGTATGGTTCTATGGTTCTATGGTTCTATGGTTCCTTCTGCCTCTCAAACCCAGTTAAAGACAATGATGTTTATTTTTCCTAATTACTCAACAACAGGAAGATGATATCTTTTATTCCATCACCCACTCTAGCCATATCCTTAGTGTCCTCTGTCCCATATTTCACCCAGCCTCTCATCTCCTTGATGTTTTGCTTCCCTCCTTATTCCATACTCCAGGCCATGTTTCTAGTAATATATCAATGTGAAAAACATACAAACAACAACTGCTCGTATCCAACACAGAGAATAAGCGGCTGGTGGATCAGGGGTGCTGCTAGGTGAAGTCAAGAGGTATGGGGAGAGCGCGGGGAAGTGTTGCTGAGCTGAACATTGGATTTTATTGAATGGGCCAAGCTCCTACTTCTTATGTTACATTTACCCCTTTGAGGCCAAACCTCTCTCTTCCTTGATGACGAGATTGATGTTACAATGAAAAGGGAGGAAAGAAAGAAATGGAAAAATTACAATAACTTTTGTTTGCTACGCTGTGTCTAAAATCTTTACAGCTGCTACCTTTGTTGGTCTCTGTTGTTGCTAACTGAGATACAGGAAGAGAATGTGGACACTGTAGCAAGGCAAGGGTTAAAGTAATGTGCAGGCAGAGATGGTTTGCAGACAGTCTGCAGTCACCCATGCTGAACAAGGTCCTTGAAAGCATAGCTCCCCTTTGTACCGCGTGGAAGCCGAGGTCACCAGGCGTACTAAGACAAGGATGCAAACGAAGGATTGCAGGCACACACTAACTATTGGACAATTACTTTGCCAATCCTAAGGTATCATTGGCCATTAACGTGTAGTTTCTATTGGTCATTAACACCTATATTAATGGAACGTGATTGGCATTTTATGTAATCAAATGAGGGATTCTAAGGTGCCCAAAGATTTTAATTGGTCAATATATGTTTAAAAAAACAATTCTTCATTGAAACTTTAGAATAGTTTGGTGACAGGGGCTGGACTGTTCTCCTTGTGCGCAAATAAATAAAGTGTGATTGCTTCTGTATGTCTGTCTGACAGCATGTCAGAATCCATGAGGAAGGGATTCAATACCCTCATCTACAAGCAGAAGGGGGAGAGGGCGGACATCAGAAATTGGAGACCCATCTCACTGTTAAATGTGGATTATAAGATCCTGTCCAAGGCCATCGCCAACAGGGTCAAGTCTGCTCTGGGACAGGTGATCCACCCGGACCAAACCTGTGCTGTACATGGCAAGAAGATCTTTGACAGCCTTGTGCTGCTCAGGGATACCATCGCCTACGTGCAGGACAGAGGGATGAACACCTGCCTGGTCAGCTTGGACCAGGAGAAGGCCTTCAACAGGATATAACACACGTACATGTTGGACGTGCTCTCCAAAATGGGCTTTGGGGAGGGAATCAGGAATTGGATCCAACTGCTCTACACAGACATCTGTAGCACAGTCCAAATCAATGGATGGGAAACAGGCAGCTTCCCCATCAAGTCTGGAGTCAGGCAGGGCTGCCCTTTCTCCCCTGTCTTGTTTGTGTGCTGTATAGAACCCTTTGCTGAATCCATCAGGAAGGACGAGAGCATCAGAGGGGTGACGTTGCCAGGCAAGTGAGGTCACCCAGGTGAAAACCTCCCTGTATATGGACGACGTCGCCATCTTCTGCTCGGGTCCAACGTCAGTTCGCAGATTGATCAGCATCTGTGACCAGTTTGAGTTGGCATCAAGGGCCAGAGTTAACTGCACGAAGAGTGAGGCCATGCTCTTCGGCAACTGGCCTGACCGATCCAACATCCCCTTCACCATCAGGCCTGACTATCTGAATGTGCTGGAGATCTGGTTTTGGAGGAGCTGGGGCGTGCAACAAAAATTGGCAGGAGCAGATTGGGAAGGTGAAGCAGAAACTGGGACTGTGGGAATGGTGCTCCCTATCGATAACTGGGAAGAACTTGGTCATCAGGTGTGAGGTGCTCTCAGGGCTGCTGTACTTGGTGCAGGTGTGACCTGTTCCTCGCGCCTCTGGCTTGGAAATCACCCGTGCCATCTTCGGGTTCATCTGAGGATCCAAGATGGAGCGGGTCCGACCGGTCACCATGCAGAAGTCTCTGGACAATGGGGGTAAAGGTGTCCCCAATGTCGCCCTCATCCTGATGACCACCTTCGTGTGTGGCTGCATCAGGCTGCGCGTGGAACCGAAGTATGTGGGCCCCAAGCGTCACTACGTACCGAGGTTTTACCTGTCTCTGCTGTTGCAAAGGATGGGCCTGGCCCAGTGGCCACACAATGTTCCAGTCAGTTGGACGTTGCCGCACTACCTGTCCTTTGTGCAAAAGTTCTTCCAGACCAACACCTTTGACCACAAGTCCATTGGGCAGTGATCAGCACGGAACATCCTGCAGACATTGCAGGAGAAGGACTCGATGGATACTGTGTGGTGGTTCCCTGAGCAGACTGTCCAGACCATCTGGCGGAATGCCTCATCACCAGAACTCACCAACAAGCACCAAGACCTCGCTTAGCTGGCGGTGAGAGGGGCCCTCCCTGTCAGATCCTTCCTGCATGGTCAGAACATCAGTCCCAGCGCGCACTGCCCCCGGGAGGGTGCTGGGGATGAGATGGTCACCCACTTCTTTGCGGGCTGTGGGTTTGAGAGGAGAATGTGGCGAAAGATGCAAGGGTCCTTGTCAGGGTTCATCCCCAGCAGCTACGTAACAGAGGATTCTCTGATCTACGGGCTGTTCTCGGGGACACACACACAGATGGACATCAACTGCTGCTGGAAGGTCATCAACCTTTTGGGCTGCCCGAAACTTGTTGGTCTCCCAGCACTGTGAGATGTCCGTAGGGGAATGCTGCCGACTGGCACATTCCAGGCTTCAGGCGTACATGCTGAGGGACGCACTGAAGCTGGGTGCAGCCAACGCAAGGGCTCAGTGGGGAAGGATGACACTTTAGGGTTCTTCTGTCACAGGAGAGGGAGGGGTGGGGTCAGGGAAGGAAGCCCCTTAAAGATTGTAAATATAGGATTGGGGTATCACCCCAGGGAGCCATCAGTGCTGTGGTCTGTGTAAAAAAGTCTCACTAATAATTGATCTCTACATGAATGTAAAGGTTTGCACTGCTTTATTATTGTTTTATTATTGTACATAGTTTGTCTTTTATTATGAATAAAGTTTATTTTGTATATAAAAAAATAAATAAAGTGTGATTGAGAAATGAGTTCAAGTTGTCGGAGTCCAGCTGATATCGGCGATAACAGTTTCTTGGAGGTTTCACCGAGATAAGATAAGATATCTTTATTAGTCACATCTACATCGAAACACACAGTGAAATACATCTTTTTGTGTAGAGTGTTCTGGGGGCAGCCCACAAGTGTCGCCACGCTTCCGGTGCCAACATAGCACGCCCACAACTTCCTAACCTGTACATCTTTGGAATGTAGGAGGAAACCGGAGCACCCAAAGGAAACTCACACAGTCACGGGGAGAATGTACAAAGTCCTCACAGACAGTGGCCGGAATTGAACCCAGGTCGCTGGTGCTGTAAAGTGTTATGCTAACCGCCACACTACCATGCCTTTAGCTACACTATATGGGAACATGGAGTTGAGTCCCAGTGACTGATCAGTCTCAAGTCTGCGGCACTCATATTTGAGCAAGTGGGACTGAGTCTGCTACTGGAACGCTAATTTCTTCCTGTGTGGGGTAGTTGAAGTGCGCCATTGCATAGCCTCCGAAAGAGGTGGCAATTGGCTGATCAATTGTGAGAGGAGGGTGGATTCCCCCATTTGGGAACGAGGAGAGCGGCAGCAGTCAGAGGTTCAAGTCCCTGACTAAAGTGCCCGTGGGTGCAATTCCCATGAGTGAGCATCTCTGGGCAGGGTCCCATGATGGGAAAAAAGGAGAAAAAAGAGGAATAGGGAGAAGGATCATCATGGGTAAGAGTAAATTTTTTTCTTTACCCAGTGTGAGTGTGAATGAATGTGTGAGTGAAACTTTAAAGTGAAAATGGGAGGAGCCCTGTCAAAAAACTGCCCTGGATTCCCTAAGGGGACATGTTTTGCATCACAGACCAGAAAGTGTTAGGTATGTTGAGGTGGACTAAGGGAACAGATGAGAGTTTCCCTCCCAACAGTACTTTTAATGCAGACCATCTGGAATGTCTACAGAAGGCACTAGCAGAGAGAGAAAAAACAATGTAAGAAAAATGTGCAGCAGTGGGAAGGTGTGTATGGATCTGGAAGAAATAGCGGAGGTACTTAATGAATACTTTACGTCGGTATTCACTACGGAAAAAGATCTGGGGGATTGTATTGGGCACTTGCAGTGGGCTGAAAAGCTTGAGCATGTAGATATTAGAAAAGAAGTGGTGCTGAAACTTTTGGAAAGCATCAAGTTAGATAAGTCGCCGGGACTGGATAAGATGTACCCCAGGTTGCTGTGGGAGGCGAGGGAGGAGATTGCGGAGCCTCTGACAATGATCTTTGTGTCGTCCATGGAGACGGGAGAGGTTCCTGAAGATTGAAGGGTTGCGGATGTTGTTCCCTTATTCAAGAAGGGGAGTAGGGATAGCCCAGGGAATTATAGACCAGTGAGTCTTACCTCAGTGGTTGGTAAGCTGATGGAGAAGATCCTGAGGGGCAGGATTTATGAACATTTGGAGAGGTATAATATGATTAGGAATAGTCATCATGGCTTTGTTAAGGGCAGGTCCTGCCTTACGAGCCTGAATGAATTTTTTGAGGATGTGACTAAGCACATCGATGAAGGGAGAGCAGTAGATGTAGTGTATATGGATTTCAGCAAGGCGTGTGATAAGGTACCCCATGCAAGACTTATGGAGAAGGTGAGGAGACATGGGATCCAGGGGGATATGGTGTATTGTCTTTCATCAATCGGGGAATTGAATTTAGGAGCCAAGAGGTATTGTTGCAGCTATATAGGTCCCTGGTCAGACCCCACTTGGAGTATTGTGCTCAGTTCTGGTCGCCTCACTACAGGAAAGATGTGGAAGCCATAGAGAGGGTGCAGAGGAGATTTACAAGGATGCTGCCTGGAATGCGGAGCATGCCTTATGAAAGTAGGTTGAGGGAACTCAGCCTATTCTCCTTGGAGAGACGGAGGATGAGGATGACGGAGAGACGGAGGATGAGGGGGGACCTGATAGAGTTGTATAAGATGATTAGAGGTATTGATTGGGTAGATAGTCAGAGGCTTTTCCCCAGGGCTGAAATGGTGGCCACAAGAGGACATAGGTTTAAGGTGCTGGGGAGTAGATATAGAGGAGATGTCGGGGTACGTTTTTCATTCAGGGAGTGGTGAGTGCGTGGAATGGGCTGCCGGACACGGTGGTGGAGGCGGATACGATAGAGTCTTTCAAGAGACTGTTAGATAGGTACATGGAGCTGAGTAAAATAGAGGGCTATGGGTAAGCCTAGTAATTTCTAGGGTAGGGACATGTTTGGCACAGCTTTGTGGGCCAAAGGGCCTGAATTGTGCTGTAATTGTTCTATGTTCTATGTTCTAAAAATGTGGGTTGGTCTGCATTTATTCACTGGAAAAGTGAGATGCAGAAACAGTTAGATGAATCTCACAGGAAGAGCAAGGAAAGTGTATGAGAGGTACTGGAGAAAGGGGAAAGACAGGAAGGACAGGGAAAGATAAAGTGTTTAAAAAGAAACAACCAGTACCAGAATCAGAGGATGAAATAGACGACTATAACCCTCTGCACCCTTGCCTCCCTCAGCACAGTTACAACAAGGCTCACTCCAAGTGTCAACCCCCTGAGTACTCAGCGGCACCGGTGTCAGCCACTGCCACCTCGCAGTCCGAGGTTCCCACTATAACCTAACAAATGCTTTGAGGGAGTGTTTCCCTCGCACTGTAGATTAGCTTAGATACACAACACTGCAAAAGGCAGATGAGGACACTAATGAGAATGTAGGATGTGAACTTACAGTATTTCAAAAATATTCCAGATTAAACCCAAAGGTAGGGATGTCTGCCTTGATAAATGTTATTGTAAATTTGTTGCAACCCTGGTTAAAGGAAAAGTTCACTGTTACTTGTGGGGGATGGGAAGGTGAAGATTTTACTCAGATTGTGAATGTTTTGCAACATTGTCAAAAGCTTAAAACACCAGAAATCTAAACCTGCTGAAAGAGGTGAGGACACATGGTTACTCCACATCAACCAGCAGCGGACACAGTAGGGGTAGAGGACGGGGACGTCCGCAAGAGGTTTGTTTTGTTTGCGGACAGCCTGGCCGCTGGGCTCGAGAGTGCCCTCAGTGCCAGGGCAACATTGATAGTTAACAATTTCCTCCTCCACCGCCACCACAGGCTGCGCAATTCACTTTAAACAACCCGTTTGATCAACATCCCCAGCTACCGCAACAGGGTGTCACACTCAAATTCTACCTGTTGTGAAGTTCTCTGACTATAAATGGACAACAGCTTAATTTCCTGATTGATACCGGAGCCACTCATTCCAGAATGCATTCTTCCAGTTGGCCAATGTAACTGCACTGTGTAATGAATTGACCTGTACGAACGGTATGCAAGACAAGTTTTTCACTGTACCTCGGTACAAGTGACAATAATAAACCAATACCAATACCACTAGCACCATTGAGCAAGGAGTCAGTAAGCAGTGTGGGACGGCCAGTCTCGTTATCTGTTTCTCGGAAAGTTATTTATCAACTTCAGGGACACCAACGGGAACATCAATTTCTTATAGCACAGAACGCTCGAGCTAATTTGTTGGATCGGGATCTCCTCTGCAAGCTAGGCTGCACATTGATATGTTTCCCTGATGGAGTACAGCTTGAAGTACCAGAAACTGTATACCAACTGTTTGTGCCTTGTTAGACGAGACTGCTTGGGTAAGACTCAAAATTTGGTAGTGGAGATTTACTAATAAATCATTGTCTACAAGGGTGATAGCCACAGTTAAACAACTGCTGCAACTCCCTGAAGCCCACAGAGTGCTGGGAAAATACCCATAAATGACATTCAAGTGGTATATTATCAGCATTGCATGACACATTACTCTGCGGAGGGTCCGGACCATTTGTATGAGGAATCTGTGAGGCAACTATTGTGAGAGATCCACAGTAAGTCCTTCTCTAGTACTAATTTTTCTCTCTGTGTGGGTCCCGAGGGCATTGCTGCTGCTATGAAACTACCACCTGATGCAGACCCACTTTTTCAAATGTCACCCGATGGTTTACCATCTTTTACACAGGACACCAGAGGCTATCTAGGCTAATCCAGAAGGAACCCTTTCAGTCTTCCCCAAGGCAGCAAACCTGCATCATATCCCACTGATTTTGAACACCATGTTTTGAACATTTGTACATCATAGAACGAAGATATCACTGACTATTTACTTGCCCAAACACCTGAGACCCTGTGGGTTTCTCACCTCTTCAGGGACCCCAGTACGGCACAGTGAACTAACTGCCAGTCTCCTTTCTGATATTCAATTGCCTTCTGTGATTGCTGTTATTAAATGTAAGGCTGATACTAATGCAAGTGAAGTGTCTAAAGGTAATAAACAGGCTGATTTTGCTGCAAAGGCCGCAACAGCAGACTCGTCTGGGCACGTGGTACCCCAATGTGTTCGGGCTGACAACCCCTTCCCAAATTCTGTTGCTGAACTTGTACAATTACAATATGATGCACCAGAGGCTGAAAAGACTCTGTGGACTTAATATAATTACTTGAATGTATGGGTTATAATCATGTACAGTACTTGTTATTGTGTGTTTGTTTTCCTGATTGGTTTGGCCTTTCTGACTTGTACTGTTACTGTTGCTAAACTTTCATTATGAGAATTTATTCCTAGGTTTGGAGTCCCTGAGAAGATATCAAGTGACAACGCTTTGCAGTGTAAAACACTACTTCACTTGCCCGTACCACCCACAATCGACTGGGGCGGCCAAGCGACAGAACGGAATCCTGAAAAACAGACAGGCTAAATTGCACTAGGATTAAAACGGCCAGAGGCATTTCCACTGACTCTCGTGACAATGCGCTGCACTCTGAACCGTGTAACAGGCCTAACTCTGCATGAGATAGTAATGGGACATCCCATATGCTTACCAGTCACTCCTCCCCTTTCTGTCAAACAGATGGACATCCACACCATGAGTGAAAGCATGTTGCAGTATTGTGTGGCACTAACATGAACCCTTCAAAGTTTCCATCAACAGGTGATTGAAGTGTAGACAGTTGCGGCAACTACAGAGTGCCCGACCTACCAGCCAGGAGGCGGGGTACTTGTGAAATCCTGTTGATGGAAAAATTGCCTTCAACCTCAGTGGGAAGGTCTGCATTAAGTGTTGCTGATCACGCACACTGATGTGAAGGGCCAAGGGAAACCGACTTGGGTCCACGTATCACACGCCAAACCTGCTGCGCCTCTGGACCAGGGAACCAGTGGCAAAGTAGACCCCGATGACAAGAACTAACTAACTAACTGAATTATGTGATCACTATCATTCACGGTTTTAAGTAGTCATTATGTGTCTTGGGTTATGGATATTCTCTGTGCCTGTCCTTTGCTTAAGTGCAGAACCACACTTTCCTATGTCTTAGTCATAACTATGCTCTGCGTTCTAATCAGTTGAGTTGTTGGATGTGTTCTAGAGGGCCCACGCACTCAGGGGAGGGAGCGCCAATGTGGCCAGTAGCCCTCAATCAGGGTGAACTACTTCTACTTTGATAACAACACCAGAGCCGAAGTGGGAACAAAAAACTGCACTGCCCAAAGGGGTGAGTCTTGGCTTTACAATTGCTTTGAGGAATGGTATCAGCCTTCCTATGATGGGTTGCGCAACCCTCCAATGGTGAGATTGCTCCATGAGAATCAGAGAGCGGTTTGCTATTGTAATACTTAGGGTTTGGGGCCAGATTTAGGCAGCAGTAAGTGCAACTTCTTCACCACTGCCGACCCTCCCAGCCCTTTTAACAGCACAGCATTTATTGGGTCTGTGGCCGCAAAGCTTGCCCTTGGCTGCCAGGGATGCCCCTCTCCAGATGGGATTCCTGGCCTGAACCAAGGCCTTGGAGAGGTTGCTGTTATCTGGCTGATGTGACAGCATACACGTATCACCTGCCATTGCTCTCCCTACATCCAGCTGTGCGAGGACGCCCTCAAAGGGCTGTCACAGAGGCTGAACACTTCAGGATAATAGTGGCCCCATTCTGGGGACCTGCCAAGCTGGCTCGCGAAAACATCAGTATGGCTTCTGCAATGGAGAGGTTGGCTAATAACACGGCTCCAGCATTACAGGACACCAGCCAGGCCATTGAGGACATTACAGCTGCGCTGGTAACGATTCACACTGTGGCTCTCTGGAAATGGTTAGCATTAGTTAGACTTCCTACTGGCCGAGGAAGGCAGTACTTGTGCCATTATCGGTTGGGAATGCTGTACGTACATGCCTGACTCATCTGAAAACATCATTGATATGGCCGCACTTATCCAGAGGGAGGCTGACAGGTCAGAAAGATTGGGCAGGAGTTATGTAGGACCTCTTTGTCACTTTGGGGGCCCTTTAGCTGGCTCCATTCACTGTTGGGGGGGGGGGTTGGGGCAGCTCCATCATACAATGGATACTGGGGGCCTTATTTCTGCTGGTTGTGGCATTGGTCTTAACCTCATGCTTGAGATCACTCTGTGGTGCGATGGCCCACAGAGCAGCCGCCTCCGACATGACCCAACAGCCAACCACCCTTGATGAAATCATCACGGAGTTCCAGAAACTATGTGCTATTGAAACTCAGTAAGATTTCTGTTGCCCTTTACAGGACAAAAGAGGGGGGAGGGTGGATGCTGTGCCAAGGCAAGGGTTAAGATAGTGTGCAGGCAGAGATGGTTTGCAGACAGTCTGCAGTCACCTGTGCTGAGCAAAGTCCTTGAGAGCATAGGTCCTCTTTGTACAGCAGGGGAACCAAGGTCACCCAGCATAGCATACCAAGACAAGCTAAGGATGCAAACGAAGGATTGCAGACACACTATAACTATTGGACAATTACTTTACTAACTCTAAGGTATTATTGGCAATTAACATGTAGTTTCTATTGGTTATTAACACCTACATTAATGGAACATGATTAGTATTTTATGTATACAAATCTGTTTGGTGATAGGGGTTGGACAGTTCTCCTTGAGTACAGGTATTTAAAGTGTGATTGAGAAACAAGTGCAAGTTGTCAGAGTCCAGTTGATATCAGTGATGGCGAGCTCACATTGATACACCATCTATTACATCCTCAAGAAGTCTCAAAATGCTTCACAAATGCTGAAATATATTAAATACAGTCACTGTTATAATACAGGAAATAATGAAACCAATTTGTTTTTAAAATTCTCAAAACAATAAAGAGGTGTAGGCCAACTAATTCCTTTTAAAATATGGGTTGAAGGATCAATATTATTCAGGACATTGGGGAGAATGCTCCTGCCAAAGTGGAAACAGTTAACTGATGATACACACAGGAGTTTGATTTAATACCTAGTTTTATGCTAGCCTGGACTGCAAGGTGCAATTTCTGGATGTTAACTCACAATCAACTGACTCAGAGATGAGGAAGTTACCAAACAAATAGCAGCCAACGTCAAATATAAAGGGTTTATAAACGGAGAATTGATTATCTCCAGGAACATTGGTCTGACCTTTGGAAATATTGCAATAACTATGTTATACCAAACTTCTACCCAGTCAGCTACAAAGTCTCTTTGCCACAGCATCCACTACTTTCATTCTCATTTCTTTGAACTGGATGAATCAGAGCCCAGAGATGATGAAATTGTTAGCAACAAATCTCCCACTGAAGAATGACACCAAATGAGATATTCACAGTCATTGCTTACTGTCAAAAGTGAATTGAAAACTTTAATTTTAAACATAAGGAAACAATGGTTATTGCTAGCCCAGATACAGGCCACAGATGAAATTAAACATGACTTTTTATAGTTGATTCAATGCTCTTGTAAGAAACTCTTCAGCTCCTTACACACCAAGAATGCCAGTTAGAAGTACAGAGTTAGAAATTGCTTGAACTCAGGATGCAAAGACTAAAATTTATATTCTCAAATCCTAACTTGAAACATCATCCATGATGGTACTGATAAGATAAGATGAAATAAGACAAGATATTTATTTATTAGTCACATGTACATCAAAACACACAGTGAAATGTGACCTTTTGCATTACTGAGAATGTGCTCAGCCAACATAACATGGCCACAACTCCTAACCCGTACATCTTTGGAATGGGGGCGGAAACTGGAGCACCCGGAGGAAACCCACGCAGACACGGGGAAAACATACAGACAGCGACTGGAATTGAACCCAGGTCGTTGGCGTTCCAATAAATAACTCAGATCTTTTCATTAAGAGAACAATGTTCCACACTCTGAATATGCAACTGGATGCGGATCATGAGAGAAATATAGAAAGACGAATATCACAACTGGCAGCTCTCAAGACTTCCATACTGTAAGGGAACTTGCAAGCCACACATTTTCAGTGGGGGATGGATTCTGGGAAACAAGGAATCTTATTCAGTGGCTTCACACATCTGCCTCCACTCCAACCATACCAGATGAGAATAGTTAGAAAAACCTGAAGATGAGATTTGGCTGCCTTTATTAATCTATAGCCACACAGTAGCGCATGCCTAAAAGTAGAGAATTACAACGTTGTAGTGTGCTACATGCTTTCTAACCTTGCAAAAAGACAGCAGCTGAGGAGGAGTGACAAGGAGCTGGAAGACCAGTAAATAGATACAGGAGGTCAGCAGAAACAAGTGGAGCAGGAGGACAATGAAGAGTGTAAGGGGAATGTCCCTACGCAACAGCTGCAGCTTCTTCTACCAGCTGAGTGGAAGGACTAGCAAGAAGGGATTCTCATGCAGAGAGATATTCTTCTTAAACTGCTGTAAAGACATAGACTCCAGTGTAAACCAATGACCCACTCCACACTCCAAATGTAAACACTGTCAAGACACACCAATAATCAGGCTGGAGGGTCTATATGATGCATAATATTCCTTATGAATGAATCCCTTCATTACTTAAACCACTTAAATGACTTACTGCAACATTTTATTTCTTGATGTATGACACTTAGCTTAAAGAAATCTAACATCCACACAAAGTGCTCAGAATTCCTTAGTGCAGGCATAACCTACAGCTGAGAGATTGGATGCTTTGAGCCACTGTTGAACTGTTGAACAAGATACCTAATAGGGTAGAACTAATATAGTCTCAGCAACATACATATCACATATCACTCTGTTCACAACAATGGGATGTGATCACTGTCATGTCGTGCTGTCCTGTACAAGCAATCACTTTCAACCAATGCATAATGATGGCCCCTACACAATCGAGCTTTTGTTATGTTTCACTCTGCACCCTTGCTCATATTCCTCAGCTTCCGATAATGACAATTCCTCAGAAATTGTCATTGTAAGTATTGCAAGACCAAAACAATCAGGGGAAGAATCGCAGGACAGGAATCAATTGGACATCATCCTCAATCATTGCAAGAACAACATAGCAGCAATGTGAAATCATGTGGTTCACTGCAGTGAGGCAATAATTTTTATTTGAAACTCATTCCTCACTGACATCCCTCATGTTAGTCATTGTCTTCCTCAAATATGTTGACTTGAAATGCTTGATATTAGCAACTTTAGTCGTGTAGTAGGACACTTTGTAAAGAAACACTAGTATGGGCAGTCAAGACTGAAGAGTACCTTGAAAGCTGGGTATTAATTTGCTTGGCTTTTGGCTGAGGTCCATCATCTCAGCTGCAGCAATAAGTTGGGAGGCACAACAGTCAAAGTGGCAAAACAAACTGTAGAAACATGGGCTCACTTTGGAAACTTCTCCAGCTGATCCCCAAGGTCTTTCTGCTGACATTAGCAACACACACAAAATGCTGGAGGAACTCAGCAGGTCAGGCAGCATCTATGTAGAGAAATAAACAGTCAATATTTTGGGTCAAGACTCTTCATCAGGACTTGGAAGGAAGAGGGCAAAGACAAGGGAAGGCAAGGGAAGACAATGAGGGAAGTCAAAGGAGGGGGATGAAAAGGGAGGAAGAGCGGAGGGGTTACTGGAAGTTAGAGAAATCTATGTTGAGGCTTTAAACTTGGAGATTACCAAGGCGGAATATGAGGTGTTGCTCCTCCAACTTATGTCTGGCCTCAACGAGCAGCAGAGGAGGTCATTGATAGACATTCCCTCATTCCTGTGGCCTCCTCCCCCCTTCTCTTTCCCATCTCCCACCCTCATGACCTACCCATCTATTCCCCACCTCTTTCCCTTTATTCCATGGTCCACTGCCCTCTCCTACCTGATTCCTTCTTCAGCCCTTTGCATATTCTAACTATCACCTCTCAGCTTCTTACATTTCCCCCTCCCACTCTCCTACCTCCCCCCACTTATCTGGACTCACCTATCACCTGAACTCACCTATCACCTCGTCCTCCCCCGATCTTCTTATTCTGGCTTCTGCCCTCTTCCTTTCCAGTCCTGATGAAGGATCTTGACCTGAAACGTTGACTGTTTATTTCTCTCCATAGATGCTGCCTGACCTGCTGAGTTCCTCCAGCATTTTGTGTGTGTTGCTCCAGATTCCAGCATCTGCAGAATCTCTTGTGTCTCTGCTGACACTAAAGCTGGCTGTTGTCATAGTAACAGAGATAACAGGATGACATCTAGCTATGACATCCCCTCACTTAGATGAAGAAAAAGGGTCCCTACATGGGGGCTGCTCCTACAGACTGCGGGAGGAAATAACTAATCATAATAAATAACCAGATATATATTGATAAATTGCACTGTCTTCTTCCAAGCTAGGGGCAGGCAAGGTAGCATAGCGGTTAGTGTGACTGTATTACAGCACCAGTGACCCGGGTTCTATTCCCGCCACTGTCTGTAAGGAGTTTGTACATTCTCCCCATGACTGTGTGGGTTTCCTCTGGGTGGTCCAGTTTCCACCCACATTCCAAAGATGTATGGGGAGGTTAACATGGGTTTACATGGGTGGCGCGGACTTGTTGGGTTGGAAGGGCCTATTACCGTGCTGTATAAACAAAGTTTAAAGTTTTTAAAGAAGTAGTTTTGAATATTATCAAGGAGAGCAGGACCAGAGGAGTCTACCTTGTGGATTTTGACCATTCCTACTGCTCACATCATGCTCTTCATTCAGTAAAGACCCTTTGCTTGTACCATGACAGACTGTTGAAATTGGTTATTGAATCTTCCAACAAAGGTAAATCAAATAATACTTAACCAGAAAACCATGACAATTGTCCATTGTTTTGAAACCCCAATGTCACTTCATTTTGATCACCTTGTTGGTATGTTGCAATGTCCTGGTATTATGATGCTGCATCTCCTCTGTGGTTGCAGTTTAGGCACTGGAAACCACTCCCTTTTAATTTGAGTCTTCACGGATGTCCATGGTAACCCATGAGAAGTTCTTACCTTAAGTGACTTGGCTGTAGACTACTGGCCTGAGCTGATTGAAGGAGTAGTATGAGATTGCTGGCTAGGGGTCATGGGTGAGCATGCTGCTTCAAAGGCTGTGGTGGGAGGAGAAATGTTGACCCTGTGAGACTAACTGAACCTGCAGACCAGGTGACTACTCATGAAACTAGGTAGACAGCAGGGCAATGATATGTAGGCATCCAAACACTCCTATCATCATTTTAACCTCCCAACCTTCTTTCTTAGTCCCGGAGGAGGCAACGAGCCATCTCCTACTAGCTCTTCTTACGGTGGCACTGGTGGGGCGATTGTCTTCTTTTGCTGCACAGAAGCTCTTTTTTGGCATGTACTTCATTTATTAGCACTTCAATGCCCCTTTCAGAAAATCTGAAAGCTCTCTTCCTCTCCTCTTTTGTCTCTCGTGCTTCCGTGGCCTCCTGGTGTGTGTTGCTTCTCTGTGGTTACCACAGAGAGCCTGTCGCTAAGGGGTGATGCCCTCCTCAGATTACCACAGAGCAAAGTGGCAGCAGTGGTGCTGAATCTTGCAGGTTGCATTTTAATGCTTCTTTCTGTTGCACATCTGCTTTTGACCAATTTCTTGATTGTTTTGAGTGGGAACTGATTTCATGCTGGAGGAACTGTGTTTTAGGGCAGCAGAACTCTATTTCTTTTTTTTCATTAATCCTTAAAGCATAGAAGGGGGCTGTCTGATCCACTATGTCCATGCTGGCTCTCTGAGCAATCCTCTCTGTCCTTTTCGCCGTACTACCAGTACGGGTAGTTTCCAGCAGCCAATTCACCTACCAAACAGCATGTCTTTGGGATGTGGCAGGAAACTGGTGGACCAGGGGAAATCCAACTGGTCTAAGGGAGAATGTGCAAACTCCACATAAACAGAACTAAAGGTCAAGATCAAACCTGGGTCACTGAAGCTGTGTCCCACTGTAATACCCACGTAGGCATGGATTTTTGTTTTAGATTATTCAACAAACCAGGTTTATAGTCCCTAATTTACATACTGGGATTTGTATTTGCATTTCTAGTTTATCAGTTCAGACTGCTGGATTACTGATTTGGTAATTGAACAACTACAATTCTTCCACATGAGTAAAGAGTAAAGAGCCCCTTGTTTGAAATACATTTGTGAAAGACAGCTTTATGCACAAGCAAACCCCAAAGAATGAAAGATGGTTCTTTTCCAAGAATTGATAGCGTGCTGAAAATTAGAAAGACTTTCACCCTGTGCAGGTAGTGTTTCCTCCCTCCGTGTTCACCTGGCAATCCATGTCAGTTTTTGAAATATGGCAACACTGAATGCATCAGTGCTCACAACAATTGGCTTGCAGACCAAGAAAGCATGACTTAGATTTATTTCCCTGTAAATTCTTCACCAGGCTGTGCTTCTCCCCAAAGGTTACCGAGATTTTATGCCAGTGGCTGGCTGAATTGAAGCAATCTGTTTGTCCCAGTGGAATATCCCAGGATGCAGATGATTACTGCTGTCAATTTTTCTTCCACCGTTTTGCTCTAGTCAGGCATAATCAATTTTGTTTGCACAGATCAATGAGCAACACACTGTTACTTAAAAGTCACAAATCCTTTCAGAAAACTGTATTCTCTAGAAAACCAGGAGGAGTAAGGATTCTGGTTCTATGGTTTGGCAGGTTCCCACAGTTCCTGGCAGCACCCAGCACATCATGGGGCATTAAAACCCGCTCAATTTCAGCTTTCTGAGATGCCTTCGTCTACGACAGAGCTGATAATTCAACATACAGAAATACTCACTGGTGAGTTTCATGGAAGCAGAGGAACCAGGAAGGAGACGGAACCAGGGGCCTGATGAGTTTCAGAGGAATGAGGGAATTTGGGTCTGGTGAGTTTCAGGGAAGTGTAGGAATGAAGAGAGTGCAGGAACCAGAGGACTGTTGAGTTCCAGGGGAGCAAGGGAAGCGGGAGTGTGTAGGAACCAGGGGCATTTTGAGATCAAGAAAGAAGTGGTGCTGGGTCTTTTGAAGGGCATCAAGGAGGATTAGTCCCCAAGGCCTGATGGGATATATCCCAGGTGATTGATTGAGGCAGGAGAAGACATAGCTAGGGCCTTGGCGAAGATCTTTGTATCCTCACTAGCAACAGGCGAGGTCCCAGAGTAGCCAATGTTGTTCCTCTGTTCAAGGAGGGAAATAAAGATAATCCAGGAAATTATAGGCAGGTGAGCCTCACATCAGTGATATTGGAGAGGATTCTTAGGGATAGGATTTACACACATTTGGTAAAACAGTCAGCATGGCTTTATGCAGGGCAAGTCATGTCTTACAAACTTTATTAAGTTTTTTGAGGAGGTGACCAAGGTGATTGATGAGAGTAGGACAATGGATGTTGTCTAGACGGATTGTAGTAAGGCATTTGACAAGGTTCCTCATTGTATGCTGATCCAGAAGATTAAGATGCAAGTGATACATGGTAGTTTGGATTCAGAATTGGCTTGCCCACAGAAGATAGAAGATAGTGGTGGAAGGGTGTTCTTCTGGCTGGAGCTCCATGACTAATGGTGTTCAGCAGGGATCAGTGCTGGGGCCTCTGTGATATGTGATATATACTGTATATAAATGACTTGGATGAAAATGCAAATGGGTTTGTTAGTAAGTTTGCAGATCACACAAAGATTGGTGGAGCTGTGGAGAGTGTAGAGGGCTATCAAAAGGTACAGAAGGATCGAGATCATGGGTGGAGAAATGGCAGATGGAGTTTAATCGGAGCAAGTGTGGGGTGTTGCACTTTGAGAGGTCAAATGGAAGGGAGAAGTATATAGTTAATGGTAGAACCCTTAACAACATTGATGTTCAGAGGAACTTGGTGTCCAAGTCCATAGGTCCCCGAAAGTGGCCACGCAAATAGTAGGGTGGTAAAGAAGGCATATAGCATGCTTGCATTCATTGGTTGGGGCACTGAGTATAAGAGTCAGAAAGTCATGTTGCAGCTATATAAAACTTTGGTTAAACCGCACTTAGAGTACTGTGTGCAATTCTGGTCGCCCCATTACGGGAAGGATGTGGAAGCTTTGGAGAGGGTGCTGAGGAGGTTTACCAGGATGTTGCCTGGATTAGAGGGCATGAGCTATAAGGGGAAGTTGGACAAACTAGGGTTGTTTTCCCTGGAGTGGTGGAGGCTGAGGGGAGATCTAATAGAAGTTTATAACATTATGAGAGAGAGAGATAGGGTAGGCAGACAGAATCTTTTCCACAGGGTAGAAATGTCAAATACAAGAGGACATTCATTTAAAGTTAGAGGGTGAAAGTTTAAAGGAGATGTGCAGGGACAGTTTTTTACATAGAGAGTGGGAAGTACCTGGAACAGGCTTCCTAGGGGTAGTGGTGGAAGCAGGTACAATAGTGGTGCTTAAAAGGCTGTTAGATAGACAAATGAATATGCAGGGACTGGAGGGATATGGATCATGTACAGGCAGAAGAGACTTAGTTTAATTTGGCATCGTGTTCGGCTCAGATATCATGGGCCAAAGGGCCTGTTCTTGTGCCATACTGTTCTATGTTCTGTGTTCTATGGGTCCAATCAGTCTAGTGAAACTGTATATTTGCAAGACTCTGCAGAACTATTGTCCTCAATTGCATTCTCTGCCATATAGCCATATGGCATAGCTTAAATGTTTGCAATGCTGAATAATGTCATGAGAATTATAGAGACGATGAGTACACACAAAGGAGGGGTGGTTAAGCAAGAGATTATAGCAGATTATAGCTGAACGAAGTCACAAAATGAGTAATATTTGCCTATTGTATTTCCCCACCTTCCAGCATCCGCAGAATCTCTTGTATCTAATATTTGCCTGCTTGATTCCACCTCTCCCATCCCTAATAAACCATAGGAGAACAACCTATGTTGTCTACATATAGTCCCAAATCATTGCTCATTTGAGGACTTGGCTCTTGAGCTTTTGGTTTCCAGACTCCTTCTGTGCAAAGATGACAACAAACAGTTCCCTTCCAAGTGTGCTTACCTGGACTGGAGGTGGGTTGATAAAGATCCACAACAGAGTTGGTGAAGATGGGGCATAAGTTGTAGATGGAGATGAGGCTAACTGTTCTTCTGAGAACATAGAACAGTACAGCACAGGATCAGGCCCTTCGGCCCACAATGTTGTGCTGAACTAATTAAACTTACACTGCCTATACAAGCCCATATCTCTCCATTCTCTGCATACTCATGTGTCTTTCTAAGATCCTATCGAAAGCCTCCATCATATTTGCATCCACCACCATCCCTGGCAGCGCATTCCAGGCACCCACCACTCTCTGTGTAAAAAACTTGCCCCACACATCTCTTTTGAACTTACCCCCTCTCACCCTAAATGCATGCCCTCTAGTATTAGACATTTCAACCCTAGGATAAAGATACCGGCTGTCCACTCTATCTATGCCCCTCATAATCTTATAAATTTCTATCAGGTCTCATTTTATAATGGGATTCTTTTTGTAAGGAAAAGTGAATCAATGCCAGTGTCCTCTGCCAGACCAACATGCCCAGCATGGAGAAGTTGGCCTCATCCTCCAATATGATGGATATTCACTGTGCAGGCCCAGGAGGCTTCTTGCTAACTACAGCTTTTTAGCACAGCAGAAGAAACTGTCCAAGGTTCAAGGTGTTTATTGTTAAATAGTTTAAATTTCTAACTAGTATTCTTTGATCATCTTCTTGACCTGATCAAGGGAAACAATACTGTCCTGAGGAGGGGTCCTGCCCCAAAATGTTGACCGCCTGCTTTTCTCCATGGATGCTGCCTGGCCTGCTGAGTTCCTCCAGCATCATTGTGATTCCAGCATCTGCAGTTTCTTGTTTCTCTACCAATATGTCCATGTGGCCTAACAATGACTGTAATCTAATCAGGAGAAATAAGATAAGATATCTTTAAGGAGAGGGACTTTGACGAATGTCAGGTCAGCGTAGAACAGGCTAATGTGCTGGAGTATGTAGAAGTTAAGAAAGAGTTAGTGTTGGAGCTTCTGAAAAACATCAGGATAGATAAGTCCCAGGGTCCAGATGGGATATACCCCAGGTTCCTACGGGAAGCAAGGGAAGAGATTGCTGGGACACTGACAATGATCTCTGTTTCCTCTCTGGCCACAAGAGTGGTCCCAGAGGATTGGAGGATGGTGTTCCCTTGTTCAAGAAAGGCCTAGGAATTATAGACTAGTGGGTATACTATTGGAGAGAATTCTTAGGAACAGGATTTACGAGCATTTGGAGAAGGATAGTCTTATTTGGGATTGTCAACATGGCTTTGTGAGGGGCAGGTTATGCCTCATGAGCCTAATTGAGTTTTTTGAGGAAGTGACAAAACAAATAGATGAAGGTAGAGCGGTGGATGTGGTGTATATGGATTTTAGTAAGGTGTTTGACAAGTTTCCCCATGGTAGGCTCATCCAGAAAGTCATGAGGCATGGGATCCATGGAAACTTGGCTGTGTGGATTCAGAACTGGCTTGCCCACAGAAGGCAAAGAGTGGTAGTAGATGGAGAGTAATCTGCCTGGAGTTTGGTGGCTAGTGGTGTCCTACAGGGATCTGTTCTGTGATCCCTGTTCTTTTTGATTTTTATAAATGACCTGGATGAGGAAGTGGAGGGGTGGGTTCGTTAGTTTGCAGGTGGAGGTGTTGTGGATAGTGTAGAAGGTTGTTGTAGGTTACAACGGGATATAGACAGGGTGTAGAGTTGGGTGGAGAAGTGGCAGATGGAGTTCAATCCGGAAAAGCATGTCGTGATATATTTTGGAAGATTGAACTTAAAGGCGGAGTAAAAGGTTAATGGCAGGATTCTTAGGAGTGTGGAGGAACAGAGGGATCTTGGGGTCCAAGTCCATAAATCCCTCAAAGTTGCTGCACAAGTTGATAGGGCGTTTAACAAGGTGTATGGTGGGTTGGCCTTCATTAGTCTGCGAATTGAATTCAAGAGCCATAAAGTAATGTTGCAGATCTACAAACCTCTGGTTAGACCACACTTACAGTACCATGTTCATTTCTGGTTTCCTCATTATACGAAAGATGTGGAAGCTTTAGAGAGGTTGAAGAGGAGATTTACCAGGGTGCTGCCTGGATTAGAGAACATGTCCTACAAGGAAAGGTTGAGCGAGCTAGGGCTTTTCACTTCGGAACGACAGAAGATGAGAGGTGACTTGATAGAGGTGTATAAGATTATGAGAGGCACAGATAGAGTAGACAACCAGCACCTTTTTCCCAGGGTGGCAATGGCCAATACCAGAGGACATCCGTTTAAGGTAAGTGGAGGGAAGTTTGAGGGAGGTGTCAGGTAGGTTTTTTACACAGACAGCGGCGGGTGCCTGGAATGCACTGCCAGGGGGTGGTGATAGAGCCTGATACAATAGGAACATTTAAAAGACTCTTGGATCAGCACATGGATGTAAGGAAAATGGAGGGTTATGGGCTGTGTAGGAGGGAAGGGTTAGATTGATCGTGGGGTTGGTTCAAATTGATCAGCACAATATTGTGGGCTAAAGGGCCCATACTATGTTCTATGTAAATTGGTTTTTGAAATATATGTTGTTAAGTATAATCTCCCTTATAACTGATAAAACTTAAGGTCTTGACTTAAGTTTAGGACTTTGGAACAGGTACACTCAATATCGTCACAACAAAACAACCTGAATAATTACAAAAAGAAGGTAGGTAAAAATTCCATGATACCCAGATGGATTAACTGTTGCCATTGTGTGCAATCATATATAGTCATGGCAATGTACAGCAAAGAAGGAGCCCATTTGGTCTACACTGATTCTTCTTCCCATTTCTCCCTTATTTCCCATTTCCACATTAGTCTGTTTACAAGCCGTAAAAGTGTACACTCAAGGCTTCCAGAATATTATTTCTCTCCTCAATGCAAGAACCATCTCTGTTGTTCACTTATGTTTGGAGCTAGGTGGGGGCCACGTGTCTGTGTGGGTTTCCTCCGGGTGCTCCGGTTTCCTCCCACATTCCAAAGACGTATGGGTTAGGAAGTTGTGGGCATGCTATGTTGGGCAAGCGTGGCGACACTTGCTGGCTGCCCCCAGAACACTCTATGCAAAAAGATGTATTACACTGTGTGTTTCGATGTACATGTGACTAATAAAGATATCTTATAAAATTCCCCACTGCCTCCAGTACACTAGCACAGCCTTTGGCAACCCGAGGAAGAGAGTACTGAGGGAAAAGATCTCAAACCCAGCAAAAAGTTCATGATAGAGTCATGGAGTCATACAAAATGGAAACAGACCTTTCAGCCCACCATGTCCATACCAACCAGTGGGCACCCATCTGTATTAATCCCATTTTCCAGCATATGGCCCAGAGCATTCTATGCCTAGGTGAGTTAAGTGCTCATCTAGACACTTCTTAAATGCTGTCAGTATTATGACATCTTATCTATTTGTAGCAGTGACCGCTCCCCTCCTAGAACCATAGAACCATAGAACACTACAGCGCAGAAAACAGGCCAGTCGGCCCTTCTAGTCTTTGCTGAAACTTTATTCCGCTAGTCGCATTTACCTGCACCCAGTCCATAACCCTGCAGACCTCTCCCGTATCTATCCAATTTATTCTTAAAACTTAAGAGTGAGCCCTCATTTACCAAGTCAGATGGCAGCCCGTTCCACACTCTCACCACTCTCTGAGTGAAGAAGTTCCCCCTAATGTTCCCCTTAAATCTTTCCCCTTTCACCCTAAAGCCATGTCCTCTCGTACTTATCTCTCCTAATCTAGGTGGAAAGAGCGCTCTCTCATTTACTCTGTCTATAATTTTGTAAACCTCTACCAAATCTCCCCTCATTCTTTGCGCTCCAAGGAATAAAGTCCTAACCTGTTCAATCTTTCCCTGTAACTCAACTCCTGAAGACTCGGTAACATGCTAGTAAATCTTCTCTGAACTCTTTCAATCTTACTGATATCCTTCCGATAGTTAAGTGACCAGAACTGCACACAATACTCCAAATTTGACCTCACCAATGTCTTATACAACCTCATCATAACATCCCAACTCCAATACTCAATACTTTGATTTATGAATGCCAGGATGCCAAAAGCCTTCTTTACACCCTGTCTACCTGTGACGCCACTTTCAGGGAATTATGTACCTGAACTCCCAGATCCCTTTGTTCCTCCGCACTCCTCAGTACCCAATTTACTGTGTATGTCCTACCTTGATTTGTCCTTCCAAAATGCAACACCTCACACATGTCTCCATTAAATTCCATCTGTCATTTTCTGGCCCATTTTTCCAGTTGGTCCAGATCCCTCTACAAGCTTTGAAAGCCTTCCTCGCTGTCCACTATGCCTCCAATCTTCGTGTCATCAGCAAACTTGCTGATCCAATTTACCACATTATCATCTAGATCATTGATATAGACAACAAATAACAATGGTCCCAGCATAGATCCCTGAGGCACACCATTAGTCACAGGCCTCCAGTCTGAGAAACAATCGTCCACTACCACTCTGTCTTCTCCCATACAGCCAATTTCAAATTTCATTTACAACCTCTCCATGGATACCTAGTGTCTCAACCTTCTGAACCTTCAAGGTCCTTTCCACGTGGGACCTTGTCAAAGGCCTTTCTAAAGTCCATGTAGACAACATCCAATCCATAGCCTTTCCCTCATCTACTTTCTTGGTAGCCTCCTCAAAAAACTCTACAAGATTCGTTAGACATGATTTACCACGCACAAAGCCATGCTGACTATCCCTAATCAGCCCTTGGTTGCCCAAATACTTGTACTGTATATCCAATCTCTCAGAACACATTCCAATAATTTACCTACAACTGATGTCAGGCTCCCTGGCCCAAAATTACCTGGTTTACTTTTAGAGCCTTTTTTAAACAACGTAACAACATGAGCTACCCTCCAGTCTTCTGGCACCGCACCTGTGGCTAAGGATATTTAAAATATAACTGCCAGGGCCCCTGCAATTTCTACACTAGTTTCTCTCAAGGTCCAAGGAAATATCTTGTCAGGCCCAGGGGATTTATCTACCTTTATTTGCTGTAAGGCAGCAAGCACCTCCTCCTCTTTAATCTCTGTATGTTCCATGACCCTACTGCTTGTTTCCCTTCCTTCCATATACACTATGCCAGTTTCCTGAGTAAATACTGACGCAAAAAAACTGTTTAAGATCTCCCCCATCTCCTGAGGTTCCACACACAGACAACCACTCTGATCTTCTAGGGGACCAATTTTGTCCCTTAATATCCTTTTATTCTTCATATACTTGTAGAAACCCTTCGGGTTTACCTTCACATTATCTGCCAAAGCAACCTCATGTCTTCTTTTTGCCTTCCTGATTTCCTTCTTTAGTATTTTCTTACATTTTCTATACTCTTCAAGTACCTCATTTGTTCCTAGTTGCCTATACCTGCTATACACCTCTCTCTTTTTCTTAACCAGATCACCAACATCCCTTGAAAACCAAGGTTCCCTATGCCTGTTAACTTTGCCTTTAATCCTGGTAGGAACATGCAAACTCTGCACTCTCAAAATTTCACCTTTGAAGGCCTTCTACTTGCTGAACACATCCTTGGCAGAAAACAACTTATCCCAATCCACTCTTCCTAGATCCTCTCTCATTTCCACAAAATTGGCCTTTCTCCAATTTAGAACCTCAACCCAAGGACCAGACCTATCTTTATCCATAATTAACTTGAAATTAATGACATTATGGTCACTGGACCCAAAATGTTTACTTCAACATACTTCTGCCACCTGACCTGTCCGGTTCCATAATAGGAGATCAAGTATTGCATTCTCTCTCGTTGGTACCTCCATATATTGATTTAGAAAACGTTCCTGAACACATTTGACAAATTCCAAGTCATCCAGCCCTTTCACAGTGTGGGAGTCCCAGTCAATATGTGGAAAATTAAAATCCCCTACTATTACAACTTTCTGTTTCTTACATTGGTCTGCTATCTCTCTACAGATTTGCTCCTCCAATTCTCTCTGACTATTGGGTGGTAGTGTGGTCACACCTTTCCTGTTCCTCAGATCCACCCATGTGGCCTCTGTAGACGAGCCCTCCGGGCTGTCCTGTCTCCGCACAGCTGTGATATTTTCCTTGACTAGTAATGCCACTCCTCCCCCTTTCATCCCTCCCTCTCTATCACGTCTGAAACAACGGAACCCCGGAACATTAAGCTGCCAGTCCTACCCTTCCTGCAACCAAGTCTCACTCATAGCAATAATGTCGTAATCCCACATGCCAATCCACGCCCTAAGCTCATCTGCTTTACCTACACTACTCTTTGCATTGTCCTGGACACTTCAGGTACTTAGAACAGAGCACACTACAGCACAGAATCAGCCCACCATATCTGCATCGACCATGATGCCAACTGAACGAGTACCATCTGCCTGCACATGGTCTGTATCCCGACAGCAGGTATATCAAAGCACTGGGGGTCTCCAAGAGAGATATCCACCAATATCTCCAGCGACTTAGTCAAAGTCACAATATTTGGGGGCTTGTCCAGGATATGTTTGTGACCCATTACATGGCCAGCAACCTCAGCAGTCTAAGGGGCTGAGTATTTTTAAGTGTAGGACCCCGTGCTTGGATCTGCTTGGGCCAATGACCATGGGATCACGAAATAAGAAAAAGAACACGGTGGAGAACTGGAGAGGTAGATGTGAAAGTAGTTGTGTGTGTGTGTGTGTGTGTGTGTGTGTGTGTGTGTGTGTGTGTGTGTGTGTGTGTGTGTGTGTGTGTGTGTGTGCGCGCGCGCGTGTTTGTGTGCGTGTTTGTGTGCGTGTTTGTAAGGGACCAGCTACCAGACGACAGTGCTGGGTAGTTTGGTGAGACAGGGCCACCAGTTGTGAAAGGTGGTTACTGACCATTCGGGACGCGAGAAGGGTGTGTTTATACTCGTTGAGCATTCAGAACTGAAGGTGGGCACCTGCACAAGTGTAATGTAAGCTGCTGCGAACACTTGGGTGGTGTGAAAGATACCATTTGGGAAACCATATAGCAGTGCATTGTACAGTGTGTATAATTGTCTGTGTGTTATAGAGTCAAAGCCCAAGGGGGAACAATAGTGCAGGAATATTTAACATTCTACATTAAAGGGACACAGCAATATCATGGACTCGATGTGGAAAGAGAAGAACTCAGAGTAGATAGTCCATAAACTTGAGAAGGTTGAATAGGGAATGAGCAAAGCCGGGTGGGTGAGCGCAGAGGAACATTGGCAGTGGTGGAAAAGTAAATCAAAGAGGAAGGGAGATAATGCAGCAGTCATTTTATGTCATGTGTACTTGCAAGAGAGAACAAAGTGTCAGGAGTCACATAATGTACAAATAGTAAAGCTACAGAAGGAAAGGGATGAATACAAAGAATGAGACAGTCTGCAAACAGAGCTGGACACACTGAAGGCTGGAAAACTTACAGAGAGTGAAAAACAGGCAGGACAATTAGAATAATATAAGAATGAATTAGTCAGGGATCTGGGCAGACTGAGAGGTAAATGGGATAAGGCCCAGTGGGTGGTTGCTCGCTGGACAGCAGCAATGAGAATGACTGAAGAGGAGGGTGATGATGAGGTAGATTGGGAAGTGCTGGACTGGGAAGCTGACAAGTGGGAAAGTGCCCGCAAAAGAAGTTATATCCAGCACTATCAGTCGGGATGGCATCTATAGAGACCAGACAACAGCAGGTCAGAACCCTGATGATCCCAGCCAGCCACTCACACTCATCACCACCGTCCGTAAATCCTTCACCCCGGGGGAGAAGTAGAGCATTCTGTCCAAGCTGCCCTCACTGAGGGGATGCAATGTGGGAATGCAGAATTTTGGCGCAAGCTCAAAGAAATGATCAAAATTCACCAGATGCACCCTAAAGACATACACTTGTTGGTTAAAACAAAATGTCCGAGAAATATGTGGGATAGTATGGCCCAGGGGGTGCAGGATGGAACATGGGAAACTAATGGGAATGCCAGTAACGAGGAGAGGTATTGCAGCTTTAAGGAGGAGGTGAGGCAATGACTGTGAGGAGGTGAGAGTAACTGGGGAATGATAACGTCAATACTTCAGAGAGCTGATGAGCCCACCACGGATTGTGTGGAGTGAAAATATCGGGTCTATGAGGAATACTCGGGGGCAGACAATCCAGGGAGGATGAAAAACATGATGATCCTGGAGGAACACAGCAAGCCAGGCAGCATCTGTGGAGAAAAGCAGATGGTCAATGTTTTGGTTTAGGACCCTTCTTCATGACTGTTTCAGGATTTCTCCAGCTCTGTTTGCAGACTGTCTCGTTGTTCTCTGTATTCTTCCCTCTCCTTCTGTAGCTCTACTATTTGTACATTATCTGACTCCTGAAGAAGGGTCCTGACCCGAAACATTGACCGCTTTCTTCTTTCCACAGATGCTGCCTGGCCTGCTGAGTTCCTCCAGCTTCACAGTGTTCTTAATCTAGATTCCAGCATCTGCAGTTCTTTGTTTCTCAATCCAGGGAGGGATAATCCGGTCTTCCTGAAAATGCTCAAGGAAGGCCTGAGTTCAGCCCATCAAGAGGTTTTAGACTTGGGGATAGCAGTAGGATCCACCTATTCCACAATAATTTCATGGGGTGTAGTGGATGTAGCTGCTGTGAAAATGCAGGGATCTTGCTTTGTGTGCCAGCAACTAGGGCACCTAGTGAGGGACTGCTGCATTAGATATTGAAGAGTAAAAGAGATGATATGTTACAGCTGTGGTCTCTCAGGCCAGGGTCAGAGGCAGTGTCCCAACACAGGAGGAAAGTGTGAGAGTCACTCACCAAAACAGGCAGAGACCACAGCAGAACCTTAAGTCTCCGACACTGACAGCACCCTCTCTGTCCAACCTGACAGTCGACCAGATTATAGAACGAGTAAAGACAGCTTCCAGGACGGACAAATAGCTGGCGGCGGCCCCCATTATCAGCACTGGTGAACCACAGATGTACACAACAGCATTGTTAGGGAGCTGGCAATGAGATATGTTAGTGGACACAGGGGCATCAGTATCAACAACTGATCTACCTCTTACCAACAATGGAAAGGCTACTTGTATTACAGGTGTAGGGGGGAAAACAATGAGAGCAGAGAAGAGCGAGCCTCAGGTGCCTGAGATAGGGGGAATGCATCTTCCAGTTGATTTCTGGGTCTGTCCGAACAACAAGGGTACCATCCTGGGAATAGATGCATTAAGGGAGGAAGGTGCCATCATAGACTCAGGAAAGGGAGAAATTACATGGACAAGTCAGAGCCAATGAACTCGTACAACCTCTTGAGTGCACAACGTGGCCCATATATCCGCAGCAGTCCCGATAAACAGGGATTGGAGTCGGGAAGGTTTGTATGGGTTACTCTGTCAGCAGTTCCCAGGGTTGTGGGCCAGACACAAGCAAGAATGTGGGCATGTTAGATTAGACCCAATTAAAATAAAAGGGGAACTGCACAAACCCCATAAACAATACCCCATAAAGACTGATGCTCTGGTAGCTGTTAGAAGTACAGTAAAGGAATTGAAACAACTGTACCCGCACGCAACGCGCTACTAAAGGAACACACAGAGGCAGAGAGTGCTGAACTCAAAAACCTTTACTGACTCAAAATCGCGCGCTTAAATCTCCCATCCCATGGGCCCCGGCTACCCGTGGGGCGGACGTGATGTCCGACAGTCCCCGGAGGGTCCACCCCGAGCGGGTAGTTCCAAATGCACTAACCACGTGTCTGCCCACGGCTCCCAATGGTGGTTCAAGTCTCATGTGTGTGGGCCGCCACACCACCCCCCCAAGAAACGTCCATCGGGGGAGTGGAGCCCTCAGTCTGTGTGGCTTGCCTGGGTGGCCGGCCTCACCGGCGTGGTGCGGGTACCCTCACTGGTTGCTCAATGTCCAAGTGCACCGGTTTGAGGCGGTCCACTGTAAAAGTCTCTTCCCAACCACCCACCTCCATGACACACGTGGATCTGATGTGCCGAATCACCTCAGGCCTCTGGTACGAACTCACCCGGGACCGTCAGGGGGGGCGCTGTAGACCAGTTCCGCCGAGGAGGTGCCCAGGTCCTCGTTGGGGGTTGTATAGATGCCCAGTAGGACCCAGGGAAGCTCATCTGTCCAGCTGGGGCTCCTGAGGCGCGCCATCAAGGCCGACTTGAGATGCCGGTGGAATCGGTCTACCAAACCGTTGGACTGGGGATGGTATGCTGTGGTGTGATGCAGCTGGGTGCCCAGGAGCTGCGCCAGTGCTGTCCACAAACCAGATATGAACTGCGCCCCTCTGTCGGAGGTGATGTCCGTTGGGAGGCCAAACCTGGCGATCCAGTTTGCGATGAGCGTCCTGGCGCAGGACTCAGTGGACGTGTCTGCGAGCGGTACGGCTTCCGGCCATCTGGTGAACCTGTCTACCATGGTAAAGATATACCTGGCACTCCGGGAGACTGGCAGGGGGCCGATGATGTCCATGTGGATGTGTTGGAACCTCCTGTGTGTCAGTTGGAACTGCTGGAGGGGAGCCTTCACGTGCTGCTGGACTTTGGCGGTCTGGCAGTGTACCCAGGTCCTGGCCCAGTGTCCGACCTGTTTGCGCAACCCGTGCCAGACGAATCTGTCGGCTACCAGCTTGATGGATGCCCAGATGGACGGGTGGGCCAGGTCACGCAGCGTGTCGGACACCCGGCGTCTCCATGCTGCTGGTACCACGGGTCGGGGTTTGCCAGTAGACACGTCGCACAGGAGTCGATCCGCTGCCGGGCCGATGGGGACGTCCCCCAACTGGAGCCCTGAAACTGCAGTGCGGTGCTGGGATCTCGGTGTCCGACCGTTGTGCTTCCACCAGTGCTGCGTAGTCTACTCCTGAGGACAATGTGCCTGCTGAGTGGAGGCAGGGGCGAGACAGTGTGTCGGCGATGACGGTGTTCTTCCCTGCATTGTGGCAGACGTCCATGGTGAATTCTGAAATAAAGGACAGGTGCCTCCGCTGCCGAGCTGATACCTTGGCCAGTGCGATGGTGAGGGGCTTGTGGTCCATATACACAGTGAACTCCCTTCCCTCGAGGAAGTACTGGAAATGCCGGACAGCCAGGTAGAGCGCTAGCAACTCTCTGTTGAAAGTGCTGTACTTCACCTCTGGTGGCCATAGGTGCCGGCTGAAGAAAACGAGTGGTCGCCACTGGCTCTCGATGAGCTGCTCCAGGACTCCGCCGACTGCCGTGTCGGAAGCGTCGACTGTGAGTGCCGTGGGTACATCGACTCTCGGGTGCACTAGGAGGGCCGCCTTTGCCAGCGCCTCCTTGGCCTGCTCGAACGCCTCCGTGGACTCCGCGTCCCATGCCACCTCTTTGGCCTTGCCGGCCACCAAACTGAACAAGGGTCTCATGATGCATGCCACTGCCGGCACGAACCGATGATAAAAGTTGACTATCCCTATGAACTCCTGCAGGCCCTTGACTGTGCTGGGCTTGGGGAACTGGCAGATGGCCTGGACCTTGTCCGGTAGGGGAACTGCGCCATGTCGGTTGACTCTGTGGCCCAAGAAGTCGATCTCCGTCAGCCCAAACTGGCACTTAGCCGGATTGATTGCCAGTCCGTGGTCACTCAGGCGTTGGCAGAGCTGGCGCAAATGTGCCACGTGCTCTTGGTGTGAACTGCTGGCCACCAGGATATCGTCCATCCTCTTGCGGACTTGGGCACATGTGCAGCGGGGATGCCCATGGGCTGTCTGAGCGGCGTACGATTCCCATCTCTTCCATCTTACGGAACTCCTCCTTGGCGAGGTGGAGCTTGTCGAGTGGGAGCCTGCGAGCTCGGGTGTGCAAGGGTGGTCACGCTGTGCTTGGGGTCAAACGTGGAGAACTGCGGGGTGACTATGGAGGGGAATTCTGCCAACACCCTGGCGAATCCGTTACCCGAGAGGGTCACGGAATCCAGGTGGAGGGCTGGTAGCTTGGCTTCTCTGAGCTGGAAAGTCTGGAATGTCTCGGCGTGGACCAAACACAGGACTTTGAGGTCGACCAGGAGGCAGTTGGCTCGTAGGAAATCTGCCCCTAGTAGTGGCTGTGACACGGCTGCCAACATGAAAGTCCAAGTGAAATGGTTGGACCCGAAATGCAGTGAGATAGTTCGCGGGCCGTACGTCCGAATACTGGTGCCATTTGTAGCGGTGAGTTCGGGGCCTGGGACCGCGTTACGAGTGTCCATGTTCGAGGGGGGAAGTACGCTGACTTCGGCCCCGTTGTCTACCAGGAAGCGCCGCCCGGTGTGTCGGTCCCAGAGATACAGGAGGCTGTCTCAGTGGCCAGCTGTCATAGCCATTAGCGACGGCTGGCCCCGGCGTTTCCCGGAAAAGCACATGGTGGACAGCAGTGGCGCGTGCCTGAACCCCATCTTTGGTGATAGAAACACCACTGTTCCGAACTTTCATCTTTTTCCCCTTGGGTCTCGATGGCTTTGGTTGCAGGGCCTGGGCTTTGGGGGGCGCGCTCTTGGCTAGGCCAATGGAGGTTGCTTGACGTTGCTTACTCTGCCAAAGGACGTCTGCTTTAGCCGCGACCCTGCGTGGGTTGCTGAAATCCTCACTTGTGAGAGGGAGGCGAATGTCCTCTGGCATTTGCTCGAGGAACAACTGTTCAAATAAAAGACATGGTTTATGGCCGTCCATGCACGCCAGCATATCATTCATGAGCTCGGATGGAGTGCGGTCGCCCAGACCGCCCATGTGTAGGAGCTGCGTGGCCCATTCGTAGTGGGAGAGTCCGAAGGTACAGATCAGGAGCGCCTTAAGCTTAGTGTACCTGTCCTCCATTGGTGGCTGGCGTAGAAAGTCGATGTTCCGACCTGCCGTGTCCTGGTCAAGCGTGCTGACCACGTAGTAGTACCGCATGGCGTCGGCTGTAATGTCTCTGATATTGAACTGGGCCACAGCCTGCTCGAACCAAACAAGGGGCTGAGTGGCCCAGAAAGTCGGGAGCTTCAGAGAGACCACGCTGTGCAAGTTGCTCGAACTCGTGGCTGGTCGCTGAGTCACCGGCTCCAGATGCCATCTGGAACGTCAGGGTCACCAATGTAGCTGCACGCAACACGCTACTAAAGGAACACACGGAGGCAGAGAGTGCTGAACTCAAAAACCTTTACTGACTCAAAATCGCGCACTTAAATCTCCCATCCCATGGGCCCCTGCTACCCACGGGGCGGATGTGACATCCGACAGTCCCCGGAGGGTCCGCCACGAGCGGGTAGTTCCAAACGCGCTACCGCGTGTCTGCCCGCGGCTCCCAATGGCGGTTCGAGTCCCGCGTGTGCGGGCCTCCACACAACAGGGTATACTGAAAGAGACATCTTTGATCACCAAATCACCTATATGGCCAGTAAGGAAGCCAGATGGATCCTACTGGCTGACAATAATAGATTACACTGCACTCAATATGACCACACCGCGATGGCATCCCATTGTGGCCAGCCCAGCCACACTCCTTAATGGTCTCTCCCCTGCACATAGAATCTTCACAGTCCTAGACATTGCCAATGGGTTCTGTGGGTTACCTTTAGCGCCTGAGTCTCAAGACCAATTTTCCTTCACCTTAGAGGGACAACAGTATACATGGACCAGTTTCCATAATAGCCCTGCCATCTTCCATAACGTCATGGCACAGACCTTGGGCAAGCTCTACCTGATGTCATACCACAGTACAACCCTACAATATGTAGATGATTTGTTAATTGCCTCAAGAGGACAAAGTAGGGCACTTTGGGGCAATAGTGAGTATTACAGCACCAGGGGTTTAAGATCAGCCCACATAAGGCCCAAATAGGAAAACAGTGTATATCTGGGATACATTATCTCACAAGGTAGAAAGGAAATGTCAGATGACAGGCAAACAGCAACTAGTTCCATGCTTTGTCCAGTTAACATAAGGGGAGTGAGGAAAGTAATGGGACTGAAAAGCACTTATGACGCTGGAGGAACTCAGCAGGCCAGGCAGCATCTGTGGAGAAAAGCAGGTGGTCAACGTTTCGGGTCGGGATCCTTCTTCAGGACTGAAGATAGGCAAAAGGGAAGCCCAATACATGGGGGGGGGGGGAGAAAAGAGCAGTGATAAGTGGACAAAAAAGGGAAGGTGGGGTGGCACAAGGTGGTGATAGGTAGATGCAGGTAAGTGATAGGTGCAGGGGAGGAGGGGAGAGCAGATCCACTGGTGGATGGGTCAAAGGTAAGGAGGAAAAAAGGGTGGTAAAATGAAGAGAGATAAGCTCGGAAAGGGAAGAAAAGAATTTAGATTCCATCATGTGCAGTCCTGTTGTTTCTCAGTAATGGGACTGTTCAATTGCTGCCACAACTTCACATCAGGGTTTGCAGCACTGGTGGCCCCAGTACAGGCCTTAATAAAAGGAGGGAAGTCCCCTCTGGAGGAAGTAAAGTGGGGGTCAGTAGAGGATAAGATAAGATTTCTTTATTAGTCACACGTACATTGAAACACACAGTGAAATGCATATTTTTGTGTAAAGTGTTCTGGGGGCAGCTTGCAAGTGTCGCCATGCTTCCGGCGCCAACATAGCATGCCCAGAAAATCCTAACCTGTACACCTTTGCAATGTGGAAGGAAACCAGAGCACCCGAGGAAACTCACGCAGACACGGGGAGAACATACAAACTCCTTACAGACAGTGGCCAGAATTGAACGCAGGTTGCTGGCGCTGTAAAGCGTTATGCTAACTGCTACACTACTGTGTAAAGTCTTCAGATATACTAAGAAAGCCCTTGTCTCTGCACCTGCTTTAGGATTACCAGATGTGACTTGCCCCTTTCACCTTTACTGCAGCAATGAGGGAGGGTATTGCAATGCAGTAGTAGCACAGACCATGGGGACACCAGAAGACCAGTAGCGTACTACTCAACAAAACAGACTCCTGTTGTAGCTGGACTTCGCTGGTGTGTTACAGCCTTGGACTGTGCAGCTTGGGCAGTGCAAGTTAGTGAGCCTGTAGAGATGATGGGGCAGTCAGTGGCAGCAGGAGGGCAGCTTGGGAGGCAATTCTTATCCCCAAAGACAAATCAGTAACAATAGTGAGAGACATCGGAGTAAACCTCGCAAGTACCATTTTAACAGAGGGGGAGGCACATGAGTGCCAAATAGCAGGAGGAAGATACCGGTGTAAACACCTCTGGAAGGGGAAGCAGAGGAGATTTTTATAAATGGGTCCCGAAGGTACATAACTGGGAAGCCATGGACAAGATGGGCTACGGTGACAGTGACAGGAGAGGAATTAGCTGCAGGAGCCTTGCTGGGAGGATGCTCGCCTCAGGTGGCGGAACTGGTGGACCTAATAGAAGCACTGTGCTTCAGCAGGGGAAGGTGAGCAAACACATACGAGAATAGCAGGTACGCTTTCGGGGTGGTGCATGATTACCTGATGGCGTGGGCATGGAGGGGATTTGTAACCTCAACAGGCGCAGGTATTCATCACGGGCACCTGATCCAAGAGCTGCTGGAAGTGGTGTGACTGCCGGTTGAGGTAGCAGTGATGAAAGGAAAGGTTCACCAGAGAGGAGAAAGTAAGGAGCAGAAAGGAAGTGAGTGGGCAGATCTCAGGGTAAAAAGAGCAACAGAAGAACAGGAGCCAACAGAAATAGCCAGCAGAGAGGAAAAACCTACTGAAGCAAATTTAGTAAAACTATGGAGATGTGGAAACAGAGAAGTGCAGAAAAGAGGGAGCAAAGGAGAGACCAGATGGTAGCTGGACACATGGGGATGCAGGACCAGCTGTAGCCCCAGTGTGTATTAGGCAGATACTGCTCATGTTTTATCATGGGCTGATGCATCAGGGAAGGCACAGCATGATTACGATGTTCTGGCAAGCATGGTGCTGGCCAGAGATGGGCGGAGATTGTTGAGGGGCCCCTGACAAAACACCCAGATGGACTTCATAGGGCCCCTGCCAATGGGTAGGGGGAGAAGTTACTGCCTAGTGATCGTGGATCTACCCAATGGGTAGAGGGTTTCCCAACAAGAGACTGTACCGCCAGCACAGCGGCATGGATTCTGGCTCAGGAAATCCTCCCCAGGTGGGGAACTCCAGCCCAGGTGTCCAGCCCAGATAGATTCAGACACTGCGCGGGGAGGGTTATGAACAAAATATGCAGGCTGCTAGGGATCCGGCAACGATTCCACGAACCCTACCATCCCCAGTGATCAGGAATGGTAAAGAGAATGAACTGGACACTCAAAGCCACATTAGCCAAGGCCATAGCAGAGGTAGCAAAGACTTGGGTCGACGTACCTGATGAGACTGCGAACAACCCCAAACTGCATGCTGGGTCTCAGCCCCTATGAATTATTGACTGGTCAAGCAATGCAACTCCCTTACGGGGTCATTACGGGTTATGGTGAACCAGGAACTTACAGGAATAAAATGACCCAGTATGTGATGGACATCTGTAATCAACTTACAATATTAAGGGACCGAGCAAAGCAGCAGCAGTATCTTGCTGACCAGAGGGAATCAGAGAAAGAGAAGGTAATCCTCCCACAGCTGGGTGACCAAGTCATGGTGAGGGAGCTGCCTGAAAAGGCACGGTTCACTCCCAGGTGGATAGGGCCACGGGTGGTGCTACTGACACCGGTGTCTCTGTGCAGACCTGGCGAGGCAGCCAGTGGGAACACTGGATTCAGGTCAAACAGTATGACTCACCTTCTTCTCGCCCTCACAGGCAGACCAAGGGACCAAGTCCCCCCACTAACATTATCGTTACAGAGAATTTAAATGACAAACACTGCTTCACATCTGACCGCTCCTGATGGAAGCAGACTTATGAATGAGAGGGAACAGAGCATGTGTCAGCAAACTATGATTAAACCATTATTAAAGTATAACTGTAATTGTATTTTGTAACGAAGGCTGGTTTTGGGAGGTAGAGGTTATAAGAATGCAATGTGTACCGCAGTGGGTAGCAGGCAAAGTGTCACAAACAACAAAGCTGCATTTTAAAGACTGGTTGAAATCATTGAGAGGACAAGTGTATCCAAGAAGAGGATGTGATCAAATGCCAGGAACATCTTATTACCTTCTCTGCTAGAGTCTTGCAGAATGCCAGTGAGGGACAATAGATAATGTAATGTCTAGGTCCACATAGGGACTTGGTAGCTGAGTAATTGTGGGGGGGGGGGGGGGGGGGGGGGGAATCCTGACTGAAGGGCATTTTCATTGCCCTACTTAATTAGATCCTCCATAAAGTTTGGCTTTTCTGGGACAGATTTGTGTCCAGGGGCCATGAGGAAGGTATGTTAGGGATTATTCTGGAGGTATGAAATTATGGATAGCTGATATTAATTCAAAGAAGAACCAGTCTTTAGTTCTTAATGTAAAGTTCAAGAAGTAATCAGATTGAAGTTAAAAGGACAGCTTTGTAAACAAATAGCTCTGTCTACAGAGCACAGGCTGCTGGCCCACAGCAGGGGACTGGCTGCTCAAGAGATATGGTTTGTAAAGTGAAGTGACCGTGAGACGTTCTCTCGGCTGCATCAGCTAAACATAAAACAGTGGGTTGATGTTAATTGACCTGCATCAAACAAGACACATCTAACGGGGTTATTTTGCACCCTTCTTCCAGAAATCAGGGAGGGCTGGGAGACCAGACTAAATGTTGTCACTTACCATATCAAACATGGTCATGGCATATTTGCTCTATCGATAAGTGGGATATTCATGTACTCAAGAGGGTCAGCCCTCAGAGTATTAATCTTGAGTGTCTGGTTATCTGTCCTCAGTAGCTTTTGACCTTCCATGTGAATTAGTTTGTCCCAACAAATGTGCTTGAACCTTCAGAGGTGTCTTATCAGTTACAATGTGCTCCCACTGTAAATATGTACTTCAGTGGAACCATTTGTCAGACACAAAATATTGAAGTAAACAATGTCATTGTAGTTACTGAAATTGTATTGAATCACCTGCTGTTACCTTTGACCTTAAGGGTATAAAAATGTGATGTAATTATGAGTTTGGGAGACTCTACCCAGAAGGTCTCCACGTCAATGACTGCTTGCAATAAAAACGTTTTATCCACCAGTGTCTTCAGTTTCTCCAGTGACTGAGGCACAGTCACAACAGCTCTCTTTTGCTTTTATGCTGTCTTTGACATGCCTTGTCAGCCATGGTAGCCTCATCCTCCCTTTATAATGCTTCTTCTTTGGGATGAAATGATCCTGCTTCTTCTGAATTACTCCTCTACCATCATCCCCGCTAGGGTCCCCTTCCAATCAACTTTGGCCAGCTCCTCTTTTGTATTGGCACTGGTAATGGTATTGGTTTATTATTGTCACTTGTACCGAGGTACAGTGAAAAACTTGTCTTGCATACAGATCATACAGGTCAATTCATTACACAGTGCAGTTACATTGGGTTAGTACAGAGTTCATTGATGTAGTACAGATAAAAACAACAACAGTACAGAGTAAAGTGTCACAGCTACAGAGAAAGTGCAGTGCAATAAGGTGCAAGTTCACAACAAGGTAGATCGTGAGGTCATAGTCCATCTCATTGTATAAGGGAACTGTTCAATAGTCTTATCATAGTGGGGTAGAAGCTGTCCTTAAGTCTGGTGGTACATGCCCTCAGGCTCCTGTATCTTCTACCTGATGGAAGAGGAGAGAAGAGAGAATGACCTGGGTGGGTGGGGTCTTTGATTATGCTGGCTGCTTCACCACGACAGCGAGAAGTAAAGACAGAGTCCAAGGAGGGGAGGCTGGTGTCCGTGATGTGCTGGGCTGTGTCCACAACTCCTTGCAGTTTCTTGCGGTCCTGGGCAGAGCAACCATCTTACTTCAGCAAGTAATTCTACTGGGAATGTGATTACCTGATGGATTTAGAAAGTATCTTTTATGACTACTCTCTATTTTCTGAATTGATGCAATGGAAGCCCAAGTGCTATACAGCAATAAAGACATAGTTGAAGAGTGGGCTGTTCACTCTGAGATCTGCACGTTTGTGCACTATACATGGCAAAATGGTGGTTGGCAGCTCAGATGGATTGACTTTTGCCTCAAATCCTGCTTGGGGTCTGTTGTACCTAGTTGACAGAGACACAGGAAATTCTGCAGATGCTGGAATCTGGAGTAATACACAAAAAAGTGCTGGAGGAACTCAGCAGATCAGGTAGCATTTATGGAGTGAAATAAACAGTTGACGTTTCGGGCCGAGACCCTTCATCAGGATTGGAAAGGAAGAGGGCAGAAGCCAGAATAAGAAGGTGGGGGAGGGGGAGGAGCACAAGCAGGCAAGGGATAGATGAGTTCAGGTGATAAGTGAGTCCATGTGAGAGGGGGAAGGTAGGTGGGTGGGGAAGGGAGAGAAGGTGTAATAAGCCGAGAGGTAGAAGAGGCAAAGGGCTGAAGAAGAAGGAATCTGATAGGAGAGGGCAGTGAACTATGGAATAAAAGATGGGGAAGGGAGGAGAGGAGATGGGCAGGTCATCAAGGCAGGGGAGGGGAGCCACAGGAATAGGGGAAGACAAAGGAGTGGTGGGGGGGGAAGAAAAAGAAGGGGTGGGGTTACTGGAAGTTAGAGAAATCGATGTCGAGGCCATCAGGTTGGAGACTCCCAAGATGGAATATGAGGTGTTGTTCCTCCAACCCGATAGTTGATAGGGATTGCTGCTGTTGCATAATGCTGGAACAAAAGTAATTAGAAAGGGACCTGAATTTTAAAGGCAAGCATAACTTCTGTTACTAAGCTTGTCAATTCCACTATCAAATTTCCCACGTTTCCATCATTTCTATTTCTTAAAGAAAGCCTATTTTACTATCATAAAACAATGCAAGTGATCAGCTTCACAATATAAGAGATTTACAGTAAGGCATGATATTTGTATGATAAATTGATATAACAAAGGAAATATTTTAGAAAAGCAAAAACCTGTAGATGCTCGAAATCCGAAATAAAATTGGAAAACATTGGAAGTACTCAGTGGGTCCCATAGCATCTGTGAAGACAGAAGTAGAGTAAGGGTTTCAGAGTGATGATCTGAAGTGAAAGTCAAGTCAGGTCGAGTTTATTGTCATGTGCACAAGTGCAGGGGAAGTTTGCTGGTGCTACTCGGGAGGGTTTAAACTAGTTTGGCAGGGGATGGAAACCAGATCACCAGGTCAGAAAGTGAAGGGGTTGGGAGCCAAGCTGTAAGGAAGGGTGGGCATGGACAAGGTAACAGACAAGATGGGATGAAGAGGTTGAAGTGTGCTTATTTTAATATTAGGAGTATGAACAGTAAGGCAGATGAACTATGATGTTGTGGCCATTACAGAGATTGGTTGAGAGGGGGACAAGATTGGATGCTTAATGTTCTATAGAACCATAGAACACTACAGCACAGAAAACTGGCCATTCGGTCCTTCTAGTCTATGCCGAAACTTTATTCCGCTTGTCCCATTTACCTGGACCCAATCCATAACCCTCCAGACCTCTCCCATCCATGTACCTATCCAATTTATTATTAAAACTTAAGAGTGAGCCTGCATTTACTACATCAGATGGCAGCCTGTTCCATACTTCCACCACTCTTTGAGTGAAGAAGTTCCCCCTAATGTTCCCTTAAACCTTTCCCCTTTCACCCTAAAGCCATGTCCTCTCGTACTTATCTCTCCTAATCTAGGTGGAAAGACTCTACTCTCATGAACTCTGTCTATGCCCCTCATAATTTTGTGAACCTCCATCAAATCTCCCCTCATTCTTCTGCGCTACAAGGGAAAAAGTCCTAACCTGTTCAATCTTTCCCTGTAACTCAACTCCTGAAGACCCGGCAACATTCTAGTAAATCTCCTCTGCACTCTTTCAATCTTACAAATATCCTTCCTATAGTTAGGTGACCAGAATTGCACACAATACTCCAAATTTGGCCTCACCAATGTCTTATACAACCTCACCATAACATCCCAACTCCTATACTCAATACTTTGATTTATGAATGGCAGGATGCCAAAAGCCATTTTTACAACCCTGTCTACCTGTGACGCCACTTTCAGGGAATTATGTACCTGAACTCCCAGACCCCTTTGTTCCTCTGCACTTCCCAGTGCCCTACCATTTAATGTGTATGTCCTACCTTGATTTGTCCTTCCAAAATGCAACACCTCACACTTGTCTGCATTAAATTCCATCTGCCATTTTCTGGCCCATTCTTCCAGTTGGTTCAGATCCCTCTGCAAGCTTTGAAGCCTTCCTCACTGTCCACTACGCCTCCAATCTTAGTGTCATCAGCAAACTTGCTGATCCATTTACCACATTATCATCTAGATCATTGATATAGACAACAAACAACAATGGCCCCAGCACAGATCCCTGAAGCACACCACTAGTCACAGGCCTCCAGTCTTAGAAACAATCATCCACTACCACTCTCTGTCTTCTCCCACACAGCCAATTTTGAATCCAGTTTACAACCTTTCCATGGATACCAGGTGTCTGAACCTTCTGAACTAACCTCCCATGTGAGACTTTGTCAAAGGCCTTACTAAAGTCCATCCACAGCCTTTCCTTCATCTACTTTCTTGGTAACCTCCTCAAAAAACCCTACAAGATTCGTTAAGCAAGATCTACCACAAAGCCATGCTGACTATCCTTATCAGCCCTTGGTTGTCCAAATACTTGTATATTCGATCTCTCTGAACACATTCCAATAATTTATCTCTTACTGATGTCAGGCTCATTGGCCTGTAATTACCTTGTTTACTTTTAGATCCTTTTTTAAACAACGGAACAACATGAGCTACCCTCCAGTCTTCTGGCACTGCACCCATGGCTAAGGATATTTTAAATATATCTGCCAGGGCCCCTGCAATTTCTACACTAGTCTCTCTCAACATTCGAGGAAATATCTTGTCAGGCCCAAGGGATTTATCTACCTTTATTTGCTGTAAGTCAGCAAGCACCTCCTCCTCTTTAATCTCTATATGTTCCATGACACTATTGCCTGTTTCCCTTCCTTCCATATCCACTATGCCAGTTTCCTGAGTAAATACTGATGCAAAAATACTGTTTACAATCTCCCCCATCTCCTGAGGCTCCACACATAGACGACCACTCTGATCTTTTAGGGGACCAATTTTGTCCCTTACTATCCTTTTACTCTTAATATACTTGTAGAAACCCTTCGGTTTACCTTCACATCATCTGCCAACATCTTCCAGGGTTTCAATGTTTTACAAAAGATAGAGAGGGAGGTGAGGGGGTAGGGAGAGGATTTGCACTATTAATTAGGGACAACATCACAGCTGCACTCAATGGGAACATAATGAAGGTCTCATCCACTGAGCCTATAAGGGTAGAACTCAAAAATAAGAATGGTGCAATCATTCTGATGGGATTATACTACAGACCCTCCAATAGGCCATTGGTAATTGGTTTATTATTGTCATATGTACCAAGATACAGTGAAAAGCTTTTGTCTGCCTGCCATCCAGGCAGATCATTCCATACATAAATACATCGAGATAGTACAAAAAAACACAGAATGCAGAATGTAGTGTTACAGAGAACGTACAGTGCAGGTAGACAAATAAAGCACAAGGCCCATGACGACAGGGGAAATGTTAGAAGCTATCATCAAAGATGCTATAGAAAGGCCGTTAGAAAAATTCAAAAAAGAATTCAAGGTAATCATGCAAAATCAAACTGGCTTTGTGAAAGAGAAATTTTGTTTGGTCAACTTATTCTTCTTTGAAGAATTAACAGCTGCTGTGGATAAAAGGGAACTAGAAGATGTTCTTAGATTTGATAAGGTACTTAGCAATAAGATACAAGATAAGATATCTTTTATTAGCCACATGTACATCGAAACACACAGTGAAATACATCATTTTGTGTAGAGTGTTCTTGGGGCAGCCAGCAAGTGTCGCCAAGCTTCTGGCGCCAACATAGCATGCCCACAACTTCCTACCTGTACATCTTTGGAATGTGGGAGGGAACCGGAGCACCCAGAGGAAATCCACACAGACACAGGGAGAACGTACAAACTTCTTACAGACAGTGGCTGGATTTGAACCCAGGTCGCTGACGTTGTAGAGCGTTATGCTAACCGCTACACTACCGTGTGGTGGAGAAGGTAACATATTGGCATGACTGCCTAGGAAGATATAGAGAGTCAGCATAAATAGGACATTGAGGAACAGATATGCAGGCAAATTAGGGAAAGGTGCAAAAACAACAGGGTTGTTGTTGTGGGTGACTTCAACTTCCCCAATATAGAGTGGTACCTCCTTAGTGCAAGAAGTTTAGATGGGGCAGAATTTGTTAGGTGCATCTGAGAGGGTTTCTTAAATCAGTATGTAGGTGGTCCAGCTAGAGGAGGCATCATACTGGACCTGGTATTGAGAAATGAGCTTGGCCTGGTGACTGACCATTCAGTGGGAGACAGTGATCACAACTCCTTCAGTTCTTAGATAGCCATTGAATAATAAGTATGGGCCTTGCGGGAGAGTATTAAATTGGGGCAGAGCAAATTACGAGAGCATTAGGCAGGAACTAGGGAGAGTTAATTGAGAACAGCTGTTTTTGTGCAAGTCCACATCTGATATGTGGAGGATGTTTAAAGACCAACCGTACAAAGTACGGGACAGGTAGAGTATGCTCCAGTAAGAAGGAAAGACAAGGATGGCAAGGAAGGGATCCCTGGATTACCAGAGGTGGTGAATTTAGTAAAGAAGAAAAAGGAAGCATATGTAAGGTTTAGGAAGCTAAAATCAAACAGGGCCCTTGAGGATTATAAAGAAACTAGAAACAAACTCAAGAAGGGAATTAGAAGAGTCAGAAGAGGCCATGAAAAGTCCTTGGCAAGTAGAATTAAAGAGAATCCCAAGGCATTCTACAGCTACATTGACAGCAAGAGGATAACTTGGAAGAGGGTAGGACTGCTCAAGGATAAAGGAGGGAATGAGTGTTTGGAGGCAGAGGATGTGGGCAAGGTCCTAAATGAGTACTCTGCATCTGTATTTACCAAGGAGAAGGAAGTTGGAAGATAATGAGATCAGTGTGGAGTGTGCTAATATCCTAGGGCATTTTGAGATTAAGGTGTAGTGTTGGGTCTCTTGAAGAACTTTAAGGTGGATAAGTCACCAGGGCCTGATGCGATATACCCCAGGTTATTGAGAGAGTCAAGAGATGAGATTGCTGGGGCCTTGACCAAGATCTTCATGTCCTCGCTATCTACAGGTGAGGTCCTGGAGGATTGGCAAGTAGCTAATGTTGTTCCTTTGTTTAAGAGGAGAAACAGGGATAATCTTGGTAAATATAGACCTTGGTAAATATAGTCTCATGTCTGTGGTAGAGAAGCTGTGGCTGTTAGACAGGGTTCTTAGGGATAGAATTTATGAGTATCTGGAGACCCATGGCTTAATTAGGGACAGTAAGCATAGCTTTGTGTGGGGCAAGTCATGTCATACTAACTTGACAAGAGTTTTTTGAGGAGATGATGAAGGTGATTGATGAAAGTAGAGTTGTGGATGTTGTCCATGGATTTCAGTAAGGCGTTTGACAAGGTTCCATATAATAGACTCATCCAGAAGATTGACAAGTATGGGATCCATGATGACTTGGTTGTTTGGATTCAGTATTGGCTTGCCCATAAAAGATAGAGGGTAGTGGTCAATGGGTCTTATTCTGGTTGGAGGTCCATGACTAGTGGTGTTCAGTAGAGATCCATACTGGGACCTCTGTTGTTTGTGATATAGATAAATAACCTGGATGAAAACATGGATGGACGTGTTAGTGAATTCACAGACGATACAAAGATTGGTGGTGCTGTGGATAGTGTAGAAGATTGCCAAAGGATACAGTGGGATATAGATCAGTTGCAGATATGGGTAAGAATGGCATGCTTGGCATATGGCATGCTTGCCTTTATTTGTCGAGGCATTGAATTCAAGAGTCGGAAAGTTACGTTGCAGCTTTATAAAATGCTGGTTAGGCTGCATCTGGAGTATTGCATCTAATTCTGGTCACTCCATTAGAGGAAGCATGTGGAGGCTTTGGAGAGGGTGCAGAAGAGGTTTACCAGGATGCTGCCTGGATTAGAGGGTATGTGCTGTGAGGAGAGACTGGACAAATTTGGGTTGTTTTCTCTGGAGCAGCAGAGGCTGAGGGGAGACCTGATAGAAGTTTATAAGATTATGAGAGGCATAGATAGAGTAGACAGCTGGTATCTTTTTCCCAGGGTCGAAATGTCTAATACTAGAGGGCATGCGTTTAAGGTAAGAAGGAGTCAACTCAGAGAGAGCGGTGAGAGGGGGAAAGTTCAAAGGAGATGTGCGGGGCGGGGCAAGTTTTTACACAGAGAATGGTGGGTACCTGGAATATGCTGCCAGGGGTGGTAGTGGAGACGAATACGCTAGAGGTATTTAAGAGGCTCTTAGATAGGCACATGAATATGCAGAGAATGGAATGGTATGGACTTGTGAAGGCAGAAGAGACTAGTTCAGTAGGCTTTTAAAGTACAAGTTAAATTAGTTCGGCAGAACATTGTGGGCCAAAGGGCCTGTTCCTGTGTTATACTGTTCTATGATCTATGTTCCTCATTCTGCGGTGAGGTACAATACAATGACAAACTTGCTTGCAGCAGCATCTCAGGCATATAGGTACAGACAACACACAAAATATAATTTATATATAACATAGACATAAAATTATACCATATAGTGAAAAGAGACTGTGCAAAAGCAAGACCTTAGTGCCAAAAAAAAAGACACAATGGAAGAGAAGTTCGTGGTAATTCAAGAGGTGGTCCGTAGTGTTCCATTGCTGAGGCAGGTTTAGGGTTGTGCAGATAGGTTAAAAATTCTGCTGTTGTAGGAAAGTAGCTGTTCCTGAACCTGGTGGTGTGGGACTTCAGGTTCCTGTACCTCCTGCCTGACAGTGTCAAAGTTGAATTTATTGTCAAATGCACAACTACATGTATGTACAGCTACAATGTGCATTACAGGCACATAGTATCATATAAGCAGCATTCACAAGAAAAACATAAATTAAACCTAAAGTATACACAATTTTTGCAAAATGAATACAATTTAATACCAAAAAAAGCAAAGTCCATTTTAGTGCAAAGTGATCAAAGCGGTTGTAGTGTTGCTAAACTGTAGTGATTAGGGTTTTGCCGGTTGGCTCAAGAACGGAATGGTTGAAGGCTAACTGTTCTTGAACCTGTTGGTGTGGGACTTCAGGCTTCAGACCCGATGGTAGCTGCAAAATAATGGCATGGCCCAGATGGTGGGGGATCTTTGATGATGGACGTTGCCTTCTTGAGGCAGCATCTCTTGTAGATACTACTGATGGTGGGGAGGGATGTGCCCGTGATGTATTGGGCAGAATCCACTATTCTCTGCAGTTCCTGCTGTAAGAATTCGAATTGCCGTACCAGACCATGATGAAACCAGTCAGGATACTTTCAACAGTACATCTGTAGAAGTTTGTTAGTGTTCGGTGATAAGCCTAACCTCCTTAACCTTCTAAGAAAATGGCGAGAAGAGGGCATGACCCAGGTGGTAGGGATCCTCGATGATAAATGCTGCCTTCTTAAGGCAGCTCTTCCTGTAAGATGCTGTCAATGGTGGAGAGGGCTGCGCCCATGATGGACCAGGCTGTGTCCAGTACTCTATGCAGCCCCTTGCCTTGCTGTGCATTGGAATTACCATACCAGGCCATGATGCAACAAATCAGCCTACTTTCCACATTGTGTCTGTACAAGTTTGACTATTTGTTGACACGCCAAATCTCCTTATGCTTCTAAGAAAGTAGAGGTGCTGGCATGCCTTCTCCATAATCTTACCAATGTGCTGGGCACAGGACAGGTCATCCTAGATGTTACCATCCAGGTAGCATAGCAGTTAGTATGGCGCTATTACAACGCCAGCGATTGGAGTTCGATTCCCGTCACTGTCTGTAAGGAGTTTGTACGTTCTCCCGTGTCTGTGTGTGTTTCCTCCAGTTTCCTCCCACATTGCAAAGACGTACGGGTAGGTTAATTTGGGTTTAAAATGGGCAGCGCAGACTCGTTGGGCCGGAAGGGCCTGTTACCACGCTGTAAATAAAATTTAAAATTTAAAATTTAACTCTCTCCTCTTCTGACCCACTGATGAGAACAGGTACATGGTCTCCTGACTTCCCCTTTCTGAAGTCAATGATTAGCTCCTTGGTTTTGTTGACATTAAAGTGTGTGGTTGTTATCGGTGCCCCATTTAACCAAACGTTCTATCTCATTCCTTTACGCTGACTCATCACTACCCGTGATTCAGCCAACAACAGTGGTGTCATCAGTGAGTTTATAGGTGCAGCTGCGCTTAGCCACCTAGTCGTGGGTGTAAAGAGAGTCAAACTGGGAAATATTAGGAATCAAACATGTTTTAAGTTGCAGAGAAAAGGAGGACTGTGGAGAGGACTAAGGTAATGTTTATGAATGGATGGGAATCATGACAATCTGATTACTCAAGTGGTGGTGAGAGATGGTGGTTGTAGCTGATCTGCCTGTGGAGATGTAAGTGGAAGGTGATGAAAAGAGAGAAAATAAATTCAGGAACTGTGAGATACAAATTAGAGTAACAAAACTGCAGATGCTGAAAATCTGAAATGAAAATGGAATCTGGTTATCTGCATTTTTTAATAGCAATTTCCCACGCAACCACAAGAGATTAACGCCAGCCCTTTACTTCTTTCCTTCACTGTATGCAGGGACATGAACAGTCCAGGTGCAGCAGCAATTTAGATGCCTCTTTCAAATTAGTGGTCCTCATTCATGCTCGTGATGTGATTTCTTCAACACTGGAGAAATTAAATTGTTTGTGGAACACCTTTCATTCCATAAAGGTGACACTGAATTTTAACTCTCCATCCCCTTCGCGGTCTGACCTCCTCTAATTTTGGCCTCTTACACTATTCCAACAACACCCAAGGAACTTCATCTCATTGCAGGCCCTAGGGCTTAATACCTTCAGATAACCTGTCTTTTGAGTTTGTAGTTCTGATGCCAGTTCTGCTGAAAGGTCATCAACTGGAAATAATTCTGCTTCTCTCTTCATAGATGCTACACATACCACTATGGATTTCCAGTCCAGTGTGCCATTTATCTTAGAGTTCCAGCACCTACAGTGTTTTTCTTCTCTTGTTTGGATCTCACATTTTCAGCATTTGTTTGTCTCTGTTCTCATTCATTGCTTCTGTTTATACCTCCTCCATCCAGATCAACTACAATTAACAAGTCTCTCTCTCAGTCAATTTGTCTTTCCCATGAAATTAGAATCCGCTATCTGACTGTTCAGAAATCCTGATGGTTTGGCATTAAGTGATGTTTTCTGTGCCCCCTTTCCACACACTGGGGTTTTGATTCTCAGACTCCCTTTGCAGACACAGGGGCCCTAGTTCAGGCACTCCCTATCCAGTTACAGTGGCCTTGGTTTCCGCACTCCCCTTCCATTCACTGAGGCCCCAATTCCCACAATCCTTTTCACTTACTGAGGCCTGGTTCCTGCACTCCTTTTATACTTACCTGGTTTGCTGGAAGGATACATATACTGTATATATTAAAAAGTACTGTGCAACAATTGCAAGATGAATTAAATAAGAGAATGTATCTTTATTAGTCATATGTACATCAAAACACACAGTAAAATACATCTTTTACATAGAGTGCAATGGGGGCAGCCCGCAAGTGTCGCTACACTTCTGGCGCCAACATAGCATGCCCACAACTTCCTAACCCGTACGCCTTTGGAATGTGGGAGGAAACCGGATCACCCGGACGAAACCCACGCAGTCACGGGGATAATGTACAAACTCCTTACAGACAGCGGCCGGAATTGAACCCAGGTTGCTGGCACTGTAATAGCATTACACTAACCGCTATACTACCATGCCTGCCAATTAAAAGAGTGTGGTGGTATTACCATAAGATCATAACATATAGGAGCAAAATTAGGCTATTTGGCCCATCGAGTCTGCTCCTCCATTCCATCACGGCTGACTTTTTTTCTCAACCCCATTCTCCTGCCTTCTCCCTGTAACCCTTAACCTCCTTACTAATCAAGAACCTATTAATCTCTTCCTTAAATACACATAATGACTTGCCCTTCACAGCCCTCCATGGCAAAGATTTCTACTGATTCACCACCTTCTGGCTGAAGAAATTCCTCCTCATCTCAGTTTTAAAGGGACATCCCTTTATTCTGAGACCGTGCCCTCGAACTCTCTGACTAATGGAAACATCTTCTGCACGTCCACTCGATCCAGGCCTTTCAGTATTCGATTCAGTATTAATTGAAATAACATCCAGTACAGGTGATGTTCACGTTCCAGGGGTGGCGGGGGGAGAGGCTCAGTGCTGAAAAACAATCTATATTTTGATTTTCCATAACTCAAAGCAGTGTTATCTATGCATGCGTCATGAAACATAAGTTGAAAAACAATGTTTATTTATTCACTTTTTTTCTCATAAAATTTGTGACAATGGACTTTATTCCATATCTCAGACTTTTAGGCGGTGATTTTAGGTAGTGGGAGCAGTCTTTTCCCCAGGGTAGGGGAGTCCAAAACTTGGGGGCATAGATTTAGAGTGAGAGGGGAAAGATTTGAAAGGGACTTGAGGGGCAACTTTTTCACACAGAGAGTGGTGAGTATGTGGAATGAGCTGCCAGAGGAAGTGGTATCTTTTAAGAAGCACTTGAATGGGTACATACAAATGCAGGAAATTGGGTCTAGATGTGTAGGCACCATTGTTGGCATGGACGCGCTGGGCCGAAGGGCCTGTATCCATGCTGTATTGCTCTATGACTCTGATTTGTGACCAGTTTGCATAGTGATTTGTGAATTCTGTAAGGGCAAACTTCCATTACCCAAACAGCCCTAACAAGGAGGTCATCTGTAATGCAGAAAGTCTGCCAGTCGAGCACTTCCAAAGTCCTGAATGTGCAGGATTATATTTATAAATATATATATTTTTTTTTCATTTTTCATTTTCATATATGAAAAATAAGGTAACGTGCTTAAATGACTACTGCCCGGTGGCTCTGACATCCATCATTATGAACTGCTTCGAGAGGCTGGTGATGGCACATATCAACTTCAGCCTCCCAGGCAACCTTGACCTACTGCAATTTGCCTACCACTGAAACAGGTCCACGGCAGACGCCATCTCCCTGGTTCTACACTCATCTCTGGAGCATTTGGATAATAAAGACTCCTGCATCAGGTTCTTACATAGTTCTGCCTTCAATACATTCCAAACAAGCTCTTCTCCAAACTCCCAGACCTGGCAATCAGCACCTCCCTTAGCAACTGGATCCTTGACTTCCTAACCCACAGACCAGAATAAGTGAGGATATGCAGCAACACCTCCACCACAATCATCCTCAACACTGGTGTCCCACAAGGCTGCGTCCCAGCCCCTGTACAATCATGACTGTGTGGCCATATTCTGCTCTAACTCCATTTACAGGTTTGCAGCTGACACCACCATAGAGGGCCGGATCTCAAAGAACAAGATAGAGTACAGAAAGGAGACAGAGAGCCTAGTGGCATTGTGTCAAGACGACAACCTTTCCCTCAATGTCGGCAAAACAGAAGAGCTAGTCATTGACTTCAGAAAGTGGGGGAGCATATGCCCTGTGTGTCTCAGTGGTGCTGAGGTGGAGATGGTTGAGAGCTTCAAGTTCCTAGGTGTAAATATCACCGGTAATCACTGAAGATGGTTCCAGAGGGAGGCGACACTTTGCTGACAGCTAACAGCAACATAGTTTCATTTCAAGATCTCATCTCTTAAACCTGAAAACTGCAACGGAAACTACTGCAGTAAATATCAAGCATTTAAGCCATTTATATGAATTATCAATAGTACGAACCTCAGACTGAACCAGCAGACTCGGCAGAACAGACCACCCAGAAAGCAACCACAGCAGCTGGAAACACCAGGGAGGCCTCCATTGTCTCAGAAGACATAGTTGCTGGGGAGGACTTCCGGGTAGACTGAAGTACAGGGTCCCATAGCCCCCTCTCTCGCATCCTCTTGGCTAATGTGGAGTCATTAGAAAACAAGACCTCAGAGCAAGATTACTTTATCAAAGGGACATGAAGAACTGGTGTGTACTCTGCTTCACACAGACATGGCTCACTCCCAACTCTCCTGACACGGCGCTCCACCGCATGGAAGGAAAAGGCGGTGGCATCTACTTCATAATAAAGTTGGCATCGTGCACGGACACGGCCGTCTCCTCCCATTCCTGTTCCCCTGAGCTGGAACATCTGGCAGTGAAGTGCCGACCATTCTACCTACCGCTGGAGTTGTCTGCCGTTCTTCTGACTGCAGTTTATGTCTCACCTCAGGCAGATATCATGTTAGCACCTGGGGAACTGCAGTAATCAGCAAGAACGAAGCAGCAGCTGGCTGGAGTATTCATGGACATCTCCAACCTCTCACTACTGCGGTCTGAGGGCTTCAAAAGGGCAGCAATCATTCCGGTGTCCAAGAAGAGCAGGGTGAGCTGCCTCAATGACTATTGCTGTGACATCTACTGTGATGAAGTGCTTCGAGAGGTTGGTCATGGCTAGAATTAATCTTACCTCAGCAAGGACCTGGATCCACTGCGATTCGCCTATCACCATAACAGGTTTACAGCGGATGTAAGCCCACTGTCTCTCCACTCTGCTTTGGAGCACTGAGACAACCACAAGACATACATCAGGCTGCTATTTATCGATTACCACTTGGCATTCAACACCATCATCCCCTCAGTACTAATCAACAAGCTTCAAACCTGGGCCTCTGTACCTCCCTCTGCAAATGTATCCTCGACTTCCTCACTGGGAGACCACGGTCAGTGAGGATTGGTAGTGCTGACAATCAACACAGGCGCACCTCAAGGATGCGTGGTTAGCCCACTGCTCTACTCTTTCTACACTCATGACTGTGTGGCTAGGCACAGCTCAAACGCTATTTAAAGTAGAATCTCAGGTGGCGACGAGGCGTACAGGAGTGAGGTAGATCGGCTGGTTGAGTGGTTGCAACAAAAGCCTCGCACTCAATATCAGCAAGACCAAGGAATTGATTGTGGACTTCAAGAGGGGGAAGTCAGGACAATACACAGCAGTCCTCATTAAGGGGTTACCGGTGGAAAGGGTGAGCAGCTTCAAGTTCGTGGAAGTCAACATCTCAGAGGACTTATCCTGGGCCCAACACATTGATGCAATCACAAAGAAGGCACGCCAACAGCTCTACTTTGTTTGGAGTTTGAGGAGATTTGGTATGTCACCAAAGACTCTTACAAAATTCTACAAATGTACAGTGGAAAGCATCCTGACTGGTTGCATCAGAGCCTGGTATGGAGGCTCCAATGCACAGGATCGCAAGAAGCTGCAGAGGGTTGTAGACTCAGTCAGCTCCATCACAAGCACGACCCTCACCGCCATCAAGGACATCTTCAAGAGGCAGTGCCTCAAGAAGGCGGCATCCATCATTAAAGACCCTCACCACCTGGGACATGCCCTCTTCTCTTACTACCACTGGGGAGGAGGCATAGGACCCTGAAGACCCACACTCAACTATTTAGGAACTGCTTGTTCCTCTCCGCCATCAAATTTCTGTATGGTCCATGAACCCATGAACGTTACCTCCTTTTTTTTGCACTATTTGTTTTTGTAATTTATAGATTTTCTTGTCTTGCACTCTACTGCTGACGTAAAACAGCAAACTTCATGTCATATATCAGTGATAATAAACCTGATTCTGATTCTGAATCTGCATACCCCAGGGTATCGTGGCAGCAGACGTTAATGATGCCAGCTTGAAGAAGTCTCTGCCTAACTACTATCGACACATCACATGTAATACCAGAGGACCCAACACACTCAACCACTGCTGTAACACCTACTACTCCATGCCTCACCCACACGTTGGTAAATCTGACCACCTGGCTGTGCTTTCTCTTCCTGTGTACAGAGACTGAAGACGTGGCACCAGTGAAGAAGTCTACGAAGAGGTGGATGGTAGAGATGGAGGAGTGAGTTCAGGATTGCTTCGAATCGGTGGACTGGACCATGTTCAAGGATTCATCAGCAGACCTAAATGAGTATGCCACAGTCATCACCGACTTCGTAAGAACACGCATAAACGTGTGTGTACCCACAAAAACATTCCAAGTCTTCCCTAAGCCCTGGATGAACCAGATTTGTAATTGCTAAGGATTAGATCTGTGGTGTTTAGGGCTGGCGACACCAGGTCATATAAGAAGTCCAGGTACGACCTCTGGAAGGCCATTGTGAGCACAAAGTGGCAATTTCAGACTAAACTGGAATCACATATGGTTGCTTGACAGATGTGGCAGGGCTTGCACAACATTACTTCCTACAAGGCAAGATCAGTTACCATAAGTGACAATGACCCATCACTCCCAAATGAGCTCAATGCCTTTTATGCACACATTGATAGAGAGAACTATGACACACCCACATGACCCCTCACATCTCCAGATGTCCTTGTAATCTCAGTCACTGAAGCCAATGTCTGAGCATCCTTCGAAAGGGTGAACCCATGAAAGGTGTCTGGTCTAGCCAGCATACCTAGCCAAGTACTAAAGATCTGTGTGGACCAGCTGGCTGGAGTATTTATGGACATGTTCAACCTCTTGCTTCTGAGTTTCCCATTTCTTCAAAAAGCCATCTATTGTATTGGTGCCCAAGAAGAACATGGTGACCTGCCTCAATGGCTACCATCCAGTAGTGCTTACATCAATCATAATGAATAGCTTCAAGTGGTTGGTTTTGCCGCAAATCAACTTCTGCCTCAGAGATGACCTGGATCCACTTCAATTTGCCTACCACCACAACAGGTCAACAGCAAGTGTAATTTCTCTGGCTCTTCACTCTGCTCTGGATCATCTGGACAACAGAAACTCATACATCAGGCTACTGTTTGACTACAGCTCAGCATTCACAAAAACAATCATCCCATTCAAACTCATCATCATTCTTCAAGACCTGGACCTCTGTACTTCCCTCTGCAATTGGATACTTCATTTCCTCATTGGCAGAACTCAGCCAGTGTGGATCCGTAACAACATCTCCTCCTCGCTGACCATCCACACAGTGACACCTCAAGGATACGTTCTTAGCTCACTGTTCTACTCTCTCTACACTCATGAATGTGTGGCTAAACACAGCTCCAAATTTGCAGACAACACTACTGTTGTTGGATGAATCACAATGAGTCAACTTACCAGAGCGAGATGGGACACCTGGTTGAGTGTTACCGCAACAACGACCTCTCACTCAATGTCAGCAAAACTAAAGAGTTGATTGTCCACTTCAAGAAGGGGAACGAGGGCGAACATGCACCAGTCTACATTGGGGGATCGGTGGTGGAGAGAGTCAGCAGCTTTAAAATCCTGGGCATTAACATATCAGATGGCCTGTCTGGGCCCAGCACATAGAGGCAATCATAAGGAAGGTGCCCTAGCATCTTTACTTTCTTAAGAAGGTTAAGCAGGTTTGGCTTGTCATTGAACATTCTAACAAACCTCTACAGATGTATTGTTGAAACTATCCTGACCACTTGCATCATAGTCTGGTACGGCGATTTGAATGTGCAGGAATGTAAGAAGCTGCAGAGCGTAGTGGAGTCAGCCCAGTATATCATGGGCACATCCCCGCACCACCCTGCCCCCAACCATTGGTAGCATCTACGTGAGGCACTGCATCAAGAAGTCAATATCTATCTTCAAAGATCCCCTCCGTACAGACCATGCCATTTTCTCGCAGCTACCATTGGCCAGGAGGTACAGAAGCCTGAAGTCCCACACCACCAGGTTCAAGAACAGCTCTGTCCCTCCAAACATTCGATTCTTTAATGAACCAACGCAACCATAATCACTACCATATAGCAACACTGACCACTTTGAACATTTTGCACTAAAATAGACTACTTTTTTTTCTAATTGTGTTTTTTCTTGTAAAAATTGTGTATAATCTATGTTTATTTTTTGTTTTTGGTGCCTGTGATGCCGATGCAAGTAAGTTTATCATTGCACCTGTGCAAACATGTACTAATGCACATGACAATAAACTCAATTTTGTAAGTTTGCAGATGACACTAAAATAGGTGGTGTCATAGACCATGAAGATGGTTATCAGGATTTACAGAGGGATCTTGATCAGCTGGGTAAGTGGGCCGAGGAATGGCAAATGGAGTTTAAATTTGGGTAAGTGTGAGGTGTTACATTTTGGGAAGACAAATGAAGGTAGGATTTTCACAGTGAACAGTAGGGTCCTGGGGAGTGCTGTAGAACAGAGAGACCTGGGAGTACAAGTACATGTTTCCTTGAAAGTGGCATCATATGTCGACAGGGTGGTAAAGCAGGTTTTGGGCACACTGGCCTTTAGCAGTCAGGACATTGAGAACTGAAGTTGCAACGTCATGTTGCAGTTGTACATGATGTTGGTGAGGCTGCATTTGGAATATTGTGTTCAGTTTTGGTCACTGCTAATAGGAAACATGCCATTAAGCTGGAAAGGGTGCAGAGGAGATTTACGAGGATGTTGCCAGGATTTGAGGGACTGAGTTACGGAGAGAGGTTGAGCAGGTTGGGACTTTACTCTTTGAAGCATAGGAGAATGAGGGGTGATCTTATGGAGATGAATAAAATCATGAAGGGCACAGGTAGGGTCAATACGCACAGTCTTTTTAGCAGGGTTGGGACACAGCTTTAAGGTGAGAGGGAAGAGATTTGATAGGAACCTGAGGGACAACTTTTTCACCCAGAGAGTGGTCAGTATATGGAATGAGCTGCAGTATATGGAATGAGTATATGGAAGTAGTTGAGGCAGACTCATAAACAACATTTAAAAGGAACTTGTATTCGTACTGGATAGGAAAGGCTTAGACGGATATGGGCCAAACATGGGCAAATGGGACCAGCTTAGATGGGAATCTTAGTCAGCATGGACCAGTTGGGCCGAAGGACCTATTTACTATATTACTCCATGACTATATGACTCTGTGCTGGAAACACTCAGCAGATCTGGCTGCATCTACAGAAAGAGAAACAGTTAAAATTTCAGGTCTGGGACCTTTTATCAGCCATTTCTGTTCTATTTAGTAGTTAGAATAATTAGACTAATTAGTTTGGAATGGATATAATTGAAGATTATATTGACTTTCTTTCATGAGCATGCCATTCCAAAACAAAACATATTTGCAAAACACATGAGCAAATATGAACAGCTGCTGGAACAAAAACTTGGAGCTTGACAAAACAAGGATGTTTCCCAGGCAACAATGTATTAAACTGCAAATCCAAATCATCTGTCAATATTACACAATAGTGAATTTCTTTGAATTCCAAGAGAGTGCTTTGTCTTCTTGCTTTAAGTAATTCAAAATTGAGTCACCCTACTCACAAGTTCCTACACTGAATGAATGCAAGAGTCTGACTTAAAATTGGAATGAAAGAATGTTCCAACACAAAGAAGATTTCTTTATCCAACTGTGTCAGAACAATGAATCACCTAGTCTAATCTTTCTTGTTTGCTGTCCCTTTGAACACATCACTTTTACTGAACTATCTCATTTTTCAGAGAATTCATAAGGCCTGCTTCAAGTATTATTTGGTGAAGAGAATTGAATATCATGACTAGCGAAGAATGCTAGTGGTATACAGACCTGAATGCTTGGCTAGGGTTTGTGTGTGACATGTGTTAGAGTTCTATTGAAAAACAGAGTTCAAGTATTTACTGCATGATTCCCATTCCATGGATATCAAATATTATAATCACATAAGTCTATACCGTCTTGGCTACTCATCTGAAGCCACAATTCATAAGTAGTATGTGAGATATTGTAGGTGCGGTTAGATTCTTTTACAGAATCGGACCGGGAGCTGTTGGAGAAGCGGGTCCCTCTCAGGTATGGTGAGAGTCATTGAAGGGCTTGTGTGTTTCTGTGGGCTTTTATTTTACAGAATCGGCCCTGGAGACGTTGGAGCAGCGGGTCCCTAACAGGTAGGGACAGAGTATTTAAAACAGAGTGTTGATTGGTCGATTAGAGGGAGTGAGTACTTGAGATAATTGGCAGGGACAAATAGAAGGAAGGGTAACTGAAGAGGGGCAGCCAGTGTGTGAGTGGCTCAGGGTAGGAGTGGAGTTTAGAGGCTTTGGCTTGAGAGGCTTTGGCGAGCAGAGGCTGAGGACAAGCTTGCTCCCAGTGAGGTAAGGCTGGGTAAGTACCTTTAATTAATGTAGGAGTAGGTAATGAAGGCAGCAGTTAGGGCAGTCAAGTGCTCCATATGCAGTATGTGGGAAGTCAGGGAGAGCACACTTGTCCCTGATGACCACACCTGTAAAAGGTGCATCCAGCTGCAGCTCCTGACAAACTGAGTTAGGGAGCTAGAGCTGGAGCTCGATCAACTTTGGAGCATTTGTGAGGCAGAGGCAGAAATAGACAGGAGTTTTAGGGAGATAGTAACCCCTAAAAGTCATGAGGCAGGTAGCTGGGTGACAGTCAGGAAATGGAAGGGGTATAGACAGACAGAGCAGAGCACCCTGTGGCTGTTTCCGTCAATAATAAGTATACTGTTTTGAATACTGTTGGTGGGGATGACCTACCAGGGACAAGTTGTAGTGGTCGCATCTTTGGCACTGAGATTGGACCCTTAGCTCAGAAAGGAAGGAAGGAAAAGAGGAGACCAGTAGTGATAGGAGATTTGATAGTTAGGGGGACAGACAGGAGGTTCTGTGGGAGAGATTGAGAATCCCGGATGGTCTGTTGCCTCCCTGGTGCCAGGGTCTGTGATATCTCAGATCGAGTTCTTGATATTCTCAGGAGGGAGGGTGAGCAGCCAGATGTCGTGGTCCATGTTGGGACCAATGATGTGGATAGGAAGAAGGAAGAGGTCCTGCAAAGAGTTTAGGGAATTAGGTGCAAAGTTGAAGGACAGGACCTCCAAGGTTGCAATCTCAGGATTGCTACCAGTGCCACGTGCTAGTGAGGCTAGAAATAGGAAGATAATGCAGCTAAATACGTGGCTAAGGAGTTGGTGCAGGAGGGAGGGCTTCAGGTTTCTGGATAATTGGGCTTTGTTCCAGGGAGGGTGGGATCTGTTCTGAAGGGACGGTTTACACCTGAACTGGAAGAGGACTAACATACTTGCGGGTAGGTTTGCTAGTGCTGCTCCGGGGGGATTTAAACTAGATTTGCAGGGGGAGGGGAACCAGAGTGTTAGAGAAGAAAGTGAGGAGGAAAATAATTGTGTGAGGTCTGCAGGTATGGACAGAAATCAAAAGTTTGTACATGATAGTAGTGTTCTCAGGTGCATCTATTTCAATGCAAGGGGTATTGTAGGTAAAGCGGGTGAGCTTAGGACGTGAATTGGCATGTGGGATTACGATGTTACTGCTATTAGTGAGACATGGTTGCAGGAGGGGCAGGACTGGCAGCTTAATGTTCTGGGGTTCTGTTGTTTCAGACGTGATAGAGGGGGTGGGATGAAAGGGAGAGGAGTGGCATTACTGGTCAGGAAACAGATCACGGCTGTGTGTAGACAGGACAGCCTGGAGGGCTCATCTACAACGGCCATATGGGTGGAGCTGAGAAATAGGAAAGGTGCAGCCACACTAATAGGGTTGTATTATAGACCACCCAATAGTCAGAGAGAATTGGAGGAACAAATCTGTAGGGAGATAGCAGACCGATGTAAGAAACAGAAAGTTGTAATAGTAGGGGATTTTAACTTTCCACATATTGACTGGGACTCCCACACTGTGAAGGGGCTGGATGGCTTGGAATTTGTCAAATGTGTTCAGGTAAGTTTTCTAAATCAGTATACAGAGGTACCAATGAGAGAGAAGGCAATACTTGATCTCCTATTAGGGAACCAGGCAGGTCAGGTGACAGAAGTATGTGTAGGTGAGCATTTTGGGTCCAGTGACCATAATGCAATTAATTTCAAGATAATTATGGATAAGGATAGGTCTGGTCCTCGAGTGGAGGTTCTAAATTGGAGAAAGACCAATTTTGTGGAAATGAGAAAGGATCTAGGTAGGGTGGATTGGGATAAGTTGTTTTCTGGCAAGGATGTGCTCAGTAAATGGAAAGCCTTCAAAGATGAAATTTTGGGAGTGCAGAGTTTGTATGTTCCTGTCAGGATTAAAGGCAAGGGTAACAAGCATAGGGAACCTTGGTTTTCAAGGGATATTGGTGAGCTGGTTAAGAAAAAGAGAGAGGTGTATAGCAGGGATAGGCAACTAGGAAAGGATGAGGTACTTGAAGAGTATAGGAAATGTAAGAAAATACTAAAGAAGGAAATCAGGAAGGCAAAAAGAAGACATGAGGCTGCTTTGGCAGATAATGTGAAGCTACACCCAAAGGATTTCTACAGGTATATTAAGAGCAAAAGGATAGTAAGAGACAGAATTGGTCCCCTAGAAGATCAGAGTGGTCGTCTATGTGTGGAGCCTCAGGAGATGGGGGAGGTCTTAAACAGTTTTTTTGCATCAGTATTTACTCAGGAAACTGGCATCGTAGATATGGAAGGAAGGGAAACAAGCACTAGTGTCATGGAACATATAGAGATTAAAAAGGAGGAGGTACTTGATGCTTTACAGCGAATAAAGGTAGATAAATCCCCAGGGCCTGACAAGATATTTTCTTGGACCTTGAGAGAGACTAGTGTAGAAATTGCAGGGGCCCTGGCAGATATATTTAAAATGTCCTTAGCCATGGGTGTGGTGCCAGAGGACTGGAGGATAGCTCATATTGTTCCATTGTTTAAGAAAGGATCAAAGAGTAAACTGGGTAATTAGATGCCAGTGAGCCTGACATCAGTAGTGGGTAAATTATTGGAAGGTGTTGTGAGAGATAGGACATATAAGTATTTGGACAGCCAAGGGTTGATTAAGCATAGTCAGCATGGCTTTGTGCGTGATAGATCGTGTTTAACAAATCTTGTGGAGTTTTTTGAGGAGGTCACTAAGAAAGTAGATGAAGGTAAGGCTATGGATGTTGTCTACATGGACTTTAGTAAGGCCTTTGACAAGGTCCCACATGGGAGGTTAGTTCAGAAGGTTCAGTCAATGGGTATCCATGGAAAGGTTGTAAACAGGATTCGAAATTGGCTGAGTGGGAGAAGACAGAGAGTGGTTGTGGATAGTTGTTTCTCAGATTGGAGGCCTGTGACTACTGGTGTGTCTCAGGGATCTGTGTTGGGGCCATTGTTGTTTGTTGTATATATCAATGATCTAGACGATAATGTGGTAAATTGGATTAGTAAGTTTGGGGATGACACTAAGATTGGAGGTGTAATGGACAGTGAGGAAGGCTTTCAAAGCTTGCAGAGGGATCTGGACCAAATGGAAAAATGGTCCAGAAAATGGCAGATGGAATTTAATGCAGACATGTGTGAAGTGTTGCATTTTGGAAGGACAAATCAAGGGAGGACATACACAGTAAATGGCAGGGCACTGAGGAGTGTGGAGGAACAAAGGGATCTGGGAGTTCAGATACATAATTCCTTGAAAGTAGAGTCACAGGTAGACAGGGTTGTAAAAAAGGCTTTTGGCATCCTGGCATTCATAAATCAAAGTATTGATTATAGGAGTTGGAATGTTTTGGTGAGGTTGTATAAGTCATTGGTGAGGCCAAATTTAGAATATTGTGTGCATTTCTGGTTGCCGAACTACAGGAAGGATGTCAGTAAGATTGAAAGAGTGCAGAGGAGATTTACAAGAATGTTGCCGGGTCTTCAGGATTTGAGTTATAAGGACACATTGAGCATGTTAGGACTTTATTCCTTGGAGCAAAGAAGAATGAGGGGAGATATGATAGAGGTTTATAAAATGATGAGGGGCATAGACAGGGTTAATGCAAGTAGGCTCTTTCCACCTAGATCAGGAGAGATAAGTACGAGAGGACATGGCTTCAAGGTGAAAGGGGAAAAGTTTAGGGGGAACATTAGAGGGAACTTCTTCACTCAAAGACCGGTGGAAGTGTGGAATGGGCTGCCATCTGATGTGGTAAATGCAGGCTCACTCTTAATTTTTAAGAGTAAATTGGATAGATACATGGACGAGAGAGATCTGGAGGGGTATGGGCTGGGGGCAGGTACGTGGGACTAGCTGAATAATGTTTTGGCACAGACTAGAAGGGCCGAATGGCCTGTTTTCTGTGCTGTAGTTTTTCTATGGTTTCTATATCTCAGATCGAATTCTCGATATTCTCAGGAGGGAGGGTGAGCAGCCAGATGTCATGGTCCACGTAGGGACCAATGATGTGGATAGGAAGGAGGAGGACGACCTGCAAAGAGTTTAGAGAATTAGCTGAAAAGCTGAAGGACAGGACCTCCAAGGTTGCAATCTCAGGATTGCTACCTGTGCCACGTGCTAGTGAGGCTAGAAATAGGAAGATAATGCAGCTAAATACGTGGCTAAGGAGATGGTGCAGGAGGGAGGGCTTCATGTTTCTGGACAATTGGGCTTTGTTCCAGGGAAGGTGGGACCTGTTCCAACGGGACAGTTTGCACCTGAACTGGAGGGGGACTAACATACTTGCGGGTAGGTTTGCTAGTGCTGCTCCGAGGGGATTTAAACTAGATTTGCAGGGGGAGGGGAACCAGAGTGTTAGAGCAGATAATGAGGTGGAGGATGAAAAAGATCATGCGAGGACTGCAGGTATAGACAGAAATCAAAGGTTTGTACATGATAGAAATATTCTCAGGTGCATCTATTTCAATGCAAGGAGTATTGTAGGTAAGGCAGATGAGCTTAGGGTGTGGATTGGCACATGAGATTACAACATTATTGCTATTAGTGAGACATGGTTGCAGGAGGGGCAGGACTGGCAGCTTAATGTTCTGGGGTTCTGTTGTTTCAGACGTGATAGAGGGGGAGGGATGAAAGGGGGAGGAATGGCATTACTAGTCAAGGAAAATATCACAGCTGTGCGGAGACAGGACAGCCTGGAGGGCTCATCTACAGAGGCCATATGGGTGGAGCTGAGGAATAGGAAAGGTGTGGCCACACTAATAGGGTTGTATTATAGACCGCCCAATAGTCAGAGAGAATTGGAGGAACAAATCTGTGGAGAGATAGCAGACAGATGTAAGAAACAAAGTTATAATAGTAGGGGATTTTAACTTTCCACATATTGACTGGGACTCCCACACTGTGAAAGGGCTGGATGGCTTGGAGTTTGTCAAATGTGTTCAGGTAAGTTTTCTAAATCAATATATAGAGGTACCAATGAGAAAGAATGCAATACTTGATCTCCTATTAGGGAACCAGACAGGTCAGGTGACAGAAGTATGTGTAGGTGAACATTTTGGGTCCAGTGACCATAGTGTCAGTAGTTTCAAGTTAATTATGGATAAGGATAGGTCTGGTCTTTGAGTTGAGGTTCTCTAAATTGGAGAAAGGCCAATTTTGTGGAAATGAGAGAGGATCTAGGAAGAGTGGATTGGGATAAGTTCTCTTCTGGCAAGGATGCGTTAAGTAAGTGGAAGGCCTTCAAAGGTGAAATTTTGAGAGTGCAGAGCTTGCATGTTCCTGCCAGGATTAAAGGCAAAGTTAACAGGCATAAGGAACCTTGGTTTTCAAGGGATATTGGCAATCTGGTTAAGAAAAAGAGAGAGGTGTATTGCAGGTATAGGCAACTAGGAACAAATGAGATACTTGAAGAGTATAGAAAATGTAAGAAAATACTAAAGAAGGAAATCAGGAAGGCAAAAAGAAGACATGAGGTTGCTTTGGCAGATAACGTGAAGGTAAACCCAAAGGGTTTCTACAAGTATATGAAGAATAAAAGGTTAGTAAGGGACAAAATTGGTCCCCTAGAAGATCAGAGTGGTTGTCTGTGTGGAACCTCAGGATATGGGGGAGATCTTAAACAGATTTTTTTTGCTTCAGTATTTACTCAGGAAACTGGCATAGTGGATATGGAAGGAAGGGAAACAAGCAGTAGGGTCATAGAACTTACAGAGATTAAAGAGGAGGAGGTGCTTGCTGCCTTGCAGTGAATAAAGGTAGATAAATCCCCCGGGCCTGACAAGATATTTCCTCGGACCTTGAGAGAGACTAGTGTAGAAATTGCAGGGGCCCTGGCAGATATATTTAAAATGCCTTTAGCCATGGGTGCAGTGCCGGAGGACTGGAGGGTACCTCGTGTTGTTCCGTTGTTTAAAAAAGGCTCTGAAAGTAAACCAGGTAATTACAGGCCAGTGAGCCTGATGTCACTAGTAGGTAAATTAATGGAAGGTGTTCTGAGAGATCGGGTGTACAAGTATTTGGACAGCCAAGGACTGATTAAGGATAGTCAGCATGGCTTTGTGTGTAGTAGATCGTGTTTAACGCATCTTGTAGAGTTTTTCGAAGAGGTTACCAAGAAAGTAGATGAAGTAAAGGCTGTGGATGTTGTCTACATGGACTTTAGTAAGGCCCTTGACAAGGTCCCACATGGGAGGTTAGTTCAGAAGGTTCAGACACTAGGTATCCATGGAGAGGTTGTAAACTGGATTTGAAATTGGCTGTGTGGGAGAAGAAAGAGTGGTAGTGGATGATTGTTTCTCAGACTGGAGGCCTGTGACTAGTGGTGTACATCAGGGATCTGTGTTGGGGCCATTGTTGTTTGTTGTCTATATCAATGATCTAGATGATAATGTGGTAAATTGGATCAGCAAGTTTGCTGATGACACTAAGATTGGAGGCATTGTGGACAGCGAGGAAGGCTTTCAAAGCTTGCAGAGTGATCTGGACCAACTGGAAAAATGGTCCAGAAAATGGCAGATGGAATTTAATGCAGACAAGTGTGAGGTGTTGCATTTTGGAAGCACTAATCAAGGTAGGACATACACAGTAAATTCTGGGGTACTGAGGAGTGCGGAGGAACAAAGGGATCTGGGAGTTCAGGTACATAATTCCCTGAAAGTGGCGTCACAGGTAGACAGGGCTGTAAAGAAGGCTTTTGGCAACCTGGCATTTTTAAATCAAAGTATTGAGTTTAGGAGTTAGGACGTTGTGGTGAGGTTGTATAAGACATTGAGGCCAAATATGGAATATTGTGTGCAGTTCTGGTCACCTAACTATAGGAAGGATATCAGTAAGATTGAAAGAGTGCAGAGAAGATTTACTAGAATGTTGCCGGGTCTTGAGAAGTTGAGTTACAGGGAAAAATTGAACAGGTTAGGACTTTATTCCTTGGAGTGTAGAAGAATGAGGGGAGATTTGATAGAGGTTTACAAAATTATGAGGGGTATAGACAGAGTAAATGTGAGTAGGCTCTTTCCACTTAGATTAGAAGAGATAAGTACAAGAGGACATGGCTTTAGGGTGAAAGGGGAAAGACTTCGGGGGAATATTAGTGGGAACTTCTTAACTCAGTGGTGAGATTGTAGATCAGGCTGCCATCTGACTTGGTAAATGCAGGCTCACTCTGAAGTTTTAAGAATAAATTGGATAGGTACATGGATGGGAGAGGTCTGGAGGGTTATTGACTTGGTGCAGGTCTGTGGGACTAGCGGAATAAAGTTTCGGCACAGACTAGAAAGGCCAAATGGCCTGTAAAATACCTGTGCTGTAGTGTTCTATGGTTCTATAAAGTTGGACTGAACTATACCAAAGTATTCTTTGATGGAATAATTGTCAATAAATAAGTCTCTTACAGTCAGTATCCCAGTCAGTATGAATCTATAGCAACCAACCAGGCCATTCGGTCCATCTATATAGAGGGCCCTACTAGAAAGAATGGAACACTGGACCTCTTAGGGAATGCAGTAGGGCATTTGACTGACGTGTCAATGAGGGAGTATTTGGGGTCCAGTGACTGTAATTCTATTAGTTTTAAAATAATCATGGAGCAAAATAGGACAGGTCCTCAGGTTAAGGTCCTAAACTGTGGCAGGGCCATTTTCAGAGTCATTAAGGAGGATCTTGCAGAGGTCGACTGGGTGAGAGTGTTTGCTGGTAAAGGGACAAGTGGCAATTGGGAGTCTTTTAATAATGTGATATCAAGGGTTCAGGGGCAACATGTTCCTGCTTGGGTGAAGGGCAAGGCTTGTTTATTGAGGCTCTGGTCAGGAAAAAGAAGGATACATTGGGTTTAGGCAATTGGAAACACACTAATCCCTTGAATCCTATAAGGAGTACACAGGAAGGAAATCAGGAGGGCAAAAATAGGTTATGAGATGGATCAGACAGACAGGGTTAAAGAAAATACCAAGAGTTTCTATTGGTATATTAAGAGTGAAAGGATGGTAGGGAGAGAATATGTCCCCTTAAAGATCAGCATGGGTGTCTATGTATGGAGCCACAGGAGATGAGTGAGATTTTTAATGAATATTTCTCATCACTTCTTACTGTGGAGAAGATAATGGATGCTAAAGAAATGAGGGAAATCGGTGACGATGTCTTGGACCACAGATGAATTACCATGGAGGAGATATTGGCACCCCTAAAGCACATTAAGGTGGATAAATCCCCAGGGCCTGACTGAGTGAATCCTCGGACCTTGTGGGAAGCTAGGGAAGAAACTTCAGAGACCTTTGCAGAGATATTTCCTTCATCTTTCACTACAGATGGTTCTGGAAGACTGGAGGGTGGCTAATGTGTCATTATTTAAAAAAGGGCAGCAAAGTTAAACCTGGGAACTAGAGGCCAGTGAAGCTTTCATCAGTGGTGGGTAAGTTATTGGAGAGGATTCTGAGGGACAGGAGCTATCAACATTTGGGTAGTCAAGGTCTAATTAGGGATAATCAGTATGGCTTTGTGTGAAAATATGTCTGACAAATCTCTTAGAGCTCTTCAAAGAGGTAACCAAGAGGATAGATGAGGGTGGGGCAGTGGACATTGTCTGTATGGACCTTAGCAAGGCCTTTGACAAGGTCCCGCATGGCAGGCTAGTCTGAAATGTCAATTGCATGGGATCCAGGGAGAGATGGCCAATTGAATTCCTAATTGGATCAATGGTAGAAAGCAGAGAGTGATGGTTGAAGGTTGTTTCTCGGACTGGATACCTGTGACTGGTGGAGTGTCACAGAGCTTGGTGTTGGGACCTTTGTTGTTTGTTATTTATAGAAATGATTTGGATGTGAATGTACAAGGCATGATTAGTAAGTTTGCTGATGATACTAAAATAGATGGTAACATAGACTATGAAGAAAGTTATCAACAATTACAGGGGTGTCTTGATCAGCTAGGAAAATGGGCTGAGGATTGGCGAATAACTTTCAATTTGGATAAGTGTGAAGTGTTGCAGTTTGGGAAGTCAAACCAGGGTAGGGCTAATACAGTGAACGGTAGGGCCCTGTCAGTGTTGTGGAACATAGGGGTACAAGTACATAGTTCTTGTAAAGCTGCATCATAGGTAGATGGTGATGAAGAATGCACTTGTTATATTGGCCTTCATCAGCCAGGGCACTGACAATAGGAGTCGGAACATCATATTGCAGTTGTACAAGGTTTTGGTGAGACCGCACTTATGTTGAGTATTGTGCACAGTTTTAGTCTTCCTGTTATAGGAAAAACATCATTAAATGGGAAAGAGTGCAAAGAAGATTGATGAGGATGCTGTCAGGACTTGAGGGGCTGAGTTATAGGGAGAGGTTGGGCAGGCTTGGACTTTATTCCTTGGAACGTAGGAGATTGAGGAGTGATTTTTCTAGAGGTGTATAAAATCATGAGGGGTGTAGATAGAGGCACAGATAGTCTTGAATAGGGGAACGAAAAAGTAGAGTGCTTAGGTTTAAGGTGAGAGATGAAAGATTTAAAAGGGACCTGAGGGGCAACTTCTTAATGCAGAGGGTGGTGCGTATATGGAACAAGCTGCCAGGGGAAGTAGCTAAGGCAGGTACAATAACAACATTTAAAACTTTTGGATAAGTACATGGATAGGAGGGGTTTAGAAGGATATGGGCCAAACGTGGGCAAATGAGACTAGCTTGGTGGGCACCATGGTCAGCATGGACGAGTTGGATCGAAGGTCCTGCTTCCTTGCTGTATTATTCAATGACTCTATGACTGTGTGGTCTCAGACAATGTTTATCCTCCGTATAAGTTTCTTCTCACTTGAACAAGCTCAAGTAGTGCTTGGCATTGGTGACTAAGTAGCATTAGGATGACAAAAAAAGGTTAAACCGGATCCTTTGATAGAAATTTTCTTATGTGAAATATGTATCTTGTTTGCTAACAGGTCCTCTTCATTGCACAAAATCAATTAAGATTTGTAACCAGCAATCTGTGGGATACCTTATACATAATGAAATATATGCTTGCTTGGTTTCTTGCGCATAATGTTGACATATTTGAAGCATGTAGGATCTACAGCAGTGATGTCAATGCACAACAGGTGCCTCCACTAGTGCGTAGGTATGACAATGAAAAGTGTGGACCATGCTCAAGAAATCATGTCTCATTAGAAGGAGTCAGCCCTGCTCCTATATTAATTACGGGGATCCATGATGAAGACTGTTGGATTCCACTGATGGGGTTGATCATGTAAAAGATGTCTGATGATTCCTCAGCAGGTACTTGTTCTGCTTTTGGGAAACCCCTCATCTTACTGGTTGTCTTTGCAAGTTTCCTCCTCTTTCACCAAGAGTCAGAGTTGTACAGCACAGAAGCAGGCCCTTTGGTCCATTATGTCCATGCTGACTTTTTTACCTTTAAGCCCATAAAGTAGAAGCATCTGTCTCACCATTCTTCCAAACAGTTCAACCCAAACTCTCCAAAGACTTTTGACTGCAGTTGTAGTTGACAATTGTCCCATTAAGATTTTCAGGCATTATACCAAATAAATGTGTATATTGTCTTGAACATTAATCTCAAATTTACCTGTACATAATCTACAGTGTGTTAATCCTAGCACTGGCTGCACTGATGATAATCCTTCTGTAATGGCACGTGTCCCTAGAAGAAACACTTCAGTGCAAATTTTATTTTGCAAATGCATTTCCATCTCACTATATCTAAAAACACAAAACATCATAACAAAATAGTTGAATTAATAGCATATATAGGAATAAAGCCATTGTTCCAGCGTGACCAAGTCTGGAAACTATTACAGGAAAATGGACGTATAGATGCTACAGGAAAGTGGAAAATGCGGTGGCAATACTGGTGTGGGTAGGATGTGAAGACACTGGGGGTAGTATTAAAAGTGATGTAAAATCGTTAGAAAGAATCTCATTTCAAAAAAATTAGGTTGTCGATCCAATTTGAGTACAGCTATAAAATTACAAAGTAATGAAAATGATTGGTGTTTGCAGTATTTGTGATATTGGACAGAATCTAAGTTAGAAGATTACAAGTCTATGTAACAGGAGACATTAGGAGACAGCAGGAGACTTTGAAGAAGTTTTCCTCCTCTCTTCGAAGGGAGTTCTGTGAGACCCTCTTTCACTGCTCCCTCTCTGTGATGTCTGCTCTGCTTTGTGTGTTGCTAACAGGAGATAATAGTTTGGGGAAATTCAATTTTCTTATTTATGGGGAAAACAGTTTTTTTAATAGTGTGTTTGTTGATGATCACACTATGTTCAATTCCATATACAACTGCTTTGCGAAGGAAGCAATCCACACCAGCATGTAGCAAGACCAAGGTAATAATCAGGCAAGAATTGATAAGCTGCAAGTAACATTTGCTCCACGTTTACTTGCCAGGTACTATCCATCTTTAACTATTTCCCTTGCACTCAGTGCATCCCACAGCAGCAACATCCTATGGGACCAGCCACTTAAATAGCATGATTGCAAGAGCGGATTGGAGGCTGGGTATCCTGCAGTGAGCTACCCTCACTTTCCACTATTTACAAAGTGCAAGCCAGGAATGTGGTGGAACACCTTTCAGTGGATGAGTGTTGTGCCAACAATACTCAAGAAGCATGACACAATCCAGAATAAAGCAACCATTACTTTGACACCTTGTCCACCACTCTAAATCTACCAGAGTCGCACCATGGTAACAGTATGTACCATCTGCACAAAGCATTGCAGTTATTTACACAAGCTACTCCAACAGATCCTGCTAAAATTACAATCACTACCTTCATGATGGATATGGGAAGACTACCACAATCAGGCTTCTCTCCAAATCGTACACATTCTGATTTGGAAACCTATTCCATCATCTTCATTGGATCTAAATCCTGGAACTCCCTACCCAGCAGCGCTGTGGGAGTACTTTCATCAGAAAGACTGCAGCAGTTCAAGAAAATGGTTCACCGGCTTCTCAGGAATATTAAAGGATGAGCTTTGTCTACAAGTACCTAGGTACTGAAGGTAGAAAAGTCATAATCATAGAGTAATACAGCAAGGAAACGGGTCCTTTGGCCCAACTCATCCGTGCTGACCAAGGTGCTCATCTAGCTAGTCCCATTTGCCTGTATTTGGCCCATTTCTCTCTGAAACTTTCCTATCCTACTTATCCAAATGTCTTTTAAATGTTGTTATTGTACCTGCCTCAAATACTTCCTCTGGCAGCTCATTTCATATACACACTACCCGCTGCATGAAGAAGTTGCTCATCGGGTCCCTTTTAAAATCATTCCCCTCTCAGCTTAAACTTGTGCCATCTACTTTTTGATTCCCCTCCCCGGCAAAAAGACTGTGTGCATTCACCTTATCTATGCCCCTCATGATTTTATGCACATCTATAAAGTCAGCCCTCAATCTCCTACATTCCAAGGAATAAAGTCCTTGTCTGCCCAACCTCTCCCTATAACTTAGGCCCTCAAGTTCTGGCAACACTCTAGTAAATCTTCTTTGCACTCTTTCCATCTTAATGCCATCTTTCCTATAACAGGGTGACCAAAACTGTACACAACACTCCAAGTACATCCTCACCAACATCTTGTATAACTGCAATATAATGTCCCAACTCTTATATTGAATGCCTTGACTGATGAAGGCCAGCATTCCAAACACCTCCTCCCCCCAATCTACCTGTGATACCACTTTCAATGGTCCCTCTGTTCCACAATACTCCCCAGAGCCCAACCATTCACTGTATAAGTCCTACCCCCGTGTGACTTACCAAAATGCAACACCTTGCACTTATCTGGATTGAAAGCCACTTACCAACCCTCAGCCCACTTACCCAGCTGATCAATATCCTGTATAATTTTTGTTAACTTTCTTTACTATCTACGATATCACCTATTTTAGTATCATCTGTAAACTTACTAACCATCCTTGTACGTTCTCACTTACTAACTTTGCCTTGTACGTGCTATAATTTGTAATATGTTCTTCCCTTGCCAGGTCTCATTCATGTTCCTTTGCCCCTACTCAGCTTTCATGGGTGCAGGGCAGAAGTTGGTGCCATGGTGGATGGTGAGTCCTTGGAGGAGTTGAATTTTCTGAGAGTTCCTGTGACAGGACACCTGCAGACCTGCCAATCTAAAGTGTTGGTCATCTGGGACTTGCCCTTAGGTGGTCCAGTAAAGCAGACAGTTGGGGTTTCAGCAGGTGATGCACACTTTTCAGGGAACAAGAACACACAGTGGAGACAAGGTCAGACTCAGAGAGACTGCATGGGTAGTCAAAACTTTGTCCAACTGTGCTCAGCTGGATATAGGAGCTGTATCCTGCGGCTGTTGATGGAAATGAGAATAACTGAGCAGTAGCAGATGATGTAATGAACTGAGTGCTCTTCCAAGTAGATTCAGCATGACTGCAGAGGGATTGGAAGAGTACACCCCAGGCATGATGAAGTAATGCCACAGTCTGGTGAGGCAATGTCTTGTATTGATAAAGAGGCCAGTGTCATGGGCCATCGTATCCTCCCATCTAAAGTGTCAGTTGTCTTTATATTGTAGCTTTTACAAGAGACTCTTCAGGATTAGACTTACTGGATACAGTGATTTTCACATGGTGGAAGCTCTGGGATGCAGATGGGCCGTGAAAGAGATGATGATGCAAAAAGAGTCATGGAGGTAGTTATTCCACAAAGTCACTTCACCTTTCACCCACTCACCTCCTATTCAGTCCCTGCACACTGCCTCTTGTCCTGAAGGCCAAGTCTACCCCAGCACAGGTCCAGGTGGAGAAGACTGTAGCAGCACTAACATGAATCTAAAATGCAGAGGACATTTGCCATCTCAAGAGTCCACGCAGAAATCAGAGAGGCCTACATCTCTCTCTGTTGAAGCCATGAATATCAGAAAGTAGTTTGTAGTTGCACATGAAACTGCATATGTGTAGTGAGACAGCACATGGCTGTCACGTGACAGTAACGACACTGACCCCAGCTGACCGGAGGACAGCATTGCTCCTCTGATCGGAAGTGATACTACTGTCAATCAAGGTGTGGCTTCATCCATCCCTGAGGTGTGAGAGTACCTTTGGTCACTGAACTTGCTTGACCATTGGTCCGTTTAAATCACAACAGTGAGGCTCCACCCAGCCTCCTAGCACCATAAAAAGGGCTGCAATCTCCTAGCCCTTCCTCTTTTGACGACCCCAGGAGTAGTGAGACAATGCTGCAGAGATCACTGGTAAGAGTGCATCACCACATGGTCTAGGAGAGTTTCACTCAGACTCGGGTAGTATTAGAGCCAATGCTATTGTGGGTCAGGCATTGAAGTATTATATCCTGAAGTTGTACATTGTTATTGTGTGCTTGTGTGTATTAGTGTGTGTGTGAGTGTATCTTATCCTAGTTGTGATCTCCCCCTCATGTTCGCGGTCTCCTGTGTGTATGTGAGTGTGTCTGTTCCCATCCATTCTGTCCCCGTGTTTGCCTTTGTGATTAAACTAGATTTGATCTCCAAAGCTCGTGTCCAGAGTTCTCTATCCTTAAGGCTGAAAAGAACCATTTCACACAACAATGTGGCTGTCTGTTGGGTTTTGTTAATTACTTCACATCAATAAAAATTTTTTTCATTAATTTCTTATGCTGCTCATTCTTGGATATCCTTCTCATCAGTCTGATGATAAAAATGAAGGTATTAATTAATGGGAACGAATGGGGAGTTGATCAAAGGATGATTCATTGGGTACTCATAGGTGTTTTACACAATTATCCAATCCCTTGCAGCCACTCGTAGGACCATTATCGGTCAAAGAGATTTCTGGCTCTGGAGGTATAATTAACTCACCCGTCAGGACAAGAGATGTTACAGGTTGTTTAATATATTGAACAAACCTTGAAGCAGATGACACACTTGATTGTCCTCCATTTTCCCCATTAGTTGCAGTTGAGCCTCTCAAACTATTGTGTTGATACTGCAGTCCCCCACTCCCCCCCCCCCCCCCAAGCTTTTGCTGTCTAATTGGATCTATTTTCCCAACTACTGAATACTTTACTGGTACAGTGATTGCCACTTAAACTTTTAAGTGCTCCACAGTTGTTTTGAGAGACATTATTTGGTGTCATGAAAATATTAAAAGTGCCACTTAGCTTTTTTTTCCAACAACTGAGCAAAAAGTGTTTGTTGATTGCAGGTGTCAAACATAAGTAAATTGTGTTATTCCCAATACTTGTGCATTAATAACAAAATCTCAGAATTCTGTTGAGCTGTTTACCACAGTTCAGTGCATTCCTGTTTCACTGCAGTATTGACTTACTTTTTGGAAACAATTTTATGGTCTAATTTTTTGCATTTTTCTAATGCTATTCTCAAAGATGTCAGTGTAGTCAAAAGTAGGTCAAAGTTTATTCCAAATCATAGTTATTGTTCAGATATTGATGGTTTGCTGCCTTGTCCTTAAACTGCCACAGTGTGATCATGTATCCTCTGGGTAATATTTTCCAGGAATATCACCCAGTGACCATGAAGGAACAGCAAATGAAATCACGATGGTGTGTGACTTGGAGGGGAACTTCCAGATCCTGGCATTTACATGTATCTGCTACCCTAGGCCCAGTGAATGGCAGAAGATCTGGTTTGACAAATGCTGTCGGAGAAACCATGGTGAACTACTGCATGTGTGCTATCAGTAGGTCATCCTGTAGACCATCAATTGCTAAAGCTGCTTCTTCAATCATAGTGCCTCTTGATTCAATTTTTCTGTTTTGCTGCCTCTCTACCTGCTATCAAGGATCTCTGGAGATCTGAGTTTGACTGTAGTCTGGTCATTGAGGAGTGGCAGTACCAGTGAGCTGACAAAGGGTTAGCAACTGCAGAACAATAGGGTTAAGGTTAGGACCATTTCAGATAGACCTGTTTTCCAGTGAAGGCAGCTATAATATCAGGATTACCTTAAGCACTTTCACCTTTTGAGTCAGATGGTTCAAGGTTCAGATGAAGGGTCTTCAGCCTGTAATATTAAATCTGTTTCTCTTTTCACAGATGCTGCCTGATGGGCTGAGTACTTCTGTTTTAAATTCAGGTTTTGAGCCCCACTTCAAAAATGTGGTCACATTATTGGTTCCGGTGCTTCAGTGCCACACTGAGGATACACTCCACTGTCAAGGAGGCCTTGAATGAAAAATAAACCAAAATCCAGTCAGACCTCTCATGTGGATGTAAAAGACCTCTCAAAGAAAATCAGCAGTGTCCTCCTGTGTCCAACCAATATTTATCCCTCAACAAACACAATTGAAAACAAATTATTTAGTCATTATCTGGTTTCTGTTTATGAAAATTTGTTGTAATTGGCCACTGCAATTCTGCATGTTACTTCAAAAAAAGTAGTTTATGGGTTGTAAGTTGCAGTGGAACAGCCTGAGGTCATGAAAGATGTTATACAGATGTTGACTCTTTCTTGTTAATCCATTTAAGGTGATGTTATTTTGAAGTAGAGTTGCTAATCTGAAATATATAATTATCCAACAGCATGACTTTTGAAAATATTTCTTTGCCCTTCAAAGTACTAAATAAATAATTCTCCACAGAGACTCTACCAAGCCTAGACTTCTGTGCTTTGATTTTTCAAGCACTCCATAGTTTATTACTACTTATGAAATCCCAGGGCTTATTTCACTGAGCAGAACCAGTCTGAGTTGATTTCAGAAATCGCCTTTTCCTGACACATTTTCTCAAACAATTTAGAGTAATTTGCTCATGAATACTGATCTCTGAAATATAAACAGTTTTACTAAGCAAACCATTATACGCTAACACACTTTCAACACATAGAGGCTCAATGTTGGTGTAGAGACACAGAGGCTGTTAATGTTCAAGAGCCAGGAAGTTATTTTACAGCTTTATAAAACTCTGGTTAGGCTACATTTAGAGTATTGTGTTCAATTCTGGTCACCCCATTATCGGAAGGATGTGAAGACTTTGAAGAGGGTGCAGGGGAGGTTTACCAAGATGCTGTTGGTTTGGAGGACATGTGCTATGAGGAGAGTTGGACAAGCTGGGGCTGTTGGCCCTACAGCGGCGGAGGCTTGAGGGGAGATTTGATAGAAGTTTATAAAATTATTCGGGGCATAGGGAGAGTAGACAGCCAGTATCTTTTTCCCAAGGTTGAAATGTCTAGTACTAGAGGGCCTCTGTATTCCAACCCACCCCTCCCCCTCCCCTACCTGGTTTGACCTGGCTGTCATCCTTCATCCCTCCTCCATCCACCAATCACCTCATGCTCCTGTCTCACCCCTCCCCTTCTTTTACAGGCTATCTCCCCTCTCCACTTTCAGTCCTGATGCAAGATTTCGTCCCGAAGTATTGACCAGTCCTTTCTCCCCACTGACCATTCCCTTCTCAACCCACTGAGCTCCCCCCCCAACAGATTGCTTATGCCATTAATTTGTTCTACCTGCAGATAGCAGTCTGTAGTCGCAGACTACATTTATGTTGACTTTGATCGTAGCAAGTTATATCTTCCCATACTTCTTGAGCTGCCCACAGACTTTGAAATGGCTGAGCATATCAGCCTTTGCCAAAGCCTCTCCACTACCATCCAGCTGGCTGAGGTTACACTCTCAGGGTACTGGTATTATTCAACTTGTTAAACCAGAGAGTGTTCTGCAAAAGATCCTCTCCCTGCTCTCAGGCCATCACCTCTGGCATCCTCCAAGAATCTATCCTTGATCCCCTCTTCTTATTCATATGCTGTGTTTTCTGAAAACTGCATTTTAGTTTCCACATTATTCACTGACCACACTCAGTTCCATCTCATCTCCTCCTCTTAAACCCCCCTACTGTCTTGAAATTATTGTCCACATTTGCCCACAAAGGTAGGATGTCATTAAATTGGGGAGGGTGCAAACAAGATTCACGAGGATGTTTCCAGAACTGGAAAGGTTGGGTTATAAGGAAAGGCTGGATAGTCTGGGGCTTTTTTTCTGTGGAGTGTTGGAGACAGAGGGGTGATAAGGACATGGGTTTAAAGTGAGAGGGGAAAGGAACCTGAAGGGCAAGTTTTTCACGCAGTGCATGGTGAGTATATGGAGCTGTCAGAGGAAGTGGTAGAAGTGGGTACAATTACAACATTTTGAAGACAGGTGCATCGATAGGAAAGGTTTTGAGCGATTATGGACCAAATGCAGGCAAATGGTACTAGATCAGTGAGGCAACTTGGTCAGCATGGACAAGTTGGGCAAAGGGCCTATTTCCATGCTGTGTAGCTCTATGACTCTAATCCAGGAATGGAAAGCAGAAACTTCCTCCAACTAAATTTTAGTCAGACCAAAACCATTGTCTTTGATCAGTGTTGGGTGGTGCTGGCAGGTTGGGGATAGGGTAATTAGACGTCATGGGGACCATCGGGGCCAGGCACTTTTCGGATCAGGAGCATAAGAGTCAGCAACATCAGATATCAGGAGCATTGGTGTTTGGGTGGACTTGAATAGGTGTTGGTAGGAGGAGGAGAAAGTCAGTGGATATGCAGACAGTCGATCAAGCTGGCATTCAGGGTTGGAAAGGGTTAGCACAGAAATTTTGTGCAAGGGATGTCAAAATGTGCATTGTCATTATAGTACATGCTCAGTAGTCTCTGCAGATGTGCAACACAGGCACAGTGGACCTGGTTCAAACATGCTGAAGTTTGATATGAGTTATAAATAAAATTTCCTTGTGCAGAACACAAAAACATTCTGCTATATTTATAATTACATAATGGGACAATCGAAAAATCACAGTTACTTTCAACTGCAGTTATTAGGTGTAAAGGTATCATAAGTTGTTTCTGTGACTGCTTTGAAATTGGCTTTAGTGTCGAAATTGAATTCTTCTTAAGAAATCAAAGATTTTTCAAGTACGCTTCAAATTCAGATAGTCTTGTATTGCTTTTGATATTATAGCTCTTTTGGTACCATTCTGGGTATCTGATTTCTGAATCTTTTCAATGACAAAAACTCAGAAATTAGTAGAAACGAAAAGCAAACTAATCTTTTCAAAGTCAATTTCTCTCAAATCATGACCTCTTTTCAAAACAGCATTATCCAGAAATTAAACAATGATGTACAGTATCTGCCATAAATATTACCAACATACATGTACAAATTTGAGCCAGGTTGCATCTGTGTTTTGCTAGCTTAGATGCAGATATGCTTCCCATTTAACTTATAAATGTTAAACATGTTTTTTTAGTGCGTCCTGTACTAATCACAAATTGGATTATGCAGTTGTGTGTGCTTTGCATGCAGAACATCGAGCATGAGGAGTGGGCTGCTTATCCTCCTGTAAAGCTGATTTGATGGCAACACGATCAAAATGAGCTGGAACCATCAAGTTGTTGTCTTGTGTTAATTCACAAGAACAAACCTGGAAAGAACCAATAGGAAGAACACACCTGGCATACTTGAAAAGATCCTTCATGATTTGCAGGTTTGTTAGTGATTTAACTGGAAGTTTGTTATTCAAAAGAACAGAATTTTTTCCTTGGAGTGAAGAGATAAACTGTTATCTCAGCAGAGAGTGTAGTAGCTCTGGCTGAGCTTGTAATCTCAACTGTTTTCAACTGCTGTATGCACATTCTTCTGGTAACTGCTTAGATTTCCTCCAATTGTTTCTGATGCCCCCCCATCCCGAAGAAGTGTGGGTTGGTAGGTTAATTAGCCACTGTTAATTTCCCCTGATGTGCAGATGAGTGGCAGAATTTGGGGGGAGTTGATGAAAATGCGGGGAGAATTAAATGGGATTTGAATGATGTTTTGAAACATAACCACATTACAAAAGAGGAGGAGCTGGCAGTGTTAGAGCACATAAATGTGGATAAATCCCTGGGGCCATTCCAAGTGTTTCCTAGGACATTGTGGGAAGTCAAGGAAGAAATTGATGAGGCTCTGGCAGAGATATTTGGAGCATTATTAGCTATGGGTGAGGTACCAGAAGACTGGAGGGTGGCTCAAGTTGTTCCTTTATTTAAGAAGGGCTGCAAGGACAAGCCAGGGAACTACAGGCTGGTGAGCCTAACATCAGTGGTGGCTAAGTTACTAGAGGAGTTCTGAGACACAGAATCTATCTGCATTTGGAAAGACAAGGACTTATTAGGGATAGTCAGCGTGGCTTTGTGTCTGGGAAATTGTGTCTCACAAATTTAATGAAAGTTTTTAGAAATGGTGACCAAGAGGATTGACAAGGGCAGGGCAGTAGACGTTGTCTACATGGACTTTAGAAAGACCTTTGACAAGGTTCTGCATGGCAGGCTGGTCCAGAAGGTGAGATCACATGAGATTCAGGGTGAGTTGGCCAATTGAATACACATTTAGCTTGGTGGAAAGAGTCAAGAGGGTGGTAGTGGAGGAGCGTTTTTTGAATTGGAGACTGTGCTGAAGGGATCAATGCTGGTTCTACCATTGTTTGTCAACTATATTAACAATTTGAATGAGAACGTAGTTGGCATGGTTACTAAGTTTGCAGATGACACCACAATTGGTGGAATAATGGAAAGTGAAGAAGGTTATTTAAGATTACAATAGGATCTAGGATCTACAATAGGAAAAGTGAGTCAAAGAATGGCAGATGGACAAGTGCGAAGTGTAGCATTTTAGTACGTTAAACCAGGAGTCTGCAACTGGATCGTTGACTTCCTTATCGGGAGACCACAGTCAGTATGGATCGGCAATAACATCTCCTCCTTGCTGACAACCTCAAGGATGCGTGCTTAGCCCACTGCTTTACTCTCTCCACACTCATGACTGTGTGGCTAAGCACAGCTCAAATGCTATCTATAAATTCACCGATGACACCACTGTTGTTGGCAGAATCTCAGATGGCGATGAGGAGGCGTACAGGAGTGAGATAGGTCAGCTGGCTGAGTGGTGTCATAACCACATGTCAGCAAAACCAAGCAATTGATTGTGAATTTCAGGAAGGGGAAATCGGGAGTACACCAGTCCTCATTGAAGGGTCAGCAGTGGAAAGAGTGAGTAGCTTCAAGTTCCTGGATGTCAACATCTCAGAGGACCTATCCTGGGCCCGACACATTGATGCAATCATGAAGAAGGCACGCCAGTGGCTCTACCTCTTCACCTTCCTCCTTGGCCATTCCCAGGACAGCTACCCAGTGAGCACCACCTGCTGGGCCTTTCCCCATTTATCTCCTGGACTATCCAGGTCCCTGACTAATTGGACCTTATATTGTTCTAATTCCTCTATCCTCTTCTTGTCCCCTTTTCCCTCTGTTTACTTGTGCTCTAACTGTTCCTTACATCCATCCCACTCGCATCCCATCTGACTCTTCTCAGTACCCGTCCCTTTCCTTCTCCAGTTCTTTTATTTGTGCATTACATGCCTCTTGCTGTGCCTGACACTTAGTTCTGCAAGTATTTCCATGCTAATTCCAGTACAAATAGAAGGCAAGGAAGAGAAAGAAATAAAAGAGCGTATCCATGAGTTCTCCCCCATGTGCCATTGCAAAGGTTTTCTCCCACACACACACACAAACACACTCATATAAACAAGTGTACTACTGTACAGTCTCCCAAACAAGGATACACATACCCCTCTGGCATCCTGAACAGTCAGTGACTACCTTTTGCAACTGGTGGCCCTGTATCACCAAACTATCCAATACCATCTGACAGTTGGTCCCTTACACACACACACACACACACACACACACACACACACACACACACACACACACACACACGTTCAGCTTTCTGCGATGTTCTTTAATTCTTTGATATCCTGTGGTCGTTGATCTGAACAGATCTAAGGATGGGTGATGCACTTAAAAATACTCACTCCCTTAGAATTCTGAGGTTGCTGCCCACGTAATGGGTCACGAACGTATCTTGGACAGGACCCCAACTGTTGTGACAGTGATCTGAGTCACCAAAGAGACACTGAAGTTGGTGATATAAAAGTCTTCATCTATCTTTTTTTTATTCCAAAATAAACTTTATTCATCATAAAAAATAAACTATATACAACAATTAAAACAGTGCAAACCTTGTTAGTAAGGGTAATGTTCTAGAGTATGTAGATATTAAGAGAGAGGATGTGTTGGAGTTGTTAGAAAATATTAGGACAGATAAGTCCCCGGGGCCTGACGGAATATTCCCCAGGCTGCTTCGTGAGGCAAGGGAGGAGATTGCTGAACCGTTGGCTAGGATCTTTGAGTCCTTGTTGTCCATGGGGATGGTACCGGAGGATTGGAGGGTGGCGAATGTTCTCCCCTTATTCAAAAAAGGTAGTAGGGATAATCCAGGGAATTACAGACCAGTGAGCCTTATGTCTGTGGTGATTAAGCTACTAGAAAGGATTCTAAGAGATAGGATCTATGATCATTTAGAGGATCATGGACTGATTAGGGACAGCCAGCATGGCTTTGTGAAGGGAAGATCTTGCCTCACTAGCATGATAGGGTTCTTTGTGGTGGTGACCAGGAAGATTGATGAAGGTAGTGCAGTAGATGTGGTCTACATGGATTTTAGTAAGGCGTTTGACAAGGTTCCGCATGGTAGGCTTCTTCAGAAGGTCAGAGGCCAGGGGATCCAGGGAGACTTGGCTGTGTGGATTCAGAATTGGCTAGCCTGTAGAAAGCAAAGGGTTGTGGTGGAGGTAGTGCATTCTGATTGGAGGGCTGTGACTAATGGTGTCCCACAGGGATCGGTTCTGGGACCTCTACTTTTTGTGATATTTATTAATGACTTAGGTGAGGGGGTGGAAGGGTGGGTTAGCAAGTTTGCAGATGACACAAAGATCGGTGTTGTTGTGGATAGGGTGGAGGGCTGTCAAAGCGTAAGGAATCCCGGATGGTGTGTTACCTCCCTGGTGCCAGGGTACGGGATGTCACGGACAGAGTCCAGAATATTCTGAGGGGAGAGGGTGATCAGTCTTGGTATATGTAGGTACCAATGACATAGATAGAAAAAGAGAAGAGGTCCTGAAGGAGGAATACAAGGAGTTAGGAAGAAAGTTGAGAAGTAGGAGCTCTAGGGTGGTAATTTCAGGATTACTACCTGTGCCACGTGCCAACGATAGTAAGAATAGAAAGATCTGGCAGATGAATGCGTGGCTGAGTGACTGGTGCAGGGGGCATGGCTTCAGATTTCTGGATCATTGGGACCTTCTTTGGGGGAGGCATGACCTATTCACTAAGGATAGGTTACACCTAAACTCCAAAGGGTCCAATATCCTGGTGGGAATGTTTAATTTAGCTGTTGTGGAGGGTTTAAACTAATCTTTGAGGGGGATGGAAACCAGGATGATAGGATACAAGATGTTAGGGTAAGGGAGGAGTTTTATACAAACAAGTCCAAGACAGTGTGCAGTGAGGATGGTAAGAAGGACAGGCAGGTGAGAAGTCAGGATAATTTGCTAAACATTAGAAGTACAACAAAATCAACAGCAGATACTGGACCAAATGTACTATATTTGAATGCATGTAGCATTAGCAATAAAGTAAATGACGTAGTGGCACAACTACAGTTAATAAATACGACATTGTAGCAATCACCGAGTCATGGCGTTATGACAGATGTGATTGGGAACTCAATATCCCAGGGTACACCATGTATAGGAAGGATAGGCGGGTAGGCAGAGGGGATGGTGTGGCCATGATGGTTAGTAATGATATAATATCAATAGAAAGGAAGGACATTGGGTCAGAAGAAGTGGAATCCTTATGGGTGGAGCTAAGAAATAGCAAGGGTAAAAGGACAATAATAGCAATTATATATAGGCCCCCTAATAGCAGTCAGGAAGTGGACGATAAGTTGCAGTTAGAAATAGAAAAAGCATGCCAAAGTGACAACGTTAAGATAATTATGGGGGATTTTAACATGAAGGTGGACTGGGAAATCCAGCAAGACAGTAGATCTCAGCAGAGTGAGTTTGTGGAATGTCTACAGGATGGCTTTTTGGAGCAACTTGTTGATGAGCCCACCAGTGGATCGGCTGTTTTGGATTGGGTGCTGTGTAACGAACCGGAGGTGATTAAGGAACGAAAGGTAAAGGAACCATTAGGAACTAGTGATCACAATATGATTGAGTTCAGTTTCGAATTTGAGAAGCAGAAGCTGATAACTGGTGTATCGATATTTCAGTGGAACAAAGGAACTTACAGTGGTATGAGAGAGGAACTGGCCCAAATTGATTGGAAAGGTAAGCTAGCTGGAGGGATTGCGGAGCAGAAATGGATTGAATTTCTACAAGAAATAAGGTAAATGCAGGATAGATATATTCCAAGAAAAAAGATTTTGAATGGAAAAAAGGCACAAATGTGGATAACGAGGGAGGTGAAGGCTAAAATAAAAGCAAATGGGAGGGCATACAAGGAAGCAAAAATTAGTGGGAAAACAGAAGACTGGGAAACTTTTAAAAACCTGCAGAAAGAAACTAAGGTCTTTAGGAAAGAAAAGATGAATTATGAAAGGAAGTTGGCAGATAACATTAGAAAGGATACTAAGAGTTTTTTTAAATATATAAGGGGTAAAAGAGAGACACGGGTTGACATAGGACCAATAGCTAACAGTGCGGGTGAGATTATAATGGATAATAAAGAGATGGCAGAGGAACTAAATGAATATTTTGCATCGGTCTTCATTGTGGAGGACATCAGCAATATACTGGTTAGTAAGGGGTCTCAAGGGATGGAACTGAGTTCAGTTAAGATTACTAGAGAGGAGGTGCTAGGAAAACGAAATGGGCTAAAGACTGATAAGTCTCCCAGACCAGATGAGGTGCATCCCTGGGCTCTGAAGGAGGTGGCTTTAGAGATAGCGGAGGCATTGGTGATAATTTTCCAGGAATCGATAGACTCCAGTGTGGTTCCGGAGGACTGGAGGGTTGCAAATGTAGTTCCACTGTGTAAGAAAGGTGGGAGGCAGCATAAAGGAAATTACAGACCTATTAGTCTGACGTCAGTGGTGGGAAAGTTGTTAGAATCGATCCTCAAGGATGAGGTTATGTAATACCTAGAGGTGCAAGGCAAGATAGGTCCAAGCCAGCACAGTTTCATGAAGGGAAGATCCTGCCTGACCAACCTATTGGAGTTTTTTGAAGAAATCTCAGGTAGGGTGGATAAGGGGAAGGTGGTAGATGTTATGTACTTAGACTTTCAAAAGGACTTCGACAAGGTGCTGCACAAGAGACGGATTAATAAAATGAGAGGTCATGGAACTACAGGTAGGATAGTAGAACGGGTGGAGCATTGGCTGGTTGGCAGGAAGCAAAGGGTGGGAATAAAAGGATTCTGTTCTGGTTGGCTACCGGTTACTAGTGGTGTTCCGCAGGGGTCGGTGTTGGGGCCGCTTCTTTTTACCTTGTACATTAACGATTTGGATGATGGAGTAAATGGTTTTGTGGCTAAGTTTGCGGATGACACCAAGATAGGTGGAGGAGTAGAGAGTATCGAGGAGACAGGAAGGTTGCAGAGAGACCTAGATAGTTTAGGAGAATGGGCAAGGAAATGGCAGATGAGATTCAATGTTGATAAATGTACAGTTGTACACTTTGGAAACAGAAATAAACGGGCAGGTTATTATCCAGAAGGGGAGAAAATTCAAAGCACAGAAGTACAAAGGGACTTGGGGGTACTCGTGCAGGATACCCTAAAGGTTAACCACCAGGTCGGATCGGCGGTAAAGAAAACGAATGCTATGTTGGCATTCATTTCGAGAGGTATAGTGTATAAGAGTAAGGAAGTGTTGATGAGGCTCTACGGGGCACTAGTGAGGCCTCATTTGGAATACTGTGCACAGTTTTGGGCCCAATATCTTAGGAAGGATGTGCTGATGTTGGAGACAGTTCAGAGGAGATTTACGAGGATGATTCCTGAAATGAAAGGGCTTACATATGATGAGCGTTTGTCGGCTCTTGGACTGTACTCACTGGAGTACAGAAGAATGAGAGGGGACCTCATAGAAACATTTAAAATGTTGAAAGAACTGGACAGAGTAGATGTGGCCAAGCTGTTTCCCTTGGTGGGTGAGTCCAGGACCAGAGGGCACAATCTTAAAATTAGAGGGTACAGGTTTAAAACAGAGATGAGGAGAAATTTCTTTAGCCAGAGGGTAGTGAATTTATGGAATTCCTTCCCATGTACAGCAGTGGAGGCTAGATCACCAGAGGCATTTAAGGAGGAGATAGATAGATATCTAATTAGTTAAGGTATCAAGGGATATGGGGATAAGGCCGGAAATTGGGGATCGAATAGTTTTTTTTTCCATTGCCCCCCCCCCCCATTTCTCATTCTTTTTCTTTTTTTCCCTTTTCTTTGGAGCAGTCTCGATGGGCCGAATGACCTACTTCTGCTCCCTTGTCTTGTGATCTTGTGAAAGCTTACAGAGGGATATTGATAGGATGCAGAGTTGGGCTGACAAGTGGCAGATGGAGTTCAATCCGGAGAAGTGTGAGGTTGTACACTTTGGAAGGACAAACTCCAAGGCGGAGTACAAGGTAAATGGCAGGATTCTGGGCAGTGTAGAGGAGCAGAGGGATCTGGGGGTTCATATCCACAGATCCCTGAAAGTTGCCACACAGGTGGATAGGGTAGTTAAGAAAGTTTATGGGATGTCAGCTTTCATAAGTCATGGGATCGAGTTTAAGAGCCGTGAAGTAATGATGCAGCTTTACAAAACTCTGGTTACACCACACTTGGAGTGCTGTGTCTGGTTCTGGTCGCCTCATTATAGGAAGGATGTGGAGGTGTTGGAAAGAGTGCAGAGGATATTTACCAGATGCTGCCTGGATTAGAAAGTATGGATTATGAGGAGAGACTGAAGGAGCTTTAGCTTCACTCATTGGAGAGAAGGAGGATGAGAGGAGACTTGATAGAGGTATACAAAATATTAAGAGGAATAGATAGAGTGGACATCCAGCGCCTCTTTCCCAGGGCACCAATGCTCAATACAAGAGGGCATGGCTTTAAGGTAATGGGTGGGAAGTTCAAGGGAGAAGTCAGAGGGAGGTTTTTCACCCAGAGAGTGATTGGTGCATGGAATGTGCTGCCTGGGGTGGTGCTGGAGGCTGATACGTTGGTCAAGTTCAAGAGATTGTTAGATAAGCATATGGAGGAATTTGAGAGAGAGGGACATGTGGGAGGAAGGGGTTAGATAGTCTTAGGAGTGGTTTGAAGGTCAGCACAACATGGTGCGCCGAAGGGCCTGTATTGTGCTGTATTGTTCTATGGTTTCTATGGTCTACATTCGTGCACAGATCAATTATTAGTGTTACTTTTTATAGAAACCACAGCACTGATGCCACTCGTGTGGCTCCCTGGGGTGATACCCCAACCCCATATTTACAATCTTTAAGGGGCTTCCTCACCTGACCCCGCCCCTCCCTCTACTGTGGCAGAAGAACCCTAAACCCAACTCCTTCCCCACTGAGCCCTTGTGTTGGCTGCACCCAGCTTCAGTGCGTCCCTCAGCACGTACTCCTGCAGCCTGGAATGTGCCAGTCGGCAGCATTCCCCTACGGACATCTCGCAGTGCTGGGAGACCAACAAGTTTCGGGCAGACCAAAGGGCATCTTCCACCAAGTTGATGACCTTCCAGCAGCAGTTGATGTCCGTCTGTGTGTGTGTCCCCGGGAACAGCCCGTAGATCAGAGAATCCTCTGTTACACAGCTGCTGGGGATGAACCGTGACAAGGACCCTTGCATCTTTCGCCACACCCTCCGCGCAAACCCACAGCCCGCAAAGAGGTGGGCAACCGTCTCGTCCCCAGCGTAGTCCTCCCGGGGGCAGCGCGCACTGAGACTGATGTTCCGACCATGCAGGAAAGATCTGAGTGGGAGGGCCCATCTCACCGCCAGCCAAGCAAGGTCTTGGTGCCTGTTGAGCTCTGGCGATGAGGCATTCTGCCAGATGGTCTGGACAGTCTGCTCAGGGAACCAGCCCACAGTATCCATCGAGTTCTTCCCCTGCAGTGTCTGCAGGATGTTCCGTGCTGACCACTGCCTGATGGACTTGTGGTCAAAGGTGTTGGTCTGGAAGAACTTTTCCACAAAGGACAGAGAGAATGGCAATGTCCAGCTGACTGGGACGTTGTGTGGCCACGAGACAAGGCCCATCTTTCACAACAGCAGGGACAGGTAGAACCTCGGCACGCAGTGACACTTGGTGCCCACGTACTTGGATTCCACGCACAGCCTGATGCAGCCACAGAAGAAGGTGGTCATTGGTATTGGTATTGGTTTATTATTGTCACTTGTACTGAGGTACAGTGAAAAGCTTGTCTTACAAACCAATCGTACCAGTCAATTCATTACACAGTGCAGTTACATTGTGTTAGTACAGAGTGCATTGATGTAGTACAGGTAAAACAATAACAGTACGGAGTAAAGTGTCACAGCTGCAGGGAAAGTGCAGTGCAATAAGGTGCAAGGTCAAAAACTGGTAGATCATGAGGTCATAGTCCATCTCATTGTATAAGGGAACTGTTCAATAGTCTTATCGCAGTGGGGTAGAAGCTGTCCTCAAGTCTTGGTGGTATGTGCCTTCAGGCTCCTGTATCTTCTACCCAATGGAAGAGGAGAGAAGAGAGAATGTCCCGGGTGCGTGGGCTCTTTGATTATGCTGGCTGCTTCACCAATACAATAAAAGGTAAAGACAGAGTCCAAGGAGGGGAAACTGGTGTCCGTGATGTGCTGGACTGTGTCCACAACTCTCTGCAGTTTCTTGCGGTCCTGGGCAGAGCAGTTGCCATACCAAGCTGTGATACATCCAGATAGGATGCTTTCTATGGTGCATCTGTAAAAGTTGGTGAGAGTCAAAGGGGGCAAACCAAATTTCTTTAGCCTCCTGAGGAAGTAGAGGCACTGGTGAGCTTTCTTGGCCATGGCTTCTGTGTGATTTGACCAGGACAGGCTGTTGGTGATGTTCACTCCCAGGAACTTGAAGCTCTCAACCCTCTCGACCTCAGCACCATTGATGTAGACAGGTGCATGTACACCGCCCCCTTTCCTGAAGCCAATGACCAGCTCTTTTGTTTTGTTGACATTGAGGGCCATTGCACTAAGCTCTCTATTTCCTTCCTGTACTCCGACTCATCGCTGTTTGAGATACAGCCTACAACGATGGTATCATCTGCAAACTTGTAGATGGAGTTAGAGCAGAATCTGGCTGCACAGTCATGAGTGTATAGGAAGTAGAGTAGAGGGTTGAGGACGCAGCCTTGTTGGGCACCAGTGTTGAGAATAATCATGCCGGAGGTATTGCTGCCTATCCTCACTGATTGCATTCTGTTTGTTAGAAAGTCAAGGACCCAGTTACAGAGGGAGGTGTTGAGTCCTAGGTCTTGGAGTTTGGTGACAAGCTTACTTGGGATTATTGTATTGAAGACGGAGCTGTAGTCAATAAACAATCATCTAACGTAGGTGCCTTTACTGTCCAGATGCTCCAGAGCTAAGTGTAGGACCAGGGAGATGGCATCCACTGTACACCTGTTTCAGCAATAGGCAAATTGCAGTGGGTCCAGGTTGTCTGGTAGGCTAGAGTTGATGTGTGCCATGACCAAATTCTCAAAACACTTCATAGTGGTGGATGTCTGAGCCACTGATCAGTAGTCATTGAGGCATGTTACCTTGCTTTTCTTCGGCACTGGGATGATCGTGGTCTTCTTAAAACAGGTGCGAACCTGAGGTTCAAGCAGGGAGAGGTTAAATATGTCCGCAAATACTTCTGCCAGCTGATCAGCACAAGATCTGAGCACACGGCCAGGGACATCATCTTGCCAGGTGCTTTCCTCATGTTCACTCTCCGAAAGACTGATCTTACGTCCTCCAGTGTGATCACAGGTTCAGCCTCATTGGAGGCTGTCAGGGTGGATGGTGACGATCCACTTCCCTTCTGTTCAAAACGCCCATAGAATGCATTAAATTCATCCGGAAGGGATGCGCTGTTGTTCGCTATGCAGCCTGACTTCGTCTTGTAGCCTGTTATGGCATGTAAGCCCTGCCATAACTGACCACTGACAGGATATCTTGAGGCCCTCTTCATCATCGCAGGGGACTTCAATCAAGCCAACCTCAAGAGTGTGTTACCAAAATATTATCAGCACATCTCCTGCTTCACTAGGGGCGCCAACACCCTTGACCACTGCTATACAACCATCAAAGATGCCTTCCGAGCCACCCCTCATCCTCACTTTGGGAAATCAGACCACCAGGCTGTGCTCCTCCTCCCTGCATACACACAGAACCTGAAGTGGGAGGATCCAGTACAGAGAGTCATGCTGGTTTGAGGAAACAGATGACTGCTTTGAGACAGTGGGCTGGTCTATGTTCAAAGACTCAGCTGCCAGCCTTGATGAGTGGTGGTGTTGGCATCCGTTAGTCTTGCGAGACCATGGATCTGCACATTGAGAGTCTTGCTTCAGTCGGTAGTGGTAGAGCAGCGTCTGTTATGACTATAGAGGCCTACATGGGAGTGAAAGTCTCGGCTGCAGCGACTGCACTTGAAGGCGCTGTCCTCCTGTGTTGCTTTGGTGCTGTTTTTCTGGTGAGTGCGCTTTTCTTCAGCAGCGAGCCTCAGCTTCTCTTCTCCTCGTTTCAGACCTCTGTGTAGTTCCAGCCTCCAGTGAGAGCGATCATTTGCAATTTCTTCCCACCTCTCGATGTTCATGTTCAGTGACTTCATATCTCTCTTCCAGACATCTTTGAAGCGAAGATGGGGCAGTCCTTACGCTCTCTTGCTGGAGGCCAGCTCCCCGTACAGCAGTCTTTCGGGATCGTCCCATCTGGCATGCGATGTATGTGGCCCAGCCAGCAGAGACGACATTATTGAAGCAGGGTGAAGAGGCTGGGTATCTGAGCGTGGGTCAGGACCTCGTTCTTGGTGACTTTGTCAGTCCACTTGATGTCCAGGATGCGTCTCAGGCTACGAAGGTGAAAGGCATTAAGACGCCGCTCCTGTCTGGAGTAGAGGCTCCAGGTCTTGCTGCCGTGAAGCAGTGTGCTGAGGACGCAGGCCCTGTAGACTGCAACCTTGGTGCGTGTTGTCAGCTTTCTGTTCTCCCAGACTCGCTTTGCCAACCTGGCGAATGTTGAGGCTGCTCTTCCGATCTGTCTGTTGACCTCTGAGTCTAGGGAGAGACTATCCGTGATGGTGGAACCAAGGTATGTGAACTCGTGGACTACCTACAGCTCGTAGTTGTTGATGGTAATGGCAGGGGGGTGCTCGACACCTTGACCCAAAATGTTCGCCTTCCTCAGGCTGATGGTCAACCTAAAGTCCTGGCAGGCTTTTGAGAAACTGGCCATGAGGCTTTGCAGTTGCTCTTCACAGTGTGTTGACGGTGCCGTGTCGTCTGCAAACAACATGTCCCTGATTTGTACTTCACGAAACTTGGTTTTTGCCCTTAGCCGGGACAGACTAAACAGCCTCCCGTCCGATCTGGTGTGGAGGTAGACACCATCTGTTGCTGTTCCAAAGGCGTGCTTTAGCATGACTGCGAAGAAGATGCCGAACAGGGTGGGGACAAGCACACAGCCCTGCTTCACACCGCTGCAGATGTTGAAGGCCTCCGAAGAAGAGCCGTCAAACTGAACCACGCCTTTCATATCTGTGTGAAATGACTGAACTATCCTGAAGAGCCTCGAGGGACAACCAGTCCTGGTGAGGATTCTAAACAGGCCGTCTCTGCTCACAAGGTCGAAGGCCTTCGTGAGGTCAATGAAAGCAACGTAGAGCGGTTGTCTTTTCTCTCTGCATTTCTCTTGTAGCTGTTGAAGGGAGAAGATCATGTCGATTGTAGAGCATTCTGACCTGAAGCCACACTGAGATTTGGGATATACCCTATCAGCGATTTTCTGCAGTCCGTTCAGGACCACACGAGCGAAAGCTTTCCCGATGATGCTCAGCAAAGAGATCTCCTGTAGTTGTTACAGTCGCTTCTGTCCCCTTTGTTCTTATATAGGGTGACAATGTTGCAGTCTCTCATGTCCTGCAGCACTGCTCCCTCTTTCCAGCACTGGCAGAGTAGTTCATGCAGGTAGTTTAGTAGGACACCCTTTACGCACTTGATGGCCTCTGGTGGAATGCCATCCAATCCAGGTGCCTTCCCAGTGGGCAGGCTGTCGATGGCTTTACTCAGCCTTGATGAGTATGCCAGCACCATCACAGACTTGATCAGCAAGTGTGTGGAGGACTGTGTACCAAAGAAGACAATACAGGTGATCCCAAACACGAAACCATGGATGAACTGAGGGATCTGCTCCCTAATGAAGGAGAGGACTGCTGCACACAGATCTGGTGATCCTGATCTGTACAAGAAATCGATGTATGACCTTCAGAAAGCTATCAGGGATGCCAAGAGGCAATACTGTCAGGATGAGGGCGACACCGGGGATACCTTTACCCCCATTGTCCAGGGACTTGTGCATGGTGACCCGTCGGACCTGCTCCATCTTGGATCCCCAGATGAATGAGAAGATGGCACGGGTAATTTCCAAGCCAGAAGAGTGAGGAACAGGCCACACCCACGCCGAGTACAGCAGCACTGAGAGCACCTCACACCTGATGACCAAGTTCTTTCCAGTTATCGATAGGGAGCGCCATCCCCATAGTCCCAGTTTCTGCTTCACCTTCCCAATCCACTCCCGCCAATTTTTGTTGTACACCCCGGCTCCTCCGAACTGGATCCCCAGAACCTTCAGATAGTCAGGCCCGACAGTGAAGGGGACCTTGGATTGGTCAGGCCAGTTGCCAAAGAGCATGGCCTCGCTCTTCGCGCGGTTGACTCTGGCCCCTGATGCCAACTCAAACTGGTCGCAGATGCTGGTCGATCTGCAAATTGACCTTGGGTCCTAGCAGAAGATGGCGACGTCGTCCATGTACAGGGAGGTTTTCACCTGGGTGACCCCACTGCCTGGCAACATCACCCCTCTAGTGCTCTCGTCCTTCCTGATGGATTCGGCAAAGGGTTCTATACAGCACACAGACAGGGGAGAGAGGGCAGCCCTGCCTGACTGCAGACTTAAAGGGGAAGCTGTCTGTTTCCCACCCATTGATTTGGACTGCGCTACAGATGTCTGTGTAGAGCAGCTGGATTCAATTCCTGATTCACTACCCAAAGCCCATTTTGGAGAGCACGTCCAACATGTATGTGTGTGATATCCTGTTGAAGGCCTTCTCCTGGTCCAAGCTGACCAGGCAGGTGTTCACCCCTCCATCCTGCACATAGGCGATGGTATTCCTGAGCAGCACAAGGCTGTCAAAGATCTTCCTGCCATGTACAGTACAGGTTTGGTCCGGGTGGATTGCCTGTCCCAGAGCAGACTTGACCCTGTTGGCGATGACCTTGGACAGGATCTTATAATCCACATTCAACAGTGAGATGGGTCTCCAATTTATGATGTCCACCCTCTCCCCTTTCTGCTTGTAGATGACAGTAATTATGCCCTTCCTCATGGATTCTGACATGCTGCCAGACAGAGAAGCATAGCATTGTACACTTCCAGCAGGTCCTGGCCCATCCAGTCTCACAAAGCCAAGCACAACTCTACCGGTAAGCCGTTGCATCTGGGAGTTTTATTCAAATCAAAGGAACGGACGGAGCCAGTCAGCTCCTCCAGGGTCAGTATTTGGTCCAGACTCTCCTGCTTTCTGTCATCTAAGACCTCCATGATAGAGGACAGGAAGTTCTGGGAGGCGGTGCTGTCTGTGGCCTTTTTGTCCTATAGACTGGCATAGAAGGATCTGCAGATCCTTAATATGTCTGACTGCGAGGATGTTACTGAGCTGTCCTCTTCTTTAAGGCTGTGAATCACAGAGCTCCCCCTGTGCACCTTTTGGAAGAAGAAACCTGAGCACATCTCATCCTGCTCCACGGAGCGAACCCTGGATTGGAAGATAATCTTGGAGGATTCGGAGGCATGGAGCTGGGCTTGCTGGCTCTTTGCCTCTCAGAGTTCCTCCCTCACATCCACCCCTCTCGACTGCAGAAGGAGGAGCTGCTGCAGGTCTGTCTGGAGTTGGCACAGATCCCTCTGACTCTGTCTTGCTTTCTGGACCCCTCTGCGGATGAAGAACCTCCTGATGTTCTCCTTTGTTACTTTCCACCAGTGCACAGGGGAGTCAAAGAGGGGTTTCACAGTTCTCCAATCTGCGTAATCCCTCTTTAGTTCCTCAGTGCACTCTGACATCAGCAGCTTCACGTTCAACTTCCACGTCCCCCTGCCTGCCTTCTGGTCCTCCTGTAGGTGACAGGAGGCCCAAAGGAGACAACGGTCAGAGAAGAACACCGGCGTGACGTCGGTGGATCTGACTGTGACTGGCTCCGACATGAAGAGGAAGTCGATCCAGGACCAGGCTGAACCGTCCAATCTTGACCAGGTGTGTTGCGGCTGTGCTCCGCCTGCAGGGGTGCTGAAGGTGTCGCGCAACTTGGCATCCTCTACTGTTTCCATCGGGAGTCTGGAGGTGTTGTCCAGTCTGCTGTTGGCACTGCCGGATTGTCCAGCCACATCGTCCAGCTGCATCGATGATGCAGTTGAAGTCACCAGCCAGAACAACTGGCCTGGATGTCATCAGCAACGGTGGGAGCTGCTGGAGGACGTCCAGCTGCTCGCTCTGCACAGGCGAGGCATACACATTAATTAACCGGAGCGGAGTGTTCCGGTACATCACATCTGCCATGAGGAGCCGCCCCCCCCCCCCCCCCCCCCACCACCTCTCTGACCTTGGTGATTGAGAAGTTGCGTCCCCCGCATCAGAATCCCCAGGCTGGAAGCGCGACAATCATTGCCCCCTGACCATACCAACAGTCCGTGTTACCACCAATGTGACCACCTCCACTAGTTGCGGAGGTGTGGCAGCCCGCACTCTTGCAAGAAAGTCACATCTGCCTTGACCTTGGCGAGGAACAGCAAGGTGTTGTTAACACATCGCGAAGTGCTCTTCACACTGCGCACGTTTAGAGATGCCAGTTTTATCTCCATGGCTCTTTTGGAGTTCAGTTCCAGTTACGCAGTCCATTTTCATTTGTCCTGGGCCCTCATGCCCACAGCTTTGGTGAACTGCCTCACCGATTCCAGGCTCAGCTATTGGGAGTGGTCTCCCCCTGGTGTGGGGTCCCTTGTGGTGAGGCTGGAGGTGCCTCTGGGCAGGGATCTGCCTGTGCCCCTGTCCTTTTCTCTGGTGGTCCAGTTTCTTTCATCTCCTCATGCTGGGGTGCATCGGATGCGGTGCTGTTCCTGGTCTCCTGGAGCTGGGGGTTGGTGGGCAGGGTTCTTCCCTCGCTTCTTCCTGTCTGTTGTTTCTCTTCAGTTTCTCCTCCTCCATTCTGCCGCTTCCTCTGTCTTTGTCGCCGGCTTCTGCTGCTGCTCTCATCCTCTGAAGAGGAGAAGTTGCTGGTGTCCATCTGTTGCATTACTCTTTTCTTTCCCGTCCCCTTGTTTTCTATGGCCCGTTGTCTCTTTGGTGGCGTCTTCTGTGCCGCCCTCCTCTTCACCACCTGGCCATTCTCTTCCTTGTCCCTCCTCCACTCGCTCTTCCATTGACTCCTCCTCTTGGGGAGGGGGCTGGGGGTCATGGCTGGGGGTTGGAGGCTCGAGGCGGTTGGGCTGTCCTCACCCGTCCTGGCCTCGGACTCTTCTGAGGCCCCCGTGCTGGTGTGGGATGTGTCAGTGTTCCTCGGAGTGTTGTCGGTGCTGACACCCCCTTTAATTGACTGTGCATACGTACAGGCCAGTTTTAGGCAGGCCTTGTAGAGGTGGCCTGCTTCCTTGCACAGGTTGCAACATTTGCTTTCCTGACAGTCCTTTGTGTGGTGACCTTCCTGCTTGTAGTTCTTACAGATGACTGCGCTGTACTGTGCCGCCACGTGTCCGGGTTTGTTGCAGTTACAACACTGGGGGGGGGGGGGGGGGGGTGGATGATGGATCCATTGGTGTACACACTCAACTTGACCTTCACCTGGCACTTGCTGGTCCAGATCCCGAACAGGTCTTTGATGTCGACGCAGCTTCCCGCTCCGTCAATGTATTGAGCCAGGAAGGTGAGGACATCCACCACGGGCTCATGTGGGTTAAAGATGTGCACCGTTACCACACGTTCCTTCTGGGTGGGGAGGGTGAAGAGTGGCTGCACCTTCAGCAGTGACAGCGGAGCTTCATTCCCCTTCTCCTGAAAGTCCTGCAGCAGCTTCTGCCATCCCATCGGGTGCTTGAAGGTAATGTTGAAATATCTGTTACTGGTGAAGTCCTGGAGGCAGTAGATGTCCTTCGCCTCAAACTTGCACGTATCCAGCAAGACCTTCCTGATGAAGAGGTCCCTTGTGAAAGGGTTCCCATCGCTGAGATCCTTCACCGTCGCACTGATGGTATTGTGGATCCCTCCTCCGGAGGTGCTTGTCGCTGCTGCCATCCTGATGTGGTCGATTGCTGAAGAGAGGAGTTAGACTGGTTTCCCAATCAGCATTAGGATCCACCTCTGCGTCAGCTGGTTAAGCTCTCATCAGGCAGCCACTTGATCGCGAAGAGTCCTCAATAGCTTCCCTTCAATGTCAGTGTCTGCAGAGATCTGCCACGAATCTGTCCTGGGAGAACCGCCTTTCTGATCACGGTCTCTCCCCTGCCAGGTGGTTCATGAGAAGCGTTCTCTTGGAGACCGTCTCGGTAGAGTCTCCCAAACTCAAGGTACATCACATTTTTATACCCTTAAGATCAAAGGTAACAGTAGGTGATTCAATACAATTTGAACAGCTACAATGGCATCGTTTACTTCAATATTTTGAGTCTGACTATGCTTCCATTGAGTTACATGTCTTCAATGAGAGACACCTCTGAATGTTCAAACACCTTTGCTGGGAAAAAGTAATTCACATGGATGGTCAAAAAACTTCTGAAGACAGAGATCCCAGACCCCCAGAATTGATGTTGTGAGGGCTGACTCTCTGAGTACACAAATATCCCAACTGTTGATAGAGCAAATATGCCTGTGGCCACGTTTGATGTGCTAAGTGACAATATCAATCTGGTCTGCACGGTTCGTTGAACTTGGACACAATGGTGCAAAATATGTAGCCAATGTTGCCTGGTTTGATGCTGGTCAATTAACATACCCCTATTTACTTACATCTGACTGATGCATATTAAAATATCTCATGGTCAGTTCACTTTACAAACCATATCTCTTGGGCAGCCAGTCCCCTGCTGTGGGTCAGCAGCCTGTGCTCTGTAGACAGTGCTGTTTGTTTACAAAGCTGTCCTTTTAACCTCAACCTGATTACTGATTGCAATTTACTTTAAGAACTGAAGACTGGTTTTCCTTTGAATCAATACCTGCTATATTCACATAATTCCATAAATCCTGAATCCCAAACAGTTTCCAGCAACTCAAATTAGCATGAGCTAATATCATTTTTTGAGTTCCATGTCCATATAACAGCACAGTACTTTTATCCTCAATTTTGCTTACTGTGGTTAATTTAATTTAATGAGATAATAATATGAGAACCATTAGATGACGGTATCTGTCCATTTTGGAATGAGATGGTGCTTGGCATGGGAAACATTGAAATAGGTTAATGTGGAGATGTAAAACAAGCCTAAGTTCCCATGTAAAACAAGCCTAATGAAATATTAATCATGTAAATCGGATTTATGACATAATAGAACATCCTCAAAAGTATATTACAACAAAGATGTTTGAGGTTGACCCATTGAAACTTTGTAAATGTTAGCAGGTTGCATGGAATATTGCAAGTCTCATTTTTTTACTTGAACATGTTTTCTTCTTGTACTGTGGTTTCTTTTAGAACTGGAATAAACATGCACAGTTCGGTACAAGTCTCCCTCTGGTCACTGCATCAAAGAGCAAACCCATTCTAAATTATTCTTGTTATTCATCAATGCCAAGCAGTCAGAAGACAGCTTGATGTTGACAATAAGATTGGAAAGTGCCCCACTATTGGCATTTATGTACCTCTGGATTGAACTAAAATCCCATCAGAATGCAGTGAAAATTTTATGTGATGATATTGCAACATGGTTGGTTTACCTGGATCAAAGGCCAACTTTAATATAAATTGCACACAGTCATGAAAAGACATCAATCACCACAGTTTCACAGTGCGGGCCTTATCTCCAGGGACCAAATCCTTCATCCTTTCATTTGCTCCAGGTAACCATTTTACAATGTATATGACCTCACTGGACACATTTTAAAAGAATGTGTATAATTTCTAATTGTACATTGGTAAAATAAATCATTCTGATTTCTGCTTGGGATGGTGGTTTCAGCTCTTTCCAACTCTGACCGAATGGGATACGGCCTGGTAAGATGCTTGATCCATCACCTCATGGTGGTCAAGAACCAGGGAATACAGAGTTAAGTTAATTAGTAAAGGGATTGGAAGGGGAATTAGGTGTAAAACTGACAGTCAAGGAGTAGTGGGGTTGTGTAGTTCACTTCATGAAAAAGGTGATGATGCTGGAGGAACTCAGCAGGCCAGGTAGCATCTGTGGAGAAAAGCAGGCAGTCAATGTTTCGGGTCAGGTCCTGAAGAAGGATGCTGCTTGGCCTGCTGTGTTCCTCCAGCATCATTGTGTTTTTCGTCTAGATTCCAGCATTGCAGTCCTTTGTTTCTCATGTAATAATTGGTGGACTGAAAACACTGTATCGTAATTAAATGCACATGAGTAAAAGCATTTGAAAAGTTGTAACCTATGTGGCTACTTACTTAGGGCTGGGAAGAGGAAGTTACCTAAATAGTACTTTTTTTAGGCCAGTACAGACACAATGGGCAAGATGGCCTCCTTTTATGTAACACATTTCTATGATTCTTTGACTGGTGATGTATTTCACTGCCTAAGTCTTATGGAACGACCTGTCACTGTGCTAATGAACATTCTTTGTGTTTGAAGTTTTGAACAAAATGGGGAGTTTCATTCAATCCATCTGTCATTTGAGCATACACAATTAACTGGAGAAATTGAGAAGATTGTGTTCACACACAAATGTGAATGTTACAAGACTTTGGTGCTAGTGTGGCTGTTGCTGTAGATTCAAGAACCAGGGAAATAGATACATCCTTTGTTAAATGGATTGAGGCCCTTAATAAAATTGTCAATGGAATTAAAGAGAAACCTTCCCACTGGCCAGAGTCACAGCTGGTATGCAGAAGGTGGGTTGCTGATTAGAGTTCAAGCACCATATTGCTCAGGCGGTTGAGGAATTCCTCCAGGCATTGTCCTAAGCCCAACCATCTCCAGCTGCTTCACTAATAGAGTCATACAGCATGGAAACAGGCCCTTCAGTTTACCTCGTCCACACCGACTGTGTTGCCCAGTAAACTAGTCCCATCTGCCTGTGTTTGGCCCATAGCCCTTTAAACCTCTCCTAGCCATGTACTTATTTAGATGGCTTTTAAATGTTGCTAATGTGTTCGTCTCAACCACTATTGCTGGCAGCTCATTCCAAATATGCACCACCCTTTGTGTGAAGAAGCTGTCCCTGATGTCCCTTTTAAATCTCTCGCCTCTGATGTTAAACTTATGCCCTCTTGTTTTTAGCACCCCCTCCTGGGAAAAAGACTCAGTACTTTCACTGATTCTATGACCTTCATGATCTTATATACCTCTATCAGATCACCCCTCAATCTCCTAATTTCCAGGGAATAAAATGCTAGTTAACACAACATCACCTTGTAACTCAGGCCCCCAGGTCCAGGAAACATTCTGGAAAATCTTTTATGTACTCTTTCTAGTTTAATAACATCTTTCCTATAACAAGGTGACCAAAACTGTACACAATACTTCAAGTGGGTCCTCACCAACATCTTATATAACTGCAACATAACTTCCCAACTCCAATACTCAATGCCCTGGCTGATGAAGGCCAGTGTGCCAAACACCTTCTTCACCACTCTATCTACCTGAGACACTGCTTTCAGCAAACCATGCACTTGCACTCATAGGTCCCTCTGTTCTATAAAACTCCCCAGGGCCTACCATACACTGTATAGGGCCTATCCCGATTTGATCTCCCAAATGCAATACCTCACATTTATCTGGATTGAAAGCCATTTTCCAATCCTCAGCCCACATACTGAGCTGATCAAGATCCCCTTGTAATTTTTCATAACCTACTACACTATCTACAACACCACCTATTTTAGTAAACTTACCAATCATGCCTTGTACATTCTCATCCAAATCGTTTATATAAATTACAAACAACAAAGGTCCCAGCACCGACCCCTGTGGCACACCACGAGGCACAGGCCTCCAGTCTGAGAAACAGCCCTCAACTGTCACCCTCTGTTTCCTACCACTGAGCCAATTATGAATACAATCCACTATCTCCCCCTGGATCCCATGCAGGGTAGCCGTCCAGACCAGCCTACCTTGAGGGACCTTGTCAAAGGCCATAGAGAGAACATCCACTGCCCTACCCTCATCTAGCTTCTTCATTACCTCCTCGAAGAACTCCAAGAGATTTGTCAGACGCAGCTTCTCACATACAAAGCCATGTTGACTGCCCCAAATCAGACCCTGTCTTTCCAAATGTTGGTAGATCCTTTCACTCAGAATCCCCTCCAGCAATTTACCCACCACCAATGTCAGACTCACCAGCCTATAGTTTCTTGGCTTGTTTTTGCTACCCTTTTTAAACAATGGTAGCACATTTGACACTCTCCAGTCCTCCAGAGCCTCACCTGTGGCCAGAGACGAAGTTTATTCTCTGCAAGGGCCTCCACAATTTCTTCTTTAGTTTCCCACAAGGTTCGAGAATGCACCCAGGGACTTATCCACCTTAATGCACTTTAACTCCTCCAACACCTCCTCCCTGCTAATTTGTATGTGGTCCAAGATATCGCCACTCATTTCCCCCATTTCCTTAACTTCCATCATTTTCTCCACATGATTTTTTGATGATCTCATCATGATTTCTTTTCTGAAATAAAAGTCAAAAGTGATGGTTCACTGATATTTACCACTCAGTTTCATTCACAACTTTTCAAATAATGAAACAATCCATGCAGCAAGACTTTGACAAGACTTCCAGGCACAATCTGATGTTCAGCCAATGGCATTTCCAACATGAGAGAATCAAAACTTCTCCCTTTAGCATTTGGTGGCACACCATCACCACTTTTAACATCCAGTATCACTATTGGAGTAGGAAAGATCTATCCTGTTGGTCAGAAATTTAGCGGGACCAGCCATTGTAATGTGAACGGGTCAGGTCTTGGTTATCCTGTAGCTTTCCGTTGGAACTTGAGAATTCAGCATTCCTCCTGGACTGTCACCATTTTGGCTTTCTGTGGCTTTGTCATTAAATGTCGACTCTAAATTCCACAATACTAAGAGTTTGTTGGTCAATGTTTGTACCTCTTCCAGGTAGAAGCATATCTAGCAACTTGAGATGTGGTAGATATATGAATAGAAAACAAGGCATGACACCACTGAGAGTCATTCCCATGGAGTAGCTAGCTGTAGAATTCAGATTTGCACTCCCCATAATTTTCCATCAATAAAACCATGTGGTGGAAAATTATGGCAGAATTTTTATTTGTGCTCTTGTTAGTTAGGCTCCATATAAACTAGTCCTCTTAAGTTGACTCATTGGTTTCCTAAGATGCTTTTAGAGTTTAATCAAATTAAAAGAGGCTACTAATATTATTCTTCCACTGGAAAGTTAAAGCAAAGAACAATGTTTGCAAAAACGCAGGTTGAGATTGGTGGCTGTTGTCCATGGGTCACCACCCATTTTTAATAGGTCATCAAGAGTAGGGTTTGCAGTTCATCACTTGCTGGCCTGCCTTCCCCACGAATACCAATCATGAAGTAGATCTTTATGTATCTTATCAAGATTACTTCCAGTTCAGGGACAAATGTAGGCCATTTCATTCAGCCTCTAGAGCCTGATCCTCCCAAGGCATTTCACACTAAAGGAAATATATGAATGAGAACTTGGTCTGAGCAAAATTAACCTTCTTTACACTCTTAATCATTGTGTTACAACTTGCTTTACACTAGCTTTTTGTTTTGGTTAGGAACTGTCATTGAGTCACAGAATTGTATAGCACAGGAATGGGCCATTTGACCCACCGTGTAAATGCTAGCCTTCTTGCCCAGCTACACAAATCCCATTTCCTGTGTTATGTCCGTACCCTCCTATGCCTTGCCTATTTAAGCACCTTCCCAGATGATCCTTAAACATAGTAATTGTATCTAACTACACCACCTCCACACAAGTTCCAGATATCAACTGCTTCGTGTAAAAAAACTTTCCCCTCAAGTTCCCTTTAAAACCCCCTTCTCTCACATTAAGCTGATGCCCTCTTGTTTTTGATACCCCATCATAGGAAAAAGATTGTGATTATCAACCATTGATGCCTTTTATAATTTCATATACCTCTATCAAGTCATCCCTCAGCCTCTTTGCTCCAGAGCAAACTAACCCAGCCTATCGAATCTCTGCCCATAGTGAAGTCCTCAATCCAAACAACATTCCAGTGAATCTCCTCTACAGTCTGTCCAGAGCAACCGCATAAGATAAGATAGATAAGAAATTTATTTATAGTCACATATACATCAAAACACACAGTGAAATGCATCTCTTTGCGTTACTGAGGATGTGCTGGGTGAAGCCTACAAAGTGTCACCACTCTTCCGGCACCAACAAAATTGCAAAAAAATATTCCAAGTGTGTTTTGTTAAATTGGACTATAATGTACCAACTTTTATGTATTCTATGTCTCAGCCTTTGAAAACAAGCATGCCATATGCCTTCTTCACCAACCTTCACCACCACCTTCACTTGAACTGCAACGTCCCTCTATTCATCAAAATTTCCTAGCACCCTCCCATTTATTGTGTATGTCCTGCTCCTACTTGATTTCCCAAAATGTATGACCTTGCATTTGTTGGGATTAAATTCCATCTGTCAATGCTCTATCCAACTTTCCATGTGATCTATGTCCTGCTTTAGCCCGTCAACCTTCTTAGCTATTGATAACACCACTAACTTTCATGTCTTCTGCAAACTTACTAATCATACCTCTTAGAATTACATCCAAGTCATTAATATGTAATCACAAACAACAAAGATCCCAACAGCAATCCCTATGGTACACCAGTAGTCACAGACTTCCAATCATAAAAGCATCCTTCCACTACTACCCTCTGCCTCCTTTCACCAAGCCAATTTTGAATACAATTAGCCAGCTTGCCTTGGATTCCATATGCTCTCCATTACATGTGCTCAGAGTAAGAAGGTTTCCTGTACTGGCTCCAACATCTGACACATGTCTTGAAAGAAAAAGAGCATAAGTTGAGGCATTCCATCAAGATTGTCAATGAAGTGTGAGTAGGAAGGTGAGATTGGTACAAGCAGAGATACCTATTTCAAAGGCAAAAGCATTTTGTATATTCTTGGGTGATTAGTCACCTGCTTCACAATTGACCACTCCTGAAAGTATGTAGTTACTGATGGTTCTTTGATTTATAATTCATAAACCTGAGACGTCCATCACCTAAAAGACAAAGGCAAAAGCTACAGAGGAACACTATCAGTCCCATGTAACATACTAGCCTCACTTGGAAGTACAACTCCATTCGTTCACTTTTACTGGGTTAAAATAATAGAACTTCTTACTTAACATGCCATGGGACTACCTGATATAAGAAACAGGAACAGAAGTAGGCCGGATGTCCCCTCCAACCTGCTGCATCTCAGAATAAGAATATGAATACATAGAACCATAGAACAATACAGCACAATACAGGCCCTTTGGCCCACAATGTTATGCCAACCTTTAAACCATGCCTAAGACTATCTAACCCCTTCCTCCCACATATCCCCCATTTTAAATTCCTCCATGTGCTTGTCTAATAATCTCTTGAACTTAACCAACGTATCAGCCTCCACCACCACCCGAGGTAGTGCATTCCATGCGCCAACCACTCTCTGGGTGAAAAACCACCCTCTGATATCTCCCTTGAACCTCCCACTCATTACCATAAAGCCATGCCCTCTTATATTGATTGGTGCCCTGGGAAGGAGGCGCTGGCTGTCCACTCTATCTATTCCTCTTAATATTTGTCTCCCCTCATCATAATAATATCATGTCTCCCCTCATTCTCTTTCTCCCCAATGAGTAAAGCCCTAGCTCCCTTAGTCTCACCTCATAATCCATGCTCTCCAATCCAGGCAGCATCCTGGTAAATCTCCTCTGCACCCTTTCCAACGCTTCCACATCCTTCCTATAATGAGGCCACCAGCTGCAGAAGCTGCAGAGAGTAGTGGACTCAGCCCAGTACATCATAGGCATACTGTATCTTTCTCCACCATTGGTAGTATCAACATGAGGCGCTGCCTCATGAAGGCAACATCTATCCTCAGAGACAGAGACACAAGAAATTCTGCAGATGCTGGAATCTGGGGCAATACACAAAAAGTGCTGGAGGAACTCAGCAGGTCAGGCAGCATCTATGGAGGGAAATAAACAATTGATGTTCCAGGCCGAGACCCTTCATCAGGACTGGAAAGGAAGAGGGCAGAAGCCGGAATAAGAAGGTGGGGGGAGGGGGAGGAGCACATGCAGGCAGGTGATAGGTGAGTTCAGGTGATAGGCAAGTCCAGGGTAGGGGGGAAGGCAGGTGGGTGGGGGAGGGGGGAAAGATGTAATAAACTGAGAGGTGATGGGTAGAAGAGAAAGGGCTGAAGATGAAGGAATCTGGTAGGAGAGGGCAGTGGACCATGGAATAAAAGATGGGGGAGGGGAGGAGAGGAGATGGGCAGGTCATCAAGGCGGGGGAAGGGAGCCACAGGAACAAAGGAGTGGGGGAGGAAGAAAAATAAGGGGTGGGGTTACTAGAAGTTTGGGAAATTGATGTTGAAGCTATTAGGTTGGAGAGTCCTAAGGCGGAATATAAGGTGTTGTTCCTCCAACCTACGTCTGGCCTCATTGTAGCAGTAGAGGAGGCCATAGATAGACATGTCAGTATGGGAATGGGATGTGGAATTGAAGTGGGTGGCCACTAGGAGGCCCTGGCTGTTGTGACGGATGAAGCAAAGGAATCTTCAAAGATTCCCAGCATCCAGGCCATGCTATCTTCTCGCAGCTACCATTGGGCAGGAGGTACAGAAGCCTGAAGTCCCTCACCACCAAGTTCAGGAACAGCTAGTTGCCTTCAACTATTTGGTTCTTGAACAACCTGCACAATTCTAATCACTACCTCAGCATAGCAACACGATGACCACTTTTTGTTCTAATTATATTCTTTGTTATATAATTTATATTTAATTTATGATGACCTCGTAAATATTGTGTCTCTAATGTTTTGTTCCTGTAATGCTGCTGCAAGTAAGTTTTTCATTGCACCTGTGCACATATCCTTGACAATAAACTTGACTTTGACATTGAATAAGATCATGATTGAGCTCACCTTGGCCTCAGTACCACTCCCATACCTGCCACTGCTCCTTGACTCCCCTGTAGTTTAAATAATTATCAATCTCTGCCTTGAATATATTTAGTGATTCTGTGTCCGAGCTCTCTGGGGTAGAGAATTCCAAAGAGTCATGATTGATTGAGAGAAGAAATTCCTCAACTTCATCTGAAATGGCCAACCCCTCATTCTGAATCAATGTCCCTTATTCTACCTAGGCTGATTCGGGGGAACATCCTCTCACCCTGACTGTCCCACTCAGATTCTTCTGTATTTCAATAAGATCACCACTCATTCTTCTGAAATCTAATAAGTTTAGAGCCAACCTTCTCAACCTTTCTTCATTCCAGAAATCAACCTTGTGAATCTTGCCTGCACTGGAATTCAAGCATATCTTTTGTTAAGTAGGAAGGGCAAAAGTGTACACAATCCTACAGGTGTAGCTTCACTAGCACCCTGCAAAGTTGCATCAAAACTACACCCCCCCCCCCCCCCCCCCCCCGGCTACACACAATATAAACGCCAACAGTCCATTTGACTTTTTAATTACTTATTAATTTTTTGAGTTTCACATTGTCTGAACCCCCAGAATACTTTGCCTTGCAATATTTTGTTGGCTCGATCCATTTATATGACAACTGCCAACTTCTTGCCCATTCATATCTGTATTCATTTGCTGGCTGTTTGTGCTCTCCTCACCACTTACCAACCCAACTATCAATTCTAATTTGGTTACAGTCCAAAGACATAAATTGTAAATATCTGAGGTCCCCGAGCATGTTCCCAGTTACTGTATTGTCGATATGAAAATGGCCATTTGTCCCAACTGTTTTCTGCAAGTTAGCCACTACCCTATCTATGCCAATATATTACCAGCAATTTCAGGTGCTCCTATCCTAGATTCGTAGCATCATAGAAAGTACAGCACAATACAGGCCCTTTGGCTCACAATGTTGTGCTGACCTTTAAACCTCGCCTAAGACCCTTCCTCCCACATATCCCTCTATTTTAAATTCCTCCATATGCTTATCTAGCAATCTCTTGAATATGCCCAATGTACCTGCCTCCACCACCGCCCCAGGCAGCGCATTCCATGCCCCAACCACTCTCAGGGTAAAAATCCTCCCTCTGATATCTCCCTTGAACTTCCCACCCATTACTTTAAAGCCATGCCCTCTTGTATTGAGCATTGGTGCAGTAAACCTATATGTAGCACTTTATAGAATGTCTTCTGAAAGTCCAAAAACATTAAATCTCATGGTTCTCCTATATCCACCATGTTTATTACAGTCTCAAGGAACTCCAGCAAATTTGTCAAGTATGATTTCCTTTCCATTAAAACATGTTGAGTCTTGTTGATTGTCCTATGACTTTACAAATGTCTTTCTTTTACTTCCTTAATTATGGATCACATGTTCTACAGGAGTTGAAAAAGGAAGCTCACTTTCAAAAACAATGAAAAGGACAATAAATGCGGGCATTGCCAGTAATACACTCATCTTAGGAATGCAAACTGTAAGAAATTGAAATGTACTTTATAACATTAATTGCTGGTTCAGTGTTTGAAATGTCAAACATTGATACTTAATTTAAGTTTCAGCATCAGTATTTTAGCCAACTTACCATAAATCTGTCAAATGTATTATATGCAAGCCCAGTATTGGTATTGGTATTGGTATTAATTTATTATTGTCACTTGTACCGAGGTACAGTGAAAAACTTGCCTTACAAACCGATCGTACAGGTCAATTCATTACACACTGCAGTTACATTGAGTCAGTACAGAGTGCATTGACGTAGTACAGGTAAAACAATAACAGTACAGAGTAACGTGTCACGGCTACAGAGAAAATGCAGTGTAATAAGGTGCGAGGTCAAAAAAAGGTAGATCGTGAGGTCATAGTCCATTTCATTGTATAAGGGAACTGTTCAATAGTCTTATCACAGTGGGGTAGAAGCCGTTCTTAAGTCTATTGGTCTGTGCCTTCAGGCTCCTGTATCTTCTACCCGATGGAAGAGGAGAGAAGAGAGAATGTCCTGGGTGGGTGGGGTCTTTGATTATGCTGGCTGCTTCACCAAGACAATAAGAGGTAAAGACAGAGTCCAAGGAGGGGACACTGGTGTCCGTGATGCACTGGGCTATGCCTACAACTCTCTGCAGTTTCTTGTGGTCCTGGGCAGAGCAGTTGCCATACCAAGCTGTGATACATCCAAATAGGATGCTTTCTATGGTGCATCGGTAAAAGTTGGTGAGAGTCAAAGGGGACAAACCAAATTTCTTTAGCCTCCTGAGGAAGTAGAGGCACTGGTGAGCTTTCTTGGCTGTGGCTTCTATGTGATTTGACCAGGACAGGCTGTTGGTGATGTTCACTCCTAGGAACCAGGAACTTGAAGCTCTCAACCCTCTCGACCTCAGCACCATTGATGTAGACAGGTGCATGTACACCACCCCCTTTTCCTGAAGTCAATGACCAGCTCTTTTGTTTTGTTGACATTGAGGGAAAGGTTGTTGTCATGATACCATTCCACTAAGCTCTCTATCTCCTTCCTGTACTCTGACTCATCACTGTTTGAGATACAGCCTACAACAGTGGTATCATCTGTAAACTTGTAGATGGAGTTAGAGCAGAATCTGGCCACACAGTCATGAGTGTATAGTGTATATGAGTGCATAGTACTTAGGTCTATGGACATTCAGCAAAATATAGTTGATATTTTGGTACTTCCACTTGATACCTTTCTCTCAGTGATTAAGAAGGGTGTTGAATTCTACTCAAGCAATTTGGATATTTGTAGCAAGTCCAGTGATCTAATATATTCAGCTCACTTTGTTGATCATGTATCCCAACACAAGGCCATTGAAAAAAAATGCACACTGTAAAAATATAATTGAGTTGTAAGCTGCATAAAAAGTACACACAAAAAGAGGATTACATTCATGTAACAGAAAATCTGCACTGCAGCAGAGTGCCAAAGCTGTCAAAACTCTCTTTAGGACAAGTCAACCTGCAGCATGATTTATAATCATAAATTCAAACCTCTCATCTGTTTTCCAAGCCACCTGCATATCTTTGGCAGGATAGATCCACAAGAGATGGTGAATCTCTTGTGGAGGTGTACAATCTTATGTACCTCTAGAATACATAAAAATATATCTTGTCTGGTTGAGAAGAAAGATTCCCTTAACACTTTTCATAGCATGAAGCTTACTTTACAGTCAACAGATTTATTTTTGTAGAATAGTTACTCTTGCAATGTAACAAACATTGTTGCTGGTCTGCACAAAGCAACGCTCAAAAATAACAATGTTGGAACGGCCAAGTTATCTTATTTTAGATGTTGTTGGAGAAAAAATATACTAGACAGGGTTTTGGGAGAATTCCATTGTTTCTCTTCAAAACAAGCGGCACGGTAGTGTAGAGGTTAGCGCGACGCTATTACAGCGCCAGCGTTCGGGTTTCGATTCGCGTCGCTGTCTGTAAGGAGTTTGTACGTTCTCCTGTGTCTGCGTGGGTTTCCTCCGGGTGCTCCGGTTTCCTCCCACATTGCAAAGACATACAGGTTTTGGGTTTATTTTGGGTTTATAATGGGCGGCGCGGACTCGTTGGGCCAGAAGGGCCTGTTACCATGCTGTAAATAAAATTTAAAAAATAATACATGAGATTATTTCTGACTATCTAACTTGACAAATGGAAAACATCTGTTTTTACAGGTGGTTTTGAATATTGAGATGCATCATAGGTGAACTCTACATTTATGAAAAAGACCAACAATAGAAATATAAGAACAGAGACTGCCAGTACTTCACTCTAATTTTCAACTGTATTTATCATGGAAAGTATATTTTACCAAATTATTTATCACTTTACATTTTACTTTACAGAACAATCAGCTATTTATTTTTTCTCATTGGGTTGAACTTTCCTACTGCAAATCAATTGCAGTATTCTGGCAGTTTACTGAAAAGATTGATGACACTATAGTGTTGTGCTGTCAGAGATGTTTTCTTCAGAGCAGATGTTAAACCATCCTCAATTTACCCTTGAGATGGACATTGAAAAATCCATGAGACTATTTGAAGAAAGAAATGTACATTTTCTCTGGTGTTCTGATCAATATTTGAGCCTTTACCAACGCTGAACACAAATTATTTGGTCACAATTTCATTGGTGTTTGCTGTGTGCAATTTGGTTATCGTCTTCTTACATGACAATAGCAATTTCACTTTGATAGTACCATGGTTAGCCTTAAGATGCATTGGGATAAAGTGAGGCTGTAAACTTCATAATACAATTTCAAGTTGTTTCTAGCTTCATAGTTTTCTTGCAGTAGGAAAGTGGAGTTGTCATGAAGGAATTGCCTGAGGCTTTTAATGGAAGATTTCAAAAGGATTACTAATGGGTATTGTTTTTGTCTAGAGGGTACAAAATGAAAGCATTCACTCACAGCAGCTCACAGTGACTTTTATTCTGTTTATAGTTTTATTTACTTTAGATCTTGTAGTTTAAGCTTAAAGTGTTTTTTCATAAACATGATTTTAGTTAAACAAAGAGTTTATGGAGGCTTACAAACTGATGTTCTACTTAAAAGGTTATTATCTGAAATTGTACAATTTCAAAGTGCATGAACTTCAGCCTTATTGGGAAACAGTATCCATACGAAGGGGTGGATGTTGAATCATCATGGCTTTTCATCATCCATCAAATGTACAAATGGTTCTAATGCCTTAGGCAAAGATCAAACTGTCAGTTAACAATAACACCATTTTATACACAAATCTGTAGTTTTCATTCTCATTAACAGATCCCACATCCTAATACCAGTGTATACGGTGTTGCTATATCAAAATGTTCTATTCCATCTTGGGTGGAAGACGTCGGGACTTCGGAGCAGAGAAGTTTTTTTCTTTCTATTTTTAATAAGGTTTTTATTATAAGGGTTAGATTTTATAAGGTTCTTTTTTAAGTTGTTTTATAAGTTTTTAATCGGGAATAGTGAGGGCTGGACTGCGCAGGCGCGTGACGTCAGCAGGTAAGGCACAGGCAGTTTAAAAAGCAAACCACCATATCCAGCAGGCAGTGTTCAGAGTGGGCAGTGGAGTGAGAGGGAGCAGAGTGTTTTGGGCTTTGGCTCAAGGGGCTTAGGTGTAAAGGGGCAAGGAAAGGTAGGTGACTTGAGTTAAGGAAGGGGTATGAGTGCAGTTTCCTGTACTCAGTGTCAGATGTGGGGGCTCCCGGAGACTCCCTGCCTCCGGGAAGGCTACATCTGCACCAGGTGTGTCAAGCTGCAGCTCCTGAGGGACTGTGTTAGGGAACTGTAGATGCAGCTTGATGACCTGCGTCTGGTCATGGAGAATGAGGAGGTGATAGAAAGGAGTTATGGGCAGGTGGTCACACTGGGGCCACGGGAGTCAGGCAAGTGGGTCACAGTCAGGAGCGGGAAGGGGAAGAGTCAGGTACTAGACAGTGCACCTGTTGCTGTACCCCTTGACAATAAGTACTCCTACTTGAGTGCTGTTGGGAGAGACAGCCTACCTGGGGGAAGCAACAGTGGGGATGTCTCTGGCACAGAGTCTGGCCCTGTGGCTCAGGAGGATAGGGAAGGAGAGAGGAAGGCACTAGTGATGGAGGGCTCTATAGTTAGGTGGGCAGACAAGTGATTCTGTGGACGCAGGAAAGAAACTCGGAAGGTAGTTTGCCTCCCAGGTGCCAGGGTCCGGGATGTTTCAGATCACGTCCAAGATATCCTGAAGGGGGAGGGAGAATAGCCAGAGGTCGTGGTACATATTGGTGCCAACAACATAGGTAGGGAAAGGAATGAGGTCCTGAAAAAAGACTATAGAGAATTAGGAAGGAAGTTGAGAAGTAGGACCTCAAAGGTAGTACTTTCCGGGTTATTGCCTGTGCTAAGTGACAGTGGGTATAGGAACAGAATGAGGAGGAGGTTAAATGCGTGGCTGAGGGATTGGAGTAAGGAGCAGGGATTCAGATTTCTGGATCATTGGGGCCTCTTTTGGGACAGGTATGACCTGTTCAAAGAGGACAGGTTGCACTGGAATCCCAGGGGGACCAATATCCTGGCGGGGAGGTTTGCTAAGGCTACTAGGGAGGGTTTAAACTAGAATTGTTGGGGGGTGGGATCCGAACTAGAGATACTGGGGAAGAGGTGTTTGGCTCTCAAATAGAGAAAGTTAGTAGTAGGTATGATAGGCAGGTGATAGAGAAGGGACGTGCTCAGACAGGTTTGAGATGTGTCTATTTTAATGCAAGGAGTATTGTGAACAAGGCAGATGAGCTTAGAGCTTGGATCAATACTTGGAGCTATGATGTAGTGGCCATTACGGAGACTTGGATGGCTCAGGGACTGGAATGGTTGCTTCAAGTGCCGGGTTTTAGATGTTTCAGAAAGGACAGGGAGGGAGGTAAAAGAGGTGGGGGAGTGGTACTTTTGATCAGAGATAGTGTCACGGCTGTGGAAAAGGTGGACGTTGTGGAGGGACTGTCTACAGAGTCTAGGAACAGGAAGGGGTCAATTACTTTACTGGGTGTTTTTTTATAGGCCGCCCAATAGTAACAGGGATATTGAGGAGCAGATAGGGAAGCAGATCCTAGAAAGGTGTGAGAATAACAGAGTTGTTGTGATGGAGGATTTTAATTTCCCAAACATCGATTGGTGACTCCAGACAGTGAGGGGTTTAGATGGGGAGGAGTTTGTTAAATGTGTTCAAGAAGGATTCTTGACACAATATGTAGATAGGCCTACAAGAGGAGAGGCTGTACTTGATTTGGTATTGGGAAATGAACCTGGTCAGGTGTCAGATCTCTCAGTGGGTGAACATTTTGGTGATAGTGATCATAATTCTATCTCCTTTACGTTAGCACTGGAGAGAGATAGGAACAGACAGACTAGAAAGGCATTTACTTGGAGTAAAGGGAATTATGAGGCTCTCAGGCAGGAAATTGGAACAGATATTCGCAGGGAAAAGTACAGAAGAAATGTGGCAAATATTCAGGGGATATTTGTGTGGAGTTCTGCATAGGCATGTTCCAATGAGACAGGGGAGTTACGAGAGAATACAGGAACCGTGGTGTGCAAAGGCTATAATAAATATAGTCAAAGGGAAAAGAAAAGCTTGCAAAAGGTACAGAGAGCTAGGTAATGTTAGAGATCTGGAAGAGTATAAGGCTAATAGGAAGGATCTTAAGAAGGAGATTAGAAGAGCCAGAAGGGGACATGAGAAGGCCTTGGCGGGCAGGATTAAGGAAAACCCCAAGGCATTCTACAAGTATGTGAAGAGCTAGAGGATAAGATGTGAAAGAATAGGGCGTATCAAGTGCAGCAGTGGAAAACTGAGTATGGATCTGGAAGAAGTGGCCGAGGTACTTAATGAATACTTTACATCAGTATTCACTACGGGAAAAGATCTGGGGGATTGTAGTGGGGACTTGCAGTGGGCTGAAAAGCTTGAGCATGTAGATATTAGGAAAGAGGAGGTGCTGAAACTTTTGGAAAGCATAAAGTTGGATAAGTCGCCGGGACCAGATGAGATGTACCCTAGGCTGCTGTGGGAGGTGAGGGAAGAGATTGCGGAGACTCTGACGATGATCTTTGCATCATCGATGGAGATGGGAGAGGTTCCGGAAGATTAGAGTGTTGTGGATGTTGTTCCCTTATTCAAGAAAGGGAGTAGGGATAGCCCAGGGAATTATAGACCAGTGAGTCTTACCTCAGTGGTTGGTAAGCTAATGGAGAAGATCCTGAGATGCAGGATTTATGAACATTTGGAGAGGTATAATATGATGAGGAATAGTCAGCATGGCTTTGTAAAGGGCAGGTCCTGCCTTAAGAGCCTGATTGAATTTTTTGAGGATGTGACTAAACACATCGATGAAGGGAGAGCAGTAGATGTAGTGTATATGGATTTCAGCAAAATGCTTGATAAGGTACCCCATACAAGGCTTATTGAGAAAGTAAGGAAACGTGGGATCCAAGGGGGCATTGCAGTATGGATTCAGAACTGGCTGGCCCACAGAAGGCAAAGAGTGGTTGTTGAAGGGTCGTATTCTGAGTGGAGGTCAGTGGTGTACCTCAGGGATCTGTACTGGGAACCTTGCTCTTTGTGATTTTTATAACCGACCTGGATGAGGAAGTGGAGGGGTGGGTTAGTAAGTTTGCGGATGACACAAAGGTTGGGGGTGTTGTGGATAGTTTGGAGGGCTGTCAGAGGTTACAGAGGGACATAGATAGGATGCAAAATTGGGCTGAGAAGTGGCAGATGCGGTTCAACCCAGATAAGTGTGAAGTGGTTCATTTTGGTAGGTCAAATATGATGGCAAAATATAGTCTTAATGGTAGGACTCCTGGCAGTGTGGAGGATCAGAGGGATCTTGGGGTCTGAGTCCATAGGATGCTCAAAGCAGCTGCACAGGTTGACTCTGTGGTTAAGAAGGCATATGGTGTATTGTCCTTCATCAATCGTGGAATTGAATTTAGGAGCCGCGAGGTATTGTTGCAGCTATATGGGTCCCTGGTCAGACCCCACTTGGAGTATTGTGCTCAGTTCTGGTCGACTCACTACAGGAAGGATGTGGAAACCATAGAAAGGGTGCAGAAAAGATTTACAAGGATGCTGCCTGGAATGCGGAGCATGCCTTATGAAAGCAGGTTGAGGGAACTCAGCCTTTTCTCCTTGGAGCGACGGAGGATGAGGGGGGACATGATAGAAGTATATAAGATGATGAGAGGTATTGATCAGGTAGATAGTCAGAGGCTTTTCCCCAGGGCCGAAATGGTGGCCACAAGAGGATATAGGTTTAAGGTGCTGGGGAATAGATATAGAGGAGATGTCAGGGGTAAGTTTTTTACTCAGAAAGTGGTGAGTGCGTGGAATGGGCTGCCAGCAATGGTGGTGGAGGTGGATATGACAGGGTCTTTTAAGAGACTGTTGGATAGGTACATGGAGCTGAGAAAAATAGAGAGCTATGAGTAATTTCTAAGGTAGGGACATGTTTGGCACAGCTTTGTGGGCCGAAGGGCCTGAATTGTGCTGTAGTTTTTCTATGTTTTCTATGTCTAAATATGCATTAGCACCTGTTCCTTATGTGCATCACGAAATCTATCTGACTTTCTTGTTTAGCTTCCACATTATTTAAAAACAATGCACCATTTTAATTCCCTTTTAAAATAATCGACCAACTGTGCTTAAGCTTGTTTCTGGCAGAGAATAAAGAACATGGCTGGAAAGATAACAAAATATTGGTTAGACTGCACTTGGAATATTGGGCACCGTTCTGTTTGCCACACTACAGGAAGAATGCAATTAGCAATAGTGAGTAAAGAAGGGATTCACCAGGATGTTACCAGCAATGGAGGGCTACAGCTATAAGGAGAGAGTGGGCAGGCTGGGCTTATTCTCACCGGTATGTAGTAGACTGATGGGTGACCGAATAGAAGTTGATAAAATCAGAATCAGAATCAGGTTTATTATCACCGACATATGTCATGAAATTTGTTGTTTTGCAGCAGCAGTACAGTGCAAGACATAAAAATTACTATAAGTTACAAAAATAAATAAATTGTGCAAAAGAGGAATAATGAGGCAGTGTTCAAGTGTTCATAGACCATTCAGAAATCTGATGGCAGAGGGGAAGAAGCTGTTTCTGAAGCATTGAGTGTGGGTCTTCAGGCTCCTGTACCTCCTCCCCGATGGTAGTAACGTGAAGAGGGCACGTCCCAGGTGGTGACTGTCCTTAATGATGGATGCCACCTTCTCGAGGCACCGCCTCTTGAAGATGTCCTCAATGGCGGGGAGGGTTGTGCCTGTAATGGAGCTGGCTGAGTCTACAACGGTCTGCAGCCTCTTTTGATCCTGTGCATTGGAGCCTCCATACCAGGCGGTGATGCAACCAGTCATAATGCTCTCCACTGTACATCTGTATAAATTTGTTGACATACAAACCTCCTCAAACTCCTAATGAAGTAGAGCCGCTGTCATGTCTTCTTTGAGATTGCATCAATGTGTTTGGTGCAGGATAGATCCTCTGAGATGTTGACACCCAGGAACTTGACCTTTTCCACCGCTGACCCCTCAATGAGGAGTGGTGTGCATTAGATAGGATACACGCACAGCATCTTTTTCTCAGGGGAGGGGCACCTAGAACTTGAGGTCACAGGCTTAAGTTGAGAGAAGAGTAACTTAAAGGAATTCTGAGGTGTAATTGGTTCTATTAAATTGGATAGATACATGGACGAGAGAGGTCTGGAGGGGTATAGGCTGGGGGTAGGTAAATGGGACTAGCAGAATAATGTTTCGGCACAGACTAGAAGGGCCAAATGGCCTGTTTTCTGTGCTGTAGTTTTCTATGGTTCTATGGTAAGCTTTTCACACAGAGTGTGGTGAATATCTGGAGCGAGCTGCCAGAGGAGGTGGTAGAGGCAGATGCAATTACAATTTTTGAAAGGTATTTGGACAAGTACTTGGATAGGAAAGGAGTAGAGGGATATGGGCCTAATGCAGGCAAATGGGATTAGCGTAGATAGGCAATATGGTCGGCATGGACGAGGTGAGCCAATAGGGCCCATTTCTGCACTGTATGTTTCTATGATTTCATGACTGTACACTCAAACCACCCATTAGTAATAATTTCTTGTATCCTCGTGTAGCTATCAGCAGAAACATTATTGATGAATTTTGGCTCTTTGATACTTTTCAGAACCCATTAAACCCTTATGCATTGAAAGTAGGAGAAAGGATGAGGTCCTGCAGCATAAGTTTAGGGAGCTAGGTAGCCACTTAAAGAGCAGGACCTCAGAGGCTATAATCTCTGGATTGCTTCCAGTGCCACAAGCTAGCGAGGAAAGGAATAGGACATGTCAAATGGATGTGTGGCTGAAGGGATGGTGCTGAGGGATGGGTTTTAGGTTCCTGGATCATTGGGACCGTTTCTGGGGAAGGTGAGTCCTGTACAAGTGGGAAGAGTTGCATCTTAACCAGAGTGGGACTAACATCCTCATGGGGAGCTCTGCTAATACTGTTGGGGAAGGATTGAACTAAATTGGCAGAGGAATGCAACTCAGAGAAGATGTTCAGATGGGGAGGTACAGTCACAGAGGAGAAAAAGTTAGTAAATCCAGCAGGCAGAGCAGAAGGGTAAATGCACATGACGGGAATGCAAAGCAAAATTGCATTTGTTTTAGTACAAAGAGTCTAATAATAAGGTAGATGAACTCAAAACTTTAATTAACACATGGGACCGTGATATTGTTGCCATAACTGCAACATGGTTAAAAGACAGGCAGGACTGGCAAGTCAGTATCCTGGGGGTATAGAATTTTCAGGTGGGACAGAGGAGGATGTAAAAGAGGAAGTGGCATTGCACTGTTAGTCAAAGATTGCATTACTTCAGTATCGAGGGGAGATATTCAGTATTGAGGGAGGATATTCAGTGTTGAGGGAGGATATTCGGAATTGACGGTTCAATTCCGGTTGCTGTCTGTAAGGAGTTTGTATGTTCTCCCCATGTCTGTGTGAGTTTCCTCCCGGTGCTCCGGTTTCCTCCCACATTCCAAAGACATGCGGGTTAGGAAGTTGTGGGCAAGCTATGTTGGCACCAGAAGCATGGTGACACTTGCAGGCTGCCCCCAGAACACCCTATGCAAAAGATGCATTTCACTGTGTGTTTCAACTAATAAAGAAATCTTATCTTATTCTAGAAGGTTCCTCAAACAAGACCATATGAGTAGAGATTAGGGAAAAAAAGGGCGTCATCACTTTGTTAGGGGTGTATTACCAACCTCCCAAAGATCAACAAGAGATAGAGGAACAGAATTGCAGGCAAATAGCAGAGAAATGTAATAAAATTAGGGTTATAGTACTAGGGGATTTCAATTTCGCAAATATTAACTGGGATTGCTTTAGTATAAAAGAGGCAGCGAGATTTTTCAGGAGTGTTCAGGAAGGCCTTTTGACACAATATGTAGACAAACCAAAGAGGGAATGAGCATTACTGAACCTTGGTAAGGGGAATGTAGCCCTTCCCGGTCAGGTGGAGGGAATGTCAGTGCGGGAGCATTTGGAGATAGTGACCAAACGTCCATATATTTCAAAGTGGTTATGGAAAATGATGGGGATACACCAGGGATAAAGGTCTTAAATTGGGGGAAGGCATATTTCATAAAAGTCTGTCAAGTTTCATTAAAGTCTGTGCTATTCAACCTGAGGGCTTCTCAATTCATCAAATGGACCGTACAGCATCCTCAGGCAAAGTTAAAGGTGGAGGTGTCTGCTTCTTAATCAATAACTTATGGTGCTCGGACGTGACAGTCCGGGTAAGCTCCTGCTCACCCAGCCTGGAATATCTAACAGTGAAGTGTTGACCATTCTATCTGCCAGGGGAGTTCACTTCAGCTATCCTGATGGCAGTCTACATTCCACCACAGATGGACATGAAGCCTGCACTCTATGAGCTGTACTGTGGTCAACAACCTTGAGACAGGATATCCTGAGGCCCTCTTCATCATCGCAGGGGACTTCAATCAGGCCAACCTCAAGAGTGTGTTACCAAAATACTATCAGCACATCTCCTACTCCATCAGGGGTGCCAACACCTTTGACCACTGCTATACAACCATCAAAGATGCCTTTCGAGCCACCCCTCGTCCTCACTTCGGGAAATCAGACCACCAGGCTGTGCTCCTTCTCCCTGCATACAAACAGAAACTGAAATGGGAGGATCCGGTACAGAGAGTCATGCAGTGCTGGTCTGAGGAAACAGATGAGCTCCTACGTGACTGCTTTGAGACAGTGGACTGGTCCATGTTCAAAGACTCAGCTGCCAGCCTTGATGAGTATGCCACCACCATCACGGACTTTATCAGCAAGTGTGTGAAAGACTATGTAGCAAAGAAGACAATACGGGTGTTCCCAAACAGGAAACTGTGGATGAACCAAGAGATCCACTCCCTACTGAAGGAGAGGACTGCTGCACACAAATCTGGTGATCCTGATCTGTACAAGAAATTGAGGTATGACCTTTGGAAAGCTATCAGGGATGCCAGGAGACAATACTCACTCAAAATAGAGTTCCTGACCAGCCGTCAGTTATGGCAGGGCTTACATGCCATAACAGGCTACAAAACAACGCATCCCTTCCGGATGAACTTCACGCATTCTATGCGCGTTTTGAACAGAAGGGAAATGGATTGTCACCATCCACCCCGACAGCCACCAACGCAGCTGAACCTGTGATCAGTCTTCCGAAGAGTGAATACGAGGAAAGCACCTGGCCCAGATGGTGTCCCTGGCCATGTGCTCAGATCTTGTGCTGATCAGCTGGCAGAAGTATTTGCAAACATATTTAACCTCTCCCTGCTTCAATCTCAGGTTCCCATCTGTTTTAAGAAGACCACTATCATCCCGGTACTGAAGAAAAGCAAGGTAACATGCCTCAATGACTACCGACCAGTGGCTCAGACATCTACCACCATGAAATGCTTTGAGAGGTTGGTCATGGCACACATCAACTCTAGCCCACCAGACAACCTGGACCCATTGCAATTCGCCTATCGCTGAAACAGGTCTACAGCGGATGCCATCTCCCTGGTCCTACACTCAGCTCTGGAGCATCTGGACAGTAAAGACACCTACGTTAGATGATTGTTTATTGACTACAGCTCTGCTTTCAAATTAATAATCCCAAGTAAGCTTGTCACCAAACTCCAAGACCTAGGACTCAACACCTCCCTCTGTAATTGGATCCTTGACTTTCTAACAAACAGACTGCAATCAGTGAGGATAGGCAGAAATACCTTCGGCATGATTATTCTCAACAATGGTGCCCCACAAGGCTGCATCCTCAGCCCTCTACTCTACTCCCTATACACTCATGACTGTGTGGCCAGATTCTGCTCTAACTCCATCTATAAGTTCGCAGATGATACCACCGTTGTAGGCTGTATCTCAAACAGCGATGAGTCAGAGTACAGGAAAGAGATAGAGAGCTTAGTGGAATGGTGTCATGACAACAACCTTTCTCTCAATGTCAACAAAACAAAAGAGCTGGTCATTGATTACAGGAAAGGGGGCGGTGTACATGCACCTGTCTACATCAACGGTGCTGAGGTCGAGAGGGTTGAAAGCTTCAAGTTCCTGGGAGTGAACATCACCAACAGCCTGTTCTGGTCAAATCACATAGAAGCCACAGCCAAGAAAGCTCACCAGCGCCTCTACTTCCTAAGGAGGCTAAAGAAATTTGGTTTGTCCCCTTTAACTCTCACCAATTTTTACAGATGCACCATAGAAAGCATCCTACCTGGAAATACCACTGCTTGGTACGGCAACTGCTCTGCCCAGGACCGCAAGAAACTGCAGAGAGTTGTAGACACAGCCCAGCGCATCACGGACACCAGCCTCCCCTCTTTGGACTCTGTCTTTACCTCTTATTGTATTGGTGAAGCAGCCAGCATAATCAAAGAGCCCACGCACCCGGGACATTCTCTCTTCTCTCCTCTTCCATCGGGTAGAAGATACAGGAACCTGAAGGCACGGACCACCAGAGTTAAGGACAGCTTCTACCCCACTGTGATAAGACTATTGAACAGTTCCCTTATACAATGAGATGGACTATGACCTCACGATCTACTTTTTTTTTGACCTTGCACCTTATTGCACTGCGCTTTCTCTGTAGCTGTGACACTTTGTACTGTTATTGTTTTTTTTACCTGTACTACATCAATGCACTCTGTACTAACTCAATGTAACTGCACTGTGTAATGAATTGACCTGTATGATTAGTTTGCAAGACAAGTTTTTCATTGTACCTCGGTATAAGTGACAATAATAAACCAATACCAATACCAATACCAAAGGTAGACAGGGAGCAGGTAAGTCTAGGTCTGCACAGTAAGAAGCATTCAATGGAGAAATAGTGAGAGTTCAGGGCCAAAATGTTCCTTCAAGGGTGAAAGGCAGGGTTACTAAGTTCAGGGAACGCTGTGGGTCGAGAAATATTAAGGGTTGGATAAAGAGATGATAGGAAGCATGAAGGAGGTATAGAGAACTAAAGATGGGGGAGACTCATCAAGAATATAAGCAATGTAGAGTAATGCTTAAAAACAAAATTAGGAAAGCAAAGAAGGGTCACAAAATATCCTTAGCAGGAAGGATTAATGTAAATCTGAAGGTCATGAAGTCATAGAGTTATAGAGCATGGAAACAGGCCCTTCCGCCCAACTTGTCCATGCTGACCAATGTGTCTACCTGAGCTAGCCAATCTGCCTGCATTTGGCCCATATCCCTCTCAACTTTTCCAGTCCTTGTACTAGTCGAAGTGTCTTTTAAACATTGTAATGGCACCTGCCTCAACCACTTCCCCCGCAGCTTGTTCCTTATATACACCATCCTTTGTATGAAAAACCTGTCCCTTAGGTCCCCTTTAAACCCTTCACCTCTCACCTTAAACCTATGCTCTCTAATTTAAGACTTCCCTACCCTGGGAAAATGACTTTCACCATCCACTTATCTCTGCCCCTCATCATTTTATAAATGTCTATAAGGTCATCTCTCAGCCTCCTTTGCTCCAGGGAATGGGATGGGAACCAGAGAGGTAGGTCAGAGGAATAAGGAGATGGGGAAAATTCAGATCTAACAGGCAGAGATGCTTTGAGGAAGGAGAAGCAGAGTACAGGGGACAAAAGTAGAAAAGTTGCTGGGCTAAAGTGCATTTACTTAATTGCAAGAAGTATCAGGAATAAGGGCAATGCACTGAGAGCTTGGATAAGTACATGGGACTACAATATTGTGGCTCTTGCAGAGACTTGGCTGTCACCAAGGCAGGAATGGATATTGAATACTCTTGGTTTTCAGTGTTTTAAAAGGGATAGGGAGGGGGGGGAGAAGAGGAGGAGGGGTGGCGATACTGGTCAGGGACACTATTACAGCTGCAGAAAGGGTGGATAATGTACGATGATCCTCTCTAGAGTCAGTATGGGGGGAAGTTTGGAACAAGAAAGGAGCAGTTACTCTACTGGGAGTATTCTATAGGCCCCCGGGTAGCAGCAGGGATACTGAGGAGCAGATTGGGAGGCAGATTTTGGAAAGACGCAAAAATAACAGGGTTGTTATCATGGGAGACTTCAACTTCCCAAATATTGATTGGCACCTGCTTAGTGCCAAAGGTTTAAACGGGGCAGATTTTGTTAAGTGTGTCCAGGACGGATTCCTGTCACAGTATGTTGACAGGCCGACTAGAGGGAATGTCATATTAGATCTAGTTTTAGGTAATGAACCGGGTCAGCTGACAGATCTCTCGGTGGGTGAGCATTTGGGGGACAGTGACCACTGCTCCATAACCTTTAGCATTATCATGGACAAAGATAGGAGCAAAGAGGATGGGAAGATATTTAATTGGGGAAAGGCAAATTATGAGGCTATAAGGCGAGAACTTGAGAGTGTAAATTGGGATGACATTTTTGAAGGGAAATGTACTATGGAGATGTGGTCGTTATTCAGGGATCTCTTGCAGGATGTGAGGGATAAATTTGTCCTGGTGAGGCAGAGAAAGAATGGTAGGGTGAAGGAACCATGGCTGACAAGAGAGGTGGAACAACTAGTTAGGAAGAAGAAGGCAGCATACATAAGGTGTAAGCAGCAAGGATCAGATAGGGCTTGTGAGGAATATAGAGTAGCAAGGAAGGAACTTAAGAAGGGGCTGAGAAGAGCAAGAAGGGGACATGTAAAGGCTTTGGCGAGTAGGGTTAAGGAGAATCCCAAGGCTTTTTGCTCATACATGAAGAGCAGAAGGATAATGAGAGTAAAGGTAGGTCCGATCAGAGACAAAGGTGGGAAGATGTGCCTGGAAGCTGTGGAAGTGGGTGAGGTCCTCAATGAATACTTCTCTTCAGTATTCACCAAGGAGAGGGGTCTTGATGACGCTGAGGACAGTGTTGGTAAGGTTAATGTTCTAGAGCATGTAGATATCAAGAGAGAGGATGTGTTGGAGCTGTTAGAAAATATTAGGACTGATAAGTCCCCGGGGCCTGACAGACTATTCCCCAGGCTTCTTCGCGATGCAAGGGAGGAGATTGCTGAACAGTTGGCTAGGTTCTTTGAGTCCTTGCAGTCCATGGGAATGGTACTGGAGGATTGGAGGGTGGCAAATGTTGTCCCCTTATTCAAAAAAGGTAGTAGGGATATTCCAGGGAATTACAGACCAGTGAGCCTTACATCTGTGGTGGCAAGCTGTTAGAAAGGATTCTTAGAGATAGGATCTATGAGCATTTAGAGAATCATGGACTGATTAGGGACAGCCAGCATGGTTTTGTGAAGGGAAGATCTTGCCTCACAAGCCTAATAGGGTTCTTTGAGGAGGTGACCAGGAAGACTGATAAGGGTAGTGCGGTAGATGTGGTCTACATGGATTTTAGTGAGGCCTTTGACAAGGTTCCACATGGTAGGCTTCTTCAGAAGGTCAGAGGGCAAGGAATCCAGAGAGGCTTGGCCATGTAGATTCAGAATTGGCTTGCCTGTAGAAAGCAGAGGGTTGTGGTGGAGGGAATGCATTCAGATTGGAGGGCTGTGACTAGTGGTGTCCCACAGGGATCAGTTCTGGGACCTCTACTTTTCATGATATTTATTAATGACTTGGATGAGGGGGGAAGGGTGGGTTAGCAAGTTTGCAGATGACACAAAGGTCGGTGGTGTTGTGGATCATGTGGAGGGCTGTCGAAGCTTACAAAGGGATATTGATAGGATGTGGAGCTGGGCTGAGAAGTGGCAGATGGGGTTCAATCCAGAGAAGTGTGAGGTGGTACACTTTGGAAGGACAAACTCCAAGGTGGAGTACAAGGTTAATGGCAGGATTCTGGGTAGTGCGGAGGAGCAGAGGGATCTGGGGGTTCATATCCACAGATCCCTGAAAGTTGCCTCACAGGTGGATAGGGTAGTTAAGAAAGCTTATGGGATGTTAGCTTTCATCATAAGTCGTGGGATCGAGTTTAAGAGCCACGAGGTAATGATTCAGCTTTATGAAACTCTGGTTAGACCACACTGTGTCCAATTCTGGTCACTTCATTATAGGAAGGATGTGGAGGCGTTGGAAAGGGTGCAGAGGAGATTTACCAGGATGCTGCCTGGTTTAGAGAGTATAGATTATGAGGAGAGACTAAGGGAGCTAGGGCTTTACTCATTGGAGGGAAGGAGGATGAGGGGAGACATGATAGAGGTATACAAAATATTAAGAGGAATAGGGAGAGTAGACAGCCAGCACCTCTTTGCCAGGGCACCAAAGCTTAATACAAGAGGGCATGGCTTTAAGGTAATGGGTGAGAAGTTCAAGGGAAATGTCAGAGGGAGGTTTTTCACCCAGAGAGTGGTTGGTGAATGGAATGTGCTTTCTGGGGTGGTGGTACTGTGGTCAAGTTCAAGAGATTGTTAGATAAACATATGGAGGAATTTAAAATAGGGGGATATGTAGGAGGAAGGGGTTAGTTAGCCTTAGGTGTGGTTTAAAGTTTGGCACAACATAGTGGGCCTTAGGGCCTGTATTGTGCTGTATTGTTCTATCATTCTATGGTTCTATGAAAACAGCCCCAGCCTATCCAGCATCTCCTCATAACTCAAGCCCTCCGGTCCCGGTAACATCCTCATGAATCTTTTCTTCACCTTCTCAAGCTTAATCACATCCTTCCTATCGGTAGGAGACCAGAACTGCACTCAATACTCCCAAGTGTGGTCTCACCAACATCATGTACAGCTGCAAGGTGATTCCCAAAGGTTGTACTCAATGTCCTGACTGATAAAGGCAAGTATGCCAAATGTCTTTTCACCACCCTGTCTACCTATGTAGCCACTTTTAGGGAATTATGTACTTGTATCCGTAGGTCTCTCTGTTCTATAACATTCTCCAAGGCCCTGCCACTTACTGTGTAAGTTCTGCCCTAGATTACCTTCCCAAAAAACAACACTTCGCATTTGTCCAAGTTAAATTCCACCTGCCGTTCCTTGGCCCACTTTCCCAATTGATCTAGATCCTGTTGTAATATTAGAAAACCTTTCTCACTGTCCAATATTCCACCAATTTTTGTGTCATCTGCAAACTTACTAACCATGCCAACTACATTCTCATCCAAATCATTAATATGGATGACAAACAAGAGGACCCATCACTGATCCCTGCGGCACACCACTGGTCACAGGCCTCCAGTCTGACAAACAATCCCCCACTACCACCCTCTGTCTTCTTCCACTAAGCTAATTTTGTATTGAATCAGCTAGCTCAGCCTAGATCCCATGTGATCTAATCTTTCAGACCAGTGTACCACACAGGATCTTGTGAAAGTCCATGTAGACAATGTCTACCACTTTGTACTCATCAATCCTCTTGGTCACCTCTTCAAAAAACTCGATCAAGTTCATGAGACACGATTTCCCAGACACAAAGCAATGCTGACTATCCATAATCAGTCCTTGCCTTTCCAGATGCAGGTAGATCCTGTCTCTCAGAACCCCCTCCAGTAATTTTCCCACCACTGATGTTAGGCTCACCAGCCTGTAGTTACCTTGCATGTCCTTGCAGTCCTTCTTAAATAAAGGCACATTAGCCACCCTTGAGTCTTCAGGTACTTCACCAGTGGCTAATGATGATACAAGTATCCCTGCCAGGGCCTCAGCAATTTCTTCAGTGGCCTCCCACAATGTCCTGGGACGCACTTGGTCAGGCCCTGGGAACTTATCCACCTTATGACTGCCAGCATCTCCCCTTTTGTAATGTGGATATATTTCAGGACGTCACTATTCTCTTCCATAAATTCCCTAACTTTCATGACCTTCTTTACAGTCAATAAAGATGAGAGGTATTCATTTAAGACCTCACCTGTCTCACCTATCTCCTGTGGCTTCACACATAGACTACCATGTTGATCCTTAAGGGAACTGCTTCTCTCCCTAGTTACCTTTTTACTCTTTATATACTTATTGAATCTCTATTTTTAAAAACATACTAAGGACAAAATTAAGCCTATGCTGGTCAAATCACATGGATGCCACAGCCAAGAAAGCTCACCAGTGTCTCTACTTCCTCAGGAGGCTAAAGAAATTTGATATGTCCCCTTTGACACCCACCAACTTTTATTGATGCACCATAGATAGCGATCGTATGGGTCAATTCATTACACAGTGCAGTTATATTGAGTTAATACAGAGTGCATTGAGGTAGTACAGGTAAAACAATAACAGTACAGAGTGAAGTGTCACAGCTACAGGAAAGTGCATTGCAGGTTAGACAAATAGGAGCAAGGTCACAACAAGGTAGATTGGGAGGTCAGATGCATCACGGCTTGGTATGGCAACTGCTCTGCCCAGGACCGCAAGAAACTGCAGAGAGTTGTGGACACAGCCCAGCGCATCACGGACACCAGCCTCCCCTCTTTGGACTCTGTCTATACCTCTCGCTGTCTTGGTGAAGCAGCCAGTATAATCAAAGACGCCACCTACCCGGAACATTCTCTCATCTCTCCTCTTCCATTGGGTAGAAGATACAGGAGCCTGAAGGCACATACCACCAAGACTTAAGGACAGCTTCTACCCCACTGCGATAAGACTATTGAACAGTTCCCTTATACAATGAGATGGACTATGACCTCATGATCTACCAGTTTTTGACCTTGCACCTTATTGCACTGCACTTTCCCTGCAGCTGTGACACTTTACTCCGTACTGTTATTGTTTTACCTGTACTACATCAATGCACTCTGTACTAACACAATGTAACTGCACTGTGTAATGAATTGACTGGTATGATCGGTTTGTAAGACAAGCTTTTCACTGTACCTCAGTACAAGTGACAATAATAAACCAATACCAATACCAATGACCACCTTCTTCTGTGGCTGCATCAGGCTGTGCGTGGAATCCAAGTACGTGGGCACCAAGTGTCACTGCGTGCCGAGGTTCTACCTGTCCCTGCTGTTGTGAAAGATGGGCCTTGTCCCGTGGCCACACAACGTCCCAGTCAGCTGGACATTGCCATTCTCTCTGTCCTTTGTGGAAAAGTTCTTCCAGACCAACACCTTTGACCACAAGTCCATCAGGCAGTGGTCAGCACGGAACATCCTGCAGACACTGCAGGGGAAGAACTCGATGGATACTGTGGGCTGGTTCCCTGAGCAGACTGTCCAGACCATCTGGCAGAATGCCTCATCGCCAGAGCTCAACAACTAATATTTGCCACATGCAACTAATATTTGCCACAGACTGGGTGGATCATAACTTGTCAGCACTAATTAGACATCAGAATTGCTACTTTGGAGCTCCCCTCTCCGGCCATGTTCTTTATTAAGCTGGCATCCTGGAACACACATGAAGGAATCCCCAACAAGGTAATTTAAAGGAAACTTCAATCACCAACAGGTTTATTTCTTCTTTTGCTTTAATTGTACAAAATAAGTGCCTGAAGTTTTACTAGTGTACAGAAAGTTGTGTGGCAGCTCCTGAAGTCCTTCCTTGCTGAATGAAGAGCTTCTATTCAGACTAACTGGCACCAATCATCACTGTTCCAGTAACCTTTCCTCCTAGCATTGAGTACTGTTGGATGAATCAGCAAAATAGGTCAAGCTGTTAGAAGATGAAGGTAGGAAGAGGAAAAGAGATTGTCTCAACAGGGGACCACATGCAGAGTTTATTCAAGGGACTGAACTTTGTCAGAACGGTGGAGACCTCTGATGGTCACTGCAGAGGTTGAAATCTTGCAAATGCTGCAACTAACCCTCCACTCTCACACTAAGGCAAAGCCCAAGCTACAGTACCTGTGAGTGTGAAGGTTACAGTCATTTTGAAGTTCCATTTGACTGGCTCCTTTGAAGCAGCCGTTTGAGATAAAAGTGCAAATCTATCAATTTGGAATCAGTCTGGTGAACCTGAGCTCTGAACATTTTTGGCATTATCTTTTCTGTTTGTTTAGCTGTTGTGACTGAGAAAACTGAGCCACATGGAAGCTGTAACTTGGAAATATAAAAGTCTTTATTCACACAGCAGATCTGCTGGATGGAATCTAGAATCATCTCCCAACACAATTTTATCTACTTTTAAAATACACAAATAACAGTAAACGATTAACTACAGTTTCAATGGCTATCGTCATCTACTTTAACGTTTTGAATATATTTGCAGAATTACATATTTACAATGGGAGCACATCCCAACTAGCAGAACTCCTTTGACTATTCAATACTGGTCCAAAAGCTTCTGAGCACAAACTCACAAACACCCAAAATATACCTCTTCTGTTACAGTGTTGAGGGATGGCTCCCTGTATATACAACTAGCTAGAATATTAAGTGACAAAATAGACCTGTCCTGAACTATGCATTAAGTGACAGGGATATGCCTCTAACAATGCAGGAGGTAGCCACTTAATGTCTTCCCTGATCTTATTCTGAAGTTTTCGATGAGCATCAATTAACATGAACATTCATATAGTGTCTTCCCCTGCATAGTTTCAATGGGACAGAATCAGCATGTCCCACACCCAATGATTGGTTTCAAAAACCTTAAAGTATGTGTTGAAGTTAAATTGTAAACACAATTCCTGAAGACTGGTTCTGCAGTCTTTCATGTTCTCATTTTAATTAATATCTGCTATCCATAATTTCATAATTATCCCTAACATGGTTCTTCTGGTCTATGAATGCAGTATACAGTGCAGTCACATCTGATAACACCCCTGTATACCCTGTCCCTGACAAGACACAATTTGAATGAGATATTTGTGTGAACTAACGTCCTTAACAAGAACATATTTGTGGTGATTAAGTGAGGACTTGGTGCTGCAGCTAGAGAGAAAGGTGCTTTATTGCTCAGCATTCCTAATGAATAGAATGAATCACGATGGTCACTGGTACTTCCCACTGATGTTATTTATATTCAAAGAACTTTTTGTTTCTTTTTGAACATCTGTCAACTTTGAGCCTGTGGCTGTGGTGTCCTCGGGCACTGGAAGGCAGGCCGGCCTTTCAGGCAGCTGTAGTCAGTTCAGCTCCAGTGCTAGCTGGTCCCCCTCAGATTACGTGTGCCTTCATCAAGGGACAACTAAATGCTCTATATGTGAGGTGAAACTGCAGTTACCCATCTGCTGACAAAAATATAAACATTGCCTCAATTGGTAGGTTTGGGATATTTTAGAATTCAGTAAAGTTTCAATTAGAGATGGTTAGGTCTCCATTATTCATGTCAACTGGTCCCTGTGGTTAGATTTTGTCAGTACAGAACCTGGCAGTGAGAATGATCAACCTTTGATCTTACAGGGTTGCTCATAATTGGCTTCATTTCTCTCCAGATCTCTTCAGAATTTCTTCAGAGACCTTTGAGTCAAAGGCACAAAATCATTATTTTTAAAAGGAATGTGACTCAAAAGATTGATATTTGTTGAAGTAATAAATAATAGATAACATATGCTGAAGCTTTTCATTATTTTTCCATATAGGGTAGGGTTTTAGAGTCATAGAGTCATACAGATAAACAGCATGGAAACAGGCTATTTGGCCCACCACATCCATGCCAACCTGTGGGCACTCATCTGTATTAATCTCATTTTCCAGCACTTGGCCTGTTGTCTTCTATGATTTAAGTGCTTGTCTAGACAGTTGGTAAATGCTGTCAGTGATTCTGCTTCCACCACTTTCTCAGGCAGTGTATTCCAGGTACTTGCCACTATCTGGGTGAAAAAGGTCCCCCTCAGATCTCTTCTAAATCTCTTACCCCTTAATCTATAGTTTGGTTTGTTGCAGTCTACCCTATCTATATCCCTCATAATTTTATATTACTCAATTGTGTTCCCTCTTAACTTCCTCCTCTCCAGAGAAAACAAACCTAGACTTTCCAGTCTCTCCTCATAACTACAAGATAACATATCTTTATTAGTCACATGTACATTGAAACACACAGTGAAATTCATCTATTGCATAGAGTGTTCTGGGGGCAGCCCACAAGTGTCGCCACTCTTCCGGCGCCAACATAGTATGCCCACAACTTCATAATCTTTGGAATGTGAGAGGAAACCAGAGCACCCGGAGGAAACCCATACAGACACAGGGAGAACGTACAAACTCCTTACAGACAGTGGCTGGAATTGAACCCGGGTCTGTGGCGCTGTAATAGCGTATTAGAACACTTCATCTCAGGCATCATCCTGGTGAATCTCTTCTGTGCCTTCCAGCACTATCATAACCTTCCTCTAGTGTTGTAACCAGAACTGCCCACAGTGTTCCAGCTGAGCTCTGACCAAAGTTTTGTTATTTGACTATCAATCTGGAATTTTGATGTTAAAGTACCATCATTTGCTCAAGATTTTGAATTCAGTTTAGAATATCTGGATATATAATAGTGATATCAATAAAGCTGGATTGAATAAAACCCAGATGGCTTACGATATTCTTTATTGAAGGAAAGTTACAGTTCCTTATCTGTTTGGTCTTTATATGTTCATAATCCTGCTAATCTAGCTCTTAACTATCCTCTGAAGTTGACTAGCAGTGCAAAGCAACCAGAGCTGTGCATAAAGCACTGGCCTTGCCCTTAATAAAGATATCCTGAGAATGAACTGAAAACAGTGAGCATAGCTGCAGTTCTATTGAAGCACCAGATGATAAATGTAAGTGTAGATGATTTTGCCCCCATCAAAAAAACACCCTTGTTGAAACTTCTTACCTTCTTATTACATAATTGAATTCTCTCTCAACTGGCTCTAGAGCTCTTGTCTCCACTACACAATGAAAACTCCCTCCATATTAATTGTTCACATGAAGTACAGACCTCAAATTTTCCTTTAATCCTGAGTCCTGTGGTTGCAGATTAACTTGAAATGGGTTCACAGTTAAACTTTTTGGTCCATTTCATATTTTTTAATGTTACGAACCAGCAACAAAAGAAATACATCGCGTCACGTATAAGTGTTAAAAGCTACTTTATTAATAACTACTTATGATAATAAGAGAAATAAAAGTAAAATTGTTAGAATGTTAGAAGTAAAAATGTGAAATCCACTGCTTTGTTCCGAAGCACCTGCCACCCCGAAAGGCATCAGAGATGTGGCCATCCACACAATACCTGTTTCCTTCTACAGGTTAACGATAAAGTGGACTCCACCAAATTACTCCAAAAATGAATACATGGATTGTAGTGACAAACACAGTTACTGTTTTTCATCCATCGATAGAGACAAGCAGGCTGCTGTCTTTCTGTCTCTCCTCTCTCTCTCTTATTCAGACTGACTCCAACTGACTGCTTCAAAAACGTCATTACATCCTTTATCTTCTGTTGATGTAAGCACGCCACACACGCCACTATGCTCTATCTTAAAGGGATATTCACCAATAGTAACCTAGTCCGTGACACTAAGATTCCCTCAGAGGCCTGAATTCAGTGTTGAAAAGTCCAAAATGTTTATAATTCAATGCTCTAAAGCTGGAGAACATTCATATGTACCATTAACAGGATATATTGTTGACTGGAATTCAACATGAGCCTTAACATTTTCTCTCAACGTGAGTTCCTCATGATGCTCTCAAATTTATAAGGATTTTTTTTACCAGCCTTCTGACAGTAATAATGGAGTTTTCTCTTATATTTAACCTCCGAGTTCAACTTGAACCTATCTGGATTAACATAGAACATAGTCATAGAGTAGAGTCATAGAGTAATACAGCATGGAAACAGGCCCTTCGGCCCAACTGGTCCATGCCGACCACAGCATCCTCCCTGCGGGTCCCAATTGCACACATTCGGCCGATAACCTCCAAGCCCCTCCCCTCCATGTACCTTTCCAAATGCCTCTTAAATGTTGCAATTATACCCACCTCAACCACTTCCTCTGGCAGCTCATTCCAGGCACCCCCACCCTCTGCGTCAAGAAGTTACCTCTCAGGTCTCTTTTACATCTGACCTGATCTGAATGTGATCTTGGTTCCACTGTAACTATCTGGGCCATTGAATGGCTGGTGACCACTGACTGAGCGAAACCCAGGGAGGAGTGGAGTCTCAAAGTTATTCTGGGTCATAGTGCTCTGGGGGAGTTATGGGGGTAGGCAATGGAATGTCATGGAAGGTGTGTGCAAATTTCTTTAATATATTTGTTAGTTTAGAGGCAGAAAACACAAATAATGTCATGACTGGCAGAGACCTCTGCCCTCCAGCTGTGTATATTAGAAAACAGCAAGTGCATTGCCCTTGAATTTCTGTTTATTAATTTGAGTGTGCAGTGCCATTACGAAGTTCCTTAAGCTATTGCCACATAATCAGAAAAAGAGTCTTATAAGCATGAATTAAAAAGTACAGATTATAAAAGTTATGGTTGCTTTCAAAAATAATTCCTGCATAAAATACAAAATAGGTTAGGCCAGTTGACCGGTTTGTGAGACTTATGAAACATTGAAATGACCACCACAAAGTACTGTTTTGTATGCTTAGTATTGCAATCACTTAAACAGAACATCTTCTGCCTGAGGATTTGCGGCTACTATCGTACTGTTGTGATCACAGAATCATTGAATCGTACAGCACAGAAATAGGCCCTTTGGCCCACCTCGTCCATGCCGACAGTGATGCCCATTTATGCCAAGTCCATTTGCCTGCATTAGGCCCAAACCTCTGTATGTCTCTCCTATTCAAGTAACTGTCCAAGTGCCTTTTAGTTGTTCTAATTGTGTCTACCAGGTTGCTGTAGGAGGCAAGGGAAGAGACTGCCGTGGCTCTGGTTGAGATTTTTACATCATTGCTGGCCACAAGGTACCAGATGACAGGAGGATGGTAAAAGTGGTCGCCCTTTTCCAGAAGAGCAGCAAGCAAAGTCTTAGCAATTACTGAACTATGTGTCTTACATCAGTAGTAGGGAAGTTATTGGAAAAAATTCTGAGGGACAGGATTAATGATCACTTGGAAAGGCAGGGACTAATCGGAGATGGCCAGCACGGCTTTGTTAAGGACAGATCTTGTCACCAATCTGAGTGAATTTTTGCAGTAGACTAACTCTAACCTTATCCCAACCTTCCACCATCACCCTCTGCATCCTACCATCGAGCCAATTATGACTCCAGTTAGCTAGCTCTCCCTGGATCCCATGCGATCTAACATTCTAGTCTAGCCTAGGTCCTGTCTTACATTATTAGAATCTGCCTTCCCCCAGTCTAGGCCACTATTTTATCTTTTTCCATTGCAACTTTGGAACTTACTGAACTATGGTCACTGTTCCCAAAGGGCTCCTACACAGGCACCTCTATCACTTGCCCATCCTCATTCTTTGAGATAATGTCAGGTACAGTCCCCTCCCTAGTGATATACTCTACATACTGTTTCAAAAACCTTTCTTGGATGCATTTGGGCGACACGGTAGCATAGCGGTTAGTGTGATGTGATTACAGCACCAGCGATCGGGGTTTGATTCCCGTCGCTGTCTGTAAGGAGTTTGTACGTTCTCCCGTGTCTGCGTGGGTTTCCTCCGGGTGCTCCGGTTTCCTCCCACATCGCAAAGACGTACGGGTGGGTTAATTTGGGTTTAAAACAAAAGGGTGGTGTGGACTCGTTGGGCCGGAAGGGCCTGTTACCACGCTGTAAATAAAAGTTAAAAAATTTTTTTAAAAAATTTTATGAATTCTACCTCATCTTAGCCCTTGCACGAAGACAATCCCAGTCAACATTGGGAAAGTTAAAATCCCCACTATGACAACTCTATTGCTTTTACATCCTTCTGCACTTTAATTCCTTATCTGACACTGATAAAATTTTGTCCAACTTTTCATGTTCGGCTGATCCAGAAGATTAAGGTACATGGGGTCCATGAAGACTTGGTAGATTGGATTCAAAATTGATTTGGCCATAGGAGACAGAGGGTAGAGATGGAGGGGTGTTATTCTAACTGGAGGTCTGTGACCAGTGGTGTTCCACAAGGATCAATGCTGGAACCTCTGTTGTTTGTGATATACATAAATTATCTGGACAAAAATGTAGGTGGGGTGATGAGTAAGTTTGCAAGCAATACAAAAATTGGCTGAGTTGTGGATAGTGAGGAAGGTTGTCAAATGATTCAATAGGATATAGACCAGTTGCAGATGTCGACAGAGAAATGGCAGATGGAGGGTTACTACGTAACAGGAAAGTGCCCTTCGGCTGATGGTGACTATGCTGATAATGATGTTAATCCAATCTAATCCCATCTGCCTGCACATGGTGTGTGTCCCTCTATTCGTTGTATGTACATGTGCCTGTCTCAATGCCTCTTAAATGTTGCTGTCGTATCTGTTTCCACCTCTTCCCCTGCAGTGTGTTCCAGGCACATGTCTGGGTGAAAAGCTTGCCTTGCAAATTTCCTTTAAATTTTCCCCTTCTCGTCTTAAATCAATGCTGTCTAATATTTGGCATTTCCACCTTGGATAAAAGAAAATGACTTTCATAATTTTGCATACTTGTATCGGGTCACCCCTCAGCCTCCGATGCTCCAGAGAAAACAATTCAAGTTTGTCCAAACTCTGCTTATATCTAATACTCTCTAATCCAGGCAGCAACCTGGTGAACCTCTTCTGCACCAACTCCAAAGCCTCTATATCTTTGCTGTAATGCAGTGACCAGAACTCAACACAATACTCCAAATGTGGCCCAACCAAAGTTTTATACAGCTGCAGCATGACTTCCCAACTGTTGTAATCAATGCCTAAACCGGTGAATGCAAGAATGCCATACGCCTTCTTTACCACCCTATCTAATTGTGTTGCCACTTCAGGGAGCCATGGACTTGCACTCCAAATCAATGGTCCAAAGGGTCCTACCATTTACTGTATATTTTCCTCTTACGTTCAAACTCCCAAATTGCAACATCTCACACTTGTGCAGATTAAGCTTCATCTGCCATTCTCTTGCCACATTTCCAACTGACATATGTCCTGCTGAATCCTTTGACAACCTTCTTCACTAGCTGCAACTCTGCCAAACTTACTAACAGGCCACATACATTTTCATCCAAAACATTTATATACATCACAAACAGAGGTCATGGTACTGATCTATAAGATGATAAGGTATAGGAGCAGAATAAGGGCATTCGGCCCATCGAGTGATCCTTGCAGACCTCTGGTCAGAATAACACCCCTCCACTACTACCCTGTGTCTTCTATGGCCAAGCCAATCTTGAATCCAATCTGCTAAGTGTCCATGGATCCCATGTGCCCTAATCTTCTGAATCAGCCTACCATGAGGTGTCTTGTTGAAAGCTTTACTAAAGTCCATGCACACAATACCCACTGCCCTACGCTCATCAATCATCTTTGTCACCTGCTCAAAAACCTCAATAAGGTTTGTATGACATGACCTCCCTTGCACAATGTAAGAAAGATCATGTCAGGGATATATTTGTGCCTCACCATCTGTAACACAGTAAGTCTATGCTTTTCCAGATGCCAATAGATCCTATCCCTAAGAATCTTTTCCAATAATTTCCCTACCACTGATGTAAGGCTTAATGGCATATAATTTCCTGATTGTCTCTATTGCCCTTCTTAAACAAAGGAACAACATTGGCCATTCTCCAGTCCTCTAGGACCTCTCCTGTGACAGGATCTCTGTTAAGGCCCCAGCCATCTCCTCTCTGGGGTAAAACTAATCAACGCTCACAAAGCAGTGCAACCTAGATCTCTTTCATGAAGTTTATTAAAACTGAGCAAGTACACAAATCAAATAATATAAATGTAAACACTGTAAATAATGTGACAAAAGCTGTTATATGTAATTACAGAAGATAACAGGAAAAATACGAAAAGCTGTTCTACATTAAAGTGACCTCTGTATCTTGTATCATACACAGCTTCAAGCCTTAAATGTAACTTATGGCATATATTTCCTTACACCTTTCTCTAATTCTATACAGCTTCTCAATTCTTTCTGCAGCTCCCTTACAAGATATTCTTTAATTATAATTTTTTTTAACTTTAGTTATTATTCACTTTTTAAATCTAGATGATTTTGGACAGAACTCTTCCTAGTGATCACTCAGGATGAGTTCTGACCAAACTTCTAGTGTTCCATCTACTACTTCCTGAATTCTGCCCAAAAAATGGCCTGGACATTTCTTGTTTTACAATCCAAAGATCATACCTGTGATAATTTAACTAATGCATCTTTCCCTTTGATTGTACCATCATGATCCTGTTTGCCTGCAATTGCCCAAGTATTAATACAACAAAGATGCTTTCATAGAAAAAAAATTGAATTATTTGGTATTGGTATTGGTATTAGTTTATTATTGTCACTTGTACCAAGGTACAGTGAAAAACTTGTCTTGCATACCGTTCATACAGATCAATTCATTACACAGTGCATTAAGGTATTACAGAGAGCATTGAGGCAGTATAGGGTAAAAACAATGCAGTACATTGTGCCTGTGAAGAGAAAGATACAATTTCTTTTTCCTCTTTGTATTACTTCCATGACCAAGGTCTGAGGAATCGTGAGACATTAGATATCTTTCAGGAGTAGCAGCCAGTTAATATAAACAAGAACCAACCTTCAATCTAAGACAAGGAAAGCTGTATGCATACACACCAATATCTGTAGAGAGAGCCATCTCTCAATACAGTGGTAAAAGAAGGCTTTGGGTGTTTGGATTCCCAGAAAAAGTGTTTGAATATGTAGAGGTGTTCTTGTCAGTTGATATGTGATCTCATTGTAAATATCTAATTCTATGGAGACATTTGCTCATACCGAAGATATTGAAGTTGAAGCTGCATTTAATCACGTGCTGTTATCTTTGTGCTCAAAGGGTAGAAAATCTCATGATATTTTGACTTCAGTGAGATTCTCTAGAGACTCTCCAAGAGAGAGAGATTCATAGATGTGCCCTTTTGGTTCATTACTTTCATCTTTTGCTTGTTATTGGAGTTGATATGGAAATACTTGCAGGAGAGAACTGTGTCTCAGGTACAACAAGAGACTCATATTGTGAAAGCGGAGCTGGACAAGGAAAAGGACAGGTGCAGAGAACAGTTAAACAGTGTGCAAGTAGAGCCAGATAGACATAAGGAATGACTGCAATACCTACAGAGCGAGAGAGACATAGGTGAGAAGCAGGCAGAAGGATTAGAGCAGTAGAAGGACAAATTATTCAGCGGTTGGGACAGTCTGAGAAATAAATAGGAAAGGGCCCCATAGGTGAGTACTTGCAGGCTAGCAGCAATGGGAATGGCCAAAGAAGAGGATAATGAGATAGACCTGGAAGCTCTGACCCAGAAGGTTGACAGGTGGGAATCCGCTAGTAGTGCATCTTTGAGGGGGTATATATATCTAGAGGAAGGAGAGAATAACTGGGGAAGATTAATTCAGAAAGCTAATGAACCCGCCAGTGGCTATGCAGAGTGTAAATATTGGTCCAATGTGTAATACTTAGGGACAGACAATTCAGGGCAGGATGATCTTGTCTTCCTGAGTATGTTAACAGAAGGTCTTGAACTTGGGGACAGCAGTGAGATCCACTTACTCCATGACAGATTCATGAGCAGATGGACCAGAAGAGAACTCACAAGGTGGCCGCAGTATACTCAGACACCATTAAGAGTCACTCATCAAGTCAGATAGAAATCATATCAGGATCCAAACCTCCACACATATATTCCAGACATAAGTGGAAGCATGGGTTTGGAGTAAAGGATAGTCCTGGAATGACAACTCTTAATTGTTCTAAAGTAGGACAGATTACCCTACACTGTAAAACACACAGGTCATATAATCTCCTTTCATAGAACAGAGATTGGAATTTGTGAAAGCTTGGAAGTTGTTGGAATTTTGGTTGGAGAGAGTTGGAACGTTTGTACGTCCATGGCTAATAACTTCCAGCAACCTTTTGTTTTTAAGTCTTAAAGTTTAAACTTTTCCTTAAAGAGTGTATGATGTATGATTGTATTTTAAGATGTTAAATGTTTAACATTATAAAATACAATAACCAATTGAGAGTAAGTCTCAACAGTCTCAAAAACATCTTGAGAGTAAGCTGGAGCATGGTGACTTGTTGCAAGCTGCTCTCTACCGATCTACTCATTACCCCTGCTATAATTGTTCTACTCTTTTAAATTTAAACTCTATGTACACTTTACTCTGTACTGTTATTGTTTTTACCTGTACTACATCAATGCACTCGGTGCTAGCTCAATGTAACTGCACTGTGTAATGAATTGACCTGTATGATCGGTATACAAGTTTTTCACCGTACATTGGTACAAGTGACAATAATAAACCCATACCAATACAAATTGCTGAACTGGTCTGTGAGTTTTTGAAATGTTGCATGAGGTGTGGCAACTTGTGAGTTCCTTTAGAGTTGCACAGGAAGAGGGAGAGTGTGTGAGTGCAAAGATTGTTACATGTTTGTTAAATTTTTGCTGGGAAACTGTTTGAATATTAATCCTATGCTTCAAGGAAATAGGATGCGACCAAGGGAAAGATTATGTTACTTTATGTGAAATGAATTTGCAGGGCCTGTCATGTGTTAAGAGGCAGTATCTCTTTGAGAAGTTGTGTGAATGTGAGAGCTATGGGGGTGGGTGCTCCACCCAACCAACTCTTCATTTATTCTTTGGAATATTCTGTTGAAGTTTTTTGCTTGGAACTGAACTGTTTTTTCTAAGTTCTTCAATTATTTGTGAAGGTTCTGAAGGAAGAAAAGTGCAAGCCTGGATTATTTTATTTATCTTACCTGTGGTTTAAATTTGTGTTCTTTTATTTATTTTGGAACTGATATGGGAGAGAAAGAAAGGCCCAGATTCCACACCAACATGTGGAATCCAGGTTAAGATGTTTGAAATGTTGAATGTCTGTATTCCAGATGTGAGATTCTCACGTCTTAAAGAGAAATTGGTGCTTTGGGAAATTGCTCATTAGTGTATACTTAAAACAGGAATTTGAAATTGGTACTTTGGGAGATTGGAACAACTAGAGAGTAATCTTAAAAGTTGCTTTTCTTAACAAGAATATTTTTCTAGAAGGTTAAAAGATGCTGCTCTGGACTTTTTGACATGTGGATTTTGGGTTTTACAGTCCTTTTGGAAAGCTTGTTTTTGATGTAGTCACAGTGCTTTGTCATGTAAAATGCAAATGAGCAGGCAGGATTCAGGTCTACTTCAGTATGTGCCTTGTAAAATGCAAATAGAGTGTTCAATTTAGATCAGGGACAGGGCCAAAAAACAGCAATCAATTGCTGATCAAAAGGATCCAGAGCAGGAGAGAAGACAGATGAAGCGAAACAGTCAGTGCATTAACAATTCTGTTTCTCTAGCACATTAACAAGCTCATTGCAGGAAAATTGAACAATTAACACCTACCTCCTGCTTTTCATCTGATTACTCCTGATGGAAACACAGCCTATTAATGCAAGGGAATGGGAAAGTGAACACAGAAGACATGAAGAGAATGTGTCAGCAAACTGTGAAGGAAGTGCTAAAATATATCGGTAATTGTATTTTGTAATGAAGGGTGGTTCTGGGTGTTAGATGTTTAGTAGGATAAATCAGCAGAGAAAAGTATCACAAAACAGACAAGACGAGTTGTGGCAAAAGATGCCAAGTTCCCAACCTTGAGGGCCAGACAGACGGAGCCAGGGAAGAAAAGACAAACTGTGACATTATGTTGGCCTTGATGGTGAAAAGAAATTGAAGAAAGGGAGCAGAATGGTCAGGTTTAGGCTTAAAGGGCTTAGGCATAAAGGGGCAAGGCAGGTGAGTAGCTGGTAGGTAGGTAAAGGTAAGGTTTACCTGTTATCTGTGGCCAACCAGCTCTGACAATACTGTAATGTGACACATCACAGAATGTCAGAAGACAGTCATTCCAACCTGGATAGATATGATCACCAATGTCCTGGGGCCAGCAAGCAACAAGAGACATCAGGGGGTGCCACTGGGATAGCCATTCAGAAACCATTACCTCATACCCCCTTATGTCTGGGAGTGCCCCAATAATACACTAGCCCTTGCTTTAGACAAACTATAAAAGCAAATCGGGTTATGTGTTGTGAACCCAACACAGGAGATGTCAGGGACTGGTCATTGGAGATTTGGTGATGTATCAGAAGACATGACAAATTTCCATACCTTTTCCCTTTGAGTTATAACAAAGTAATGTTGATTCTCAAGGCACAAAGGTCAAGTAGACTCTCTTAAATGTTCTGCCAAATTGACATTATAATCCCATGTATATAATATCTTCTATTATTATTTTGTGAAATGTGCTTTCATAATTGAAAGCTATTTACTTCTTTCTCTAACACCTATAGTTATCACAGGGTTTTGCTTTTGAAAGACTATTTGAGTTGGATTTGTGCAGAATATTTTATTGAATTGAATCAGGGCGGCACAGTAGCGTAGCGGTTAGCACGATGCTATTACAGTGCCAGCGATCAGGGTTCGATTCCTGTCACTGTCTGTAAGGAGTTTGTACGTTCTCCCATGTCTGCGTGGGTTTCCTCCGGGTGGTCCAGTTTCCCCCCACATTCCAAAGATGTACGGGTAGGTTAATTTGAGGTTTAAAATGGGCGGTGCGGACTCGTTGGGCCGGAAGGGCCTGTTACGACGCTGTAAGTAAAATTAAAAAAAAGTTTTGTCTTTTTATGTAACATTATAAAAATATAGCATATATTATTACCTCTTACAATAAGTTATATTCTTTATTAAATCAAATCACTGTGGTAAAATATTATATTAGGCTTCATGGGTTTCACTTTGGAAGATGTCAGGACTTCGGAGCTGATAAGTTTTTTCTTTTTTTAATAGGGTTTTTATTATAAGGGTTAGATTTTATAAGGTTCTTTTTTAAGTTGTTTTATAAGTTCTTAATCAGGAATAGTGGGGGCTGGACTGCGCAGGCGCGTGACGTCGGCAGGTAAGACGCGGGCTGTTTAAAAAGCAAACCGCCATATCCAGCGGGCAGTGTTGGAGCAGGCAGTGGAGTGAGAGGGAGCAGAATGGTCAGGCTTAGGCTTAAAGGGCTTAGGCATAAAGGGGCAAGGCAGGTGAGTAGCTGGTAGGTAAAGGTAAGGTTTACCTGTTATCTGTTATAAATTGTTAAGTAGAAAAACTAGGAGGAAAAAAATAATTAGTTCAGATGGAGGACATGGTGGTGTGCTGCAGCTGCTTCATGTGGGGGCTAGTGGACCCTGCTGCGGTCCACGATGGCCAGATCTGCAGTAAATGCTTGAGGCCGGAGGAACTTTGGCTCACAATCGATGAGCTGGAGTTGCAGCTTCAAACACTGCGCAGCATCAGGGAGGGGGAGAGTTTTGTAGATACTGTACATAAGGAGACGGTCACCCCTCTTAGAGCAGGTACTACTGGGGACCAGGAAGTAGATAGAAGGGTGACTCTCAGGGGAGGGAAAAGGAAAAAGAAAACAAACAGGCAGATAGAGCAGAGGACCCTGGAGGCTGTTCCCCTCAGTAACATGTTTTCCACTTTGGAGGCTGTTGAGGGAGATGACCTGCCGGGGCCTAGTAGCAGTAGCCAGGTCTATGGCACTGGGACCGGTCCTGCTGCTCAGAAGGGAAGGGAGGAGAAGAAGAAGGCAGTAGTGATAGGGGACTCGATAGTCAGGGAAACAGATAGGAGGTTCTGTGGCAGTGAACATGAATCCTGGATGGTTTGTTGCCTCCCAGGTGCCAGGGTCCGGGATGTCACTGATCAGGTCCACAGGATTCTTGAGTGGAAGGGAGAACAGCCAGAAGTCGTGGTTCATGTTGGTACCAACAACATAGCTGGGAAGAGGGATGAGGTCCTGAAAAGTGAGTTTAGTGAGCTAGACAGAAGGCTGAAGAACAGGACCTTGAGTGTAGCGATCTCGGGATTGCTGCCAGTGCCACGCGATAGTGAAGGTAGGAATAGGAGGAGATGGCAGATAAATGCGTGGCTGAGAAGTTGGTGCAGGAGGGAGGGTTTTAGATTTTTGGATCATTGGGATCTCTTCTGGGGAAGGTAGGACCTGTACAGAGAGGACGGGTTACACCCGAACCTGAGGGGAGACAATATCCTTGCAGCCAGGTTTGCTAGGGTGGTTCAGGAGGGTTTAAACTGGATTGCGAGGGAGAAGGGAACCAGAGGAGTAGGTCAGAGGAAGAAGGGGATGAGGAAAAGTCAGATCTGACAGGTAGAGAGGCTTTGAGGAAGGAGAAGCACAGGCTATAAAAGTAGTAAGGTGGATGGGCTAAAGTGCATTTACTTAAATGCAAGAAGCATCAGGAGTAAAGGAGATGAACTGAGAGCTTGGATAAGTACATGGGACTATGATATTGTGGCTATTGCAGAGACATGGCTGACATCAGGGCAGGAATGGATATTGAATATTCCTGGTTTTCAGTTTTTTAAAAAGGATAGGGAGGGGGGGGAGAAGAGGAGGAGGGGTGGTGGTACTGGTCAGAGACACTGTTACAGCTGCAAAAAGGGTAGATAATGTAGAAGGATCCTCCCTAGAGTCAATATGGGTGGAAGTTAGGAACAAGAAAGGGGCAGTTACCCACCTGGGAGTATTCTATAGGCCCCCCGGTAGCAGTAGGGATACTGAGGAGCAGATTGGGAGGCAGTTTTTGGAAAGATGTGAAAATAACAGGGTTATTATAATGGGAGACTTCAACTTTCCAAATATCGATTGGCACCTACTTGGTGCCAAGGGTTTAGATGGGGCACAGTTTGTTAAGTGTGTCCAGGACGGATTCCTGACACAGTATGTTGACAGGCCAACTCGAGGGAATGCCATATTAGATCTAGTTTTAGGTAATGAACCGGGACAGGTGACAGATCTATCGGTGGGTGAGCATTTGGGGGACAGTGACCATTGCTCCATAACCTTTAGAATTGTCATGGACAGGGATAGGAGAAAAGAGGATGGGAAGACATTTAATTGAGGAAAGGTGAATTATGACGCTGTGAGGCAAGAACTTGGGAGTATAAATTGGGGTGACATTTTTGAAGGGAAATGTACTATGGAGATGTGGTCGTTTTTCAGGGATCTTTTGCAGGATGTTAGGGATAAATTTGTCCCTGTAAGGCAGAGAAGGAATGGTAGGGTGAAGGAACAGTGCGTGACGAGAGAGGTGGAACAACTAGGTAGGAAGAAGAAGGCAGCATACATAAGGTGTAAGCAGCAAGGATCGGACAGGGCTCGTGAGGAATATAGAGTAGCAAGGAAAGAACTTAAGAAAGGGCTGAGGAAAGCAAGAAGGGGACATGAAAAGGCTTTGGTGAGTAGGGTTAAGGAGAATCCCAAGGCTATTTTCTCATACTTAAAGAGCAGAAGGATGGCTAAGGTAAAGGTAGGTCCGACTAAAGACAAAGGTGGGAGGATGTGCCTGGAAGCTGTGGAAGTGGGTGAGGTTCTCAATGAATACTTCTCTTCAGTATTCACCAAGGAGAGTGGTCTTGATTGATGCTGAGGACAGTGTTGGTGAGGGTAATGTTCTAGAGTATGTAGATATTAAGAGAGAGGATGTGTTGGAGTTGTTAGAAAACATTAGGACAGATAAGTACTGGGGCCTGACGGAATATTCCCCAGGCTGCTTCGTGAGGTGAGGGAGGAGATTGCTGAACCGTTGTTTAGGATCTTTGAGTCCTCGTTGTCCACGGGGATGGTAATGGAGGATTGGAGGGTGGTGAATGTTGTCCCCTTATTCAAAAAAGGTAGTAGGGATAGTCCAGGGAATTACAGGCCGGTGAGCCTTACGTCTGTGGTGGGTAAGCTGTTAGAAAGGATTCTTAGAGATAGGATCTATGAGCATTTAGAGAATCATGGACTGATTAGGGACAGCCAGCATGGCTTTGTGAAGGGAAGATCTTGCCTCACTAGCCTAATAGGGTTCTTTGAGGAAGTGACCAGGAAGATTGATGAGGGTAGTGCAGTGGATGTGGTCTACATGGATTTTAGTAAGGCGTTTGACAAGGTTCCGCATGGTAGGCTTCTTCAGAAGGTCAGAGGCCAAGGGATCCAGGGAAGCTTGGCCATGTGGATTCAGAATTGGCTTGCCTGTAGAAAGCAGAGGGTTGTGGTGGAGGGAGTGCATTCGGATTGGAGGCCTGTGATTAGTGGTGTCCCACAGGGATCGGTTCTGGGACATCTACTTTTTGTGATATTTATTAACGACTTAGATGAGGGGGTGGAAGGGTGGGTTAGCAAGTTTGAAGATGTTTGCAGACACAAAGATTGGTGGTGTTGTGGATAGTGTGGAGGGCTATCGAAGCTTGCAGAAGGATATTGATAGGATGCAGAGCTGGGCTGACAATTGGCAGATGGAGTTCAATCCAGAGAAGTGTGAGGTAGTACACTTTGGAAGGACAAACTCTGAGGCAGAGTACAAGGTAAATCGCAGGATTCTGGGCAGTGTGGAGGAGCAGAGAGATCTGGGGGTTCATATCCACAGATCACTGAAAGTTGCCTCACAGGTAGATAGGGTAGTTAAGAAGGCTAATGGGATGTTAGCTTTCATAAGTCGGGGGATCGAGTTTAAAAGCCGAGAAGTGATGATGCAGCTTTACAAAACTCTGGTTAAGCCACACTTAGAGTACTGTGTCCAGTTCTGGTCGCCTCATTATAGGAAGGATGTGGAGGCGTTGGAAAGGGTGCAGAGGAGATTTACCAGGTTGCTGCCTGGATTAGAGAGTATGGATTATGAGGAGAGACTGAAGGAGCTGGGGCTGTTCTCATTGGAGAGAAGGAGGATGAGGGGAAGACATGGTAGAGGTATACAAAGTATTAAGAGGAATAGATAGAGTGGACAGCCAGTGTCTCTTTCCAAGGGCACCAATGCTCAAAACAAGAGGACATGGCTTTAAGTTAATGGGTGTGAAGTTCAAAGGAGGTGTCAGAGGGAGGTTTTTCACCCAGAGAGTGGTTGGTGCATGGAATGCGTTGCCTGGGGTGGTGCTGGAGGCTGATATATTGGATAAATTCAAGAGATTGTTAGATAAGCACATGGAGGAATTTACGATATGTGGGAGGAAGGGGTTAGATAGTCTTAGGTGTGGTTTGAAGGGCGGAACAACATGGTGGGCTGAAGGGCCTGTATTGTGCTGTATTGTTCTATGGTTTGGTTCTATGGTTCATTCTGGGAACAGGTGTGTCAATAGCTAGACCAACATTTGTTGACCATCCACTCTCATTATTAAGAAGCAAGTTGCATGTGAAATACAGGCAGTCCCCAGGTTAGGACTGGATTCCGTTCCTGTAGGTTGGAAATGAACAAAAACAGTGTGTGGTTGAGAATCACAGAAACAGCTGTGAGAGTGAGCAGGAACAGGAAGAGTGGCTGCCAGCCAGCCTCACTGACTCAGTGAGTGAGTGAGTCGACTCAGTGCTCCCAGCTCTGCTCAGTTTGCCCCAGCCCCTAATTGTCTGAACCCTTCTTAGTTTAAACTGTGTCATTAGGTGCTATGTATAAGCAGTCTTTGCATAAACCTATTTAGTGATAAGGATAGCCAGCATAATTTAACCTGAATGCCCACAAAATCTTAGGTTGCTTATACCATTTTATATATGCCACATGAGTGCTCTTTAGTTCTTCATATCATTCCACATCTTATCTTGTTCCCATATATTCATTGATCATAACAAGCAACCCTTTTCTGAATTCTTGATTAGTTTACTGTACATGTACAAAATTTAGTTCCCTAAAAATTCAATCATATAGCTGTAGGGAACTCTCTTTCATCCTAACTAAATGATCCAATTCTCAGGTGACAGCTACCTATTCTTAAAAACCCTCTTTTCCTTCCTTTTTCCTTCCCATCAATCTACAAAACCATCTGTACTGATGTCATCATGTCTCAGCACATTCAGAATGTGTAATGAGGTCCCTCCTGACCAAACTTCCATGTGTCATCTATCTTGAATCTGTAAATCAGATGTAAAGCAAGACTGACCTATCAAAGGGAACTGAGGGACTGCTGTGTGCTCAGTCTCACCGAAAGGTGGCCTACACCTCCTTCACTTGACTGCACCATACAACCTGAGGGCTTCTCACCTCACCGGATGGACCATATGGCATCCTCAGGCAATGTAAGAGACGGAGGGTTCTACTTCCTAATGGTGCTCAGACGTGATGGTTCTGGCGAGTTCCTGCTCACCTGACTTGGAATATCTAATGGTGAAGTGTCGCCCATACTACCTGCCTTGGGAGTTCACTTCAGCTATCCTGGTAGTCGTCTACATCCCAGCCCAGGCAGACGTGAAACCTGCACTCAATGAACTATACTCTATGATCAACAGCCTTGAAACAAGATACCCTGATGTCCTCTTCATCATAGACTTCAACCAGGCCAACTTCAAAAGTGTGTTACTGAAATACTACCAGCATATCTCCTGTCACCACCAGGGGCTCAAACACCCTTGACCATTGCTACACAACCATCAAAGACACCAACTGATCCATCCCCCACCCACACTTTGGTGAATCAGACCACCAGGCTGTGCTCCTTCTCCTTGTGTACAAACAGAAGCTGAAACGTGAGGATCCGGTACAGAAGGTTCTACAGTGTTTTTCACGGTACCTCGGTACAAGTGACAATAATAAACCAATACCAATACCAATCTGGAGCAACACACACAAAATGATGTAGGAACTCAGCAAGTCAGGCAGCATCTATGGAGGGAAATGAACAGTCGACGTTTTGGGTCGAGACCCTTCACCAGGACTGGAAAGGAAGAAGGCAGACATCAGAATAAGAAGGTTGGGGGAGGGGAAGGAGCACAGGCTGGTAGATGATAGGCGAGTCCAGGTGAGGGGGGAAAGTAGTTGGGTGGGGGAGGGGTGATGAAAAGGGAGTGATGCAAGAAGCTGAGAGGTGATAGAAGAGGCAAAAGGGCTGAAGAAGAAGGAATCTGGTTGGAGAAGGCAGTAGACAATGGAATAAAGGGAAGGAGGTGGGGAATGGATGGGCAGGTAAAGGATGGGCCTCACAACCTACCTTGTCATGGCCTTGCAATTTACTGTCTGCCTGCACTGCACTTTCTCTGCAACTCCAACACTACATTCTGCATTCTGTTATTACTTTTCCCTTGTACTATCCTTTCTTTTTCAATCTTTTTATTAGTTTTCAGATTAATAGAGATTACTATATAACATCAATGTTTGTACATGTAATACAAAAAGATCAGGAGAACAATCATGGCATAGATAATCACAAACAACAATAAAATATAAAAAATCTGTAGATCCAACGATCTCTTAGTAAATGAATATAATATAAAAGAAAGGAAAGAAAAAGATTTATTATACAAATAAAAAAAAGAGAAAAAAATCCCCAAATCAATAAGAAAAATTATAAACAATATATCAAACCAAACTAATCTAAACAGAAAAATTTCAAAAAAAACAAACAAAAAAAAAGACTGGACTAAAATTCCTCAGTAGAAACAGAGCAATATTATATCATCAACTCCATTCCTCTAAGTTGGAAAGTTATTGAAAGGGGATCTATATCATGTGAAAATATTGAATAAATGGACTCCAAATATCTTCAAATTTAAGCACAGGATCAACAGTACCACTCCTAATTTTTTCCAAGTTTAAACATGATATAGTTTGACAGAACCATTGAAAAGTGGTAGGGGGTATTGGATCCTTCCATTTAAGTAAAATGGATCATTTCGCCATTAATGTAACAAAGGCAATCATACAGTTAGCAGAAGCAGATAAATGGCCAGACTCTATCCTTGGTAAACCAAATATTGCAGTGATAGGGCGAGGTTGTAAATCAATCTTCAATACATTTGAAATAATGTTAAAAATGTCTTTTCAATATTTTTCCAAAAAGAGGACAGGACCAAAACATATGTGTCAAAGAAGCCACATTCCATTTACATCTGTCACATATAGGATTTATATGGTGATAAAAATGAGCTAGCTTATCTTTTGACATATGGGTCCTGTGAACTACCTTAAACTGTATCAAAGAGTGTCTGGCACACATTGAAAATGTATTAACTAAATGAAGAATTTTCTTCCAAGTCTCTGTAGGTAAAGATGTCTGGAGTTCGCTTTGCCATTCATTCTTAATTTTGTCCAGTGATTCTGGACGTATTTTCATAATTAAATCATAGATTATTTCTATCAAGCCCTTCTGATAAGGATTAAGACCTAAAGTTTTTTCCGTAGCTTCAGTTTTGTATGGTGTCGGAAAAGAGGGTATAGTAGCTTTTAAAAAATTTCTAATCTGCAAATATCAAAAAAATTGTATTTGTTAGACAATTGTTCAAAAGATAAAAAACAGTTATCAATGAATAAATCACGAAATCATACTATTCCCTTCCTTTTCCATATGGAAAAAGCTGAGTCAACTCTGGATGCATGAAAGAAAAAATTAGATTGAATGGGACTTGACAGGTTAAATTTATTCAATCCAAAAAATTTACGAAATTGAAACCATATTTGTATTGTATGTTTAACGATTGGGTTAATCATATGTTTACTTAGTTTGGTAAGTGCAAAAGGGAGTGAAGCTCCTAAAATAGAAACTAATGGAAATTCAAGTACTGATTGGTGCTCAAGGTGTACCCATTTGGGGCATTGAATTACATCTGAATCTTGTATCCAAAAAATTAAATATCTGATATTAATTGCCCAATAATATAATCTAAAGTCAGGCAGGGCCATACCACCATCCTTTTTTAGTTTTTGTAAATATTTCTTACTTAACCTTTTTTATTCTGCCAAATATATGAAAGAATTTTAGAATCAATAGTGTCAACAGAAGATTTCAGGACAAAAGTTGAAATCGCTTGAAATAAATATAAAAATTTTGGTAAAATATTCATCTTAACCACATTAATTCAGCCTACCAATGATGAAGACAGTGGGGACCATTTAGTAAATAATTGTTTAACATGGTCAATTAAAGGCAATCAATTAGCTTTAAATAAGTCCTTATGTTTCTTGGTAATTTTAACACCTAAATACATAAGATAGTCAGTTACCAATCTAAAAGGTAATTGCCTATAAATTGGGGTTTGCATATTGAATGGAAAAAAATCACTCTTATTAAGATTTAATCTATAGCCAGAAAAACACTAAACTGATCTAGTAGTGATAGTACTGTGGGGATAGATTCCTCCTGATTAGAAATATAAAGTAACAGGTCATCTGCGTAAAGAGATATCTTATGAATCTTCTGTCCGTGAGTAATGCCACATATATTTGAAGAGGTCCAAGTGCAATAGCCAAGGGTTCTAAAGCAATATCAAATAATAAACGGCTTAACGAGCAACCTTGTCTAGTACCTTAGTAAAGCCTAAACAAAGGAGATCTTTGATTATTAGTAAGTATTGAAGCCATAGGTGTAAAATAAATCATTTTAATCGCAGATATAAATTTAGGGCTAAAATTAAATTTTTGAAGTGTAATGAATAGATATTCCCATTCGACTCTGTCAAACGCCTTTTCAGCATCTAGTGAAACAACACGTTCTAGAATTTGGGATGAAGGGGTATATATAATATTCATTAATCTCCTAATATTAAAATGTAAATAACAATTCTGAATAAATCCTGTCTGGTCTTCAGAGATAATTTGTGGAAGAACCTTTTCCAATCTAAAGGCCAATATTTTGGAAAATATTTTTGAATCTACATTTAATAAAGAAATAGGTCTATAAGATGCACAATCAGTGGGATCTTTCTCCTTTTTAAGAATTAAAGAAATAGTTGCTTCATAGAAAGATTGTGGTAGTTTACCTAATGATAGGGCATCTTTAAAAATTTTGGCTAACCGGGGAACAAGAATACCAGAAAAGGATTTTAAAAATTCAGCTGTATATCCATCAGGACCAGGTGCTTTACCCGAGTTCATTGAAAATATTACTTTCTTTATTTCTTCCTCTGAAATGGGAGCATCTAATGTAGAACGTTCATTTAAAGATAATTGGGGAATCTTCAGATCTCTTAAAAATTCATGTATTAATGTAGGATCCTCAGGGGATTCTGATTGGTATAAAGAAGAATAAAATTCTTGAAAGGATTTGTTCATTTGAACCTGATCTATCGTGTAGGTGCCATCTGGTTTACGAATTTTATTAATCTGATGTTTAGATAAAGTAGCTTTCAATTGCTTGGCCAATACTTTACCAGATTTGTCACCATGTATATAAAATTGACTTATGTTTTTAAGTAGTAGATTTTCAATTGAAGATGTTAATAATAAACTATGCTGTAATTGTTCTGTTCTCTTTTTAAAAAGCTCCAGATTAGGAGTATCAGAATATTTTTTTATCGATTTCTTTAACCTTGTCAGCTAATATACATATTTCGTTATTAGTTTGTTTTTTCAATCCAACGGAATATGAAATAATTTGACCACGGATATGTGCTTTAAAAGTATCCCATATTATCCTACTGGAGATTTCTTCAGTAAAATTAGTTAAAAAGAAAAATGAAATCTGTTCTTTAATAAATTGGACGAAATCTAAGTCTTGTAATAGAGAAGGGTTAAATCGCCATTGTCTGACAACAAAGGGTACATCTGGTAATTTAATTGATAATCTCAATGGTGCATGATCAGAAATGGCAATTGCATCGTACTTACAGTCCATAGTAAGTGGAGATAGTCTAGCATCAATAAAAAAATAATCAATTCTCGAGTAATTATTGTAGACATGAGAAAAGAATGAAAATTCTTTATCATATGGGTGTAGAAATCTCCAAACATCTAAGATTCCGGATTCAACTAAAAAGGAATTAATAAAGACAGCAGATTTGTTTGGAAGTGCAGGATTTGACACAGCTCTGTCCATTGAAGGGTTTAAACAGCAGTTAAAATCTCCACCCATAATCACAGTGTATTCATTTAAATTAGGAAAAAATGCAAACAGATGTTTAAAAAATTCAGGGTGATCTACATTGGGTGCATAAACATTAACCATAACAACTTTTTTATTATGAAGTAGACCAGTAATTAATAAAAATCTACCATTTGGGTCTGATATTGTCTCATGATGGACAAACGAAATTGAGGAGTCTCTAAAAATAGAAACTCCTTTCACCTTTGCTTGTGAATTTGAATGAAACTGTTGACTCCTCCAAAATCTAAAAAAGATTGATTATCTTTCTTCCTGATGTGAGTCTCCTGAACAAAAATGATCTCAGCATCTAATCTATGAAAAACTTTAAAGATCTTCTTGCGCTTAACTGGATTGTTTAAGCCGTTAACATTCCATGAAATAAAATTAATAGTCCTATCCATTTTAACAGATTAAAAAAACATATGGTATGTAAGGGGTTAATCTTGGTATATGCGAGTCTTACCAGCAGGAAGAAGTAAAAAAAAAGTTCAAAGAGGAAGTGGATATGGCGAAAATTTAGAAAAATTTGTAGTTTAGCCCAGAAGAAAAAAAACCTTAGAACAGCCCCACCCCCTTCCCCCAACAGCCGGAAAACTGGCCAATAGACAGCCAGAAAGCTACCCTCTAATTGAACTAACCCCAGTTCTATTGGTGGCAGTAGTCCAAATTGAAAAATATATAAACCACCCATGTTTAGTCTAAAGGTGAACAACATAATCCAAGCAAAGATATCGAACTCACAACATAGTTTTGGGATTGAAACAGAGACAAAGGGCATTAACAGTCGACATTTAAAAAATACAGTTTAGTAATTATTTCGAAAAGAAAGCAAACGATCATTCATGTTGTTAAGTTCTTAATTATTATTAAAACAAAACATTAACAATATTAAAAGAAGGAAAAAGAAAGGTTTAAGTCTAAAAATTAATTGGATAATAAAGCAGGTAGGTAGTAAATCAAAGGAAAAACACTGTGTCTCTTCCAAATTTCTTAGCTTCTAAAAGTAAAAGCTAGTTCAAAAGAAGTTCCTGGGCCTCTTGGATGGATTTAAACCATTTGCGAGATTTATCAGGTAGTGTAATTCTCAACCTTGCTGGGAATAATAATGCAGGATGATAATTGCTTTGCTAGAGATGAGCCATAATTAGTTTGTAGGTCAGCCTTTCTTTCATAACTTCTGGGGTGTAATCTTCAACTATCCGAAACTTCCATTGTTTATATTGAATCATTCCACGTCCACCAGCAGTACGAATGAAGAGTTCCTTGATATTGACATAATGAAATCTCAATATTACTGGCTGAGGTTTTTGGTCCGGAGCAGGTTTGGATCTTAATGCTCTGTGAGCTCTATCCAGAATGGGCTGAACAGGGAACATTTCGGAACCAAACACATCGACCAGAAGTTTAGAAAAGAATTCCGTAGGGTTACCAGTCTCAGTGTTCTTTGGAAAATTGATGATTCTTAAATTTTTCCTCCTGCTGCGTCCTTCCAGGTTGATGATCCTCTGTTGTTGCTTTTCCAGGCTTTGCTTGGTCATAATTAGGGCTTTTTCAAGTGAATGGAGTTTGGCATCTCTCTCTTTACCAGCTTGGTTGAGTTCAGCAATTAATTGCATTTGTTTGGCATTTTCCTGGATAAGAGTGTTTTGTTTGTCTTCAAAGTCCTTTAAAATGGACTTCAATTCGGCAAAGCTCCGGTCAAACTTTCTATCCAGATTAGAAATAGCTTCCAAAATAGGTTGGTCTCCATTACCTTTACCATTAGCCGATGCTTTAGATCTGGTGTTCATTTTAACAGTTAAAAATCAAAAATAAACTTGTGCCTGTATTGTAAAAGACTTATTAAAGAGTGGTAAATAGTAGACTGAAAAGTGCTTGGACCAAAGCCAAGTTATGACTTAGTCCGTTGAGCGCCACCAACAGACTCTCCCCCTTCTACTATCCTGATGTTTTGATGTGATGAAATGATCTGTGTGGATGGCATGCAAAACAAAGTTTTTCTCTGTACCTTGGTACATGTGACAACCGTAAACCAATTTACTCTTTTAAATCTGTTCAATATATTAATTCATGCCTGACACTACAGAGGAAGGGGGGATGTCCTAGCCCACATATAATGGTAGTATGATTACTGCAGAAAGGATAAGTGCAGATTAGGTGACCACTTGGAAGAACACTTGAATTCAGTCCTGGATCTTTAGGTTACCGATCACTTTAATCTTCGGAATCTGGGAACGTACACTCATAACACAAAATACTGCAGATGTTGGAGATATGGAATTAAAATTTAAAATTCTGAAAATATTCAGCAAGCCAGGCAACATCTGTGGAAAGAAGAAAATGACTTTTTATCTGCTGGAAAAAAATTTTTTAAGGTGCTGCTCACAGTTTAAGCTCACAGCCTTTGTGCCGTTCAGATGAAACTTAACATAAGCTCAAAGAACAGCATCTCATCGTTCAACTAAGCAGACTAGAACTTTCCAGACTGAAGATTGGGCTCAACAACATCAGCTATTCATTTGGTTTTCTCCTGCTGTTCCATTTTTATCCACTGTTTCCATGCACAATTGTCACATTTATCACAGACTGCAGATGCTGGAATCTGGAGCAAAAAATGAGCTGCTGGAGGAACCGACGTCTGTGGAGGGAGATGGACAGTGAACATTTCAGGTCAAGGCCCTTCATCAGACTTCATCTGGTCTGGATGAAGGGTCTCGAAGGGTCTTGGCACAACATTATGGGCCGAAGGGCCTGTTCTGTGCGGTACTGTTCTATGTTCTATGTTCTAAAACATCAACTGTCCATTTCCTTCCACAAATGATGCCTGACCCACTGAGTTTCTCCAGCAGCTCATATTTTGCGGTGGCTTTTATCAATTAGTTTCTCTTGCCTTTTACACAGTCATAAACCTTTCCTTTTTGTTCCCCCCAACACAATTAAACATTCCCTTGGACCTTAAAAAGCATCACAGTTTTTCAGCTTTGATCAAAGATCATTTTCTTCTCTCCATTGATGTTGTCAGGTCTGCTGAATATTTTCAATTTTTTTTATTTTTATTTTGAAACTCTGCTGTATTTTGCTTTAAAGCTATTATTATTACTATGCTCTCCTTTTTCCCTGGGATTGCTGTTACTTTGCTGACATTTTATTGTGCTTCAGTTAAATGTAATGTCTTTCATTTTGCAGAGAACTGTGACTCTTTGGAATTATTTACCTCAGAGGGCTGTAGTTACTCAGATACTGAGTGTCCAAGACTGAGGTTGATAGAATTTTGAAATGCACGGGAATCAAAGTATAACGGCAATGTGCAGCAAAGTGGATTTGAGGTAAAGAATCAGCCATGGCTGAATTGAATGGATGAGCAGGCTTGAGTGTTTCTGTTTTTTGTTTTATAGTATCAATCTTTGGATTTTGGTCTGACCATATACTGAACCATCAGTTGATCTGAGTCAGTCAAAATGGAACTGAATGTATTGCAATTATCACTGGAATCCTTTCACTGGAGAAAACAGAAATCAGACAAAATTTCCGCACCTCATCCCAGTCCTGAGTGAAAACACTGAAAACATTGATCAGCTTTATAATCCTATACTCCCTCCTTCACCATTATCCCACTTAACCCAATGTAAAATAGTCTGGCAAGGTTCACAGAACAAGCAACTACTTAAGGAATAGCCATATAACAAAACATGATTGAGCAGCTATTGCCTGCTGGAGCTTTCCATAGAATAAAAGAAAAAAATGACCAAAATCAAGGCTCCAGCCTCTGGTAGGTTTTCATCAAGAATTCGCCATCTTTATACTTTGAGATGCTACCAGTCCTGAATGCCCTTGAGATCCTCTTATGATCTGTGCCCATACTTCCAGACTCTACCCGATGATGTCCTTTATTTATGTTGGTAAATTCCCATTTTAATATAAAGCACTGCAATTCTTTCAGACAAACTTTGAATTAAAGCCAGATTTGTATAATTCCTTTCATGACTGTTTTCAAAGTCAATGAATAACATAGAAAGTCAGAACATAGAAAATTTGTACATAGCAAGATCCCTCAAGTAGCAAAGTGATAATGGCCAAATAATGTTTTAAGTGTTTCCAGTTGATAAATAACTATCGACCGGAACAATGGGGAAATGTCCCATGCTCTTCTTCAAAGTGATACACTCAAGAGAACACATTGATCCCTTGGGACAGGGAACAGCTCCAAAGATTTAGCTCTCTCCCTGTGATGCACTGCTGTGTCATCTTAGATTTTGTATTCATGTCTCTGAAGTGAGAGTTGAAACTAAAATGTCTGTCTCAAAGGCAAGAGGGATAGTAATGCCACAGATGAAACTTAAATAGATTTTCTCAGACATATGTAGTGATGACGCAAATCGTTGATGAAGGCATTGCATGTGATTTGAGGAGAGTGGGCAATCCAGCCTTGTATGAGCAAGGTAAGCTCATCAAATCTTCCCTCTTTCTTTACAATGTGTTCTGATGTTCAAGTTCATGGGCCTTTAATTACTTGTAATGCATTTGACAGAAGACCAAGTGATAACAGTGCAACTAGCTTCAATGACTTCATTAACCTATCTCCTGAGTTTGCTGTACTACCTACCCATTTAGCTGATTGACAAAGCAGCAGAGACTTCAACTTGTCTACATAATGGAATAACATGTAAGTATCTTCTGTTCTCAAGCGTGAAGGTAAATGATAATGAGGCTTAATGCATTACACAAGGTGTCATTTGGGAAACCATTTAATGGCTTCAGTGCAACTGTTGGATTAAACTTCTACAATTTGGATTAAATTTCTCCAATAAAATACCCATTTGCAATATGTGAGATAGGGAAGGCATTTTTTAGCTCTTATCTTGAAGGCACATTGTTTACATCTGTTTTCTTAAACAACTCTTTTAACTCATATTCAGCATATGAAAGCAATGCATGAATTGCTTTTTCTCCCGTGAGGTACAGTGCTGCAGGCACTTAGCAACACTACCTCCCAGTTCTGGGAATGACCCTGACCTCTCGGGTGCTCTGGTTTCCTCCCACATCTCAAAGATGTGTTGGTAAGTTAATTGGTTACTATAAATTACTACATAGTGTACAGTTAATGGCAAAATCAATCAAAGGATCAGCATGTTTGGGAGAGAATAAACTCCAGGGGTATAGGGAAATAGGGTGAAGGAAAATGGAACTAATGGAATTGCCCTCCTGGGAGCCAGTATGGACACAATGGGCCAAATGGAATCCATCTGTAGGGTAAGGTTAATCTTTCTGTAGAAGTGTAGGGTAAGGTTAATATTTTCCAGCATTAATCAATAAATTTTATATGGGTTATCCTATCATTTCAATTACCAGGTTTTCTCCCAGGAAATTGGCTGCAGTAGCAGTGTGGTTTAGTTACTTGGCTCGTAGTCCAGAGCCCAAGATACAGTCATGGATGATCTGGAATAAAAGAAACTATTATTTGTAAATATGAAAGAAATAGACAAACTTTCAGGGGGCTCTGCGGATTGCTCCTCAGCAATATGGTTGGTCCCCTTTGAATTCACGAAGACCTCTCGGTTTTCTTTCTCTGAATCAGAATCAGGTTTATTATCACTGACATATGCTGTGAAATTTGTTGTTCAGCGGCAGCAGTACAGTGCAAGATGTAAAATTTACTACAAGTAACAAAAATACATAAATATTGCAAAAGATGAATAATGAGAATGTGTTCATGGACCGTTCAGAAATCTGATGACGGCGGGGAAGAAGCTGTTCCTGAAATGTTGAGTGAGAGTCTTCAGGGTTCTGTACCTCCTCCCTGATAGTAGGAATGAGAAGAGGACATGTCCTGGATGGTGAGGATCCTTAATGATGGATGCCACCCTCTTGAGGCACTGCCTCTTGAAGATGTCCTCAATGGCTGGGAGGGTTGTGTCCGTGATGGAGCTGGCTGAGTCTACAACCCTCTGCAGCCTCTTTTGATCCTGTGCATTTGCCTCCATACCAGGCAGTGATGCAACCAGTCATAATGCTCTCCACTGTACATCTGTATAAATTTGTTGACATACAAACCTCCTCCAACTCCTAGCTTGTGTACATTCTTTGTGATTGCATCAATATGCTGGGTCCAAGATAAATTCTCTTTCAATCCTGCACATTGGAGCCTCCATGCCAGTCAGTGATGCAAACAGTCACTGCCTGGTGGCTCTGACATCCACCATCATGAAGTGCTTTGAGAGGCTGGACATGGCACACATTAACTCCAGCCTCCCAGACAACCTCGACCCACCGCAATTCACCTACCGCGGAAACAGGTCTACAGCGGATGCCATCTCGCTGGCCCTACACTCATCTCTGGAGCATCAGGACAGTAAAAACACCTATGTTAGACTATTGTTTATTAACTACAGCTCCACCTTCAATACTATAATTCCAAGCAAGCTCATCTCCAACCTCTGAACCTGGGACTCAACACCTCCCTCTGCAACTGGATCCTTGACAACCTGACCAACAGACAGCAATAAGTAAGGATTGGCAGCCACACCTCCAGCACGATTATTCTCAATGCTGGTGCCCCACAAGGCTGTGTCCTCCACCCTCTACTCTGCTCTTTATATACTCACGACTGCGTGGCCAGATTCTGCTCTAACGCCATCTACAAGTTTGCAGATGATACCACCATAGTGGATCGTATCTCAAATATCGATGAGTTGGAGTACAGGAAAGAGATAGAGAGCTTAGTGACATGGTGTCATGACAATAAGCTTTCCTTCAATGTCAACAAAACTAAAGAGCTGGTCATTGACTTCAGGAAGTCAATGGTCCTGAGGTGCATCAGCAGTGCTGAGGTCAAGAGGGTTGAGAGCTTCAAGTTCCCAGGAGTGAAGATCACCGGTAGCCTGTCCTGGTCAAATCATGTAGATGCCATGCCAAGAAAGCTCACAAGTGCCTCTACTGCCTCAGGAGGCTAAGAAATTTGGCATGTCCCCCTTAACACTCACCAACTTTTATCGATGCACCATAGAAAGCATCCTATCTGGATGCATCACGGCTTGGTATGGCAACTGCTCTGCCCAGGACCGCAGGAAACTGCAGAGAGTTGTGGACACAGCTCAGCATATCATGGAAACCAGCCTCCCTTCCCTGGACTCTGTCTATACTTCTCGCTGCCTCAGTAAAGCAGCCAGCATAATCAAAGACTCCATCCACCTGGGACATTCTCTCTTCTCCCCTCTCCCATCAGGTAGAAGAAACAAAAGCCTGAAAGCACGTACCACCAGGATCAAGGACAGCTTCTATCCCGCTGTTATAATGGCTCCCTGGTACGATAAAATGGACTCTTGGTCTCACAATCTACCTCATTATGACCTTGCACCTTATTGTCTACCTGCACTGCACTTTCTCTGTAGCTGTGACAATTTACTCTGCATACTGTTATTGTTTTACCTTGTACTACCTCAATGCACTGTGTAATGAATTGATCTCTATGAATGGTATTAAAGACCAGTTTTTCACTGTACCTCCGTACAAGTGACAATAATAAACAAATTCCATTTCCAATTCCAATTCTGAGATGTTGACACCCAGGGAACTTGAATCTGCTCACCCTTTCCACTGCTGACCCCTCAATGAAGGCTGGTGTGTGTTCTCCTGAACTCCCCTTCCTGAATTCCGTGATCAATTCCTTGGTCTTGTTGACATATTGGTATTGGTTTTGGTATTGGTTTATTACTGTCACTTGAACTGTGGTACAGTGAAAAACTTGTCTTGCATGCTAATCGTACAGATCAATTCATTACACAGTGCAGTTACAATGAGTTAGTGCAGATGGCATCTCCCTGGCCCTACACTCTGCTCTGGGGCATCTGGACAGTAAAGACACCTACGTTAGACAATTGTTTATTGACTACAGCTCTGCCTTCAATACAATAATCCCAAGTAAGCTTGTCACCAAAATCCGAGACTTAGGACTCAACACCTCCCTCTGTAACTGAATCCTTGACTTTCTAACAAACAGACTGCAATCAGTGAGGATAGGCAGCAATACCTCCGGCACGATTATTCTCAACACTGGTGCTCCACAAGGCTGTGTCCTCAGCCCTCTACTCTACCCCCTATGCACTCATGACTGTGTGGCCAGATTTTGCTCTAACTCCATCTACAAGTTTGCAGATGATACCACCGTTGTAGGCCGTATCTCAAACAGCGATGAGTCAGAGTACAGGAAAGAGATAGAGAGCTTAGTGACATGGTGTCATGACAACAACCTTTCCCTCAATGTCAACAAAACAAAAGAGCTGGTCATTGACTTCAGGAAAGGGGGCAGTGTACATACACCTGTCTACATCAATGGGGCTGAGGTAGAGAGGGTTGAGAGCTTCAAGTTCCTGGTTCCTGGGAGTGAACATCACCGACAGCCTGTCCTGGTCAAATCATGTAGATGCCACGGCCACGAAAGCTCACCAGCGCCTCTACTTCCTCAGGAGGCTAAAGAAATTTGGTTTGTCCCCTTTGACTCTCACCAACTTCTACCGATGCACCATAGAAAGCACCCTATCTGGATGTGTCACGGCTTGGTACGGCAACTGCTCTGCCCAAGACCGCAAGAAACTGCAGAGAGTTGTGGACACAGCCCAGCGCATCACGGACACCAGCCTCCCCTCCTTGGACTCTGTCTTTACCTCTCATTGTCTTGGTGAAGCAGCCAGCATAATCAAAGACGCCACCCACCCGGAACATTCTCTCATCTCTCCTCTTCCATTGGGTAGAAGGTACAGGAGTCTGAGGGCACGTACCACCAGACTTATGGACAGCTTCTACTCCACTGTGATAAGACTATTGAACAGTTACCTTATACGATGAGATGGACTATGACCTCACGATCTACCTTGTTTTTGACCTTGCACCTTATTGCACTGCACTTTCTCTGTAGCTGTGACACTTCACTCTGTACTGTTATTGTTTTTACCTGTACTACCTCAATGCACTCTGTACTAACTCAATGTAACTGCACTGTGTAATGAATTGACCTGTATGATGAGTTTGCAAGACAAGTTTTTCATTGTACCTCGGTACAAGTGACAATAGTAAACCAATACCAATACCAATGCAGGTAAAAACAATAACAGTACAGAGTAAAGTGTCACAGCTGCAGATTAAGTGCAGTGCAGGTAGACAATAAGGTGCCAAGGTCACAAGGTAGGTCGTGAGGTCAGTGTCCATCCGATCATATAAGGGAACAGTTCAATAGTCTTATCACAGTGACTTAAGCTTGGTGGTATGTGCCCTCTGGCTCCTGTACCTTCTGCCTGATGGAAGAGGAGAGAAGAGAGAATGACCCAGGTGGGTGGGGTCTTTGATTATGCTGGCTGCTTCGCCAAGGCAGCGAGAGATAAAGACAGAGTCCAAGGAGGGGAGGCTGGTTTCCGTGACGCAGTAGAGTGTGAGGTTGTTGTTGTGACACCACTTAACCAGCCAATCTATCTCACTCCTGAACATCTCCTCATTGCCATATGAGTTTCTGCCAACAGCAGTGGTGTCATAGGTGAACTGATAGATGGCGTTTGAGCTGTGCCTAGCCACACAGTCATGTGCGTCGAGAGAGTAGAGCAGTGGGCTAAGCACGCATCCTTGAGGTGCACCTGTGTTGACTGTCAGCGAGGAGGAGATGTTACTACTGATCCGCACTGACTGTGGTCTCCCGATAAGGAGGTCGAGGATCCAGTTGCAGAGGGAGGTACAGAGGCCCAGGGTTTGAAGCTTGTTGATTAGTACTGATGTGATGATGATGTTGAACACCGAGCTGTAAGCGATAAAGAGCAGCCTGTCATACGCTTTGCTGTTGTCTATGTACACTAAAGCCAAATGGAGAGCCAGTGAGATTGTGTTTGCTGTAGACCTGTTGTGGCGGGAGGCAAATTGCAGCAGGTCCAGGTCCTTGCTCAGACAGGAGTTAATTTTCGCCATGACCAGCCTCTCAAAGCACTTCATCGCAGTAGATGTGAGTGCTACTGGGCGATAGTCATTGAGGCAGCTCACCCTGTTCTTCATAGAATCATAGAAAAGTACAGTACAATACAGGCCCTTTGGCCCACAAAGTTGTGCGAACCTTTAAATCTCGTCTAAGACTATCTAACCCCTTCTCCCTACATATCCCTCGACTTTAAATTCCTCCATATGCTTACCTAATATCTCTTGAATCTGACCAATGTACCTGCTTCCACCACCGCCCCAGGCAGCACATTCCATGCCCCAAACACCTCTGGGTAAAAAACCTCCCTTGAACTTCCCACTCATTACTTTAAAGCCACCCCCTCTTGTATTGAGCATTGGTGTCCTGGGAAAGAGGCGCTGGATGTCTACTCTATCTATTCCTCTTAATATTTTGGATACATCTATCATGTCTCCCTTCATCCTCCTTCTCTCCAATGAGTAAAACCCTAGCTCCCTTAGTCTTTCCCCATGATACATACTCTCTAAACCTGGTAAATCTCCTCTGCACCCTTTCCAATGCTCCCACATCCTTCCGAAAATGAGGCATACAGAACTGGACACAGTATGCTAAGTGTGGTCTAACCAGAGTTTTGTAGAGCTGCATCATTATCTCGCAGCTCTTAAACTCACTCCTTTGACTTATGAGTGCTAACATCCCATAAGCTTTCTTAACTACCCTATCCAGCTGTGAGGCAACTTTCAGGGATCTGTGGATATGAACCCCCAGATCCCTCTGCTCCTCCACACTACCAAGAATCCTACCATTAACTTTGTAATCCGCCTTGGAGTTTGTCCTTCCAAAGTGCACTACATCACACTTCTCCGGATTGAACTCCATCCGCCACTTCTCAGCCTAGTTCTGCATCCTATCAATGTCCCTCTGCAATCTTTGACATTCCTTCTTCTTGGGCACTGGTATGATTGATGCCCTTTTGAAGCTGGTGGGAACCTCCAACTGCAGCAGTGAGAGGTTGAAGATGTCCCTGAACACCAGCCAGTTGGTTGGCACAGATTTTCAATACCCTGCCAGGTACACCATTGGGTCCTGACGCCTTACGAGGGCTCACCCTATTGAAGGACGTTGTGACGTTAGCCTCTGAGACAGAGATCACAGGGTCACCAGATGCTGTGGGGATTTGTACAGGTGTCGTGTTATTCTCCATTTCAAAGCATGCATAAAAGGCATTAACCTGATCAGGGAGTGAAGCACCACTGCCACTTATGCTGTTAGGTTTCGCCTTATAGGAAGTAATGGCATGTAAACCTTGCCACAGATCTCGTGCGTACAATTGTGTCTCCAACTTCACACGGAATTGCCTTTTTGCTCTCATGACAGCCTTCTGTAGGTTGTACCTGGACTTCTTGTATTGTTCTGGATCGCCAGTCTTGAACACCACAGATCTCACCTTCAGCAGACTCCGAATCTCCTGGTTCATCCATTTAGGAAAACTCTGTATGTTCTCGATGGCACACACTCATCTATGCAGGTCTTGATGAAGTCGGTTACAGCCATTGCATATTCTTTCAGATCTAGAGATGAATCCCTGAATATGGTCCAGTCCACTGATTCAAACCAGTCCTGTAAACACTCCTCCACCTCCCTTGACCTCCCTGTCCTCAACACTGGTGCTGTTGTCCTCAGTCTCTGTCTATATGCTGGGAGTAGAAGTACAGCCAGGTGATTGGACTTGCCAAAGTGCGGGCGGGGGATGGGACAGTAGGTGTTCTTGATGGTGGGGTAACAGTGATCGAGTGTGTTGGCCCCTCTGGTTCCACAGATGACATGTTGGTGGTAGTTTGTCAGAGACTTCTTCAAGCTGGCCTGGTTGAAATCCCCTGCAATGATCGGGAAGGCATCAGGGTGCACTGTCTCATGACTGTTGATCACGGTGCTTAGCTATTCCAGTGCCAGCTTGACATTTGCTGGGGTGGAATGTACACCGCTACCAGGATGATGGCAGAGAACTCCCTCGACAGGTAGAACGGATGGCACTTGACTGCCAGATTGTCCAGGTTGGGGGAGCAGGACTGAGACAGAACCGCCACATCTGTGCACCACGATAAGTTAATCACGAAGGAAACACCGCCCCTGCCTTCACCTGATGCTGCCGTCTGATCCATGCAGTGGATGGTGAAGCCCTCAGGTTGGAACACTTGTGTCCGGAGGGCTGGGGGTGAGCATGCGTCTGTGAAGCAGAGTACACAACAGTCCCTGATGTCCCTCTGGAACTCAGTCTTGCTCTGAGGTCTTCAATTTTATCTTCCAGAGACCGTTAGTTAGCCAGAAGGAGGTTACAGAGGTGGTGGGGGGTGGGGGGGTGGTGGTGGGTGTGAGCCTTAGGGCCTTGTGTTTCAGTTTTACTTGGGAAAATAGGGTTGGTAATAAATGCTAGCCTTGTAATGTTCAGACTATTGCACAGTGCACATTATTAGAGATTATTCTGGAGTAATGAAGTTATATTTTTATTCCAAAATAAACTTTATTCATAATAGAAGACAAACTATATACAATAATAAAACAGTGCAAACCTTTACATTCATGTACAAATCAATCATTAGTGTTACTTTTTATAAAAACCACAGCACCGATGTCATTCATGTGGCTCCCTGGGGTGATAACCCAATCCCAAATTGACGATATTTAAGGGACTTCCTCGCCTGCCCCTGCCCCTCCCTCTCCAGTGGCAGAAGAACCCTAAACTGTCGTCCTTCCCCACCGAGCCCTTGCGTTGGCTGCACTCAGCTTCAGTGCGTCCCTCAGCACGTATTCCTGCAGCCTGGAATGTGCCAGTCAGCAGCATTCCTCTACAGACATCTGGCAGTGCTGGGACACCAACAAGTTTCAGGCAGACCAAAGGGCATCTTTCACCGAGCTGATGACCTTCCAGCAGCAGTTGATGTCCGTCTCTGTGTGTGTCCCCGGGAACAGCCCATAGATCAGAGAATCCTCTGTTACGCAGCTGCTGGGGATGAACCGCGACCATTATGGTGTCTGGAGTTTGTGCTTAGAAGCTTTTAGACCAGCCACCAGTATTGAATATTCAAAGAGGTTCTGCTATTTGGGATGTGCTACCATTGTAAATATGTAATTCTGTAAAGTTACCTGACTACATTTAAAGTGCTAAAATTCAGTAGGTGATTATAGCCATCGAAACGGTTATTGTTGTCTTTGTGTTCATAAAGTATAAAATTACTGTGTGAGAGAGCTAGATTCTCTCCAGAAGATCTCCTGTGTGAATAAAGACTTCTGTACCACCTTCATCTGTGGCTGCATCAGGCTGTGCTTGGAACCAAAGTACAATAAGTGCCAGGGTTCCACCTGTCCCCGGTGTTGCGAAGGATGGGCCTGGCCCCGTTGCCTTTCAACACCCCAGTCAGCTGGACGTTGCCGCACTACCTGTCCTTCGTGGAAATGTTCTTCCAGACCAACACCTTTGACCACAAGTCCATCAGGCAGTGGTCAGCGCAGAACATCCTGCAGACACTGCAGGAGAAGTACTCGATGGATACCGTGGGGTGGTTTCCTGAGCAGACTGTCCAGACCATCTGGCAGAATGCCTCATTGTTAGAACTCACCAACAAGCACCAAGACCTCGCTTGGCTGGCGGTGAGAGAGGCCCTCCCTGTCAAATCCTTCCTGCACGGTCGAAACATCAGTCCCAGCACTTGCTGCCTCCTGGAGGACTGCGCTGGGGACGAGACGGTCATCTATCTCTTTGCGGGCTATGGGTTTGCAAGGAGGGTGTGGCGAAAGCTGCAAGGGTCCTTGTCACACTTCATCCCCAGCAGCTGTATAACAGAGGATTCTCTGATCTACGGGCTGTTCCCGGACACACACAGAGACAGACATCAACTGCTGCTGGAAGGTCATCAACTCGGTGAAAGACGCCCTTTGGTCTGCTTGAAACTTGTTGGTCTCCCAGCACTGCGAGATGTCCGTAGGGGAACGCTGCCGACTGGCACATTCCAGGCTGCAGGAGTACGTGCTGAGGGACGCACTGAAGCTGGGTGCAGCCAACACAAGGGCTCGGTGGGGAAGGAGTACAGTTTAGGGTTCTTCTGCCACTGGAGAGGGAGGAGCAGGGTCAGGTGAGAAAGCCCCTTAAATATTGTAAATACGGAATTGGGGTAGCTCCCCAAGGAACCACACGAGTGGCATCGGTACTGTGTTTTTTATATAAAAAGGTAACACTAATGATAATACCAACAATAAGTGTACCGTTTTGGATACTGCTGGTGGGGATGACCTACCAGGGACAAGTTGTAGTGGTCACGTCTCTGGCACCGAAACTGGACCCTTAGTTCAGAAAGGAAAGGGGGAAAAGAGGAGAGCAGTAGTGATAGGGGATTCGATAGTTAGGGGACAGGTAGGAGGTTCTGTGGGAGAGATTGAGAATCCGGGATGGTCTGTTGCCTCCTTGGTCCAGGGTCCACGATATCTCAGATCGAATTCTCAATATTCTCAGGAGGGAGGGTGAGCAGCCAGATGTCATGGTCTATGTAGGAACCAATGATGTGGATAGGAAGGGTGAGGAGGTCCTGCAAAGGGAATATAGAGAGTTAGGTGCAAAGTTGAAGGACAGGACCTCCAAGGTTGCAATCTCAGGATTGCTACCTGTGCCACATGCTAGTGAGGCTAGAAATAGGAAGATAATGCAGCTAAATACGTGGCTAAGGAGGTGGTGCAGGGGGCAGGACTTTGTTCCAGGGAAGGTGGGACCTGTTGCGACAGGATGGTTTGCACCTGAACTGGAGGGGGACTAACATACTTGCGGGTAGGTTTGCTAGTGCTGCTCCAGGGGATTTAAACTAGATTTGCAAGGGGACGGGAACCAGAGTGTTAGAGCAGATAGTGAAGTGGAGGAGGTTAAAGGTCATGCGAGGACTGCCTGTATAGACAGAAATCAAAGGTTTGTACGTGATAGAAATGTTCTCAGGTGCACCTATTTCAATGCAAAGAGTATTGTAGGTAAGGCAGATGAGTTTAGGGCGTGGATTGGCATGTGGGATTACGACATTATTGTTATTAGTGAGACTTAGTTACAGTAAGGGCAGGACTGGCAGCTTAATGTTCCAGGGTTCCGTTGTTTCAAACGTGATAGAGGAGGAGGGGTGAAAGGGAGAGGTGTGGCATTACTAGTCAGGGAAAATATCACAGCTGTGCGTAGACAGGACAGCCCAGAGGGCTCGTCTACAGAGGCCATATGGGTGGAGCTGAGGAACAGGAGAGGTGTGGCCACACTAATAGGGTTGTATTATAGACTGCCCAATAGAGAGAATTGGAAGAGCAAATCTGTAGAGAGATAGCAGTCTGATGTAAGAAACAGAAAGTCATAATAGTAGGGGACTTTAACTTTCCACATATTGACTGGGACTCCCACACTGTGAAAGGGCTGGATGGCTTGGAATTTGTCAAATGTGTTCAGGAAAGTTTTCTAAATCAATATATAGAGGTACCAATGAGAGAGAATGCAATACTTGATCTCCTATTAGGAAACCAGACAGGTCAGGTGGCAGAAGTATGTGTAGGTGAACATTTTGGGTCCAGTGACCATAATGTCATTAGTTTCAAGTTAATTATGGATAAGGATAGGTCTGGTCCTCAAATTGAGGTTCTTAATTGGAGAGAGGCCAATTTTGTGGAAATGAGAGTGGATTGGGATAAGTTGTTTTCTGGCAAGGATGTGTTCAGTAAGTGGAAGACCTTCAAAGACAAAATTTTGAGAGTGCAGAGTTTGCATGTTCCTGCCAGGATTAAAGGCAAAGTTAACAAGCATAGGGAACCTTGGTTTTCAAGGATATTGGTAACCTGGTTAAGAAAAAGAGAGACGTGTATGGCAGGTATTGGCAACTAGGAACGAATGAGGTACTTGAAGTGTATAGAAAATGAAAGAAAATACCACAGAAGGAAATCAGGAAGGCAAAAAGAAGACATAAGGTTGCTCTGGCAGATAATGTGAAGGTAAACCCGAAGGGTTTCTACAAGTATATTAAGAGTAAAAGGATAGTAAGGGACAAAATTGGTCCCCTAGAAGATCAGAGTGATTAGCTATGTGTGGAGCCTCAGGAGATGGGGGAGATCTTAAACAGATTTTTTTCCATCAGTATTTACTCAGGAAACTGGCATAGGGGACATGAAAGGAAGGGAAGGCCCACAGAAGGCAAAGAGTTGTTGTTGAAGGGTCGTATTCTGCATGGAGGTCGGTGACCAGTGGTGTACCTCAGGGATCTGTTCTGGGACCCTTACTCTTTGTCATTTTTATAAATGACCTGGATGAGGAAGTGGAGGGATGGGTTAGTAATTTTGCGGATGACACCAAGGTTGGGGATGTTGTGGATAGTTTGGAGGGCTGTCAGGGGTTACAGAGGGACGTAGATAGGATGCAGAGTTGGGCTGAGAAGTGGCAAATGCAGTTCAACCCAGATAAGTGTGAAGTGGTTCATTTTGGTAGGTCAAATAGGATGGCAGAATATAGTAGTAATAGTAGAACTCTTGGGAGTGTGGAGGATCAGAGGGATCTTGGGGTCCGAGTCCATAGGACACTCAAAGCGGCTGCGCAGGTTGACTCTGTGGCTAAGAAGGCATATGGTGTATTCTCCTTCATCAATCAGGGAATTGAATTTAGGAGCCAGGAGGTATTGTTGCAGCTATTTAGGACCATGGTCAGACCCCACTTGGAGTACTGTGCTCAGTTCTGGTCGACTCACTACAGGAAGGATGTGGAAGGCATAGGTAGGGTGCAGGGGAGACTTACAAGGATGCTGCCTGGAATGCGGAGCATGCCTTATGAAAGCAGGTTGAGGGAACTCGGCCTTTGCTCCTTGGAGCGACGGAGGATGAGGGGGGACCTAACAGAGGTGTATAAGAAGATGAGAGGCATTGATCGGGTAGATAGTCAGAGGCTTTTCCCCAGGGCTGAATTGGTGGCCACAAGAAGACATAGGTTTAAGGTGCTGGGGAGTAGGTATAGAGGAAATGTCAAGGCTAAGTATTTTACTCACAGAGTGGTGAGTGTGTGGAATGGGCTACCAGCAACGGTGGTGGAGGTGGATACGATAGGGTCTTTTAAGACACTCTCATGGAGATGAGAAAAATAGAGGGCTATAGGTAAGCCTACTAATTACTAGGGTAGGGACATGTTCGGCACAGCTTTGTGGGCCAAAGGGCCTGAATTGTGTTGTAGGTTTTTCTACGTTTTCTATGAAACAAGCAGTAGTGTCATGGAACATATAGAGGTTAAAGAGGAGGAGGTGCTTGCTGCCTTACAGCGAATAAAGGTAGATAAATCCCCTGGGCCTGACATGATATTTCCTCGGACTTTGAGAGAAACTAGTGTAGAAATTGCAGGGGCCCTGGCAGATATATTCAAAATACCTTTAGCAACTGTGTGGTGCCGGAGGACTGGAGGGTAGATAATGTTGTTCCATTGTTTTTAAAAAGGGTCTAAAAGTAAACCAGGTAATTACAGACCGGTGATCCTGACATCAGTAATAGGTAAATTATTGGAAGGTGTTCTAAGAGATTGGGTATACAAGTATTTGGACAACCAAGGGCTGATTAAGGATAGTCAGCATGGCTTTGTGCGTGGTAAATCGTGTTTAACGAATCTGGTAAAGTTTTTCGAGGAGGTTACCAAGAAAGTAGATGAAGGAAAGGCTGTGGATGTTGTCTACATGGACTTTAGTAAGGCCTTTAACAAGGTCCCACATGGGAGGTTAGTTCAGAAGGTTCAGACACTAGGTATCCATGGAGAGGTTGTAAACTGGATTCGAAATTGGCTGTGTGGGAGAAAACAGAGAGTGCTAGTGGATGATTGTTTCTCAGACTGGAGGCCTGTGACTAGTGGTGTGCCTCAGGGATCTGTGCTGGGTTCATTGTTGTTTGTTGTCTATATCAATGATCTAGATGATAATGTGGTAAATTGGATCAGCAAGTTTGCTGATGACACTAAGATTGGAGGAGTAGTGGACAGCGAGGAAGGCTTTCAAAGCTTGCAGAGGGATCTGGACCAACTGGAAAAATGGGCCAGAAAATGGCCGATGGAATTTAATGCAGACAAGTGTGAAGTGTTGCATTTTGGAAGGACAAATCAAGGTAGGACATACACAGTAAATGGTAGGACACTGAGGAGTGCGGAGGAACAAAGGGATCTGGGAGTTCAGATACATAATTCCCTGTAAGTGGCGTCAAAGGTAGACAGGGTTGTAAGGATGGCTTTTGGCATCCTGGCATTCATAAATCAAAGTATTGAGTATAGGAGTTGGGATGTTATGGTGAGGTTGTATAAGACATTGGTGAGGCCAAATTTGGAGTATTGTGTGTATTTCTGGTCACCTAACTATAGGAAGGATGTCAGTAAGATTGAAAGAGTGCAGAGAAGATTTACTAGAATGTTGCCGGGTCTTCAGGAGTTGAGTTACAGGGAAAGATTGAACAGGTTAGGACTTTATTCCTTGGAGTGCAGAAGAATGAGGGGAGATTTGATAGAGGTTTACAAAATTATGAGTGGTATAGACAGAGTAAATGCGAGTAGGCTCTTTCCACCCAGATTAGGAGAGATAAGTATGAGAGGACATGGCTTTAGAGTGAAAGGGGAAAGATTTAGGCAGAACATTAGGGGAACTTCTTCACTCAGAGAGTGGTGAGAGTGTGGAACGAGCTGCCATCTGACGTGGTAAATGTGGGCTCACTCTTAAGTTTTAAGAATAAATTAGATAGATACATGGATGGGAGAGGTCTGGAGGGTTATGGACAGGGTGCAAGTCAATGAGAACAGCAGAATAAAGTTTCGGCAGAGACTAGAAGGCCGAATGGCCTGTTTTCTGTGCTGTACTGTTCTATAGTTCTATGGATTGTTCCGTACACGAATGTAAAGGTTTGCACTGTTTTATTCTTGTATATAGTTTGTTTTTTATGATGAATAAAGTTTATTTTGGAATAAAAAGAAATATCTCCCAATTACAGCTTCTGAGTGACTTGGTTTTGTCAGTCACAACATTTGGGGACTCATCCAAGATACGTTTGTGAACCACTATGTGGCCAGTGACCTCTGCCGTCTCAGTGGGGGTGAGTATTTTTAAGTGTAGCACCCATCCTTAGATCTGTTCAGGCCAATGAGCACAGGATCACCAAATTTCAAAGACCATGGCAGAGAGCTGAACTGGTGTGTGTGTGTGTGTGTGTGTGTGTGTGTGTGTGTGTGTGTGTGTGTGTGTGTGTGTGTGTGTGTGTGTGTGTGTGTGTGTGTGTGTGTGTGTGTGTGTGTGTGTGTGTGTGTAAGGGACCAGCTATCAGACAGCACTGGGTAGTTTGGAGAGACAGGGCCACCAGTTGCAAAAGAATGAGGGGAGTTACCAACCATGCGGGATGCCAGATGGGTGCCTATATACTCGTTGTGGAGAATGCATTTGTTTGAGTGTGGTTGTGTGTGTTAAGAATAAGTTTGAAACCTTAGGGTAGCGGAGTTTTATATGAAAGGGAATACAAAAGCCATCATCTGTACAGTTGCACAGAAGTGGGAGATCGCAAAGTACATGCTCTCTGGTTTTAAGTATGTGCTGTTTTATTTTCATCCTTCCCTTATATTTTATTTAATATGGGAATTAGTATGGAAATATTTAAGGGAGAGGTTATACCCAGACATACCTGTTGGGATGGCACATATTGAGGTCAGACAAAAGCAGATCCACAATCCTGATGGCCCCAGCTGCCCCTGACACTGATTACTGCAATCCATAAACCCTTCAGACCTGGGGAGAAGCAGAGAATTTTGTCAGAGCTGCCCTTCAGTTGGAGTTCCCTGTGGGAATGCAGAATTCAGGCGAACACTCAAAGAAATGATTGAAATTCACCAGATGCACTCCAAAGACATACACTTGTTGGTTAAAGGTAAATGCCCAAGGAATATCTGGGACAGTTTGGCCCAGGGAATATGGGATGGTGCATGGGCCACTAGTGGGAGTGCCAGTCACAAGGAGAGATATCGGAACTTTAAGGGAGAAGTGAGGTCGTGACTGGGGGGAGGTGAGAGTAAATGGGGAATGATAATATCAGTGGTTCAGACAGCTGATGATCCCACCATGGATTGTGCAGTGTTAATATCAGGCTTGTGAGGAATACTCAGGGCTGGACAGTCCTAGGTTGGATGCTCCAGTCTTCCTAAAGATGCTGAAGGAAGGTCATAAGGTGCTGTAGTGAATGTAGCTGCTGCAAGGACACAGAGGACTTGCTATATGTGCAGCAAGCAGGACACTTAATGAGTGATGCCAGAATAGACATAGAAGTGTAAAGGAGATGATACGTCACAGCTGTGGCTTCTCCGGCCATGTTTGGAGGCGGAGTCCCAATAAGGGAGGAAGGTGTGGGAGTCACCCACCAGAACAGGCAGAAACCACAGCAGCACCCTCTCTGTCCGATCTGACTGCCGACCGGACCATAGAGCTGGTGAGGACTGAATCCAGGTCAGACCCCATTGCCAGTACTGCTCACCCACTGAGGTACACAGGAGGTTTATTAGGGGGCCAGCAATGTGTTATGTTAGTGGACACAGGGTTATTGGTATCAATAACTGATCTACCCTTGCCCATGACTGGAGCGGCGATTACACAAACACTGCAGGGTGGGAAACAATGAGAGCAGAGAGAGGTGAGTCTCAGGTACTTGAGATGTGCAGCTTCCTGTAGGTTTCTGGGTATACCCAAACTCTGAAGGTACTATCCTGGGAATAGACACACTGAGTAAGGCCGGTAACTGTCATAGACTCAGGGAAGGGACAGATTACATGGATGAGTCAGGGACAGAGAACTTGCACAACCAATAGAGCAGACAACACAGCCCACAAAGAGATAGCAACCCCAAGCAGGGACAGGAGACAGGGCACTGTGTGTGAATCATGTCAAGAGTTCCCAGGGGTGGGGGCCAAACACAGACAAGAAGTGTTAGAAGTAGTGCAGCTGCCGGTAGAGGTAGCAACAATTGAAGTAAAGGCTCACCAGAGAGGGGAAAAAAGGGAATGAGTGGGCAGATCTCGGGGCAAAGAGAGCAGCAGAAGAACAGGAGACCAGAGAAATTTAAAATGTAAAGAAAGGAACTGCTGAAGCCAATTTGGTGAGATTATATGGAGACGTGAAGGACCATCTGTTGAGGGACCAATCAAAACAGCAGCAACACATTGCTGATCAGAGAAAGCCAGAGGGAGAGAAGGTCATCCTCCCACAGCCAGGTGACCAAGTCATGGTGAGAGAGCTGCCTGAAAAGGCAGGGTTCGCTCCCAGGTGGATAGAGCCATGGGTGGTGCTACTGAAACATGACACCAGTGTCTGTGTGCAGGCTCTTAATGCACTGTTCAGGACAGGTCTGCTTTGTCACTTAGTATTCTGGCTAGATGTATATTCAGGGAGCCATCTCTCAACACTGTAACAATAGGGGTATATTTTGGGTGTCTGGAGTTTGTTCTGAGAAGCTTTTAGACCAGCCACTAGTATTGAATATTCAAAGAGGTTCTGCTAGTTGGGATGTGCTCCCATCGTAAATATGTAATTCTGCAAAGTTACCTGTCTACATTCAAAATGTTAAAGTTAAGTAGGTGATTATAGCCATTGAAACAGTAAATAATCGTTTATTGTTATCTTTGTGATTTGGGATTCTCTCCCGAACAGCTGCTGTGTTTAATTATGATTTTTATATTTTCCAATTACAGCTTCCATGTGGCTATGTTTAGTCAGTCACAACACCCACACTCAGCAAGCTTCATCTCCACAGTTTCACTTGATTGTGCATCTGCTTCAGCTCATATCTGCTGAAACCCTCCACCAATGCCTTTGTTTAGTCCAGACTGCCAATGCAACACATTGCTTGGGAAGTATCTCTTGATGCATATTCAGTAAACTTGTTATTCAAAGCTCTGCTTACCACATCCAGATTCATTCTAAGTCCCAATTTAACATTGTGCCCCTGCTTCCCGACCTATACTGGCTCTCAGTTAAAAATTCTTGTTGTTTTCAAATCCCACCATGACCTTAGCCCACCTTATGATGTCTATAGCTACAGAATAGAGTGATGGACAGGTGACAGGCTTCTAAGCGTTTGGTTGGAGGAAATTTCTGGTGAAGGTGCTTCCTTTGAGCAGCTGGGTAGTGAATTCTAACACTTTGACTCATGAATGGCAATGTATTTCCAATTCAGTACAATGTGTGACATGGAGAACATGTAGACACATGCAGACAGTGGCTTCTCAAACACATGCTGCCCTTGTTGTTCTAAATGGCAGAGGTTTCAGCTTTCAGATGTTGGCATATGACAACAAGATTTTGCTGTTGGTATAGCTTTGGCGTGTAGCTGTAGTGAATTTTATGAATGGTACACACAGCCATTGCAATTGCCCATGGCAATGTAAATTTAGGGAGGTTGTTATGATACCATGGCACCGTTATCATGGATCGTGTCAAGCTTCTCAAATGTTGTTAGAGATGCACTCAACCAGGCAGGTGGAAAATATTCCATCATACATGACTTTTGTCCCAAAGATTAGAAAGTCAGAAGGTGAATCACTCACCACAGAGTACTCAGTCTCTGTAGACACAGTCTGTGTCATTAAAACAAAATGAATCCAGCTCTTGAACCTTGCTGTAGGAGGTCCTCAAGACAATATCTTTGGTCCAGTTATCTTTTGATGCTTTGTCGTTGACTTTCAGTCTGACATAAAGACTTTTGGGTTTAAAACTCAACTAACTTTTTAATAGAATTTGGCATCTTGTTCAGGTTATGACCAACTCACATTGTTTAAGGCTGATAAATCAGCAATAACCTATAGGTTCTTTCTGAGTTCTCTTCTTTAACCTAATTAAATCAGTAGCACAAAATCCAGGCTGATTATTTAAGGCAGTATTGAGGTAGTGTGACTGTGTCTGAAGTGCAGTCTTTTTAATGAGATGCTGATAGGTTACTCTACCCTCTCAGGTAACTTGTATGACCCTATTTTCAAAAGAAGAGGGCAGCTTCCCCAATGCCATGGCCAACATTTCTCTTTCAACCAACATCTCTAAATCAAATTATAAGGTCATTATTTCTTTGTGATTTTTAGCAATTTTCCAAGGCAAGCTGAATAGTGTGGACATCTCATTTTAACTACACCTCAAAAGTAGTTCATTGGTTGTAAAGTGATCTGATGTGGCCTGAGGTCATGACAAACATTGCACAAGTGCAAATATTTATGTTCTTCTTTACCCTATGAATAAGCCTTTCTCCCATTTCTATTCCAACCTTGAGTTTCTAGGTACTGAGTTGCAGTCAAGGGATTTTTTCCCCCTTTTGTTATGTGCTGAATATGTTCTCTAGGTGTCTTGGTTTCATAACAATCTAACAGTGGTGGGTATCAATTTCTGTGTCAAAAGATAATGGATCTAAAATGGATGCCATATTGTTGTGTTGTGTATTTGATATCTAACACTTACCCTGTTCCATAATGCTTGCAGTGAGATCCAAAATAGCAACAGGTTCTGTGTCAGTTCAGAGAACAAAGTTGTCATTAGATAGTCAATAGCTTTGGTATCAAATAACATATCACATGGGAAATATCAATGGAGCATGATCAATTAGTAGTTGATGATTAGGTCCTAATTAGACCAAATGCATTATGTATCATTTGATTTAATTTGACAATTTAGCTTACGTTATATTTCAGAATATTCTCCTATATTAATTTCACACACACCTTTCTCTGTCATTCCAATGTCATCACAACCAGAAATAAACCACTATTTGGTGTTCTAAAGAAATTACTTAAGGAGCTATCCTTTCAAAGGATTGTTTATTCACATGAGCTCAACAAGGGCAGTTAAGGTTGACATTCACCAAAGTGTATCTGGATAGTGCCTTCAAGGTAGCTGGACAGGTTAATGTGGAGAATAAGGGATACAGTTATGCTCAATCTGTATTTATTGCTGGTAACACCACAGTTTGAATACTGTATAACGTTCTACTCATCACTTAACAGGAAATGCATTAGAGAGAGTACAGAGAAGATTTATGAGGATGTTGCCAAGACTGGGACATTTTTAGTGTGAGGAAAGATTGGATATATTGTGGTTGTTTTCTTCGACAGAATGCAGCCTAAGGGAAGACTTAATGCAGTTGGATAAGTTTATGAGGGACATAAAAAAATCAATAAGCAGGACCCATTTTGTTTAACAGAAGGGTCACATTCCATTACACTTTCATCCCTCTCCCCTTGCAGAGATTTTGGCTTAATCATTAGCCACTGGTGAAGTTCCTGAAGACTGGAAGGTGACTAATGTTGTTCCATTGTTTAAGAAGGGTAGCAAGGACAAGCCATGGAACTACAGGCTGGTCAGCCTGACATCAGTAGTGGGGAAGTTACTGGAGAGAATTCTGAGGGACAGGATCTACCAGTATTTGGATCGACAGAGTCTGATTGGGAGGAGTCATCATGGCTTTGTGCATGGAAAGTCATGCTTGACAAACCTTTTAGAGTTTTTTGAAGAGGTAGAAAAGGTAGATGAGATTAGGGCCATGGATGTTGTCTATCTGGACCTTATAAAGACCTTCGACAAGGTCCTGCATGGTAGGCTGGTCTGAAAGGTTAGGTCCCATAGAATCCAGGGAAAGCTTGTTAGGTGGATTCAAAATTGGCTCAGAGGTAGGAAGCAGAGGGTGGTGGTTGAATGTTGTTTCTCGGAATGGAGGCCGGTGACTAGCAGTGTGCTGCACGGGTCAGTGTTTAGCATGCTGGCCTTCATCAGTCAGGGCATTAAGTATAGGAGCTGGAATATTATGTTACAGTTGTACAAGTCATTGGTGAGGCCACACTTGGAGTACTGTGTACAGATTTGGTCACCCTATTATGGGAAAGTTGTGGTTAAAATGGAAAAAGTGCAGAAAAGATCTATGAGGATGTTGACAGGGCCTGACTTATAGGGAGAGGGTGTCCTTGGAACATAAGAGAATGAGGGGCGACCTTATAGAAATGGTTAAAATTACGAGAGGCACAGATGAGGTGGATAGTAACAGTCTTTTTCCCAGGGTGGGTGACTCCAAAATTAGGGGGCATAGATTTAGGATGACAGGGGAAAGATTTAAAATAGACCTGAGGGGCAACTTTTTCATATAGAGGATGGTGAGTATATGGAACGAGCTGCCAAAGGAAGTGGTTAAGGCAGGTGCAATAGTATTATTTAAGAAGCACTTGGACTGGTATATGGAGGGGAGGCTCTTAGAGGGATATAGGCCGAACGCAGGAATTTGGGACTAGCTGGGTAGACATTGTTGTCGGTATGGACTCGTTGGGCCGAAGGGCCTGTATCCATGCTGTATTGCTCTATGACTTGACAAAAGGCTTTGAGATGTGATTCAACTGATAACAGCAGATGTCAGGCACTTTGCCCCTGTGTGAACTAGAAAAGCAAAGAACCTAATTATTTTTCAAGCAAGTTGTATTGAATAGGACTTCAGCAAAGTAGGTTAAGAAGAAAGCAATCCGGTTCTATTTAATGAAATTGATGGCTATTCAAATGTTCTACTTTAGCCCTTGAGGGGGAGGTGGAAGTGAGCTATGGGAAGGTATCAGATCACCACTAAATAATTATATCCCTCCAGGCTTTTCCAAGACAAAATGTACCTGGGCAATCAAGAAACTGAAGAAAGACGGGGAGTATTCAGCCATCCCACTCAATTTTCCCATTGGAATGACTGGCCATTCTTCAATAGACTGTCCTTCATTGTCTGCTGAAACTAAAGCAGCAAGACAAAGGAGGTCAAGAAGGTTAAACAGCACCTTTCTTAGCTGGTCTTGATCTTCAGGTCTGTTGACCTAATGGCTACTGTTTGCTCAAATTGACCAGTCCCAAGAGTGCAGCTTCTTCAGTATGACTGAGTGTGTGTGTGCTTTTAACCCACCCAGCACCACTAATACTTGGGGAAGTATGGGGGCAGTGGAAAGGAAGAAAGAAAAAGGAAGAGAATTTTGGGCCCAGCTGTTAAAAGTAAGTCAAATAAGTAGGTCATTACATCTCTGCACAACCTTCATACCCTACTGAAGCAGAGGTGCACAATGTATACATCCCCTTCCCCAGCCCTGTCATAAGCACTTTGATTTTAGGAGGTTTTGAGAGAACTGGGGCACACAAACATGAAGCTAGGAGCAAGACATCAGGTCAGTTTTCCAGTCAACCTGCACCTGGGCTGCTGCCTATCAGGTTGACTCCTGAAATAAAAAATGAAAGTACTGGAAAGATTCACCAGGTCAGGCAGAATATGAAGAGCATAAAATGGAAAATATTGACCTTCTGTTAAAAATGCAATTAACCATAGAGCAGTGGTCTGAAAAGATAAACAGCAGGTTGTTGTCAACTGTAAGGGAAGTGTATGGTACTTTGGAACAGGCTTCTCTTCAAAGTCAAAGTTAAGTTTATTTTCATATGTACTTCAAGAACCAAATGGTTGAAGGGAAGTTGCTGTTTCTTGAACCTGGTGGTGTGGGACTTCAGGCTTCTGTACCTCCTGCCCAATGGTAAATGCAAAAAGATGGCATGGTCCGGATGGTGGGGAATCTTTGATAACAGATGTTGTCTTCTTGAGGCAGCATCTCCTGTAGATACCACCGATGGTGGGGAGGGATGTGCCTGTGATGTATTGGGCAGAGTCCACTACTCTCTGCAGCTTCTTGCATCCCTGTGCACTCGAATTGCCATACCAGACTATGATGCAACCAGTCAGGATACTTTCAACGGTACACCTGTAAAAGTTTGTTGGGGTGTTTGGTGACAAATAGAATCTCCTTAACCTCCTAAGAAAGTAAAGACACTGGCGTGCTTTCCTTATGATTGCATCTATGTGCTGGGCTCAGCCAGTCTACTAGCCCTCTGAAGCAGCAGAGTGATTCTGTCTCAATCAAACTCACAATGAGTGATGTTCCTGTACAGGGAGCTTGCCAATTTGTTTCAAAGAGCTTTATCGTGGAAGTTGCATCCAAGTCAGGCTGGTAATGTAGGGTAGGGCAACTTCTCACCCAGCCAAAGCTTTGGTGGCCATCAGCACTCAACAACAAAGGCTGTGCTTTGGTGTGGAAGTAAAACTTTAGATGCTTAGCGTGGTCAATAGCTTAGTGAATGTGAGTGAACCTATAACTGGATGGTTCATGTTGTAGAAAACTGATGTCAGCATGGAGTTGCGTGAGGAACTGAAATAAGTCTCAATAGGTGCAGGAGGATGTTGTAGGAGAGTCTCCCATCACACAGCTTCCTGGGAATATGCATAAATTAGAATGTACACAAAGAACAAACAACAAATCAATGATCTCCTTGCACTTTTAGGAGGCTGTCAATGCTTCTAAACATTAGTTGTTTGCTGTTTTTGACAAAAATATCAGCTGATGACCACAGATGAATATCCATGGATAAGTGCTGTCCATCAGTAGGCAAGAGGAGGGTCAAGGCCATAATCCAGGAGTTGTAGGGGCAAAGGATCATGGTCTTAATTACATCTACTGATAGCCTTTTAACTTTAAAAGTTAATGCACTGACGTTTGAAATAATGTGCACTTCCCAAGATGTCCCCTTTGGTGCCTGACATGAATAATGAATGACAGGATGGGTAATGACACTCAGTGACACTTCAGCTTGGATGGATTACTTACCAGTCTTCACGCTGACTCCAAGATGCTAAACCTCAAGGAGTTGCATCTATTTTGGTCAAGCCTTGTGTAATTTGCTGTGTGGGTGGTGGTCTGCTCATGCCATTCTCTTGAAACCATGATATCAATGACCATCAAACAATGATGGTCAAACCAGCAGAAGACGCTCCATGAGCAGAATCACTCATTGCTTGTCACAATTCTTGGTGAAAGTGTCGTCGGGGAATTCTCTCAACGTTGCATCTTGTGGTTTGAAAATCTGTCCATCATTGACGGCAATCATCCAGTCGTGACCCATTATCAGATTCATGATTCAGATCATTCAATTCATGATTGGCCTTCAACAAGGTCTGAACAGCATCCTCAAATAAGTTGGTTTATTCTGGCTGGTGTTAATGGACAAATTTCGAACAGAAAGAAAATCAAACTCCAACTTGTTTGGTCCCTTAGACCTCTATTTTTAAACTATGAAGTAATCTTTAAAAATAACATTATCAGGTCAAGGAAATGTTCTTTCCTAACGTATTCAGAACTGAGGTGATGATTATGCTGCTTCGTTAAACCCATTATGATTCCTTTGTGCATTCCATCCTATAATCTATTTTCCATTAACTTATTTTTTTGCCATTCGCTGCTCTGCAAACAGAATAGTTTGTCCTGAACATCTCATTTGAAAATATTAAGGGATAAAATTTTAAATTGAACTGGGAAAACAAGATTGATAATCTATTTACATGTTGAGTCATTTTAATATATTTATTGAGGAGATCTGAAGTTTGCTCCAACAATTTATGTTCAGATTTTTCCTCATGGGTAACGAATAGGACTCATAGGTGATAAATATTAATTCAGAAGTTGTGGGAGTAGGCTAATCAGTCCAGACAGGTGGATGCTACCTGCAGGGAATTGAGGCTTAAAGATTTTATTTTGTGGATTTGGTACAGATCTGGTTGTCTTAATGCATTTTGAATTTTCCTCTAATGACTACTCTTAAGAAATTCCATGCAGCTGTGCCAACACAAGGGAAACAAACTCCAAAATATGAAAAGCTGACTTCTTCTGACATCTCTTCCCCAAGAACATAAACTGGAGGCTATTCTTCTAAGAGGAATGCAAGAACAGAGAGATCTGGAGGTTTATGTGTACTTTTCATTAAAAATAGTAAGGTAGGTTGAGAAAATAGTTTTTAAAAACGTGTATGGGACTGGGCTTTATAAAGACATATACTATTTGAGCAAGGAATTATGATGAACTTTTATAAAACAGTTTTAGCTGGAACTGGACAGAGCACTCCACTTGTAATTGAAACAGTCATTTTGAAATGTTGGCTATCAACAGGGAAGGTCGAAAAGACAGGTAAAGGGAACACTGCTCTGCTTTTCCCTCCTATATATTGGGCTTCCCCTTTTCCTATCTTCAGTCCTGAAGAAGGGTCCTGACCCGAAACGTTGACTGCCTGCTTTTCTCCATGGATGCCGCCTGGCCTGCTGAGTTCTCCAGCACCATCATGTTTTTCATAATAGCTGGACATGACAGCTGGATGTCTATGGGAATGGTGCCGGCAGTCATTAGGAAGGGGAAAGCTCTAGGCCACAAATAGGAGTCAGAGGATAATGGCTCCTGATCGGGCCCAGGGAAAAATTTTGGCGTGGAGAGGAACAGTTAGGAAGAATATCATTGCTTGCTCAGATCCCGAAGGAGTTCTAAATAGAATTGGGGTTGCAAATTCCAATTTGAATCCAAACTGGGATTGGGTGCCAATTGTCTTGGTTAGGTTACGTTTCAAATAAATGGTACAATTTACTCATAGCATCATATAGCACAGAAACAAGCCTTTTGGCTACCATGTCCATGCCGACTATCAAGTACCCATGAATATTAATCCCAATTACCAGCACTCGAGTTGCTGCTTTCTAAGCTCTGGTGATTCACATGTTTGTCTAGATAAATAAATTAAGTAGTTTTTAACTTACTTGCATAATCACAAAAAAAATCCCAGGAACAAGCAAATTTAATGTAATAGAAAGCATTTAATTTTTCCTTGCATTAGAAAAATACCAGACTTTTAACAATTGTAAACAAATGCAGATTTAGGTCTTTTGCCCACCTTACGTACATTATTTAATTCCCCCTCTTTCTGCATCTGATTTAACTAGTTCATCCATCCATTCCAATCCACATTCCTCCTCAATTCTTCCACCGTTTAACTTTCAATCTGTAAATCTTATTTGCTAAAGAAAGATACAATTGGTCATTGCCACACTCTTGTCAGTTCGCAGATCCAGCAAGTTGCAGTGTCAAGATTAAGAACTGAAGAGCGCAGGAAATGTCTCATGATGTGCATGGCAAGATGTCCTCCTCCACTAAATGTAGGTTCTTTAAATTGTTTTAAATGTCACATCAACTGTAAATACTGAATTCAGTTTGTCAACAAATATATACAACAGGAACCAAACAAGTCATTAATCCCATTCACTTCACTCCTCATTAAGGAACCATCTGGGTCTTGTTGCTCTGCTTAGATCCAAGAGTGAATGTTGTCTAAATTTAGCTCAGTAAAATGACTCATATCACCCAAGTCAGGTGCATTTTGAATTCATCTCACCCCCTCTAGATGGAACATTCACAAGCTACTGAGTGAATAAATTAACTCTTTCTTGCTAACACACTATTAATTTTTAACACTAAGCATATATAGAAATTGTGGTGAATATTGTTACCTTGCAACTGACCAACAGTAGACCTGATTAATAAAGTGAACAGCAACCCATGGTGAGAGCAAAATTGCTAGCTATTTTAGTGTTGTTAAGGAATATGGATTAAAGTGAAATAGTCAATATGGGTTCATCAAGGAGAGGTCTGTATCATTAGTTTTCTTCCAGGGTGTGACAAAGCAAATCAATGGGAGTATAGTCATGGATCTGATGATGATCTGTGAAGACTGAGACAAAAAAAATCATGCCCCACTATCAGCAGAAATAGCTTACATATATTGAGTAAACATAGTATGGTGGTGTAGGGAGTGTCATCATTGGGAAGAACATTGCTAGTAAAATCCAAAATGGTAACTTTGAAGCTTTTTTTATCTGCTACCTTTATATAAAAAAAGAAATAGAAAGTATATCTTGAATTAAGAACAACATCCCAGGAATTTGTTGCTTAATGAAAATAAGATCATGGAAAATGAAGGATCTGTATGTCCTTATTCCGAATTTAGAATTTGTGTAACAATACTTGATGACAGAGAGTACAGTACATCAGACGTTGATGTTAAATGGTCAATATTGATTCAATGGTAAGTCTGCTCCTTTGATCACTGAACAGTTCTGGATGATCCAGCAGCTATGGAAGTGATACAGATATGAGCAATCAATTTGACTGGAGACACAAGAGACCGCAGGTGCTGGAATCTGGAGCAACACACAAGATGCCAGAGGAACTCAGCAGGTCAGGCAGTATCTGTGGAGGGAAGTAGACAATCAACTTTTCAGGTTGAGACCCTTCATCTGGACCAATTTGATTGGATGGACTGGATTATGAGGAGCAATTATGTAGAAGGTGCCACATGGTAAAGAATCTGAAATTCATGGCAAGATAATGACTACTATACTACAATTTTTAACCTTCTACCTCTCCATTCACAACAATAAAATAGGATCATAGGCTGATAAGAAATAGGTCCAAGAAGTCCCCAGTAAAATTTAACTTCCATAAGTGAACTTTATCAACCTTTGAAACTTCAAGGATTTTGCAGTTCCAATATCATGTTTACTGAAACCAACAAGCTGAAGAAATATTCAAGGAAGCTTTAATTTACATGAAAACATAAAATGAAAATTCATTCTCGTTAATAACTAACTAGTTTCTTCTTTCCTAACAGTCACAGGCACTTGTGTTCTCAGGTGCTAGTGATTATGGAGCAGTTCAATTTGGAAAAAAAGGTGCAGGGCTCTGGGAAAAGAGGAGAATTGGACTAATCGAACTGCTCTTTTAAATAAGCTCCTTCTGTGCTGTCAGATTCAAAATAACATAATTCTAATCATTTAATCTCTGGATTCCTTCCAGTTTTCTGGTAAAATTAAACTGGCTGCACAATTCACAGAGATGACTTATACGCTTCATTTTCTAGGCACATATTATGTACAGGTAAATTTTAAATTTCTTTTTTTCAAGACTGCACAGTTGCAATGAAAATTCTGTCCCATGGCAAAAAATACCTGCTGATTGAGATTTTTGGAATGCTCAATAACTTACCTTAAAACATCCAAAAGCAAGTGACTTTGGACTTGGGAGCTATTTCTTGTTTCTTTCTAAAAACAAAAGAAATAAACTATTGGAGAGAGCCAAAGCATAACCAACAAGCCTGATCATACTGGACCACATCCATGGCCCAGAATTGCCACATGTTATCCCCATATATTGGCCCTCACATCTCTTGCTGCCTTTTGAACCCCTGAGTCCACTGGTGATGTTTGGATGATGAATAGATCTCAGGTGGTGTAGTGCAAAAGCAACACCTCTGGACCCTCCTAGTAGCTTGTCGTCTGTCAAAATTATCACTGATGTTAATATTTTTTAGATATCATGGAACAGATCTGGCACTTCAGAACTGGGGATCATCATCAGCAACAGCACTGCTGTGACGGTGAACTGAGTCGTCAAAGAGACACTGAAGCTGGTGATATAAGTGGTCTTTCTTCACCATTTTCTGGAAGATTCTCTAAGTATAGTCTACTAGACTCAAAGTACAACACACTTTTATACTCTTAAGATCAAAGGTAACAGCAGTTTGGCTGATTACTGCCTAATCAGTCTACTCACAATCATCAATAAGGCAACCAAAAGTGTTGTTGATAGAATCAGACTCAGGTTTATGATCACTGACTTACTTGGCATGAAATTTGTGGTTTTGTGGCAGCAGTACAGTGCAAAGACATAAAGTTACTATAAATTAATAAAAAGTGCAAAAAAATTGAATAACAAAGTGGTGTTCATGACCGTTTAGAACGCTGATGGCAGAAGGTAAGAATCTGTTCCTCAATCACTGAGTCTGGGTTTTCAGGCTTCTGTACCTCCTACCCGATGGCAGTAACGAGAAGAGGGCATGTACTGGATGAGGATAGTCCTTAGTGATGGACGCCACCCTCTTGAGGCACTGCCTCTTGAAGATGTCCTCAATGGTGGGAGAATTGTGCCTGTGATGGAGCTGGCTTAGTTTGCAACCCTCTGCAGCCCCTTGCAATCCTATACATTGGAAGTTCCATAGCAGGATGCAATGCAACCAGTCAGAATGCTCTCCACCGTACATCTATAGAACTTTGCAAGTCTTGCAAGAAATTTACAAATCTGTTCACCCTTTCCACCACTGACCCCTCAATGAGGGCTGGTGTGTGTTCTCCCGATCTCCCCTTCCTGAAGTCCACAATCAGTTTCCTGGTCTTGCTGACATTGAGTGTGAGGTTGTTGTTGCGACACCACTCAACCAACTGACCTATCTCACTCCTGTATGCCTCCTTGTCACCACCTGAGATTCTACCTACAACAGTGGTGTCATTGGCGAATTTATAGATGGCATTTGAGCTGTGCTTAGATGCACAGTCATGAGTATAGAGAGAGTAGAGCAGTGGGCTAAGCACGCATCCTTGAGGTGCACCTGTGCTGATTGTCAGTGAGGAGGAGATGTTGCTACCGATCCACACTGACTGTGGTCTCCTGATAAGGAAGTTGAGGTCCAGTTGCAGAGGGAGGTACAGAGGCCCAGGTTTTGAAGCTTGTTGATTAATACTGAGAGGATGATGGTGTTGAACGCCAAGCTGTAATCGATAAACAGCAGCCTGACGTATGTTTTGCAGTTGTCTTAGTGCTCCAAAGCAGAGTGCAATCAGTAACCTAGTTATCGTTTTTTAGTTTGGATTTTGCCAGGACCAATTTGCTCCAAATCTCATCACAGACTTGGTCCAAATATGGATCAAAGGGCTGAGCATTAGATGAGAGGTGAGGATGACTTTGGCATTGAGGCAGCATTTGAACATATGTGGCATAAAGGACCGCTGGTAAAGCCGGTCAATGGGCAATTTTATGCAGAAGAGCAATTGTTTCACATTGAGAAATATAATACATTAAGAATTTCAAGGCTTTGTGCTTTAACACATTTAGATTTTCTGCACGCAATTTTAGGATCAGTGTAAAAATGTTTTAATATTGGTGGTTCAAATCAATGGACTATAAACTTAATTGCTTACCAAACCAACATAAAATGGGTATAGGGAAAGATTATTGCATTCATCCAGAATATGCCTAAAGCCTAAGGCTTGAATAAATTTGGGCCTCACCTGAATAATTTAAGGATTTTGCCCATATTAAGTGACAAAAGTTAGAAAGTATGTTTCATTAACAATGGCCTTCAGGTTTTTACTGTAACATGATGGATAAGGCTGGGAGTGCCTCTCAAGGGTATTTGGAACATCCTAAATCTAGATGGAACACAGAACACAGAACAGTACAGCACAGGCAGGCCCTTTGGTCCCTGATGTTGTGTCAGACCAATTAATCTAGTAATTAAATGCCTACCTAAACTCGTCCCTTCTGCCCACACAATGCCCATATCCTTGCATTCCCTGCATACTTCAAGCGCCTATCTAAGAGCCTCTTACAGACCTCTGTTGTATTTGCCTCCACCACCACCCCCAGGCAGTGCATTCCAGGCACCCACCACTCCCTGTGCAAAAGAACTTACCCCGCATGTTTCCTCTGAACCTACCCCCTCTCACCTTAAATGCATGCCCTCTAGTATTAGGCATTTCGGCCCTGGGAAAAAGATACCAGCTGTCTACTCTATCTATGCCTCACATAATCTTGGTTCTTCATCCGCAGAGGGGTCCTGAAAGCAAGACAGAGTCAGAGGGAACTGTGCCAACTCCAGACAGACCTGCAGCAACTTCTCCTTTTGCAGTCGAGGGGAGTGGATGTGAGGGAGGAACTCCGAGAGGCAAAGAGCTGCAAAGCCCAGCTGAATGCCTCCGAATCCTCCAAGATTATCTTCCGATCCAGGGTTTGCTCCATGGAGCAGGATGAAACATGCTCAGGTTTCTTCTTCCAAAAGGTGCACAGGGGGAGCTCTGTGATTCACAGCCTTAAGGAAGAGGACAGCTCGTAACATCCTCGCAGACAGACATATTAGGATCTGCAGATCCTCCTATGCCAGTCTGTACGACAAAAAGGCCACAGACAGCACCGCCTCCCAGAACTTCCTGTGCTCTATCATGGAGGTCTTAGATGACAGCAAGCGGGAAGAGTCTTGACCAACTACTGACCCTGGAGGAGCTGACTGGCTCCATCCGTTCCTTTGATTTCTCAAAACTCCCGGAAGCAACGGCTTACCGGTGGAGTTGTACTCAGCTCTGTGGGACTGGATGGGTCCGGACCTGCTGGAAGTGTACAACGCTATGCTTCTGTCTGGCAGCATGTCAGAATCCATGAGGAAGGGCATCAATACCCTCATCTACAAGCAGGAGGGGAAGAGGGCAGACATCAGAAATTGGAGACCCATCTCACTGTTGAATGTGGATTATAAGATCCTATCCAAAGCCATCATCAGCAGGGTTAAGTCTGCTCTGGGACAGGTGATCCACCTGGACCAAAGCTGTGCTGTACATGGCAGGAAGATCTTTGACAGCCTCGTGCTGCTCAGCGACACTATTGCCTACGTGCAGGACAGAGGGGTGGACACCTGCCTGGTCAGCTTGGATCAGGAGAAGGCCTTCCACAGGATATCACACACGTACATGTTGGATGTGGTCTCCAAAATGGGCTTTGGGGAGGAAATCAGGGTTTGGATCCAGCTGCTCTACACAGACATCAGTAGCACAGTACAAGTCAATGGATGGGAAACAGACAGCTTCCTATCAAGTCTGGAGTCAGGCAGGGCTGCCCTCTCTCCCCTGTCTTGTTCGTGTGCTGTATAGAACCCTTTGCTGAATCCATCAGGAAGGATGAGAGCATCAGAGGGGTGACGTTGTCAGGCACTGGGGGCACCCAGGTGAAAACCTCCTTGTACGTGGACGATGTCGCCATTTTCTGCTCGGACCCAAGGTCAGTTCACAGATTGATCAACATCTGCAACCAGTTTGAGTTGGCATCAGGGGCCAGAGTTAACCGCACGAAGAGCAAGGCCATGCTCTTCGGCAACAGGCCCAACCGATCCAACGTCCCCTTCACCATCACGCCTCTGGCTCGAAAATCACCCGTGCCGTCTTCTGGTTCATCTGGGGATCCAAGATGGAGCGGGTCGGACGGGTCACCATGCACAAGTCATTGGACAATGGGGCAAAAGCGTCCCAAATGTCGCCCTCATCCTGATGACCACCTTCATCTGTGGCTGCACCAGGCTGTGCGTGGAACCAAAGTACGTGGGCACCAAGTGTCACTACGTGCCGAGGTTCTACCTGTCCCTGGTGTTGCAAAGGATGGGCCTGGCCCCATTGTTGTGCAATGCACCAGTCAGCTGGATGTTGCCGCACTACCTGTCCTTTGTGGAAAAGTTCTTCCAGACTAACACCTTTGACCACAAGTCCATCAGGCAGTGGTCAGCACAGAACATCCTGCAGACACTGTAGGAGAAGGACTCGATGGATACTGTGTGGTGGTTCCCTGAGCAGACTGTCCAGACCATCTGGCAGAATGCCTCATTACCAGAACTCACCAACAAGCACCAAGACCTCGCTTGGCTGGTGGTGAGAGGGGCCCTCCCAGTCAGATCCTTCCTGCATTGTCAGAACATCAATCCCAGCACGTGCTGCCCCCAGGAGGACTGCGCTGGGGACGAGACGGTCACCCACCTCTTTACGGGCTGTGGGTTTGCGAGGAGGGTGTTGTGAAAGATGAAATGGTTCTTGTCACGGTTCATCCCCAGCGGCTGTGTAACAGAGGATTCTTTGATCTATGGGCTGTTCCCGGGGACACACACAGAGATGGACATCAACTACTGCTGGAAGGTCATCAACTCGGTGAAAGATGCCCTTTGGTCTGCCCGAAACTTGTTGGCCTTCCAACACTGCGAGATGTCCGTAGGGGAATGCTGCCGACTGGCACATTCCAGGCTGCAGGAGTACGTGCTGAGGGACGCACTGAAGCTGGGTGCAGCCAACACATGGGCTCGGTGGGGAAGGACTACAGTTTAGGGTTCTTCTGCCACTGGAGAGGGAGGGTCAGGGTCAAGTGAGAAAGCCCCTTAAATATTGTAAATACGGGACTGGGTAGCCCCCCAGGGAGCCACACGAGTGGAATTGGTGCTGTGTTTTTTATATAAAAAGGTAACACTAATGATTGATCTGTACAAGAATGTAAAGGCTTGCACTGTTTTTTATTGTACATAGTTTGTCTTTTATTATGAATAAAGTTTATTTTGGATAAAAAAAATAAACTTCTTTCAGGTCTCCACTCAGCCTCCACCACTGCAGAGAAAACAACCCAAGTTTGTCCAACCTCTCCTTACAGCACATGCCCTCTAATCCAGGCAGCATACTGGTAAACCTCTTTTGCACCCTCTCCAAAGGTTCCACATTCTTCCAAAAATGGGGTGACCAGAATTGAATGAAATAATTGAATGAGAGTTTTATAAAGCTGCAACAGAAATTGCTGACTCTTGAACTCAATGCCTTGACTAATAAAGACAAGCATACCATAGACCTGGAAGTTATGGAATGCAAGCATACCATATGCCTAGGAGTATGGAAGTTACCCTTTAAATTACAAAAAAGCTTTTCTTCAACGTTAATTCCCAGCTCCTTGGCCTAGAAATTCATTCTCACAAGACTGAAAAAAAGAAATGGTGCTATGCTGTTGAAAGTCAGCTGAACACACATAAAAGTGACATTGCATCTATTTCCTAGCACCTGGCAGGAACTTGGATCTCTGACCTTCCAGTGGAATTTTTGTTAGCACTAGAAACATAGCTGTGGCATACAATTTCTCTCAAGTGAAATCAAGAATAGTGCAACACCTTATGTTTGCCTCCAGTGCGATTTTCAAAAGGGACAATTCCTGCACATCCATAGAACAAGCAGATTTGCTAACCCTGTTTCCGCTGAATAACAAATAAGGGGCCAGCACTCTAACTGCATTCTTCGTTACGCTGCTCCACAGCCAGCTGCGTCCCATTGTTTATTTACTGTTTACAGCTAAAACAGTGAGGGTCAAGTTCAATATTTTTTCCTGTGCTCCAGATTGATATCCAATAGTATTTGTCCACACGTATCATTTTTCATTTTGGGTGGTATGTAGATGGACGGTAGAGGACATAGATATTGCAGGCAGCCATGGGACCACACATAAGGAGGCATGGAAGGGCTCATAACTCAATACCTTTTCCACTCAGAACTACAAGGAACCATATGCAGAGCTAGACTTCCCTGAGGAGCAATGTGTATGCAAGGTATGTTTTACCAACACAGTTCCAATTAAGGTTTGTGACCTCTTGTGACCTCAGGCATGTGGCAGGACACAATCACACTCAGCTTCCCAGCCTCATGATCATTCTCACATCTCACCGTTTGCTCTTCACTGCTGCACTAGGAAGGTCACCCAAGCTCCATTTTTAAGAGGTGAAGATAGTATCTACGTTCCCATCAGCCCCAAAGAAGCAGACGCAAGGATTTGCTAGAATTGAAGCTTCCCAAAATATAGGTCTTCATGTACAGAGACCTCCCCAGTCAAAGCTTAACTGGGCCTTGGAGAGCCTCCATAATTCCTTTTGACAAAGAACATGTCTTCTATGGGTAATGTTCTTCATCAGCTTGTCCAGATCTCTCTGAGCCTGCAGTAGCACCTATCCAACATCCCCCACCACCCCCCCCCCCCCCCCCCCCAATATTGCAGTACTCATTCTCGAAGAATGATACTTCAGTTCTGTGTTTTCCCTTTTAAGGGCAGTCTCCACTGACCATGGCTGTGAGCTTAAGTGCTGGCAGCTATGTGATCCAGCAACAAATTAATACAGTAATGCATGCTAAAACTAACTCTATGCATCTTCACACTAGGAAAACACAACAATGTTGTTCTGTGAAAAGTGAATTGGAAGCTCACAATCTTCATGGAACTTTTAGCAATAGTGTTAGTGTTCTCAAAGTCCAATAGAATTTGACTCTGCTGCACAGGAGGTAGAATCGGGGGGAAACTAAGAGAACTCTTGTGATATTGTATCCAATTGTAAGGGGATCCAACAGGCAATTCTGTGGCCACAAACAAGTTTCTCAAATGGTATGCTGCCTCTCTGGTGTCAGATTCAGGGATATCTTGGAATGGCTGCAGGCCTTTCCAGAAAGGGAGTGCAAACAGCCAGAGGAGATGGTCCACAATGGTACTAACAACACAGGCAAAAAAAAGAGAGATGAAGTCCTGCAACGTGAATTTAGAGAGGTAGGTCATGGATGCTATTGGAAAGAAGGGAGGAGTTCGCTGAGGGTCTGATGAAGATCTTTGCATCTTCATTAGCCACGGATGAAGCACCAGAAGACTGGGGAGGATAGCTAATGTTCAAAAAGGGCAGTAGAGATAGGCCTGGAAACTAAAGGCCATTGAACCTAACATCAGTGGTAGGGAAGTTGTTCTGAGGGACAGAATATATGTTCACTTGGAAAGGCAGGTACTGATTAGGAGGAGTCAACATGGTTTTGTGCAGGGAGATATGTATCACAAATCTGATTGATTTTTTTGAGGAGATGACAAAGAATATTAACAAGGGCAGAGCGGTGGATATGGTATATATGGACTTTAGTAACTCTTTTGACAAGGTCCTGCATGGTAGGCTGGTCTAGAAGTCTGTCACAAGGGAACCGAGGCATGTTGGCAAACTGGATCCAACATTGGCTAGGGTAGTGTTGATTGAGTGTTTTTCTGACTGGAAATCTGTAACAAGTAGTGTACCACAGGGATCAGTGCTGGGACCTTTGTTGTTTGTAATTGTTAGAAATGGATGAGAATAGAGGTGGTCTGATTAGTAAGTTTGCTGACAACATAAAAATTGGTGGAGGTGTAGGTAGTGAAGAAGGTTGTCTAATGATACAATGGAACATATATCAACTGGAAAGTTAAGCAGAGCAGTGGCAGATGGAATTTAATCCAGACAAGTATGAGACAGGCACTGAGTACAGGAGTTGGGATGTCTTGTTGCCGTTATGCAAAACGTTGGTTAGACTGCAGTTGGAGTATTGTGCACAATTCTGGGTCACCACACAGAATGCAGAAGAGATTCAGCAGGATGTTGCCTGGAATGGAGGGCTGTAGTGATAAGGAGAGTTTGGATAGGCTGGGTTTACTCTCACTGCAACAGAGGAGGCTGAGTGTTGACCTTATAGAGCTTTATAAAGTCACGAGGGGCATGAATATGATAGGAAGTCAGAATCTTTAAGCCAGAACTGTGGAGTATGGAACTAGAGCACACAGATTTAAGGTGAGAGGGAGAAATTTAAAGGAGATCTGAAGGGTAATTTTTTTTATACAGAGAGAGGTGAATATTTGGAATGAGCTGCCAAAGGAGGTAGTGGAGGCAGATACAATTACAATGTTTAACAGGTTTTTGGACAGGTACTTAGATGGGAAAGGTGTAGAGGGATACAGGCCTAATATGGACAAATAAGAATAGCATAGACAGCCATCATGGTTGGCGTGGATGAGGTGGGTCAAAAGGACCTATTTCTGTGCTGTACATTTCTATGATTCTGTGATGAAAGAGGAGTGTCTCTAAGATTGTATCTCTGGATTACTTCCAGTGCCATGTACCAATGAGTAAAGGAATAAGAGGGTAGCTCAGATGAATGTGTGGCTAAAGGGATGGTGTAAGAGGGTGGGCTTTAGATTTTTGGGTCATTGGCAGCATATTTGGACAAAGTGAGACCTGTGCAAGCAGGATGGGTGGCACTTGAACCAGTATAGGACCAACATCTTTGAAGGGACCAATAAATAAACTGCTGGAAGAACTCAGTAGGTCAAGCAGCATCTGTGGAGGCAAAGGGATTGTCAATGTATTGGGGTTAGACCCTGCATCATGACTTGGCACAAGAGATTACAAATGCTAAAATATGGAGCAAAAAATAAACAGTGGAGGCAAAGGCTATTTGACCAGCTGAGTTCTTCCACCAGTTTAGTTTTTGTTCCAGCCTCCAGTATCTGCAGACTCTTATGTCTCCATCCTGGTAGGGAGGTTTACTTGTGTTGTTGGGGAGGGATTTAAATTTTTTTTTTAATTTTATTTACAGCGTGGTAACAGGCCCTTCCGGCCCAACGAGTCCGCGCCGCCCATTTTAAACCCCCAAATTAACCTAGCAGTACGTCTTTAGAAGGTGGGAGGAAACCGGAGCACCTGGAGGAAACCCACGCAGACACGGGAGAAGGTACAAACTCCTTACAGACAGTGATGGGAATCGAACCCCGGTCGCTGGCGCTGTAATAACATTGCGCTAACCACTACGCTACTGTGCCGCCCCAAACTAATTAGGCAGGGCAATGCAACACAGAGGTAGAAAAAGAACTAAGTAAGTCCAATAGTAGAGCAATGTAAAGGTGCATGGGAAGATGGAAAGTAAATTGCATCAATTTTAATGCAAGCAACATTAGTGAGGCAGATGAACTTAGAGCATTGATCAGCGCATGACCATGAAGACCTGGTTGAAAGAGGGGCGGGACGGCAACTCAATGTTCCAGGGTACAGGACCTTTAGGAGTAATAGGGGAGAAAGTAAAAGAGGAAAAGGCATCATAATATTGATTAAATAAACCATCATTGCAGTAATGAGGGTGGATGTCTGAGAAGGTTCTTCAAAGTAAGCCCGTATATGTTGATCTTAGAAATCAAAAAGGGCAATCACATTGCTGTGGGTATACTGCGGGCCTCCCAACAGTCAGCTGGAGATAGAGCAGCAGATATGTAGGCAAATCACAGAGAGAGGTCAGAGCAATAGATTTGTCAGGGTTTTTAACTTCCCCAATACTAACAGGGATTGACATAGTGTAAAAGACCTAGAGATGGCAGTGTTCTTAAAGTGCATCCAGGAGAGATTTTTGAGTCAGTAAGTCAATAGTTTTAATGGTGAATGGACAGTACTGAAGCCAATCTTTGAGAGTGAAGTTGGGCAAGTAGTTAAAGGGTTTCCATTTTAGGGATAATGATGATAATTCTGTAAGTTTCAAAGTAGTTAAAGAAAGGGATAAGGGTAGAATGGAAATTAAGGTCCTGAATTTGTAAATGTCTGACTTCCATATTATTAGATGGGACTTGGCAAAAGTGGATTGGAAACAACATAGTAGGATTTCAGGGAAACTGAAAGATGACAGGATAGAAATACATGACATTCTGAGAGGCATAGATAGGGTAGATAGCCAGAGTTTGTTTCCCATGGTAGAGACTTCTAAAACTAGAGGGCATAGATTTAAGGCGAAAGTGAGGAAGTTTAAAGGGGACATGGGGGTAATATTTTTAAAAAAAGAGCTGTTGGTATCTGGAATGAGCTGCCAAAGGAGGTGGCTGAGGCAGGAAGAATAATAAGACTTAAGAGGCATTTGGACTGGTACTTCAATGAGCAAGGCATAATGGGATATGGAAATAATGCAGGCAAGTGGTGGATGTAATGCAGGATTAATATAGATAGGCATAATGGTCAATATAGATGCAGTGGGCCGAAGGGCCTGTTTTTGTGCAGTACAACTCCAGGACTCTATGACTTCTTGCAATGTAGGAGAAAATTGACGCAACCAGAGAAGATGAAAACTCTACACAGACAACACCCAAGGTCAAGATTGAAGTTGGGTCACTAGGGCTATGAAACAACAGTTCTACTAGCTCTACCACTGTGCTACCCGAACATCTATTTTCCTGTTTGATTGAATATGCAGACAGGCTGGCCTAATTCACAATTGGCTGAAAAAGTGAGAGCCATCTTTCCTGAAAGTCAGACCAGTGTCCACTGGCCAATGTTAAAAACCGATGCTGGCATCTTAACAGAGAATTCTTTGTGTGTGTTACAGATTATTCTGGAGTTATGAAATTATGGATAACAGATATTAATTAAAATGAGAACCAGTCTTCAGGAAATAAAATCTGTTCACAGTGTAACTTCACAATTTAAATTCAGCTGATACTTTAATGCTGTTGAATTTGTCCCATTGCAAATATGCAGGGGAAGACAATACCTGAATGTTCATGTTAACTGGTGCTCATTGAAAACTTCAGGGTGAGATTAGGGAAAGTGATTAGGGAATCCCTACCACTTAATGCACAGTTCAGGACAGGTCTGTTTTGTCACCTAATGTTATGGTATTGTATATTCAGCCATCCCTCAACACTGTAACAAAAGAAGCATATTTTGGATATCTGGAGATTGTGCTGAGAAGTTTTTGGACTAGCCACCATTATTGAATATTCAAAGAAGTCTGCCAGTTGGGATGTGCTACCATTGTAAATACTGTAGGTAATTCTGCAAAGTTACCTGTCTACATTCAAAATGTTAAAGTTATTTATCGTCTTTGTGTTTAAAAGGTACGCCTCCCAGAACATCCTGTCCTCTATCACGGAGGTCTTAGAAGACAACAAGCGGGAGAGTCTGGACCAACCACTGACCCTGGAGGAGCTGACTGGCTCCGTCCGTTCCCTTGGCATGAATAAAACTCCCAGAAGCGACGGCTTACTGGCAGAGTTGTACTCAGCTCTGTGGGACTGGATGGGCCCAGACCTGCTGGAAGTGTACAACGCTATGCTCCTGTCTGGCAGCATGTCAGAATCCATGAGGAAGGGCACCATTACCATCATCTACAAGCAGAAGGAGGAGATGGTGGACATCAGAAATTGGAGACCCATCTCACTGTTGAATGTGGATTATAAGATCCTGTCCAAAGCCATCGTCAGCAGGGTTAAGTCTGCTCTGGGACAGGTGATCCACCTGGACCAAAGCTGTGCTGTACATGGCAGGAAGATCTTTGACAGCCTCGTGCTGCTCAGCGACACTATTGCCTACGTGCAGGACAGAGGGGTGGACACCTGCCTGGTCAGCTTGGACCAGGAGAAGGCCTTCCACAGGATATCACACACGTACATATTGGACATGCTTTCCAAAATGGGCTTTGGGGAGGGAAGCAGGAATTGGATCCAACTGCTCTACACAGACATCCGTAGCACAGTCCAGATCAGTGGGTGGGAAACAGACAGCTTCCCCATCAAGTCTGGAGTCAGGCAGGGCTGCCCTCTCTCCCCTGTCTTGTTTGTGTGTTGCATAGAACCCTTTTCTGAATCCATCAGGAAGGATGAGAGCATCAGAGGGGTGACGTTGCCAGGCAGTGAGGTCACCCAGGTGAAAACCTCCCTGTACATGGACGACGTCGCGGTCTTCTGCTCGGATCCAAGGTCAGTTCGCAGATTGACCAACATCTGTGACCAGTTTAAGTTGGCATCAGGGGCCAGAGTTAACCATGCGAAGAGTGAGGCCATGCTCTTCAGCAACTGCCCTGACCAATCAAACTTCCCCTTCACCTTTAGGCCTGACTACTTGAAGATGCTGGGGATCTAGTTCAGACGAGCTGGTGCGTGCAAAAAAAATTGGCGGGAGCGGATTGGGAAGGTGAAGCAGAGACTGGGACAGTGGGAACAGCGCTCCCTCTCGATAACGGGGAAGAATTTGGTCATCAGGTGTGAGGCGCGATGTGGCCTGTTCCTCACTCCTCTGGCTTGGAAATCACCCATGCCGTCTTCTGGTTCATCTGAGGATCCAAGATGGAGCAGGTCCGACGGGTTGCCATGCACAAGTGTCCCCAAGGTTGCCCTCATCCTGATGACCACCTTCGTCTGTGGCTGCATCAGGCTGTGTGTGGAAACAAAGTACGTTGGCACCAAGTGTCACTACGTGCCGAGGTTCTACCTGTCCCTGGTGTTGCGAAGGATGGGCCTGGCCCCATTGCTGTGCAATGGCCCAGTCAGCTGGACTTTGCCGCACTACCTGTCCTGCGTGGGAAAGTTCTTCCAAACCAACACCTTTGACCACAAGTCCAACAGACAGTGGTCAGCACAGAACATCCTGCAGACACTGTAGGAGAAGGACTCGATGGATACTGTGGGGTGGTTCCCTCAGCAGATTGTCTAGACCATCTGGCAGAATGCCTCATCGCCAGAGCTCACCAACAAGCACCAAGACCTTGCTTGGCTGGTGCTGAGAGGTGCCCTCCCTGTCAGATCCTTCCTGCATGGTCGAAACATCAGTCCCAGTGCGCGCTGCCCCCAGGAGGACTGCGCTGGGGACGAGACAGTCGCCCACCTCTTTGCAGGCTGTGGGTTTACGAGGAGGGTGTGGCGAAAGATGCAAGGGTCCTTGTCACAGTTCATCCCCAGCAGCTGCGTAACAGAGGATTCTCTGATCTACGGGCTGTTCCCGGGGACGCACACAGAGACGGATATCAACTGCTGCTGGAAGATCATCAACTCAGTGAAAGACGCCCTTTGGTCTGCCCAAAACTTGTAGGTCTCCCAGCACTGCGAGATGTCCGTAGGGGAATGCTGCCGACTGGCACATTCCAGGCTGCAGGAGTACGTGCTGAGGGACGCACTGAAGCTGGGTGCAGCCAATGCAAGGGCTCGGTGGGGAAGGACAACAGTTTAGGGTTCTTCTGCCACTGGAGAGGGAGGGGTGGGGTCGGGGAGAAAGCTCCTTAATTATTGTCAATACGGGATTGGGGTAGCCCCCCAGGGAGCCACACGAGTGGCATCGGTGCTGTGTTTTTTATATAACAATGTAACACTAATGATGGATCCGTACATGAATGTAAAGGTTTGCACTGTTTTATTGTTGTATATAGTTTGTTTTTTATGATGAATAAAGTTTATTTTGTAATAAAAAAATAAAACATTGTGTGAGGAGAGGAGATCTACTGTGTTCAATAAAGCCTTTTACACTATATCTCCCAGTTACAGCTTCTGTGTGGCTCAGTTTTGTCAGTCACAACATTTGGTTTGTTCACCTGTGACCCACCTGTGACTCAGTTGTCTAAAGGATGAGTATCTAAGTGTAGCACCCATCATTCGGTCTGTTCAGCCCAATGACCATGGGATCACAAAGTATCAAGGAACACGGTGGAAAGCTGAACTGGTAGATATAAAAGTATGGAGTGTGTGAGTGTGTGTTTGTGTAAGGGACCAACTATAAGACAGTACTGGGTTGTGTGGTGAGACAGGATCGGGTTTGGGAGACAGATATAGGTTTCAGAGACAGTATAGCAGTGTATTTGTTTGCGAGTGTGTTAGTGTGTTACGAGTAAGTGTGAAACTTTGGGAGACCACAGAATACATAGTCTCTGGTATTAAGTACATGCTCTTTCATTCTTGTTCTTCCCTGTCTTTTGTTTAATATGACAATTAGTATGGAAATACTTGCAAGACAGAAATAAGTGTCAAGCACAGCCAGAGACAGAACTGGAGAAGGAAAAGGACAGGTACAGACAAGAGTTTGACAGGATGCAAGTAGAGTGAGATGCAGATAAGGAACAGGAGAGAGAGAGGGAGAGAGAGGGAGAGAGGGGGAGAGAGGGAGAGAGAGGAGGGAGGGAAGGAGAGAGAGAGAGGGAGAGAGGGAAGGAGGGAGAGAGAAAGAGAGAGAGAGAGAGAGAGAGAGATACCTGCAGCATCTGACGTCAGTCACTACAGCCTGGGTGGGAGTGAACACAAATGAACACAAATGAGAGACTTGTGATTATTCTGACAATCTTCTGTCATGGCATAGAGCATGAACTGTTGCCTGTGAACCTGAGAGGAATTCAGTTTGCCAGCTGGTGCCCCTTGCCCACACAGTAACTACTGACAGCCATAGAACATAGAACAATTACAGCACAATTCAGGCCTTTTGGCCCACAAAGCTGTGCCGAACATGTCCCTACCCTAGAAATTACTAGGCTTACCCATAGCCCTCTATTTTACTCAGCTCCATGTACCTATCTAACAGTCTCTTGAAAGACCCTATCGTATCGGCCTCCACCACCATCTCCGGCAGCCCATTCCACGCACTCACCACTCTCTGAGTAAAAAACTTACCTCTGACGTCTCCTCTATATCTACTCCCCAGCACCTTAAACCTATGTCCTCTTGTGGCCACCAATTCAGCCTTGGGGAAAAGCCTCTGACTATCTACCCTATCAATACCTCTCATCACCTTATACAACTCTATCAGGTCCCCCCTCATCCTCCGTCTCTCCAAGGAGAAAAGGCCGAGTTCCCTCAACCTGCGTTCATAAGGCAAGCTCTGCATCCCAGGCAGCATTCTTGTAAATCTCCCCTGCACTCTCTCTATGGCTTCCACATCTTCCCTGTAGTGAGGCGATCAGAACTGAGCACAATACTCCAAGTGGGGTCTGACCAGGGACCTATATAGCTGCAACAATACATCCCGACTCCTAAATTCAATTCCCCGGTTGATGAAGGACAATACACCATGTTTGATAGTTTCAGTTATTCAGAGATTGAATGGCAAGGATAAGGGTGCAATGTGTGCTGCAATGTGCCTGCAAGGAAGGAGGCAGCAAACAAACTGCCGTGAATGACAAAGCCACATTTTAAAGACTGTTTGAAATCATCGAGAGAATAAATGCATCCAAGAAGAGAATATGGTCAAAGGTCTGGAATATTTTATTGCCATCACTGCTAAAATCCTGAAGATAGGCGGTTATGGATGATTTATAGCGTAGATTTAGGACCACGTTGCGACATGGTAGGTTAGTAATTGGTGAAGGGTATTTTTGCTGCCCGATTTAATCAGAACCTTCTTAAAAGTTTGGCCTTCCTCAGATAGATTTCTGTCTAGGGAGCAGCAGGAGGGTATGTTAGGGATTGTTCTGGAGTTATGAAATTATGGATAATGGAAATTAATCAAAATGAGAACCAGTCTTCAGGAAATAAAACCTGTTCACAATTTAACTTCAATGGATACTTTAAGGTTGTTGAAACCAATCAATGGGTGTGGAACGTACTGATTCTGTACAATTAAAACAATAGATGAATGTTCATGTTAATTACTGGTCATTACAAACTTAAGGTTGAGATCAGGGAAGGCATTAAGTGGCCATCTTCTGTATTAACGCATTGTTAAAGTGGTATCCCTGCCATGTAATGCACTGTTCAGGACAGGACTCTTTGGTCACTTAATATTCTGGCTCGTTGTATATTCGTGGTTCCCTCCCTCAACACTGTTAAAAAAACGACGTATATTTTGGGTGTCTGGGGTTTGTGCTCAGAAGCTCTTGAACCAGCTACTAGTAACTGAATATTCAATGGGGTTCTGCTAATTGGGATGTGCTCCTATTGTCAATATGTAATTCTGCAAAGTTATATGGCTATATACAAAATGTTGAAGTTAAGTTGGTGATTATAGACATGGAAACTGTAGTTAATCATTTATTATCGTTTTTATGTTCAAAGAGTATAAAACATTGTGTGTGGAGAGGTTTTTGGATCCTCTCCAGAAGATCTGCTGTGTAAATAAAAATCTTTTATATATCCCAATTACAGGTAGGTTTTGTCAGTCACAGGTTTTGTCCCTTCCTTGCCTTCTGTTTGGTACTGGAATTAGTATGGACATACTTGCAGGCAAGAACTAAGTGTCAGGCACAGCAAGAGGCTCGTTGTGTACAAATCAAGGAACTGGAGAAAGAAAGGGACAGGTGCAGAGAACAGTCAGACGGGATGCAAGTGAAGTGGGATGGACGTAAGGAACAGTTAGAGCACATGTAAAGGGAGAGAGAGAGACGGGGACAAGAAGTGGATAGAGGAATTAGAACAATATAAGGGCCATTTAGTCAGGGACTTGGACAAAGAAGAACACCAGCATGTGTCAGTGGATCTGACCGTGACTGCCCACACTCAGCCCATGCTCCTGTAAAAAGGTCACATCACCTTGACCTTGGCAAGGTATTGCAAGGTGTTCACACATCGCACAGTGCTCTTCATACTGTGCACACTTAGAGATGCCAGTTTTATCTCCATAGTTATTTGAGTTCAGGGATCACAAATACTGCCCTTTGTCAGTCAGCCTGAGCCCTCATGTCAACAGCTTTGGTGAACTGCAGCACTGTTTTTGGGCTCAGGTACTATGAATGGTCCTCCCTGGGGTGTGGCGATGCTGGTGGTGTCACTGGAGGGAGATTAGTCTCTGTTCCTGTTCTACCCTCTGGCTCTGTTTGTTGTGTACCTTCCATCTCTCGGAGCTGGGATGTGCCAGACGCCATGCTGCTCCCGGTCGCCTGGAGCTGGGGGCTGACAGTTTCTGTCCTGCTCCCGGACTCCCGGAGTTGGGGGCCATTGTTCTCTGTACAACTCCCAGTCTCCCAGAGCTGGGGTGCGCTGGAAGCTGTGCTGCTCCCGGTCTACCAGAACTGGGGTGCACCGGTGGCCTCTGTGATGCTCTCAGTCTCCCGGAGCTGGGGCACGGCAGGTTGAATTCCTTCCTCATCTATATTTGTCTGTGGCCTCCCCTCTCCTTGTTCACTCCATTTTGGCACTTCCTCTGCCTGTGTCAACAGTTTCCCATATTTGCTACATCCTCCAACGAGGAGAGGTTGCTGCCATCTGTCTGTTGCATTGCCCTTTTCTTCCCATTAATTTTACTCTCTGCAGCCCGTTGTCTCTTGGGTGGTGTCTTGTGGGACTTCTTTCCTTTCACCACCTGCCATTCCCCTTCTTGTCCCTCTGCCATCCCCTCTTCCATTGACTCGTCCTCTTTGGAAGGGGTCTGGGGGTTTGAGGCTGGGGTTTGGGAGCTCGAGGCAGTTGGCTTTTCCTCAGCCCTGGTCTCATTCTCTGCTGGGTCCTCTGCACTCTGGGGGTTGTCGGTACCAGCTCCCCCTCTTCTTGCCTGTGCATAGGTACAGGCACGTTTTGGGCAGGCCTTGTAGAGATGACCTGCCTCCCCACACAGGTTGCAACGTTTGCTTTCTCTGCTGTCCTTAGTCTGGTGGTCTTCCTGCTTGCAGTTCTTGCTGATGACTGCACTGCATTGGGCTGCCACATGTCCAGACTTGTTGCAGTTACACAACGGTCTGGGTTGTCCTGCATACACCATGTATCCACAGTTCCCTCTGATAGCAAACACTGAGGGAGGGTGGATGACGGCACTGTTAGCAGCCACCCTTAACTTGACCTTCACCTGGCACTTGCTGGTCCAGATCCCAAACAGGTCTTCAGTATCTAGGCAGCTTCCTGCTCCCTCAATGTAATGGGCCAGGAAGGTAACTTAAGAGGTACATTTTGGGCATCTGGAGTTTGTGTTAGGAAGCTTTCGGATCAGCCACCATAAGAACATACGAAATAGGAGCAGGAGTAGGCCATCTGGCCTGTCGAGCCTGCTCTGCCATTCAATAAGATCATGGCCGATCTGGTCGTGGACTCTGCTCCACCTACCTGCCTTTTCCACATAATCCTTAATGCCCTTACTATGCAAAAATCTGTGTCTTAAATATATTTAATGAGGTGGCCTCTACTGCTTCCCTGGGCAGAGAACTCCACAGATTCACTACTCTCTGGGAAAAGCAGTTTCTCCTCATCTCCAACCTAATCTTTTCCCCTGAATCTTGAGACTATGTCCCCTAGTCCTAGTCTCACCTACCTGTGGAAACAACCTTCTTACCTCTATCTTATCCATCCCTTTCATAATTTTATATGTTTCTATAAATCCCCTCTCACTGAATTCCGGCGAGTATAGTCCAGGTGAATCAAACTCTCCTCACAGGCTAAACCCCCCAATCTCTGGAATCAACCTGGTGCTTCCAAAGCCAGGAGATCTTTCCTCAAGTAAGGAGAGCAGAACTGCACACAGTACTCCAGCTGCGGCCTCACCAGTACCCTGTTTTTATTTGCAGCATAACCTCCATATATTCAATCCCTCTAGCAATGAAGGCTAACATTCCATTTGTCTTCCTGATAACTTGTACCAACAAACCAATCTTTTGCGATATTCAAAAGGGTTCTGCTAGTTTGGATGTGCTCCCATTGCAAATATGTAATTCTGCAAAGTTACCTGTCTTCATTCAAAATGTTAAAGTAGGTGATTATAGCCATTGAAACTGTAGTTAATTATTTATTGTTGTCTATGTGTTGAAAACCTCTAAAACATTGTGTCAGGAGAGAACTAGATTCTCTCCAAGAGATCTGCTGTGTTAAATAAAACCTTTTATATCTCTCAGCTACAGCTTCTGTGTGACTCAGTTCAGTCAGTCACAACATTTGGGGGCTCGTCCAGGATATGTTCATGACCTACTACGTGGCCAGTGACCTCAGCAGTCTAAGAGAGTGAGTATTTTTAAGTGTAGTATCCATCCTTGGATCTGATCAGGTCAACAACTAAGGGATCACAAAGAGAGCTGAACTGGTGGATATAAAACTGTGTGTGTGTGTGTGTGTGTGTGTGTGTGTGTGTGTGTGTGTGTGTGTGTGTGTGTGTGTGTGTGTGTGTGTGTGTGTGTGTGTGTGTGTGTGTGTGTGTGTTAAGAATAATTGAAACAAGACCCATGAGGAGTAACAAGGGTTTTATATGGAAGGGAATACAAAAGACAGCATGAGTTCAGTGGCATAGAAGTGGGAGATTTCAGAACATATAGTCTCTGGGTTTTAAGCAGTGCTGTTTAATTTTTATCCTTCCCTTATATTTTGTTTGGTATGGGAATTAGTGTGGAAGTATTTGAGGGAGAGGTTATACCCATACATGCCTGTCAGGATGGCACCTACTGAGGTCAGACAATGGCAGCTCCACAATCCTGATGATCCAAGCCAGTCCCTGACACTGATTACCACCTTGTGGCTCAGTACAGTTGGCCACAACAACCCCCATGTTATGGCAGTTCGGAGAATAGTTACGGAAATTTTACACCACCGTAAATTTTGAAATACGGAATAAAAATTAACTCTTACAAAATTTATGTGAAAAGTAAATAAATGAACACAAAATGTACACAGAGAACTGAACAAGTTTACCATGGACATTGATTGCAGGCAGTGGGAGGCCACTTAAGGTGTTTGCTTTGGAAACTGACAAGGCAATTTCTTTACTTGTTACTTGTACAATGATACTTTATCAAACAATGTAACAGATATTTCTAGTTAATTAAAACAACCATATTATCTCTTATGCCCACAATAAAATCAGAATTCCCTTGCCTATGGACCATATGCCCACAGGAGTATTACTGTTGAGAGAAAAACTTCCGATGGGAACACATCTCCACTTATAACATGGGATTCAATGGTAAAAGAGGGTTCACATTATGCACAGTTTACTAGGAATGCAACCCCTCTGTAATAATGCAGGGGTACCCTGTATATGCCAATAATACCATTATGTATACTTTATTATAAAATAAAGTAATTATGAAATAATGTAATATCAGTAAATGTGATCTATCCACATCCTCCACCACTGCTGTGCTATACCTCTATTTATAGAAGTAGATTGCATCAGTTCACCAAGTTTACTTGAAAAACATCTTGAACAGACACCAAAAGTGTGGAATTTTATTTCCCTGCATTTGTGTTCAGTTGCTGTTCTCCTCAGATGTAACTGAATGGCAGAACTAAGACTGTTGTGAAGGAATTTTGCATGCAGTATTTTTTAAGGCTGCATGATAAGTTGATTTTCAAATGTACAGAAAAGAAAATAGAACTTATTATCAACACTCAAATTATTTTTGTTTTTGTTTTAAATTAAAAAGTAAAATTTGAGCTTTTACAACCATCTTGCAGTGATGAATATTTATGCCAAGGAAATAATTTCATCAACATTCAAATAGAATATCTTTGATATTCATATTAATGCTAACATGTTAAGTAGGTCACACAACAGAGAGCTTGAATGATCATGAGTTCCCATTTATGATTTCATTGATTTGTGTCACAGCTGATCAGTCTAATGTTTGACACTTTCTTTGAATGTAGCCTCAGTGTGCTCAAAATAATTTTCTGCTTCACTGAAATTACAACTGAGAATTGAAGAACTAAGCATATGGGCACAGCCTTGGTTTCACAGAATACTGCACCTACCCTGTATAAGTGGACTTGAGAGAACAGAATCACAAAATGTTTGCACTGCTAAAAGAGTTGAAGGACTGTAGGTGATTAATGATTTCTGTCAGTGCTGATTAAATCTCATTCTCAGGAATCATATATTTCAAATGTGTGTGTATTAATTCTTGCACAGTATCACAATGCTTATTAGTTTGCAATGTATATTACCATCTGTTCATATATTTATACTGTATCATGTTTTTTCAGAGGTTGTCATTCATTCATGGTTTTGTGCAGTATCATGGTTAGAATATTATGAAGTATCACAAAGCAATCACAGCACAGAAACACAATAGCCCCAAAGCTCTATGCCAAATCAAGGTCCACCCAAACATTGGTTTAATCTAATCTGATTTAGAATATGCATTATGTAAAGATATTTCTCCTTAATCTCTTAATGGATATATAATTGCCTATGGCCATTTTGGACAGCCCCACAAGTGAGCAAATTCTCTATGTCGAAAAACTTTATTAGGTGATCACTCAATCTTCTCTTTCCTAGAGAAAAGTGCCTCAGCCTGCCCTGCATTTTGTGATAGCTATGAAAGAGCAGTTCTGGTTTCATTCCAGCCAATCTTCTCTGCCTTTGTTGGTTATGGTCTTTAAAGCAGAAGAGGCTGAGAGAAGATGCTCGTGAGCTGTGCAAAATAGTGAAAGTTCTATAGAGAGCAAGGAGGAAGAAGCTATTGCCCTTACTAGGGAGGAATTGTGGGGAAGAGGTTTAAGGTGATTTATGAAAGACCTTGAGGATGTTGAAGAATTTGTTTACACCCAAGAGGTGGGGATCTGGTAATAACTTCCATTAAAGGAACATATTCTAAGTTCTAAAGAGTATTTATGTTAAAAATCTCATCACATTTTTTTTATTCCAAAATAAACTTTATTCATAATAAAAGACAAATGATATGCAATAATAAAGCAGTGCAAACCTTTACATTCGTGTACAGATTAATCATTAGTGTTAGTTTTTAATAAAAAACTACAGCACCAATGCCACTCATGTGGCTCCCTGGGGTGATACCTCAATCCCACATTATCAATACTTAAGGGGCTTCTTCGCCTGACCCTGCCCCTTCTTCTCCAGTGGCAGAAGAACCCTAAACTGTAGTCCTTCCCCACCGAGCCCTTGCATTGGCTGCACCCAGCTTCAGTGCGTCCCTCAGCACGTACTCCTGCAGCCTGGAATGTGCCAGTCGGCAGCATTCCCCTACGGACATCTCGCAGTGCTGGAGGACCAACAAGTTTCGGGCAGACCAAAGGGCGTCTTTCACCGAGTTGATGACCTTCCAGCAGCAGCTGATATCCATCTCTTTGTGTGTCCCCGGGAACAGCCCACATATTAGAGAATCCTCTGTTACACAGCTGCTAGGGATGAACAGTGAAAAGGACCCTTGCACCTTTCACCACACCCTCCTCAAAAACCCACAGCCTGCAAAGAGGTAGGTGACCGTCTTGTCCCCAGCACAGTCCTCCCAGGGGCAGTGCATGCTGGGAGTGACTGGGAGGGCACCTCTCACCACCAGCCAAGCGAGGTCTTGGTGCTTGTTAGTAAGTTCTGGTGATGAGGCATTCTGCCAGATGATCTGGACAGTCTGCTCAGGGAACCACCCCACAATATCCATTGAGTCCTTCCCCTGCAGTGTCTGCAGGATGTTACGTGCCAACTACAGCCTGATAGACTTGTGGTCAAGGGTGTTAGTCTGGAAGAACGTTCTATGAAGAACAGGTAGTGTGGCAATGTCCAGCTGACTGGGGCGTTGTGTGGCCACGGGGCCAGGCCCATCCTTCACAACACCAGGGACAGGTAGAACCTCGGCACGTAGTGACACTTGGTGCCCACGTACTTAGGTTCCATGCTCAGCCTGATGCAGCCACAGACAAAGGTGGTCATCAGGATAAGGACGACATTGGGGACACTTTTGTCCCCATTGTCCAGGGACTTGTGCATGGCAACCCGTTAGACCCGCTCCATCTTGGATCCCCAGATGAACCGGAAGATGGCACAGGTGATTTCCAAGCTGGAGGAGTGAGGAACCGGCCACACCTGTGTCAAGTACAGCAGCCCTGAGAGCACCTCACACCTGATGACCAAGTTCTTCCCAGTTATCGATAGGGAGCGTCATTCCCACAGTCCCAGTTTCTGCTTCACCTTCCCAATCCACTCTCGCCAATTTTTGTTGCATGCCTCGGCCCCTCCGAACCAGATCCCCAGCACCTTCAGGTAGCCAGTCCTAAGGGCGAAGGGGACGTTGGATTTGTCAGGCCTGTTGCTGAAGAGCATGGCCTCACTCTTCGCATGGTTAACTCTGGCCCCTGATGCCAACTCAAACTGGTCACAGATGCTGATCAATCTGTGAACTGACCTTGGGTCCAAGCAGAAGACGGCAACATCGTCCATGTACAAGGAGGTTTTCGACTGGGTGACCTGACTGCCTGGCAACGTTACCCCTTCTGATGCTCTCGTCCTTCCTGATGGATTCAGCAAAGGGTTCTATACAGCACACAAACAAGACAGGGGAGAGAGGGCAGCTCTGCCTGACTCCAGACTTGATGGGGAAGTTGTCTGTCTCCCATCTATTGATTTGGACTGTGCTACAGATGTCTGTGCAGAGCAGTTGGATCCAATTCCTGATTCCCTCCCCAAAGCCCATTTTGGAGAGCACATCCAACATTTATGTGTGTGATATCCTGTCAAAGGCCTTCTCCTGGTCCAAGCTGACCAGGCAGGTGTCCACCCCTCTGTCTTACACGTAGGCGATGGTATCCCTGAGCAGCACAAGGCTGTCAAAGATCTTCCTGCCAGGTACAGCACAGGTTTGGTCCGGGTGGATCACCTGTCCCGGAGCAGACTTGACCTGGTTGTCGATGGCCTTGGACAGGATCTTATAATCCACATTCAGTAGTGAGGTGGGTCTCCAATTTCTGATGTCCTCCCTCTCCCCCTCCTGCTTGTAGATGAGGGTAATGATTCCCCTCCTCATGGATTCTGACATGCTGCCAGACAGAGGCATAGCGTTGTACACTTCAAGCAGGTCCTGGTCCATCCAGTCCCACAGAGCCGAGTACAACTCTGCCAGTAAGCCGTCACTTCCAGGAGCTTTATTCGAATCAAAGGAATGGATGGAGCCAGTCAGTTCCTCCAGGGTCAGTGGTTGGTCCAGACCCTCCCACCTGCTGTCATCTAAGTCCTCTGTGTGGGAGGCTGTGCTGTCTGTGGCCTTCTCGTCGTACAGGATCTACAGATCCTTAATATGTCTGTCTGTGAGGATGTTACTGAGCTGTCCTCTTCCTTAAGGCTGTGGATCACAGATCTCCCCCTGTGCACCTTTTGGAAGAAGAAACATGAGCATGTCTCATCCTGCTCCATGGACCGGACCCTGGAACGGAAGATGATCTTTCAGGATTCAGAGGCATGGAGCTGAGCTTGTCAGCTCTTTGCTTCTTGGAGTTCCTCCTTCACATCCACCCCCCTTGACTGCAGTAGGAGGAGTTGCTGCAAGTCTGTCTGGAGTTGGCACAGTTCCCTCTGACTCTGTATTGCTTTCTGAACCCCCCTGCGGATGAAGAACCTCTTGATGTTCTCCTTTGTCGCTTCCCACCAGTGCACAGAGGAGTCAAAGAGGGGTTTCATGGTTCTCCAACCTGCGTAATCCATCTTTAGTTTCTCAGTGCTCTCTGGCGTCAGCAGCTTGACATTCAACTTCCACGTCCCCCTGCCTGCCTTCTGGTCCTCCTGCAGGTGACAGGTGGCCCGAAGGAGACGGTGGTCAGAGAAGAACACCGGCCTGACAGTGGATCTGACTGTGATTGGCTCCCACATGAAGAGGAATTCGATTCGGGACTGGGCTGAGCCGTCTGACCTCGACCAGGTGTGTTGCAGCTGTGCTCCGCCTGCAGGGGTGCTGAAGGCGTCGCGCAACTTGGCGTTTTAACCGTTTCCATCAGGAGTCTGGAGGTGTTGTCCAGTCTGCTGTCGACACTGCCGGATCGTCCAGCCACGTTGATGATGCAGTTGAAGTCACTGGCCAGAACGACCGGCCGGAACATCACCAGCAGCGGTGGGAGCTGCTGGAGGACGGCTAGCTGCTCGCTCTGCACGGACAAGGCGTACACGTTAATTAACCAGAGTGGAGTGTTCCGGTACATCACATCTGCCACAAGGAGCCGCCCCCCCACCTCCTTTTTGACTTCAGTGATTGAGAAGTTGCCCCCCCCCCCGCATCAGAGTGCCCAGGCTGGAAGCGCGACAATCATTTTACCCCGACCACACAGATAGTCCATGGGACCACCATTGCGACCACCTCCGATAGTTGCGGAGGTGTGGCAGCCCGCACTCTTGCAGGAAAGTTACATCTGCCTTGACCTTGGCAAGGAACTGCAAGGCGTTAACACATCGCGCAGTGCGCTTCACACTGCGCACGTTTAGAGATGCCAGTTTTATCTCCTTGGCTCTTTTGGAGTTCAGTTCCAACCACGCAGTCCATTTTCATTTGTCCTGGGCCCTCATGCCCACAGCTTTGGTGAACTGCATCACCGATTCTGGGCTCAGGTATTAGGAGTGATCTCCCCCTGGGTGTGGGGTCCCTTGTGGTGAGGCAGGTGTTGTTGCTGGGGGGGATCCATCTGTGCCCCTGTTCTTTTCACTGGTAGTCCAATTTCCTTCCTCTCCCGGTGCTGGGGTGCATCAGATGCAACGATTCTCCTGGTCTTCCGGAGCCGTGGGCCGACGGCCTCTGTGCTGCTCCCGGTCTCCCGGGGCTGGGGGTCGGTGGGCAGGGTTCGTCCCTCGCTTGTTCCTGTCTGTTGTTTCTCATCCGTTTTCTCTCCTCCATTTTGCCGCTTCCGCTGCCTTCGTCGTCGGCTTCCCCTGTTGCTCTCATCCTCTGACGAGGAGAGGTTGCTGGTGTCCATCTGCTGCATTACTCTTTTCTTTCCAGTCCCCTTGTTTTCTGTGGCCCGTTGTCTCTTGGGTGGTGTCTTTTGCGCCTTCTTCCTCTTCACCACCTGCCATTCCCTTTCTTGTCCTCCCCCACTCCCTCTTCCATTGACTCCTCCTCTTGGGGAGGGGGCTGGGGGTCATGGCTGGGGGTTGGGAGCTCGAGGCGGTCGGGCTGTCCTCAACTTCCCTGGTCTCGGTCTTTTCTGGGGCCACTGTGCTAGTGGGGGGTGTGTCGGTGTTCCTCGGGGTGTTGTTGGTGCTGACACCCCCTCTTATTTCCTGTGCGTAGGTACAGGCCCGTTTTGGGCAGGCCTTGTAGAGGTGGCCTTCTTCCCCGCACAGGTTGGAATATTGGCTTTCCCGACAGTCCTTTGTGTGGTGACCTTCCTGCTTGCAGTTCTTGCAGATGACTGCGCTGCACTGGGCCGCCACATGTCCGGGTTTGTTGCAGTTGCGACACACTCTGGGTTGTCCCGTGTACACCATGTATCCACGGTTCCCTCCGAGGGCAAACACTGGTGGGGGGGGGGGGTGGATGATGGACCCATTTGCGTCAACTCTCAACTTGACCTTCAACTGGCGCTTGCTGGTCCAGATCCCAAACAGGTCCTTGATGTCAACGCAGCTTCCTGCTCCATCTACGTATCGAGCTTGGAAGGTGAGGACGTCCACCACGGGCACATGTGGGTTAAACATGTGCACCGTTACCACACGTTCCTTCTGGGTGGGGAGGGTGAAGAGAGGCTGCACCTTCAGCAGTGACAGTGGAGCTTCGTTCCCCTTCTCTCAAAAGTCCTGCAGCAGCTTCTGCTATCCCGTCGGGTGCTTGAAAGTAACATTGAAGTACCCATTACCGCTGAAGTCCTGGAGGCAGTAGATGTCCTTAGCCTCGAACTTGCAAGTATTCAGCAAGACCTTTCCGATGAAGGGGTCCCATGTGAAAGGTTTCCCTTCGCTGAGATTCTTTACCGTCACTCTGACTGTATTGCGGATCCCTCTTCCCGAGGTACTCATCACTGCCGCCATCCTGATGTGGTCGTTTGCTGAAGAGAGGAGTTAGACTGGTTTGCCAATCAGCATTAGGATCCACCTCTGTGTCAGCAGGTTAAGCTCTGATCAGGCAGCCGCTTGATCGCGAAGAGTCCTCGATGTCTTTCCTTCAATGTCGGTGTCTGTAGAGATCCACCACGAATAGGTCCCCACAGATCCCACACTTGATCTTAGCCAAAAGGCCGACAGGGCAAATTGCGAGAGTACTAGGCAGGAAATAGGGAGAGCTAATTGGGAACAGCTGTTTTTGGGCAAGTCCACATCTAACACGTGGAGGGTGTTTAAAGACCAACTGCACAGAGTACAGGACAGGTATGTTCCAGTAAGAAGGAATGACAAGGATGGCAAGGTAAGGGAACCTTGGATGTTGAGAGAGGTGGTGAATCTAGTCAAGAAGAAAAATAAAAATATGTAAAGCTTGGGAAGCTAGGACCAAACAGAGCACTTGAGAATTATAAAGAAGCTAGAAAGGAACTCAGGAAGGGAATTGGGAAAGCCAGGAGGGGCCATGAAAAATCCTTGGCAAGTAGGATTAAAAAGAATCCCAAGGCATTCTATACATACATCACATGCAAGAGGATAACAAGGAAGTGGGTAGGACCACTCAAGGATAAAGGAAAGAACTTGCTTGGAAGCAGAGGAGGTGGGTGAGGTCCTTAATGAGTACTTTGCATCAATATTTACCAAGGAGAAGGATATGGAGTATAGGGAGATCAGTGTGCAGCATGCTAATATGCTAGTGTAGCAGCCTGTACTCACGGGACTCGAACCGCCATCGGTGGGCGCGGGCGGATGCGCGGGAGCGTATCGTAGACTAACCGCGGGGCGGGCCTTCCAGCAGGAATCTTACATCACGCCTGCCGGAGAGGCTCTCAGGTACTTTTGCACGCGTGCACGTTTTGCTTGTTACAGTAAAGTGTGCTTCGGTTCAGCCTCCACGTCTCTGAGTTTTCCTTTCAGCAACACCTCGCGTCCGGCTATATTTGGTGACCCCGACGCTTCCAGATGGCATCTGGAACCCGCGACATGAATTCCAATGACTCGCACAACGCAGTCTCTCTCAAGCTCCTGGCTTTCTGGGCCGCTCAGCCCCATGTTTGGTTCAATCAGGCTGAGGCCCAGTTCAGTATCAGAGGCATTACAGCCGATGCCACGCGGTACTACTACGTGGTCAGCGCGCTCGACCAGGACATGGCAGGCCGGATCATCGATTTCCTGCACCAGCCACCAATGGAGGACAGGTACGCTAAGATCAAGGTGCTCCTCATCCGCACTCTTGGACTCTCCCACCGTGAACGAGCCGCGCGGCTTCTGCACATGGACGGCCTGGGCGACTGCAAGCCATCCAAGCTGATGGACGACATGCTGGCACTCATGGATGGCCATAAGCTGTGCCTTTTATCCAAGCAGTTGTTCCTCGAGCAACTGCCAGAGGACATTTGTCTCCTCCTTGCGGGTGAGGATTTCAGCAACCCGCACAGCCTCGTGGCCAGGGTGGACATTTTGTGACAGAGTAAGCAGCGGGTAGTGGCTTCCATCTGCCTAACCACGACCGCGCAGCCTAAGGCCAAGACCCCACAACTGAAGCCACTGAGACCCACGGGGGACAAGGATGAGGGTTCGGATCAATGGTGCTTTTACCATCAGAGATGGGGTCAAACATGCGCTGCTGCCGTCCACCGTGTGCCTTTCCGGGAAATGCCGGGGCCGGCCGTTGCTAGTGGCTTCGACGGCTGGCCATCGCGACAGCCTCCTGTTCCTTTGGGACCAACACTCCGGGCGACATTTCCTTGTGGACACCAGGGCAGAAATCAGCATCCTTCCCCCCTCGAACATGGACACCTGTAACATGGCCCCAGGCCCCGACCTCACCGCTGCAAACAGCACCACCATCCGGACGTTCGGCTCGCATACCATCCCTCTGCGTTTCGGGCCCAGCTGTTTTACCTGGACCTTCATGGTAGCAGCGGTGTCACGGCTGTTACTAGGGGTGGATTTTCTACGGGCCAACCGTCTTCTGGTCGACCTGAAGGTCCGGCATTTGGTCCACACCAAGACGTTCCAGACCTTCCAGCTCAGAGAAGCCCAGTTCCCAGCCTTCCACTTAGACTCTGTCACACTCTCAGGTGACGAGCTTGCCAGGGTGCTGGTGGATTTCCCCTCCATCATCACCCCACAGTTCTCCACTACTGGTCCCAAGCACAACGTGCAGCACCACATCCCCACACAAGGACCACTGCTGTATGCCCGAGTCCGTAGGCTCCCACCCGACAAGCTCCACCTCGCCAAGGAGGCTCGGACAGCCCTTGGGCATCTCCACTGCATGTGGTGCCCAAGTCCGCAGCAGGTTGGAGGCCCTGCAGGGACTACAGGAGACTCAATGACGCCACAACCGCCGACCAATACCAGGTGCCCCACATCCAGGATTTCACGGCGAACCTCCACGGGGCGACCATCTTTTCAAAAATTGATCTGGTCCAGGGGTACCATCAGATCCCCGTGAACCCCGACGCTATGCCCAAGACAGCCCTCATCACCCCCTTTGGGTTGTTCGAATTCCTAAAGATGCCTTTCGGCCTCAAGAACACCGCCCAGACTTTCCAGAGGCTTATGAATTCGGTGGGCCGAGGCCTGGATTTCGTCTTCATCTACCTGGACAATATCCTGGTGACCAGCAAGTCACGCAAAGAGCACGTGGCACATTTGCGCCAACCCTGCCAGCGCCTGAGCGACCACGGACTGACAATCAACCCGGCGAAGTGCCAGTTCGGGCTGATGGAGATCGACTTCTTGGGCCACAGGGTCAATCAGCATGGAGCCACCCCTCTACCGTACAAGGTCCAGGCCATCTGCGAGTTTCCCAAACCCAGCACGGTCAAGGGCCTGCAAGAATTTGTGGGGATGGTAAATTTCTACAATCGGTTTGTGCCGGCGACGGCAGGCATCATGAGACCCTTGTTTGGTCTGATGGCCAGCAAGGCCAAAGAGGTGGCATGGGACGTGGAGTCCACGGAGGCTTTTGAGCGGGCCAAAGAGGCATTGGTGAAGGCGGCCCTCCTAGTACACCCGAGAGTCGATGTACCCACAGCACTCACAGTCGACGCTTCCGACACGGCGGTCGGCGGAGTCCTGGAGCAGCTCGTCGAGGGCCAGTAGCGACTGCTCGCTTTTTTCAGCCGACACCTGCGACCGCGGGAGGTTAAGTACAGTGCTTTCGACAGGGAGTTGCTCGCGCTCTACCTGGCTATCCGGCACTTCCGGTATTTCCTTGAAGGAAGGGCTTTCTCCGTGTATACAGACCACAAGCCCCTCACCTTCACCCTTGCAAAGGTATTGGACCCATGGTCGGCTCGGCAGCAGAGGCAACTCTCCTTTATTTCGGAGTTCACCACAGATGTCCGCCACATCGTAAGGAAGAACAACGTGGTCGCTGACACGCTGTCCCGCCCCCACATCCACTCAGTGACCACCTCAGCCCCAGGGATCGACTACACGGCGCTGGCGCAGGTGCAACAGGCGGACGCCGAGATCCCGGCCTACTGCACCGCCGTTTCGGGACTCCAGTTGGAGGACATCCCCGTCGGCCCAACAGTGGTTCGGCTCCTGTGCGACACGTCCACCAGCAGACCTCGGCCTGTGATACCAGCAGCATGGAGGCGACGGGTGTTCGACACGCTACACGGCCTGGCCCACCAGTCCATCCAGGCGTCTATCAAATCGGTAATGGACAAATTCGTTTGGCACGGTTTGCGCAAGCAGGTCAGACACTGGGCCAGGACCTGCGTACACTGCCAGACCGCCAAAGTCCAGCAGCATGTGAAGACCCCCCTCCAGCAGTTCCAGCCGACGCTCGGGAGGTTTCAGCACATCCACGTGGACATCGTCAGCCTCCTGCCCGTCTCCTGGGGCGCCAGGTATATCTTTACCATGGTCGACAGGTTCACCAGATGGCCAGAGGCCGTGCCGCTAGCAGACATGTCCACCGAATCCTGTGCCAGGACGCTCATCGCAAACTGGATCGCCAGGTTGGGACTCCCAGTGGACATCACCTCCGACAGAGGGGCACAGTTCACATCAGGTTTATGGACAGCACTGGTGCAGCTCCTGGGCACCCGGCTATATCACACCACAGCGTACCACCCATAGGCCAACGGTTTGGGCGAGCGGTTCCACAGGCACCTCAAGTCAACCCTGACGGCGCACCTCAGAGGGCCCAACTGGACAGATGAGCTCCCCTGGGTTTTACTGGGCATCCGCACAGCCCCGAAGGAGGACCTGGGCACCTCCTCGGTGGAGTTGGTCTATGGCACTCCCCTGACGGTCCTGGGCGAGTTCATGCCAGAGGCCCAAGGTCCAGCAGGGATGCCGGCAGAAGTGCTGACGAGGCTGTGGGGCAAGGTAGGCACCCTGGCACTGGTTTGGACCTCCAGACATGGCACTATACTGTCCTTTATCCCTAAGGACCTCTGGGACTGTGAGTACGTTTTCATTCGCAGGGGCATGCACAAGTCTTCTCTACAGAGGCTGTACGAAGGACCCTTCCAGGTGATCTGGCACAATGGATCTACGTGTGTCGTGGAGGTGGGTGGCCACCAGGAAACTATCACAGTGGACCGCCTCAAACTGGCGCAATTGGACATTGAGCAGCAGGTGAAGGTACCCTCACTGCGCCAGTGAGGCAGGCCACCCAAGAGGGACACACAGACTGGGGGTCCCACACTCCAGATGGACATTTCTATGGGGGGGCGGTGGTGTAGCGGCCCGTACTCACGGGACTCAATCTGCCATCGGCGGCCGCAAGCAGATGTGCGGGAGCACATTGTAGACTAACCGCGCAGCGGGCCTTCCGGCAGGAATCTTACATCACATCCGCCGGAGAGGCTCTCGGGTACTTTTGCACGCGCGCAGTTTGCTTGTTACAGTAAAGTGTGCTTTGGTTCAGCCTCCACATTTCTGAGTTTTCTTTTCAGCAAAACGTCGCATCCGGCTACACTTGGGCACTTTGAGATAAAGAAGGATGTAGTGTCAGGTCTCTTAAAGAACATTAAGGTGGATAAGTCCCCAGGGCCTGATGGGATATACCCCAGGTTATTGAGAGAGGTAAGAAATGAGATTACTGGGGCCTTGACCAATATATCCGTGTCCTCTTTAGCCACAGGCGAGATCCTGGGGGACTGGTGAGTAGCTAATGTTGTTCCATTACTCAACAAGGGAAACAGGGATAATCCTGCTAACTATAGACCAGTGTGTCTCACGTCAGTGGTAGGGAAGTTACTGGAGAGGATACTAAGGGATAAGATTTATGAGCATTTGGAAAACCATAGCCTAATTAGGGACAGTTAGCATGGCTTTGTGTAGGGCAAGTCGTGCCTTACGAATTTGATTGAGTTTTTTGATGAAGTAACGAGGGTGATTGAAGATAGAGCTCTGGATGTTGTCTACATGGATTTTAATAAAGCGTTTGACAAGGTCCCTCATGGCAGGCTCATCTAGAAGATTAAGATGCATGGGATCCAATGTGAATTGGTCATTTGGATTCCAAACTGGCTTGCGTGTGGAAGACAGAGGGTAGTAGTTGATGGGACTTACTCTAGCTGGAGGTCTGTGACTAGTGGCATTCCTCAGGCTTGGATGAAAATGTACATGGGTGGGTTAGTAAATTTGCAGATGATACGAAGATTGATGGTGTTGTGGATGGTGTAGAAGACTGCCAAAGGGTACAGTGGGATATAGATCAGTTGCAGATATAGGTGGAGAAATGGCAGTTGGAGTTCAACCCGGCCAACTGTGAAGGGTTGCACATTGGGAGATCAAAAGTAAAGTGACAGTACAGTGTTAATGGCAAGAACATTATCAGTGTTGATGAGCGGAGGGAACTTGGGGTCCAAGTCCATAGCTCCCTGAAAGTGACTCCACAGGTTGATAGGGCGGTAAAGAACGCGTATGGCATGCTTGCCTTCATTGGTCAAGGCATTGAGTTCAAGAGTCAGGAATTTATGCTGCAGCTTTATAATACTTCTGTTAGGCCGCAACTGGAGTATTGCATTCAGTTCTGGTTGCCCCATTATTGGAAGGATGTCGAGGTTTTGGAGAGGGTGCAGAAGAGATTTACCAAGATGCTGCCTGGATTAGAGGGCGCATGCTATGAGGATGGGTTGGACAAATTTGGGTTGTTCTCTCTGGAGCGGAAGAGGCTGAGGGGCGAGCTGATAGAAGTTTATAAGATTAAGAGAGGCATAGATGGAGTGGACAGTCAGTATCTTTTCCCCCGGGTTGAAATGTCTAATACCAGAGGACATGTATTTAAGGTAAGAGGGGGAAAGTTCAAAGGAGATGTGCAGGGCAAGTTTTTTTTACACAGGGAGTGGTGTGTGCCTGGAATGTGCTGTCTGGGGTGGTGGTGGAGGCAAATATGATAGGGGTGTTCAAAAAGCTCTTAGATAGGCAGATTTATCTTCTCTCCCCCCCACCCACCCCAACCGAATACTCCCTGAACCACAGTGCCACGGTCTGGTTGCTCATCCTTCCTACAACCCCCACTCTAATCCACACTGGGAACAAGAATCTCAGACCTGTTGGACATGCTCAAGGGCTGAGGCTCCTCCAGTACTACCTCTTGGATCCCCCTACCTGCATCAATCAGTCACACCCTCTTGTCCCTGACCACCGACCAAATTTGAAGTAGTTAACCTAATGGGTGTGACTGCCTCGTGAAATAGTCTCCAGGTAATCCTTCACCCTCCCTGATGTGTCGCAGTGTTTGAAGCTCAGATTCCATGTCATCAATTTTGAGTCTGAGTTCCTCGAGCAATCAACACTTGCTGCAGATGTGGTCACCAGGAACCTAAAAGGGGTCCACCAGCTCCCATACATGTTGCTATGACACATCACCTGATCCTGCACCCCTACTTTATCTAATTAATACAGGCAAGCTCTACTGTTGTTAGCTGACTGTGCTGTTGAACCCATGCTGAAGTTGATAAGCAAATAACCAGCATGGTTATCTCTGATTGGATATTGCAATTGTTCTAATTAGAAGGCAGGATGAAGTTGGCATGCAATCTGCACCACACCAAACAGGCATAATACAATCCCCATATCAATGTTTGTGATTCCCATATCAACTTCACCTTCTGTGAGTTTTATTATGAAACTGATTTATTTTTCATAAAGCTCTTTGGCTCAGCTGAGGAAGTGAAGGGTTAAGAATTGCAACCATACCTATAATTGGTAAACAAAAAAAATATATATATGCATTTATGTTTCTCTAGCAAGGACTAGCAAGTTGCTGACCCACTAGTTAAATTGGAATGTTAAGTATGTTAACTGCCTTTGTTTCGGGTAATGAACCATTCCGTTATGTCAGACTGTGGAGATACTGGGTGTAATTAACATCGAGGTGGAGACTTGGTCTAAACAATGAAGGGTGATACCTGCCTTGATTATAACTCAATTATACTAAGACAAGAGGTGTGATAGCTGTCTTGGGATCTCCATAGCTTGACTGAAACTCGCGGCGCCGTATGCATGGGCTGTGCGTGACAATTCCTGTATAAATAGAACCATAGAACCATAGAACCATACAGCACAAAACAGGCCCTTCGGCCCACCATGTTGTGCCGTCCATCAAACCACCCTCACACTATCTAAACCTTTCCTCCCGCATATCCCTCTATCTCACATTCCTCCATGTGCCTATCCAACAAACTCTTGAACCTGTCCAATGTATCTGCCTCCACCACCACCCCAGGTAGTGCATTCCATGCACCAACCACTCTCTGGGTGAAAAACCACCCCCTGGCATCTCTCCTGAACCTCCCACCCATAACCTTAAAGCCATGCCCTCTCGTCTTGAGCATTGGTGCCCTGGGAAGGAGGCGCTGGCTGTCTACTCTATCTATTCCTCTCAATATTTTATATCTCATCTCATCCTCCTCCCTTCCAGTGAATAAAGCCCTAGCACCTTAAGCCTCTCCTCATATTCCATATGCTCTAATCCAGGCAGCATCCTGGTAAATCTCCTCGCACCCTCTCCAACGCCTCCACATCCTTCCTATAATGCGGCAACCAAAAGTGTGGTCTAACTAGAGTTTTGTAAAGCTGCAACATCACTTCGCGGCTCTTAAACTCAATCCCATAGGCCTTCTTAACTGCTCTATCCACCTGTGAGGTAACTTTCAGTGAACTGTGAATATGAACCCCCAGATCCCTCTGCTCCTCCACACTGCCAAGTACCTTGCCATTTACCCTGTACTCTGCTCTGGAGTTTGTCCTTCCAAAGTGTACCACCTCACACTTCTCCGGATTGAACTCCATCTGCCACTTGTCAGCCCAGCTCTGCATCCTATCAATATCCCTCTGTAAGTTCCGACAGCCCTCCACACTATCTACAACACCGCCTATCTTAGTGTTGTCCACAAACTTACTAACCCAGCCTTCCACCCCCTCATCTAAGTCATCTATAAATATCACAAAAAGTAGAGGTCCCAGAACCGATCCCTGCGGGACCCCACTAGTCACTGCCCTCCAATCCGAGGGCACTCCTTCCACCACAACCCTCTGCTTTCTACAGGCAAGCCAATTCCTAATCCACACAGCCAAGCTTCCCTGGATCCCTTGGCCTCTGACCTTCTGAAGAAGCCTACCATGAGGTACCTTATCAAATGCCTTACTAAAATCCATATAGACCACATCTACTGCACTACCCTCATCAATCTTCCTCGTCACCTCCTCAAAGAACTCTATCAGGCTTGTGAGGCAAGATCTTCACTTCACAAATCCATGCTGGCTGTCCCTAATCAGTCCATTATTCTCCAGGTGTTCATAGATCCTATCCCTTAGAATCCTTCCTAACAGCTTACCCACCACAGACGTAAGACTCACCGGTCTGTAATTCCCCGGACTATCCCTACTACCATTTTTTGAACAAGGGGACAACATTCACAACTCTCCAATCCTCCAGCACCATCCCCGTGGACAACGAGGACTCAAAGATCCTTACCAGCGGTTCAGCAATCTCCTCCCTCGCCTCTTGAAGTAGCCTGGGGAAAATCCCATCAGGCTCCGGAGATTTATCCGTCTTGATATTACTTAACAACTTCAACACATCCTCTCTCTTGATATCTACAACCTCGAGAACATTACCCTTACCAGCACTCCCTTCCGCGTCATCAAGACCCCTCTCCTCGGTGAATACCGAAGAGGAGTATTCATTGAGAACTTCTCCCACTTCCGCCGCCTCCAGGCACATTCTCCCACCTTTGTCTTTAATCGGACTTACCTTTACCCTAGCCATCCTCCTACCCTTCACGTAGGTGAAAAAGGCCTTAGGATTTTCCTTAACCTTACTAGCCAATACTTTTTCATGTCCCCTTCTCGCTCTCCTCAGCCCTTTCTTAAGTTCCTTCCTTGCTACTCTATATTCCTCAGGGGCCCTGTCTGAACTTTGCTGCTTATACCTTTTGTATGCTACCTTCTTCTCCCTAACTAGTAGTTCAACCTCCCTCATCACCCACGGTTCCTTCACCCTGCCATTCCTTCTCTGCCTCACCGGGACATATTTATCCCTAGCATCCTGCATAAGATCCCTGAACATCGACCACATCTCCATGGTACATTTCCCTTCAAAAAGGACATCCCACTTTACACTCCCTAGTTCTCTGCTTATAGCCTCATAGTTCGCCCTTCCCCAATTAAATATCTTCTTGTCCTCTCTGCACCTGTCCCTGTCCATGACAATTTTAAAGGTTATGGAGCAACAGTCACTGTCCCCCAAATGCTCACCCACCAATAGATCCTTCACCTGTCCCGGTTCATTTCCTAAAACTAGATCTAGCATGGCATTCCCTCTAGTTGGCCTGTCAACATACTGCGTCAGGAATCCCTCCTGGACACATTTAACAAATTCCGTCCCATCTAAACCTTTGGCACTAAGCAGGTTCCAGTCTATATTTGGGAAGTTGAAGTCTCCCATTATAACAACCCTGTTATCTTTGCTTCTCTCCAAACACTGCCTGCCAATCTGCTCCTCTATATCTCTACTGCTACCGGGGGGCCTATAGAATACTCCTAGTAGAGTAACTGCTCCTTTCTTGTTCCTTACTTCCACCCATACAGACTCTAGAGATGATCCTTCTGCAACATCCATCCTTTCCACAGCCGTAACAGTGTCCCTGACCAGTATCGCCACCCCTCCTCCTCTTCTCCCCCCTTCCCGATCCTTCTTAAAACACCGAAAACCAGGAATATTCAATATCCACTCCTGCCCTGACGTCAGCCACATCTCAGTAATAGCCACAATATCATAGTCTCCCAGACTTATTCAAGCCCTCAGTTCATCTCCCTTATTCCTGACACTTCTTGCATTTAAGTAAACACACTTCAGTCCCTCTACCTTACTACTTTTATAGCCTGTATTCTGCTTCTCCTTCCCCAAAGCCTCTCTACCAGTTTGATCTAACTTTTCCCCATCCCCTACTTCCTCTGACCTACTCCTCCGGTTCCCTTCCTCCTCACAAACTAGTTTAAACCCTCCCGAACCACCCGAGCAAACCTAGCAGCAAGAATATTGGCCCCCTTCTGGTTCGGGTGTAACCCGTCCTCTCTGTACAGGTCCCACCTTCCCCAGAAGAGATCCCAATCATCCAGAAATCTAAAACCCTCCCTCCTGCACCAACTTCTCAGCCATGCATTTATCTGCCACCTCCTCCTATTCCTGCCTTCACTATCGCGTGGCACCAGCAGCAATCCCGAGATTGCTACCCTTGAGGTCTTGTTCCTCAGTCTTCTGCCTAGCTCCCTGAACTCGCTCTTCAGGACCTCATCCCCCTTCCTACCTATGTCGTTGGTGTCAACATGGACCACAACTTCTGGCTGCTCTCCCTCCCACTGAAGAATCCTGTGGACCTGATCAGTGACATCCTAGACCCTGGCACCTGGGAGGCAACATACCATCCGGGATTCATGCTCACTGCCACAGAAGCTCCTATCTGTTTCCCTGACTATCGAGTCCCCGATCACTACCACATGTCTCTTTCCCACCCTTCCCTTCTGAGGAGCTGTACCAGTCCCAGTGCCAGAGACCTGGTTACTGCAGCTAGGCCCCTGCAGGTCATCCCCCTCGACAGACTCCAAGGCGGAAAACCTGTTTCTGAGGGGAACAGCCTCCGGGGTTCCCTGCTCTGTCTGCCTGCCTGACTTCTTCTTCCTCTTCCCTCCCCTGACAGTCACCATTCTATCTGCATCCTGAACCTCAGATGTACCTGCTCTAAGGGGGGTGACTGCCTCCTGATGGACCGTGTCTACATAACTCTCTCCATCCCTTATGCTGCGCAGTGTTTGTAGCTGCGACTCCAGCTCATCAACTCTGAGCCGAAGTTCCTCCAGCCTCAAGCACTTACTGCAGATGTGGCCACCTTGGACCACAGCAAGGTCCACGAGTTCCCACATCAAACAGCTGCAGCATATGACCATGTCCTCCATCTGACTACCTTTTTTTACCCCCTAGTTAATCCTACCTACAAATCTATGATAGACAACAGGTAAACCTTACCTTTACCTACTTACCAGCTATTTAACCTCCTTGCCCCTTCACGCTGAAGCCCCTTGAGCCAAAGCCCGACCACTCTGCTGCCTCTCACTCCGCTGCCCACTCCGATGCTGCCCACTCTATAGGCTGTTTGCTTTTTTAAGCTGCGCGCGCTGCGCCTGCGCAGTCCAGCCCCCACTCGACCAGTTAGAAAAAACTTTTAAAACACTTACAAAAGCACGTTATAAAAATCTAACCCTTACACTTAAAACCCTAACAAAAACTAACCCTTACACTTAAAACCCTAATAAAAGTGATAAAAAGAAAAAACTTAGCTGCTCCGATGTCCTCCGAACCAAAGCCCTCGAGTTCTCCGGATGGAGGATTGGATGGTCCAACCCACAGCCCCTACCTACCACCTTCCGTTTCATTGCCGCCCCCATATAATGTGGCTAGCCCGCAAACCATCCTGCCCTTACCACCAGTGACTGCTGGCCAAGTCCCGCCCCCAGGACAAGTCCATGGCCCTATTGCATCCCGAACCAGGATGCAGCTTAGACGAAGGGAAAGCCCACAGATGGGTGGATCTAAGGCCACAGACAAGCGACGAAACTTTTTGGCAGGGGACAGTCCTTCAATAGATTCTCAGACGGACACCGACTCTGATTCTACCACTGATTATGGCGACCCCACAGATCCCAGCCCACCACTCATGTTGAACGGGGTTAAGGGAACCAAGGTTAAGAAACAATTCCCCAACAGGAGTGTTCCCAATCCCAATCCAGCTCAAACCAGCACTAATCCTACAATCCAAATTTACACCCCTTGGAAGCCTCAGGAGATGTGCTTAATCATGAGTCAGGCACCCAACCGTAAAACCAACCTGGAGGATTTCATAGATTATGTGATCGGAACAATTCAGATGTACCAGGCCGCCCCCCAAGACCTTTTCAGTCTTTGTTGCATGGCCCTTACAACTAATGAGCTGGCATGGTGGAAAGAACCTGGGGAACAATGCCGACTGGACAGCCTTTCAGGTGGCCATCCGGCCTCAGGACCAGGTGGCCACTATTAGAACTGCCCTTTGCAAAACCCTTCAACAGCCTATTGACATAACTAAGGTTTTAGAATGCCAGCCGAAACAGGGTGAGGACAGCCCAGACTTTTGGGACTGTTTCTGTTCACTTTACGGTACCTATGCGGGGGATGATGCCTACAACAGAGGCGATGCCTACAACAGAGGCAATGCCTCCCCCCAGTTTAACGCCCTCCTATTACAATGCATCCCTGAGGGAGTGGCATCAGCTATCCGCACTAATAACAAGAACTGGCCTGACCACACATGACAAGCCATGAGGAGGGTGCTAGTCCACTTCTGGAGTAATGGGCGCGATTCGAAAGCCACAAAGATAAAACAGGAAATAGTCCAGACACACCCTCGGCCCCAACCTCCCTACCCCGACAATACGGGCTATCAAATGGAGCGGCAATTTTGCGTTCCAGAAGGGGTTGACTGGTCCGGTAAAGGATACCCACTGTACCCCAATGACTTAAGAGCCCCAGTGTACGGGGCCCCTTGTGGGCCACCACTACCACCCTCTCATAATTACCTAGGACCCAGGGGACCCCAACAACCCACACCTGCGAGCGCCAGGCCGACAGGATGCTACCTTTGTGGGGCACCTGACCATTGGCAGAGGGACTGCCCCCACTACCGTCATCGGCAAACGAGACCCCCCGGTAGACGACAACCTTTTTCAACCAACAACCCGTTTTCTGCCTGACTAGCCATGGAGAGTAGCCTTTCCATGTACCCTGTCCTCACTGATAACCCGGACGATGAACCCATCGTCAATTTCTTAGTTGAAGGAAAGCCGATTCCCTTTATGATAGACACGGGAGCAAATACTTCGACCCTCGAAGCCCCTTGTATTGTCCAGCATGATTTTAAACGGTCCACTACTTCAGTTCCATTGAGTGGGCTGGAGGGACAGGAAAGATCCTACCCTTTAACTAAACCCTTACAAGTTAAATTTGAAGATCGGGAATGCCGGATCCAGTTTGCAGTAACCACAAACCTGGGGGTTAACCTAGCCGGGAGGGACCTGCTCTGCTCCCTCTGACTCAAAATACAATGCCTGGATGAAGGTATTACCATTACTGGTCCTAAAACCCATAGGATCCTCCGGATTCACCAGCGTCCTCAGTGGTGGACAGTGAACTTCACGAGCAGCGATTTTGACCCACCCATGAAAACCACTGACCCTCATGTGACGCTAGCTTATGACCCCACCAGGGCCTCAAGAGAGCTAGAAGGGTTGTACGCTCCTCTCCTGGGTAGCATGGTGACTGTCACTATTTTAGGAGAAGTAGTGGGAAAGGAGGGGGCAGCACTTTTAGTTCAAGTGCCTAATGAATTGTGGAATCAGTCAGGCTTGATGTCCCCTCACGTTACCCTGTCAGTTAACAAGGGACATAAACCGAAGGAACTGGGATTCCTAGCCCACCGGCTTGAGGTACAGGCAGACAAAGGCGTTTTCGGGGTTCCTCAGGCTCTGCCAGAGGGGACCCTGACTTATTACCTCGTCCCATCCTCGGTGACGGTCTGTTTACACCATCACCAGCCCCGTCGACTCCCTTCAGATGAGCCCACACCCAATTTATGGGCCGCATTGAAGTCCGAGGTAGGGTACACCCCAGTGACCCCAGTCCAGATCCGTGTAAGACCGGGAGCACAACTGCATTCCGTCCCACAGTATCCCCTTCGGAGAGAGGCAGTCGATGGAATAACCCAGTTAATAGATTCGTTCTGCAAACAGGGCATCCTGGTTCCTTGCTAATCACCTTGTAACACCCCCATTTTACCCGTCCCCAAACCCGGACGGACAGAGTGGTGCCTTGTACAAGACCTACGTAAGGTCAATGAGATAGTAGAGCCACTACATCCCATGGTCCCGAATCCAGCTACCATTCTCAGCAGTATCCCTGCCGACTCTTGCGTTTTTACCATTGTGGACTTGCAGCATGCATTTTTCGCAATTCCCCCCTCTCCCAACTCGCAGTACCTGTTTGCTTTCACCTTCCAAGGTCAGCAATACACTTGGACGCGCCTCCCGCAAGGTTTTATACACTCCCTGACTATTTTTTCCCAAGTTTTACATAAACAGCTCCAAGGGTTGCACCTTTCTGATAAATCCACCGTTGTCCAGTATATAGATGACTTTTTACTAGCAAGCCCCTCAGAGCCCGCCAACATCGCAGACACGAGTAGACTACTTAACGCGCTCCACTCTTGGGGATATGTAATACCTCCACAGAAAGTAAAACGAACCCAGCGCCAGGTGAAATTTCTGGACACCAAGAGGCGGCTCACTCCCGAACGTATTGCACCCATCATTGCCACCCCACCGCCCGCTACCCCAAAGGGTATGCGCGCCTTCTTAGGTTTAGTAAATTTCTGCAGGCAGTGGCTACCTAACGTGGCACTCCTTACTAAGCATCTCACACCCCTGGCCTCAAGCCAGTCTGTGGGACCCTTTGAACTTACAAAGGAACAAAGGGAGGCCTTTGATAGCCTCAAACAGGCCCTTGCCAACGCCCCGGCCCTGGGACGCCCTTTGTATGATCGCCCATTTCAGCTCTTTGTGAATGTCTTAGAGGACTGCACTACAGCCGTCCTTACTCAAACCCATGGGGATAGGAAAAGACCGGTGGCATACTACTCCACTCGGCTGGACCCAGTTGCAAGGGGACTTCCACCATGCTCACGTGCTTTCAGCCATTTATTCCCTAGTAACAGCAGCCTCCAATATAACTCTGCAACAGGCAGTGGTGGTTTATTCCTCCCATACCGTAATGGCATTCTTAACCTCTCACCAGACGCAAAGCCTTACCCAGGACTGCTTAAACAGATACGAGGTAGCACTCCTGAATAACCCACTCCACACTTTTGCCTACTGTACGACCATTAATCCTGCCACCTTCCTAGAGGCCCCACCTGAGGATCTTGCAGACCCACCTCATGACTGTCTAAAGCGTAACCACTTCTTAACTGCACCCCGTCCGGACCTTTCAGATAAGGCCATCCAGTCAGCCGACTTAAACCTGTACGTCGACGGTAGTTCCTACATTTCTGAACAGGGCACCCGCCTTTGTGGCTATTCCATGGTAAACGACTCCCAGAGTGTGGAATCTGCATCTCTGCAGCCCCCAGTCTCTGCCCAAAAAGCAGAACTCTTTGCCCTGACCCGAGCTTGCACTTTAGCCAAGGACAAAGTAGCTAATGTCTTCACTGACTCCCACTATGCTTTTGGAGTTGCCCATGATTTTGGCCAACTCTGGGCACACAGGGGATTTCTGACCTCTACAGGTTGCCCCATACAGAATGCGGCTTATGTAAAGAACCTCCTCCAAGCCATCCTCCTCCCAAACAAATTGGCCATCATTAAATGCTCCGCTCACCTTTCAGATGCCTCCCCAGTAACCCAGGGCAATAACAGGGCAGATACAGAAGCGAAATTGGCAGGACGCCAGGGGTCTAAAATCGTTTCCACTGTGGAAAAACAAGCAGTTGTTTGTAAGCCAAAGATAGCAATGCCGGGCACCCCAGACATGGTCACTGTGCAGCACTTACAGGGGGACGCCCCGACTCAGAAAAACAAATGTGGAAGGCGCACGAGTGTACGCACTCTGCGCCACATGGCCTCTGGGTTACTCCAGTCGGTCAAGTATGTATACCTGATTCTTTGTTACCAATGCTTATTGACTGCCTACATTCTGACACCCACCTTGGCAAGTAGGGAATGAGTAACATTTTATTACGTACCTGGTGGCACCCCAGATTGGAGGAAGCAGCACAAGGCAAAATACGGTCGTGTTTGATATGCCAACAAACCAACACTGGGAAAGGGGTGAAGTGCACCCCAGGCAAAACCCCCTTGCCAGGTGGTCCTTTTGAATGTATACAACTCGACTTTATTGAATTACTGCGTGTACATTGTTACAAGTACTGTCTCGTTATTGTTGATGTATTTAGTAGATGGATTGAAGCTTTTCCGACCACCAACAATAAGGCCTCAACGGTGGTAAAGTTATTGCTTACAGAGGTTATACCAAGGTTTGGGGTACACCGACGGATAAGTTCTGACAATGGCCCCCACTTCATAGGGAAAATAAATAAGGAATTGTGCAAGGCACTGCATATCGAACAGCAATTCCACTGCACCTACCACCCTCAATCAGCGGGTGTAGTCGAGAGAGCTAACAGCACCCTTAAGAATAAACTAACCAAATTAGTGTCAGAGACAGGTCTAAATTGGTTGAAGGTTCTCCCCTTAGCATTATACTATATGAGAATCACCCCCCACTCGGCCACTGGGGTATCGGCTGCCGAAATCATCTATGGGCTTCCGGGAAGAACCCCATGGGACGCCAACACCCAACCCCCCACACAGGTTGACCTTAATATCATGGGGGATGAACTACAAAGGTATTTCAGACAACTTACGTCCTCTTTAAAGTTTCTTCATTCGCAGGTGGAGAGTGCCTTTAAACCACCTGAAGGGTAGAACACAGAATTGCCTGACCTGGAAGGGAGACTTGGTACTGATACGGGATTGGGAGCGCCCTAAACTGGGTCCTCGGTGGAAAGGCCCCTCCAGATACTACTCCAAACACCGATAGCCGTGAAACTAAAAGGCCAGGAACGCTGGATTCATCTGAGCGACTGTAAACGATGGCCACCGGAGGAAAGATAATACTTCTTAAACTCGGACTCCTTACCATTACCAGTACTCTTGTGTGGGCGTTAGAGAATAATTTGTTTTACAAAATACATATGCAGCTACATGGGAATCGCACCATTTGTTACTCCTTGGCAGAGTCAGTGGAAGACCTTTTTGTAGCCACACCAAGCTGGAGCCCCAGGGCCCTCTTAAAGTATGAATTTTCTAAAACAAAGTGTGTTGGGCAGATGGGAACTTACAGGAGGGGGCTGCCGGGTAAATGCTTGCAAGGAACAGTAACAGGACCTAGTAGTACAACCCACCACCAGTCCTTCTCCCACTGCTTCACCTGCAAAAGGTGGGGTTGTGGGCTAGCTATTGTACAGCATAGGATAGCATGTGCCACCACTACCTGTACAGAGAGGAATTGCGGGTTTAAGGGGGGATGGTTTAGCTGTGAGTGCGCTGCCACTAGGTGTGTTACGTTACTTGCAGGAGAGTGATGGGTTTGTGGGGAAGGGAACGGGACCCATGTGAGATTGTCTAATGTCTCTTTTGAATGGCTAACCAGGGAGAATTACCTGAGGGAGCATGGGAGCGACGTTGCTGGGATCTCTTGGTATTCTCAAATGCCCGTCCACGGCAATCGGGTAATGTAACCTGCTACCGGGCTAAGGAAGGGTATGTGTTCCTTTTTAATGGCACTTACACCACAGCCACTCCCACTCTGCCAGCCTGTTTTACAATGGGAACGATCGGGCCGGTCACGGTCCCCTGCCCCCAGAAGGCTCATGTCCAACGAAGACTTGTGGTGCGGTCAGTTAGTGAGGAGTTCTGTGAGGATTGGAGGGATCCTATGTCATTGGGATCTCCCTTAGCATCGTTAGGCTATGGATTCCTGAGTACTCTCTCTCTGAGGGGTTCGGCAGAAACTATAGCCACAAAAAACCGGAACTACCTTATTTGTGGACTGGCTGCACTGGGAAACAGTACTATGGAGGGCCTGAAGGCAGTGAACCTGGAACTGGAGGAGCTTCAACTTTATGCCCAGCAGACCCGGCATGCTGTGGACTACCAGTTGGCTCAGCAAGGAGGAGTATGTGCCATAGTTGGGGACAAATGTATTACCAACATGAGAAACGAGTCCTACAACATCTCCCATGCCATTCAGGACATTCAGAAGCAAGTAGATAGCTTTAGGCAGGGATTTACAGGAGGGACAAGTTGGTTGGGGTGGCTACTAGGAGGGTCGTGGGCATCATACCTGCAGCATGGAGCTGTGGGACTAATTGTGATCATAATAGTATGCTGTGTGGTGCTGGCCTGTCTAAATACTTGTTGCAAGGTCCTTATTAATAAGCTCTCGGCCCCATTCTCAGCGCCGCTCTAGTTTATCATGAAATGATAAAAAGGAGGGAATGAGGAAGTGAAGGGTTAAGAATTGCAACCATACCTATAACTGTTAAACAAAATATATATATATATGCATTTATATTTCTCTTGCAAGGACTAGCAAGCTGCTGACCCACTAGTTAAGTTGGAATGTTAAGTATGTTAACTGTCTTTGTTTCGGGTAATGGACCATTCCGATACGTCAGACAGTGGCGATACTGGGTGTAATTAACATCGAGGTGGAGGCTTGGTCTAAACAATGAAGGGTGATACCTGCCTTTGAATGCCTTGATTATAACTCAATTATACTAAGACAAGAGGTGTGATAGCTGTCTCGGGATCTCTATACCTTGACCGAAACTCGCGGCACCGTATGCATGGAATGTGTGTGACAATTTCTGTATAAATGTCTGTCTGCCCTTTTTTGCGGGGAGAACACGGGAAGCGACTCTTAGTGAGTGCTGAAGAGAATTCTCCTAGCGGTGCACTGCTAATAAAGGTATTTGTTCGAATCGACCTCGTGGCACTGTGTTACTTACAGCGGACAGAAGGGGAAAATTAATTTCAGGACGACAAGCCTTCCGTAAGTTAGTACTTTACGGAATCTACTTTTGTTCATGTCGGCTTTAGTTATGAACTAATCCATATAATATACATGAACAAGCTTACACAAGCAAACTGTGAATACTCAAGCATTTCCTCACATTTGCCTGAAGGAAAAGGCTGAAATGTTACATTAAGCTGTGTCTGGCAGATAGATTCAAGAGGAGGTCATTCACACCATCAACTCTGTTCCAACATTCACTTAGATCTGTATCTCCATCTATGTCATACAGTCATGGAGTTATACAGTATGAAAATGGGTTTTTCAGGCCAATTCATCCATGCCAACCAAGGTGCCTTCCTGACCAGGTCCAATTTGCCTGTATTTGGCCCATAACCTTTCCTATCCATCTATCTGTCTAAATTGTAATGAGAATTTGGAATTGTACCCACCTCTACCACTTCCTCTGGCAGGTTGTTCCTCTATCTCCCCATCCACTGTGTGGAAAAGGAGGGGAGGCTGGTGTCCATGATGCACTGGGCTGTGTCCACAACTCTCTGCAGTTTCTTGCGGTCCTGGGCAGAGCAGTTGCCGTACCAAACCATGATACATCCAGATAGGATGCTTTCTATGGTGCATTGATAAAAGTTGGTGAGAGTCAAAGGGGACAAATTGAATATCTGTAGCCTCTTTTGACCTTTGGAGGTCAAAAGAAAGGAGAAAGTATACAGTTAATGGTAGGCCCCTTAATACAATAGAGGTACTGAGGGATCTTGGGGTCCAGGTCCATAGTTCATTGAGAGTGGTTACGCAAATGGATAAGGTGGCAAAGAAGGCATATGGAATGCTTGTCTTCATTGGTGTGGTGTTGAGTATAAGATAAGGAAGTCATGCTGCAGTCAGCTAATCAAAACTTTAGTCAGAACACACTTAGACTATTGTGTGCAATTCTGGTCACACCCAATATAGGAAGGTGAGAGGGTGCAGAAGAGGTTTACCAGGATGCTGCCTGGATTAGAGGGTATAAGATATAAGGAAAGGTTCGACAAACTTGGGTTGTTCTCCCTAGAGTGTTGGAGGCTAAGAGGAGACCTGAGAGAGGATTTAAAAATTATGAGAGACATAGATAGGGTAGACAGTCAGAATAATTTCCCCATGGTACAAATGTCAAACATCAGTGGGCATGCTTTTAAGATTAGAGGGGGAAGTTTAAAGGTGATATGAGGGGCAAGTTTTTTAACGCAGAGAGTGGTAGGTGCCTGGAATAGGTTACCAGGGGTAGTAGTAGAAGCAGGCAGATTGGTGGAGTTCAAGAGGCTTTTAGATAAACACATGAATATGAAGGGAATGGCAAGATATGGATGATGCACAGGAAGAGGACATTTAGTATGAATTGACATCAAGATCGGCGCAACATAAGTGGGCTGAATGGCCTGTCCAGTGCTGCACTATTCTGTGTTATATGTTCTATATTGATGTTAGTTCAGTGAAATGACATGGCTTGCAATAAAAAGGGCAATGTTTTGTATTATATACATTTCCAAATTTTATGAATAAATACTTCTGAAGAAAATTCATTATTTTACCATTCCTGTTGCTGTACTTGTTATACTGTCAAGGCCTAAGGAAAAATAAGAAGTAGGGTTATGGTGATGATGCTTTTTATTTAACTCAAATGATGATTCCAATTCTTTTGGCTCAAAAATACGAACAAGATGCACCAAAGTAGATACCAAATGCACCATGTTATGGCCTCCTGTAACTTCCTGGGGTTCACCATTTACCAGAAACTTTGATGAATCAGCCACATAAATACAAAGATTGCAAGGGCAGGTCAGAGGCTGTGCAGCCTTTGTCAAGCGACTCAGCTCCTGACATCTCAAAGACTCTCCACCAAATTCAAGACAAAGATCTGTAGTGTGATGGAATACTCTGCAGCTCCAAAATCAGAAGATCCACACCAACCAGGACAAAACAGCCCACTTGGTTGGTGCCAGAGTCATTCATACTCTTGAATATTCAGTCCTTACATCATACACCATGGCTCCAATGTTTACATTTATAACATGCACTGTAATTATTCACCTAGCATACTCTGATGGCACTTCCCAACCCAGGAAGGACAAGGGGTTTAGGTGCATGGAAACACCATCACCTTCAGGTTCCCCTTCAGATCTCATTCATCCTCTATTGTAAACATATCAATGATCCTTCATTGTCACCGAATCCTGGAACTCTCTCCAAACACAGCACAGTGGGAGCTCCTTTGCCAGAATGGGCTCATCACTGCTTCTCAAAGGTAATTTGAGTTAGGCAATAAAACATTTGTTCTGTAATAAAGGCAAAGAATTATTGAGGTTGCCTGCAGTTAAAATTGTGAAAAGTCCATGTCTTATTGAACCTCAGTATAACTTAGACCACAAGACATAGGAGTGGAATTAGGCCATTCAGCCCTTCAAGTTTGCTCTGCGGTTCGATCATGGCTGATTTATTTTTCCCTCTCAATCCCTCTCAACTCGTGTGCTTCCAAGTACCCCAAATCCTTATCCTTAATAATGAGCTGTAACATCTTACCAACCACTGAAGTCAGGCAAACTGGCCTATAATTTCCTGTCTTTTGCATCCCTGCCTTCTTAAAGAGTGGAGTGACATTAGCTATTTTCCAGTCCTCCGGAGCCATTCCTGACTCTAGTGATTCTTGAAAGATCACTACTAAAGCCTCCTCAATTTCTTCAGCTACCTCTTTCAGAACCCTGTGGTGTAGTCCATCTGGTCCAGGTGACTTATCTCCCTTCAGACCTTTCAGCTTCCCAAGCACCTTCTCCTTAGTAATAGCGACTATACTCTCTTCTGCCCCCGACTCTCTTGAATTTCTGGCATGTTGCTGGTGTCTTCCACAGTGAAGGCTGAAGCAAAATACTTATTCAGTTTGTCCACCATTTCTTTGTTCCCCATTATTACCTCTCCAGTGTCATTTTCCACTCTTGCCTCTCATTTACTCTTTATATATCTGAAAAAACTTTTGGTATCCTCTTTTATATTATTGGCTAGCTTACATTTCATCTTTTCTCCCTTTATTGCTTTTTTAGTTGCCTTCTGTTGGTTTTTAAAAGCTTCCCAATCCTCTAGCTTCCTGCTAGTTTTTGTGATATTGTATGCCCTATCTTTTGCTTTTATACTCTCTTTGACTTCCTTTGTCAGCCATGGTTGCCTCATCCTCCCTTTAGAATGCTTCTTCTTCTTTGCGATGAACTGATCCCGTGTTTTCTGAATTACTCCCTGAAACTCCTGCCATTGCTGCTCTATCATCATCCCTGATAGGATCCCCTGCTAGGCTCCCCTTCTAATCAACTTTGGCCAGTTCATGCCTCTGCAGTTACCTTAGTCAACTGCAATACCGATACATCTGATTTTAGCTTCTCCCTCTCAAAGTGCAGGGTGAATTCTATAATCTTATGATCACTTACTTTGAAGAGTTCCTTTACCTTAAACTCCCTAATCAAATCTGGTTCATTGCACAACACCATATCCAGAATTGCCTTTTCCCTTGTGGGCTCGACCACAAACTGCTCTAAAAAGCCATTCCATAGGCATTCTACAAATTCCTTCTCTTGGGATCCAGTGCCAACCTGATTTTCCCCGATCTACCTGTATACTGAAGCCCCCATGACCACAATAACATTGCCTTTTTACATGCCTTTTCTATCTCCTGTTGTAATTTGTACCCCACATCCTAGCTACTATTCAGAGGCCTGTATAGAATTCCCATCAGAGTCTTTTTACCCTTGTAGTTTCTTAACTGTACCCACAAGGATTCTACATTTTCTGATCCTATGTCACTTCTTGCTAAGGATTTGGTTCCATTTTTTACCAACAGAGCCTTGGATGTTTAGCTCCCAGCTGTGATCTTCTTTTAACTATGACTCTGTCATGGCCACAATTGCATACCTGCCAATTTCTAACCTCGCTACAAACTCATCTACCTTATTTTGTATGCTGTGTGCATTCAAATATAACACTTCCAGTCCGTATTCACCACCTTTCTTCTCAAATTTGTCTCCATGTTGCCCGAAGATAAATTCTTATCCCTTTCTAAACTTATTCTTTATTCTGGAGACTTCAGTAACCTCTTCTGCTCTCTCCTTCCCTTTTGCTTTGTCCATACTTTTCCAATCTGCTGAACCCACCCCCATACTATTTAGTTTAAAACGCTATCTACAACCCTAGCTACGCAATTCACCAGGACCCTGGTCCCAGCATGGTTCAGGTGGAGCCCATCCCATTGGAACAGCTCCCTCCTTCCCCAATACTGGTGCCAATGTCCCATGAATTCAAACCCACTTTTCACACACCAAGCTTTGAACCACACATTTAACTCTCTGATCTTATTGACCCTGTGCCAATTTGCACTTGGCTCAGGTAGCAATCCAGAGATTATTACCTTTTTGGTTATGCTTTTTAATTTAGTCCCTAGCTGCTCAAATTCCCTCAGCAGAGCCTCTTTCCTTGTTCCAGCTACGTTATTCATACCCACCTGAACCACAATAACTGGATCTTTCACCTCCCACTCCAAATTCCTCTGCAGGTCAGATGAGATGTCCCAAACCCGGGCAGCAGGCAGGCATGACAGCCTTCTGGACTCTCAATGCTTGCGACAGAGAGTTGTGTTTATTCCCCTGACTATACTATCCCCAATTACAACTACATTTCTCTTCTCTTCCCCCTCTTGAATGGCTTCCTGAACCACGGTACCAAGGTTCGGTTGCTCATCCTTCCTACAGCCCCCACTCTCATTTGCACAGAGAGCAAGAATCTCAGACCTGCTGGACAAGCTCAAGTGCTGAGGTTCCTCTAATTACTTGTCTTTATAAATTGATAAAACTATGTATACAAACATGAGAGCTGTGACTTTATTTTTAAGGCTGTTTGGAAGGTTTAGTTAGCTTTCTCTAGTTGGCTCGGTTTCATTCCCTGTTAATATCCTCTTCCTTTCTTTGCTTGATAGAAATGTATGTATGTATTATAATAGGGGGAAAGGGAAAATTAAAACCCAGGGTATCGAAAGGCATTACCAGCTGAGTTACAAAATTGGCTTGAAAACAAAGTGATGGTGAACAATTGTTTCTCAAACTGCAGGCGAGTATTCAATTGTGTTGTCAGGATTCAGTGTTAGTATTACAGTGCCCAGTCTTGGCTACATAGTGTACTATTTCAAAGTTTTGTGGATAACAAAAAGCTTGGAATTGCAGTGAACAATGAAGAAGATAGTAACAGATGTTAGAAGGGCTTAGACCGTGATAAAATAGACACACATGGCAGAAGCAATTTAATGCAAAGAGATGTGAAATGATGCATTATAGAAAGCACATTGAGGAGAGGAAATACAAGAGATCTAAAGGTGGTCTCATTTTGTTGATCACGGCAGGAAATTGAGAAGACTGCTGAAATAGCATATGGAACTATTGACTGTAAATAACAGAAAATGCAAAAGCAAGAAAGCTATTTTTTTGTCTCATGCATTGTATTATGAGCTGGAATCTAGTGTTTGGCTATATAATTGAAGGGGAAAAATACAGCACAGTGGGTAAGTGGGAGTACAGGGGAGAGGGATTAATCTGAATCCTTCCTCAGGTGGTCAGTTCAGGCACACTGGACTGAATGACTGTGAATAAAATGACAGTCATGTTATAAAATCATGATTTTAAACACAGAACGATCTTGGAAAAAACCTAACAGTGAAGTAGTGTTTTGTTAATTCACCACTAACTCAAGGTATTACATGAGTACACCATCCGGTGTCACCATCCAGGACATGCCCTCTGAATGTTACAACCATCGGGGAGGAGGTACAGGAGCCTGAAGACCCACACTCAATGTTTTAAGAACAGCTTCTTCCCCTCTGCCATTAGATTTCTGAATGGTCCTTGAACCCATGAACGCTGCTTCATTATTCTTCTTTTGCACTATTTATTTATTTTTGTAACTTATAGTAATTTTTATGTCATGCACTGTACCACTGCTGCAAAACAACAAATTTTACGACATATGTCAGTGATAATGAACCTGATTCTGATTCTGAGGCATTGCTTCAGCTGGCACTGGGATAAATGTGACACACCAGATTTAGCAGTATTTAACATCATCAGTCCCCTACCAAGGAGATAAATACCATAATTGTAACTGAATTTCTTCAATAAGTCACTAGCTTCCACATTGCAGCAATTTTAGCTGCTGGGCTGAAATTGTTCTTGGTCAGTAGCGCAAAACAATAAATATTAAATTAGCCACTGTTTGGCAACCTAAATAAATTTCATATTCATTAAAATTTGATTCAATCTAAGACAATGGTCAGGTAGGATGATGAAATCAACGGCAATGGCCTGGAGTCTGTGCCGGAGGCAAAGGTAATGCCACTGATTCTGTTGATTAACTGCTAAAAATACAGTTTGTATATTGGATGACCAATCTGATAGCCAGGGCAGGGTTATTGTGGGATGTGAAAAACTGGGTGTCATGAGGGTACATGCAGAAAATGAACAATAATTCACCAAGAACCAACATGCAGATAGGAAAAGGGAGGATGTCAAAGAGGTCTTTGGGACCTCAGGCACTGATAGTTCAGGGGCAGGTAGGGACAACAATGGTAGAAATCCTCTGCTTGTAGCGGGATAGACAAACATGTGAAACATGCAAAGTCAGTTTCAGGCAGTAAATGGAAGTCATTGAGGATATTGTCATAACCATGTCAAAGGCTACAGAAGAATTGTGGAAAGCACAGACTAAGCCTCAGAGTAACCACAAAAAATCCCGTTTGTGACTTTGGTTGAAGCTGTTTTGGTGCTTTGATAGAAGTGGAAACATGACCAAAATGTGGAGATGGACATGGATCTGGGAGGCAATAAGATAAGGGACTGTAAATGAGCTGTATTTTGCAAGGACCGTGTAGATCAATGTCATGTTCAAGATATATGGAGGTTATTTTCAAAGGGTCAGGAAGTGAATAAGAGGGAGACATTTATCAAATCTGCTAAATTAAAGCCCAAGGGAAACTGGTAAGTCAAAACTTAAATGGGAATTTGACTTGAGGGAGCAGAAGCTGAGAAGAGATGCATTTGGGGAAGGCTCTCAGGGAGAGAGGGAAATTCTGGAAGCAACATGTAAGAAGTAATGTAATAGCAAACATAAATATACATCTATAGTATGAGGAAAAGTACTGGATTAAATGTCAGGAAGCATCTGGTTACAACGAGTAACAAATTCGCAAAAGAGTATTGCTTTGAAATAATCAAGAGCTCAGAGTTATGTGAAAATAATTTACTTTATTGCTGTGACCTCCAGTTACAGATATTACGGATGGCCAGTACACACAGATTGCCTAAGGAATGCATGCGTTGATGTTGATTGAAGCTCTGGCCCTCTGTCTTTGAGAGTTTTTGGCCACTTATACAATTGAACAACAGGCTGGTGTGAACAGGCAGGCAGGCACAAGCTCTTCCACTCTCTCTGTCTCTCCCTTTTGATCTTTCCAGCAAGCCCAAGTTTCACACAACTTGTTACACTTTGCAATTCACAAGTGAATTACCTTTAATTGTTGCCCTTTCATTGACTACATGGAGCAGTCTTTGTTCCAAATTATCCTGGTGTCACTCCCCAACTCCTTCTCCGCTAATTTGACGACTGCATTTGTGCTGCGTCCTGCACCCATGCAGAACTCGTCAATTTCATCAATTTATCTACCAACTTCCACCCTGCCCTCAAATTCACTTGGTCCATCTCTGGCACCTCTCTCCCCTTTCTTGATCTCCCTGTCTCCATCTCAGGAGACAAATTATCCACCAATATTTACTGGAACTCCACTGCCTCCCACAGCTACCTGGACTACACCTCCTCCCACCCAGTCTCAGGTCAGGATGCCAGTCCTTTCTTTCAGTTTCTCCTTCTCCATGGCATCTGTTCTCAAGATGAGGCCTTCCACTCCAGAAGATCTGAGACGTCCTCCTTTATTGGAAAACAGGGCTCCCCCCCCCCGCCCCCCCCGCCCCACTGTGGTTGATGGAGCCTTCATGCACCACTTCCCACACTTCTGATCTTACTCCATTTCCCTCCAGACAGGGAGAGAGTTCCCCTGGTACTTACCTTGCACCCCACCAGCCTCTACATCTAGCAAATCATTCTTCAACATTTCGGCCAGCTACAATGTGATCCCACTACCAGCCATATCTCTCCCCCGCAATCCCACAACCCCCAACCCACCCCACGGCCCTTTCTGCTTTTTGAAAGGACCATTCTCTCCCTGTCTCTCTAGCTTGTTCATCACTCCCACCCCACCCTCCCATCCCCCCGCACTTTCCCCTGCAATTGTCGGAGGTGTAACACCTGTCCCTGCACCTCCTGCTTCACCACTGTCCAGGGCCCTAAACAGCCCTTCCAGGTAAGGCAGAAATTCATGTGCACCTTCTCCAACCTTGCTTATTGCATTCAGTGCTCTCAATGTGGCCTCCTCTACATCAGTGAGACCAAGCACAAACTGTACGACTGCTTTGCCCAGCACCTGCACTCCTCCACCAAGCCCTTTTGGAGCGCCCAGTTGCTCGCCATTTTAATTCCCCTACCTTTTCCCATATTGACATGTCTGTTCTCAGCCTCCTCCACTGCCAGGGTGAGGCTAAATGCAAACTAGAGGAACAGCACCTCATATTCCGCCTGGGTAGTCTGCAACCCAACAGCGTGAATGTTGAATTCTCCAAGTTCAGGTAAACTGCTCCCCCTCTGTCCCTTTTCTCTCTGCTCCTGATCTACCCAGTTCCTCCTACACTCACCCCAGCCCCTCATCGCCCAGATTCTTTACCTTCCTCCATCCACTCCATCTGTCCATCACCAACACACTCCTTCCACTGGGTCTCCTACCCTTACTGTTCCCACCTGCCCAACCCGCCTCCCTTATCTAGTTCCATCTTTTCCTATCAGATTCCATCATTTTCAGCCCTTTGTTGCCTCTACCTATCACCTCCCAGCCTCTGTCCCTATTTGCACTCTTCCCTCCTCCACCTGCCTATCACTCCTCCCCATCTGGAGGACCTAACTATCACTTGCCATCTCTTGCTCCACTCCTTCTCTTCTGCACTTTATAATGGCTATCTCCCCTGTATCTCTCAGATCCAAAATGTCGACTGTCCTATTCCCTCCACAGATGCTGCCTGACCCACTGAGTTCCTCCAGCATCTTATTTTTTCACTCCAGATTCCAGCATCTGCAGTCTCTTGTGTCCTTCTTTAATCAACGTTGCACTATGTCTGGCCATCGCATGAGATATCTAATCATCCTTGACGTTTCATCAGTAAACACGTCATCTTTATCTTCTCTCAATTCAGCTCCACTGATGCCACAGGTTGTCTCTCACATAGTCATTGCAGTGATCATTCCTTGATTAGGTAATAAACTGCACTTCTCTCAGTAACTGGGCTTTTAGCAATTAATGAATACAATATTAACACACTAAATCATACTCATCTATGTGGACACAATAAATACTGCTATATTATCACAAGTAGATTTTGTATAAATTCAGAATTTTACAAAATCTGAAGTGCCATCTGAATAAAAAACTTGCACAATAGTTTTTATCAAAGGATCAACACATTCATGTATTCAAAATTTACCATCTGTTCCCTTCACAATGCTTTGAGGAATGTATTTTTGTATAGACAAAGTCTGTAGTCCTGTTTACATTCAAATATTCAGTTTGAAACAGCATGAAAATACATGGACGTTCATTAAATGATAAATTAAGCAAAAAACACTAGAATTGACTAAAATGCCACTGTAAATATTCAGCAGATCTCAGAAGGATGATCTTAGTTTCTAACCTGCCATTTCATCTGATCTATGGTCCTGCCTCATTCATATTGGTTCTGGCTACACAAACCCATGGACATTTCCATCTCATAATTCACATTCTTAGTCTGCTGCTTGTTATTCAAGATGTGTCAGTCTGCCAAACATTTACCTTGATTCTGACAGTTTCTAATACTGACGTTAGCAAACTAGTCCATCAATGATACGAATTTTAACTCTAAACAGCCTCTCCAGGAAAGCAGACAGTTCTGCCCCCTGAAGATCTGAAAATATTTTGTTCTATGTCATAAACTGCTAATATAAAATGGATTCTAATTTGAAGGAATTGCTACTCCTCAGTTTTGATCCCTTACACCAGGTGAAACCAATAGCATCACACGTTTGAGCCTCAAAAGCTGTAATTCCTATTTGAAGAATGGATCAGCATAGCGACAGATGCTACAGAATATCTAGAGTCAAAAAGGATTTGACAGGGTCAATATGGATAAATTATCTCCAATGAGGGAACCTAAGGGGACATTATTTTAATATTAGAGCCAGGTCATTGAGGACCGAAATCACAGAAAGTGGAGAGGACATTTGGATCTCTTCTTCCCAATACATTGAGAATGATGCATCAACTGAAGCTTAAAAAAGCCAAGTGAGAGATCTTTGTTGGGTGAAGATACTGAAGGACTGAGAGCAAAGGTGAGAAAATAGAATTGTCAAAGAGATCTTATAATATAGGAGAATATATCATAGAGTCATGGTGTCATAGAGTTATACAGCACGGAAACAGACCCTTCAGCCCAACTGGTCCATGCTGACCAAGATGCCCTGTCCAAGCTAGTCCCATTTGCCAGTGTTTCTAAACCTTTCCAATCCACGTACCCGTCCAACTGTCTTTTAAAAGTTGTGATTGTACCTACCCCAACCATTTCCTCTGGTAGTTCATTCCACATAGATAACACCCTTTGTGTAAAAAAGTTGCTCCTCAAGTTCCTATTAAATCTTTCCCCTCTCACCTTAAAGCCATACCCTCAAGTTCTTGATTCACTGAGGAAAAGACAGAGACCATTCACCCTATCTATGCCCCTCATGATTTTATACACCTCTATCAGATCACCTCTCTGTCTCCTACACTTCAAGGGATAAAGTCCTTGCCTGTCCAACCTCTCCCTATAACTCAGTCCCTCAAGTCCTGGCAGCATCCTTGTATATCTTTTCTGTACTCTTTCCAATTTAATAACATCTTTCCTACAGCAGGGCAACCAAAACTGAACACAATACTCCAAGTACATCCTCACCAGCGTCCTGTACAACAACACCATGACCTTCCAAGTTTTATATTCAATGCCCTGACTTATGAAGGCCAGCATGCTAAAAGCCTTCTTCACCACCCTGTCTACGTGCGACTCCAGTTTCAGTGAACCATGTACTTGTATGCCAACGTCTCTCTGTTCTACAACATTCCCCAGGGCCCTGCCATTCACTGTGAAAGTGCTACCTTAATTTGACTTTCCAAAATGCAACACCTCATTCTTATCCGATCAAGATCCCCCTTTAGGTTCTGATAACCTTCTTCATGTTTCACTATAACCACCTATTTCAGTGTTTCTCACAATGGCCACTCTGATGGAGCCTGCCTTCTTTTTATTGGTTGATATTCTCACAATCAGCCAATCAGAAATGTTTTTCTGAAAATCTCTTTTAGCCAATCAGAAAGGCTCTTTTGAAGTTTACCACTGCTGCTCAGTCTCCTGGCTCTCAGACCCTTGAAATGAGCATGTCCTTAGGGACTGTATGAACTGCTCCTTGTCCCAGATAGACAGTAATATGGGTCAAGATGCATAAATAAATTGTGTGGCACTGAGCGAAAAACGCTGATTATGTTGGGTAAAGGTGCATTTGTTACAGGACAGAGCAGTGCAGGTAGACAATAAGGTGCAAGGTCACAACAAGGTAGATTGTGAGGTGAAGAGTCCATCCATTGAACTGTTCCCTTATATGATGAGATGGACTCTTCACCTCACAATCTACTTTCTTGTGACCTTGCACCTTATTGTTTACCTGCAATGCACTTCCCTGTAGCTGTGACACTTTACTCTGTACTGCTATTGTTTTTACCTGTACTACCTCAATGCACTCTGTACTGACTCAATGTAACTGCACTGTGTAATGAATTGACGTGTACGATCGGTATGCAAGACAAGTTTTTCACTGTACCTCAGTACAAGTGACAATAATAAACCAATACCAATTCCTGGATGCCATTGTCAACTTGGATAATAAGTGAACGTAATAAGTGTCTTCTAGGGTCCAGGAGGCAGATAGAAGGGTGACTGTCAGGGGAGAGAAAGAAAAAGAAAGGGAACAGGCAGACAGAGCAGAGGACCCCGGAGGCTGTTCCCCTCAGTAACAGGTTTTCCGCTTTGGCTGCTGTTGAGGGGGATGACCTGCAGGGATCAAGCAGCAGTAGCCAGGTCTCTGGCACTGGGACTGGTCCTGCTGCTCAGAAGGGAAGGGAGGACAAGAGGAGGGCAATAGTGATAGGGGACTCAATAGTCAGGGAAACATATAGGAGGCTCTGTGGCAGTGAGCATGAATCCTGGATGGTATGTTGTCTCCCAGATGCAAGGGTCTGGGATGTCTCTGATCGAATCCACAGCATTCTTGAGCAGGAGGGAGAACAGCCAGAAGTCGTGGTTCACGTTGTTACCAAAGACATTGGTAAGAAGAGGGATGGGGTCCTGAAAAGTGAGTTTAGGGAGCTAGGCAGAAGGCTGAAGAACAGGACCTCAAGGGTAGCAATCTCAGGATTGCTGCCAGTGCCATGTGATAGTGAAGGTAGGAATAGGAGGAGATGGCAGATGAATGCGTGGCTGAAGAGTTGGTGCAGGAGGGAGGGTTTTAGATTTTTGGATGATTGGGATTTCTTCTGGGGAAGGTGGGACCTGTACAGAGAGGACGGGTTACACCCGAACCTGAGGGGGGCCAATATCCTTGCAGGCAGGTTTGCTAGGGTGGTTCAGGAGGGTTTAAACTAGTTTGTGAGGGGGATGGGAACCAGAGGGGTAGGTCAGAGGAAGAAGTGGATGGGGAAAAGTCAGATCTAAAATGTAGAGAGGCCTTGAGGAAGGAGAAGCAGAGTACAGGGTATAAAAGTAGAAAGGTGGATGGACTAAGGTGCATTTATTTAAATGCAAGAAGTATCAGGAATAAGGGTGATGAACTGAGAGCTTGGATAAGTACATGGGACTGCGATATTGTGGATCTTGCAGAGACTTGGCTGTCACCAGTGCAGGAATGGATACTGAATATTCCTGGATTTCAGTGTTTTAAAAGGGATAGGGAGGAGGGGGAGAAGAGGAGGAGGGGTGGCGATACTGGTCAGGGACGCTATTATAGCTGCAGAAAGGGTGGATAATATAGAAGGATCCTCTCTAGAGTCAGTTAGGAACAAGAATTAGGCCCCGCGGTAGCAGCAGGGATACTGACGAGCAGATTGGGAGGCAGATTTCGGAAAGGTGCAAAAATAACAGGGTTGTTATCATGGGAGACTTCAACTTCCCAATCATTGATTGGCACCTGCTTAGTACCAAAGGTTTAGACGGAGCAGAGTTTGTAAAGTATGTCCAGGACGGATTCCTGTCACAGTATGTTGACAGGCCGACCAGAGGGAATGCCATATTGGGTCAGCTGACAGATATCTCAGTGGATGAGCATTTGGGGGACAGTGACCATTGCTCCCTAACCTTTAGCATTGTCATGGACAAAGATATGTTGGATTCGACTGTTTTAATTAGTTTTTAACATGTATAGTGTTTAATACACCTCAAGTGGCTGCACAAGGAATGGCCACTTGCTATCTTATTGGTTCATCCATCAGGTGAATATGTGGTTTTTTCATTGGTTGGTTTGGCCACAAGTACCTAAAGGTTTCCTGATTGGACTATTGTTAGCTAAAGAGCATCTCTTATCTCAGGTATAAAAGGTGTCGCTTTTTGTTAATCTCTCTCTTGCTCTTCTCCCCTGGCCTGAGCTCATCTTTTGTTCCCTTTGTCTTGGCTCATCAAAGCCAGTGCCATGTGCTCCGTGACTGTTTCTTTGTTTTAAACTTTTCCAAGTAAACTTTATGAAGTACTAAGTTGTTTTCAACTCATTCCTGGACTCCTGAAAGAACCTGTGGATTCGAAAATAACCGGATCCGACAGATAGAGGCAGAGAGGACAGGAAGATATTTAATTGGGGAAGGGCAAATTATGAGGCTATAAGGCTAGAACTTGCAAGAGTAAATTGGGATGACATTTTTGAAGGGAAATGTACTATGGAGATGTGGTTGTTGTTCAGGGATCTCTTGCAGGATGTTAGGGATAAATTTGTTCCGGTGAGGCTGAGAAAGAATGGCAGGGTGAAGGAACCATGGGTGACAAGGGAGGTGGAACAACTAGAAGGGGCTTAAGAAGGGGCTGAGGAGAGCAAGAAGGGGACATGAAAAGGCCTTGGAGAGTAGGGTTAAGGAAAATCCCAAGGCTTTTTTCACAAATGTGAAGAGCAGAAGGATGACGGGAGTAAAGGTAGGACCGATTAGAGACAAAGGTGGAAGATGTGCCTGGAAGCTGTGGAAGTGGGTGAGGTTCTCAATGAATACTTCTTTTCAGTATTCACCAAGGAGAGGGGCCTTGATGATGCTGAGGACAGTGTAGTAAGGTTAATGTTCTTGAGCATGTAGATATCAAGAGAGAGGATGTGTTGGAGCTGTTGGAAAATATTAGGACAGATAAGTCTGCGGGCCCTGATGGAATATTCCCCAGGCTGCTCCGCGAGGCGAGGGAGGAGATTGCTGAACCGTTGGCTAGGATCTTTGAATCCTCGTTGTCCACAGGAATGGTACCAGAGGATTGGAGGGTGGCAAATGTTGTCCCCTTATTCAAAACAAGTAGTAGGGATAGACTAGGGAATTACAGACCAGTGAGCCTTACGTCTGGTGGTGGGCAAGCTGTTGGAAAGGATTCTTAGAGATAGGATCTATGAGCATTTAGAGAATCATGGACTGATTGGGGACAGCCAGCATGGTTTTGTGAAAGGAAGATCACGTCTCACAAGCCTGATAGGATTCTTTGAGGAGGCGACCAGGCAGATTAATGAGGATAGTGTAGTAGATGTGGTCTACATGGATTTTAGTAAGGCATTTGACAAGGTTCCATATGGTAGGCTTCTTCAGAAGGTCAGATGGCATGGGATCCAGGGAGGCTTGGCCGTGTGGATTTAGAATTGGCTTGCCTGTAGAAAGGAGAGGGTTGTGGTAGAGGGAGTGCATTCAGATTGGAGAGCTGTGACTAGCAGTGTCCCACAAGGATCAGTTCTGGGACCTCTTCTTTTCATGATTTTTATTAATGACTTGAATGAGGGGGTAGAAGGGTGGGTTGGCAAGTTTGCAGACAACACAAAGGTCAATGGTGTTGTGGATGGTGTGGAGGACTGTCGAAGATTGCAGAGGGATATTGATAGGATGCAGAGCTGGGCTGAGAAGTGGCAGATGGAGTTCAATCCGGAGAAGTGTGAGGTGGTACACTTTTGGGAAGGACAAACTCCAAAGTGAAGTACAAAGTTAATGGCAAGATACTGGGTAGTGTGGAGGAGTAGAGGGATCTGGGATTCACATCCATAGATCCCTGAAAGTTGCTCACAGGTGGATAGAGTAATTAAGAAAGTTTATGGGATGTTAGCTTTCATAAATTGTGGGATCGAGTTTAAGAGCCGCGAGGTAATGATGCAGTTCTACAAAACTCTGGTTAGACCACACTTGGAGTACTGTGTCCAGTTCTAGTCGCCTCATTATAGGAAGGATGTAGAAGCGTTGGAAAGAGCGCAGAAGAGAGTTACCAGGATGCTGCCTGTTTTGGAGAGTATGGATTATGACAAGAGACTAAGGGAGCTAGGGCTTTACTTTTTGGAGGCAAAGAGGATGAGAGGAGACATGATAGAGGTATATAAGATATTAAGAGGAGTAGATAGAGTGGACAGCCAGTGCCTCTTTCCAGGGTACCATTGCTCAATACAAGAGAGCATAGCTTTAAGGTAGTGGGTGGGAATTTCAAGGGAGATATCAGAGGGAGGTTTGTTACCCAGAGAGTGGTTGTTGCATGGAATGCGCTGCCTGGGGTAGTGGTGGAGGCAGGTATATTGGTCAAGTTCAAGAGATTGTTAGATAAGCATATGGAGGAATTTAAAATAGGGGGCTATGTGGGAAGAAGGGGTTAGATAGTTTTAGGCGTGGTTTGAAGTTCGGCACAACATGGTGGGACAAAGGGCCTGTATTGTGCTGTATTGTTCTATGGTTATGTGGTTCTATCAGAGATATCATAGACAAAGTACACTGTTTAACTAGTCCCTTTTATTTAATGTTGGATACCAAAACTCATACCTGCACTACTATTGCTTATGTGAGTATAACTGCTCTTAGAGAAATCAAGTGAAGATTGTAAGCATAGCAGGAGTGTCAGGGATTATTCTGGAGTTATGAAATTATGGATAGCATAATTATGGATTAAATAATTGAGAACCAGTCTTCAGGAAATAGAACCTGTTCACAATTTAACTTCAATTGATGCTTTAAGGCTATTGAAACCAAAGGTCATTGAACTTTAAGGTCATTGAAAAACTTCAGGATGAGATCAGGGAAGGCATTAAGCAGCCATCTCCTGTATTAGTGCATTCTTAAAGGCATATCCCTGCCACTTAATGTGCAGTTCAGGACAGGTCTGTTTTTGTCACATAGTATTCTGGCCAGTTCTATATTTAGGGAGCCATCCCTCAACACTGCAACAAAAGGGGTTTGTTGTAAGACAAGTTCGTGAGGTCTCAAAGGGCAAGGACTCTGGACACAGTCTTTGGAATTAAAATGATTTATTTATAAAAGAGAAACGAGGGACAGGATAATGGGGGCAATAGACACACGCACACGGGTGACCGCAAACATGGGGGGGGGGATTCGCAACAAGGGTGAGATGTACACACAGACGCAACAAACTGGGTACAAGCAAATCAAGGAAGAAACAATACGACATCTTCCACCCTCCTTGCATCAGTGCAAGCATCGGCTCTCTTTATACTGCTGGAGAGCTGGGTGGTCCAGCCCAGTAGTTCAAACAGGCCAATTGCCCAAGTGTGCCAGGTACAAGGGTGTTTAAAGTGACCAATAATTAGGTGTGCACTAATGGGTGGGGGAGGAACCAAACCTTGATTCCAACCAGGTAGGTGCAGTGCTGTCATCTGACCAGATGGCGTCAGTGTTGTCGCTGTCACGTGACAGCCATGGCCCTCCACAATACAGGGGTATATTTTGGGCATCTGGAGTTTGTGCTCTGAAGCTTTCGGAACAGACACCACTACTGAATATTCAAAGTGGTTCTGATAGTTGAGATGTGATCCCATTTTAAACATGTAATTCTGCAAAGTTACCAGACTATATTCAAAATGTTAAAGTTATGTACGTGATTATAGCCATTAAAACTGTAGTTAATTGTTTATTGTTCTCTTTGCATTTAAACAGTATAAAAATATTGTATCAGGAGAGTGAAATTCTCTTAGACTTGCCCAAAGATCTGCTATGTGAATAAAGACTTCTATATGTCTCACTCACAGCTCCCATGTGGCTTAGTTAGTGATTTGGGGGCTCATCTCAGATGTGTTTGTGACAAACTATGTGGCCAGCAACCTCAGCAATCTAAGGGGGTGAGTATTTTTAAGAGTAGCACCTATCTTTAGATCAGTTTAGGTAAATGCCCAGGGGATCACGAAGTATTGAAGAACAAGGGGGAGACCTGAACTGGTAGATATAAAAGTGTTGTGTGTGTGCTTGTGTGTTTGTGTAAGGGACCAGCTATCAGGCAGCACTGTGTAGTTTGGTGAGACAGGGCCACCATTTGCGAAAGATGGTTACTGACTGCCAGAGGGGTATGTGTATAATCATTCAGGAGACAGTATAGCAATGCCTTTGTTTGTGAGTGTGTTTGTGTGTGTTAAAAATAATTTTGAAACTTTGGGGTTGGGGAGTTATACATGGAAGGGGGTACACAGGTATCATGAGTTTAGGGGCACAGAAGTGGAAGATTGCAGAGTACATACTCACTGGTTTTAAGTATGCGCTGCTTTATTTTTTTATCCTTCCCTTACATTTTGTTTAATATGGGAATTAGTATGGAATTATTTGAGGGAGAGGTTATACTCAGATGTGCCCTTTGGGATGGCACCTATTGATGTCAGACAACAGCAGGTCCAGAATCCTGATGACCCCAACCATCCCCTGACACCTCAACCCCTGGGGAGAAGCAGGTCATTTTGTCAGAGCTGCCCTCACTTAAAGTTCACTGTGGGAATGCAGAATTCTGGCACAAGTTTGAAGAAATGATTGAAATTCACCAGATGCACCCAAAAGATAGACACATGTTGGTTAAAGCTAAATGCCCAAGGAATATGTGGGACTGAATGACCTGGGGATGCAGGATCTGTTAGGGATTATTGTGGAGTTATGAAATTATGGATAGCAGATATTAATTAAAATGAGAAACAGTCTTCAGGAAATAAAATCTGTTCATAATTTAACTTTAACTGATGCTTTGGGGTCATTGAATCAAATCGTTAGATGTGAATTGTAAGCATGTAATTCTGCAAATTCTGAAATCACCTACATAATTGTAACATTTTGAATATAGTCAGGTAAATTTGCAGATTTACATATTTACAATAGGAGCACATCCGAACTAGCAGAACCCTTTTGAATATTCAATAACAGTGTCTGTTTATTGTTATCTTTGTGTTTAAACAGTATAAAAACATTGTGTCAGGAGAGTGAGATTCTCTTAGACTCTCTCCAGAAGAGCTGCTGTGTGGATAAAGACCTCTATATCTCCCAGTTACAGCTTCCATGTGGCTCAGTTTGGTCAGTCACAACAAGGTCGATCAAAGGGACTGAGACTTGTGATTATTCTGACAATCTTCTGTCAAGTCATAGAACATAAAACATGAAGAACATAGAGTTTATTACAGCTCCAGCGATCGAGGTTCGATTCCTGTCGCGGTCTGTAAGGAGTTTGTACGTTCTCCCATGTCTGCGTGGGTTTCCTCCGGATGCTCCGGTTTCCTCCCACATTTCAAAGACATACGGGTAGGTTAATTTGGGTTTAAAATGTGCAGCACGGACTCGTTGGGCCGGAAGGGCCTGTTACCACGTTGTAGATAAAATTTTAAAATGAACTGTTGCCTGTGAACCTGAGATGAATTAAATTACCCAACTGGTGCCCGTTGACCACACAGTACTACTGACAGCCATGTCTGTCAGTTTCAGTTACCAGAGATTCAATGGGCGAAGATAAGGATGCAACATGTACCACAGTGGGCCAGCAGGGAAGGAGGCAGCAAGCAAAGTGTCACGAACAACAAAGTTGCATTTTAACGACTGATTGAAATCATTGAGAGGACAAGTGTCTCAAAGAAGGGGATGTGATCAAATGCCTGGAACATTTTATTGCCACCTCTGCTGGAGTCTTGCAGATAGCTAGTTAGGGAACAATAGATAGTGCAGATGTAGGTCCCACATAGGGACTTGGTAGCTGAGCACTGGGGAGGGATCAGAAGTGAACGGCATTTTCGCTGCACTACTTAATTAGATCCTCCTTAAAGCTTGGCCTTCCTGGACAGATTTCTGTCCAGGGGCCAAGAAGAGAGTATGTTAGGGATTATTCTGGAGGTATGAAAATTAAGGATAGCTGATATTAATTAAAATGAGAACCAGTCTCAGGAAATAAAATCTGTTCACTATTTAACTTTAACTGATACCTTAAAGCTATTGAAACAAATCATTGGCTGTGGGACATTCTGATTCTGTTCCATTGTAACTACACAGTAGTACACAGAAAGCATTAAGTGGCCATCTCCTGTATTAACACATTGCAAAGAGCAGAAGGATGATGGGAGTAAAGGTAGGACCGATTAGGGATAAAGGTGGGAAGATGTGCCTGGAAGCTGTGGAAATGGGTGAGGTCCTCAATGAATACTTCTCTTCAGTATTCACCAAGGAGAGGGGCCTTGATGACGTTGAGGACAGTGTTGGTAAGGTTAATGTTCTTGAGCATGTAGGTATCAAGAGAGAGAATGTGTTGGAACTGTTGGAAAATATTAGGACAGATAAGTCCCCGGCACCTGACGGAATATTCCCCAGGCTGCTCCGCGAGGCGAGGGAGGAGATTGCTGAACCGTTGGCTAGGATCTTTGAATCCTCGTTGTCCACGGGAATGGTAGCGGAGGATTGGAGGGTGGCAAATGTTGTCCCCTTATTCAAAAAAGGTAGTGGGGATAGTCCAGAGAATTACAGACCAGTGAGTCTTACATTTGTGGTGGGCAAGCTGTTGGAAAGGATTCTTAGAGATAGGATCTATGGGCATTTAGAGAATCATGATCTGATTGGGGACAGTCAGCATGGCTTTATGAAGAGCAAATCATGTCTGACAAACCTGATAGTGTTCTTTGAGGAGGTGCCAGGCAGATTGATGAGGGTAGTGCAGTAGATGTGGTCTACATGGATTTTAGTAAGGCATTTGACAAGGTTCCCATGGTAGGCTTCTTCAGAAGGTCAGAGGGCATGGGATCCAGGGAAGCTTGGCAGTGTGGATTCAGAATTGGCTTGCCTATAGAAAGCAGAGGGTTGTGGTAGAGGGAGTTCATTCAGATTGGAAGGCTGTGACTAGCAGTGTCCCACAAGGATCAGTTCTGTGACCTCTGCTTTTTGTGATTTTTATTGATGACTTGGATGAGGGGCTAGAAGGGTGGGCTGGCAAGTTTGCAGACAACACAAAGGTTGGTGGTGGTGTGGATAATGTAGAGGATTGTCGAAGATTGCAGAGGGACATTGATAGGATGCAGAGCTGGGCTGAAAAGTGGCAGATGGAGTTCAATCTGGAGAAGTGTGAGGTGGTACACTTTGGAAGGACAAACTCAAAGGCAGAAAACAAAGTTAATGGCAGGATTCTTGGTAGTGTGGAGGAGCAGAGGGATCTGGGGGTACATATCCACAGATCCCCGAAAGTTGCCTCACAGGTGGATAGGGTAGTTAAGAAAGCTTATGGGATGTTGGCTTTCATAAATTGTGGGATCGAGTTTAAGAGCTGCGAGGTAATGATGCAGCTCTACAAAACTCTGGTTAGACCACACTTAGAGTACTGTGTCCAGTTCTAGTCGCCTTATTATAGGAAGGATGTGGAAGTGTTGGAAAGGGTGCAGAGGAATTTTACCAGGATGTTGCCTGGTTTAGAAAGTATGCATTATGAAGAGAGACTAAGGGAGTTAGGGCTTTACTCTTTGGAGAGAAGGAGGATGAGAGGAGACATGATAGAGGTGTACAAAATATTAAGAGGAATAGATAGAGTGGACAGCCAGCGCCTCTTTCCCAGGACACCAATGCTCAGTACAAGAGGGAATGGCTTTAAAGTAATGGGTGGGAATTTCAAGGGAGATATCAGAGGAAGGTTTTTTACCCAGAGAGTGGTTGGGGCATGGAATGCGCTGCCTGGGGTGGTGGTGGAGGCAGGTACATTGGTCAAATTCAAGGGATTACTAGATAAGCATATGGAGGAGTTTAAAATAGAGGGATATGTGGGAGGAAGGGGTTAGATAGTCTTCGGCGAGGTTTAAAGGTCGGCACAACATTGTGGGCTGAAGGGCCTGTATTGTGCTGTACTGTTCTATGTTCTATGTTGAAGGCACATCCCTGCCACTTAATGCACAGTTCAAGGCAAGTCTGTTTTGTCACTTAATATTCTGGCTAGTTGTATATTCAGGGACCCATCACTCAACACTGTTACAGAAGTGTATATTTTAGGTGTTTGGAGTTTGTGCTCGGAATCTCTTGGACCAGCCACCAGTATTGAATATTCAAAGGGATTCTGCTAGTTGAGATGTGTTACCAGTGTAAATATGTAATTCTTCAAAGTTACCTGTCTATATTCAAATGTTAAAGTTATGTTGGTGATTGTACCATTGAAACTGTAGTTAATTGTTTTATTGTCTTTGTGTTCAAAAAATAGAAAACATTGTGTTGGGAGAGGGGAACTAGATTCTCTCCAGATGAGCTGCTGTGTTGAGTAAAGACTTTTATTTCTCCCAGCTCCAGCTTCTGCATGGCTCAGTTTAGTCAGTCACAACACTTGGGGGCTCCTTGCCTTCCTGTCTCTGGCTAGAGGAAATGAGATAAAGCTGTTTCTGCTTCTGCAAGGGTCTCAGTGATCTCCATTGTGGGCAGCAGTATACTGCGTACTGCAAGTCATTACTTAAAAGTCCAGTCAGAAAGGAAGAAGATACATTCAGTATATGAGCCACATCACCATAAGAGTCACAGGCAGTGTATTACTTGCTTGCTGGTTATAATTCTGGCTGCAACAGATGACAGATTTCAATTGTGCCTAAGCTCATCCCAGCCACATTACCTGCTCCAGATATGTAAGGCTGGATAAGTTGAGCCTCGGTGTCTGAGAGAGAAGAAGCATCAGATCCTGAGGCCCCACAGCCTGGTCACCTTATTTTTTCCTTTACAAAGGTGGTTTATTCATTGATTACAAGAATCACATTAAATACAATATTACAGTACTGCATGATGCACACTATTTACAGTTTCAAATTATAACAAAGTCATCACTATCCATAACGCACTGGGCCACCTGTGGCACCACCGGTCCAGGAAATTGCCCATTGTACCCAAGGATACCACATGCTCCTCTCCAGGGACATGAAGGCACAGACATAACCCTGGAGGAGGGGCAGGCAATCAGCTTGGGCAGAACCCTTGACTGCCTGCCGCCTAGACCCGCGAATGGTCAACCTGACAGCCTTTGACAACTCACTGCCATTCAAGGCTTTTGGAATTGTTTTTAAGTGTCTATGTAATTTTTTTAAAAATAAAAATTGGTAAAAATAATTAAAATATTAAATTTAATTAACAGAATCTTGGAAGGAGAGCAATAATTTAAAAACATTAAAATGAAGTGTGATAAGTAATCCACTTACTTGACTGAGCTTTTTTTGCAGAATTATCTACCCTACTCAAATAAATGGGATCACACCCTTGGCATAATGCTAAGAAGCCAATGTGAAGTGCATTCCAGATGCTCTGCTGCTGACCCACTGGTGATTCCAGTAGTGGAGAAGGAGGGCAGGTGCGCTGGTGATATGCAGCTGGTGGTTCCCTCTGGAACTGACAGTGACAGGTCAGTTCAATCTGGACCAACAACTGTTGTAAAATGAATATACCTCAAGCATTGGTCCTTGCAGTAGTTTAGATGGGGAAAGTGCTCTGCTTTCTAAATGTTCTCCAATGGTATTGTTACTGCTGGGGAGATCTTGGCTGCCTCCTCCTCACCCATCCCCTTTTGGCAGTTTGTACTTATCAACGTGATATTAGAATCACAGAATCATACAACACAGAAACAGCCCCTTCTGGCCAACCTCACCCATGCTGACCTAGATGCCTATCTACACTACTCCTATTCACTTGCATTTGGCCCATATCCCACTACAACCTTTCCTATCCAAGTACATCTCCAGATGCCTTTTAAACATTGTAATTGCATTTGCCTCTTCTGCCTCCTCTGACATTTCATTCAACCACCATCAGCCTAGGAAGGCAGATACCAAATGTCTTTTTCACTACCCTATTCCCTGAGTTTCCACTTTAGGCAAGCTATGGACTTGCACCCCAAGATCCACCTTCTGTCCATCAATGCGTCTAAGGTCCCTGCCTTTAACTTTATGTGTCCGGCCAGTATTAGGCAATCCAAAAAAATTACCTCACACTTGTCTGGATTAAATTCCATCTGCCACCGCTCTGCCCGTCTTTTCAGCTGATCTACGCCCCACTGTATCCTTAGCCAACCATCCTTACTATCAACAACTCCACCCATCTTCATATTGTCAGCAAATTTACAAATTAGACTAACTACATTCTCATCCAAATCATTTATAAATATGACAGAAACAAAAGGCGTAACACCCAATCCTTGTGGTACACAAGAGATTCTGCAGATGCTGGGACTCTGAAGCAACACACACAAAATGCTGGAGGAACTCAGCAGGTCAGGCAGCGTCTATGGAGAGAAATAAACAGTCGACCTTTCAGGTCGAGACCCTTCATCAGGATTGGACAGTAATGAAGAAGGGGGGGCCCCGTGGTACACCATTAGTTACAGACTGCCAGTCAGAGAAACAACCTTCCACCACCACCTCCTGCATCCCCATCACACCAAGCCAATTTTGGATTTCCACTCCAGCACTGACGAGTCGCAGCTGCTTACCTCAGAAGCATGGTAAGAGGGCTGGGCTGCAGGTGAGGCTGAAACAAGACCCACTTCCCCAGCATACTGCTAGCTAACGTCCAGGACATTGAGAACAAAGTTGACAAACTAAGGATAAGACTGACCTACCAAAGAGAACTGAGGGTCTGCTGTGTGCTATGTCTCACTGAAACGTGGCTTACACCTGCTTCACTTGACTGTGCATTCAACCTGAGGGCTTCTCAAATCCTCCGAATGGGCCATACAACATCCTCGGGCAAAGTTAGAGGCAGAGGGATCTGCTTCTTAATCAATAACTTATGGTGCTCAGACGTGACAGTCCTGACGAGCTCCTGCTCACCCAGCCTGGAATATGTAACGGTGAAGTTTCAACCATATTACTTGCCAAGGAAGTTCACTTCAGCTATCCTGATGGCAGTCTGCATCCCACCCCAGACGATCATGAAGCCTGCATTCTATGAGCTATACTCAGTGGTCAACAACCTTGAGACAGGATACCCTGAGGCCCTCTTCATTATTGCAGGTGACTTCAACCAGGCCAACCTCAAGAGTGTGTTACCAAATACTACCAGCACATCTCCTGTCCCATCAGGGGCCCTAACACCCTTGAACACTGCTATACAACCATCAAAGGTGCCTTCCGAGCCACCCCCTACCACACTTTGGTAAATTGGACCACCAGGCTGTGCTCCTCCTCCCTGCAACCAAACAGAAATTGAAACGGAAGGATCAAGTACAGAGAGCTGTGCAGTGCTGTTCTGAGGAAACAGATGAGCTCCTATGTGACTGCTTTGAGTCAGTGGACAGGTCCATGTTCAAAGACTCAGCTGCCAGCCTAGTGTGTGGAGGTCTGTGTACCAAAGAGGACAATACGGGTGTTCCCAAACCGGAAACCATGGATGAACTGGGAGATCCACTCCTTGTTGAAGTTGAGTACTCCTGCACACAAATCTGGTGATCCTGACCTGTACAAGAAATCAAGATATGACCTCCAGAAAGCTATCAGTCATACGATGAGATGGACTCTGACCTCATGATCTACCATGTTGTGACCTTGCACCTTATTGTACTGCACTTTCTCTGTAGCTGTGACACTTTACTCTGTACTATTATTGTTTTTACCTATACTACCTCAATGCACTCTGTACTAACTCAATGTAACTGCACTGTGTAATGAATTGACCTGTACGATTGGTATGCAACACAAGTTTTTCACTGTACCTCGGTACAAGTGACAATAATAAACCAATACCAATACACCTTGGATCCCATATGCCCTAACGTTCTGGACCAGCCTACCATGTGGGACCTTGTCAAAAGCTTTGCCAAAGTCCATGCATACCACATCTACTGCCTTGCCTTCATCAATTTTCTTCGTAACCTTCTCAACAAACTCAACTGGATTTATGAAGCAGGATTTCCCCTGCACAAAACCATGTTGACTCTCCCTAATCAGTCCCTGCCTTTCCAAGTGAACAGAAATCCTATCACTAAGAATTTTTCCAACAGTTTCTCTACCACTGACTATTCAGTGAAGGTGACAGGGGCCATAAAATTCTAAGTCTCTGGGGTTTTCTCAGATTGCTGCAGACATCATCAGCACAGGTACAGCAGAGATTTTGTGGAAGCTGTCTTAGCTATATGGAATGAGAAAAACAATAGAGTTGCGATGAGTGGGGTATGGGTTTGGAGATAGAACCAATTCTGTGCATGCATCTCAGGACACTGAAAACCCATCCGTGCTGTCTCTGTAAAATTCTCCAAGTTTTCGGGTAGGATAAATGAACCATCATCAGTATCCTCACCCAGGCTGTGATTCCCAGTATTGAGACCTCACTATTCCCAGTATTGAGATCGAGAGGGTTGAGAGCTTCAAGTTCCTGGAGTGAACATCACCAACAGCCTGTCCTGGTCAAATCATGTAGATGCCAGGGCCACGAAAGCTAACTAGCGCCTCTACTTCCTCAGGAGGCTAAAGAAATTTGGCTTGTCCCCTTTGACCCTCACCAACTTTTACCGATGCACCATAGAAAGCATCCTATCTGGATGCATCACGGCTTGGTACAGCAACTGCTCTGCCCAGGACCGCAAGAAACTGCAGAGAGTTGTGGACACAGCCCAGCATATCACGGACACCAGCCTCCCCTCCTTGGACTCTGTCTTTACCTCTCATTGTCTTGGTGAAGCAGCCAGCATAATCAAAGACCCCACTCACCCGGGACATTTTCTCTTCTCTCCTCTTCCATGTAGTAGGAGATACAGGACCCTGAGGACACGTACCATCAGACTTAAGGACAGCTTCTACCCCACTGTGATAAGACTATTGAATGGTTCCCTTATACAACGAGATGGACTATGACCTAACGATCTACCTTGTTGTGACCTTGCACTTTATTGCACTGCACCTTCTCTGCAGCTGTGACACATTACTCTGTACTGTTATTGTTTTTACCTGTACTGCCTCAATGCACTCTGTACTAACTGAATGTAACTGCACTGTGTAATGAATTGACCTGTACAATCAGTATGCAAGACAAGTTTTTCACTGTACCTCGTACAAGTGACAGTAATAAACCAATACCAATACCTCTCAGTCAGCTGTGCTGAATTGCTCACATTATTATCATGTGTGGCACCAGACTCCTGAAACAGACACTCTATTCCAACTTCTATTATGGGAGAAAATCGGCAGGCAGACAAATCAAATGATTCAAGGATGTACTGAAAGCTTCAATGAGGAAACGTAACAGTCCCATTGGTTCCTGGGAGCCCTGGCCCATGATCATGGCACAACATGGTGGGCCAAAGGGCCTGTTTTGTGCTGTATGGTTCTATGGTCACAATGGAGAAGGAGTATTTGCAATAGTGTTGAGAACCTCACAACCCTGCATTGGGAGAACTTTGTGTCAGTGGCAGAAGGAGCATATCACCTCACAAACTACCCACCCATCCACTCCGTTAGCTTCCTTCTGTCGAAGAGTATGCAATTCATATTTTGGCCTCAGGAGCACTTCAGAACCCACAAAACTGAGTGGAAGGAAGTCATCCTTGAAGCCAAGGGACTGCCTAAGAAGAAGCAGAGTTTAAGTGGGGAGAGCGCACAGTTTGTTAAAGTGAGTCCCCCAACCATCTGCAGTGTGTGAATCAGATCTTGGAAAGTGAGGGAATTGGGTGTGAGGAAAAGCATGAGTTATGAACCTTGTGCTATCTTCCATCATATTTTCACTAGTGCTAGCCATGGACTGTGTGGCCACATGAACACATGCAGATGCTGGAATTTGGAGCAAAAACAAACATCTGCAGGGTCTCGATCTGAAAACGTTGACCATCCCTTTACCTCATAGATGCTGCTTGACCCATTGAGTTCTTCCAGTAATTTGTTTTTGAACAATTTTGGAGTTCTCCCCTTCAGCACAGGGAACCTTTGGATGCAGATTTGTCCCCTGCCAGTTTACAACACTTCTGCCCACCAGCTACTATTTCTTCCTGCAAGAATGAAAGGAGTGTCTCAGCCAGTCTTTCAATCTGCTTGGGTAATGTGCCTTCCATGGATGAATAGCTGCAGTGCATGCACACTTTTAAATGTATCTGTGCAGCTTGGAGCAGTGGGAAGTGTGTGCAGATATGGTGCGGCATTCCTAGCTCTAATTGATAGAGATTTTGGTAGGTTAGTGGAAAGGAAATGGTGATTGTGCAGTCTGTGAGGCAAGTGCTGCAGCTGGTGGAAGATCGAATTTGATGTTATTTTTGTTGATATTCACAACTCGTGTGATCATTAAACTTTTTGCGGCACAGATTCCACATCTCTATTCTGTGTGTGGCTTGCACACAAAATGAGTTCCAGTTGATTGCTCCTGATAATCCCAGTCTTCTGTTATTATTCATGTTACCCTTGTTTCATTTGAAACAATCTAAACCATCAAATGAAGGTGTTGTAAATCTGAAATAATCCGCCGGCCAGGTAGCATTTCTGGATAAGAAATACAGTCAACATTTCAAGTCAGTGACTTCATCAGAAACTTTATCTGCACATAAATGGAATAACCAGCAGCTCATGTGACAGAACGTCCCAAAGACTAAGAATTGGACACTCAATCAAAGGGAATAATGCAGTATGGTTAGTGTACGAATAAGAAACAGGTCGGTGAGTGAGAGAATTATCTGAGCCTGGTCAAAACTCCATCTTTTCCTACTCCCAGTCTTGACTTAATGGTGAGCCTCTGAGTTAAATGGATGGGAGTTCAAGCTCAACCCAGGAATTTAGCATATATATATTTAGGTAGGTACTCCACTGACATACTTCAAATGAGACGTTAAACCACCAGGTCTGTCCTCACAGATGAATGTAAAACCTAGGACTCAACACCTCCCTCTGTAACTGGATCCTTGACTTTCTAACCAATAGACCACAATCAGTGAGGATAGGCAGCAATACCTCCGGCATGATTATTCTCAACACTGGTGCCCCACAAGGCCGCGTCCTCAGGCCTCTACTTTGCTCCCTATACACCCATGACTTATGACTGTGTGGGCAAATTCTGCTCTAACTCCATCTACAAGTTTACAGACGATACCACCGTTGTAGGCCATATCTCAAACAGCGATGAGTCAGAGTACAGGAAGGGGATAGAGAGATTAGTGGATTGGTGTCATGACAACAACCTTGCCCTCAATGTCAACAAAACAAAAGAGCTGGTCATTGACTTCAGGAAAGGGGGCAGTGTACATGCACCTGTCTATATCAATGGTGCTGAGGTCGAGAGGGTTGAGGGCTTCAAGTTCCTGGGAGTCTACATCACCAAAAGCCTGTCCTGGTCAAATCACGTAGAAGCCATGGCCAAGAAACTCACCAGTGCCTCTACTTTCTCAGGAAGCTAAAGAAATTTGGTTTGTCCCCTTTGACTCTCACCAATTTTTATCGATACACCATAGTAAGCATCCTATCTGGATGTATCACGGCTTGGTACGGCAACTACTCTGCGCAGGACTGCAAGAAACTGCACAGAGTTGTGGACACAGCCCAGCGCATCTCGGACACCAGCCTCCCTCCTTGGACTCTGTCTTTACCTCTCACTGTCTTGGTGAAGCAGCCAGCATAATCAAAGACCCCACCCACCCGGGTCATTCTCTCTTCTCTCCTCTTCCATCGGGTAGAAGATACAGGAGCCTGAGGGCACGTACCACCAGACTTAAGGACAGCTTCTACCCCACTGTGATAAGACTATTGAATGGTTCCCTTCTATGATGAGATGGGCTATGACCTCAAGATCTACCTTGTTGTGACCTTGTACCTTATTGTACTGCACTTTCTCTGTAGCTGTGACACTTTAGAATTATAGAATCATAGAACCGTACAGCACAATACAGGCCCTTTGATCCACAATGTTGTGCGACCTTTAAACCTCATCGAAGACTATCTAACCCCTTCCTCCCACATATCCCCCTATTTTAAATTCCTCCATATGCTTATCTAGCAATCTCTTGAATTTGACAAATGTACCTGCCTCCACCACCACCCCAGGCAGCGCATTCCATGCCCCAACCATTCTCTGGGTAACAAAACTCCCTCTGATATCTCCCTTGAACTTCCAACCCATTACTTTAAAGCCATGCCCTCTGTATTGAGCACTGGTGCCCTGGGAAAGAGGCATTGGCTGTCTACTCTATCTATTCCTCTTAATATTTTGTATACCTCTATCATGTCTCCCCTCATTCTCCCTCTCTCCAATGAGTAAAACCCTAGCTCCCTTAGTCCCTCCTCATAATCTATACTCTCTAAACCAGGCAGCATCCTGGTAAATCTCCTCTGCACCCTTTCTAACGCTTCCATATCCTCACGAGCGGCACGGTAACATAGCGGTTAGCGCGAAGCTATTACGGTGCCAGCGATCGGGGTTCGATTCCCGTCGCTGTTTGTAAGGAGTTTGTACATTCTCCTGTGTCTGCGTGGGTTTCCTCCGGGTGCTCCGGTTTCCTCCCACATTCCAAAAACGTACAGGTAGGTTAATTTGGATTTAAAATGGGCAGCGCGGACTCGTTAGGCCGGAAGGGCCTGTTACCATGCTGTAAATAAAATTTTAAAAAATTAAAAAAAAATTTTAATCCTTCCTATAATGAGGTGACCAGAACTGGACACAGTACTCTAAGTGTGGTCTAACCAGAGTTTTGTAGAGCTGCATCATTACCTCGTGGCTCTTAAACTCAATACTGTTAAACTAGATACTCTTAAAGTCTACTGTTATTGTTTTTACCTGTACTACATCAATGCACTCTGTACTAACCCAATGTAACTGCTCTGTCATGAATTGACCTGTATGATAGGTATGCAAGACAATTTTTCACTGTACCTCTGTACAAGTGACAATAATAAACCAATACCAATACCAATGTAATTGGATTGCTGATTCAGGGAAAGAGAAACTTGAGAACTTAACAAGTTCAGTTGTTAATAAATAAACTGATTAAATCAAAGTTTTGACCCAAAATGTCAACTATTTCTTTCTCCCACAGATGTTGCTCGACCCGCTGAGTTCCTCCAGCAGATTTTTTTTGCTCCAGATTCCAGCATCTGCAGTCTCTTGTGTCTCCTGATTAAATCAAAGTCTGATATTAGTAAAAATGGACACTAAGCAGTCAGATTGCTATAAAAATCCAATGTTTCATTAATTCTTTACAGTAAAGGAAACTTGGTCTTCCCTCTCAGACCCCAGTCTCGTACTGATTGAGGTGTCACTTAACTAGCCTTTGAAATGGTCTAGCATTTGGTATTGGTATTGGTTTATTATTGTCATTTGTACAATAATACAGTGAAGGTACAGTGAAAAGCTTGTCTTACAAACCAATTGTACAGGTCAATTCATTACACAGTGCAGTTACATTGAGTTAGTACAAAGTGCATTGATGTAGTACAGGTAAGAATAATAACAGTACAGTGTAAAGTGTCACAGCAACAGAGAAAGTGCAGTGCAATAAGGTGCAAGGTCACAAGGTAGATCGTGAGGTCATAGTCCATCTCATCATAGAAGGGAACCATTCTTATCACAGTGGGGTAGAAGCTGTCCTTAAGTCTGGTGATACGTGCCCTCAGGCTTCTGTACCTTCTACCCGATGGAAGAGGAGAGAAGAGAGAATGCCCTGGGTGGGTGGGGTCTTTGATTATGCTGGCTGCTTCACCAAGACAGTGAGAGGTAAAGACAGAATCCAAGGAGGGGAGGCTGGTGTCCATAATGCGCTGGGCTGTGTCCACAACTCTCTGCAGTTTCTTGCGGTCCTGGGCAGAGCAGTTGCTGTACCAAGCTGTGATACATCCAGATAGGATGCTTTCTATGGTGCATCTGTAAAAGTTGGTGAGAGTTAATGGGGACAAACCATTTTTTCTTTCGCCTCCTGAGGAAGTAGAGGCGCTGGTGAGCTTTCTTGGCCATGGCTTCTACGTAATTTGACCAGGACAGGCTGTTGGTGATGTTCACTCCCAGGAACTTGAAGATCTCAACCCTCTCGACCTCAGCACCATTGATGTAGACAGGTGCATGTACGCTGCCCCCTTTCCTGAAGTCAATGACCAGCTCTTTTGTTTTGTTGACGTTGAGGGAAAGGTTGTTGTCATGACACCATTCCACTAAGCTCTCTATCTCCTTCCTATACTCTGACTCATCGTTGTTTGAGATACAGCCTACAACGGTGGTATCATTTGCAAACTTGTAGATGGAGTTAGAGCAGAATCCGGCCACACAGTCATGAGTGTATAGGGAGTAGAGTAGAAGGCTGAGGACGCCATATAATTGTGTCAAACCTTTTACAAGAAAGAGTTCAATAGGTTTCTCATGCCTTCCTCATGCTTACTTTTGTTTTCCCTAGGGCTTGAATACTTATCCACTGTGAACAATTGAGGTGGATCAAACACATGTGTTAATGCTAGAAGTTTGCCCTGTGTCTTAAGTATCAAACCCAAGGTTATCAGTCTAGTTTCATGTCTGATGCCTGTGTCCATGGTCCATTTCTGCGTCCTTCAGGAGTAATTCTTTTATTCTTATGAATAACTAGCCTGAATTAGATATAATGAGGTAAAGGTTTTGCCTTGGGCTTGGAATAAATTGTAGCCATATTAAAAGGTTTTTTATTCCATTCATTCATTTGCATTAGGCTGGTCCCAAGTTCTGCCCTGACCCAGTGCACTTGGGCTACATTTTAAAATAATGATCCCTTGATGCTGTTAAGAACAGTAACATGCGAAGTTTGATTTAAGCAACTGATCACTAAAAATGTCTTTGGTCATAGAGTTGATACCACACCTGTGAGTAATATAATTTAAAATGAGAATATTACTTTTAAAAATACACAGTAACCTGTAGATCAAAAGAATCAATAGTAGACTGATGTCCATTAAATGACATACAAAGTTACATTTTCTGGATTTTTGTTGTTCTTAATGAATTTGAAGAAGTCAGTTGAAACAAAAGTCAATTTTGGAAGTCACTTGGAAGAAAATCTCCCTTAATTCATTTGAAATGGTACTGATTAGCCAGTAACCCTGTAAATATTTTTGAATGATTTTTTAAAATAAACTTTCCAAGATTCTTATTTTATATACTTAGGCACAACAGCTCCATTTTATTTTGGAACCTCTTCGAAAGTTAGTAAATAATTCAATCTGTGGTACCTCCCAGCAATGATTGCTTCACCTCAAGGGCCAGTTTAGGGGGCAGGGCCTCTTTCCAACACAATTTATTTAAATATGTGCAAATGATTACGGTAACTTGATTCTCACTGCGTACAAATTGCATTTCCTACTTTGCAGTTACATCAATACCAGAGAATTGAAACAAAAAAAGTGCCTTTGAACAGAAACTCTGGAAAGTATTTCAATGATCAGTACTTTTAAAGCAATAACACACTATTTTCATTGTAATCTATCCCATGACCATTATTTTATTCAAGAATTTCTTTAAATGAAACTGAGTACTGCACTGAGATTTCTCCTTATTTCAGTTTCTCACTCATTTCAAAATGCGTCAAACTAGTGAACAAAAACATAATAACCCTATGCTATCTCAGCTGCCTGAAAGAATTAAATCTTTTTGATCTGTTTCTTTCATTATTCATTACTTGCCATGCATCCTGTTTCAATGCATTTTGTGAACTTAAGATTTTGATAGTCTTGATTTAATTATTAATCTGTACTAAATAAATATTTAGCACAGTATTTCGGTGATGTATCACTTGTGAAATGTTTTCACCTCCAACTAGTTTCCTGTATGAAAGCAAACATCCCACCACAATTTTTTTCCCAATCAGTAACTCTTTAGCCAGGAAACATCAGGATGAAATCCTGCAAACCAATTTCTGCAAATCTAAAATGACAGCTTGAAATGATATAGTGATAACAGGGCAAAGCAGATGATAAAGACGTGTTTATAAAACTCCTTGCCTGACCTCAGAATATTTCAAATTATTTTACATACAATAATTTTGAAATGTGGTCACTGTGATAAGGCAGAAATCCCAACAACTAATTTCTGTACAGCAAGGACCCACAAGTAATAAATGAGGTAAAGGTGGTAAAGAGTAATAAAAAATATTTTGGTGATGTTGGTTCAAGGATAAATATTGGCCAGAACTTGATGAAACAGCTTACAGAGAGGAGGTGGCGAGACTGGCGGATTAGTGCTCAGTCAACAATCTCTCCTTGACGTGGACAAAACAAGAGAGATGATTGTGGATTTTAGAAAGGCTCAGGCTGACCACTTACCCCTGTGCATCAATGGCATCATTGTACAGAGAGTTAGCTGTTATAAGTTCTTGGGAATACATATAGCAGACAACCTGTCCTGGTCAACTCACATCTCTTCCCTCGCCGAGAAGGCACAGCAGCGTCTCCACTTTTTAACGGCGGCTGAAAAGAGCAAACCTGCCCTCCCCCACCCTCACCATATTCCACCCTCACCACATTCTACAGGGGTACCATTGAGAGTGTCCTGACTAGCTGCACCTCTGCCTGATACGGTAACTGTAACATCACTGACCGTAAGTCTTTGCAGAGAATTGTGCGTACAGTGAAAAAGATCATTGGAGTATCTCTACCCTCCATCTCGGATAATTACAATACACGATGTACACATAAGGTTTATAGAATCATAGATGACCCTTCTCATCCCTCCCACAACCTATTTGCCCCACTGCTGTCTGGCAAGTGGTACCGGAGCATCCGGGCCAGAACTACTAGATTGCACAACAGTTTTTACCCCAGGCTGTCAGGCTCCTGAATACTCTGGTAGACAAATGCCACATCAAAATCTCTGGTTTGCACAACAGCGTAGAAGAACTTTGGCTGCTGCTGAACATGTTTATACAATGAGTACAACATATTGAGCTGTATTTCTCTTGTCCAATTCAGTTTTGCACTAACTCTGCACTAAATTTGTATTTTGTGTATACTTTTTTTTGCACTATTTGTACTTGCACTATTTTTGTTTGACTTTTTGTTTTTTGTTTGTGTTTATTGTATGTCTTCTGTTCAATGTATGTCCTCTGTTGTGAGAGTCTGGGGGAAATGACATTTCGTTCCGCCATGTGTTTCTATAGCATGGGTGAATGACAATAAAGTAACTTGAACTTGAAGAGAATTCCCTTGCTCTTCTCCAAATAAAACTGATTTACAGTTGAGTAGGCAGATGGGATCTTGGTCCAACAACTCTTACCTGTAACAGTGCACTGAAGTGTCAGGTCATGTCTTATTCACAAACCTCTGGAGTGGTGTGAAACTTAACCCCAAACATTCCAACCGAGGCCAGGATGTTACCAACTGCAGCCAAGTGTTACCAGCTGTAGCCAGGATGTTACTAACTGAAGCCTGGTGTTACCAGCCGAGGCCAGGTGTTACCAAGACCTGGTGTTAACAACCGAGGTCAGTGCGTTACCAACCCTGGCCAACTACTACCAACTGCGGCAGGGTGTCACTAACTGAGGCCAGATGTTAACAACCGCAGCCAAAATGCTATCAACCGAGGTCAGGGTGCTACCAACCGAGGCAAGGGCGTTACCAACTAAGCCAAGTCTAATGCCAACCAAAATTACTACACAGGAGTGTAATCAGAAGAAATGTAATACTGAGTTAAATAAGGCATTAATTCAGATGATCAAAAAATTTGTCAATGAGGAAAAGGGGTAAAGAAATAGGGATATTTATTGTCCAGACAGCTAAAGGCATGGTTGAAAATGGTAAAGGAAGTCTAGAGATGTCGTAGCCAGAATTGGAGGAGTCAGATGCATATGGTATCAACCCAGGTATCTCCAGCACATAAAGGCAAAGGATTTTGCAGATCCTGGAACCTGAAACATAAAACAGGATGCTGGAAGAATTCAGTGGGTCAAGCAGCATCTGTGGAGGTAAAAGTTGTAAGTCAACATTTTAGGTTGAGTCGCTGCATCAGGACTGAGAGGAAATCAGAAGTCACTCCTGATGCAGGGTCTTGACCCAAAAAGTGAATTTACAACTTTTACCTCCATAGATGCTGCTTGACCCACTGAATTCATTCAGTGTCCTGGTTTTTATCTACAGCATATAAGAACATAAGAAATAGGAGCAGGTGTAGGCCATCTGGCCCATCGAGCCTGCTCTTGCCGTTCAATAAGATCATGGCTGATCTGGCCGTGGATTCAGATCCACCTACCTGCCATTTCCCCATAATCCTTAATTCCCCTATTATGCATATATCTATCTAACTGTATCTTAAATACATTTAATGAGGTAGCCTCCACTGCTTTCCTGGGCAGAGAATTCCAATGATTCACTACCCTCTGGGAAAAGCAGTTTCTCTTCATCTTGTCCTAAATCTATTTCTCCGAATCTTGAGGCTATGTCCCCTAGTTCTAGTCTCACTTACCAGTGGAAAGAACCTTCCTGCCTCTATCTTATCTATCCCTTTCATAATTTTATATGTTTCTATAAGATCCCCTCTCGTTCTTCTGAATCCCAGCGTGTATAGTCCCAGGCAAACTCAATCTCTCCTCATAGGTTAAACTTCTCATCTCTGGAATCAACCTGGTGAACCTCCTCTCCGCTGCCTCCAAAGCTAGTATATCTTTCCTCAAGTAAGGAGACCAGAACTGCACGCAGTACTCCAGATGCAGCTTACCAGTACCCTGTACAGTTGCAAAATAACCTCCCTGCTCTTAAATTCAATCCCTCTAGCAATGAAGGCCAACACTCCATTTGCCCTCTCGATAACCTATTGCACCTACAAACCAACCTTTTGTGATCCATGCACAAGCACTCTATGTCCCTCTGCACAACAGCATGCTGCAATCTTTCACCATTCAAATAGTAATCTGATCTTCTATTTTTCATTCAAAATGGATGACCTTGCGTTTACCAGTATTGTAATGCATCTGCCAGACCCTTGCCCATTCACTTAACCTATCTATATCTCTCTGCAGACTCTCCGTATCCTCTGCACAATTTGCTTTTTCCACTCAATTTAGTATCATCAGCAAACTTAGATACGCTACACTTGGTTCCCCTCTTCCAATGATTAAATGTTTATTGTGAACAGTTGCAAGCCCAGCACCGACCCCTGCGGCACTCCACTCACCACTGATTACCAACCAGAGAAACACCCAGTTATCCCAACTCTCTTAACCAATTCTCCATCCATGGTAATATATTACCACCCCCCCCCCCCCAACTCTATATTCATTTCCCCTGTACATATCAGTTTTCTTTGGAAGAAAGTCTTCCAGAAACCAGTGAACAGGACTTTCTTTCTTGAAGCCTTTCTTGATCATCTTTAAAAGAATGTGGTTTTCCAGGTTTCATCCATTTGATTCTTGGAATCAGTTACAGGACAATCTCTACAGTGCTGGTTCTATATTCTCTATATTTTGCAGGTCTTTTTATATTCTATTATGCAGATTTAGCAAAAGTTAAAAAGCAAAAAAAAATTGGTTAGAATTGTAGTAGAGTAAATGAATAATTCAAAGCACCAGTCAAATCATTAATAAATGGACGTATTAACTGAAATTTATCAATGAAATATGCAGCATCCAAAGCTTCATTAATTTCAGCCTGTGGAAACATTTAAGACTCATGGATTCAATTTGTCTGAGCCAAGTATTTTAAATGGATCTAACTTCTATAAGTGTATTATCCTTTCTTAATTGGAGTCCGATATATGATGTTTCTTTCTGTTGGTTGATGAAGAGTAATGTAAAGTTATGATTTAATAATGGTTTGATTGGTGCTTTGAATGATTTAGTAACTGAATTTGACTCTGTTCCCATTAATTTTGGTGCAGGTGGAGTTGAGGACAATTTTCTCAGAATGCAGTAAGTAATCATGACCTGAAAAGAAAGACCTGAAAAGTGTTGGTGAAAAATTCAACCATAAAGTCAAAGTGAAGTTTACTGTCATGTGCACAAGTACATGTATGCATAGGTGCAATGAAAAACTTGCTTACAGCTGATTTTGACAGATATTTACAAAAGGGAAGAAGTGTCATTGAAGGAGCTCTTTCAAGGAGCTGGCACCAGTACTATGGGTTGTGTGATTCCATGATTCAATGTTGCAGATTCCATTAAACACAGAACATAACAGGAACAGGCCATTTGACCCATCATGACTGTGCCAACCATGATGCTAATCTAAACTAATCCCATCTACCTGCACATGGTCAATATCCTTCTATCCATGCATGTTCATGTGTCTGTCTGAATGCTTCTTAAACGTTACTGTCATATCTGCTTCTGCCACCTCTCCTGGCAGAAAATTCCAGGTATCTACCACCCTCTGTAAAACAAATTACCACACAAATCTCCTTTAAACTTCCCCTTCTCACTTTAAACTGATTTTCTCTAGTCTTTGACATTTTCATTCTGGGAGAAAGACTCTCAATATCTACCCTATCTATGCCTTTCAAAATTTTATATACTTCTATCATGTCACCCTCAGCCTCCGATGCTCCAGAGAAAACAAATGGATAGTTGACGTTTCGGGTTGGGACCCTTTATCCGGACTGAAAAAATAGAGGGGAGGAGAGTGGAAATATTTTATCTTTCATTCCAAATGAAGGGTCTTGACCCAAAACATTGACTGTCCATTTCGCTCCATAGATGCTGCTTGACCCACTGAGTTCCTCCAACATCTTGTATGTTGCTACAGCACTCTCATGTCTGATTCAGAAGATTTAGTTTCAAGCCAACTTCAGAGACTTAGGCACAATTGCAGCATGCACCACAGTGCAATATTGAAAGAGGCTTCAGAATTCCATCCTTAAGTATCAAGTCTTAGCTGCATGTGGCTACACTCAGTTTGCAAAGAATTCTGCGGAGTTATTCCAAGGAAAACATGGTGCTCTGTCAGTAACCTGACTAATGTTCCTCCCTTAATCAGTACCATTTGAAATGAATTAAGGGAGATTTTCTTCCAAGTGACTTCCAAAATTGACTTTTGTTTCAACTGACTTCTTCAAGTTCATTAAGAACAACAAAAATCCAGAAAATGTAACTTTGTATGTCATTTAATGGACATCAGTCTACTATTGATTCTTTTGATCGGCAGGTTACACTGCTTTTGCCTGTGCACAGCACAAAAGGAGACTGCATGCAGCAGTCGTAAGGTTTAATTGTCCTGGTGAGGGTGGGGGAAGGGGTGGTTGGAGGCATGGGGTGTAGGTACAGAACAATGAATGGTACAGAAGAAAGTCCCCATCCGATTTACTTTGGAAAGACCAAGCTGATCTGTGATTGCCCAATAATTTTTGCTTCTGAATCAAGTTACTCTATATTCTCCTTAATGCTCCAGATCACTGGATGAGGAATATTATAATTTCAAGCACCCCTGATGTTGAAATTATGTCAGGAATGCAGAGATGATGGACTCCAGGAAGTGCCCAGTCGAAGTTCTCAAGATAACTAAAGAGAAGGTTGTGATAGGAAATACCAAGGTTCAATTGCATAACTCTAGACATAAACAGTGGTAAGTACTTATATTTCTTGTCAATGACATGCTACGGAGTTTTGTCAACAAGCTAGTTCACCTGAGAATGAAAGGTGTAAAATAGGTAATAAAACTGTTGGTTTGACTCTGGGAATTGTGTCCATTTTCAGCACAAGCCAAAGGGAGGAAAATTTCCTTTTTCTTTTGTCTGTCTGATTTAAAACTGAAAAGAATCAATGAAATCCATGGTAGACACAGCCCTCAGTACAAGTACTAACAGCTTCCAAATAGCTGAAAGTTCAACAAAGCACCCTGACCATAGGCCACAAGAAATCATTCATCTGTACTGATAAATAGAGAATTGAATGAAGTGACAGATGGAGTTAGGGCTAGTTCATTGGTGACATTTTAACAAGAGCAGATGCCAACTGATTTATTTACTTGCACAAAATCAATTCCAACTAGTATTTTTGATCCAAAGGAGCTGTGGAAAATGTTGTACCTGAAGAGATAATTAAGTCAAATTCAGTCTATGAAAAGGACACACTGTTGTGACTGACTAAACGGAGCCACACGGAAGCTGTAACTGGGAAATATAAAAGGCTTTATTCACTCACACAGCAGATCTTCTGGAGAATCGTCTCCCGACACAACGTCTTATACCTTTAAAACACAAAGATAACAATAAATGATTAACTACAGTTTCGATGGCTATAATCATCTACTTAACTTTAACATTTTGAATATAGACAAGTAACTTAGTAGAATACATATTTACAATGGTAGCAGATCCCAACTAGCAGAAACCACTTTTGAATATTCACTACTGGTGATCTTCTCAGCACAAACTCCAGACTCCCAAAATATACCCCTTTTGTTACTGAGTTGAGGGATGGCAAAACAGACCTGTCTTGAACTGTGGCATTAAGTGGCCTTTAATAATGCCTTAATACAGGAGGTGGCTACTTATTGTCTTCCCATATCTCATCCTGAAGTTTTCAGTGATCACCAATAAACATGAACATTCATCTATTGTCTTTCCCTGCATAATTTCTATGGTACAGGATCAGAATGTCCAACACCCAACAATTAGTTTTGATGACTGCAAAGCATACGTTACAGTTAAATTGTGAACAGGTTCTACTTCCTGAAGACTGGTTCTCTTGTGTCCTCATTTTAATTAATATCTGCTATCCCATAATTTCTTAACTCCAGAACAATCCCTAACACGCACAAAGGATCAAATCAATTAAAATATTCATAATTTCTACAGTTGGCAAAGAGTTGGGATTCTTCATCCAGGTTTGTTCATAGACTACTAATTTTTTTCTTTTAAATCAATTATAATAATTCATTTGTTTTAGAAATTAGTTTTAAAAATATAGACCATGCGACCAGCTGAGACACATTTACATTTAGCTGTGTGGAGACAAAGGCATTTCTTAACAGTATGGATGTCAGGGATTGTTAGGGTGGGCGACAACCTTCGGGAGTTGTGGGGTGGCAGTCAGTTAAGAACCATTCAATCTAGGACAAAGACAGCTGTACGAATACATACCATTGTCTGCGGAGAGTGCCTTATCTCATATAACTGGTAAAAGGAGGCTGCTTTAGGTGTCTGGGTTGCCAACAAATGTGTTTGAATATGCAGAGGTGTCCTTGCCCTTTTTCTTTCTTGTCAGTTCTTGTCATTTTTGTTCTTGTCAGTTAAGATATGCTCCCTTTGTAAATATGTAATTCTGAGGATATATTTGCCCACAGCCAAAATATTGAAATTGAAACTATACTTATCATCTGCCATTATCTTTGAGCTTGTAGAGTGTAAAACCTCAATGTACCTCAGGTTCAGTCAAGATCCTTTCAAGATTCGTCCAAGAGATATTCTTCCAGAATGACTGCTTATAGTGCTGAATATACCTATTATCTTCTCTGAGGGTGACAGTGATCCTGGTCCCATCCATATCACTGCACCAATGACCTTGCTGCCACAGCTACAGTGGTGGAAGTATCTGGATTTGTGACAGATATGTAGTCCAGGGTCAAATATCTCACGAATGTGGAAACAAAGTGATTCAATTTCAGACAGTTGCCAGGAAGATGGATGACATTGATTACAGGGAACAAAGCATGTGCGAGGGACTGAAAATAATGGCTTTGGTTTCCTAATGCTTCATTGTAGGAAATTTATGCTAATCCGGTATTTGGATCACAGACGAGACACTGCTCTCCACCTCTTAAATGGAGTCAGGAGGTGTGTTAATGAAGTAGAGCTGGGTGTCATGGGCATACAAATGAAACCAACACTATATTTTTGGAGAATGCTATTAAGGGATTAATGGGTGAGGAGCAACGATGGAGTTTTGAGGACATCAGAGATAATGGTGTGTGGATGCAAATTAGGAATATTGATCCTTCTAATTTTGCTTCATTGCAAATGCATCTGTCTTCACATTTAATCAGCAAATTGGTTTCCTTTGTATTGTTTTCTTTAAAGCAGTGAAATATCTAAGGATGCTTCATTAGGGCATATTAAGAGGAAATAATGTACACAAAGTGAGATGAAAAAGGTCTGTTTTAAAGGAATGAAATGCGGAGTTCAGAAGTTAGATAGCAGAAGGCACGGCAACCAACTGTGGAGCAAAAACAGTCAACAAGAAGCCAGGATAAAAATTATGGGTGTTAAACTAAATGGATGTCCACAGTAAAAACATTAATCTCAGTCCCTACCTTGCCCACCATGTAAGAAGAATGGCTGCAATTCCACAATGATCACCAGCACACAATCAAAGCTTTTCTTCATATTTAATTATTTACCAGTGTGACCTATTTTGGCAATGAACTTGAGATATTATGAAAATCATTTTCAATTAAACTATGATAATGGCCATGGGTAAAACTATCAGGAGGGTTAATAACACTTAATTGAAATCATATCTAAGATTGTCAATTTCACTTGCAATTAAAATATCTTTGTTTCTTTAATTAGCACATTAAGGTTGCTATTAATATAAGGATAAAGATTTGCATATTCAGCAAAAGGATAAGGATATACATACTTCACTCTGAATAGTGACATTATTTTGCTATTTAAAAGCAAAGATAACTGAAAGGTACTTTATATGTACAGTTATAACAAATATTGACACATACAAGCAATCATGTATTTAGGATAACTTGATACAGAAGCAATGCTTTGAGAATCCAGAAAAGTTGCAGATGAATTTGTTGAATACCAAGCAATGTTGTTGAGCAACCAGTGGAGTAGAAAGTATCCAACAGGAAGGGTGATTTAAGAACCAGTGACCATAATTGAAGGCATTTATTTTTGGATCAGAAAGGCTATTGTAGTGCAAGGTTTAGCTTTAGACCTTCAAGGACAAAGAAAGTGAAAGGTAGCCATACAAGTGCACCCCTGAATCAGTGGATCATAAGGTGTGAAGGTGAGCATAACCTTCTATTTCTCAGGCAGACCTTCGGGACTGAGGAAGACTTTCTTCCACTTCATACTGTGAGTTCTGAGGTGAATGACGGGATAAATGCAGGAACCAACACAGAAGATGCCTGGTGGAATGGGGTCAATGAGTGGCCTGTGAGGTGGCGCACTCCTCTGCCATTTACGCAGAGTCACCGTGTGCTTCCGAAGCATGGAATCAAGGTTGTCAATGCCATTCTAAATGCTGCTTCTTCTCTTTGAGTAGTCAAGGGCCAGAGACTCCCTGGAGTCAGTGGGCATGTTGCATCCTTTCAAAGAGGCTTTGAGAACATCTTCAAACCTTTTCCTTTCTCTGCCTGTTAATCTCTTCCCGTGATGGAGCTCACAACAGAGTCTCTGTTCCAGGACACATACAGCAGTGGAGGCTCAATCATTGGAGGTGTTTGAGGAGATAGATAGGTATCTAATTAGTCAAGGTATCAAGGGATATGAGGATAAGGCTGGAAATTGTGGCTAGAAAGGAATTGTTTTTTTTCTTTTGCTTTTTTTCCCTTTCTTTTTTTCTTTTTCATTTTTTCTTTTTCTTTAGCTCATGGAGCAGACTCTATGGGCCGAATAGCCTACTTCTGCTCCCTTGTCTTGTGATCTTGTGAGTCTGGTGCCAGGCATGTAAATGATGTAAATTGCCCAGTGGAGTGAACTGAGTGTAATTAGGTCCTCAGTGCTGAGAAAGGTCACTGATGTTTGTTTGCTTATCCTTACAGTGGAATTGGAGTATATTGCAAAACAATATTGGTGACAAATACATGTGCATGGGTTTATTGCTATTGGCCAAAACTGAACTTCTCTGCCCAATATATCCCACTATTGATTACAACTGGGGAAATGCCTTGGCTGGTCAATAAGTAGGATACTGAGTAAGCTATGGGTATCGACTGTTACTGTCAACAAGTTATTTCAGGCTTCTCCACCCAAGGTACACCTTATTTAACAATAGACATCCTACATTAGGTGCAATGGAAAAGGGAGAGGCTGTTTTCAGAGACTGAAGCCAAGTGATTCCTGCACTTGTAGTCTTTTACTTAACTAAAGATCAGTCTTACAATCTGAAGTTTCAGAGCTGGATTTAAGCATGGAATTACCTTAAAAAATTGAGAGATGACACGAGGAACACCATGTACCATACTTATAGCAGAGAAGAAGTACCTATCAACCAGACCATGAAAGGTTTAAAATTTAGCCCTCTGGCAACAGAGAATTGACCAGGTTGCCCAATGGTTTTGTTTATTCCAGCCTTTCTGTTCTGACATGGAAGTCTGAAACTGCAATAGCTTATTGGAAATGACAATTCATTATGCAAAGGTATTAACTTCTACTGCAGATCGCTGGGATTCATGGCTCTCTATAGCAATTGAGGGCCAGCATGTCAGATGCAGGGTGAGGACACTTGTCTCTGAATAACTTATTGATAGCTTCAAGAACACTGCATTTCAACTGTAGTGAGGGAAACTGTTTCCCACTCAAACTGAACATAAGTGCGTAAAATTCAAGACATGTAGAATGAGAGCAGGAGCATCTCCTGGAACTACTATTTGAAGAATTAAGGAAACTCCCAGATGGTAGGACCTTCTATGCCCATTCAACAATTTATCATAAATTACAATTTTGTGTCTTCAGGGCTACAAGATGTCTAAGGCTGAACCACTTAACATAAGTTAAGTGAACCATGTGCAACATAGGTGATTCCATTATTGATCTTTGGATTTACATGCTCGATATCATCTGAAAAAGAAATTCAGTTAACCACAACTTTTTAGGTCTGTCTTACAGTTATCCTGCTATTGAACATATGTTTCCTTTCCTGCCAGGGGATTTACTTTCTTCATTGTCAGCCATACCTTGGTATCACTCTTGCCTCTAACTCATTAAGCCTGAATGTATTTACCTTTTGCAGACGCTTCTGTAGAAGGCTGCCAATGACGATCTTCTTGTGGCTCAGATGCACTTCTGAGCCTTGGTATTGTAACTCAGAGGTCAAGGGTGAGCTAGAGGTCAGGAGGTCACACAGCTGATCTGCTCCAACCACTCTACTGAATCCAAGGGCTAAGGATCAACATTATGGGGTGGATGGTATTTCACTCAAATGGGATTGTAAACCTTGATTGAAAAGGATAAGTACAGGTCATGTTGTTTGTTTTTTTATTACACTCAATCTTTATCTTTAATTAATTTCTAGTACTTAAGAGGTTTTAAATTTATTTTAAGTATTATTTTTGCTGCTGAGTGACTTCAGATCCATTTTGTTAGCTCAGACCATGAAAGTGCTACAGAAAAATAATTCTTTCTTTCAACAATATTTATGTTGTATGAGAGAGAGAGAGAGATGTGGGTGTGGGTGTGGGTTGGGGAGGGAGACTGTTGATCACTGGATATGGAGTTCTTATGTCTGTGAATATAATGGCAATAGCAACGAAGTGTCTTTAATATTATTTAACTGTAGTCAAGTTCTAGCATTATTTCTGTTGAGATTTATTTGAGAAAAGTTGTTTAATAGCAGAGTAAATTTATTGGTTATTTGCTGAAGATGTTTCTTTTCCCCCAGATTCCACCTCCAGGTCTGTGTGTGATTCATCTTCCCTTCTGCAATCTATCCTGACGTCCGTAGTACACTGTGCAATATGTTTTAATGTGTAGCATTTATTCTTTATGATCATCTGAACTGCTATTTCTAAGTACTTAGAACCTATTCAATGTAAAAAAAATTGAATTCTCAGGATTTTCTGTTTTGTATTACCTGTCCCCAGTTACTCTTGAAAAGCTGGAAGTGAGGCCATTTTCTTCTATGTGGTGGAGGTACTCCCTAATGTTGGTAGTGAAGAGATTCCAGAACTTTGTCACAAGAAGAATAAGAAAATGGGAATATGCCCCATTCAACGTGGTTTGTGACTCAAGTGGAATTTGGAGATGCCGGTGTTCTCATCAATCTTTTGCTTTCTTCCTTCCATAGTAGGATGTTCAAAACTTTTGGATTTGTAGGGGCAAAAGCTCGGGAATGAATTTGTGACCAGGATTTCTGTGTACTTGGCATGGTGCTGCTTGGAAGCTGCAGGGCATTTGCAGCTATGTCAAACAGTGAACAATGCTTGTTGGATGCTGTTTGTGCACAATTGTGCCTGAAGCAGGTCTTAGGCAGGTCTAAGTTGCCTTCTTGGCAATGTAACCAGCCTAAGCCTCTGCTCGAGACTGTGAGGTTTCCATCTTCTTCCAAGTAGTTCTCTTCTTTAATTTCTTCTTATCAACAGCTACTGATCATCCTCTTTCACTCAAAAAACAAAGCACTGCAGGAACTCAGTGGGCCAGGCAGCATCTGTGGAGGCAGAGGGATGGTCATTAACCAATGCCTGACACCTTCAATCATCTGATCTACTTCCTTGCTCCCACACCTTGAATTGTAAGATGATCACTCCTCCCAAGTGTCTGATCATATTTCCCCTCCTCCTTTGGTGATGTGTTGGAATATTGATCATTCTCTTTAGGCAGGCCAAAGCAAGTCTTGCTGCTGACCAGATAAGACCTGCAGGCAATGGGTTGGGCATCTCTGGTCTGGGTGGGAGAGGCTGTCACATTAGGAAATATGGTCACAAAAAATCTTAAGGTTGCTTTGCTGTGAATTGTAAATGGTGTACATTACAGCCCCTGAAGGTGGTGTCTGCGTGGGTTTCCTCTGGGTGCTCCAGTTTCCTCCCACATTGCAAAGACGTACGGGTAGGTTAATTTGGGTTTAAAATGGGCGGCGCGGACTCGTTGGGCCGGAAGGGCCTATTACCACGCTGTAAATAAAATTTTTTTAAAAATTTAGTATTCTGTGGTGCAATGATGCAAACAGAACACTAATTCACTTTTAGATTACTTAGGCATAAAAGAGGTAATTAATGGAGTTATTTGTTGATTGTTCCTCTCATGCTTCAATCATCAGCTTGTGAAGATCTGTGCTAAGTTTTCTCCATAAACATTCCTTGTTTTTCGCTAACATATTTGCTTTGGCCTCAAGACCATATATGGTCTGTGACTTCTCCAAGCAAGTGGCTGGCTGGTTGTGGGTTGGGTAAGATGAAGAGGAGGCTATTGTGCTAGTAAATTGCACCTAACAACACAAAACAGACTTGTTTGTATAACTATCTCATTCTTTGGTGTTGCTCTCATTGCAACTAGTCCTTAAATTTCAAATGCACCAACTAAGACAACAGATTTAAATGTGACTGTCAATGGTGAGGGAATCAAATGCCTTGCCTGCTTCTGCAAACTGTATATCTAGCAGTTGTTGAATTGATGACGGTTTTTCTTCTGATTCAATTCTTGTACTGATTGACAGCTAACTCTGAACGTAGGTTAATGACATTCTGACCTACTTTCCATAGTTCTGTACCTGGTGAAGCTCTGTCAGAAGCAGTCAGTATGATGCTTCAACTAGTGTTTCTGGGAAGGCTCTGCATTGTATTACAAAATTACCTTTAATGTTTTGGAAAATACATCCACTATAAATAAATGCTCTACAGAATCACAGTTTGTGGCTTATCCTTATATTCTGAGACATCTGCAGGGTGTCCAAACAGATTGATAGTTTGAGTGTTGCCATGATCATGTGCTGATGTGCCAATGAAGATGATTCAAAGGTTTACAAGCCTCTTTTGTCCTAAGTGGCAACTAGTGTAATCATGGAAATATTGAGGCAGTAAAATGAGCTTGTGAGCGGATTGACATTCCTTGAATGAATAAGTGTGTGAATAAGAAAAACTTTGCAGTTATTGTATATATCTCGCTGGTCTATTATCATAGACTTATGTAAAGCTTGCTTGATCAGAGTGTGGATAAGGAAAATTAAATAGAGCTCTATTCTCGCACTCTTTCTATTGAAGTAATAGTCTGAAAATTTGCTTCTTTGCTCAACAGTTCTCCGTGGAGCAGGATCAGACATGCTCACGTTTCTTCTTCCAAAAGGTGCACGGGGGAGCTCTGTGATTCACAGCCTTAAGGAAGAGAACGGCTCAATAACATCCTTGCAGACGGACTATTAAGGATCTGCAGATCCTTCTCTGCCAGTCTGTAATGACAAAAAGGCCACAGACAGCACCGCCTCCCAGAACTTCCTGTCCTCTATCACGGAGGTCTTAGATGACAGCAAGCAGGAGAATCTGGACCAACCACTGACCCTGGAGGAGCTGACTGCACCGTCCGTTCCTTTGATTCGAATAAAACTCCCAGAAGCGACGGCTTACCGGTGGAGTTTGTACTCGGCTCTGTGGGACTGGATGGGCCCGGACCTGCTTGAAGTGTACAATGCTATGCTTCGGGCTGGCAGCATGTCAGAATCCATGAGGAGGGGCATCATTACCCTCATCTACAAGCAGAAGGGGGAGAGGGTGGACATCAGAAACTGGAGACCCACCTCACTACTGAATGTGGATTATAAAGATCCTGTCCAAGGCCGATCGCCAACGGGGACAAGTCTGCACCACGGACCAAACCTGTGCTGTATCCGGCAGGAAGATCTTTGACAGCCTTGTGCTGCTCAGGGATACAATCGTCTACGTGCAGGACAGAGGGGTGAACACCTGCCTGGTCAGCTGGACCAGGAGAAGGCCTTCGACAGGATATCACACACATAAATGTTGGATGTGGTCTCCAGAATGGGCTTTGGGGAGGGAAGCAGGAATTGGATCCAACTACTCTGCACAGACATCATTAGCGCAGTCCAAATCAATGGGTGGGAAACAGACAGCTTCCCCATTAAGTCTGGAGTCAGGCAAGGCTGCCCTCTCTCCCCTGTCTTGTTTGTGTGTTGCATAGAACCCTTTGCCGAATCCACCAGGAAGGATGAGAGCATCAGAGGGGTGATGTAGCCAGGCAGTGAGGTCACCCAGGTGAAACCTCCCTGTACATGGAGGACGTCGCCGTCTTCTGCTCAGACGCAAGGTCAGTTCTCAGATTGATCAACATCTGCGACCAGTTTGAGTTGGCATCAGGGACCAGAGTTAACCACGCAAAGAGCGAGACCATGCTCTTTGGCAACTGCCCTGACCGATCCAACGTCCCCTTCACCATCAGGCCTGACTATCTGAAGGTGCTGGGATCTGGTTCTGAGGAGCTGGACGTGCAACAAAAAATTGGCAGGAACGGATTGGGAAGGTGAAGCAGAAACTGGGACTGTGGGGAACGGCACTCCCTGTCGATAACCGGGAAGAACTTGGTCATCAGGTGTGAGGTGCTCTCAGGGCTGCTGTACTTGGCACAGGTGTGGCCTGTTCCTCACTCCTCCGGCTTGGAAATCACCCATGCTGTCTTCCAGTTCATCTGGGGATCTAAGATGGAGTGGGTCTGACTGGCCACCATGCAGAAGTCCCTGGACAATGGGGGTAAAGGTGTCCCCAATGTTGCCCTCATCCTGATGACCACCTTCGTCTGTGGCTGCATCAGGCTGTGCGTGGAAACTCAAGTACGTGGGCACTAAGTGTCACTACGTACCGAGCTTCTACCTGTCCCTGCTGTTGTGAAAGATGGGCCTGGCCCCGTGGCGACGCAACGTCCCAGTCAGTTGGACGTTGCTGCGCTACCTGTCCTTCATGGAAAAGTTCTTCCAGACCAACACCTTTGACCACAAGTCCATCAGGCAGTGGTCAGCACGGAACATCCTGCAGACACTGCAGGAGAAGGACTCAATGGATACTGTGGGGTGGTTCCTGAGCAGACTGTCCAGACCATCTGGCAGAACGCCTCATCGCCAGAAACTCACCAACAAGCACCAAGACCTCGCTTGGCTGGCAGTGAGAGGGGCCCTCCCAGTCAGATCCTTCCTGCATGGTCGGAACCTCACTCCCAGCGTGCTCTGCCCCTGGGAGGACTGCACTGGGGACGAGACCATCACCCACTTCTTTGCGGGCTGTGGGTTTGCGAGGAGGGTGTGGTAAAAGATGCAAGGGTCCTTGTCACAGTTCATCCCCAGCAGCTGCATAACAGAAGATTCTCTGATCTATGGCTGTTCCCGGGGACACACACAGACGGACATCAGCTGTTGCTGGAAGGTCATCAACTCGGTGAAAGACACCCTTTGGTCTGCCCGAAACTCGTTGGTCTTACAGCACTGCAAGATGTCCGTAGGGGAATGCTGCTGACTGGCACATTCCAGGCTGCAGGAGTACGTGCTGAGGGACACACTGAATCTGGGTGCAGGCAACGCAAAGGCTCAGTGGGGAAGGACGACAGTTTGGGGTTCTTCTGCCACCGGAGAGGGAGGGGCGGGGTCAGGGGAAAAAGCCCCTAAATATTGTAAATACGGAACTGGGTAGCCCCCAGGGAGCCACACGTGTGGTATCGGTGCTGTTTTTTTATATATAAAAAGGTAACACTAATGAATGATCCGTACAAGAATGTAAAGGTTTGCACTGTTTTATAATTGTATATAGTTTGTCTTTTATTATGAATAAAGTTTATTTGGAATATTAAAAAAAAGTTCCTTGAACTATTCTGTTGCATTCTCTTTCCTTTACTGTAAGACCTTCAGTTACATTCTGCCTCTCAAGTAAAAACAATGAACATTCATGTCACACTTTGCATGTCCTTACAACATCCCAAACTGTGTTCACGCTATAGAAATACTAATGTAGGCAAATGCAGCAGCTGATTTGTACTCAGAAAAGTCCTACAAAAATCATAACAAATGTAGTCTATTTTGGTGGTGCCTGTTGAGAAGTAGAATGATTTCTCTGTTAGTGGTAAAGGTGATAATTGAATCTAACCAGTTCCAAGAGTAGATTGGATGAAAATAAATACCGGCCTGAAAATGCAAGGAAATAATGTTTTAATTTGCACATTCCAACTTCATCTGTGTGGATATTTTGATGACTGAATTGGACAGTAATAAACATTCGCCCAGTTGGTCTGATGCATCCAGCACACCAAAGTTGAGTAAATTGTTCATTCCAATGATTTCAACCTTTACCCAGTGGTAACTGGGCTTATCAGTTTAGCCATGAGCAGAATTTCAGGACAAGCAAATTCCAATTAAAACCAGCCTGCACTACAAAACAGTGAGTTGCATTTTTGGTGCAGCAAGTGTTGGTAGGCCTTCTAAAACTGAAGCTGACTTGGGACATCTTCAAGAATTGAACTACACAGGAGAGCACAATTCTATAGATTTCCGGTGTTGCACAATGCACAGCATTCAAAGCAAATTATACACCCATATTGAACAGCTTGTAAACACTGCAGGTATTCCATCATAACAGGCATATCAGCCAGGATGATTGCATGTGTGTTTTCCAAGACACTCTCAAACACGTTCTTCTATTTAACTGGATGAAGTAGAAAACAAGCAAAGACAAAGCAGCTAACAAGTGAGGGACATGCACAGCTCCATGCATTACCCCATGGTGGAGAGAGCTGTCCAATACTGGAACAACCATTACAAAATCTGTGGTAGAGGATTATTGTGTCTTCATACCTAATCTCCTTTTTCAAATTCCACGCTTCTTTCCTCTCACAATGCCTTTTGATTTCCTAGCTGTGGAGGATGTGAGAGGGGACTAATTTTGCCCAACTCTCACCACAAGGCTAGCTTCTGTCCTTTTTCCATATGGCCAACCTCTGACTTGGTGATGGCAGAAGATCAAGAAAGTGAAGGCAAACTATTCCTTGATTTAATGCTCCCAGTCAGCAGCTCTGATACTGACGTTCCATGTAATTTTGAGGCGAACTTAAGGTGATGTCTGCACAGAGTGAGTCACTAGGCATGAATGACCTGATTGTTGGCAAGGGGAATCGAAAAGCAGGCACCAGTCTCCTGAAGGGTGAGGTCATTGGGAGTTCTGCTGCCGAGAGAATTCAAATGAGGATTTTACGGGCAGTCTTCTGAAAAAGGCTGAAGGGTATAGCCTTCCTACCTGAAACCTCAGTTGTAATGTTAGACAGCAAGGAAAAATCCAGCATCAACAACAACCTTGCTGAAACTTGCATGAGCTTGGAAATGTCCTTTTCAGCTTTGAAGTGATGTACAACTCTAGCCAGATAGCAGGCTTTTGGTGATGTCCTGAAACTCAGCATGGTTCCATCGTGGCCCTGGATACTAGAGTTCTAAGGAGCATGCAGGGTTTCACAGCCTTCCAAAATTAGTCCACCAAAAGATTGTTGAGGGACCACATCAAGGTACATGAGTCTGCTGTTCCCTCTCAACATTGCTGCATTCACAACCCCACTCTTCACCTCTGCTGATAGATACCCTTTGTTGTGAGTGAGAAAACAGATTCAATGAGTCTCAAAAGCAAGGACTCTGACAGTCTGGCAGCAAATGATTTTATTTACAAAAGACAAGTGTGGGAAAATGGTAACAGGAATAACACACACGTTCACAGTTTATAGCGAGCATAGGAAAATCGCACTGGAAAATCACACCCACACATACACAACAAACTAGGTACATACAATCAGGAAAAACAATACTAATCCACCACCCCTTGACTCATGCAGGCACAGCTCTATGCCACTAGGGACACTAACTAAGACACTCCCAACCCTTTAACACACCTCACCAATGATCCTCTCCAGCGCCGTTCCACGTACTCGGCCCTGGAGTGAAGCAGGGTGGTCCCTTGAAGATGGCAAAAGAGAGAGAGCCAAGCACACATGGTGCCCTTTTAGTGCTGGAGGGCTGGGGGGTCCAGCCAGGTAATTTATAGGGGGCCAATGGCTCGGTGCCAGCAGGGAGTAATCGATTACAAAGGCCAATGGCCCAAGGCCAAGTACAAAGGTACTTAAAGGGGCCAATGGTCAGGTGTGTGCTGATGGGTGGGTTGGGGCGGGGTGGGGCAGGGCCAAACCAAACCAAACCAAACCAAACCAAACCAAACCAAACCTTGATTTGCAGTGGTGTGTCTTCCGACCAGGTAGTGCCCAGTGCTGTCATGTGACAGCCATGACCCTCCACAATACACCCTTACAGTCACCCAACAGCAAGCCACTCAGACTGCTGCTACTCACAGGAAAACTGTGTACTCCTAAAGAAGATCTTTTAAACCAGAGCCATCTGAGGTCACCCTTAAAGGCTGTTTGCACTTTCTTCATCAGAAGTCATCAGCCTTCCTGCAGCTGTGTTACAACTACATGGGGTAGTAATACATGGATGCACAGTTCAAGGAAGGATGGCACTAAGGGGATGCACAGGATAGTTAGTTACATTTGTGTATAACTTGGCATCATTTAATTCGTATTTATTTGGAATCTATATTTGGTGTTGGTGCATAGCTTGATACTTTGACATTCAGGATGTGGTGATATCAACAACACAGGAATATTGAGATGGGTGGTGATGAATGGAGAATTGGGGGTTTTGTTTATACAGAGTACAATCAGAAGATTTAGTCACACAGTTTAAACAGAAAAGGAAGTCCAATTATGTGAAAATCAAAAGAATTGCAAATGATGGAAATCTAAAATAAAACAGAAGGATGCTGGAAACACACAGCTGGTCAGACAGCATCTGTGAAAAGAGAACCAGAGTTAATGTTTCAGGTCGAGGCACAGTGTCCTGACTTTAGTTTTGATGAGTATTTCCAGCATTCCTGTTTTTATTTTAGAAAGCAGCCAACTTGCAGCCACGAATTTGTCTCATTGATCGCACAGATGAAGGGCCTGGTCACAGGTTTATGTAACCACCATCTCGTGCAATTAGGGTTGGGTAATAAATGCTGCTGTTGCTGTTAATGGCCGCATCCTATGATTTAATGGTTCACTTGAGGTTCACTGAACTCTTACTGTAACTTTGCAGAAGCCCCAGGAAGACTTCTTTGTTTCCCTTATTTCTCCAGGGCTGCAATTGTGGTGGATATTCACTATCCAGGGTTAGGAGGCTTTTTTGCTAAACTCAGCTTTTTAGCACAGCAGAAGAAACTATCTAAGGTTGAAGATGTTTATTGTTAATCGTTAACTAGTACTATTTACCATTCCTCTTGAGAAACAATACAGTCCAGGCTCAGGAAGCCTATTGTTGACTTAACTGAGACTGCAATCTAATCAGAAGAAACAACATTGTCTGTGTTAAACCTAAGGCTCCAACCATCTGACCTGATCAATGCAGTTGTGAAACATCACATGCAGATGAGGTCATCACTAGATGATTGGCAAAAAAAATTAGAAGGCAGTAAGGGTGGGGAGGAGTTACAGAGATTAAGACACAGAGTCCACTCCTCAGCCTCCACCCTAGAAGGACTTCTTCTCAGAGCCTTCTTTTTGCGACAGATCTGCAGCTCATTGGTATGGTTTTTCTAGCTTGTAAGAATTGTACTTGTATTTGGAAATCCTTTATAGAATTATAATCTCTTTAGTATTTACTCCTCCAATAAATGTGCCCCATTTAAAATAAAATAACTGTTTAATCTGCTTTGTTGGTTGGAAGCATCTCTCCTTGGTTGGGAGAGGAGACCCACCACTCAAAATAGTGATTATTGACAGCTAAACCCCTTCAGAAAAGACACTAAAGTAGTTAAATAAATTAGTCTTTGCATTATAGGTTGATATAGTATAATCTTCCCGAAGTGAGGATACTGATAGACACCTATAACTATAAGACTTAAAGTCTTGGCTTAAGTTTAGGACTCTAGAATGGGTACACTCAATATCATTACACAAAGAAGTAATGGCCATATTCAGGACAACCTTGCAGAAATGCTTGCAAAACACTTCAATAGCTTGATATTTAAAAAGAAAGAACTTGTATTTCTGTCAGGAATATAATGTTTCAAAGAACTCTATAGCCATTAATGTACTTTGAAGTTTCCACAATTGTAATTAGAAAATATGGTTTGCAAATAAATGCACAACTCCCACAACAACAATCTGTCTGATATGAAGGTTTTGACTGAAAGGTGAGGAAGGATGGATATAGTCCCAGCCTTTTACTCTGTCTTTTAATGAGAACCTCACCCTCATTCTTTCTGCCCATTTGTGAGGGCAGACAGTTTCATCTGAAAGGGAGTAAGTCTGATGCTGCAGCAATTTAGTTCAGATTTTTGTAATAACTTGGATGAGATGGGACTTAGACCTGCATCTCTGACCAACATTAACCACATCCATCTGAGGTGCATATTTTCTTGTTCTGCAGTGGTTACCAACTATTTTATTCCCTGCTTCAAAGCACAGATTGTATCTGAATCAATCAGACTCTCTGAACTCCTTTCTAGCTTAGCTGTTAATTTTACTTCATTTTCTTCCAAAAGAGCTGTTTCCACTTTGCTAAATTTCATCTGCATTGCTTTTGAAATTGCTTCTAGTCTTTTCCATAGCTTGTCACACTTTGCATGTTTGTTCCAAATGAAAATTTTCTAATTGTGCTCTGTATATTCAAATTCAACTGTCTGTATAATTATGTCAGAGAGAAGCACTGCTCTTAGTGAGAGCATTAAGCATTCTATTTTCTTCATTCTGGAAGCCTGCCATTCGCCATGCAGATATGCTTTTGATCCAATTTCCATGAATGCTTGCACAGCTCTTTAATAGTTTTCAAATTTAAAAAAAAGTGGCACCTTATCAAAATTTAAATTGCACCTTATCATACACCTTTTGGGAGTCATTATATTCAACACCTAATGAAATTCTAAACTAAAGCAGAAAATGCTGGAAACACTCAGTGGGTCGGGTAGCATCCATGGAAAGAGAAGTTACTATAAAACAAAAAATGTTAATTCTACCAGATTTCCAGCAATGCCAGAAGTTATGTTGCAGCTTAATAAAACTCTGGTTAGGTCACATCTGCAGGATTGCATTCAATTCTGGTTGCCGGAAGGGTGAGGTCACAGGAAAGATGTGGAGGCTTTGGAAAAGATGCAGGAGAGGTTTAACCAGGATGCTGCCTGGATTAGAGGGCATGTGCTATGGACAGACTTGGGTGGTTTTCTCTGGAGTGGCGGAGGCTGTGGAGAGATCTGATAGAGCTATATAAGATTATGAGAGGCATAGATTAGAGTAGAAAGCTGGTTGAAATACCAGAGGACCTGCACTTAAGGTGAAGGGGATAAGTTCGGAGGAGATGTGCAGGGCAAGTTTTTTTACACAGAGCGTAGTGGGTGCCTGGAATGCACTGCAGGGGTGGTGATGGAGGCAAATATGATAGAGGCATTCAAAAGGCTCTTGGATAGGCACATGAATGTGCAGGAAATGGAGGGATCTGGACATTGTGTAGGCAGAAAGGATTAGGTTAGTTGGGCATGGTAGTGTAACGGTTAGCAATTACAGTGCCAGCGACCCGGGTTCAATTCCCGCCACTGTCTAAGGAGTTTGTACATTCTCCCCGTGTCTGCATGGGTTTCCTCTGGGTGCTCTGGTTTCCTCCCACATTCCAAAGACATAGGTTAGGAGCTGTGGGCATGCTATGTTGGCGCCGGAAAAGTGGCGGCACTTGCAGGCTGCCCCCAGAACACTCTACACAAAAAGATGTATTTCACTGTGTTTTTCGATGTACATGTGACCATAAAGATAGCTTACCAGTTTAATTAGTTCGGCATAACATTGTGGGCTGAAGGGCCTGTTCTTGTGCTGTACTGTTCTATGTAACTGCCATTTTTTAATATCCACCTAATGAAATTCATTTGTTCAATTCCTCTCATTTCTACTGTGACCTCTGCTTTTTCCCTCCAACCATTATCCAAAATAAGCTGGAGGAACAGACCTTACCTTCAAGATGGGTAAATTGCTGCCCTTATGATAAGTGTTGTGTACCAACAATCTCAGTTTATTTTTCTCTCTTCACAGATGTCTCAGTTTCAAATGGTTTATTCTGTTTCTTTTCCCTTCTGCTCTCCCCTCCTCTCTTTGTAACCTGTTTGTTTTCTCACTTTTCTACTTCTGAAGAAGAATTATTGATCTGAAAGATCAACTGTTTCCCTCTCCTTGGATTTTGCCTGAACTCCTGTATTCTTCCAGCATTTTCTGATGTTTGGATTTTCAAATCCTTTTATTGCCACAATTTATGCACTGATCTTTTTCATTATTATTTTAATGCTCTCTTAATTTCTCAGATATGGCCCATCATCTGCAAATGCTATCCTTCCAGAAGCCTACCCATTCTTGATGTTGATTAACATTGACTTGATTAATCACCTTCTCCCCTCATGAATAATTCACTTCATGATGCCACTTCAGTTCCCTGGCACAAATTATATTATGATCACAAATCAACATAAAAAACGTTACCAAGATATCAAGTCCAAGATATCCTGAAGGGGGGGAGGGAACAGCCAGAGGTCGTGGTACATATTGGTACCAACAACATAGGTAGGGAAAGGAATGAGGTCCTGAAAAGAGACTATAGAGAATTTAGGAAGGAAGTTGAGAAGCAGGACCTCAAAGTAGTAATTTCCGGATTACTGCCTGTGCTAAGTGACAGTGGGTATAGGAACAGAATGAGGAGGAGGTTAATGCGTGGTTGAGGGATTGGAGTAAGGAGCAGGGATTTAGTTTTCTGGATCATTGGGGCCTCTTTTGGGGCAGGTATGACCTGTTCAAAGAGGACAGGTTGCACTTGAATCTCAGGGGACCAACATACTGGCGGGGAGGTTTGCTAAGGCTACTGGGGAGAGTTAAACTAGAATTGTTGGGCGGTGGATTTGCACTAGAGAGACTGGGGAAGAGGTGTTTGGCTCTCAAATAGAGGAGGCTAGGAGTAAGTACCATAGACAGGTGATAGAGAAGGTAAGTGTTCAGACACACTTGAGATGTGTCTATTTTAACGCAAGGAGTGTTGTGAACAAGGCGGATGAGCTTAGAGTTGGATCGATACTTGGAGCTATGATGTGGTGGCCATTACTGAGACTTGGATGGCTCTAGGGCTGGAATGGTTGATTCAAGTGCTGGGTTTAGATGTTTTAGGAGGGACAGGGAGGGAGGCAGGAGAGGTGGGGGAGTGGCACTGTTGATCAGAGATAGTGTCACGGCTGCGGAAAAGGGTGGACGTTGTGGAGGGATTGTCTACGAGTCTCTGTGGGTGGAGGTTAGGAACAGGAAGGGGTTGATACTGTGCTGGGTGATCTTTTATAGGCCACCCAATAGTGACAGAGTTATTGAGGAGCAGATAGGGAAGCAGATCCTAGAAAGGTGTGACAATAACAGAGTTGTTGTGATGGGGGATTTTAATTTCCCAAACATCGATTGGCATCTCCAGACAGTGAGGAGTTTAGATGGGGGAGTTTAGATTGGGTGGAGTTTGTTAGTTGTGTTCAGGAAGGGTTCTTGACACAGTATGTAGATAGACCTACAAGAGGAGAGGCTGTGCTTGATTTGATATTGGGTAATGAACCTGGTCAGGTGGTCAGATCTCTCAGTGGGTGAACATTTTGGTGATAGTGATCATAACTCTGTCTCCTTACGTTAGCACTGGAGGGGGATAGGAACAGACAGGCTTGAAAGGTGTTTACTTGAATAAAGGGAATTAGGAGGCTCTCAGGCAGGAAATTGGAAGATTAAATTGGGAACAGGATGTTCTCTGGGAAAAGTACGGAAGATATGTGGCAAATATTCAGGGGGATATTTGTGTGGAGCTCTGCATAGACATGTTCCAATGAGACAGGGGAGTCGCAAAGACGATACAGGAAACCGTGGTGTACGAAGGCTATAATAAATCTAGTCAAAAGGAAAAGAAAAGTATACAAAAGGTACAGAGAGCCAGGTAATGTTAGAGATCTGGAGAAGTACAAGGCGAAAAGGAAGGAACTTAAGAAAGAGATTAGGATAGCCAGAAGGGGACATGAGAAGGCCTTGGCGGGCAGGATTAAGGAAAACCCCAAGGCATTCTACAAGTATGTGAAGAGTAAGAGATGAGATGCGAAAGGATAGGGCCTATCAAGTACAGCAGTGGGAAAGTGTGTATGGATCCGGAAGAAATAGTGGAGGTACTTAATGAATACTTTTATGTCAGTATTCACCACGGGAAAAGATCTGGGGGATTGTAGTTGGGGAGTTGCAGTGGGCTGAAAAGCTTGAGCACGTAGATATTAGAAAAGAGGTTGATGCTGGAACTTCTGGAAAGCATCAAGTTAGATAAGTCGCCGGGACTGGATGAGATGTACCCCAGGTTGCTGTGGGAGGCGAGGGAGGAGATCGCGGAGCCTCTAACGATGATCTTTGCGTCATCAATAGAGGCGGGAGAGGTTCCGGAACATTGGAGGGTTGCGGATGTTGTTCCCTTATTCAAGAAGGGGAGTAGGGATAGCCCAGGAAATTATAGACCGGTGAGTCTCACCTCAGTGGTTGGTAAGCTGATGGAGAAAGATCCTGAGAGGCAGGATTTATGAACATTTGGAGAGGTATAATATGATTAGGAATAGTCAGCATGGCTTTGTCAAGGGCAGGTCCTGCCTTACGAGCCTGATTGAAATTTTTTGAGGATGTTGATGAAGCACATTGATGAAGGGAGAGCAGTAATTTAGTGTATATGGATTTCAGAAAGGCGTTTGATAAGGTACCCCATGCGAGGCTTATGGAGAAGGTGAGGAGACATTGGATCCAAGGGGACTTTGCAGTGCGGATCCAGAACTGGCTGGCCCACAGAAGGCAAAGAGTGGTTGTTGAAGGGTCGTATTCTGCGTGGAGGTGGGTGACCAGTGGTGTACCTCAGGGATCTGTACTGGGACCCTTACTCTTTGTGATTTTTATAAACGACCTGGATGAGGAAGTGGAGGGGTGGGTTAGTAAGTTTGCGGATGACACAAAGGTTGGGGTGTTGTGAATAGTTTGGAGGGCTGTCAGAGGTTACAGGGGGACATAGTTAGGATGCAGAGTTGGGCTGAGAAGTGGCAGATGCAGTTCAACCCAGATAAGTGTGAAGTGGTTCATTTTGGTAGGTCAAGTATGTTGGCGGAATATAGTATTAATGGTAGGACTCTTGGCAGTGTGGAGGATCAGAGGGATCTTAGGGTCCAAGTCCATAGGACGCTCAAGGAGAGGCTGCACAGGTTGACTCTGTGGTTAAGAAGGCATATGGTGTATTGTCTTTCATCAATCGGGGAATTGAATTTAGGAGCCGCGAGGTATTGTTGCAGCTATATAGGTCCCTGGTCAGACCCCACTTGGAGTATTGTGCTCAGTTCTGGTCACATCACTACAGGAAAGATGTGAAAGCCATAGAAATGGTGCAGGGGAGATTTACAAGGATGCTGCCTGGAATGTGGAGCATGCCTTATGAAAGCAGGCTGAGCGAACTCGGCCGTTTCTCCTTGGAGAGACAGAGGATGAGGGGGGACCTGATAGAGGTGTATAATATGATGAGAGGTATTGATCGGTGGATAGTCAGAGGCTTTTCCCCAGGGCTGAAATGGTGGCCACAAGAGGACATAGGTTTAAGGTGCTGGGGAGTAGATATAGAGGAGATGTCAGGGGTAAGTTTTTTAATCAGAGAGTGGTGAGTGCATGGAATGGGCTGCCAGAAACGGTGGTGGAGGCGGATACGATAGGGTCTTTTAAGACACTGTTGGATAGGTACATGGAGCTGAGAAAAATAGAGGGCTATGGGTAAGCCTAGTAATTTCTAGGGTAGGGACATGTTCGACACAGCTTGTGGGCCGAAGGGCCTGAATTGTGCTGTAGGTTTTCTATGTTTCTATGTTTCTATGAGTCCTCAATCTTGGGGGGTTCGGGGGCTCACGAGTCGGGTGGTGGGGGAGTGGGCCAGATGATGGGATAGTGGAGACCCCCCTTGGCCAGTGGGCCACGTGTTGGGCTGATCAACGGCCTGCTGCAGCACACCCGACCATCCCTGGAGTGGTGCAGGAGGGTGTGAGCGTGTGTATTGTCTCTTTCAGCCGGCCATTCATTCGTTCTATCAGGCCCGATGCCTGGGGATGGTAGAGGATATGAAACAGCCACGCAATCCCCGCCTCTGCCGCCCAGTTTTGTACCTTAGCCCCGACAAAGTGTGAGCCCTGATCGGATTGCACCTCCCATGGGACTCCATAAATGGAGGAGAGGTGCTGCAATCCTTTCATGGTGCTGTTCTGGTCAGCCCTCTCACAGGGTACCGCCACCAGGACATCCAAGTATGTATCCACCATCGTCAGGGCGTACTGTTTTTTTATTGTGGTGTGGGAGCGGTCCAATATAGTCTACTTGCCACACGCGACCTGCTCCCGTGCTTCGGCGAATGTGACCCGGTGGCCTCGCCGGCCAGCCTCGTAGTTTTACCTGCTGGCAGGTGGGGGCAACTTGCGACAGTGGTTTTACACTGATCCACTGTAAGGGCGACCCCGAACTGTTCTGCCCAGCGCCGTGTACCATCAGCCCCTAAGTGACTGCTCTTACGGTGCGCCCATGCAGCTAGGGTGCTGAGGTCGGGTTCCTTCGGGGGAACAGTAGCGCAGCATATCTGGGCAGCCTGGTCCACAGCGGCATTATATATGGCCTCCTGAGTACTCTTGGGGGTATGGGCACCCACGTGGTGGACTGATATCTGTCTCTGGGCGGCTTGGTCCCAGATATAGCGCCCGTGTTCCTGTCCCCAGAGGGGGCGTCCATGCATTTGCCACTCTGTTTCGTGCCACCGTGCCAGCCACACCGCCACATCCGTTGGCTACTGCCCAGGAGTCAGTATAGATGTGGACTGGCGGTGTCCCGTAAAGTGAGTGCTACTGCCGCTGGCTCAGCTAATTGACTGGACCCTCCCGCTCCCTCTTTTGTTAATGTTTTCTCCATGGCGGGATGAAGTGCACCGCGTTCCAATGTTGTTTCCCTTTTTCTAGTGGCTGGAGCCATCTGTGAACCAGGTGTGCAGTTTCTGTTCGGGGTCGAGGGAGTTGAAGGGTTGGCCCCAGGATATGAGGGCGCAATCTCAGGTATATCCAGGGGTGGGTCCTGGGACTCGGGAAGGACATGAGCTGTTCGTGGAGGCGGCTGACCCCTTCCGGACCGGGTTCTGCCCGGTCCGCGATGTACCACTTCCACTTCACGATTGAGGACCTCTGGGCTCTGCGCTTTTTTGTGTGTGGAGTCGGGGGACTTGACCCAACACATTATGGGCAGGTGGGGGCGAAGGACCACGGGTTCAGTACCAGTTTGGTTCTCGGTTGCGAGGAGCCCCAGGCAGCAGGCCAGCAACTGGAGCTCGAAGGGGCCTGTAGCGGGTGGCGGCCTCAGCAGTGATTTGGTCCAGAAGCTGAGTGGGAGTCTGTTGCCCCTGGACCTTCTGCCAGAGGCTCCACTTGGCCACCGACTCGCCAGTGGAGACCTGTATATTGAAGGGAACCCCTTCCTGTCACGGGGAGAGGGGCAGGGCTTGCTCCACCACCTGTTTGGCTGCTTCAAAGGCGGCCTGCTGTTCAGGCCTCCACGAGAAAGTGGCTTTCTTGCGGGAGATCTTATAAAGCAGTCTCAGGAGTATGGCCAGGGTGAGGGATGTGTTGCCGCTGGTAGCCAAGGAGGCCCACGAAACTCTGGGTGGTCCGTCTTGTTGGTGGGGAGAGCAAAATTTAAAATTTTGTTCTTCGCAGTGTCAGGAATTTCTCTTCTGCCTGCGTGCCACTGTATGCCCAGGAACAATGCATTCTGGGCTGGGCCTTGTACCTTTCCATATTAATGGACCAGCCCCGTTCTCTGAGGGAGGATATTAACATATCAAGAGCCTCTGAGACAATAGCCTCCGAGGGGCCCTGTGAAAGTATGTTGTCTATGTAATGAGTGACTGACTCCCCTGGGGGAAGGTGAATGGCTTGTAAATCTTGGGCTACTAAACCGTGGCAGATTGTGGGGCTATGCACGTAGCCTTGTGGTAGACGTTGAAATGTATATTGCCTCCCATCCCAGGTGAACGCAAATTGGTCCTGGGAGGTCTGGTGCAGGGGGATGGAGAAAAATGCATTAGCTGGATCTACCACTGCATACCACAGTTTGTCTGGGCACCCTGCAATATCTTCCACTAACGTGACGAGGCTGGGTACCGTGGACGCGCGGGTGGGGGGGGAGGCAACCTTGTTTAAGTGTCGGTAGTCTACCGTCATGTGCTATGTCCTGTTTTTTTTGCGGACGGGCCAGACGGGGGATGCTGCGGTCTCATGACTCCCTCCCACAGCAGGGCTTGGATGTCTCGGTGTCCCCCTGGCACCCTATAATGTCTACTGCAAACGACCTTGGAGGTAGGGGGAACAACGTCCGGCTCCCACTTGGCCGCCCCGACTACCACCGTAGCACAGGCGATTCCAAAAGTGAACGCCCCGGTTAGTGTGCAGGGACTGTCCCTTTAAGACGATGATCCCCAGTTTTCATTCTGTGGAGTCTGCGATTAAAACAGTCACAGTCCAGGAAGGTTGGTTCCCAATGGTCATCCGGACCCCGACTTCCTTTGCGGGCAGAAGGGAACCCCCCCAACCCCTTTGTCTGCATTTGGGCCCCCTTCCACGCAGCGGGGTTCCCTGGGATGATGGTATGCTGGGCACCCATGTCCACGAGTGTCATCCACCTCTGCACATTCCCCTTTCCCCAGTGTACCGCTACAGGTATATGTGGCCTCAGGTCCTCCGGGCGTGTAAGAGTGACGGAGCAGACGCGCTGGGAACCCTGGCCTTCATCCTATGGGAGTGGGGTAGGGGGCTGCTACCCAATGGGTAAGGATTCCTGCTGGGCGGAAGTGGGACATTTCCTGTCGCAGCAGGTCCCGGAGCTGAGCCAGAGGGCAGGGAAAGCTGCTTCAGGTGGGGGGAGGTGCGGAGGCAGTATCGGTGTCTGCGGGGGCGGCCCACGTGGTCTGGCAGTTGGGGGCGCCCCCCCCCCCACCCCCCGTGTCGGGCTTGGCCTCGGGGGTGGTCGTGGGACGTCCCCCAGCCAGGTTTTCCCCATAGAGCTCCTTCCATCGTGCATAGAGAGCGGTGGTCATGATCCCATCGATGGTAGCGCGGTCCAGTCCTGCGCGCAACAGGTCCAGGTACAGCTGCTTGCACGACAGGCGAGAGGTGGCTCCCCAGCCTTTGTCTCCTCTCTACAGACCTGTGTGGGCACCCCCCGCTGCATGTATTCTAACCCCTCCAGGAGGGTAATGGCTTCCCGTACCGTCCTCCCGCTGGCGGGTCCCATGAGGGGCAGGACCACTGGCCTCAGGTCAGGGTGCACGGTGGCGACCAGGTACCCCGCTAGTGCACTGATCGCAATGGTATTTTCTAACAGCCTGAGGTTGCCCATCCCTGCATATATGCCAGTCACTAGTGCCCATTCCCGGATGACCCTGGTGCCACTCACTGACTGTGCTCCACTGTGGTCGCTCGTATAAATCCCATTCGAGGAGGGTAGGGTACCGGCCTCTCACGGGCGGCCACTACCCAATCCCACAGGGCAGCGGTGTCCCCGATCTCTCCCAGTGGCGCCCGCAGACCGTTATTAATGCTCTGTTGGTCTGACAAGCTCTCCAGGGCACTCGCCTCCTGGTGAGAGAGGCTCACGTTGGGGGCCCCCTTATCCCACAGTTGGAGCAACCACGTGGCCAGCGCTTCACTCGACCGCTGGCGGTACCGATCCACCAGCTGGGTGAGCTCTTTAACGGAGAAGTCCTGGGTCTCCGTGGTCTCGGAGGGCCGCGGTCACCTTCCCCTGCGGGGATCCCATCTTGACTCTCTTTCCCTTCTATGGCGGACCTGGGACCACGTGGTGACAGGTCGGGCCTGCAGGGGCTCAGGCGCATAGGGCGGGGGACGGGTATGAGGGGGCTCGGGCTCTCGGGTACCCCCTCCTCATCCATCCAATGTCCCCATCCCCCAGCCATGCGTCCAGCTTGGTCGCCATGCTGGACAAGGCACGGATTTTAAATGGGTCCAGTTTGCCAGCCAGACCTGTGGGTGGACTTGTGCCTGCTGTACTTGAATCAGCTGGCAGGCAACCTCAGTACCCCTGGCCTCGAGGTCGTTGGCCCGAGTCTGGGCAGTCTGAACTGCCTCCTGCAGCGTGCAACATCGCTGCCGAAGCGTTTCTATCTCCTTTTCCCTCTGTAGGCAGGTATCCCATAACTGGTCAGTAATCTCAACCTGGCACCTCAGAAGGGATGCCAGGAGCCAGAAGGCGCCCCTTTGACTCCCTTTGGCTCTGGGGAACCCTGACTTCTGGAGGAGGGCCACCACGGGGTGCCCCAGTTTCTTACCACGTGGATCTTACCAGTCCACTGGCTTCCCGTGGTCTGCCAACAAACTGGCCAGGTTCCCAAATCCCTCTCTCTCGTCGGTCCATCCTTGGATCCTCTCCTCAGTGCCTACAATTTCGTTCTTTCCCTTGTTCCAGAACATCCTAACCGCGTCTGTGTCCAGCCAATACACTTGAAGATCCTGCTCACAGCACCAATTGTTATGAGAAAGGTTCTTTTGCACTTAAAGATAGAGGTATCTGGACGCACAGTCTTTGTACTTCAAAAAGGAGAATTTTATTTACAAAGACAGACGCGGGAACAGAATAAGAAGGAACAAATGCACAGTCGCACACTCGCACTCGGGTGATCGCGAAATGTGGGGGGAGTCACAACAGGGGTGAAGTGCACACACGCTCTCACACACACACACACACACGCAACGAACTAGTACAAACTGTCGTCCCGAAATTAATTTTCCCCTTCTGTCCGCTGTAAGTAACACAGTGCCACAAGGTCGATTCGAACAAATACCTTTATTAGCAGTGCACCACTAGGAGAATTCTCTTCAGCACTCACTAAGAGTCGCTTCCCGAGTTCTCCCCGCACAAAGGGCAGACATATTTATACAGGAATTGTCACGCACATCCCATGCAAACAGCGCCGCAAGTTTCGGTCAAGGTATAGAGATCCCGAGACAGCTCTTGTCTTAGTATAATTGAGTTACAATCAAGGCATTCAAAGGCAGGTATCACCCTTCATATTCAGACCAAACCTTCACCTCGATGTTAATTACACCCAGTATCGCCACTGTCTGACGTAGCGGAATGGTTCATTACCCGAAACAAAGGCAGTTAACATACTTAACATTCCAACCTAACTAGTGGGTCAGCAGCTTGCTAGTCCTTGCAAGACTATATATTTTGTTTACCAGTTATAGGTATGGTTGCAATTCTTAACCCTTCACTTCCTCAAAACGATCAGGGAATGAACAAATATGTTGTCTGAACCCCCTGAATCTGGACAAACAATGGCTCTACGCCACTGGGAATCTACTTAGGATGCTCCTAGAGCCCTGTGAAAGTGCACCCTCTCACCTGTGGTCTCAACCCCGGCAGCAATCGGAAAAGAGGGAGAGCTGCCCCATGCATACCATCTTTTATAGGGCTGTAGCTGGGTGGAGGCCGTTCAGGTAATTCAAACAAGCCAATGATTCAGGGTCAAGAACAAAGGTGGGTTACAATCCAATCCTTAGGTGTGCTCTTTAATGGGTGGGGCGGAGCCGGACCCTTGATTGACAGTGGTGTAGCTTCCGACCCAATAGGCAACGTTATCATCTGACATGGGGGTCACTGTTGTCACTGTCATCTGACCCCTGGCCTTTCGTACTACACCTACTTAATTCGAACTCTTCGAAGTTTGGCCTTCCTGGGACAGATTTTTTGTCCAGGAGCCAGGAGGATGGTATATGTTAAGGATTCAGAAGTTATGGAATATGTAAATATAGTAGATGTTAATTCAAACAAGAACCAGTCTTCAGTTCTTAATGTAAATTGCAAGCAGTAATTAGTTTGAAGTTAAAAGGACAGCTTTGTAAACAAACAGCACTGACTAGTTAGCACAGGCTGCTGCCCCACAGCAGGGCGCTGGCTGCTCAAGAAATAGGTTTGCAAATTGAAGTGACCACGAGACGTTCTTCTATGCGTCAGTCAAATGTTAGTCAATAGCGGTATGTTAACTGACTTACATCAAACCAGGCAACTATGACTACACTATATTTTTGCACCATAGTTACTGAGTTCAAGGAAGCTTGCAGACCAGACTGATATTGTCACTTAGCACATCAAACGTGGCCCCAGGCATACTTGCTCTATCAACAGTTGGGATATTTGTGTACTCAGTCAGCCTTCAGAAGTTTTCGACCATCCGTGTGAATTACTTTGCCCCAGATAAGCTGTTTGAACATTCAGAGGTGTCTCTCATTGAAGACATGTAACTCAATGGAAGCATTGTTGACTCAAAATATTGAAGTAAATGATGCCATTGTAACTATTGAACTAGTATTGAATCACCCGTTGTTAATTTTGATCTTAAGGGTATAAAAATGTGATGTACTTTGAGCTTGGGAGACTCTACCGAGAGGGTGTCCAGGAGAATGCTCCCTATCAATAACTGGATAGGATATCACACACGTACATGTTGGATGTGCTCTCCAAAATGGGCTTTGGGGAGGGAATCAGGAATTGGATCCAACTGCTCTACACTGACATCAGTAGTGCAGTCCAAATCAATGGGTGGGAAACAAGATTCCCCATCAAGTCTGGAGTCAGGCAGGGCTGCCCTCTCTCCTGTCTTGTTTGTGTGCTGTATAGAACCCTTTGTCGAATCCATCAGGAAGGACGAGAGCATCAGAGGGGTGACGTTGCCAGGCAGTGAGGTCACCCAGGTGAAAACCTCCCTGTGCATGGACGACGTCGCTGTCTTCTGCTCGGACCCAAGGTCAGTTTGCAGATTGATCAGCATCTGCGACCAGTTTGAGTTGGCATCAGGGGCTAGAGTTAACCACACGAAGAGTGAGGTCATGCTCTTCAGCAACTGGCTAGACCAATCCAACGTCCCCTTCACCATCAGGCCTGACTACCTGAAGGTGCCGGGGATCTAGTTCGGAGGAACTGAGGCGTGCAACAAAAATTGGCGGGAGCAGATTGGGTAGGTGAAGCAGAAACCGGGACTGTGGGAATGGAGCTCACTATCGATCACCGGGAAGAACTTGGTCATCAGGTGTGAGGTGCACTCAGGGCTGCTGTATTTGGTGCAGGAGTGGCCTGTTCCTCACTCCTCCGGCTTGGAAATCACCCATGCCGTCTTCCAGTTCATCTGGGGATCCAAGATGGAGTGGGTCCGACAGGTCACCATGCACAAGTCCCTGGACAATGGGGGTAAAGGTGTCCCCAATGTCGCCCTCATCCTGATGACCACTTTCGTCTGTGGCTGCATCAGGCTGTGCGTGGAATCTAAGTACGTGGGCACCAAGTGTCACTACGTACCGATGTTCTACCTGTCCCTGCTGTTGCGAAGGATAGGCCTGGCCCCGTGGCCACACAACAACGTCCCAGTCAGCTGGATGCTGCCGCGCTACCTGTCCTTCATGGAAAAGTTCTTCCAGACCAACACCTTTGACCACAAGTCCATCAGGCAGTGGTCAGCACGGAACATCCTGCAGACACTGCAGGAGAAGGACTCAATGGATACTGTGGGGTCGTTCCCCGAGCAGATTGTCTAGACCATCTGGCGGAATGCCTCATCGCCAGAACTCACCAACAAGCACCAAGACCTCGCTTGGCTGGCGGTGAGAGGGGCCCTTCCAGTCAGATCCTTCCTACATGGTCGAAACATCAGTCCCAGTGCGCGCGGCCCCCGGGAGGACTGCGCTGGGGATGAGACGGTCGCCCACTTCTTTGCGGGCTGTGGTTTGCGAGGAGGGTGTGGCAAAAGATGCAAGGGTCCTTGTCACGGTTCATCCCCAGCAGCCGCGTAATTCTCTGATCTACGAGCTGTTTCCGGGGACACACACAGAGACGGACATCAACTGCTGCTGGAAGGTCATCACTCGGTGAAAGACACCCTTTGGTCTCCCTGAAACTTGTTGGTCTCCCAGCACTGTGAGATGTCCGTAGGGGAATGCTGCCGACTCGCACATTCCAGGCTGCAGCAGTACGTGCTGAGGGACGCACTGAAGCTGGGTGCAGCCAACACAAGGGCTCGGTGGGGAAGGACCACAGTTTAGGGTTCTTCTGCCACAGGAGAGGGAGGGGCGGGGTCAGGCGAGGAAGCCCCTTACAGGTTGTATATATGGGATTGGGTATCACCCCAGGGAGCCACACGAGTGGCATCGGTGCTGTGGTTTGTGTAAAAAGTATCACTAATAATTGAAATTGATCTGTACATGAATGTAAAGGTTTGCACTGTTTTGTTATTGTTTTATTATTGTATATAGTTTGTCTTTTATTATGAATAAAGTTTATTTTGAATAAAAAAATAAAGACTTTCATATCACCAGCTTCAGTGTCTGTCTGGTGACTATGATCACAGTCACAACACTGGTTCCCCCTTATCTACTCTAGTAGTCACAGCATCTAAGATTAGTCAAACATTTTCCTTTCATATATTCATGCCAACTCTACTCAGTCCTGTTACTATTTTCAAGTAGTTTTGTTGTTCAATCCTTCATCATAGATTCCAGCATTCTCTATGCTGCTGACATTAAGCTAACAGATCAGCTAATTTGGCCAATAGTTACCTGTTCTCTCAATCCCTCCTCTTGGAAATAGTGGTGTCATAGCTGTTACCCTCCAATCCAAAGGAACAATTCAAGAATCTATAAAATTTTGGTAGTTGTTAACCAGAACTTGCGCTATCTTGACAACCACCTCTTTCAAAACTTTGTTATATAAATTGATGGGTCCCTGGGATTCATCAACTTTCAAATTCAGCAATTTCTCTTGTAGTGTTTGACTTATTTTATTTCTCTTCCTCATTCTTGCAGTATCCCTGATTCTCCTCTATGAAGATGGTGTATAGTTCCTCTGCCATTCCTTTGCTGCTTTATAAATTCTTCCACCTCTGTCTGTGAAGACCCACATTTGACTTTGTTGTGACTGTGACTAAGTCACTGGAGAAACTAGTGGATATGAAAGTCTTTATTCATCACGACAAGCAAACCTTCTCTTGGTGGAGTCTTTCAAACTAAAAATCCATCAAGTTTTGATACTATTAAGAACAATGCCAACAGTGGGTGATTCAATACAATTTCAGTAACTACAATGACACTGTTTACTTCAATATTTTGTGTCTGACAAATGGTTCCATTGAAGTACATGTTTATAGTGGGAGCACATTGTAACTGATAAAACACTTATGAAGGTTCAGGCACCTTTGTTAGGACAAGCTAATTCACACAGATTGCCTGAAAGCTTTTGAGGACAGAGAACAAGATGCCCAAGATTAGACTTTCTTGGAGTACAGAAATATCCCAGTCATTGATAGAACAAATATACCTATGCCCATCTTTGATACACTAAGGGACAAAATTTAGTCTGGTCTGGCAGCCCTCCTTGACCTCTGGAAGAAGGGTGCAAAATAATTAGTTTTACTTGCTTTGTTTGATGTTAACATAGTCTTATGGTTGGCTGATGCAGATGAGAACATCTCATGGCCACATCACTTTACAAACCATATTTTGAGCAGTCAGCCGCCCGCTGTGGGCCAGCAGCCTGTGCTCTGTAGATACCTTTGAATTTCAAAACTGATTACTGCTTTTATTTTACATTTAAACAGGTTTTTTGAAGACTGGTTGGTTCTTGTTTGTATTAATATCTGCTCCCTATTCTGTAACCCCTAAAAGATGGCCCATGTCTTGACAATTTCCCGACAGCTTTCACCAACCTTTTCCTTTTTACATACCTATCAAACTCCTTAAGCTGTCTTTGTGTCTTGCTGGTCTGCTCGTATATTCTATCTTGCTTTTATGTAAATTAATTTCTCCTTCTTCCTTTGCAGAGTTTTGAAATGCTTCCTATCCTCCAGTCTACTGCTATTTCTAACACCTTTACAAAGTCACTTCTTTTGATTTATTGCTATATTTAATTTTTCTTGTCAGCCATGTATCAATCACTTTTCCTTTGGAGTTATTCTTTCTTAATTTTTTTTGGTGATGTATTCATTACAAGGTTTAAGATCTTAATTTTGAAAGAATCAGAGGGAATTGGTGGGAAGTTCAAGGGAGATATCAGAGGGAGGTTTTTTTACCCAGAGGGTGGTTGGGGCATGGAGTGCGCTGCCTGAGGTGGTGGTGGAGGCAGGTACATTGGTCATATTCAAGAGATTGCTAGATAAACATATGGAGGAATTTAAAATAGAAGGATATGTGGGAGGAAGGGGTTAGATAATCTTAGGCGAAGTTTAAAGGTCAGCACAACATTGTGGGCCGAAAGGTCTGTATTGTGTTGTAATTTCTATGATTCTATGATTCCATGAGTGTAGGGAACCAAGAAATACGAGAAGGAATGGGACATTGGATTGCTCTGCTGAGAACTGGCAGGCACACAATGGGCTAAATGGCCTTCTTCTGTGTTGTAGTAGAAGTAATGATTGAACATCACCCTTAAACTCAGTGGAAAATTCTTTCTTATTATGATCACTTTTCCTTAAAGGTCTCTTTTTAACATGATTAACAATTAACCCTTCTTCATTTCATAAAACAAGATCTAAAATGGCTGCTACCTCATTGACTCTTCAACAAATTAATCCGTCCATCAACACCAGAAGACTGGTCCGAGCCCAGATCTCTGACCCCAACCAAGTCGTACCAGCAGCCTGATGTTAATCCAGTGTTATTTTCTGTTTCTACCTCGATAATATAAACCATTTTCCTGAGCTGCGTAAAACTTTTGATCACAACCCAGCAGGAACAACTAACTGCTTGTATTCCAACAGTAGCACCACCACACCAGCAACCCTATCCTGACAAATAACAGCTATAAACTAACTCAATGGCAACAGACTGAATCCAGCAATACAACAATTAGCTGCTTTCTGCTAATTAGCAAAATTCACAACAGCACCACACTGTTCTTGATCCAGAACCATGACCAATAGTTTGAATGCATTACTAACACAGCAGGAGCTACTCATAGGTAATCAACAGGCTGTGATCTCACTGTTAACACAATTTGCCAAGCAAGACAACAGTAATGAGAGCCCAGCAACACCAACAGCAGGCTTGTCAAAAACAAGCATTATCAACCTGATTCTATCCAAGAAGCCAAACAAGCCTTGCAATACTGAGAAGCTGATTCTAGTCCAGAAGCATGAGCAGATGAATTAGACAAGTAAACTGATCAAGTATACTCAACCCAGTGTTAGAGAAAACGATTAGAGTGGTAAGGGAATACATTTATATTGTTACATTTAAATCAAATATAGATGACATTCCTAGCTTACTGATCACAAATTATGACAATTTCGTTTCTTCTCTTTCTTTCCTCCTACGCAATGTGCTGCATGAAAATCTACATTATGATTTTGAATAAGCAGATAAGTTATTTGGGAAAAAGTAAATAATTGTTTCATCCTGTGTATTTTTAATTAACAGGATTTTTGTTTGAATTGTGACAAATGGTGTTGTAACATATAAAGATTAATTTTTACAGAGTGGTCCTATGCAGATTAATCTGTCCAGTTATTCATATCTATTTTTTATTATCCTTTGTGAAAGTGGGCACCACATTAGAATGTTAACTATTGACAAAAGTCTTTTGGTTAGTAATCCTCAATGCCTTTGTTTCTCTCAACACTTTTGGGATAAATACTCTGGACATACGGTTGTATAGGGTTCTTCATCCACACTATATGAGTAACCATCATTTATGCCTTGATCTCTTGTTGCATATCCACAGCTGCTCATACATCTTATTGAAAGTGTTCTGAAAATCCACTTGTTCCGCTCTCAACTACTATATTAGACTCATTTTAAAAGAACTCCAGTATATTTCCCCTTCATAAATTTATGTTGATTCTGTTCAAGGTTCATAATTTCATCTTGGTACAGGAAACATGATGCGGAAGCCTTCCCTGACTAATTGGAGGAAGTAATCTGTACAATGAGTGAGTTTGTTATAACTTTAGAAACATGATTTTACTAATCACTGCTGTTACTTAAGCATTAACTGTCTTTCCTGGAGCAAGAGAAGGCAATATGCCCATCAATCCCACCTTGTCATTTAACAAGATCATGGCTGATCTTCTCTGAACAACAATGAGTTGGAGTACAGGAAAGAGATAGAGAGCTGAGTGGCATGGTATCATAACAACCTTTCCCTCAATGTCAGCAAAACAAGAGAGCTCATTATTAACTTCAGGAAGGGGGGCGGTGCACATGGTCCTGTCTACATGTCTACATCAACATTGCTGAGACCAAGAGGGTTGAGTGCTCCAAGTTCCTAGTAGTGAACATCACCAATAGCCTGTCCTGGTTCAACCACGTAGACGCCACGGCCAAGAAAGCTCACCAGCACCTCTACTTCCTCAGGAGGCTAAAGAATCTTAGCATGTCCCCTTTGACCCTCACCAACTTTTACAGATGCACCATAGAAATCATCCTATCTAGATGCATCACAGCTTGGTATGGCAACTGCTCAGCCCGAGATTGCAAGAAACTGCAGAGAGTTGTGGACACAGCTCAGAATATCATGGAAACCAGCCTCGCCTCCATGGGCCTGGTCTGCACTTCTCACTGCCTCGGTAAAGCAGCCAGCAAAATCAAAGACCTCATCCACTCTGGACATTCTCTCTTCCCCCCCAGCCTCCCATCAGGCAAAAGATACAAAAGCCTGAAAGCAAGTTCCACCAGGCTCAATGACAACTTCCATCCCTTTGTTGTAAAACTATTGAACAGGGCACTTTCTCTGTAACTGTAGCACTTCATTCTGTTTGTTTTCTCTTGTACTACCTCAATGCACTGAAGTGATAAAATGATCTGTATGGATGGCATACAAAACAAAGTTTTACTCTGTGCCTCGGTACATGTGCCAATAATAAACCAATCTACTAATTTAACATTTTCCTGCCCTATCCCCAAATCCCATGATTCCATTAATATCCAAATATCTATTTGATCACACTTCTGAACAAAATCAACTGCTTGAGTCCTCACAGCCCTCCAGGCAAGAAAATTAAAAGATTGAACATCTTTTGAGTGAAGAAGTTGCTTTTTAATTTAATCCTAAATGTTTTAGCTTGTATTCTGAGACAGTGACCATTGATTCTAAACTCCTGGGCCTGTGGAAACATCCTCACTTATCTACCCAGTTGAACCTGCTAAGAATTTTGTACATTTTAGTGAGGTCACTTCTCATACTTCATGGCCTAATCCACTCAATCTCTCTTTGTATAACAGACTTGCTATCTCAGGAACCAGTTTCATGAATCTTTTCTGCATTCCCTCAATAGCAAGAATATCCTTTTTAAGTAAAGAGAACAAAACTGTACACAATATTTCAGGTGTGAACAATGGCCCTACATAGTTGCAGTAAATCATCTTTATTCTTGCACTCAATCCAGCAGTATTTGCCTTTCTAACTGCCTGCACATCAGCTTTCAGTGACATTTACAAGGACACCTACATTCCTCTGAATATAAATGCTTTCCAATCTCTTATCATTTATAAAAATACTCTGCAGTTCTGTTTTTTTACCAACGTGGGTAACCTTACATTTGTTCTTATTGCACTCTACTTGCCATGTTGTTACCCACTCACTTGGCTTGTCTTTATCCTCTTGAAACCTTTTTGCACCTTCATCACTACTCACATTTCCACTTAGTTCTGTGTAATCAGCAAATTTGGATTTGGTCTCCTGAGCTACAACATTGGTACAGATTGTGAATAATTGTGATCCAAGCACCAATCCTTGCTCTACTCCACTAGATACAGCCCATCGAACCGAAAAAGGTATGCTTATTCCTTCTCTTTATTTCCTATTTGCTAATCAACTTGCAATCCACACTCGATTTTCTCTAACTTTGTTCAGCAACTTCTTGTACGAGATGTTGTTGAAAACCTTCAGAAAATTTAAATACATCACATCCGTTTCTTCCCCCTCAACTACTGTACTAGATACATGTTAAAAGAACTCCATTATATTAGTCAAACATGATTTTCCTTTCACTCCATGCTGACACTGGTCAATCATTATTTTCTAAATGCCTTGATACCACATCCATTATTATAGCTTCCAGCAATATCACAATTAATGATGTCAGACTAACCGAAGACTCCCTGTCTTCTCTCTCCCTCCTTTGATGGGAGCTTTCTTTGTTGCATGCCTTGGGTGAACTGTAGCACTTAAGAGTCCATGGACACTAAAACAAATCATTCAGAATATTTATCATCTTGTGCTTATTTTTCAGTTACATGTCCATTTGCATCCTTTCTCTTCTCTTCCTGCTCCATCTGCCTTTGTAGCACTACATTTTTCTGGGATTGATCAGCCTGGAAATCTGGTTATGCACATTCCTACATTCTTTCCAGTCATTCCTTTCTCCCTATGGCAGTTGTGGAGAATCCTTTTTCTAATTAGTTCACTTCTGACTGAATTTAATGCTACGTGGTTGGACCAGGACAGGCTTGAAAAGAACTGGCAAATCTTAAATTGATTCAGAAAAATATATATCATAACCCGTACTCCCATGTTATTTCCCACACCCTTGTAAATTCTTCCTTTTCGAGGATATTCCCAGGAGTCAAAAGATTCTGCATTGCTGGAATCTGGAGCAAAAAAACAACTGCTGGAGGAATTCAGCAGGTCAGGCAGCATTCGTAGAGGGAAATGGACTGTCAACATTTCGGGTCGGGACCCTTCATCTGGCCTGCAAGTATACAGCAGTTAGCTTTGTAAGTTTATACTTGTGTCTATCTCACCTTTTTTATTATTGAATTAGCTTCCCAGCAATGCATTCAGTTTGACACAGTAGTGGTTTCTCCACTTTGTGCAAGTTAGCTTTTCAAAGTTATAGAATTTGCTCAATGTCTCTGGGCATTTCTGAATCCAAGTCATTGTATGGTTGCTATCACCAAGACTTAATTCCCCCACCTGCTCCCACCCTATGTTTTTGGGGTCACTTACAAAATATGTGGTGCCTATTCAAGTCTCAGTGTTGAACTGGGTCAATAAGCAATCAAACTTTATAATCAAATCATACTTCAACCATAGAAGGGTTGTTAACTAGACACAAAATTAAAATAATTGGCAAAAGAACCAGCAGGAAATTGATAATTAGCAATCAGTTATGCTCTGGATTGCTCTTCAGAAAAGAATGATGAAAGAAGGTTCAATAATAACTTTCAAAAGGGAGCTAGCTACATAGTGAAGGAAAGAAATAAGGGTTGTGAGGAAAGTACAAAGCAGAGGGGTAATTGAGCAGAGAGGCAGGACAGACGTGATGGGTAGATTTGCCTCCTAGTTGCATGATTCCAGATTCTATGCATTTTGTAATCGGCTGAATGCTGATGTCTCTGCAACACGTGCTGAATTTGACCTCCAGAATATTTCATCCGGTCTCTGACTTACTTCCTAAATACCTTGAAGTATCTTCCACAGGGTTTTATTTGTAGAATAGAGGAATATTATTCAATGCTTCCAACGAGTCAGGCTTGCTCCTTTAGCAATGTCCATATGACCAATGTACCTGGAATGAAATAGTACCGTAACATCCCATTGAAGAGTTGGTGCAGACTAATAGGCCTCCTTCTATGCAGTAGAAAATGTTAACCTTTTTTCCCTCACTCTGGTATTTTTCTTTGGCATGCTTAGCTTTGCTAAATATTTTTTGTCAAATAAGTCAACAAAATCAGTTGATGTCATTATCTGGGTGGTCTTGGACTGTCTGACAGTTTCCACAGAGCTGTTGCACTTTGATCCATTCATCTTGCTGCCAATAATAATCCAATGCAACTAAGACCAGGCAGCATCTGTTTTGATTTCAATATGTGCAGAAAGAAAGAACATTTAATGACTCGCATTCATAGAATGGTGGATATTAACAGTTACTGTACAAGCATTCCATATTTACCAGTGTCTGTAGAACAAATAGTTTTGTTTTTCTGTAATTAAAATCATCAATCAGTTGTTGGCCTGATTCATAATAGATCGCCCCCAGAATTTCCAGGATAGAGAGGTTATGGGCAATGTGGTTGGCCAAATCTCTGATAAACTCACACTGATTACAGACAGTACAATCAAATCTATATTTCATTGGTAATGTGCAGCTATAGTTAACTGATTAGGTTGGGATTTGGGTTTAATGACTAAACTTTGAGGTCAGGGTTAGAGTTTAGGGTTAAGTTTTGGGGTTAGACTTGATGGGTTTTAAGATCAATTGGGGTTGGTAGTTTGTGTCATGATCATATATCCTGCCCCAAACAAATGGCAGTGACTCCATTACAACATATTACTTGTAAGAAACCTGGAGCCTGGATTTAAAACAGGTCCCACTTATCACAGATTGTTGATGGGTTCTTGCTAATGGTCACTTCAATTTACATTTTCAGGACTATAATACAGGAGAAATTATCAAATTGACAGCATCAGATTTTATTGGGATTTACCTGTTGGGGGTCTGAATGGCCTTGGAGAATGGTAGTAAAAGTAACAATGGCATCATTGGGCTGCTGGGATGAAGAGGGCAATCATGGAATTAAATTAATTAAAAAATTACACCCCCTTCACAAAAGATTTTTCACCACCGTCTACGGATGGGTTCTCTGTCAAAGTTTGATAGCCTGATGGTCTCAATATTGATCTCCCTAACTTCCAGTAATCCCAACCCTTCTTTTTTCTTCCTCCCCCAACTCCTTTGTCTTCCTTTATTCCTGTGGCTCCCTTCTCCCACCTTGATGACCTGCCCATCTCCTCTCCTCCCCTTCCCATCCCTTATTCCATGGCCCACTGCCCTCTCCTACCGGATTCCTTCTTCAGCCTCTTCTACCTATCACCTCTCACCTGTAATCTCTTACCCCCCTCCCCCACCCACCTCCCTTCCCCCTCTCACCTGGACTCGCCTATCACCTGAACTCACCTATCACCTACCAGCCCGTGCTCGTCCCCCTCTCCTGACCTTCTTATTCTGGCTTCTGCCCTCTTCCTTTCCAGTCCTGATGAAGAGTCTCGGCCTGAAACGTTGACAGTTTATTTCCCTCTGTACATGCTGCCTGACCTGCTGAGTTCCTCCAGCACTTTTTGTGTATTGCTCCAGATTCCAACATCTGTAGAATTTCTTGTGTCTCTAGCTTGATGGTAGTAAGATGGTATCTTCAAAATGGATTGTATCTGTAGGGGCTGTGGATAAGTACTGCAGTATTCAAAAGCAAATAATGGGTGATTATTTGGAGGCAGGAAAATCTTAAATAATTAGAACCTGCTGGTCCAACAATATTATTAAAGCCATGCCACATGGCACAGTTCTGAAAGGTAGACATGCACAATGCTGTCTCTGTGGAAAAATAAGATAATATAATATATCCATACCAACCATCAACTGCTTGCATGTATATATTGATGAAATAGGTTAAATACATATGCATACACTGTTATCAACTCAGTTATTAAATTGATCTGCTTGGCTATAAAGATACATTTGTCATCCCTACAGTGCCCAGTTCAGATACCCTCAGCTCTAGTACATTATCTCTTCCTCTACACAAGGCATCATCCATTTAGTTTTGTGTCTCTTTTGCTTCTTAACCCATGTCCTTCCCAGCAGTTGTGGCATCATGGAACGAGTACTCTGTTTAAATCCATGCTTGCTTTTGCTGTCAATCACCATCCTCTTAGATATCATGTGCATTTACCATCTGACTTGTGTTGCTCATCTTCATTCTTTGTTCATGATGTTCAGTATTTCAACTATCTCCCCACAACTTCATTTTGACACTCCTCTATGGCCTGGTGATCAGAGTATTCCCAAGATTGACTCCCACCTGAAACTGTCTCCCCTGATTTTGTGAGTTGTCCCACCCCTGGCTCCCTTTCTCTACCTGGTCTTCCAAACTCAGCTGTCACAAATATCAGCAGTGCAATCAGGGATCACCCAGTGGCAGAATGTGGGCTGGTTCTGAATGAGAGCGGAAATAATGCCTCGTGATTCATGAACTTCTTGGATCTCCTTTTTAATAACAACAGTGCCACCCAAAGTCATGACCTCTGCCACCAAGGAGGACAGGCGCAGGAGGCACCAGGGAACACCTGCAGTTTTCCTTTCAAATCATACAATATCCTAAAGAGGAAATTTGTCACCTGTGTCTAATTCCTTGATTTCCCTACTGAACAGCACTGTGAGAGTGCCAGCATGGGAAGGATTACAACAGTTCCAGAAAGTGGTTCTCACCACTTCCTCAAGGGCAATTAGGGAGAGGTAATAAATGCTGGTCTTGTCAGCGATGCCCTGATCCCCAAAAGATTTAAAAACAGTTCCACTTCTTTGTTTGCTTCACTGTGGGGACAGATCATTGGTTCTCCCCATTGGAGGTTGAATGTTAAGGGCATGTTAGGCTATGCTGGATTCTATTACAGCAGGGGAATGTGCTGAGGCCACAGCTGGAAATGATTCATCAATCACACAATCCGACCTTTAGCCTCTATGGTCAATCCTGGAGAGGTACGTGACCTGAATGGTATCATTGCCAACCACTTTGATAGACAGAAACATTCCCTTCTCTGTTGAAGGAAGTCAATGTGCACAGCTGAGAGGGATGTGGCAGCCACGTGCATGTTTGCATTGGATTGTAAGCCCCTTTTTTTGCATAGGGAAGAATTCACTGCTGCATTTTGCTCTATGCAGTTTATTTGCTCTACATTTCCCCTTGCCTCAGAGGCAGGGATCCCCTTCATTCAATTTCTTGTGAAGAAGACTCAAAATGGTAGTCAAACTTGATAGGAACTTTGAATAATGCCAACACTTTTTGAGGAAGGAGTAAAGATCAGTCAAGCTAATTGGCTATCTCACATCAACACAGCTGTTACATTCTCCCAGGCAGGTTTCTATCCATTCTTGTTGATTTTGAATCCCAAATAGACAGTTTTAGACTGTGTGTTCCACTTCAGTGCCTGTTGTGTCTTTGTAACATAATGAGTATCTCTTTCAGCATGCTCAAGTCATCCTGTTCATTTTCTGTGGTGATGTGGACACCAGGATCCCTTTCAGCACTCTATCCATAATAGAGTGAAACATCTGCAGATGGGACTAGCTTGGTGGGCACCATGGCCAGCATGGATGAGTTGGGCCAAAGGTCCTGTTTCTTTGCTGTATTACTCTATGACTCTACCTTTGGGATTGACTCAACCCTATATCAGAGGTTGTGTGGACATGCATCCACTTGTGTACCCTAGTTGTCAAGTAGCCCATTAAACATCATGTAGGTATGGGAATGATCCAGTTTAAGCATTGAGAACCTACCAATTCCCCGAAAATCTTGTGAAATGGGCAGCAGATATTGCTCATCAGGAATGGCTCTGTTCAGGGTAACCTTGCAGTTTCCACTTAATCGTCTGGTTTTATCTGCCTTAGAGACCACTTAGAGTTCTGATGCAGGGTTTCAACCTGAAACCACAATAATTCTGTTCCTCCCACAGATGCTGCTTGACCCTCTGAGTTCCTCCAGCAGATTGTTTGTCACTCCAGATTCCAGCACCTGCAGTCTTTTGTATCACCACCCAAGGGGTTACCATGCCACTTTTTGGACCTTTGCTATTACCCAATCCTGTTCTGATGTATGCAGCTTCTCCACCTGTAGTTTACTTTGCATAGAGAACTAGTTTTGGACATCAAAATATATGCTTGTCTCCTGATTGTGAAAGTGAACCTTGTACCTAAGAAGACTATTGTAGGATTTGATGAAGAGGTGCTCATACAGCACGAAAAGTTTCTGCAGAGCCATAGGTAGCCAGCCAACACTGTGGATCATCGTACAGTCAGCATGCATTGCCTGCAGCCTGTTCTTACCCATCAGTCTCAGTCAGGTCATGCAATTTACCACAATCATTGACAACTTTCTCTCCCAACTCCTTGTACCATTCTACACTTGATGTTTCCCTGAGAGCCTGCAGTACACTCACTGAATAGTACAACTATAGTTTATTGGGAGATTTGCACAGAATAACTCTTCATATGTCATATGGCCCAATTATAAGTGGTCTGCACCCATATATCTGTTCACCAGGCAACCATTTATCGTTTCCATGAACCAGTAATCACCAAAGTTCTGTAAGTCCATATCTTCTGCAGTGAATATAACCATTCTTTGAAGGCGTTGCTGAGTGTGCTTACAGCACCCCAGTTTGCAGAGTGCCTCTCAGCAACTATAACAATCTTTTCCACTTTGTTGACCCCTGTAACCTAAGGAGTTCCTAGAAAAGTCTCTGCCCATGATCTCCTAATGTGGTGCTGTGGATGAAGCAGGCAATACCACCATCACCATCCTCCTTGCTTTCTTGAAGCTCGTACCTCAAGCAAAGCTAACTCATGGTCTTAAACATTGATTTCATATCAGTGGCCACCCTCCATATCCCCTTATATGTTACATCCCCTGTATTCGCCTGAATTCTTTTATCAACCAGTGTGCACACCAAGTAATGCTGCAATGCTTGGTTTAGAAATCTCTGGAATTTGCACCTCCTTCCCAATGTCTTCAGCCTGACACTTTCCTCTGGTGCTGGGTTGTGATGCCAGACTTTTAACTCTGAAGTCTCTGTTCTGGACTAAAATGTCCTTTCAGGGTTTTCACTGTGTCTGCTCAATATAATCACATTCACTTATGCATAGTAAATCGCCATAAACACATTTGTCTCATATTTAATATCCTGTATAACTGGAAGTTGTTTATATATTTACCCATACTGTTTTTAATTACCTGAAAGATGAGAAGTATATCATATTGCACTGTAACAGCAATCTATTTAGTATGTAACCTCTGTGCTCTATGTGAAATTGGATTCTCTATTTAATTAATGTCTTTGTCCTTAGATTTTATGCACTGCCAAATTTTCTAATAGAAACTCATTGACCTAACACATTAACTGTGTTCTTTTCCATTGATGCTTATATTTTCCAGTATTTTACATATTTGTTTCAAATTTTCACCATCTGTATTGCTTTTGTATTGGTGATATATGTTTTTGTTTTTTACTTGTCAGCCACAACTCTGTGGTAGCAATTTTGTTTGTGAGTCAAATCATTACTAGTTCACAAGAATGATTAAGACGATATGTCCAGGCAACTCAGTCTTGAGGCCATGCAGTATGATCAGAGCTGATATCTTTTATTTATTATATATCGATCTGAGTTCCCATCTGTCCTCTCAGATAGATATGATACATTCCATAGAACTAACCACTAAATAGCAGGGAAGTTATCTACAGTGCCCCAACTAATAATTATCCTACAACCAACATCATAGAAAACAGCAGTCATTATTAGTTTGTAGTTTTAAGAAAGTATGCTGTGTGCCAATTGGCTGCTTTTCCCCATATATGATTGCAGCACTTCAAAACCACTTTAGTGGCTGTTCGACACTTTAGGACATGATGTGGTCTTTAAAGGTGAGAATTGCTACTCAGAAGCTGCTTGAGTCAGAGAGTTTCAATAAAGTGACTGGAATTTTGTTGTACTTTGGATTTAAAAATTGGCAAATGAAATAAAACAATAACTTGGTGATGTGGCATGTCTTGGACTGGGTTTTTCTCAACCAAGTTTCCCAAAGCTAGAGACTAAGAAGGAAATACTATTAAGCAATGTAGTCGACTAGCACAGCCATGACCTGGATTTTTCTTCCCATTTGGCCCTGCCATACCTATTGCTAACTATTCCCTCTTCCCCAAGTTAATGCCAACGTGAGTGAGAAGAGATTGAGTTCCAGGGCTCAGTTTTTGTTCTTCAAACTAAGCTCTTGGAAAACTCCATGTTAACCTCAATGGTAGGACTGAGATAAGAAGGGGATATCCAGTGGAGGGGATTAGCCACCTCTAGCTCCCAATGTTGCATTATTTTACCTGTTGAAGGCTTCAGAAATTTTGAAACGATCCATTCTATCTGTCGTGGAGTTATATAGAGTTTAGGTGCTTCTACCATCAACCACCCAATTGTACTAGTGCTATTTTATTCTCCCTACATTCCCATCAGGCCAGTCTTTGGCTCTGAGCACCTCCTCCTGGTGCTAGACCAAGGAGTTTGCTGAAGAACCAACTACGTTCCTGAAGGCCAGGAGGCTCTCATTTGTTTTGAGAAACCCACCAGGAACGCCAGCCATCAATGTCTATCACCCCACATGATCTGTGACCAAAGAAGCTGAGCCAGAATTGTGGTGATCCATACCCAGCTGAAGAATGATTAAGAAAATCTTGACATTTGCCCCTCTATTCTCTATACTGAAGAAAAATGACTGAATATTATGGATTTAGAAAACTTAATACTTACACTAGGGTTTGTAATCTAAACCAAGCACTTAAAATGCACAGGGCCACTTGCAGAGAGCAAACCTTTTTAGATGTCATTAAACAGCTTTTCCTTGTTACTAATGTTAGAGTTTTAATGAGCAATAATTTCACTGCAATCACCTTAATTGTGTTAACATTAATAAAATATTAAGAATGACAGACTTAACACCTTCCTTTAATTGTGTTTTAATTGTACAATTTTTCAGAAATCCCCAGCAGGAAATTAATTTAAATATTTATAAAGTGAATCATAGGCCAAATAAAATAATTTAATGAAGCAGATTATGCAATGACTTTACACTGAAGGTGTTTGGTGATAACATCATGGAGTTGAGGTGTGCAAAGTTTGGGAACATAGAATTATTAGGTTTAAGGAGCACAAAGAGGGGTCATTCATCCAATTGTGCCTGTCCCAGCTCTTTGAAAGAGCTATTTAATTAGTTCCAATCCCTGCTCTTTCCTCCAAACTATGTTTACTTCTGCCCTTCGAGATAGCATTTAATCAGTGCAGATCAGAAACCTCACCTACTTCTCACTGACCATCAATGCAGGCGCACTTCGAGGCTGTGTGCTTAGCCCCATGTTCTACTCTCTATACCTACGATCGTGTGGCTCAGAATGGCTCTAACACCATCTAAAAATTCACCAATAACAGCACTGTTGCTGGCAGAATCACAGATGGTGGCAAGAAGTGAGATAGGTCAGGTGGTTGAGTGGCATTGTAACAACTATCTTCCACTCAGCATCAGCAAAGCCAAGGAACTGATTATGTATTTTAGGAAGGGGAAGTCCAGCGAACACACACCAGTCCGCATTGAAGGCTCTTTGGTGGAAAGAGTGAGCAGCATCAAGTTCCTAGGTGTCAACATCTGAAGAGAACTTATCCTGGGTCCAACACATAGATGCAACTATAAAGGAGACGCACTAGTCTCTCTACCTTTTCAGAAGTTTAAGGAAATTCTGCATGTCATAGAAGGCTCTGACAAGCTTCTGTAGATGTACAGTGGAAAGCATTCTGACTGGTTGCACCTGGGCCTGGTACGGAAGCTCCAATGTACAGGAACGCAAGAGGCTGCAGAGAGTGGTGGACTCAGCCAGTTCCATCACAGGTACAGCTCTCCCCACCATTGACAACACCTACAAGAGGCAATGTCTCAGGAAGGCAGCATCCATCATCAGGATCCCACCATCCAGGCCATGCCCTCTTCTAGATAAACAAAGGACTGCAGATGCTGGAATCTAGATGAAAAACACAATGATGCTGGAGGAAATCAGAAGACCAGGCAGCATCCATGGAGAAAAGCAGGCAGTCAACATTTTGGGTCAGGACCCTTCTTAAGAAACATTGACCACCTGCTTTTCTCCAAGGATGCTTCCTGGCCTGCTGAGTTCCTCCAGCATCATAGTGTTTTTCATGCCCTCTTCTCAATTCTGCCAGGAGGCAGGATGTACAGGAGCCTGAAGATCTATACATCAAGGTTCAACTGTCGTGGTTCCAAGTGCTGGCCCTCGATTCAGCTCCATTGATGGTGCCTCGTTGTGCAGCAGGAAGCATTCTGACTCCAGTCTCGTACTAGTTCGCCACATTTGGGTTCCCCAGCAAGCTTGCTCTTTGCTCAACATTGTGACAGCTTCTTGTTACTAAGCTCATTTTCTATCATTTGCTGCCCTTTTATTCCACAGCCTTCATCTCAGCAACAAGCATATTCTGTGGCACCTTTTGGAAGTCCATATCAACCGCATTTTCAAGATGGGGATCAACTGGATTCTCATGGCTGCAGGGTTAGTGCAGGAAAATGTTGCTGGAGTCAAAGGTTGACCAATATTCTGACAACTAATGCTAGTGAAACCAGAGCTGTTATGCTAGGCTCCTGATGGGGCTCAGGTGTGTGTTGTTATGCGATTAGTAGTGCATGGACTCCATGTGCTGCACAATGAGGCACCATCAATGGAGCCGAATCGAGGGCCAGCACTCAGAACCATGACATCAACAACAGCTTCTTCCCCACTGCCATCAGGTTCTTGAACCAACCTGACACACCATAATACTACCTTGAACTAAATTTCATTATTCTCTCTCTCAACTTGCCCTGATGTCATTATGTATATTTTGTTTATGTGGGTGTGTAAGTTATGCATAATATATGTTAATTTGAGTTTATGTTAACTTATGTTTGTCAGATTGTAATGTACTCTGCTGCTGCAGCAAACAAGCTAATTTTCATGTCTAAGACAATAAACTTGAACTTAATTTTCTTTAACTTACAATTGAAACTGTTTTCTGCATCCTATCAGCCAGTAAGCATTCCTGCTCATAACACTTCATTTATCTTTTATAAAAGCCTTTTCTGTGATTCTTTTGCTAATCGGCTTACAAGAAGGAAAAGCCAGAAAACCTCTTGGGAGAATGGATCAGAAGGGAAGTAAGTTTTCAAAGCTGAGGAGAAATTTTATGTGTGGAGCAACAATCATTCTGCTGGACAAACTCAGTGGGTTGAGCAATATCTGTGGGGGGGAAGGAACCCATCCCGCTCCCACCCCGGGGACTTTCCACTGCCCCCACCATAGGAGTAGCACCTGCCCCTGCACCACCTGTATTATCTCCATCCAGGGACCCAAACAATCCTTTGAAGTGAGACAGAGGTTCACCTCCACCTCCCCTAATATCATCTACTGCATTCAGTGCTCCAAGTGTGGCCTCCTCTACATTGACGCGACCAAACGCAGACTAGGTGACCGTTTTGTAGAACACCAACGCTCTGTCCATAACTGCGATCTGCATCTCCCCGTTGCCAGTCACTTCAACTCCCACTCCATCACTGATGTGACGGTCCTCGGCCTCCTCCACTGCCAGGAGAAGTCCAAATGCAAACTGGAGGAACAACACCTCATTTTCCGTCCAGGGACCTTACAGCCTAATGGGATGAACATTGAATTCTCCCACTTTAAGTAAACCAACACCCCCCCCCCCACCACGTCGACCCCCCCCCCAACCTTGCGTCTTCTTTTCTTTCCTTCCCTTTCCTAGCCAATCTTTTTTCTCCTCGCCATTTTTTTCTCTCTCATTTTCCTCTCCTCCCCTCCCCCCATGGGGTGCCTGCCTCCTTACCTTTGACCCTTCCCCTGGTGGATCTGTTCTCCCCTCCTTCCCCGCGTCTGCCTATCGCTATCTCTTACCTGCATCTGCCTATCACCATGTTGTCTCACCCCACCTCCCCTCTTTTGTCCACCTATCACTGTTCTACTTTCCCCCAATATGTTGGGCTTCCCCTTTTCCTGAAGAAGGGTCCATCTTGTTGCTTTTTCATCTAGATTCCAGCAACTGCAGTCCTTTGATTCTCGGGGGAAAGGAACTGTCGGAATTTTGGTTCAAAACCCTGCAATAGGAATTTAAGTGTTGATACTAATGTAGGAGACAAGAAGAAGTGCAGCAGACTCCATGGCAACGTTGCAATGACTGGAGCAGCACTCAGAGGTCCAAACAGTATTAATAAGCAGCCATCTAACACCAAACCCAGCACTCCTGGTGGTAGAGGCAGATATGATAGAGGCATTTAAGAGAATCATGGATAGGTAAATGAATATGCTGAGAATGGAGGGATATGGACCATATACAGGCAGAAGAGATTAGGTGTCATTAGCTTAATTAGTTCAGCACAACATCGTGCACCAAAGGGCCTGTTCCTGTGCTGTGCTGTTGCATCTTCCATAACTGGATGAGATGGGTGCTGAGGCCCAAGAGGACCAAATGATGATTGGAATGGATAGACTGATTGGTTTGCTGGCCACCAATGCAATATTAGGCCTATAATAGGGAGCAGGAAGTGTAAGTTGTTGCTGAACAGGTCTCCATTTCTGGTCTGTCATTTAAATTGTCAATGATGAACAGGACATTTGCCATTTTAAGCAATGAAGATCCTGCCAGAAATGGTGACCCGGTGAAATCTTAGTTTTTAATTCTTGAAACTCCTCAAATTTCCTTCCAGAATTATGGTGGAACAATAACAACAACAACTTACATTTTAAAAGAAATAATGTTAACATAAACTATCTGAGAAAGCTACAAAGGAATGGAGGTCAGCAAGTGTGATACGTGAAGGGGTATTGTGAATTAGGAAATGCGTGGCATGGCCAGAATCACAATTTGATGTTAAATAATGACACCTGGATAGCAGAAATTCTGAGAGAGATTATCATGCAGAAGAGAGCTGGACAAGTGACTTGGTAAGAGTGCAAACAGTTCTTGATTACTTTGTGATTCCAACCCTAAGTGGAAATGTGGAAAGAATAATGCAGAATAAAATACTGAACTTGAGCTCCTATGTTGTTTTGCATATATTCATGCCTGTGCATGCTTCAATAACTGGAAGGAAATTGAACTAATCTCAGTGGTCCAGTAAAAAAAATTGTGTAATCGATATCCCATTGTTCACACAAAGCATTATTTGGTCTTTGTGCCTTCCAGCCCTCCCAGCTGCACTTATGTTCACTCTAGTACTACCAATTAATAGGGAAGTGATGTTAAATAAGTAAGACAATGCTGTTTATTTTATTTTCTCTGGCATTTGTGATATAGTTTACCAAAACTATTGCATATGAATACAATGTCTTTACTTTGCCATTTAATTAAAGAATTAAAGCTACTCTGGAGGACAGTTAAAAGTCAACATAATTGCTACTTGTCTGGAATTGCATTTTGACCAGACCAGGGAATCAGAGTCAGAATCAGGTTTATTATCACATTTCACATTATTTCACATATGTTGTGAAATTTGTTGTTTTGTGGCAGCAGTACAGTGCAAGACATAAAAATTACTATGAGTTAAAAAATAGATAAATAGATAAATAAATAAATAAACAAACAAACACAAAGTTAAACAAATGAGTAGGCATGGTAGTGTAGCAGTTAGCGTAACGCTTTACAGCGCCAGCAACCCAGGTTCAATTCCAGCCACTGTCTGTAAGGAGTTTGTACGTTCTCCCTGTGTCTGTGTGGGTTTCCTCTGGGTGCTCCGGTTTCCTCCCACATTCCAAAGACATACGGGTTAGGAAGTTGTGGGCATGCTATGTTGGCACTGGAAGCGTGGCAACATTTGCGGGTTGCCCCCAGAACATTCTACGCAAAAAGATGCATTTCACTGTGTGTTTTGATGTACATGTGACTAATAAAGTAATCTTGGTATAGGTATTGGTATTGGTTTATTATTGTCGCTTGTACCGAGGTACTTATCTTACCATACCAGATTTCTACCTCTAAAGAAAATTAGTGAGCCAGATGGGTCTTTGGGACAACCCATAAGCTTCATAGCCTTCATGATATATGCGAGTTTTGTATTGTAAATTTATTTAATTAACTAAACTTAAAATTCCCAGTGGCTAAAGTGAGATCTGTTCATTCAGGAATCTAATTTACTAGTCCAGTAGAATAACTAATATAATACAATTCCCCATGTAAGGCAGAGGGCCAGGTCAAAAGGCAGGTTTTAAGGGGCATGTTAACAGAAGAGGTGATAAAGTAAGGAAGAGGGAAAGTACGGGAGGGATTGAAAGTAAAGATAATAACTTCAAATCTCATTAGAGTCCTGGTCCTTTATTTATCTTGCTGTCAACATCACCAGAACTGATTATATGCTCATTAAAATATTGCTGTTCATTTGACCACAGTGTACACAAATCGTTTATTGTGTTTGTTAATAACAATAATCATACTCTAAAAGTGCTTCAAATGTTTTAAAGTATATGAGAGCATCCTGAGTTTCTCCTTCTGTCATTTCCTAGATTTGCTGCATTAGGCTTTCTTTCTGCACTGGTGTTTCTGCACATGGTACTTCGTTTTACCTTCTCTGTGATGACTCCAATGAGCTGTATTACAATCTTCTGGCCAAGTATGCGTAACGACATGAAATTATTACATGTATGATCAAGGAATGAAGTAGTTAGAATTACAGGCCTGCTAATTTATTAAAATATTCAGTTTTGAGACCTTAACAGTATGTTGAACTGCAATTCTACTGGTAATAAATTTTCATGAACATCCTTAGGGATGCGTGTTGGTTATTGCACAGTTCTTAGTTACATTCACAGGTCCTCAATTAATGAAGCAGCCCATTAAAATCACTGTGCATTTATTTGATGCTTGTTGATTTCTGGATTATTATCATCTGGTATTTCAGAGATGCCATCACTACACCTGCACACAACTCCCTTTAGCAGTCCTTTTCCATATCTTAATTTTAATCTATAAAGCCTCCAATATCTCCTTATCTCTTTTTACATTATTCCTTTTTTCCTCCTGGATAAGTAATGCTGCTCATTCTCTTTATTCTTCATGTAGAACTTAGAATCTGGGATTTTTGTTTCGCAGGACAGACTAACTAAAGAGGGCAACAATGTGGTATGCAGGCTGAATGGAGTAGCCCTGAGCCTCTTTAGCATTTAAAGTTCACTCCCAAAAGTCACATGACATAAAGCTGAATAAGGACAAAGAAATCTGTTGATTTCCGCTGTTGCTCAGCTGCTGAATCTGTGTTCTTTTGTGATGACCCAGGTTCAATTCCTACAGCTGTCTGTAAGGAGTTTGTACATTCTCCTCATGTGTCGGTGTAGGTTTCCTCCAGGTGCTCCAGTTTCCTCCCACATTCCAAAGGCATATAGATTAAGAGTTGTGGGCATGCTACGTTGGCCCCGGAAGCGTGGTGACACTTGCGGGCTGCCCACTGCACATTCTCAGTAATGCAAAAAGATGAATTTCATTGTGTGTTTTGATGTACATGTGACTAATAAATAAATATCTGATCTTAAGTCGCAGTGTTTTTTGACAGGGGTCTGTGGTGTCCTTCTAGAGTGGCTTGGCACTCTAGAAGGACACCACAGAGCCAGTCGTAGGCTAAATATATTGCAGCCAAACTGGGCATATGACAACTAATGAGAGATTGCTAGTCTACTTGTTACGGAAGCATTCGTCTATGACATTATCAATAAGAGTGACCACCCACAATGCTTGTAAAAATTAAATCACATCTTCACACTGATAAAACTCTCATCATGTGGCACCACCACCATACCAAAGAAGAAGAGATCTAGCAACTAAAAACTTGGCATCCACATGAAAATGAAACCAAGAGACAACTCTGGGTTATTAAACAGTATGGAATGAACATAGAAAAGTCTGTCAGGAGGAGTAGGAGGCCTACCTAAAAATAAGGAGCCATACTCATGAAGCTACAACACAGGAATACATGCAGATTAAACAGTGAAAGCATTATGAAAATTATGGATTTAAACAATACACAATCAGTAGATCAAAACAAAGCTCTTCAGTTCTGCTTGAGTCAGACTTGAATGTCAGTGCACAGTTAAACAATCAACTGGAGGGTGAAGCTTCTAGACTATTCCCATACTCAATGATAGCAGAATAAAAAATAAAAAATGGACTGAAGTATTTGCAAGTGCCTCTGCTAGAAGTGCCAGATGGATAACTGATCTCGGTCTCCACATAAGGCCTTCACCTTCACAGAAGCCAGACTTCATATTTTATCAAGAAACTGGTGAGTGCACTGAATACAACAAAAGTTATGGGTTGCAGCTATGTCCTAGCCATAGTGCTAAAGAACGAATATGCTCTACACAAGCTGTTCTACTACTGCTACTACACTTCATCTACCTAACAAAGTAGAAAATTCCTCAAGTATGTCTCACCCACAAGAAACACTACAAATCTTAACCATGCATTCATTATCTTATCTGTTTATCTCAAACAACAGAAAAGTGATGCAAAGTGACATTGGCAATGCTATCACATGGCTCTGGTTTATCAATATTGAAAGCAGTTTCAGTTCGTTAAGATCACATCTCCAATGCTGATTACAATTTTGGTTCAAATGTAGAGGAAATAGCTGAAACGTAGAGATGAGGCCAGAGTGACTGGCTTGACAGCAAAGCAGGATGTGTTTAAGGGTGGCATCAAGGAGCTAACTTTAAGTAAAATTGAAATCAGTGAGAACTGGGGAGAAAACTGCCATCCAGCTGTAGTCATATCTATCACTGCATTCGTATGAAGTAATAACTAGGAATAAAGAGTCCAACACTCACCCCTTCGCATTCAATGCCATTACTGTCATCAAAATGCTTGAGGTGATAATTCACCAGAAACTCAAATGAGACAGCCACATCTATACTGTAATTGCATGAGTGAATCAGAGTCTGGAATCCTATAGAATATTGCTCATTTTCTGACAGAAATCAAGAGAACACTCATCAGGAAAAAGCAGCCTTTTTGATTGACACTTTACTTATCATCTTCAACTATGCTATGTCTTCAGTTTATAAAAGTTTACTTGTATTCATACTGTGTCTACCATTCTGATTCTCCTGATAGACTCTGCTTGTCCCAGTTTTCTCTCTCATGGGTGAAATTGCCACATTACTTATTGCCTCACCCTACCCAAACCTTGATAAGTTTTAAAGGCAAAACAAGCAACTCATTTTCACTCCACTGAAATCCTACTCTCACCACATTCTTATCTTCTCAATTGTTACAATTCATTTCAGTTTCTGCTTTAATATCCATTAATGTTCTGCAATTAACAAAATGCATTAATTATAGGAGGTTCAAAAAATCAGGAGATGGGTAGCATCTTTGTATGCAGGATCAAGATTTTCATGCTGGACAATGCCCACCTTTCTTTCTTTTTCAATCTTTTTATTGAATTTCAAATTAATTCAAATTAATATACATAACATTAATAATTATATATATGGTGCGAAGAGATCGGGATAACAATAATAACAGTTAATATATATACTCACAAGGAGTAAAATATATAATCTGGACCTCCCGCTCTCTTGCTAAGTGAGCATGATACAAAAAAGAAATTGAAAGGAAATTTGATTATATGAAAAGAAAACCCCCAAATCCAAAAAAAAGTATGATAATACACAAAGGCAAACCAAAAACTTCAAAAAAAAACTGGACTGATATTTCTTCGGTTAAAAAAAACATTATCATGTCATTAGCTCCACTCTATATTCAAAGGTTATTGAAAGGGATTCGTAAAAGGTCTGCTTATATCATATGGAAATACTGAATAAATGGACTCGAAACTTCCTCAGCTTTAAGCAAAGGATCAACAGTACCACTCCTAATTTTTTCTAAGTTTAAACATGTTATAGTTTGAGAAAACCATTGCAATGTGGTAGGAGGTATAGGGTCCTTCCATTTAAATAGAATGGATCTCTTGGCCATTAATGTAACAAAAGCAATCATACGACAAGCAGAAGCGGATAAATGGCCAGAATCCATCATTAGTAACCCAAAAATTGCAGTAATAGGATGAGGTTGTAAATCAATATTCAATACAGTTGAAATAATATTAAAAATGTCTTTCCAATATTTTTCCAAAAGAGGACAGGACCAAAACATATGTGTCAGGGAAACCATCTCCAAATTACATCTGTCACATATAGGATTTATATGGTGATAAAAACGGGCTAACTTGTCCTTCAACATATGGGTCCTGTGAACCACCTAAAAGTGTATCAAAGAGTGTCTAGCACACATTGAAGATGTATTAACTAATTGGAGAATTTTCTTCCATGTCTCTGTAGGTAAAAGTATCTGGAGTTCTCTTTCCCATTCATTCTTAATTTTATCAAGTGTCTCTAGACGTATTTTCATAATCAGATCATAAATTATTGCTATCAAGCCTTTCTGATAAGGATTAAAACCTAAGATATTTCCCATCATTTCAGTTTTATATTGTATTGGAAAAGAAGATAAAGTAACTTTTAAAAAGTTTCTAATCTGTAAATATTGAAAAAAATGTGATCTGGGCAAATTGTATTCATTAGACAGCTGTTCAAAAGACATAAAACAGTTATTAATGAATAAATCATGAAAGCATGTTGTTCCCTTCATTTTCCATAAAGAAAAAGCTAAATCAATTCTGGATGGTTGAAAGAAAAAATTAGATTGGATAGGACTTGATAAAATGAATTTATTCAATCCAAAAAATTTACAAAATTGAAACCATACTCGTATTGTATGTTTAACTATTGGGTTAATCATTTGTTTACTCAACTTAGTAAGTGCAAAAGGGAGTGAGGCTCCTAAAATAGAAACTAATGAAAATCCTTGCACTGATTCACATTGAAGGTGTACCCAACAGGGACAATGAGTTGCATCTAAATCTTGTACCCAGAAAATTAATTATCTAATATTAATTGCCCAGTAGTAAAATCTAAAGTTAGGCAAAGCCATACCACCATCCTTTTTTAATTTCTGTAAATACTTCTTACTTAACCTTGGGTTTTTATTCTGCCATATATATGAAAGAATTTTAGAATGAATAGTATTGAAAAAGGATTTTGAGGTGAAAGTTGGAATCTCCTGAAACAGATACAAAAAATTTGGTAAAATATTCATCTTAACCGCATTAATTCGGCCAATCAGTGATAGAGACAATGGGGACAATTTAGTAAACAATTGTTTAACATGATCAATTAAAGGTAAAAAGTTAACTTTGAATATGTTCTTGTGCTTCTTGGTAATTTTAATACCCAGATACGTAAAATAATCAGTCACTAATCTAAATGGTAATTGCCTATAAATTGAGACTTGCATATTTAATGAGAAATGTTCACTCTTATTAAGATTTAATCTATAACTAGAGAAAAGACTAAACTGAGCAAGCAGTGATAATGCTGCAGGGATAGATTTCTCCGGGTTAGAGATACAGAGTAACAGATCATCTGCATATAGTGATATCTTATGGGTCCCCTTTCCACGAGTAATACCAAATATGTTAGAGGAGTCCCAAAATGCAATTGCCAAGGGTTCCAAGGCAATATCAGCAGCCCTGTCTAGTGCCTTGAAAAAGTCTGAAAAAGGGGGATCTCTGATGATTGGTAAGTATTGAAGCCATAGGTGTATGGTAAATCATTTTAATCGCAGATATAAAATTTGGGCTAAAAGTAAATTTCTCAAGTGTGTTGAATAAATATTCCCATTCCACTCTATCAAACGCCTTCTCAGCATCTAGCAAGATAACAACTTCTGGAATTATAGATGAAGGGGTATATACAATATTCATTAACCTCCTAATATTAAAATGGAAATAATGGTTCTTAATAAATCCTGTCTGGTCATCAGAAATAATTTGTGGAAGTACCTTTTCCAGTCGAGAAGCCAATATTTTGGAAAAAACTTTAGAATCCACATTCAATAAAGAAATAAGTCTGTAAGATGCACATTCAGTAGGATCTTTATCCTTTTTAAGAATTAAAGAAATAGTTGCTTCATAAAAGGATTGTGGTAATTTACCTACTAATAGGGCATCTTTAAACATTTTACCTAACCAGGGAGTGAGAAGATCAGAAAAGGATTTAAAAATTCAACTGTATACCCATTGGGACCAGGTGTTTTACCCAAATTCATTGAAGAAATTTCTTTCTTTATTTCTTTCTCCGAAATGGGTGCATCTAATATTAAACGTTCATTAAGTGATAATTTCGGAGTCTTCAAATTCCCTAAAAATTCATGCATTGATATAGAATCCTCAGGAAATTCTGTTTGATATGAAGAAGTATAAAATTCTTGAAAAGATTTATTAATTTGGTCATGGTCCACTGTGTAATTACCATCTCATTTACGAACTTTAATAATCTGACATTTAGTTGAAGCAGCTTTCAGTTGGTTGGCCAACAATTTACCAGATTTATCACTATGTATATAAAACTGACTCCTGGTTTTGAGTAATTGATTTTCAATTGGAAATGTTAATAATAAACTGTTTTGTAATTGAAGTTCAGTTCTCTTTTTATAGAGCTCCAAATTAGGCTTGATAGGCCAAATTAGGCCAATAAGGTTAACCCTTTACATACCATATGTTTTTAGTCTGTTATAAGATGATTAATTTTGTTTCATGGAACACGAACAGTTTAACTAATCCAATTAAGCACAAGAAGATCTTTAAAATTTTTCATAGACTGAACGCTCAGATTATTTTTGCGCAGGAGACTCATATTAGGGAGAGGATAATCAGTGCTTTTTTAGATTTTGGAGGGGTCAACAGTTTCATTCTAATTCACAAGCAAAGGTGAAAGGAGTCTCTATTTTTATAGACTCCTCAATTTCATTTGTTCATTGTGAAACAATTTCAGACCCAAAAGGTAGATTTCTATTAATTACTGGCTTACTGCATAACAAAAAAGTTGTTATGGTTAATGTCTATGCACTTAATGTTGATCATCCCGAGTCTTTTAAACATTTATTTGCATCTTTTCCTAATTTAAATGAATATACATTGATCATGGGTGGAGATTTCAATTACTGCTTAAACCCTTTGATGGATAGATCTGTGTCGAATCACGTACTTCCAAACAAATCCACTGTCTTTATTAATTCCTTCTTGGTTGATTCCGGAATTTTAGAAGTTTGGAGATTTCTACACCCATATGATAAAGAGTTTTCATTCTTTTTTCATGTCTATCACAACTACTCTAGGCTTGATTACTTTTTTATTGACTCTCGATTAGCTCCATTTGTTATTGACTGTAATTACCACTTCTGATCATGTGCCATTGAAACTATCAATTAAGTTAGCGGATGTACCCTCTGGTGTCAGACAATGGTGATTCAATTCTTCTCTATTGCAGGATTTAGACTTTGTTCATTTTATTAAAGAACAGATTTCCTTTTTCTTCTCAACTAATTTTACGGAAGAAATTTCCAGTGGGATATTCTGGGATACCTTTAAAGCTTATACCCGTGGTCAAATTATTTCATACTCTGCTGGATTGAAAAAACAAACTAATAATGAATTACGTATATTGGCTGATAAGATTAAAGAAATCGATAAAAAAAACATTGCCCAGCTGTTTACAAGGTGAGAATGATCTCTATGGAGTGAGTATGGTCACAGAAGTTTCTCAAGTTCTTCTCCTTAGCCAGCCAAGGTAGCCGATAGGAGGGCCTGATTATGTAAGGTCCAAGCTCAATCCACTTGCCTCACTCCCATAATCTAAAGCACATCCAGCAACCCCAGAGATATTCTTGTGGTTTTCTGTGACCAATGTTGTCCAAGAGCGTCCGCTTCAATGGTAGCATACGTGTGCCTGAGTCTGGATGTCATGGGTTCTATTTCCACTCCAGAAGTGTGAGGACAAGATCCAGGCTGACACTTCAGCAAAGTATTGAGAGAGTGTTGCCCAATTGGAGGTGCTATCTTTTGGAATGACAAAAAGATCCAAGCATAGTTTTTGAAAAAGCCCAGAATAATTATTCCTGCCTGTTAACCAACATTTATTCCCCCAACCAACATTCACCAAGAAAACAGATGACCTTATCTTTGTCACATTGCTCTTCATAAAAGTTTCCAGTACAAATTAGTGGTTCTACCTCCTGCATTATAACAGTATGCACGCATCAGAAATATTTGTTTATTCTGTAAAGTACATGGGTTCATAAAGGAATCAGGAAAAATACTCCATAAATGTATTGCTTAATTGTCCATCTATCTATCTTTCTTGTACCATAGATGTCACCATGAGTGTAATAAGGTAGCCTCCCTTTTAATTCAGTTTAACTTAATGTTTAATTTGCGCTCCTTCCCACACTGCCCTCTTGTGGGGTAAGTGCCATGATAGTGTTTCCTGTTTGGCAGCAGCTGCTGACTTGATGCCTTCGTTTTTGGTTCAATTAAAATAGGCACAATCTCTGAATCATTTTCTGCAGAATAATCTACCCAATTGGTAGCCTTAAATGGCCAAGGTGATTTTGATGAACCCTCGCTGCACTGTACACATAGAGGCCTGTTTCCATCAAACCATAGAACAATACAGCACAATACAGGCCCTTTAGCTCACCACGTTGTGCCGACCTTTAAACCACGCTGAAGACTATCTAACCCCTTCCTCCCACATATCCTCCTATTTTAAATTCCTCCATATGCTTATCTAACAATGTCTTGAACTTGACCGACGTATCTGCCTCCACCACTAACCCAGGCAGCACATTCCATGCACCAACCACTCTCTGGGTGAAAAATCTTCCTCTGATATCTCCCTTGAACTTCCCACCCATTACTTTAAGCCATGCCCTCTTGTATTGAGCATTCGTGCCCTGGGAAAGAGGTGCTGGCCATCTACTCTATCTATTCCTCTTAATATTTTGTATACCTCCATCAAGTCTCCTCTCATCCTCCTTCTCTCCAAAGAGTAAAGCCCTAGCTCCCTTAGTCTCTCCTCATAATCCAGGCAGCATCCTGGTAAATCTCCTCTGAACCCTTTCCAACGCTTCTATAATGAGGCAACCAGAACTGAACACAGTACTCCAAGTGTGGTCTAACCAGAGTTCTGTAGAGCCACATCATTACCTCACGGCTCTTAAACTTGATCCCATGACTTATGAAAGCCAACATCCCATAAGCTTTCTTAACTACCCTATCCACCTGTGAGGCAACTTTCAGGGATCTGTGGATATGAACCCCAAGATCCCTCTGCTCCTCCACACTACCCAGTATCTTGCCATCAACCTTGTACTCCACCTTGGAGTTTGTCCTGCTCCGGATGGAACTCCATCTGTCACTTCTCATCCCTGCTCTGCATCCTATCCCTCTGCAGTCTTTGACAGTCCTCCACACTATCCACAACACTGAGCTTTGTGTCATCTGCAAACTTGCTAACCCACCCTTTTACCCCCTCATCCAAGTAATTAACAAATATCACGAAAAGTAGAGGTCCCAGAACCGATCCTTGTGGGACACCACTAGTCACAGCCCTCCGATCTGAATGCAATCCCTCCACCACAACCCTCTGCTTTCTACAGGCAAGCCAATTCTGAATCCACACGGCCAAGCATCCCTGGATCCCATGCCCTCTGACCTTCTGAAGAAGTCTTCCATGTGGAACCTTGTCAAACGCCTTACTAAAATCCATGTAGACCACATCTACTGCACTACCCTCATCAATCTTCCTGGTCACCTCCTCAAAGAACCCTATCAGGCTTGTGAGGCATGATCTTTCCTTCACAAAGCCATGCTGGCGGCCCCTATCAGTCCATGATTCTCTAAATGCTCATAGATCCTATCTTTTAGAATCCTTTCCAACAGCTTGCCCACCACAGACATAAGGCTCACTGGTCTGTAATTCCCTGGACTATCCGTACTACCTTTTTTGAATAAAGGGACAACATTTGCTACCCTCCAATCCTCTGGTACCATTCCCATGACAACGAGGACTCAAAGATCCTAGCCAACGGTTCAGCAATCTCCTCCCTCAACTCACAAAGCAGCCTGGGGAATATTCCGTCGGGCCCCACAGACTTATCTGTCCTAATATTTTCTAACAATTCCAACACATCCTCTCTCTCTTGATATCTACATGTCCAGAACATTATCTTACCAAAACTGTCCTCAGTGTCATCAAGGCCCCTCTCCTTGGTGAATACTGAAGAGAAGTATTCATTGAGGACCTCACCCACTTCCACATCTTCCAGGCACATCTTCCCACCTTTGTCTCTATTTGGTCCTACCTTTACTCTCGTCATCCTTCTCCTCTTCACGTACGTGAGAAAAGCCTTGGGATTCTCCTTAACCCTACTCACCAAGGCCTTTTCATGTCCCCTTCTTGCTCTCCTCAGCCCCTTCTTAAGTTCCTTCCTTGCTACCATATATTCCTCATGAGCCCTATCTGATCCTTGTTGTTTACACCTTATGTATGCTGCTTTCTTCTTCTGAACTAGTTGTTCCACCTCTCTTTTCACCCATGGTTCCTTCACCCTGCCATTCTTTCTCTGCCTCACTGGGACAAATCCCTGAACATTGACCACATCTCCATAGTACATTTCCCTTCAAAAATGTCATCCCAATTTACACTCTCAAGTTCTAGCCTTATAACCTCATAATTTGCCCTTCCCCAATTAAATATCTTCCCTTCCTCTCTGCTCCTATCCTTGTCCATGACAATGCTAAAGGTTAGGGAGCGTTGGTCACAGTCCGCCAAGTGCTCACCCACCGAAAGATCTGTCACCTCACCCAGTTCATTGCCTAATACTAGATCTAATATGGCATTCCCTCTAGTCGGCCTGTCAACATACTGTGACAGGAATCCATCCTGGACACACTTAACAAACTCTGCCCCATCTAAACCTTTAGCACTAAGCAGGTGCCAATCAATATTTGGGAAGTTAAAGTCTCCAATGATAACCACCCTGTTACTCTTGCACCTTTCCAAAATCTGCCTCCCAATCTGCTCCTCAGTATCCCTGCTGCTACGTGGGGGCCTATGGAATACTCCCAGTAGAGTAACTGCTCCTTTCTTGTCCATAACTTCCAACTATACTGACTCTAGAGAGGAGCCTTCTACATTATACACCCTTTCTGCAGCTGTAATAGTATCCCTGACCAGTAACGCCACCCCTCCCCCTCTTCTCCCCCCTTTTAAAACCCTGAAATCCAGGAATATTCAATACCCATTCCTGCCCTAGTGACAGCCAAGTCTCTGCAAGAGGCACAATATCATAATCCCATGTACTTAACCAAGCTCTCAGTTCATCACCATTATTCCTGATACTTCTTGCACTTAAGTAAATGCATTTTAGCCCATCCACCTTTCTACTTTTATATCCTGTACTCTGCTTCTCCTTCCTCAAAGTCTCTCTACATTTTACATCTGACTTTTTCCCATCCACTTCTTCTTCTGACCTACCCCTCTGGTTCCCATCCCCCTTGCAAACTAGTTTAAACTCTCCCAGACCACCCTAGTAAACCTGCCTGCAAGGATATTGGCCCCCTTCGGGTTCAGGTGTAACATGTCCTCTCTGTACAGGTTCTACCTTCTCCAGAAGAGATCCCAATGATCCAAAAATCTAAAACCTTCCCTCCTGCACCAACTTCTCAGCCACGCATTAATCTGCCATCTCCTCCTATTCCTACCTTCACTATCACGTGGCACTGGCAGCAATCCTGAGATTGCTACCCTTGAGGTCCTGTTCTTCAGCCTTCTGCCTAGCTCCCTAAACTCACTTTTCAGGACCTCATCCTTCTTCCTACCTTTGTCGTTGGTACCAACATGTACCACAACCTCTGGCTGTGTTCCTTCCCGCTCAAGAATGCTGTGGACCCAATCAGAGACATCCCGGACCCTGGCACCTGGGAGGCAACATACCATCCAGGATTCATGCTCACTGCCACAGAATCCAATCTGTTTCCCTGACTGTTGAGTCCCCTATCACTACTGCTTTCCTCTTCCCTTCTGATCAGCAGGACCGGTCCCAGTGCCAGAGACCTGGCTACTGCTGCTTAATCCCTTCAGGTCATTCCCCTCAACAGCTTCCAAAGCAGAAAACCTGTTATTTAGGGGAACAGCCTCCGGGCTCCTCTGCACTATCTGCCTTTTCTCTTTCTTTTTCTTTTTCCCTCCCCTGACAGTCACCCTTCTATCTATTTCCTGTACCCTAGAAGTACCTGCTCTGCAGGTGGTGATTCTCCCGATGCACTGTATTACATAACTCTCTCCCCTGATGCCTCGCAGTGTTTGAAGCTGTGACTCCAGCTCATCAATCTGAGCTGAAGTTCCATCAGCCTCCAGCACTTGCTGCAGAAGTGGTCACCGTGCACCTCAGCAGGGTCCACTCGCTCCCACGTCATGCAGCTCCTGCACATCCACCATGTCCTCCATCTGAACTAATTCTTTCCCTACCTAGTTTTATCCTACTTAAAAAATTTATAACAATAACAGGCAATCCTTACCTTTATCTACCAGGTACTCACCCGCTTCGCCCCTTTACGCCGAAGCCCCTTGACCCAAAGCCCAACCACTCTGCTCCCTCTCACTCAGCTGCCCACTCCAAACACTGCCTGCTCAATATGGCGTTCTTCTTTTTAAACTGCTCACATGCTAACTGCTTACGTCACGCTCCTGCATAATCTTGCCCCGCTATTCCCGATTAGAGAAAAGAAAACTTAGCTTCTCCGAAGTCCAAAGTCCGCCGAAACGACCCGAAAAACGAAACCGTCGAAGTTGTTTCTTTCTCTTTTTAAACCGCCCGCGTGCTAACCGCTTACGTCATGCACCTGCGCAGTCTTGCCCCGCTATTCCCGATTAGAGAAAAAAACTTACCTTCTCTGAAGTCCGCCGAAACAACCCGAAAAACGAAAACCCAAAGTTTTCCACGAAGTAGAACTATAGATCTGCAACAGTCTTGCTCTATCCCTCAATCAACTATTGTAAAAGTACATTCTTATCTACATTTCCTCCATTACAACTCCCTGCAACTCAAAAGTATTTTGTTGGCTATTTTGTAGAAAGTTAGAAGAAGGGCCCATAATCATTGGTATAATTTTTGCTATCATTTCCTACTTTGGTAAATTGGATGGTATTGCATTATTCATCCATATGTTATTCTGTTTTTAAAAAAAACTGCCTATTTGGCCCTTGCATTTATTTCACAAAGTTGTCAAAAACCTGTCAGTCAGCTAATTTATTCTGCTTTATAAATCTGTGGAAATAAAATTGCTGGCTGTATGTAATGTGGAAGCACATGTGGTTAACCTGAGCTAACTAAGGCCTCACAATTGTAATTGGTTGGGGACATTAATGGGCAAATTCATTTCAAAGCTTTCATCCTGTGTCTTGCACAAAATTCTCTGCCCAAGATCTATAAGAAGTAATTATTTATTAATTCATTTCTCAGAAACCTCAACAGCTGCTGTTGCTCAGCCTCTCGTAATCACCTGAAAATTTTAAATAGAGCAATTTTACAGTTAATGCTTCCACAAAATATTTACTGATACTGTATATCGTTGATGGAAAATTGAATGAATGAATTCCAAAAGAAACTTATATTTTAATTGACATTCCATGTTAAAATTACTGATTGACTCAGTTAAAGGAGCCACAATCAATGATTTATACATTTATACATTTAGCTTTGTGAAATTCAGTCTCATTTAAATGGAAATTTCAATTAGATCACCCCTTAGCCTTTCATACACAAATGTCTACAAGTCTCGACCTTGTCTATGCAACCTGTTCTCGTAAATTAACACATTTATCTGTGATACCATTCTAATGCGCCTGTGCTTTACCAACTCCAAGACCATGAGAAGCACAGTCCTGAACAAACTGTTGTTTTCCTGATGAGGACTAACCAGAAGTATAACCACCATTCACATTGTTCTCACCACATTCTATTGCAAAGGTTCCTTTGGCTTTGTTGATTATTTTTCTACTTTTAGTAATTTCTAAACTGATTAAATCTAACTCAAAAAAAATTGAAGTTGCTGGAAAAAGTGTGAAGGGATTATATGTGATTAACATCTGGTTGTTTGATCCAGTGAAGGATGCATTCACAATTTTTGGTATGGCATTATTAGCAGGACTTCAGCATTGAGGCAGAACTATCTGTACCATTTATTACTTTAGCATATGCTTATCAGGTCCATTTCTATGAATAGATAGCGCAAGTTGAAGCCATGCCTGCATTTCTTGAAAGGGAAGACACAAGAGACTGGTTGAGGCAATGAACACTTCTTCTTGAAAACAAAGTGTTTGTTGCCTCAACCACCAGTGGAAGTTTTTTCACAATGTTTAGACGTTTGGTGAAAATCATGTTAAAACACATGGGAGTGCAGGCATCTGAATGCAGCTTGCAGCTCTGGATGCCTTGGTCAATGAGGGTGAGAAAAAGAGAGAGATATTCTGCACACGGGACCCAGGAAGGCATCCTGGTCCATTGTATAGACAAAGTGGAATGAGGACACACACAAGGTCAATGCCAGGAGTAAAATCTCAAGGACATGATGTAGCACTGCAAGAGGTTTAATGATACGTGTGATCAAGGTCTTTGAAGATACCAAATCCATTCTCCCAACCACTGAAACAGACAGTGATGGTGGAAGGTCACTTTTATGATTGGAAGACTGTGGCCAACAATGTGCCACAGGCATCAGTGTTGGGACCCTTGCTGTTTGTTAATGACTTAGGTATGAAAGTAGGAGGTATGATTATTAAGTTTCTAGATGTCATGAAAATTGATTGCCTTGGTGTAAGAGGCTTAGATGGCGAGGAATTCATAAAAATGCATTCAAGAGGGTTTTGTGAAGCAGAATGTATAGAGTCTTATTCGGGAGGGGGCTGTACTTGACCTTATCTAAGGGAATGAGGACAAGCAATTGATAGAAGTGTCTGTGCAGGAACCCTTTGGAACAGTGACCATAATTCAGTAAGCTTTAAGTTAGTCATGGAAAAAGATCACGTTGGTCCTCGAGTGAGGGCCTAAAAATGGTGGAAGGCAGGTTTTGCTTGTGTAAGACGTGGGAGAGATGGATTGGGATCAGCTTCCAGGAGAGGGGGAAACAGCATCTGATAAGCTTTTAAAAATGAGATGGCAATGGTTCAGAGTCAGCATGTTCCTTGTAAGGTAAGAGGCAAAGATGGTAAGTTTAGGGAACTTGAGTTAATGAAAGATAATGAAGGCTTTATCAGGGAAAAGAAGGAAGCATATATCAGTGATAGAAAGTCAGTACTGAATGAGTCACAAGGTTTATACGGGATTTCGGAGAAAAGAAAGAAATTATGACGATAAAAAGGGGCCAAGAAATGACCTTGGCAAGTAGAATTAAGGAGAATCCTAAAGCTTTTATAAGTTTATACTGGAAGCAAGCAGATAGCTAAGGATCGAGCAGATCCCCTCAGAGACCAGTGGAGTAAATTGTGCGTGGAGCCAAGGGATATGAGTAGATCCTAAATGAATACTTGTCATTGGTATTCACCAGGGAAAAGAATGTGGAGGCTGGAGAGTTAAGGCAGGGGTACACTGATATCAGGAGCACATCTGTATCAGGAAGAAGTGCTAGAAACATCAGGATGGATAAATCCCTTGGGATGAAAAACACTATGATGCTGGAGGAACTCAGAAGGCCAGGTAGCATCCGTGGAGTTCAGTCCTGAAGGGTCCTGACCCAAAACGTTGACTGCCTGCTTTTCTCCACGGATGCTGCCTGGCCTGCTGAGTCCCTCCAGCATCATAGTGTTTTTCATCTAGATTCCAGCATCTGCAGTCCTTTATTTCTCTAAATTCCTCACCCTGACAGGATCTATCTCAGAATGCTAAAGGATGCAAGGGAGGAGACTGATGGGGTTCTGATGGATAATTTTGCATCTTCATTGGACACAAGTGAGGTACCAGAAGACTGGAGGATAGTTAGTGTTATCCCCTTATTCAAAAAAGGGCAGTAGTGATAAGCCTGGAAACTACAAGCCAGTGAGCCTTACATCAGTGGTAGGGAAGTTGTTGGTGATGCTTCTGAGGGACAGAGTTTATGATCACTTGGAAAAAGCAGGGACTGATTTGGAGGAGTCAGCATGGTTCTGTGCAGGGGGGATTTTGTCTCACGAGCCTGATTAACTTTTTTGAGGAGGTGACTAGAAAAATTGATGAGGGCAGAGTGTAGACGTGTCTGTGTGATGGGGTTATAGAGAGGCTAGTGTTGGATGGGTATTTTTCAGACTGGAAATCTATAGCAAGTGTTCTATTGCAGGGATCAATGCTGGTATCTTTGTTGTTTGAATATATATGGTACTTGGATGAGAGTACATAGAACATAGAACAGGACACACTGGAACGGGGCCTTTGGCCTATGATGTTGTGCTGAACTAATTAAACTAGTCATTAAATGCCTAACTAAACTAATCCCTTCTGCCTGCACAATGTCCACATCCCTCCATTCTTTGCAAATTCATGTGCCTATCTAAGACCCTCTTAAACGCCTCTATCTTATTTGCCTCCACTACCACCCCTGGCAGTGCATTCCAGGCATCCACCACGCTCTGTCTCCCATACTCTTATAAACTTCTGTCAGGTCTCCCCTCAGCCTGCGCTGCTTCAGAAAAAACAACCCAAGTTTGTCCAACCTCTCCTTATAGCACATGCCCTCTAATCCAGGCAGCATCCTGGTAAACCTCTTCTGCACCCTCTTCAAAGCCTCCATATCCTTCCTCTAATGGGGTGACCAGAATTGAATGCAGTCCTCCAGATGTGGTCTAATGAGAGTTTTATAAAGCTACAACATAACTTCCTGACTCTTGAATATAGGAGGTATGATTGGTAAGTTTGCAAACAACATGAAAATTGTTGGAATTGTGGATAGTGAAGAAGGTTGTCTCAGGATAGAGCAGGACATGGATCAACTGGAAAGTTAGGTGGAGTGGTGGCAGATGAAACTTAATCCAGAACAAGTGGGACATAATGCACTTTGGGAAGTCAAATTCTGATAGAACATATAGAGTAAATGACAGGGACCTTAAAAGCATTGACGTACAGAGAGATCTTGGGATGTGTTGTGACTGACTAGACTAAGCTGCATGGAAGCTGTAACTGGGAGATATAGAAGTCTTTATCCACACAGCAGATCTTCTGGAGAGATAGTCTAAGAGAATCTCACTCTTCTGATACAATGCTTTTATACTGTTTAAACAAAGGTAAGAATAAATGAGGTACTACAGTTTCAATGGCTATAATCACCTACTTAACTTTAACATTTTGAATGTGGACAGGTAATTTTGCAGAATTACATATTTACAATGGCTGCTGATTGCGCCATTACAATTACAAGTGATCGTGCCCTATTCCATGTACTTTCATTTCTGTAAATAGTTTTTTGCTTACAATATTTAAATAATGTACATAAACATTTCCTTATCCACCATAATGATAATCTCTTAAAAAATGATTAGGCCAATGCATGATGACAATTTCTCTGATCAGTTCGATGTGCATGTGACTAATAAAGATATCTTATCATCATAGTTTAAAGAGTGATCAACCTCAAATAAAAAAAATCTAGTAACCTCCTCATAACAGGTGTTGGACAAACAGGGCCAGAATGTTGGTTTTCTCTCCTGTCTTCTCCAGTTTTCTTAAGTAAGGAGGTTGTATAGGCAATTTTCAATGCAAAGGGACAATTTATGAATCAAAAGAGAAAGGACAAGCAATTAACAAGTTTCATTCCTTAGCTCTACAGTCCTGTTATTGCTTTTCCCTTTGTACTACTTCGATGTACTTATATTTTGAAATGATCTGTATGGATGACATGCATGACAAAATTTTTCACTGTATCTCGGTACAATGTGACAACAATATACCAATTACCAAAGGTTTTGCAGCTCGCTCTCAAATCTACTGTGTGGCAACCCATTAACTTGAAGACGTTGGACAACCTGTCAGTTCCAGGTTACCACCTATATTCTTGGACAAATTGCCCTGAGATGTCACTTCATGAAATAACAGGGATTCTTCTTGTTGAACCTATGAGTTTCCAAATCAATCAGCTTTATATTCTCTGAAAGGAAGACAAAGTGGATTGCCAACTGAATCTGTACACAGGAACTTGGCTGGTGCAGTAAGAAGAGCAAGTAAATCTGTTCAATCAAATCATTGCTCTTGTTACTATGGGCAGGAGTGGTTTTGTAGAATCCTGGGAAATTGGACTAAACAAAATAGTAACTAATCAATTCGCTTTGCTGGTCATGGTCTAATTATTTCATACTGCTCTAATTCTCTGCTTTCTTTCTAATTACATTCACATCATGCATTTCAGTTTCAGATGTTCTTTCTCTTATAATGTGACCTTCTTCAGACAATAATTGTTTCCTGCATGACTATGATAGCATTTTCCATAAGTAATGCATTTAATTATAAAGTTGTCACTTCTTTATATCCATTTTATTAAAACAGAATGGGTCAGAACAGCCAACCTGTCCCAACAATGCTCCGAAATTGTCACAATTTTGTTTCTTATTTTTGCCAAGCCTGGGTGTTTCTTTGAATCGTCTAATCCAACGCAGTTTTCTATGCTATTTGAAAAAATGAACATTGCCTGATTTCTGCAAAGTTTCTATATACCCTAGGGATATTCTATTGAATGTTTGCAATCTGCATATTCCTTCTCTGTGTATGCCAAATCAAATCAACATGATTACAATGGTCCAAGTGGATTTGTAGTTTACTCTGCTTGAGGGATAAAATGCATTATAAATGGATGCAGAAACCTGTTCAGCATATATGGCAGAAAATTAGTTTTACATTGGTATATGTTGACAAAATAGTGTTGCTTTGGTTCCAAAATGATATGCAGTGTGCCCATGCATATTTGTTTCATAAGTTTCACAAGCAGCTTATTGATGAGTGCATTAGCTTCATACTACTACAAGATTTTGTTCTTTATATTCACATGTGAGGATGGCAGAAGTTGTCTGATTTTTTCTATGATAATTGTAAATGTTGATAGCCTTAATGTTAATTCTTCCACTAAATAAAGATCAATGCTTCCGAATTGTTTACCGCATTAAATACCTTTCCAATTTACCTTTAACTGTAGACACAAGAGACTGCAGGTGCTGTAATCTGAAGCAACAAACAATCTGCTGGTGGAACTCAGCAGGTCAAGCAGCATCTTTGGAGGAAAGGAATTGTCAACATTCCATCAGGACCTGATGCAGGGTTTCGACCCAAAATGCTGACAATTCCTTTCCCCCCACAAATGCTACTTAATCCGCTGAGTTCCTTCAGCAGATTGTTCATTTTACCTTTGACTGTTTTTATCCAACTCTCTCTGGACAGACTACTCCACACCTCTCTTCAAGTTGTTAAACATGAAAGTAGAAATCTGTCCAACTGTTTTAAAATTTGTGGCAATCTCCGGTAAATTAATTTATTTATCATCTGAATCAACTGTTAAAAAAGACTACTTTTATGAAAATGGCGAGAGTGCCATTGGTGGCTCAGAAATTGCTGATGCAATATAATTTGTTTAATCTCAGCCTTCAGATTGCACCATATTTGCTTTGCATATTGCTGGGAAAACTAGTTAATAACTGTGCAGCAACAGCGATTTCACATTAGGGATTTCAGACATCTTGTGCTTGCTCAGTACTCTGCCTTCTTACATCAGGTTTAAGGATATAGAAAGAAACTGAATATTAGAGAAGAGTAAACTAGATGATGAGAAAAATAAAAGAAGGAAAAGGTGAGACATTAAAAACAGAAAGAAGAAGTAAAGAAAAATTAAAAAGAGCAAGCAGAGGAGGAAATTGCAATCTATATGCATTTAGGAATTATATTGATCATTGAGCACTTCAGATAAATAAATCACAGGTGCAAATATTCTTTCTCAAATACAGAACAGATCCCTCCTAATTTATATTTTTGGGTAGCCTGGTGTCTCTAACAAGCTGGAATGATTAAACTGGCACAAAATGATTGCCAAGACTGATTTAAAGATGCTTAATAAGAGTCTGAAAGACTCTTTAATAAGAAATCTGAAGGAATGGGGTATGTGGCTTTATTCCATTTCTGTGTTTTCAGAATTGAGCTTCAGGTCAAAACCACAAATCACTTTTTTGGATAAAGATTTTCAGCAGTCCAGAGCCCTTAATTATTCATACAGTTATTTATCAATATCTTCTTATTCTAGACCCAGTAATCACTGAAAACCACCTGAGAAAGAAAATCATCCTTGATCAGTAGTGCAAAATGTGCCATATTGTACTCTGTGAAAAAACATGTTTAGCAAGAATGCCCAGTTATTATTTTCAAGGTTTGTGTCAAAATACAGTTTTCTATCCATTCATAATTATGTTTAAGTTCCTCCTTTAAATAACACCATAAAAAAACAAGAAAATTATTTCAACCAATTGGATGTAGAACTGGGCTGTCTCACATTCTTTGAGTTTGAGTGAAATCAGCTTCCATTACAGTGCAATGTGCTTGCATTGATAAAGCCCACCATAAGTGTGAAGTTCATGACAGTGATCAGCATGCAACAGGGCACATTTTGTGCTGAATTTTCCTTGTTAAGCATCATCTCAGTTGGGATCAGTTCGTATGCTTATGTGGATGTGGAAGCCACGAACATACAGGTGGACTCCATTACTCCACTGATGCGCTTCTCATGGAGTCCAGTGGTGGAAGGGACAATTGCAATAACTTCTGAATTGATTTCAATGAAGAAAAAAAGCAGTGAGGGATTAAGATCCACATTGGTTTGTTTAGACTTTGTTTAGAATTGTTTGAGTGTATTTTAAGAATGTGTCATTTTTTTCATTTCTTTCTGATATATTTTCAGTTTTTTAACAGTTTGATTACTTTTAACACCTTTTGTATACTTTTGAAATATCTTAATGTCAGAAACATTCACGTAAGTTCCAAGTTCTAGAAGGTTTTGACAACTGGTCAAGGCAGTTGCTTGGTTTAGCTCTCTTTCCAAGTTTTCCTTAGCTTCTTGTTGCATTGTTAGGTGAAGCATTTTCTGACTTCACACATGATAAGGTTTACATGTGAAATATCCTGACTTCTTCCAGCAAATCCCTGCTGAGATTTGCATTTAAGGTAAGTTTAAACTTAGTCAGGAGATCAATGTCAAGAACACTGCTGACCACAAAATCTCTCGAAAGATTTAACACCACTGTAGCTACATTGAAACTCAATGCTTCAGTAAAGGTTTCTATTAACAGTGCACATCAGTGATACTTAAAATCATTTTCAACTACTTGCAGGCGAGTTGCTGATTGATATCTACTGGCTGTAGCTCTGATCCTACACATGTGCTAGAGCTCTAAAGTGCTTTAGCATTACTTAAGCCCACAGGTAGTTGTGTGCCAAGTGTTGAAGGAATTGATATGATTTCAAGGCATTAATGGGCATTAATCCTGGAAGCATAACATGACTAGGAGAATAAGCAGATGGATTGCAGCTGTTAGACAAAGGAAGAGATAGAGGAACAGGAGGCTCACAGTAGGCCATTATCCCAAGATGATCAGGCATCATTCCTCTTACCTGGACATCAATGAGAACCGGCATGTGAGAAAACCATGCGCCAGTCAAATTGAAAAAGAAAAATCTGTTAAATTGTCTGGAAATATCAGATAATCATCCTTGCATCTTCCTTTACTAGCTGCTTTGTTCGTACAGTTACCTGTCCTAGATTTCCTGTCCAATAGTAACTGCAGCTGCAGCATGGCTGGTGAAAGGTTGATGACACTCAGTGCAGAGGCTTCTGACTAACTTAGAGCACGGTCTAAAGCAGCCCTGGACCAGGGCGGCCTGGCTTCAGACTGAACCTTCTTGACACAAGCAGAAGTTGGCTGATGGGTAACAGGAAAGAAGCTGAGGAGCCGACCTGATAGAATCACATAAAATTATGAGAGGCATAGATAGGGTAGATAATCAGAGTCTTTTTCCCAGGGTGTAAGTGTCAAATACGAGAGGGCATAGCTTTAAGGTGAGAAGGGGAAAGTTTAAAGGAGATATACAAGACAAGTTTTTGTACACAGAGGTGTCTGAAATGCGCTGCCAGGGGATGTGGTGGAAGCAAATACAATAGCAACATTTAAGAGTAGTTTAAACAGGTGCATAAACAGGCAGGGAATGGAGGGATATAGAGCACATGCAGGTAGATGGGATAGTCAACACAGACATTGTGGACTGAAGGGCCTGTTCCTGTGCTGTACTTTTCTATGTTCTATTAGATAAATAACACAGAATCCTATCTTAAAAAATCGGTTGCATTTTCATGTGTTAAACATTTTGAAGAGATAGTCTCTAAATATTCCTGAATGCTTCACCTCCATGCTGGAACCAATGGAGATTTCTTGGAGGGATGTTAGTATGTTGAAGGAACTTAAGCCAGCCAAATATTCCTTCAAATAAAATGATTCAGTGCAACTGCTTTGAGGCATTTCTTGAACCACCTCTAGTCCCTGTAGTGAGATGCGGTGGATCTATTTCCAACAGAAAGGTTCTCAGTCAAAATTATTGAAGGCAGAGCTGTGGATGTCATCTATATGGGCTTCAGTAAGGCACTTGACAAGGTCCCACATAATCAGTTAATCAAGAAAGTTTGGATGCATGGGGTCAGTGGAGAATTGGCTGTGTGGTCCAGAACTGGATTGCCCGTAGAAGACAGAGGGTGGCAGTTGAAGGGACTTATTCAGGCTAGAGGCCTGTGAGTGGTGGTGTTCCGCAGGGATCTGTGCTGTGACCTCTGTTTGTGATGTACATAAATGACCTAGATGAGTATGTTGATGGATGGGTCAGTCAGTTTGCAGATGATACCAAGATTTACGGAGTTGTGAATAGTGTAGAAGACTGGTGATGGATACAGTGTGATATAGACCAGTTGCAGATGTGGGCAGAGAAATGGCAGATGAAGCTTAACCCAGATAAATGTGAGGTCTTGCACCTTGGTAGGACTAATGTCAAGAGGCAGTATGCTCTTAAGGGCAAGACCCTTAACAATGTTGAAGAGCAGAGAGACCTTGGGGTGCACTCATTGAAAGTGGTTACACAGGTAGACAGGGTGGTTAAGAAGGCTTATGGAATGCTTGCATTTATGAATTGAGGTATTGCGTATAGGAGTTCAAGAAGTTATGACGCATCTTTATAGAACTCTGGTTAGGTCGCATTTAGAGTATTGCATGCAATTCTGGTCACCTCACTATAGGAAGGATGTCGAGGCTTTAGAGAGGGTGCAGCGGAGTTTTACCAGGATGCTGACTGGATTAGAGGGCATGTGCTATCAGGAGAGGCTGGACAAACTTGGGGTCTTTTCTCTGGAGCGGCGGAGGCTGAGGGGTGATCTGTTGAAAGTGTATAAAATTATGAGGGGCATAGATAGGGTGGACAAGCAATATCTTTTTCCCATTATTGAGCGATCCAATACTCGGGGCCATGCAGTTAAAGTGAGAGGTGGTAGGTTCAAAACAGATGTGAGGGGTACGTTTTTCACTCAGAGTGGTGGATGCCCGGAATGCATTCCCTGATAGGGTAGTGGAGGCAAATTCTTTGGGGTCTTTTAAGAGGGGCTTGGATGGGCACATGAATGAGAGGAAAGTGGAGGGATATGGGCATTCTGTAGGTAGGAGGGATTAGCTATGTCGGCACAACATTGTGGGCTGAAGGGCCTGTTCTGTGCTGTACTGTTCTATGTTTTTAATACTGGTTTTATTTAACACTGTCCTTACCTGATAAATATGTCAAAGAACATCCAGTGAAGGAAAGCCAAGTAGTCATATGTTATCATATCTATAACATTGTATTTCCAGGAAATAACTACATTGTAAGCAAGGTTATTAGCATGATTCCACAAGCTTAACTCATAGATAACTGTAGGTTTAACTGCAATTAAAACTATTATGCATGTTTCTTGGGTGAGTTTCAAAGTGTATTTGTTTTAAGTGTACAATTCCCAATTTTCTTATTGAATGAGCAGAGCTTCTGCTTTGAGTGGACATGGCACACAAGTTCCACCTGATTGGGCGATGCTTCTGTCTTCTAATGGAGCAGTAGTACTTCCTTGAAGAGACTTCACAGCAGAGCAGTAATCTTTGTCTTCTAGTTTCCACTCATGTGTTTGCAATCTGCCATCATTCAGTGCAATTGTGGAGCATTTCAAAGATATTTCTTAACATATTTAAGAATGGGAACTTGATGCATTTCAATTAACACACCTGAAATTAATCCCAGTTGGTAGCAATAAAATGATCATACCTGTTAATTTGTACTCTGCCCTAAATTCATTACATTAACTTCAATGGAATGACTTTCTGAGGCAGAGAACAATATACTGATACAGTACGCTACCTGCAACCGAATGGGGATAAATTTCTAGGCAAAGCATTTTAATCACAGTCTATCAACTGTGAGAAAACTGGCATAAAGTTATAAAAATTACTTCAGGAAATTTTACAGAAATTTTTGCCAGTCACATTGATGTAGTTAATCCTTTAATAAATTGAATATATGTCATTCAAAAACTTACAGCTTTTGAAGATTCCTTGATTGAGTCTATGTAATTTTTAGACCTTCCTCCAAGGCTGGAATTCGTGGTATCTGCCAAAAGTGAGAGTTGACCAGTTTAATAGGCCAGGTTAGACCAAAAGCACAAAAGATATTGGAATCTGTAATTATCCTGTACATCTTTTTTAATCTTGTGTTGGTTACACTGATTCAGCTGAACCCTACCAAGAAAACAATGAAAGCTGTGGAAACTCCAAGCCATTCTACTTTTTTATCTTGTCCTTCTTTATAATGTTATATCTAAATTTCTCCTGCTGTCTGATTTCCACTTATCTCTCCACCTTCCCAATGCCTTTGTGTAGTTCTCAAAACTGTTCCTTTATTGATGGACCACTAATCTAGTGGTTTGGGACTGGAGTAGAAATCCAAAGGTTGTGAATGCAAATCTTTGTAGTGGCAAAATAAGAAAGAAGAATTTGACAAATCTGATAATTTACAGATAAACAGAAGAATAATGACCATGAGTTTTTTCTTCAAGCTGTACTTCAAGAATGAAAAGATATCTTTATTAGTCACATGTACATTGAAACACACAGTGAAATGCATCTTTTGGGTAGAGCATTCTGGGGGCAGCAACTTCCTAACCCATATGCCTTTGGTAAATGGGAGGAAAGCGGAGCACCTGGAGGAAACCCATGCAGACACATGGGGAGAATGTACAAACTCCTTACAGACAGTGGTCGGCATTGAACCCGGATCACTGGTGCTGTAATAACGTAATACTAGCCACTACACTACCGTGCATACCCCTCATATCCCAACCTCATATAGAACATGGAACAATACAGCACAGGAACAGGCCCTTCAGCCCATGATGTAGCGCTGAACTAATTAAACCAGTATTTAAATGCCTAACTAAACTAATCCCTTCTTCCTATATAATGTCTATATCCCTCCATTCTCTGCACATTCACGTGCCTGTCTAAGAGCCTCTTAAATGTCTCTATTGTTTTTACCTGGCAGAGGATTCCAGGCACCCATCACTCTCTGTGCAAAAAAAGTGCCCTCCACATCTCCTTTGAACTTACCCCCTCTCACCTAAAATGCATACCTTCTAGTATTAGACATTTTGACCCTGGGAAAAGGATACTGGATATCTACTCTATCTATGCTTCTCATAATCTTATATACTTCTATCAGGTCTCCCCTCAGTGTCCTCCATTCCAGAGAAAACAACCCATGTTTGTCCAACCTCTCCTTATAGCACATGCCCCTTAATCCAGGCAGCATCTTGGTAAACCTCTTCTGCACCCTCTCCAAAGCCTCCACATTCTTCCTATAATGGGGTGACCAGAATTGAATGCATAACTCCAGATGCAGCCCAGCCAGAGTTTTATAAAGCTTCAACATATCTTCCTGACTCTTGAACTCAGTGCCTTGACTAATAAAGGGAAATGGGGAGCCATGTGGGAAGGAAGGGTTAGATAGATCTTAGAGCAGGATAAAACATTATGCGCCGAAGGCCTGTACCGTGCTGTAGTGTTCTATGTTCTAAAGTATGCCAGACACCTTCTTTACCGCCCTATCAACCTGTGCAGCCACTTACAGGGACCATGCACTTGGACCCCTAAATCCCTCTGTGCATCAACACTGTTAAATGTCTTGCCATTAACATTGTACTGTCCCTTTATATTTGCTCTCCCAAAGTGCAACACCTCACATTTGGCTGGATTAGACTCCAGCTGCCATTTCTCCGCCCACATCTGCAACTGATCTATATCACACTGTATCATTTGGCAAACTCCTACACCACATCACCAATCTTTGTATCATCTTACTAACCCACCCATCCACATTTTCATCAAGTCATTTATATACATCACAAACAGCAGAGGTCCCAGTACGGATCCCTGTGGAACACCACTAGTCACGGACCTCCAGCCAGAAGAAAGTGCCATCGACCACTACCTTCTGTCTTCTATGGGCAAGCCTATTCTGAATCCAAATGGCCAGGTCACCAAGGATCCCATGCATCTTAATTTTCTGGGTGAGCCTACCATGAGGGACCTTGTCAAATGCCTCACTAAAATCCATGTGGACAACATCAACAGCTCTACCTTCACAGATCTATAGTTTCCAGGATTATCCTTATATCGCTTCTTGATTTGGGTTACGTATCTGATCTAGGTTACATGCGACTCCAGTGCCATGACGTGTGGCTATCTAACAATACACTGACAACTTCATTCATATATCAAGAACAAATATAATAAAGCTGATTGTTATCTTTCACTTTAGTTAACGCATAGAGTATGGCGGCATATGTTTATCAAAGCAGAAATACATTCTGAGATTGTGTCAGTTCCTACAGTTGGGACAGCGATAAAGAGAGTACTGGAAGCATTTTTAGAACACACAGAACGCTTGTAGAATTGCAGTAGCAACAAGAAGGAATCAACCAGCAGGTGATAAACACTTTGGTATTCTTCCAGGTGTTTAACAGAATGAATTAGCTGGGGCATGGAGTTTCAAAATGGCAATACTGGCATCAAACCAAAGTTGCAAGGTGATTGAAGTCAAAATCTTTCTCCTAACGCATGATTCTGGGAGTGCTGCTTGTGCTGCATATTACAAATGTGGTGTTCCATGTAATGGACTAATGGACACCACATGTGCTTCATGCAATAAAAACCATTTTAGACCACTGAACACTTCCATAACGCCTTAAAAAAAAGTACGTCCAAGTTTAATTTTACTGCAATCATCTCTTGGATCAGACATTAAGTCCAATTAAAACCTATTAATGAATTGTTTCCCTTGTCATGCAAATGTAAGTAATATCTTGGCTAATTTAACAAAGAAGGGTGAACAGTCTGACCATAATCAATAACTGCTATACAACTGGGAAGGATAAACTGAAATATAATTAAGATTTGACTAATAGAAGATAAAATTAAAAAGAATATGATTGCCAAAGGGAGACAGCATATATTGTGGAAGAAAGAGGTAAACTTAAGAAACTTGTTAAATAGATTGCCCATTTATTCACACTATTCTGTGTGCTTGGCATGCTCACTATTTCTAATTTCTAAGTCCCCAAACAGTTCTCTATTAATAAAAAGGTTACATTTATCTTATGATTATTCAGGAAGGACAGAAAAAGGATACATTCAAAATATTCCTTCACAGCATTATGAAACTGGAGAAAAATTGTCGTGTTTAAGTTATAAAATAACTGCACAGGTTCAAACAGTAGTAAAAAAAGACTTTAGCCATAAAGAATTAGAACACAAGGTGAAGAAATGATGTTCCAGTTACCTGGTTCTATGACCCAAGCCTGGAGTGCTGTGGCTGCAAATGTTATGAAGGGTTTGGCCCTAGGTTCAGCAGGATGGTAATGGGGCTTAAAGATGATATAATGAGAATAACTTACATGAAACTGGCTTTTATTCACTTGAGTGGAGGAGGTTCAGGGTGATCAAATAAAGACTTTGAAAATGGGAAAATGGATTCAATGATGTGGATAGAGAAGCTGTTCTGTTGTTGTTCCCTGGTTGACAGATCAAAAACAAAAAGGCAGAAGAAAGGCAGAACAAAAGGGCAGCACGGTAGCTTAGCTGTTAGCGCGACGCTATTATAGTGCCAGCAATCGAGGTTCGATTTTCGTCACTGTCTGCAAGGAGTTTGTACATTCTCCCGTGTCTGCATGGGTTTCCTCCGGATGCTCCGGTTTCCTCCCACATTGCAAAGTCTACGGGTAGGTTAATTTGAGTTTAAAATGGGCGGCGCGGACTCGTTGGGCCGGAAGGGCCTGTTACCATGCTGTAAATAAAATTTTAAATTTTAAAAAAATTACAATCAAGCCATTCAGGAGTGGTTTCAAATACAGTGTTAGAAACCTGAAACCTTCTCCCTGCAAATTCATGTATTATGGATCAATTGGGTTTTCAGCACTGTCTTCAACAGATGTTTATTAGATAATGCTAGGTAAACAAAGCTGTGATCCAAATCAGCTTGATCTAATTAAGTGGCAGAACATTCTTTCAGGCCATTTGTTTTATGTCCCAGTACCATTCTTTTGGTCGAATAATGGGGCGTGGGTCTGATTAGATACCTAACACAAAGAAACAACATAGACAAAATGAGCCAAATGCCCCCCTTCTGTGCTCTGTCATTCTCAGATGCTGTGGGCAAGGTAAATGAGAAAAGAATGCAGGAACAATAAACTGGACAAGTTAACAGAGTGCAGGTGGCAATGAGGAATTGAGTTTTTCCATTGAATCCAAGACTGTGTTCTAGATTCACTGTTTTTTGAGCCTGACAAGAAACTTGATAAGGTGTGGGTAAATTGGTTTATTGTCACATATACCGAGGTACAGTGAAAAACTTGTCTTGCATACCATTCATACAGATCAATTCGTTACAACAATGCACTGAGGTAGTACAAGGGAAAACAATAACAGAATGCAGGATGTTACAGTTACAGAGAAAGTGGACTACAGGTAGGCCATAAGGTGCAAGATGATTGCTTTAAATTAAATAGTCTGCAATGGAAGAAAATGATATAGCTCTGATAAATTAGAAAGCAAAATTGAAAGATATGCCAAGGGCAAACATTGGAAAACTTTCAAAAGGAGATTAGTGGAGATGAGTTATAAAGGAATGTACATCACAAGCTGATTAAATCTCATCTGCTGAATCAGTGGATTATAGATTTGTCTGCAGTTTTCAGGATGATTGAACATACAGATTCAAATTTCTGTTATAGTTTGTTACCTTAGTCTACTTTCTCTTATCAAAATGGATTATTTTACATGTCTTCTGCCAACTGATGTGGGTCAAAATGATTTGAAATTACTTGCTTTCCATTTCCTTAGACTCTTTATCTTGTTTTCTCAATATCACTAGATATATATACAGCAGTGGTATATAACTCAGATCTGGAGAATGATAAGCAGGCAGCCACCATCTGTATTCTGAGACCCACTTCAGTTTTTTTTCCTGTAGAGCAGGCAAATACATGGAATATAACTATGGCTCTTCTTTGAACTACGTAATTAATCCTTTCCTATCCATTTAATAATACAAAAGGGGTTACATTAGAAAATATAACAAAAGGAAAAATATTGGAATTGGTAAAAGAAGATACAGAGAAAATCTGTAAATAATGTCAAGGCTCTGCATAACAAACTCCCAAAAGAAATGTAATGTTTAAATAATCAAGAGATCAAAGTCATGTCAAAGAATTCATTATTACAACCCAGTCCTCACAGGTTGCCTACGGAGTGCAAGCAATTGGTATCGCTTGAAGCTCCAGTCCTCTGATTTACAGAGTTTTTGGCCATTTCTTATACAGTCAGACAAGTGGGCGTGCCCAAGTGCACTCACTCTCTCTCTCTCTTTTGCTTTTAATCTCTCACGCAAACCCAAGTTTCACACAATTAGTCTCACTTTAAATTTGTTTCACTTTGCATTCCGCAAGTGCACTTAATGTATTTTCCTTTATTTCTTTAAGCAATGTTGGAGTCTGCCCACCACCTGATAAATCCAATCATCCTTGATGTTTGGTCAGTGAACATGTCATCTTCATCTTCTCTCAGTATCGTTGTTCAGTTCAGCTCCACTGACTCCACAATTTGTCTCTCACATTGTCGTTACTGTGACCCATCCCTAATTAGACAATATACTGCCCTTCTTACAGTAACTTGTGTTTTAACAATCAATGTGAATACCATCTTAAACAATACTAATACATTAAATTATATACATGCATGTGGACATGCTAAGTACTGCTACATTATCACACTCTGGTTTCCAATTGCTCTGTGTCCTTATCAAGTTGCTATAAATCTCAGTCATATAACAATCACTTTTCCCAGGGGATCCTTTATTAGGTGTTCCTGTCTCATTGCAGCAGATCATCCCTATGATATCCCTTTCCTAGTTTATTCTGTGATGGATTTTTCCAGAAAATTGTTCTGAATGGACTCTAAGAACTTGTTCATCAAATTACTTTGGCCAATTTGACTTGTCCACCCAAATAATGATCAAACAAATATTTCATACTTGCTTATTAATTATCTCTCTGAAGTGTTGCTGTTGTAGGTAATTCTGTAAACCACTTTAAGCAATGTTTGTTGCCCCTTTCTTATCTTTTCTGCACACCAGGACTTTTCCCCCTACTGCTTTTGTGCCATCCTTCATCATCAAGGCTTGCCCACTCCCAAAACCGTTCAAAATTTTAAAGATCTTTATTGCGTCTGTACTCAGCTAACCCTTCCTAAAAGAAGGGGCCTGGTCCATCCATCCTTTCCTGATGCATCTATCTGGTATTACTGGAAATTTACCCTGATACCTGGTTTACTTTTGACATGTCCTGGCTCACCTATGGCACAGCTTTCAGTGGTTGATGTATTTGTATTGAGTCCTTCTTGTTCCTCTACCCCAAATAGAATTGCACCTTCCAAACTCCCTATTCCTCCTCGCAGTAATCTGTGCTGAACCCCATTTGCCAATTATTTGCCCATTCTTCAAGTTCTGTGGTTTGTTGCAGCCCTGCCCAGTACTGAAAACTTCACCCCAGTTTGGAATCATTCACACATTTAAGATTGTGATCTTGGTTTAGACACAGTTCTTGTTCAGGATATGATTGTATATATTTTTGTGAATCATTGCAATTATGTTTAATTGGACATTTAATATCTGTGAAGAGGTCTGGTGCTTGAATCTAAATATAGCATGACCTTCTTCTGTACTTCTTTTTAATCTTACAGCACAAAAGGAGGCCTTTCAAAGCATCAGATCTGTGTTAGCTCTTTTAAAAAGCTCTCGAGTTAGTTCCACTCCAAGTCTTTCCCTGTACAAATGATTTTTTTCAAGCATTTGTACAATTCTTTTTTAAAATTACCATGGTATTTGATTTGTTCGTTACTTCAGGCATGCAATTCAAATTGTAGCAGCATACTTTATTCCTTATTTCTCCCTTTGGTACTTTCAGTAATAATCCCAAATCTATGTTTTGTGTTAATCAATGCAAGGGAATTAAATAGAATGAAAATGAATTCAATTTTAAAGCTACTGGACCTCATGTTTATGACATTAAAAGATGAGGTAGCATTCATCCACACTGAAGCAGTATTTGTCTGTTAATGAAATGTGATATTTTTGCACTAAAGTGTTAAAGGAGACAGAACTGGGGGACAGTGACCATTGCTCCATAACCTTTAAAATTGTCATGGACAGGGACAGGTGCAGTGAGGACAAGAGGTTTTTCAACTGGGGAAGGGCTAACTACGAGGCTATAAGGAGAGAACTTGGGAGTGTAAATTGGGATGTCCTTTTTGAAGGAAAATGTACCATGGGGATGTGGTCGATATTCAAGGATCTTATGCAGGATGTTAGGGATAAATATGTCCCGGTGAGGCAGAGAAGGAATGGCAGGGTGAAGGAACCGTGGGTGACGAGAGAGGTGGAACGACTTGTTAGGGAGAAGAAGGTAGCATACGTGAGGTATAAGCAGCAAGGTTCAGACAGGGCCCGTGAGGAATATAGGGTAGCGAGGAAGGAACTTAAGGAAGGGCTGAGGAGAGCTAGAAGGGGACATGAAAAGGCTTTGGCTAGTAGGGTTAAGGAAAATCCCAAGGCCTTTTTCAAGTACATGAAGGGTAGGAGGATGGCTAGGGTGAAGGTAGGTCCGATTAAGGACAAAGGTGGGAGAATTTGCCTGGAGGCGGCAGAAGTGGGAAAAGTTCTGAATGAGTACTTCTCTTCGGTATTCACCAGGGAGAGGGGTCTTGATGATGCGGAAGGGAGTGCTGGTAGGGGTAATGTTCTCGAGGTTGTTGATATCAAGAGAGAGGATGTGTTGAAGTTGTTAAATAATATTAAGACAGATAAATCTCCAGGGCCTGACGGGATTTTCCCCAGGCTGCTTCGAGAGGCTAGGGAGGAGATTGCTGAACCGCTGGTAAGGATCTTTGAGTCCTCGTTGTCTACGGGGGTGGTGCTGGAGGATTGGAGGGTTGCGAATGTGGTCCCCTTGTTCAAAAAAGGTAATAGGGATAGGCCAGGGAATTATAGACCGGTGAGTCTCACGTCTGTGGTGGGTAAGCTGTTAGTAAGGATTCTAAGGGATAGGATTTATGAACACCTTGAGAATCATGGACTGATTAGGGACAGCTAGCATGGCTTTGTGAAGGGAAGATCTTGCCTCACAAGCCTGATAGAGTTCTTTGAGGAGGTGACCAGGAAGATTGATGAGGGCAGTGTGGTGGATGTGGTTTACATGGATTTTAGTAAGGCGTTTGATAAGGTTCTTCATGGTAGGCTTCTTCAGAAGGTCAGAGGCCAAGGGATCCAAGGAAGCTTGGCTGTGTGGATTAGGAATTGGCTTGCATGTAGAAAGCAGAGGGTTATGGTGGAAGGAGTGCCCTCGGATTGGAAGGCAGTGACTAGTGGTGTCCCGCAGGGATCGGTTCTGGGACCTCTACTTTTTGTGATATTTATAGATGACTTAGATGAGGGGGTGGAGGACTGGGTTAGTAAGTTTGCGGACGACACTAAGATAGGCGGTGTTGTGGATAGTGTGGAGGGCTGTCGGAACTCACAGAGGGATATTGATAGGATGCAGAGCTGGGCTGACAAGTGGCAGATGGAGTTCAATCCGGAGAAGTGTGAGGTGGTACACTTTGGAAGGACAAACTCCAGGGCAGAATACAGGGTAAACGGCAAGGTACTTGGCAGTGTGGAGGAGCAGAGGGATCTGGGGGTTCATATTCACAGTTCATTGAGGTTGCCTCACAGGTGGAAAGAGCAGTTAAGAAGGCCAATGGGATGTTGGCTTTCATAAGTCGCGGGATTGAGTTTAAGAGCCGCGAGGTTATGATGCAGCTTTACAAAACTCTAGTTAGGCCACACTTAGAGTACTGTGTTCAGTTCTGGTCGCCTCATTATAGGAAGGATGTGGAGGCGTTGGAGAGGGTGCAGAGGAGATTTACCAGGATGCTGCCTGGATTGGAGAGTATTGAATATGAGGAGAGGCTTAAGGTGCTAGGGCTTTATTCACTGGAAAGGAGGAGGATGAGAGGAGACATGATAGAGGTATATAAAATATTGAGAGGACAGTCAGCACCTCCTTCCCAGGGCACCAATGCTCAAGACGAGAGGTCATGGCTTTAAGGTTATGGGTGGGAGGTTCAGGGGAGATGTCAGAGGGAGGTTTTTCACCCAAAGAGTGGTTGGTGCATGGAATGCACTGCCTGGGGTGGTGGTGGAGGCAGATGCATTGAACAGGTTCAAGAGCTTGTTGGATAGGCATATGGAGGAACGTGAGATAGAGGGATATGCGGGAGGAAGGGGTTAGGTAGTGTGAGGGTGGTCTGATGGATGGCACGACACGGTGGGCCGAAGGGCCTGTTTTGTGCTGTATGGTTCTATGGTTCTATGGTAACTGCAACTAAAGCTCAAAGATAGGGAAAATGCAGAAAGTTGTAAGAATAAAATAGTTGTAATAGTAGGTGAATTTAACTTCCCTAATATTGACAGGGAATGCCATGACGCTGAGGGATTTGATGGGGCAGAATTTGTTAAGTGTGTCCAGGAAAGGTTTCTCAAGCAACATCTAGAAGGCTGTACAAGAGAAGGGACTACACTTGACCTCCTATTGGGAAATTAGGCTGGGCAAGTGACTGACTGTCAAATGAGGGAGCACCTTGTGACAAGTGACTATAATTCTATTAGTTTTAAGCAACACACAAAATGCTGGAGGAACTCAGCAGGTCAGGCAGGGACCTGCTGAGTCCTAACCTCACCTATCCCCTGCCTGCATGTACTCCTTGCCCTCCCCCCACCTTCTTATTCTGCCTTCTGCCTTCTTCCTTTCCAGTCCTGATGAAGGGTCTCGACCTGAAATGTTGACTGCTTATTTCCGTCCATAGATGATGCCTGACCTGCTCAGTTCCCCCAGCATTTTGTGTGTTGCTCCAGATTCCAGCATCTTCAGAATATCTTGTGTCTCCATTAGTTTAAAATTAGTTTTGGAAGTAGATAGGACTGGGCAACTACTTAAAGTCCTAAAATGGGTAAGGCTAATTTAGATGGCATTAGACAGGAACCCGCAAAGTTTGATCAGGAGAGGCTTTTCGCAGGTAAAAGGATGCCTTGCAAGTGAGAGGCTTTTAAAAGTGAGAAATGAGAGTTCAGGGCCAACATGTTCCTGAGTGAAGTGCAAGGCTGGCAGGATTAGGGAATCCTGGTTGCTGAGGGATATTGAGGCTCTAATCGGGAATAAGTAGGAGGTATACATCAGGTATAGGTAACAGGGATCAAGCAAGTCCCTTGAGAAGTACACTTAAGAGCGAAATCAGAAAAGCAGAAGGAGGAGATGAAATGTCCTTGGCAGGTACGGTAAAAGAGAATCCCAGGATATTCTATATATATTAAGAGCAAAAGGGTAACTAGGGAGAGAATAGGTCCCCTTAAGGTAATCTATGTATAGAGCCATGAGAGATAGGTGAGATATTCAATGAATACTTCTTGTATTTACCATGGAGAAGGACATGGAAGCTACTGAACTCAGGGAAGGGAACAATGTTATCCTGAAACATATTGACATTACGAAAGATGAAGTGTTGGTGGTTTTGAAATGCATATTTGGGAAGCAAGGGAGGAGATTACTGGGGCACTGGCAGAGATTTTGTATCTTCTTTATCCATGGATGAGTAACGGAAGACTGGAGGGCGGCTAATGTAGTGTCTTAATTTAAGTAGAACTGCAAGAATAAGCTAGGGAACTGGAGAGGATTCTGAAGGACAGGATCTATCTGCATTTGGAAAGGTAAGGACTGATTACAGACAGTCAGCATGGCTTTGTGTGTGGAAATTCATATCTCACGATTTTGACTGAGTTTTCTGAAGAGATGAATAAGAGGATTGATGAGGACAGAGTGAAAGAAATTGTTCACATAGACTTTAGCAAAGCCTTTGACAAGGTCCTGCATGGTAAGCTGCTTGGAAGCTTAGAACACATGGGATCTAGGGTTAGCCAGCCGACTAGATACAGAAGTAGCTTGGTGGTAGGAGACAGAGGATGGTAGTGGATGGATGTTTATCATATTGGAGGCCTGTGTCCAGTGGTGTCCCACAGGGATTGGAACTGGGTCCCGTTTTTTGTCATCTTTATTAATGATTTGGAACAAAATGTAGGTGGCATGATTTGTAAGTTTGCAGATGACACCAGAACTGGTGATATAGTTGACAGTGAAGAAGGTTATAATTGGATATAGATCAACTGAGAAGGTGGACAAAGAAATGGCAGATGGAATTTAACTCAGACAATTGCGAAGTGTTGCATTTTGGAAGATAAGCCTGGTCAGGACATACACAGTGAATGGCAGGACCCTGGGGAGTGTTGTTGAACAGAGAGACCAAGGGGTAGAGGTACATAGTTCAATGAAAGTATCAACACAGGTACACAGGGTAGCGAAGAAGGTATATGGCATGCCTGCTTTCTTTGGCCATGGCACTGAGTACAATAGTTGGGATGTCATGTTAAAATTGAACAAAATGTTGGCTAAACAGCACTTGGAGTATTCTGTGCTGTACTGGTCAGCACACTGTAGGAATGATGGGATTAAGCTAGAGAGGGTACAGAAAAGATTCACAGGGATGTTGCTTGGACTGGAGGGCTTGAGTTATAAGGAGAGATTGGATAGGCTGGGACTATTTTCCCTGGAGCGAAGGAGACCGAGGGATGACCTTGCAGAGGTTTATAAAATTATGAGGCATTGTTAGGGTAGATAGCCAGGATAGGGGAGTCTAAAACTAGAGGGCATAGGTTTAAGGTGACAGGGGGAAGATTTAAAGGGGAACTGAGTGGCAACATTTTCCACACAGAGTGGTAAAAACTCCAGCTGCCAGAATAAGTGGTAGAGGGTGGGTACAATTACAATGTTTAAAAGACATTTGGACAGGTCCATGGATAGGAACTGTTTGGAGGGATATGGACCGAATGCAGATGAATGGGACTAACTTAGATTTGTGGGATTGTACGAGTTGGGTGAAAAGGACTTTCTGTGGTGTATGACTCTATTTTCTGAAATTATATGGTTGCTTCCTGGATTCCTCTGTGCTGTGCTGTTTCCTCACTTCACCCTGATGATATGTTCCCAGGAACAAGAATTGAAGTGGAAGTAAAGGGATGCATTACTGACAACACTGCTGTGCCTGGACCTGGTTCAGCACTCAGCAGAAATTAAATGGTTAAAGTGACCTCGTTGCAGTTTGGCTTAGTGTGGCTTGAGCCATCAGGATAAACTGCTGTTATGTTTAAATAACAGGAAGGAGTAAGTTCCTGGGAGCATTCAGACCCCAGGATCAAGAATGCACTAAACAGGGTACCACAGCAATTCCTTACCAGCCAGGGTAACTGCCTCCGAATTCAAATACTTCAATCTCCTGAGAAATTCCACAGGCTACTTTTAAACATAGTTCAAATACTGAGCTGAAACAACAACTCATTTCAACTAGGACTAGAGACATAGACAGATCACCAGTGGACAGAGAAAAAAAATTGACCATATTTTCAAAGCCTCCTTGAAAGATGCAAGATTCGCACCAACTCCTCAGAGTCCCAGCCCCTTGACTGCTCAAAATGAAGAAGGAACATTCAGGATGGCACTGAGTGTGACAAGAGTTGTCCGGAGCACCCAGTGGAAATGGTGAAGGAGCACATCACCTTCTCACCACGTCAGCAGATTCCTGTTTTGCATCTAACAGAATCTGCAGGTCTGATACTGGTTTCAGTTCCACAGAGCTGAAGTGGAGCATTCTAAAGGGAAGAAAAAGATGAAATCCCACCTGAGAAGTTGAAGAGTCTCGAATTTCTTGTCCTAATAAGACAACATCTTTAATAGTGTAGCACTCCCTGACTACTACACTGGTGTTTCAGCCAAGATTTCCAGTGAAGGTCTTGAACTCTCAAACTTCTGACTCAGAAACTAGTTAAATGTAACACACAATTAGAGCACAGAACATAGAACACAGAACAGTACAGCATAGGAACAGGCCCTTCATCCCACAATGTTGTAACTGAACGAATCCCTTCTGCCTACTCAATATCCATATCCCTCCATTTCCTGCACATTCGTGTGCCTATCTAAGAGCCTCTTTGAACGCCTCTATCGTATCTGCCTCCACCACCACCCCTGCCAGCGCATTCCATGCACCCACCACTCTCTGTACAAAAAATTTGCCCCACACATCTCGTCTGAATTTACCCCCTCTCAACTTAAATGCATGCCCTCTAGTATTAGACACTTCAATTGTGGAAAAGAATACCAGCTGTCTATCTATGCCTCTCATAATCTTATACACCACTGTTAGATCTCCACTCAGCCTCTGCTGCTCCGGAGAAAACAACCCAAGTTTGTCCAAATTCTCCTTAGAGCACATGCCCTCTAATCCAGGCAGCATCCTGGTAAACCTTTTCTACCTCCTCTCCAAATCCTTCCTGTAATAGTGCGACCAGAATTGAATGCAATACCCCAGATGCGGCCTAACTAGAGTTTTACATAGCTGCAACATAACATCCTGACTCTTGAACTCAATTCCTTGACTAATGAAGGCAAGCATGCCATACGCCTTCTTCACCACCCTATCAACCTGCATGGCCATTTTCAGGGAGCCATGGACTTGGACCCCAAGATCTCTCTGCACATCAACACCGGTAAGGGTCCTGCCATGAGCAGTGTACTGTCCTTTTACATTTGATCTCCCAAAGTATAACACTTCACATTTGGCCGGGTTGAACTCCATCTGCCATTTTTCCATCCAGGTCTGCAACTGATCTGTATCCCGCTGTATCCTTGGGTAGTCTTCTACACTATCCACAATACCACCAGTCTTCGTATTGTCTGCAAATTTACTAACCCAGCCATCTTTGTTTTCATCCAGGTCATTTAAATATAGCAAACAGCAAAGGTCCCTGTACAGATCCCTGCGGAACACCACTAATAATGGACTTCTAGCTAGAACAAGTCCCATCGACCGCCACCCTTTGTCTTCTATGGGCAAGCCAACTCTGAAACCAAATGACCAATTCACCTTGGATCCCACGCATCTTAATCTTCTGGATGAGCCTCCCATAAGGGCCTTGTCAAATGCCTTACTAAAATACATGTAGACAATATCCACAGCTCTACCTTCATCAATCACCCTCGTCAACTCCTCAAAAAACCCAGTCAAGTTGGTAAGACAAGACTTCCCCTGTACAAACCCATGCTGACTGTCCCTAATTAGGCAATTGCTCTCCAAATGCTCATAAATCCTATCCATAAGAATTCTCTCCAGTAATATTGGCTTGGACATAGAAGACAGAGGGCAGTGAAGGTCTGTGACAAGTGGTCTAGTGCAGGGTTCAGAGCAGGGAGCTATGTTGTTTATCATGTATATAGAACAGAATAGGAACAGGCCCTTCAGTCCGCAATGTTGTGCTGAACTAATTAAACTAGTAATTAAATGCCTAGCTAAACTAATCCCTTCTGCCTACACAATGTCCATATCTCTCCATTCTCTGCATATCCACGTGCCTATCTAAGAGCCTCTTAAATGCCTCTGTTGCATTTGCCACCACTACCACCCCGGCAGCACATTCCAGGCACCCACCACTCTCTGTGTAAAAAACTTGCCCCGCACATCTCCTTTGAATTTACCCACTCTCACCTTAAATGCATTCCCTCTGGTATGAGACATTTTGACCCTGGTAAAAAGATACCGGATGTCTACTCCATCTATGCCTCTCATAATAAATAAACTTCCATCAGGTCTCCACTCAGCCTCCACTGCTCCGGAAAAAAAAAACAAGTTTGTCCAACCTTCCCTTACAGCACATGCCCTCTAATCCAGGCAGCTTCCTGGTAAATGTCTTCTGCACCCTCTCCAAAGCCTCCACATCCTTCCTATAATGGGGCAACCAAAATTCAATGCAATACTCCAGCAGTGGCCTAATCAAAATTTTATAAAGCTGCAACATAACTTCCTGGCTCTTGAACTCAGTGCCTCGACTAATAAAGGTAAGCATTCCATATGCCTCTTTACCACCCTATCAACCTGTGCAGCTATGTTCAGCGAGCTATGAACTTGGACCCCAAGATCCCTCTGTACATTAACATTGTTAAGTGTCCTGCCATAAACAGTGTACTATCCCTTTACATTTGATCTCCCAAAATGCAATGCCTCACATTTGGACAGATTTAATTCTATCCTGCCACTTCTCCACCCTGCAACTGATCTATATCCTGCTGTATCCTTTGGCAATCTTCAACGCCATCCACAACACCGCCAATCTTTGTATCATCTGCAAACTTACTAACCCACCCATCTACATTCATCACTACCCTCTGTCTTCTGTGGGCAAGATAATTCTGAATCCAAACAGCCAAGTCACTGTAGATCCCATGCATCTTAATCTTCTGGATGTATCTACCATGAGGGACCTTGTCAAATGCCTTACTAAAATCAATGCAAACAACATCCACAGCTCGACCTTCATCAATCGCCTTCATCACCTTCTCGAAAATCTCAATCAAGTTAGTAAGACACGACCCGCCCTGCACAAACCCATGCTGACTGTCCCTAACTAAGTTATGGTTTTCCAAATGCTCATAAACCCTACCCCTAAGAATCGTCTCCAATAGCTTTCCAACCACTGATGTGAGACTTACCGGTTTATACTTTCCAGGATTATCCCTATTTCCCTTCTTGAGCAACAAAACAAGTTTAGCTACATATCAGTCCTCTAGAACCTTGCCTGCGGCTAGAGAGGACACAAAGATATTGGTCAAGGCCCTAGCAATCTCATCTCTTGCCTCTCACAATAATCTGAGGTATATCTCATCAGGCCTAGGGGACATCCACCTTAACATTCTTTGAGACACCCAACACTACCTCCTTCGCTATTCCAAAATGCCCTAGCATATTAGCACGCTCCCCATTGATCTCATGCTCCTCCATGTCCTTCTCCTTGGTAAATACTGATGCAAAGTACCTCTCAAGTCATCTCAAGTCCTCTCCAACGTCAAGTTCCTCTCCAAGTCACACACCTTTCTGACTTGGAAAGATGTTGCCCTTCATTAATCAATGATATGTCAAAATCATGGAACTCTTTACAGTGAGAATATCTTCACCACACAGATTGCAGTGATTCAGGAAAGCAGCTCACTGCTATCTTCTCCAGGACAATTGAGGGTGGATAAAAATCTGGTGACAACAACATACCATGAAGGAATAATATTTAAAAACACCTCACAATACCTCCGGCATGATTATTCTCAACACTGGTGCCCCACAAGGCTGCATCCTCACTCCTCTACTCTATTCCCTGTACACTCATGACTGTGTGGCCAGATTCTGCTCTAACTCCATCTACATGTTTGCAGATGATACCACCTCTGTAGGCCATATCTCAAACAGCAATGTGTCAGCATACAGGAATGAGATGGAGAGCTTAGTGGCATGGTGTCATGACAACAACCTTTCCCTCAATGTCAACAAAACAAAAGAGCTCGTCATTGACTTCAGGAAAGGGGGCGGTGTACATGCACCTGTCTACGTCAACGGTGCTGAAGTCGAGAGGGTTGAGAGCTTCAGGTTCCTGGGAGGGAACATCACCAATTGTCCTGGTCAAATCACGTAGATGCCACGGTCAAGAAGGCTCACCAGCCCCTCTACTTCCTCAGGAGGCTAAAGAAATTTGGTTTGTCGCCTTTGACACTCACCAACTTTTATCGATGCACTATAGAAAGCATCCTATCTGGGTGCATCACAGCTTGGTATGGCAACTGCTCTGCCCAGGACCGCAAGAAACTGCCGAGAGTTGTGGACACAGCCCAGCACATCACGGAAACCAGCCTCCCCTCGTCTGTCTAAAGACTCTGTCTTTACCTCTCGCTGCCTTGGTGAAGCAGCCAGCATAATCAAAGACCCCACCCACCCGGATCATTCTCTCTTCTCTCCTCTTCCATCAGGTAGAAGATACAGGAGCCTGAGGGCACATACCACTAGGCTTAAGGACAGCTTTTACCCCACTGTGATAAGACTATTGAACGGATCCCTTATACGATGAGATGGACTCTGACCTCACGTTCTACCTTGTTGTGACCTTGCACCTTATTGCCCTGCACGTTCTCTGTAGCTGTGACAATTTACTCTGTACTGTTATTGTTTTTACCTGTACTACCTCAATGCAATCTGCAGTAACTCAATGTAACTGCACTCTGTAATGAATTGACCTGTACGATCAGTATGCAAGACAAGTTTTTCACTGTACCTTGGTAAAAGTGACAATAATAAACCAATACCAATACCAATCCAGAAGTTGGAGAAATTTCTTTCTCTTACTCTAACACAGTCTCTTTCTAAACACCATTTCCCTCCCTTCATGAGCTGCATAAATAATAAAGCAAGATAACACTTAATAAATAAGTCCCTGTAACAAAAATGTCATACCTGGAAATTTCTGCGTATTGTGGTAGAAGTGAAGGCATGGTATTTCTGCCTGCTAATGATACTTGAATTTTTACTTGATTTTACTTGATACTTGAATAATATTTACTTGAAAGTAAATAGAGCTGTGAGCATTATTTAAAATGTTTTGCAAATGCAAAATGCTTCAGCAAATATCAACTTCTAGACTTCTCTGATGACTTGTTTCTATTGTTCCCAGCAAACTGATCACTGATTTCATCCTTATCATTCTCTGATACGACATTAATTTGAGGGAGTGGGAATATTTACTCTTCAGAGTGGATGGTTTGGAAATGGGACAGCAGTTGAAATGAAAGAATTCTTAATCAGGACTCCAAGACAACTTCAAAAGATTTAACAGATGTGTCCAAGTTAGCAATATAATTAAGGTTGTTCTTGATGCAAGTAATGTCTATCTGACACGCTAATGAGGTGTTGTAAAATTGTATTTAAAGTTAATTTAAATTTAACTTGCCCAGCATATTTTTTCAGGGTTTCCATGAACTTCTCAGTGGAATGGAAAAGAAATTGAACACAGTTATTTACATAAATTGTAATTTTCCCATCCGAATAAAAATACAGTTATTGCAGATGCCCTACCAGATCTCTCCTGGAACATTTGATAGAAATTTCTTGTGTAGTTTGATAAATGCAATTGATGAATACAAGAGCAAACCAAAGCATCAATACAAAGTCATACAGTCATAGAGAAATACAGCATGGATACAGGCCCTTCAGCCGAATGAGTCCATGCCGATCACATTGTCCATCTAGCTAGTCCCAATGTGTATTCATATATTGTTTTAAGATTTTTGAAAACATGCTAACTTCATGTAATCACTCCTGTGTAAGCTCTTTGTGTCTGTTCCTTTCATTTATTCATTCTCAACTTGTGGATGTCCCTGGCAATGCAAGCTTTTACTGTCCATTCCTAAATGGCGCTGGGCTGAACAGGTAATTAAGGGAGACATACAGGGCAGACCAGATAAGGATGGCAGAATATCTTCCCTGAAAGACAGTAATGAACCAGTAAGGTTTTTAAGATAATCCAGTGGTTCATGGTGGTCATTAATAAGGTTAGCTTATTTTTAATTCTGTTTTTTAAAATTATTTTAGTTCATATTCTCCAGCTGCCAAAGTGAGATTCAAACTTTTGTTTCTCAGTCAGTAGGCCAGAACTTTGTCTACCAGTCCAGTAACTCAGCCACAACATCGTCATATTCCTTGTGTTTAGTAATCATATATGGGAACTTCCCAAACACTGGATCCAAGAATAGTTTTAGACCACAGGTTTCAGCTACCAATTTGTATACATCAGGCAGAACAACAGCAAGTTTGAGGCCTACCCAGCAGTAAAAAACAGAGATTGGGTCGACACACACAGACCCAGTTTCAGATATGTATGTGCCTGCCCAAGTTAGAATTCGGGTAACCAGGAGGTTACCATTAAGCCCCTAGAGCCCTGGGCTGAATCTCGTTCTTTTGCTGAGCAATTCTGGTTGCAATTCAGCATTGCATTCCTCTTGGAATTTCCACATCAGTCACACGTGGCATGACATCACTCCTCATGCAAGTCTTCTTTTGGAGAATTAGACCGATTGTATGAAAATGTGTATTTTGGCCACTCCTGGGGAAATTAAGTCTTCTATTGCAGCTCTAGATTGGGAACCCTGCCTGTACTTTTCTCCTTTAGACCACCCCCAACCATGTGATATCAACTCCTCCCCATCCACTGATCTACCTTCTGGTCTCCCCCAGCCCTCCAACTGATTGAGGCTCTTGACCTGCCACTTCCCCAATTCCCACAATAAAAACCCCTTACCCAAGTCACTTACCTTATTGACCAGTCTCCTCCCACTGCTCTCAAACAGCCCAACCTCACCCCTTCTTGCTTGCCCACACACAGTTCTGATCTTGGTTACTGACACCAACCCAAACCCACCTCTTCACCTGAATCTCTTCCCTGATCACTGTCCCAATCCTTAGTCCTCAGTGAGGTTTTTGAATAGCTAGCCTTCAAGTCTTCTTGATCCCGGTATCAGCCTGGATATTGAGTAGCATATTTTCAACCATAAGAAAATGCAATGCCCTTTCAGTAGTGCTGAGAACTTGGGCATTGGAACCTACTGAAGTTTGCAGTGATAGATCTCCAACCAGTTAGTGCATCTGTTAGGTTACAACATAATTGTCGGGCCATAATTATTCCCTTCCTGATTATTTAGACGACTTATTTCTTCTACCCATATGTGTCTCAGTGCCTATATGTCATCCTTTTTGCTTATCATTCCTTTTTTCAGATGTTTTGATGCACATGTATCTGATGCTTCGATGTTTTCCATGTTTTATAGGTACCGATGACAGATCATGAGAATAGTGAGAAAAGGCCATAGATGCAATATGTCTTGTCACCTCCTCAATCATGTGTGACCACAAGACTTCTTACAAATATCACTGAGCTGTTTGATGTGGCTCTTTCCCATTATTCTCCATCATCTGACTCCTGCTACTATGAACCCAGTCTTCAGGTGGGAAAGCTAAAGAGCCCTGTGGTTAATAGTGGTGTTGGTAGGAGGTTGAAACCTTGTCCACCATCTCCAATCCTGAAACGTGTATGTTTTCAGGACAGAACATTCTTTCAGAAATTCTCTCCTGATAAACGAAATGCTTTTAATTCATTCAGAAAATACAACTTTCTTCCAGCGTTCCATGCAATCTGATTAGTTGTGCTTGCACAGCTTAAGTTGTATTTTTTTGCTGTATTTGAATTGATAGATTTATGGATATGTGTGAAACTCATTGTGACTTTCCTACTTGCAAAACATCATTTGAAGTCATTTTGTTCCAATTAGCAATGTCCTGTGTAAACACCTTTCCCCTTTCATGTTTGTCATGTGCACGTCACAATGATTGTTAGTGGGGAGCATATTAAACTTGCCCAATGGGATACTGAATGTTTCCAGGAGGAGGGAAGAATATTCCTTGCAAAATCATTCTAACGAAGAAAAACATCTTGTTATAAACACAAAAGAAAGGTAGAAAGAAGGAAGTATAAAAAGCAATCATTGGTGTACTCACCTGACACTTAATGGACAAGTCTTGTAATAAACACACATTTGAGAATGATCTGATGGAAGAATAATTTAAGACTTTAAAGCTGATAATTATGAATTGCAAAACAATTCTTTTCATGTGTTGAAATGACTTGTTGATAAAAATCATATGATCAACTGATTTATTTCCATATTCAGTGAGGATTATTTTAGAAACTGTGCTTAGAAAGAAGTATTGATAGAATGTGGTCATCGTGTTGTTTTTGTTTGATCCCAGCAGTTGTCATGTTAATAGAACATACAGAACACAGAACAGTACAGCAGAGGAACACACACTTTAGCCCACAATGTCTGCGTCAACCGTGATACCAATTTTAAAAAATCCATTCTGCCTGCACATGGTCTATATCCCTCCATTCCCTGCCTGTTCATGTGCCTGTCTAAGTGCCTCTTAAACGTTGTTATCGCATCTGTTTCCACCACCACGCTTGGCAGCACGTTCCAGGCACCTACCACTCTCTGTGTAAAAAGACTTGCCCTGTAAGTCTCCTTTAAACTTTACCCCCCTCACCTTAAACCTATGCCCTCTATTATTTGACTTCTCCCCCCCACAAGAAAAAGACTCTGAGTATCTTTGCCTCTGTAATTTTACACACTTCTATCAGGTCACCCCTCAGCATCCAACATTCCAGAGAAAACAACCTCTCCTTATAGCTATCACACTCTAATCCAGGCAACATCCTGGTGAACCTCTTCTACACTCTCTCTAAAGCCTCCACATCCTTCCTGTAATGTGGTGACCAGAAATGCACACAATACTCCTTGTCGAAGTTTTATACAACTACAGCATGGTGACTTTTGTCATCGTTAAACTCCCACTCAGTGGGCCAGTGCCATCTACTGGCCAGCTCCTGTTGTTCTAGTCGTTCATTCCCTGCATTATCAGAGTAAGAGCAAAAACTTGCATTTACAGGTTTATTTCATTGCCCCTTATCTTTAGCAAATCCCAGAAGATAAATGGTTTACTGTCTTTAGGACAGTAGAATGAAAGAACATGAGCAGCCCATGAAAAGTGTTAATTGACAACTAATTGGCAAAACTATTTCACTGAGTGAATTCTGTGCTCCTGAACCCATAAATACCATTGCAGATGTAAGATCAGTCTTCCAGAGAGTGAACCCATTGAAAGCATCTAGCCCGGATGGTGACTCTGGCTGTGTCCTCAGATAATGTGCTGATCAGCTGGCGGGGGTATTTGCAGACATTTTTAACCTCTCCTGCTTCAATCTGAGGTTCCACCTGCTTTAAGAAGACCACTATCATCCAGGTACCGAAGAAAAACAAGGTAATATGCCTTAATGACTACTGTCCGATGGCTCTGACATCCACCATCATGAAGTGCTTCGAGAGGCTGGCCATGACACGCATTAATTCCAGTCTCCCAGACAACCCCAACCCACTGCAATTCACCTACTGCTGAACACAGTTCTATGGCGGATGCTATCTCCCTGGCCCTACACTCATCTCGGGAGCATTTGGACAGTAAAGACACCTACATTAGACTATTGTTTATTGACTACAGCTCCGCCTTCAATACTATAATTCCAAGCCAACACATCACCAAACTCCGAGACCTGGGACTGAACACCTCCCTCTGCAACTGGATCCTTGACTTTCTGACCAAGAGATCACAATCAGTGAGGATAGGCAGCAACACCTCCGGTACGATTATTCTCAACACTGGTGCTCCACAAGACTGCATCCTCAGCCCCCTACTCTACTCCCTATACACTCACGACAACATGGCCATATTCTGCCCTAACTCCATGCACAGGTTTGCAGATGATACCACTGTAGTGGGTTGTATCTCAAATAACAATGAGTCAGAGTACAGGAAGGAGATAGAGAGCTTATTAACATGGTGTCCCGACAACAATCTCTCCCTCAATGTCAGCAAAACAAAAGAGCTGGTCATTGACTTCAGGAAAGGGGGTGGTGCACATACTCCTGTCAACATCAAAGGTGCTGAGGTTGAGAGGGTTGAGAGCTTCAAGTTCCTCGAAGTGAACATCACCAATAGCCTGTTCTAGTCCAACCACGTGGACACCATGGCCAAGAAAGCTCATCAGCGCCTCTACTTCCTCAGGAGTCTAAAGAAATTTAGCATGTTCCTGTCAACCCTTACCAATTTTTATCGATGCACCATAGAAAGCATCCTATCTGGATGCATCACGGCTTGGTATGGCAACTGCTCTGCCCACGACCGCAAGAAACTGCAGAGAGTTGTGGACACAGCTCAGTACATCATGGAAACCAGCCTCCCCTCCATGGACTCTTCTCACTGCCTCAGTAAAGCAGCCAATGTAATCAAAGATCCCACCTACCCTGGACATGCTCTCTTCTCCCTTTTCTCATCAGGCAGAAGATACAAAAGCCTGAAAGCATGTACTGCCAGGCTCAAGGACAACTTCTACTCTGCTGTTATAAGACCATTGAATGGTTCCCTAGCATGATAAGATGGACTCTTGTCCTCACAATCTACCTCATTATGATTTTGCAACTTACTGTCTATCTGCACTGCACTTTCTCTGTAGCTGTTACACTTTATTCTGCATTCTGTATTATTTTACCCTGTACTGCCTTAATGCACTGTGTAATGAATTGATCTGCATGGACAGTATGCAAGACAAATTTTTCGCTGTACCTCGGTACATGTGACAATAACAAACCAGTACCAAATACCAATGTTCATTCTGTGAATTACACCCCATGGAGAAGCAGTTATCATTAAATGTAAATACAACAGGATTTGTACAATAACAAACCACATCGGGCAGAGTAAATGAGTGCTGTGGTAAAATATCAGTTGCTTTAGAGGAACAAGTGACCTTACACCAGTAAGCCTGGAAATTCTTCAACACTAGTCTTTTCAACATGTCGGGATCTGTGATGGTCTACTGACTAGTGATCAGTTGTTGAGATTAGTCAACATTCTTGTCTCATGTGACTGATCCTTAGACAAGCAATTGTAGTGTACTTTCACGGTACAGGGTGCCAGGAGTGGTAAATGAACAATAAGATAATGTGGAGAAACAAGAGACAGCAGATGCTGGAATCCGGAGCCAAAACAATTAAAGTGCTGGAGGAACTCAGCGGATCAAGCAGCATCTGTGAGGGGAAAGGAACTGTTGACGTATTAGATAGCCATTCCCCCTTCCCCCTTCCCTCTCAGTCCTGATCCAGGGTCTCGACCTTTCTTCCCCCCATTCCATCCCCACAGATGCTGCTCAACCCGCTGAGTTCCTCCACCAGTTTGTTTCCACGATAATATGTTTTTGTTGACACTGATTGAAGGGTAAAAAAAATTATTAAATGTGAGTAATTCCCAGTTTAATGTCTCATCCAAAAGTTTCTTTGATTCCCATTTTATTTGTGTGCTCAGATTGCAAGGTGGCTCACAAGACAAAATCAGAGTGCTTTTCATCAAGGAAACATAAAACGCAGAACAGTACAGCACTGGACAGGCCATTCAGCCCACGATGTTGTGCCGATCTTGATGCCAATTTATGCTAAATGTCCTTCTCCTGTTTATCATCCATATCCTGCCATTCCCTTCATATTCATGTGTCTATCTGAAAACCTCTTAAACGCCACAAAACTGTTTGATTCCACTACTACCTCTGGTAACATATTCCAGGCACCTACCACACTCTGTGTAAAACAACTTGCCCCTCACAACGCCTAAAAGGCTCTGACTGTCTACCCTATCTCTGCCTCACATAATTTTAAAAACCTCTATCAGGTCTGCCCTCAATCTTTCACACTCTAGGGAGAACAACCCAAGTTTGTCCAACCTCTTCCCATAGCTCATGCCCTCTAATCCAGGCAGCATCCTGGTAAACCTCTTCCACACCTTCTCCACAGTCTCCACACCCTTCCTATAATTGGGTGACCAGAACTGCATACAACACACTTGGTGGTCTGACTAAAGTTTTAGGGAGACAAGAGATTCTGCAGATGCTGGAATCTGGAGCAATACACACAAAATGCTGGAGGAACTCATCAGGTCTAAACCTCTGCAGTACGACTAGTTTTATATAGTTGCAGCATGACTTCCTTACTCTTATAATTGACACCCCGACCAATGAAGGCAAGCATGCCGTGCACCTTCTTTACCACCTTATCCACTTGAGTTGCCACTTTCAGTGAACTATGGACCTGGACCCTCTGTATAGCAATGCTATTAGGGGCCTACCATTAACTGTATACCTTCTCCTTTCATTTGACCTCCCAAAGTGCAACACCTCACACTTGCCAAAATCAAAAGCTGTTTGAAAAGGATTCCTTTATCTGCTTTCCTGCACAGCATTTGTTCCCATTGTTAGAGTGTACATGGTGCGACTATGTCTCAAGAAGCTTTTACTTCCCTCTGTACACTTAATGGTTTCAAGATGGCACTTAGAGTAGTTGTATCCTTTTCCTGCAGAATGTGGGGGACCAGGGAGACTCCCATGTTCCTGGTGACTGTACCTTTGGGAATTGTGTCCAACTGCAGCTTCTGGCTGACTGCATCAAGTGATTGGAGCTGCAGTTGGACTCACTCAGGAGCATCATCATAGACAGGAGCTTTAGTGAAGTGGTCATGCTGAAGACACAGGTGACCACCTGGAAAAGTAGAGGGAGTAGGCAGGTAGTGCAGGATTCCCCTGTGGCTATTACCCTCACTAGCAAGTATATAGATTTTGATACCATTGTGTAGTGGGGGTGGGGGGTGGAAATAACCTTTCAGAGGAGAGCAGCAGCAGCAGCCAGGTCTGTACATGACTGGCTCTGATGCACAGCTGGGCAGGGTGGAGACAAGGACAGCTGTAGTGATAGGGAACTTGATAGACCCCTATCACTACAAGGACAGGGACAGATAGGAGATTCTGTTACAGGGACAGACAGGAGATTCTGTGGCTGTGAATGAGACTCCAGGGTGCCAGAGTCAAGGATGTCTCTGGGCACTTGAAAAACATTCTCAAGGGGGAGGGTGAGCAGCCAGAAGTTGTTGCAAACATGAGATGGGTAGAAAAAGGATGAGGTCCTGCAGACCGAAATTAGGAAAATGTTAAAAAACAAGATCTCAAGTGTTGTAATCTCTGGATTATTTCTGGTGCCATGTGTTAATGAGGGTAGGAATAGGAAGATAGGGCAGATGAATGTGTGGCTGAGGAGCTGGTGCGGGGGGCGAGAGATTCAGACCATTGGAATTTCTTCTGGGGAAAAGGTGACCTGTTAAAGAGGGATGAGTTGCATCTGAAATGGAGGCAGACCAATATCCTACTGGTGAGATTTGCTAGAGCTACTTGGGAGGGTTTAAAGTAGCCTGGCAGGGGATGAACCCGAAGTAGCAGTGTGACAGATGAGAAAGTTGAGGCAAATATAAAAGTTAAAGTAAGCACGTCCAATGGGCAGGACAAACAGGGGCAGGACATTGAGTGAGGAAGGTCTGATAGACTAAACTGCATTTATTTTAGTGCAAGAAGCCTAACAGATAAAGCAGAGGAAAAGGGCATGGATCAGTCATGGCACTGGGTACATATTTATTACAGAAACATGGTTGAGGGATGGGCTCAATGTTCCAGGGTACAGATGCTACCTGTGTGATAGAGCTGAGGGTAAGATAGGAAGGAAGTTGCATTTTTGATTAGGGAGAACATCACAGTGGTATTGTGAGAGGATATTAATTTTATTTACAGCGTGGTAACAGGTCCTTCCAGCCCAACGAGTCCGCGCCGCCCATTTTAAACCCAAATTAACCTACCCGTTCGTCTTTGGAATGTGGGAAGAAACTGGAGCACCCGGAGGAAACCCATGCAGACACGGGAGAACGTACAAGCTCCTTACAGACAGCGATGGGAATCGAACCCCGATCGCTGGTGCTGTAATAGTGTCACGCTAACCACTACGCTACCTGGGGGAGTATCCAGTGAGGCCACATGGGTCGAACTTAAAAATAAGAAGGGGGTGATCGCCTAGATGGGATTGTATTATAGGCCCTGCAATAGTCAGTGGGACTTAAAGGAGATGTAGGAATAATAGTCAAAGTCAAAAGTTAAGTTTATTGTCATATGCAAAAGGACATGTATGCACATGTGCAATGAAAAACTTACTTGCAACAACAGCACAGGCACATGGCATCAGATACATAACATTCACAAGAAAAGTATAAATTAAACTTAAATTATACACATTTTTTTACAAGAAAGAACATAGAACAAAAAACAAAGTCCATTGCAGTGCAAAGTGGTTATAGTGTTGCTGTACTGAGGTAGTCATTAGAGTTGTGCAGGTTGGTTCAAGAATTTTAATAGGGTTATAATAGTAGGTGATTTTTACTTCCCTAATGTTTACTGGAACTGCCATAGTGCTAAGGATTTGGATGGGGCAGAATTTGTTTAGTATGTCCAAGAAAATTTTCTCAAGCAGTATGTAGATGGAACTACCAGAAGAAGAGTAACACGCAACCTCCCATTGAGAAATGAGGCTGGGCAAGTGACTGAACTGTCAGCGGGAGGCCATAATTCTATTAGTTTTTAAAATTTCTTGAAAAAGGTATACTGGTCCACAAGTTAAAGTCCTAAATTGGGCTAACTTTGATGTCATTGGACAGGAATCTGCAAAAGTTGATTGAGAGAAGCTGTCAGCAGATAAGGGGATGTCTGGCACTTAGGAATCTTTTAAAAGTGAGCTAGGGAGAGTTCAGGACCAGCATGTTCCTGTTACAGTGAAGGGCATGGCTAGTAAGATTAGGGAACCCTAAATGATGAGAGCTATTGAGGCTCTGTTCAGGAAAAAGGAGGCATATGTCAGGTTTCGGAAGCTGGGATCAAGAGAATCCCTCGAGGAGTATAAGGGATGAAGGAGTACACTTAAGAGAAAAATCCAGAGGGCAAAAAAAGGACATGAAATAGCTCTGGAAGACAGGGTAAAGGAGAATCCTTAGTGATTCCATAAGTACATAAACACCAAAAGAGTAGGTCCCCTTAAGAATCAATGTTGTTGTCTATGTGTGGAGCCACAGCATATGGGCAAGGTTTTTAAATGAATACTTCTTGTCTGTATTTACCATGGAGATAATCATGGAAACTAGGAGTTCAGGGAAGAGGATCATGATATCCTGCCTTTATTTAAGAAAGGCTTAAAGGACAATCCAGGGAACTATATGCCGGTAAGCCTGACATCATTGGTGGGAAAATTACAGAAGGGGATTCTGAGAGACTGGATCTGCCTGCATTTGGAAAGGCAAAACCTGAATAAGGATTGTCATCATGGTTTTGTGCATGGGGGAGTGTGTCTCACGGATTTGATTGAGTTTTTTGAAGTAAATGACCAAGAAAATTGATGAGGGCAGGGTGTAGACATTGTCTATGTGGACTTTACAGGGCTTTTGACAAGGACCCGCATGGTAGTCTGGTCTGGAGAGTTAGATCAGATGGGATACAGGGTGAGCTAGCCAATTGGATACAAAACTGGCTTGGTGGTGGGAGGCAGAGGGTGGTAGTGGAGGGTTCCTTCCCAGACTGGAGGTCTGTGACCAGTGGTGTGCCACAACAATTGGTGCTGGGTCCATTGTTGTTTGTAATCTATATTAACAATTTGGATGAGAATGTAGTTGGCATGGTTACTAGGTTTGTGGATGACACCAAAGATGCTTGGTGTACTGGACAGTGAAGAAGGTTGTCTAAAATTATATCAGGATCTCGATCAACTGGGAAAGTTGGCCAAGGGATGGAATTTAACTCAGACAAGTGCAAAGTGATGCACATTGGGAAGTTAAAATAGGGTAGGATTTGCACAATAAATGACAGGGCCCTGGAGAGTGTTGTTAAACAGAGAGATCAAAGTGAACAAATACGTAGAGAAAGAAAGGACTGCAGATGCTGGAATCTAGATGAAAAACCAACAAGATGCTGGAGGAACTCAGCAGGTCAGGCAGCATCCATGGAGAAAAGCAAACAGTCAATGTTCGGGTCAGGACCCTTCTTCAGGACTGAAGATAGGAAAAGGGGAAGCCCAATATATAGGAGGGAAAAGCAGAGCAGTGATAGGTGGACAAAAGAGGGGAGGCGGAGTGGGCACAAGGTGGTGATAGGTAGATGCAGGTAAGAGATAGTGACAGGCAGATGCAGGGGAGAAGGGGAGAGCAGATCCACTGGGGGATGGGGCAAAGGTATGAAGGCAGGTGGCATGGGGGGAGAGGAGGAGAGGAAAAGGAGAGAAAAAATGGCGATGAGAAAAAAGGCTAGGCTAGGCTAGCCTCATCGTAGGCTAGGAAAGGGAAGGAAAGAAGAGGCAAAGTGGGTGGGGGAGGGGGGTTGGTTTACTTAAAGTGGGAGAATTCGATGTTCAACCCATTAGATTGTGAGGTCCCAAGACGGAAAATGAGGTGCTGTTCCTCCAGTTTGCATTTGGATTTCTCCCGACAGTGGAGGACTCCATATCGGTTGTGGAGTGAGAGGGGGCGTTGAAGTGACTGGCAACGGGAAGATGCAGATCGTGGTTACGGATGGAGTGTAGCTTTTATTTACTTCACTGAGTCGACTCAAAAAGATACAACAAAAAGCTGTGGTGTCTTGTTTTATTGACCTCCACCTCCACTCTGTTTCCAGTGCAAATTATTTCTATGAACAAATTGGATTGGGGATGGGGCTGTTGTGGAGGGGGGTGAATTGTCCACCACTGTTTGTGAATCGGGCCTATGCTTGCTGTAGGCCTATCCTTAACCTTCATGTACCTGGATTACTTGGCTGGAAGCAAGAAGAGGCAGGGGATTGAGGGTTATGTCAGGTGATTTGAAGACCTTGTGATTTCTAAGTAGCCACACCTGTAGGCAACATTTGCTGTGCTCCTAACCTGTGGAACCATAAGATTTTCTGAGACATATTTATTCTGAAGATAGTTCCCACAAGAACTGTAGGAGAGCTGGAGGGAAGAGTTGTTTTAATGCTGGTACCACCAAGCAGGAACGAGAGCTGATTACATGATCTCCCTATTTGATGTGGAAGTCCATTGATGTAATAGGGGGGTTTGGATCAAACTGGTCTGTCATGTGATCTGTTGAACTATACTCGCTTTAATGGTGTCTCATTTCCAGCATAGAGAGTAGCATCACTGTTGCAGTATTGGTGAGTCTTCCTCAAATGCAGCTGGGAACTCACATCCAGGAAATGCAGTATGGGTAATGAATTTTATTCGAATAGTTAGGTATACTTATAGACAGTCTGGCAACGGTCCATTCTTACAATTAGTCATGATTTTGAAGTGGAGAACAATTTACCCAACAAATGCAAAATTTAACACATTCCAGGACAAGTAATTTGTTGAAGTTATGATTTATTATTTCTCTGCTTGATGCAAGAACATTTAATCTTCTCTGAAAATAAATACTGGAAATGCTGCCATTCTGAAAGAAAAACAAAAACAAAATGCTGGAAATGCTCAGCATCTATGGAGAGAGAAACAATGTCAGTTTTTTGGTCAATGTCCTCTTATCAGACCTGAAACATGAGTTCTCCTTCTGTCTTTGCCAGTGCTGCCTGACCTGCACTTCGATGGTATCTTTGCAGCCGTTCCTTCAGCAAATTTGAAGCAAATTCCACAGTAGAGCATTTCATCAGTTTGTCACAGGGTCATACAGTTGACCGGGTTCCCTGTATCTAGGTCAAGTAAATGTGCATTTTTACTTTTGTTGGATAATAATAGAAGTATTGGGTTGTACTGTATCCTTTCACTGTTCCACACTATTTCAGTTGCAGTTAAGCTCTTTTTCAATTAAGAGCAGGGTATATTAAATAAATCAGCCTGATAATTGTCTTGGGAACAATAACTAATGCAATACAAAGGTTTGCTTTGGATCCTCTGCTGCTTTCCCTTACATCCCATCATCTGCCCATCCAGAAAAGTCCCTGCCTATTCCTTCCAAAGTCTTGCTTTGCCAGAGGCCTCTTGCTATTCAGCAATCCAGCTGTGCCAATCCAGTTCACCCTGGATCACTGGAAGAGGAAGACAAGACACATTGGTGTAGTAGCTAGTATTAGTATTGATTTATTATTGTCACTTGTACCAAGGTACGGTGAAAAACTTGTCTTGCATACTGCTCATACAGATCAATTCATTACACAGTACATTGAGGTAGTACAGGGTAAAAACAATAATAGAATACAGAGCAAAGTGTCACAGCTACAGGGGAAGTGCATTGCAGGTAGACAATAAGGTGCAAGCTCATAACAAGGTAGATTGTGAGGTCCAGAGACTATTTTATTGTATAAGGGAACCATTCAATAGTCTTATCACAGTGGGGTAGAAGCTGTCCTTAAGCCTGGTGTTACATGCCCTCAGGCTCCTGTATCTTCTGCCTGATGGGAGAGGAGAGAGAAGAAAATGACCTGGGTGGGTGGGATCTTTGATTATGTTGGTTGCTTCATCAATGCAGCAAGAGGTATAGACAGAGTCCATAGAGGGGAGGCTGGTTTCTGTGATGTGCTGAGCTGTGTCCACCAGTCTCTGCAGTTTCTTGCAGTCAGGGGTAGAGCAGTTGCCATACCAAGCTGTGACACATCCAGATAGGATGCTTTCTATGGTGCATGGATAAAAGTTGGTGAGTGTCAAAGGGGACACGCCAAATTTCTTTAGCCTCCTGAGGAAGTAGAGGTGCTGGTGAGCTTTCTTGGCCATGGCATCTAAGTGTTTGGACCAGGACAGGCTATTGGTGATATTCACTCCTAGGAACTTGAAGCTCTCAACTCTCTCGACCTCAGCACCATTGATGTAGACAGGTGCATGTACACATCACCCTTTCCTGTAGTCAATGACCAGCTCTTTTGTTTTGTTGACATTGAGGGAAAGGTTGTTGTCATGACACCATGTGACTAAGCTCTCTATCTCCTTCCTGTACTCCAACTCATCATTATTTGTGATACGGCCCACTATGGTGGTATCATCTGCAAACTTGTAGATGGAGTTAGAGCAGAATCTGGCCACATGTGAGCATGTGCTGTTTCACATGAGTACTGCTGTTTCACAGCTCCAGAGACATAGATCAGATCCTGATCTCAGTACTGTTGTGACTGACCAAACTGAGCCACTCTGAAGCTGTAACTGGGAGATATAGAAGTCTTTTTTTTAAATCAAAATAAACTTTTATTCCTCATAAAAAACAAACTACATATAACAATAAAAACAGTGCAAGCCTTTACATTTGTGTATGGATCAATTATTAGTGTTACTTTTTTATATATAAAAAACACAGCACTGATGCCACTCATCTGGCTCCCTGGGGTGATACCCCAATCCCACACTTACAATATTTAAGGGGCTTCCTCGCCTGACCCCACCCCTCACTCTCCAGTGGCAGAAGAACCCTAAATTGTCGTCCTTGCCCACCGAGCCCTTTCGTTGGCTGCACCCAGCTTCAGTGTGTCCCTCAGCACGTACTCCTGCAGCCTGGAATATGCCAGTCAGCAGCATTCCCCTACGGACATCTCGCAGTGCTGGAAGACCAACAAGTTTTGGGCAGACCAAAGGGCGTCTTCTCCAGCAGCAGTTGATGTCCATCTCCGTGTGTGTCCCCAGGAACAGCCCGTAGATCAGAGAGTCCTCTGTTACACAGACGCTGGGGGTGAACCACGACAAGGACCCTTGCATCTTTCACCACACCCTCCTCGCAAACCCACAGCCTGCAAAGAGGTGGGCGACAATCTCTTTGCGCTTCTTTGCATCTCTTTGGCCTGTTCCTTGCTGACCAGAGGAGTGAGGAACAGGCCACACATGCGCCAAGTATAGCAGCCCTGAGAGCACCTCACACCTGATGACCAAGGTCTTCCCAGTTATTGAGAGGGAGTGCCGTTCCCACAGTCCCAGTTTCTACTTCACTTTCCCAATCCACTCCCGCCAATTTTTGTTGCATGCCCTGGCCCCTGCAGACCAGAATCCCAGCATCTTCAGGTAGTCAGTCCTGATGGTGAAGGGGACGTTGGATTGGTCGGGCCAGTTGCTGAAGAGCATGGCCTCACTCTTCGCACGGTTGACTCTGGCCCCTGATGCCAACTCAAACTGGTCGCAGATGCTGGTCAATCTGCGAACTGATCTTGGGTCTGAGCAGAAGACGGCAACGTCGTCCATGTACAGGGGAGGTTTTCACCTGGGTGACCTCACTGCCTGGCAATGTCACCCCTCTGATGCTCTCGTCCTTCCTGATGTATTCTATACAGCACACGAACAAGACAGGGGAGAGAGGGCAGCCCTGCTTGACTCCAGACTTAATGAGGAAGCTGTCTGTTTCGGAGAGAGAGTCTAAGAGAATCTCACTCTCCTGACACAATATTTTTATACTGTTTAAACACAAAGACAACAATAAACAATTAACTACAGTTTCAATGGCTATAATCACCTACTTAACTTTAACATTTTGAATGTAGTCTGGTAACTTTGCAGAACTGTATATTTGCAGAATTGCACCCCAACTAGCAGACCTCTTTGAATATTCAACACTGGTGTCTGTTCCGAAAGCTTCCTGAGCACAAATTCCAGACACCCAAAATATACTCCTTTTGTTTTACAGTGTTGAGGGATGGCTCTCTGAATATACAACTAGCCAGAATATTAAGTGACAAAACAGACCTGTCCTGAACTGTGCATTAAGTGACAGGGATATGCCTTTAACAATATGCTAACACGGGAGATGGCCACAATGCCGACTCATTCTGAAGTTTTCAATGAGCACCAATTAACACGAATATTCATTTGTTGTCTTCCCCTGTATAGTTTCTATGGTACAATATCAGAATGTCCCACACCAAATGGTTTCAATGACCCAAAAGCATCAGCTAAAATTAAACTGTGAACAGATTTTATTTCCTGAAGACTGGTTCTAATTTTAATTAATGTCTGCTACCCATAATTTCATAACTCCAGAATAATCCCTGACAGTACTGTGTGTCCATTGAAGTTTGCACATTTTCCCTGTGAGTTTTCACTAGGTGCTCCAGTTTCCTCCCACATCCCAGAGACATGTAAGTTAGTAAGTTAACAAGGTACTATAAATTGCTCCTAGTGTGGAGATTTGTGGTGGAATCTGGGGGAAATTGAAGGTAATGTGGGGAAAATAAAATTGGATCAGATTAGTGTAGGTGCTTGACAGAGACACACAAGACTGCAGTTGCTGGAATCTGGACCACAAACAATCTGCTGGAAGAACTCAGCGAATCATGCAGCATCTGTGGGAGGAAAGGAATTGTCAATGTTTCAGGTTGAAATCCTAATCAGGACTTGTCACCTGCAGCAGTGCTGATTACCTGCAACTTGTCACCTGAAACCCTGCAGCAGTTTGATGCAGGGTTTTGACCTGAAACATTGACAATTCCTTTCCTCCCACGGTCACTGCTTGACCCATTGAGTTCTTCCAGCAGATTGTTGCTTGGTGCAGATGCTTGCTAGATGGCATGGATTTAGTGGACTGAAGGGCCTGTTTCCATGCTGCATGACTCTGGGCTATCTGCCAACACAAAGTCGGAAGATTCCACTCCCAGCTACAGGTTGTCGTAAAGTTGATGGTTTTTCCAGTCAGAGAGGGACTCCACTGATCTGTCCATTTTTTAAATTCCAAAATAAACTTTATTCATAATAAAAGACAAACTATATACAATTATAAAACAGCGCAAGCCTTTACATTCTTGCACAGATGATTCATTAGTGTTACCTTTTTATATAAAAAACAGCACCAATGCCACACGTTTGGCTCCGTGGGGGCTACCCAGTCCGGTATTTACAATATTTAGGGGCTTTCGTGCCTGACCCCGCCCCTCCCTCTCCAGTGGCAGAAGAACACTAAACTGTAGTCCTTCCCCACCGAGCCTTTGCGTTGGCTGCACCCAGCTTCAGTGTGTCCCTCAGCACGTACTCCTGCAGCCTGGAATGTGCCAGTCAGCAGCATTCCCCTACGGACATCTTGCAGTGCTGGAAGACCAACAAGTTTCGGGCAGACTAAAGGGCATCTTTCACCGAGTTGATGACCTTCCAGCAGCAGTTGATGTCCGTCTGTGTGTGTGTCCCCGGGAACAGCCCGTAGATCAGCTGCTGGGGATGAACAGTGACAAGGACCCTTGCATCTTTTGCCACACCCTCCTCGCAAACCCACAGCCCGCAAAGAGGTGGGCAACCGTCTCGTCCCCAGCGCAGTCCTCCTGGGGGCAGCACGTGCTGGGAGTGAGGTTCCGACCATGCTGGAAGAATCTGACTGGGAGGGCCCCTCTCACCACCAGCCAAGCGAGGTCTTGGTGCTTGTTCTGGCGATGAGGCGTTCTGCCAGATGGTCTGGACAGTCTGCTCAGGGAACCACCCCACAGTGTCCATTGAGTCCTTCTCCTGCAGTATCTGCAGGATGTTCCGTGCTGACCACTGCCTGATGGACTTGTGGTCAAAGGTGTTGGTCTGGAAGAACTTCTCCATGAAGGACAGGTAGTGCGGCAGCATCCAGCTGACTGGGATGTTGTGATGCCACGGGGCCAGGCCCATCCTTCACAACAGCAGGGACAGGTAGAACCTCGGTACGTAGTGACACTTGGTGCCCATGTATTTGGGTTCCACGCACAGCCTGATGCAGCCACAGATGAAGGTGGTCATCAGGACGAGGGCGACATTGGGGACAACTTTACCCCCATTGTCCAGGGACTTCTGCATGGTGACCCATCGGACCTGCTCCATCTTGGATCCCCAGATGAACCAGAAGATGGCACAGGTGATTTCCAAGCCGGAGGAGAAAGGAACAGGCCACACCTGTGCCAAGTATAGCAGCCCTGAGAGCACCTCACACCTGATGACCAAGTTCTTCCCAGTTATTGATAGGGAGCGCTGTTCCCACAGTCCCAGTTTCTGCTTCACCTTCCCAATCTGCTCCCGCCAATTTTTGTTGCACGCCCCGGCTTCTCCGAACCAGATGTTCAGCACCTTCAGATAGTCAAGCCTGACGGTGAAGGGGACGTTGGATCAGTTGGGCCAGTTGCCGAAGAGCATGGCCTCACTCTTCGCATGGTTAACTCTGGCCCCTGATGCCAACTCAAACTGGTCGCAGATGCTGACCAATCTGCGAACTGACCTTGGGTCTGAGCAGAAGATGGTGACATCGTCCATGTACAGGGAGGTTTTCATCTGGGTGCCCCCACTGCCTGGCAACGTCACCGCTCTGATGCTCTCGTCCTTCCTGATGGATTTGGCAAAAGGTTCTATACAGCATACAAACAAGACAGGGGAGAGAGGGCAACCCTACCTGACTCCAGACTTGATGGGGAAGCTGTCTGTTTCCCACCCATTGATTTGGACTGCGCTACAGATGTCTGCGTAGAGCAGTTGGATCCAATTCCTGATTCCCTCCCCAAAGCCCATTTTGGAGAGCACATCCAACATTTATGTGTGTGATATCCTGTTGAAGGCCTTCTCCTGGTCCAAGCTGACCAGGCAGGTGTTCACCCCTCTGTCCTGTATGTAGGCAATGGTATCCCTGAGCAGCGTAAGGCTGTCAAAGATCTTCCTGCCAGGTACAGCACAGGTTTGGTCCAGGTGGATCACCTGTCCTAGAGCAGACTTGACCCTGTTGGCGATGGCCTTGGACAGGATCTTATAATCCACATTCAACATGTGAGATGGGTCTCCAATTTCTGATGTCTGCCCTCTCCCCCTTCTGCTTGTAGATGAGCGTAAATGATGCCCTTCCTCATGGATTCTGACGTGCTGTCAGACAGAAGCATAGCGTTGTACACTTCTAGCAGGTCTGGGCCCATCCAGTACAACTCCACCGGTAAGCCATCGCTTCTGGGAGTTTTATTCAAATCAAAGGAACGGACGGAGCCAGTCAGTTCCTCCAGTGTCAGTGGTTGGTCCAGACTCTCCTGCTTGTTGTCATCTAAGACCTCCATGATAGAGGACAGGAAGTTCTGGAAGGCGGTGCTGTCCGTGGCCTTTTTGTCATACAGACTGGCATGGAAGGATCTGCAGATCCTTAATATGTCCATCTGCGAGGATGTTACTGAGCCATCCTCTTCTTTAAGGCTGTGAATCACAGAGCTCCCCCTTGCACCTTTTGGAAGAAGAAACCTGAGCACGTCTCATCCTGCTCCACGGAGCGAACCCTGGATCGGAAGATAACCTTGGAGGATTCGGAGGCGTGGAGCTGGGCTTGCCGGCTCTTTGCCTCTTGGAGTTCCTCCCTCACATCCACCTCCCTCGACTGCAGAAGGAAGAGTTGCTGCAGGTCTGTCTGGAGTTGGCACAGTTGCCTCTGACTCTGTCTTGCTTTCTGGACCCCTCTACGGATAAAGAACCTCTTGATGTTCTCCATTGTCGCTTCCCACCAGTGCACAGGAGAGTCAACGAGGGGTTTCATGGTTCTCCAACCTGCATAACCCCTCTTTAGTTCCTCAATGCTCTTCTGGGGTCAGCAGCTTGATGTTCAACTTCCACGTCCCCCGCCTGCCTTCTGGTCCTCCTGTAGGTGACAGGAGACCTGAAGGAGACAGTGGTCAGAGAAGAACACTGGCGTGACGTCGGTGGATCTGACTGTGATTGGCTCCAACACGAAGAGGAAGTCAATCCGGGGCCAGGCTGAGCCATCTGATCTCGACCAAGTGTGTTGCGTCTGTGCTCTGCCTGCAGCGGTGCTGAAAGTGTCGAGCAACTTGGCATCTTTAACCGTTTCCATCAGGAGTCTGGAGCTGTTGTCCGGTCTGCTGTCGGCACTGCCAGATCATCCAGCTGCATCGATGATGCAGTTGAAGTCACCAGCCAGAACAACTGGCCGGGACGTCACCAGCAGCGGTGGGAACTGCTGGAGGACGGCCAGCCACTCGCTCCAAATGGGCGAGGCTTACACGTTAATTAACCAGAGCGGAGTATTCCGGTACATCACATCTGCCACGAGGAGCCGCCACCCCACCACCTCTCTGACCCCGGAGATTGAGAAGTTGCCCCCCCGCATCAGAATCCCCAGGCTAGAAGCATGACAATCATTGCCCCCCAACCACACATGTGGGATCACCATCGTGACCACATCCAATAGTTACAGAGGTGCAGCAACCCACACTCTTGCAAGAAAGTCACATCTGCCTTTACCTTGGCGAAGGACTGCAAAGTGTTAACACATCGCGCAGTGAACCATAGAAGCATAGACAATACAGCAAAATACAGGCCCTTCAGCCCACCATGTTGTGCCGCCCTTCAAACCACACCTAAGACTATCTAACCCCTTCCTCCCACATATCCCTCTATCTTAAATTCCTCCATATGCTTATTTAACAATCTCTTGAACTTGTCCAATGTATCAGCCTCCACCACCACCCCAGGCAGTGCATTCCATGCACCAACCACTCTCTGGGTGAAAAACCTCCCCCTGACATCTCCCCTGAACTTCCCACCCATTACCTTAAAGACATGCCCTCTTGTATTGAGCATTGGCGCCCTGAGAAAGAGGCACTGGCTGTCCACTCTATCTATTCCTCTCAATATCTTGTATATCTCTATCGCATCTCCCCTCATCCTCCTTCTCTCCAATGAGTAAAGCCCTAGCTCCTTTAGTCTCTCCTCATAATCCATACTCTCTAATCCAGGCAGCATCCTGGTAAATCTCCTCTGCACCCTTTCCAACACCTCCACATCCTTCCTATAATGAGGCGACCAGAACTGGACACTGTACTCTTAAGTGTGGTCTAACCAGAGTTTTGTAAAGCTGCATCATCACTTCTCGGCTCTTAATCTCGATCTCCCGACTCATGAAAGCTAACATCACATAAGCTTTAATGAGGCAACTTTCAGTGATCTGTGGATATGAACCCCCAGATCCCTCTGCTCCTCCACACTGCCCAGAATCCTGCCATTCACCTTGTACTCAGCCTTGGTGTTTGTCCTTCCAAAGTGTACGACCTCACACTTCTCTGGATTGAACTCCATCTGCCACTTGTCAGCCCAGCTCTGCATCCTATCACTATCCCTTCTTTGACAGCCCTCCACACTATCCACAACATCATCAAGCTTTTGTGTCATCTGCAAACTTGCTAACCCACCCTTCCACCCTCTCATCTAAGTCATTAATAAATATCACAAAAAGTAGTGGTCCCAGAACCGATCCCTGTGGGACACCACTAGTCACAGCCCTCCAATTGAATGCACTCCCTGCTTTCTACAGGCAAGCCAATTCTGAAATCACACGGCCAAGCATCCCTGGATCCCTTGGCCTCTGACCTTCTGAAGAAGCCTACCATGCGGAACCTTGTCAAACGCCTTACTAAAATCCATGTAGACCACATCCACTGCACTACCCTCATCAATCTTCCTGGTCACTTCCTCAAAGAACCCTATCAGGCTTGTGAGGCAAGATCTTCCCTTCACAAAACCATGCTGGCTGTCCCTAATCAGTCCACGATTCTCTAAATGCTCATAGATCCTATCTCTTAGAATCCTTTCTAACAGCTTACCCACCACAGATGTAAGGCTCACCGGCCTATAATTCCCTGGACTATCCCTACTACCTTTCTTGAATAAGGAGACAACATTCGCCACCCTCTAATCCTCCAGTACCATCCCTGTGGACAATGAGGACTCAAAGATTCTAGCCAACGGTTCAGCAATCTCTTCCCTCACCTCACGAAGCAGCCTGGGGAACATTCCGTCCTAATGTTTTCTAACAACTCCAACACATCCTCTCTCTTAATATCTACATACTCTAGAACATTACCCTCACCAACACTGACCTCAGTATCATCAAGAACCCTCTCCTTGGTGAACATTGAAGAGAAGTATTCATTGAGAACCTCACCCACTTCCACAGCTTCCAGGCACATCCTCCCACCTTTGTCTTTAATCGGACCTACCTTTACCATAGCCATGCTTCTGCTCTTCACGTACGAGAAAAAAGCCTTGGGATTCTCCTTAACCCTACTCGCCAAAGCCTTTTCATGTCCCCTTTTTGCTTTCCTCAGCCCCTTCTTAAGTTCCTTCCTTGCTACTCTATATTCCTCATGAGCCCTGTCCGATCCTTGCTGCTTACACCTTATGTATGCTGCCTTCTTCCTAACTAGTTGTTCCACCTCTCTCGTCACCCATGGTTCCTTCACCCTACCATTCCTTCTCTGCCTCACCTGGACAAATTGATCCCTAACATCCCGCAAAAGATCCCTGAACATCGACCACATCTCCATAGTACATTTCCCTTCAAAAATATCACCACAATTTACACTCCCAAGTTCTCGCCTTATAGCGTCATAATTCACCTTTCCCCAATTAAATACCTTCCTGTCCTCTTTGCTCCTGTCCCTGTCCATGACAATTCTAAAGGTTATTGAGCAGTGGTCACTGTCCCCCAAATGCTCACCCACCGATAGATCTGTCACCTGATCCGGTTGATTACCTGAAACTAGATCTAATATGGCATTCACAGTCAACATACTGAGTCAGCAAATCCATCCTAGACACACCTAACAAACTGCGCCCTGTCTAAGTCCTTGGCACTAAGTAGGTGCCTATAGACACCACCCAAGAGACAACGGGCCACAGAAAACAAGGGGACTGGAAAGAAAAGAGTAATGCAACAGATGGACACCAGCAACCTCTCCTCATCAGAGGATGAAAGCAACAGGGGAAGCCGACGACGAAGGCAGAGGAAGCGGCAAAATGGAGGAGAGAACATGGAAGAGAACCAACAGACAGGAACAAGCGAGGGAACAACCCTGCCCGTTGACCCCCAGCTCCGGGAGACCGGGAGCAGCGCAGAGGCCTCTCTTCACACTGCGCACATTTAGAGATGCCACTTTTATCTCCATGGCTCTTTTGGAGTTCAGTACCAATCACACAGTCCATTTTCATTTGACCTGGGCCTTCATGCCCACAGCTTTGGTGAACTGCATCACCGATTCCAGGCTCAGATATTGGGAGTGGTCTCCTCCTGGGTGTGGGGCCCCTAGTGGCGAGGCTGGTGGTGTCGCTGAGGAGGGGGATCTGTCTGTGCCCCTGTTCCTTTCACTGGTTGTCCATTTTCTTTCCTCTCCCGGTGCTGGGGTGCATAGGATGTGGTGCTGCTCCCGGTCTCCCAGAGCTGGTGGGGGGGGGGGGCAACGGGCAGGGTTCTTCCCTCGCTTGTTCCTGTCTGTTGGTTCTCTTCGGTTTTCTCTCCTCCATTTTGCCGCTTCCTCTGCCTCCGTCGTCAGCTTCCCCTGTTGCTCTCATCCTCTGACAAGGAGAGGTTTCTGGTGTCCATCTGTTGCATTATTCTTTTCTTTCCAGTACGCTTGTTCTCTGTGGCCCGTTGTCTCTTGGGTGGTGTCTTTTGCACCTTCTTCCTCTTCACCACCTGCCATTCCCTTTCTTGTCCCTCCCCCACTCCCTCTTCCATTGACTCCTCCTCTTGGGGAGGGGGCTGGGGGTTCATGCCTGGGGTTTGGGAGCTCGAGGCGGTTGGGCTGTCCTCACCACCCCCCCCCGCCGGTCTCGGTCTCATCTGGGGCCACTGTGCTGGTGGGGGGCGTCAGTGTTCCATAGGGATACGATAGGGTCTTTTAAGAGACTGTTCGATAGGTACATGGAGCTGAGAAAAGTAGAGGGCTATGGGTTAGCCTAGTAATTTCTAGGGTAGGGACATATTCAGCACAGTTTTGTGGCCAAAGGGCCTGAATTGTGCTGTAGTTTTTCTATGTTTTATCTATGTTCTATGTTCTTGGTGCTGACACCCCCTCTTATTGCCTGTGTGTAGGTACAGGCCCGTTTTGGGCAGGCCGTGTAGAGATGGCCTTCTTCCCCCCACAAGTTGCAACATTTGCTTTCCCGACAGTTCTTTGTTTGGTGACCTTCCTGCTTGCAGTTCTTGCAGATGACTGCGCTGCACTGGGCCGCCACATTGCAACTGGTTTGTTGCAGTTGTGATACACCCTGGGTTGTCCTGTGTACACCATGTATCCACGGTTCCCTCCGATGGCAAACACTGGGGGTGGGGGGGGGGTGTGGATGATGGATCCATTTGCGTCAACTCTCAACTTAACCTTCACCTGGTGCTTGCTGGTCCAGATCCCGAATAGGTGCTTGATGTCGACGCAACTTCCTGCTCACTCGACATAACGAGCCAGGAAGGCGAGGACATCCACCACGGGCTCATGTGGGTTAAAGATGTGCACCGTTACCACACGTTCCTTCTGGGTGGGGAGGGTGAAGAGTGGCTGCACCTTCAGCACTGACAGCGGAGCTTCGTTCCCCTTCTTCCGAAAGTCCTGCAGCAGCTTCTGCCATCCTGTCGGGTGCTTGAAGGTAACATCGAAGTATCCATTACCCGTGAAGTCCTGGAGGCAGTAGTTGTCCCTAGCCTCAAACTTGCACGTATCCAGCAAGACCTTCCTGATGAAGAGGTCCTGCGTGAAAGGGTTCCCATCACTGAGATCCTTCACCGTCACTCTGACGGTATTGCGGATCCCTCCTCCCAAGGTGCTCTTCGCTGCCTCCATCCTGATGTGGTCATTTGCTGAACAGAGGAGATAGACTGGTTTGTCAATCAGCAGTAAGATCCTCCTTTGTGTCAGCTGGTTAAGCTCTCATCGGGGGCTGCTTGATCGTGAAGAGTCCTCGATATCTTCCCTTCAATGTCGGTGTCTGCAGAGATCTGCCACGAATCTGTCCTGGGAGAACCGCCTTTCTGATCACAGTCTCTCCCCTGCCTGGTTCTACAATGACGGCAGGTGCAGGCAGTAATTTCAGGCCAATTTAAAGCAGCAAAATTCAAGCAGAGAAACCTCCTTTAATTTGTGGTATTACACCTGATCACTGGCCTTCTGTGACCTTCTCCAAATCATTGCCCAGTGAGTTGTATTCAATATGGTAGGTTATTATATATCCAGAAAACGGTCTTCAACGGATTCTGCAAATCTATCTTTTTTTAAATCTCTTTTGCTTATGCATTTCCAACCCAGCAGTGCAGTTTAAGGTCCCCATTCTCACTGACCAGTTAATTCATTAGTTAAAATATGGACAGCATTGTAACGGTCCAACAGAGTCCAACTGATTACTATTTGCAATATTTTCCCCTTAGTACTGAAACTACTCATGTAATCATTAATTTCACATGCTCTCTAATACTGAATTCCCTTCTCCAACCAGTAGCTCTGCACTCCTCCTCTCTAAAACTGAAACCTCTTCCCCAATTAGTCATCCTGCAATCCTCGCTTTCTCAAATAAGGACTCTCTCCTCAGTCAGTACTTGCTGCTACCCCCATCTCTTATTTTCTTCCCTTCTAAAAATACAGGCACATTTTCAATTTTTCCCTTACCTTGTTGTATAACTTCCATTCATCCATCTTGGACCTCTTCTGTTCCTGCAATTGGTAATGTTTTCTTTTTCATCACCTTTAAAACCCACTATAATTTTTAATTGCCTTCTTTTATCCCAATTAGGCTCATATTCATGATCACACTTCCCCATCCTTGCTTGTGCTTTCTGCCTTATTTTAATTTCCTCTCCTTTTAACTTCTCTTGAAGTTTTCTGTTTATTTCATTCGTGTATTGGGAGCAAAAGGACAACCAGGGAAAGAGTAGATGTTTTTGGGGACCAGAGGGGCAATCTGTGTGTGGAGCCCAGGAATGTGTGCAAGATCACTAAGGAGAAAGATATGGCAGATGGAGGTTTCAGGGAGAGGGTCAGTAATATTTTGTAACAAGTTGACACGAAGAAGTAAGAGGTGTTAGATGCCTTGGGGTACATAAAGGCGTATAAATTCCCAGGGCCTGATGAGATGTATCTCAGACTACAGTGGAGGCAAGGGAGGAGATTGCTGGAGCCCTGATGGAGCTCTTTGCATCTTTATTTGCTACAGGTGAAGTATCGGGTGACTGGTGAACAAGAAACATTGTTCCTTTATTCAAGAAGGGCAGCAAGGATAAGCAAGGTAACTACAGAGTGGCGAGTCTAATGTCAGTGGTAGGGTAACTATCAGAAAAGAATTTATGTATTTAAGACAGTATTTATCTACACTTGGAAAGACTGGGATTGATTCGGGATAGTCATCGTTGCTCTGTTCATGGGGAATCCTGTCTCATTTACTTGATATTTTTTTGAAGACGGAAACGTGCCAGATGTTGTTTACATGGACTTTACTTTGACAAGGTCCCACATGGATGCCAGGTCCAAAAGGTTAGAGCAAGCTGGGAAATCAGATCCAAAATTGGTTTGGTAATATGAGGAAGAGGTTAGTGGTGGAGGGTTGATTTATGTTTGGAAGTCTGTGACCAGTGACCTTTGAAGTTTGTGATATACAGTAAGAATGGCACAATGGTGCAGCTGGTAGAACAACTGCCTTACAGCACCGGAGATCTGAGTTCAATCCTTAGCTTTGATGCTCTCTCCATGAAGTTTGCACATTCTTCCTGTGACCATGTGGGTTTCCTCCATGTGCTCCAGTTTCCTCCTACATCCCAAGATGTGTGCAGGCGGTAGGTTAATTGGCAACTGTAAATGTGTGTAAGTGAGTGTTAGAAACTGAGGGGAGTTAATGAGAATGTGGAAAAAATAAAAAAATGGGATTAATGTAATCAGTGGTCAGTATGACTTGGTGGACTGAATGACCTATTTCCCTGTTGTATGACTCTGCCCCTATGACTCTTTGGCTTGGATGTCAATGTAGGATGATTAGTGAATTTGTAGTTGACTCAAAAATTGGTGGTGTCAGAGAGACCAAGGAAGAGTTTCCAAGGCTACAGCATGATATAGAAAAGTTGGAAAGTTGGGCAAAGCATTGGCAGATGGAATATATCCTGACAAGTGTGAGATGATGCATTTTGGGAGGGCAAACAAGGGTAGGACATACATAGTAAATGGTAGGGTCCCATGGAGTGTTGATGAACAGAGGGATTTTGGGAAACAAGTCCATGGATTGCAGAAAATAGCAACATAGGAAATTAAGGCTTACCGGATGCTTGCCCTCATTAGCTGTGGCATAGAATACAGAGCTGGGACATCATGTTACAACTTTATAAAACATTGGTTAGGCCACACCTGGAGTCCTGTGTGCAGTTCTGGTCGTCACACTGTAGGAAGGATGTGGTTGTGCAGGAGACAGTACAGAGGGAATTCACCAGGATTTGGAGACTTTCTGATTCTGATTCTGATTCATAGAGTCATAGAGTCATACAGCATAGAAACAGGCCCTTCTGCCCAACTGGTCCATGCCAACCAAGATACCCATTCAAGCTAGTCCCATTTGCCCACTTTTGAGACATATCCTTCCAAAACTTCCCTATCCATGTACCTGTCCAACTGGCTTTTAAAAGTTGTTATTATACCTGCATCAACCACTTCCTCTGGCAGCTCATTCCATATACATACCACACTCTCTGTAAATAAGTTGCCCCTCAAATTCCTATTAAATCTTTCCTCTTTCACCTTTAACCTATGCCCTCTAGTTCTTGAATCCACAACGCTGGGAAAAAGATGGGATGTGTGTTGCCTCCAGGGTGCCAGGGTCAGGGACGCCTTGGAGCGGCTGCAGAACATTCTCAAGGGAGAGGCTGAGCAGCCAGAGGTCATGGTGCCTGTTAGCACCAATGATATATGTAGAAAGAGGGATGAGGTCCTGCACAGTGAATATAGGGAGTTAGGATAGAACCTAAAAAGCAGGACCCCAAGGGTAGTGATCTCTGGATTACTCCCAGTGCCATGTGCTAGTGGGGTTAGAAATAGAAAGATAGCTCAGATAAGTGTGTGGCTGAGGAACTGGTGCAGGAGGCAGGGAATTCAAGTTCTTAAAACTTTTAAAACGTTTACAAATTTATTTATACAGCACGGTAACAGGCCCTTCCAGCCCAATGAGCCAATATCCTGACAGGCAGATTTTCTAGAGCTACTCGGGAGGGTTTAAACTAGGGTGGCAGGTGGGTGGGTGAATAAGAAATCAGAGGATAAAAGTGTAGCCAGTGAGAGCAAGTTTAGTCATCAGGACAGACAGGAGCACAGGAAAGGGAGAGAAAAGACTATTTTTAAAATGCATTTATTTCAATGCAAGAGGCTTGACAGGAAAGGTGGATGAACTCAGGGTGTGACTTGGCCCTGGGAACTGGAATATCATCACCATAACAGAAACATGGCTGAGGGAAGGGCAGGACTGGTAGCTCAATGTTCCAGGATACAGATGCTACAGGCGTGACAGAGGTACAGGTAAGAGGAAGGGGAGTTGCCTTCTTGATGAAAGAGAACATAACAACTGCCATTAGAGAAGATGTTCTTGAGGGATCATCCAGTGAAGTCATTATAGGCTCCTCAGTAGTCAGCGGGAATTGGAGGACCAGATGTGTAGGGAGATCGCAGCTAGTTGTAAACATAATAGGGTAATAGTAGTGGAAGATTTTAACTTCCCTAGTATTGACTGGGCCAACCAGGGCACCAATGCTCAATGCAAGAGGGCATGGCTTTAAAATAATGGGGGGGGGGGGGGGGGGGGGGGGTGGGGGAAGTTCAAGGGAGATATCAGAGGAAGGTTTTTACTCAGAGAGTGGTTGGGGCATGGAATGCGCTGCCTGGGGTGGTGGTGGAGGCAGGTACGTTGATCAAATTCAAGAGATTGCTAGATAAGCATATGGAGGAATTTAAAATAGAGGGATATAGGGGATGTAGGGGTTAGATAGTCTTAGGCGAGGTTCAATAGAGTTAACTTCCGAAGAAACCCATACTGGACAAGCCTCTTGATTAATGTAATATAACCAAAACATAAGATTTCACATATTGACTGCCCAGTAATAAAACCTAAAATTAGGTAAGGCTAGACCTCCGTTCTTTTTAACCTTCTGAAGGTGAACTTTATTTAGTCTAAGATGTTTATTATTCCATATGTAGGAAGATATAATTGAATCAAGAGAGTCAAAGAAAGACTTAGGAATAAAAACAGGTAAAGCCTGAAATGGATATATAAATTTAGGTAAAATATTCATTTTAATAGCATTAATTCGGCCAATCAATGATATAGAAAGGGGAGACCAACTTGATAAAACCCATTTCACATAATGCAGTAAGGTGAAAAAATGTTCTATAAATAAATGTTTATAATTTTTAGTAATTGACACCTCCAGATAGGTAAAATGATTTCTTACAATTTTAAAAGGAATGTTAATATCAAATAGTACCAGGTTATTCAGAGGAAAAAGTTCACTCTTGTGTAAGTTCAACTTGTATCCTGAAAAATGACTGAAGCGAGAAAGTAAAGAAAGCATAGGAGGTAATGAGGCTTCAACATTAGATATAAAAAGTAATAAATCATCAGCATATAAAGAAACTTTATGGTTAATACCTCTTCTGGAGATACCAACAATATCTCTAGACTCTTGGAGAGAAATAGCCAAAGGTTCTAAGGCCTAATCAAAGAGCAAAGGGCTCAAAGGACATCCCTGTCTGGTTCCATGTTGAAGTTTAAAAGATTTAGAATTTTGAAAATTAGTGAAAACTCAAGCAGAAGGGGATAAATAAAGTAATTTAATCCATTGGATAAAATCGGGCCCAAAATTAAATTTCTCTAAAGTTTTAAATAAGTAATTCCATTCAATCCGGTCAAAGCCTTCTCAGCATCTAGAGATATCACACATTCTGATATTTCCTTAGAGGGAGATTAGATAATATTCAATAAACGACGAATATTAAAATGAGAATTTCGATTTTTAATAAAACCAGTCTGATCATCAGATATAGTTGAAAGTAGAATATTTTCCAATCTACGAGCTAGAACTTTAGATAAAATTTTAACATCCGCATTAAGTAACGAAATTGGTCTGTACAAAGCACATTCTATTGGGTTCTTATTTTTCTTAAGAATGAGTGAGATAGAGGCTTTATAAAAAGATTGTGGTCATCTACCCAATTTAAAAGAATCCGAATAAACAACACATAAGTGAGGTATGAGCAAAGAGGAAAAGGCCTTATAGAATTCTCCAGGAAATCCATCAGGACCTGGAGTCTTTCCAGAATGTAAAGATCGTACAACCTCGGTGATTTCCTTGTATATAATAGATTGATCCTACTGTTTTCGGTTTTCAGTAGAAATTATAGGAATGTTTAATTGATCAAAGTAACATTCGTAACTGCGATAATTCACGTTTTTTTAATCAATGGAACGGGCTTCAATTTCATTCTTCTTTTCAAGCTAAATCTAGGGGGGGTTTCAATTCTTATAGATAAGACAGTTTCATTTGATCAACATAAGGTAATAACTGATACTAATGGTCGTTTTGTTATAGTATCAGGGAAAATAAATAGTAGACCAATGGTATTGGCTAATATTTATGCTCCAAATACGGATGACCCAGGATTTTTTGAACGTTTTTTTTCACTCCTACCAGATTTGAATTTTTACTCTTTGGTGTTAAGAGGAGATTTTAATTGCGGCTTAGATTCCAAACTAGATAGGTCATCCACTAAATTAGCTGTTCCTAATAAATCGGCTTTATTTCTTCAAACGTTTTTAATGAAAACTGGTGTCATTGACGCCTGGTGTTTTTTGCACCCAGAAGATGAGGAATATCCCTTTTTCTTTTATGTTCACCATACATATTCCAGGATTGACTACTTTTTTATTGATAACCAAATGATTTCATCAGTTTGATCCTGTGACTATAAAGAGATTGCTCTTTCAGATCATGCTCCTGTGCTTCTATCTTTAAATCTTCCTGGGCTCCCACAGACAAACAGATTAACCTAACCTTGTTATCTGATAAAATTTTTTTTAAATTTATGGAGGCGAGGTTTAAAGGACGGTACAACATTGTGGGCCAAAGGGCCTGTATTGTGCTGTACTGTTCTATGATTCTATGATTCAACCATAATGTAAAAGGCTTCGGTGAAGTGGAATTTGTGAAATGTGTCCAAGAAAGCTTCCTTTATCAATATATAGAGGGAACCACTAGAAAGGGTGCAACACTGGACTTCCTCCTGGGGAATAAGATAGGCCAAGTGGTGGAAGTGTCTGTTGATGAGCACTTTGGGTCCAGTGACCAGAATTCTATGAGTTTTAAAATAGTTATAGAGAAGGAATTGACTGGCTCACAGGTTAAGGTCCTGAACTGGGGTAGAGCAAATTTTGGAGTCACTGGGGGGGAGGGGGAATCTCCCAGTGGTTGGTTGGGTGATATTGTTTGCAGGGAAAGGAGCATCTGCCAAGTGGGAGGCCTTTAAAAGTGTGATGTCAAGAGGTTAGGGCCTGCATGTTCCTGTTAGGGTGAAGGGCAAGGCTGGAGGTTTTGGGAATACTGGTTGACGAGAGATATTGAGGATCCGATTAAGAAAAAGAGGGAAGCGTATGTTGTAACTGTGACCTTAGTCACCAGAGAGACACTGAAGCTGGTGGATATGAAAGTCTTTATTCATCATGACAAGCAGACTTCTCCTGGAGACCCTCTCGGCAGACTCTCCCAAACTCAAAGTACATCACATTTTTGTGCCCTTAAGATCAAAGGTAACAGCAGGTGATTCAATACAATTGGGTTACATGTCTACAATGGGAGACACCCCTGAATGTTCAAACACCTTTGTTGGGACAAAGTAATTCACATGGATGGTCTAAAACTTCTGAGGACAGAGATCTCAGACACCCAGAATTAATGCTGTGAGGGCTGACTGTCTGAGTACACAAATATCCCAACTGTTGATTGATTAAATATGTCTGTGGCCACGTTTGATGTGTTAAGTTGATTAAATATGTCTGTGGCCACGTTTGATGTGTTAAGTGACAATATCAGTCTGGTCTGCACGCTTCCTTGAACTCGGTCACAATGGTGCAAAATAACTTAGCCATAGTTGCCTGGTTTGATGCAGGCCAATTAACATACCCTCATTGTTTTATGTTTGACTGATGCATATGAGAACGTCTAACGTCACTTCACTTTGCAAACCACATCTCTTGAGCAGCCAAACCCCTGCTGTGGGGCAGCAGGCTGTGCTCAGTAGACAGTGCTGTTTGTTTACAAAGCTGTCCTTTTAACTTCAAAATGATTACTGTTTTCAGTTTACGTTTAAGAACTGAGACCAGTTCTTGTTTGAATTAACGTCTGCTCTATGCGCATAATTCCATAACTCCTGAATCTCTAACAGCATAGACTATGCATAAACAATTGGGTACTAATGACTCTCTTGATGACTACATGAAGTGCAGGAATACACTTAAAAGAGAAGTTAGGAGGGCAAAAAGAGGATATGAGAAGGATCTGGCAGGCAAGGTGAGGCAAAATCCCAAGAGACTGTATATTAAGAGTTAAAGGGTGACTAGGGAGAGAATTGGCCCCCTTAAAGATCAGCATGGCCGTCTGTGTGTATATTTCGTTTCAGTTTTTACTGTGGACCAAACGATGGAAGCTAAGGAAATAGTGGAAATGAGTGGTGTTGTCTTGGACCACATGCAAATTAGCAGGGAGGAGGTGCATTCTCAGACCTTCTGGGAAGCTAGAGAAGGAATTACGGAGGCCTTTGCAGAGATTTTTTTTTCATCTTTGGCCATAGGTGAGGTTCTGGAGGACTGGGGAGTGGCTAATGTGGTACCATTGTTTAATAAGGGCAGCAAAAGTCTGACATCGGTGGTGGGTAAATTGCTGGAGGGGATTCTGAGGGACAGGACCTACCAACATTTGGAGAGGCAAGGTCTGATTCAGGACAGTCAGCACGGCTTTGTGCGTGGAAAGTCATGTCTGACAAATCTCTTGGAGTTCTCCAAGGAGGTAACCAAGAGGGCAGATGAGGGTAGGGTAGTGGATGTCGTCTATATGGACGTTAGCAAGGCCTTTGACAAGCTCGGTTATGGCAGGCTAGTCTGGAAGGTTAGATCGCATGGGGGAGATAGCGGATTGGGTTCATAATTGCCGCAGTGGTAGGAAACAGAGGGTGATGGTTGAGGGTTGTTTCTCAGACTGGAGGCCTGTGTCTAGTGTTGTGCCATAGGGTCGGTGCTGGGATCTTCGTTGTTTGTAATTTATATAAATGTGAATGTACAAGGCATGGTTGGTAAGTTTGCAGATGATACTAAAATAGGTGGTGTTGTAGATAGTGTAGAAATTTATGAAAAATTACAGGGGGATCTTGATCAGCTGGGCATGTGGGCTGAGGATTGGCAAATGGCTTTCAATCCAGATAAATGTGAGGTATTGCATTTTGGGAGATCAAACCAGAGTAGGTCTTATCCAGTGAATGGTAGGGCCCTTGGAGTCTTGTGGAACAAAGGAACCTTGGAGTGTAAGTGCATAGTTCACAGACACAGTGGTGAAGAAGGCATTTGGCACTCTGGCCTTCATCAGTCAGGGCACTGAGTATAGGAGTTGGAAAGTTATGTTCTCAACTCCTATACTCAACGTATAGATGTTGGTGAGGCTGCACTTGGAGTATTGTATACAGTTTTGGTTGGCCTGTTATTGGAAAAATGTTATTAAACTGGAAAGAGTGCAGAAAAGATTTACCAGGGTGTTGTCTGGACTTGGGGGCCTGAGTTACAAGGAGAGGTTGCGTGAACTAGGAGGTGCTAAAAATGAGAGGGCATAGGTTTAAGATCAGAGGTGAAAGATTTAAAAGGGACATCGGAGCAGCTTCTTTACGCAAAGGGTGGTGCGTATTTGAAATGAGCTGCCAGAAATAATGGTTGAGGCAGGCATATTAGCAACATTTAAATGCCATCTAGATAAGTACATGGACAGGAGAGGTTTAGAGGGCTATGGGCCAAATGAAGGTAAATGGGCCTAGCTCATTGGGCAACACAGTTGGCATGGATGAGTTGGGCTGAAGGGCCTCCTTCCATGTTGTATGCCTCTATAACTCTATGAATCTATGACTGAGTGCATTCACCCTATTTATGCCCCTCATGAGATCATAAGATCAGTTATCAGTTTCCTATGCTTCAAGGAAAAAAGTCCTCGCCTGTACAACCTCACCCCATAACTCAGTCCTTGCTGGCAACATCTTTCTAAATGTTTTCTGCACTCATTCCAGCTTAAACATGTTTCCTATAGCACGGTGACCAAAACTGAACACAATACTCTAAGTGCAGCCTCATCAGTATGACTGTGACATAACATCTCAACTTCAATATTCAAGGAGAAACAAAGGACAGGAGATGCTGGAATCTAGTTGAAAAACACAATGATGCTGGAGGAACTTAGCAGGCCAGGTAGCATCCGTGGAGAAAAGCAGGCGGTCAACATTTCGGGTCAGGACCCTTCTGCAGGACTGAAGATATTCTCAATGCTCTGACTGATGAAGGTCACCACTCTGTCTACCTGTGACCCCACTTTCACAGAACCATGTACCTGAACTCCAAGGTCCCTCTGTTCAACAGCAGTCCACAGGGCCCTACCATTTACTGTGAAAGTTCTACATTGATTTGACTTTTCAAAATGCAACACCTCACACTTATCTGAATTTAACTCCATTTGCCATTCCTCTGCCAACTTACCCAGCAGATCAAGATCCCCCTGTAATTTTAGATAACCTTCTTCACTGTCACTGATACCACCTATTTTAGTGCCATCTGTAAACTTACTGATGATGCCTTGTACATCCTCATCTAAATCGTTGATATAGATTTCAAACAACAATGGGCCAAGCACCAACCCCTGAGACACACCATTATAGTCATGAGCCTCTAGTACAAGAAACAACCTTCCACCATTACTGTCTGCTTCCTGCCATCAAGCTAATTGTGTATCCAATTAGCCAGCTCTTCCTGGATTCCATGTGATTCTAACCTTCTAGTGTAGCCTACCATATGGAACATTATTAAAGACCTTACTGAAATCCATATAGACCACGTTTACCACACTGCCCTTATCGATCTTCTTGGTCACATCATCAAAAAACTCAAATTTGTAAGACATGATCTCCCACACACGAAGCCATGCTGATTACCCCCAATCAACCCCTGTCTTTCCAAATGCTTGTGTATCTTATCCCTCAGAAACCTCTCCAGTAACTTACCTGCCACAGATGTTAGGCTTACTGGTCTATGGTTCCCAAGTTTTTCTTTGCAGCTCTTCTTAAATTAAAGCACAACATTAGCCACTCTCCAATCTTCTGGCACTTCATCCCCCTGTGGCTAACAATGATGCAAATATCTCATCCAAGGCTCCGACAATTTCTTCCCTAGCCTCCCACAGTGTCCTTGGATATACCTGGTCAGTCCCTGGCGATTGTCCACCTTCATACATTTTAAGATGTCCCTAGTTTTGAAGTCTTCATGTCTTTCTCCATGGTAAAACCAGAGGGGAAATATTCATTAAGGACCTTGCCCATCTCCTGTGGCTCCACACAAAGGTGTCCCTTTTGGTCCTTGTGGTGTCTTATTCTCTCTCCAATAACTCTTTTCCTTTAATATACATAAAATCTCTTTGGATTCTCCTTAATCTTCTCTGCCAAAACTATCCCATACCCCTTTTTTGCCCCGCTGACTTCCTTCTTGAGTATACTCCAGGGATTCACTTGATCCAGCTGCCTGTACCTGACCCATGCCTCCTCCTTATTCCTGACCAGGGTCTCAATATCTCTTGTCATACAGTGTTCCCTACTCCTGCAGCCTTTCCCTTCACTCTAACAGGGGCATGAAGGACCTTGAGTTCTCACTATCTCACCTTTAAAAGACTCCCACTTGATGGAGATCCCTTTGCCTGCAAACAACCTACTCCAATCAACCTATGCAAGCTCCTGTCTAATACCAGCAAAATTCCCCTTGCCCCCAATTCAGAACTTGAACCTGTGGACCAATTGAGCAGTGTATAGGAGGGTAGGGATCACAGCTGCCTTGTTTTGTGCCAGAGCTGAGGTCATCGCAGCTGTTCTGTATTTGATTATTTTCTTCAGACTTGGAAAGAGCCCATTTATACTGCAAGCTGATTGCCCCGCTTCTTTTTCTTGCTGTCTATTCTCACAATTAACTCTCCCCAGATTTTACAACTCAGCTACACACCAAAGGAAACTTACAGTTAACAATTAACTTATCAACCCACATGGCCTTGTGAGGTGGGAGGAAACGGGAGCACCTGCAGAGTAACCCATGCTGTCTTGGTGTACATGCAAACTTCACACACACACACACACACACACACACACACACACACACACACACACACACACACACACACACACACACACACACACACACACAAACACACACACACCTGTCTTATCATTGACGTTGGCCTTTCTTTGGCAGGACGGGTGAAGACTGGGCACTTTGTCAGAGATTATTCTGGAGATAACAAGCTCAGCACTTTGCAGAAATTTATCAAAGTGCACTGCGTGTAGGCTGTGCACTTGCTCATCTGAGCTCAGATCAGCTCCACATAGGTACCATCTTAGCCTCACAGTCATGGAGGTAGAGAAAGTAGAAAAGGGGGCTAAGCACACATCCTCGAGGTGTACCTGTGTTGATGATCAGTGTGGAGGAGATGTTGTTACTGATCCTCACTGATTAAGGTCTGCCGATGAGGAAGTTGATGATCCAGTTGCAGAGGGAAGTGCAGAGGCCCAGGTCTTGAAGCTTGATGATAAGTTTGGATGGGATGATGGTGTTGAGTGCTGAGCTGCAGTCAAGCAATCCAGAGCAAGCAATCCTTTTTTTGCATATTTTATCTGAGATTTGCATCCAGTGTTCCTCACTAAAGAATTGTCTGTCCCATGGATATATTACAGTGCTGTGGAGGTGATAGAGTCATAGAAAGATACAGCCCACTGAGTCTGTGCTGACCATCAACCACCCATTTATTATTAATTCTACATTAATCCAATTTTTTTAAGCTCTCCCCACATTCTCGTCAGATTCTAACACTCACCTACACACCAGGGGCAATTTACAGTGGCTAACTAAATTACCAGAATAACCAACCAGAATGACTCTGGGATGTGGGTTCCTAAGTCAGGAATGAACTTGGATCTCTGGCACTGAGAGAAAGCAGCTGTACTCACTGCACCACTGTGCCATCCCAGATAGAAGTTATTTCTCTGTGTTAGTTCTGGACCATCTGGACAACGGTAACACAGATCAGGCTGCTGTTCATTCACTGCAGCTCAGCACTCAACACAATCATCCCATCCAAACTTATCATCAAGCTACAAGACCTGGGCCTCTGTACCTCCCTCTGCAACTAGATCATCAACTTCCTCATCAGCAGACCTTAATCAGTGAGGATTGGCAACAAGAGCTCCTCGCTGACCATCAACATAGATGCACCTCAAGGCTGTGTGCTTAGCCCCCTGCTCTGCTCTCTACACACACATAACTGTGTCTAAGCACTGCTCCAATGCCACATACAAATTTGCTGACGACACCACTGTTTTGGATGAGTCAGTGTACAGGAGCGAGATAAGACACCTGGGTGAGTGGTGCCACAACAACAACCTCTCACTCAATGTCAGTAAAACTGAAGAGCTGATTGTTGACTTGAGGAAGGGGAAGGAGGGCGAATGTGTACCAGTCTACATTGGTGGATTGGTGGTGGAGACCAGGTTTAATTTCCTGGGCATTAACATATCAGATGACCTCTCCTGAGCCCAGCACATTGATGCAATCACAAGGAAGGTGAGCTCGCCTTCTGACTGGTTGCATCATGGTCTGATACAGCAAGTTGATTGCACAGGAACATAAGAAGCTGCAGGGAGTAGTGGACTCAGCCCAATACATCACGGGCACATCCCTCCTCACCATTGGAAACATCTACATGAGGCGCTGCCTCAAGAAGGCAACATCCATAATCAAAGATCCCCACCGTCTAGGCCATGCCATCTTCTTGCAGCTACCACCGGGTAGGAGTTTGAAGTCCCACACCACTAGATTCAAGAAAAGCTACTTCCCTTCAACCATTTGGTTCTTGAACCAACCTCACTATCTCAGTAAAGCATCACTATCACCACTTTGCACTACAATGGACTTTGTTTTTTTTTGGTTTTAATTGTGTTCTTTCTTGTAAAAATTGTGATAATTGATGTTTAATTTAAGCTTTTCTTGTGAATTTTGCATGTCTGTGATGCTGCTGTAAGTAAGGTTTTCATTGCACCTGTGCAGACATGTACTTGTGCATATGACAGTAAACTCGACTTTGACTTTGACCAGTGGAGCTGGTGCCTCACAGCTCTAGTGACCTTGGTTCAATGCTAACCTCTGGTGCTGTCTTCATGTAGTTCAGGTGTTCTTCCTGTGACCACGTAGATTTCCTCCACGTGCTCCAGGTTTCCTCCCACTGCCAAAAATGTGCAGGCTTAATTGTTTTTACAGCTATCTGTGATCTCCCTATATATTTGCTCCTCTAATTGTCACTGACTATTAGGGGGCCTATAGTACAATCCCATCTACTTTCACTTTTAAGTACTTCCAGTGATCTAGCCTCCACAACCCACTGGGGTAGAAAATTCCAAAGATTAACTGTGAGAAGTAATTCCTATACAGCTCAATATTAAATGACTGACCCATTAGTTGTATTTCTAGTTCAAGACTCTCCCACCAGTGGAAACATCTTCCTTTTCATGCCTTCTTAGGATCATATATGTTTCAGCATTTCTTCCATCATTCTTCTAAACTCCAATAATGTTTCTTTTAGCTGTTCAAAATAGGACAACCCTCTTATCCAGGCATTAGCCTCGTGAAATCTCTTCTGGACTGCTTTTGTGCTATTATATCCTTTCTTTTACAGATGACCCAAACTGTACATGTTACTCCAAGTGCAGCCTTACCACCTTTCTGCACAATTGTAATAATATTTCTAAACTCCAACCTCCTTGCAATAAAGGTCAATATGATTTGCCTTCCTAACTACTTGCTGCACTTGCATGCTAACTTTTTGTGTTTCATGGACAGAGCCAACAACAGCTACATAAGTAGCAATTCTATTCTTGGGAAGGGGATAGAATGGGGGAGGATGGGAGGGACAGAGGGATGGAATTGGAATGGCTTTCTGAAAATGTTTGCCATTTTCCACCTGCTAATGTGATTATGGAGGGAGAAGGATGAAAATTTTCTCATTATATATGGGTAAAAATTATTATTTTTTGACTGGTTTAGTCAAAGAAGCAAATAAACAAAATGATTAAATTTGCCCTATTTGGGTTGTCCCATTTAAAGGCATACTTATGAACAAATATTTTTTTATCTGTTTAAAAAAAAGATGGCACTGACTGTTTACTGCAAATAACGAGTGACCAAGGGGCAAAGAAGATTTCTATGTCACATAAGCAAAAGGTACTAGACAACTTAATGAGATTTTTTATTTACATTTTATTTACAGTGTGGTAACAGGCCCTTCCGGCCCAACAAGTCCGTGCCGCCCATTTTGGACCCAAATTAACCTACCCGTACGTCTTTGGAATGTGGGAGGAAACCAGAGCACCCGGAGGAAACCCACGCAGACACGGGAGAATGTACAAACTCCTTACAGACAGCGACGGGAATCGAACCCTGATCGCTGGCGCTGTAATAGCGTCACGCTAACTGCTATGCTACCGTGAGTCTGGCAAATCCCCAGGATCTGATAATCTTCATTCTAGGGCTCTCAAAGGAATGGCTATAGAAATGATTGAAATTTTAGCTGCTGATCTATAGAACCACACAGAGATACAGCATGCAAACAGGTCCTTTGGCCTATCGAGTCCACGTCAACCATCAACCACCCATTTTACACTAATCCTACATTAATCCCATTTTTTATTCTCCCTACTTTCTTAACTTCTGCCCCCCCCCCACCCCAGATTCTAGCACCCACCTACACACTAGGGGCAATTTACAATGGCCAATTAACCTAATAATCTAAAATTCTTTAGAATCTGGAAAATATTCCAGTTTATTGGAAAACAACAAATGTAAAATTTCTATTCAAGAGTAAGAAAACTAGAAAATATCCGAATCCATTGCTAAGGAAATGATAATGGCATAACAAAGCCTAATGTGATTAAGCAGAGTTAACATGATTTTATGAACATAATCTTTTCCTAACCAATTTATTAGAGTTCCTTGAGGATGTAACTAGCAGGGTGAACAAAATACCTGTGAATGTAAAGTATTAGAATTTCCAAAAGGCAAGGAGCCACAAAAGGTTACTGCACATGATGAGGCGGATGGTATACTCTGAGGCAGATGGTATTATCTGTGGAGAGAGGATTAAATACCAGGCAGAAAAAAAAGAGATCAGTAGATCATTTTCAGGTTTGTAAGCTATAACCAATATGGTACTTCTATTAATGGACTTAGAGGCACAGGATATAATGTTGCTGATATAAAGCTAGGCAGGAAAGTAAATTACGAAGATGACATGGTGTTTACAAAGAATATAGATAGAACATAGAACAGTACGGCACAGTACGGGCCCTTTGGCCCACGATGTTGTGCCGAACTAAATGAACACCTTCTTCATGATCAATCTAACCCTTCTCTCCTGGATAGCCTATAACCCTCCATTTTTCATACTTCCATGTGCCTATCTAAAAGCCTTTTAAATGTCCCTATTATATCAGCCTCTACAACCACCCCTGGCAGTGCATTCCAGGCACCCACCACTCTCTGTATAAAGAACCTACCTCTGACATCTCCCTTGAACATTCCTCCTCTGACCTGAAACGGATGTCCTCTGGTATTGGCTATTACCGCCCTGGGGAAAAGGTGCTGGGATATGATAAGGAGAAATATGAGGTTATCCACTTTGGTAGAAAGAATGAAGCAGAGTATTATTTAAATAGTGAGGCTACTAAGACATTGTCTGGTGAGATTCAGGTGTGCAGGTATAGCAAATAACTAATATTTTTATTGCAAGGGTCTGGAGCGAAAAAATAAGGAAGTCTCATAGAACTTTGGCAATACCACACCATGAGGGTTTGTCATTTAAGGAAGCTTATATTTCCCCTGGAGAAGATTCATTTAAAGTTAGTTAGTTTTAGTTTTTGATTGACTTATACTCATAAAACTATGTCACCTGGAGTTTAAATCAGAGGTATTGACTGGGGAGATGCTGCAAGGATATTTCCCCTTAGTGGTGGAAATCTGGAATAGTGGCATTCCTTCAAGAAATGAGGTGGACCATGTAACACAGAAATGAGGAGGAACGTCATGGCTTTTGAACCTTTGGAATTTTTTACCCCACAACACGCTGGATACTGAGTCAATAAGTATATTCAAAGTTGGGATTGATTTCAGCGTTACGGGGGAATAGAGGATTGCTGGGATCAACCAGGAAAATGGGGGCCAAATATTAGATTGGCTTGGATGTCAGAGCATGCTCAGGACTTTAGGGTCTATCCCTTCTCCTATTTCTGAACTAAGTCCTGCACTTAACTTGGATACCACAGTGGTAGTCAGTCTTGAACACTGCTATTGCAATGGCTGACTATAGGTAGAAGAGCTATAAAATGTAAACTGAGGATCAGTTGATGGAGCACATTGAAATGGAAACTGTGATCTATGCAGCAATTTTAGTACATAAACAACAAATGACCTTAGTGATTTTTTGAGACGCTTTCAATAACATATCCACCTGACAGATCAAGGAGAAAGAAAGCAGGAAAATGAAATGGCATAAACAATAAATAGGAACACTGCAAATTCAAATAGGATCTAAAGATTTAAACTCAGCACTTAATTTTATTGCTATGTGCTCTCCAATATAACAAACAGCATCAGTAGTGTACACTCAAGAGTAAAACAAGAATCTACATTATTGTACAAAAGAAAGCAAATTAAACAATTAATTCATTTTACTTCCCTTTATGGCATGAAGGACATTCTTAAATTCTATGCAACTGTCTGAGGGCCCAGGGGTTGTTGTTTGACAAACTAAACACCAGCTTCATTAATCTTCAAAAGCCTTGCAGATAGACAGTAGCAATTCTTCAAAGGCATTGGGTTGACTGGAACATCTGACTTACTAGCAAGACAATAGCAAACATTTCTTCCAGAGTCTTTCACTATGTGCCTCCAGTTGTTGTCTCCTCGCAATATCTTTTTGATTATGAAATGAAATACTAGACACAGCTTCATACGAGTTCAACGATTCTCTCTCCTCCCCACCATATTAGCTTTCTGTTTAATGCTACATGCCATTTCAAAGGGTTCCTTTTTAAGTCTGAGTTTGCAGGTACGCTGTTTGTCAATTGGTACTGGAATGTCCACTTTCTATATTATAAGACACAGTAACATCTTCTTTTTCTGGAAAAGGTTAAGTCAGTATAATTGCACTTGAGTTTTAATTGTATCCTGTGCACATTGATTAAGGTAGGGAGTTGGTAAGTGAGGTGCCTCATTGGTCTTTAATGGGGGGGGGGGTCAGCTAGAGTATTTGTTGCTTCTTCTGGCAGCACACTCATGTAAGAATATTTTAATTGGATGGCCAAATCTCTTGACCACAAACACACACTAATGCTCTGGAATGTATGATTGAATGGATCAGAATACTTTTTTTGCAAATATATTCACTGCTGCTGTTGGCATTTGGGACTTTTGACAAAAGAGCCAATTAAGGTGATGGAAACTAGGCACTGGAACACCTTAAACCCAACAATGAAGAGCATGCTGTAATTTATGCTCACAATGCATAACTGGATGTTTGATCAAGGTATTTGAATCTTACCAATGCAATGGGTAACAAGAACAGAATATTCTGGGAAGGCACAGCATATGAAAGGAGAGCCAGACATTCTGATTGGAATGAACGGCTTCACCACCATATTAAGCAAGTCCTTCTTTGCAATGGGTGCTATATAACCAGCTGAGTTCTTTGTAGTTTAGTGCTACAGAGGTCCTTCCATGGGTGCTAGTAAATACATGCATTGAGTTAACCTGGTGAGAGGATCACTACTAATTCTCACCTACTTGTTTCATCCATTATTCTTGACTGTAGTTGGACTGTTTTTCAATATCAGGAATACACTGATATTTAGACATAGTTATGTAACATTAGTAAACACCTATTAGGGCAAATTACTTTTAAAACCTAATGCTAACTTTTGCATGTACAATATTTACAGAGCAGCTGCAAATGACTTAAATTATATTCATTCCACTGACAAATGTGGCTGATTTTACTACATACCATTTTCTTATAAATGCATTGCCAAACCTTTAATGTTAGCATCCCTTTGAATGTCTGGCTTTGTTTATTTTAAACATCACTTGAAGTGCAACATGTTTTCATAATTCTTTGCAAAGACAACAACTGGCAGACCTGACTGTTTCCTCCACATTTGGAAATTTTTTAGTGCTTTTGTAAGCCCAAATAAATTGGGGGCTGCTCAAATGGTTGAAAAGATTAAAGTGCCAGCACTTCACATCCAATTGAAAGAAGGAAAAAAATCACTTGTCAGTTTAAATTCACTAGAGTTGCCCAAAAGTCCTTTTTAAATATTTTGTGTATCATGATATCTACAATTTTAACAATGGTATTTTTATTTCACCCAGGAATGTCTAAAGCACAAAGGGAGCATCCTTCTTCATGTATTTACTACAGGAGACTGTAATGTGGTATGCCTGTCTGTTGTCATTGTTGCACTGTCTGATGATTGGGAAGCCATGGAGCTGTTAGTAGGATTGCGAGGGCTGCTTTGGAGCGAATGCTGTGAAGCCACCAATCTGTGAGGCCTGTTGTCAACAGAAGCAGGGCTTTTCTGAGAGAAACCAACACCATTTGTTTTGCCACGAGCTGTGTTTATTGCACTGGGCTGTGTGTTCCTTGCTCTGACCAGCTTGTTGCCATGTGGAACTCTGCTCCTGAGTGTGGTGTCCAGCTGATGTGTTGGTGCCATTTCTGTACCAGCTCTGTGGTCAGCATCAGCCATTAGGTCCTCTACTTCAGCAGTGCCAGTGAAGAAGGGGGGAGGCAGGGTGCCGCTGCGCTTGCTACAGGATTCACAACAGAGTTTATTGTAGCCTGGGATGGAGCAATACCGAGCAAGCACTTCCATTTGGCAGAATATAGACTTGTCTTTAAGACAGGGCTCATCTACAAAAACAATAGAATTTGGTATCCTTAATAAAAACAGCAGAGCGAGAGAAAGATATTCTTAAATTGTATAGTTCTTATGATATGGGGGGAGGGATTTGCGAGGGAGCTGGGAGAAGAAGGGAGATGAGGGAAGGAGGGAACTAGGGGAAGGAGAGAGCTGGGGGAAGAAGTGAGGGACAGAGCTCTAGGTGAGGGAGGGAGGGAATGTGGGAACTAAAGGTAGGAGGGAGGGTGTTGTTGTTGGAGATCATGCTGCCTCTGGTAATTAGGTGCCGGTTAAACAACCTTTTTTTTAACATTTTATTATTTATACATCTAATTTAGGATGTTCAGGAGTTTGTCTTTAATTTCTCATCTTGCAGAGGAACCTAGATCCCTATACCTGATGAATGTTCATTATTGTAGGTACATACCACCACAGGGAGGGCGTCTGCAGACTCGTGTCGCTTCTGGCTTCTCCCCATCACACTGATTACTTGCACGACATGTGACTTGTCTTTGTTCAATTCCTTCACCACATGTGATGGAACACTATATATAAACACACACAGAAAGAAATCTGGAAAAAGATTTTTTTTGGCGTAGCACATCATTTTTTGCCAGACAATACTGTCCCAAGAATGTACGGTGACAATATGGTCCCCACATTATAATGAAGTAGATTTGTAGCTGCCTATTCCATTCCAACCTCCCAGTATTATTCTCAGTGTGACAAATCTGTACACATCTGCACAGCAGAGATAGTTCGATGTCAAACAATATTAAGCAGTGACTATCAATACTGCAACCCATTGTTATACTGTGACAAATTAATAGCCATATATTGTAATCCTATTCTGTGTCTGTAAAGCTCTGTGGGACACATTAAAATTGAGAATCATGTCTTGAAAATCACGTGTATTCTACCTTTTGTTCCTTTTGAAATCTTTACTTGTTTTATTCCCTGATCAGCTGGAGAAAACTCATAGTTGAACAATGCTGCATTATTTATACTTTTCATTACCAACCTCCCACTAACTTGTGACACAGCTTTTGCAAAGGATGCCCCTTGACACACAATAAAGCTGTGTGTCTATGTTTTAAGAATTGTTGATTGACATGAAGTCTGGATGCTTACTGACCTCTAACCAAGGGCTGGTCTTCCACTGTGCAGGGCAGGGCTTCCGACTGCAAGCACGGCGACTCTCTGGGCGTTCACCACTACAGTATTTACTATGGACTGAGCGGTTCATTCCATCAGTCATCAGCTGCATGCAGCGGACAGTGCGGATCTGATAGCCAGAACTCCCACAGGATTTTGTGCAGTGTTCCCATTCCTCTGCTATCCACCTGGTCAGGGCAAAACAAGATGAATTTTATTTGCAGAGATCCATGCCATTATCTATGAGTTGACAATCCTTTATTAAACAAAGACACTAGCCATGAATCACTCAGATTACTGAGAGCTTTCAACTCAGTGAGAAATAATTATTTGAAAGAAATGGAGACACAAGAGACTGCAGATGCTGGAAATCTGGTGCAACACATAAAAAGCTGGAGGAACTCAGCGGATCAGGCAGCATCTATAGAGGGAGATAGACAGTCGACGTTTCAGGTCAAGTCCCTTCATCTGGACTTTTGTGCGTTGCTCCAGATTTCCAGCATCTGCAGTCTCTTGTGTCTCCATTTTGCTGCTCCACTGCAACATCTGTTTGAGGTATGCCTACTTTGAAGAAGTTTTCCTCTTTTTGATGAGAACTCTGTGAGACCCTCTCTCACCGCTCCCCCCCGTGATCTCTGCTGCTCTCTGGCTCTTCAACCATGTGCTAAAAAGCCAGTTCTGATGAAGGGTCTCGACCTGAAACGTCAACTGTTCATTTCCCTCCATAGATGCTGCCTGACCTGCTGAGTTCCTCCATCTTTTTGTGTGTTGCTCCATATTTGAAAGAAATGCCTGATGTGTCTTGCAATACTTCACTGATACTGACTTATTAAATTACCAAATTTATTGGCTACATACTCAAAGTGAACCTTATATGTGCAATGTAGGTCAGGATTAAAGGGTTCTTGTTCCATTACATACAAAACCCAGACATAGGAGATATTCTATGCTCGTACAGATGAAATGCTATGTACCCAAACACACTGCATTATTTTCAGACTGCACTGGCGCAATGTGTTTAAAGTATTAAACTTCACGCTATCTGCACACTACCTGCACATACAGTGCAAGTGTGCAGGTTTGCATGCCTTTTACATGCATATCATTTATAATTATTGTATGAGGATGAAGAGCAGAACATAATACATTCCAGAACCATAATCTGTTACAGGGTCCAGGAGTCAACTAAAATACCACAAGGATACACTATTTCCTGCTAATTTTCTGGAAGTAACTGTGCATTAAACAAAAGTGTCAATTGGTTAAAAAATTGCTCCAGTAGGTTAGTGGAAAGATGCAGTCCTGTGTTTGATCCATTCCAACTACAGGGAGATCATGACATCAGCTATATTGTTTAGAAGCACCAACAGAGGATCATCAACATTTTCCCTCTGTCGGTCGACATTGTCACTTTGGGGCTGCACTGACAAAGATTTGATACCTCGCTTTCTGCTTACCTAGTGGGAACAGGAGAAATGAGAGGTCACAAACCCTCAAAACGCAAGGAATTAAAATTAAGACTGCCTTTCCAACAGGAGAGAAAGATGTAGAAATAAGATCAAACATTCCAGATCAATAAAAGTATACATACTGTTCCTAAACTATAAACCTACTGAAATACTTTCAGAACTTTCTGAAATACTTTCAGAAGAGTTTAAACTAGAATTGTTGGGGGGTGGGATCCGAACTGGAGAGACTGGGGAAGAGGTGTTTGGCTCTCAAGTAGATAAAGCTAGCAGTAGGTATGATAGGCAGGTGATAGAGAAGGGACGTGCTCAAACAGGTTTGAGATGTGTCTATTTTAACGCAAGGAGTATTGTGAACAAGGCGGATGAGCTTAGAGCTTGGATCAATACTTGGAGCTATGATGTGGTGGCCATTACGGAGACTTGGATGGCTCAGGGACTGGAATGGTTGCTTCAAGTGCCAGGTTTCAGATGTTTCAGAAAGGACAGGGATGGAGGCAAAAAAGGTGGGGGAGTGACACTGTTGATCAGAGATAGTGTCACAGCTGCAGAAAAGGTGGACGTCGTGGAGGGACTGTCTACGGAGCTTTTGTGGGTGGAGGTTAGGAACAGGAAGGGGTCAATTACTTTACTGGGTGTTTTTTATAGGCCGCCCAATAGTAACAGGGATATTGAGGAGCAGATAGGGAAGCAGATCCTAGAAAGGTGTGAAAATAACAGAGTTGTTGTGATGGGGGATTTTAATTTCCCAAACATCGATTGGCATCTCCAGACAGTGAGGGGTTTAGATGGGGTGGAATTTGTTAGGTGTGATCAGGAAGGGTTCTTGATACAGTATGTAGATAGACCTACAAGAGGAGAGGCTGTGCTTGATTTGGTATTGGGTAATGAACCTAGTCAGGTGTCAGATCTCTCAGTGGGTGAATATTTTGGTGATAGTGATCATAATTCTATCTCCTTTATGTTAGCACTGGAGAGGGATAGGAACAGACAGGCTAGAAAGGTGTTTACTGGAGTAAAGGGAATTATGAGGCTCTCAGGCAGGAAATTGGAAGATTAAATTGGGAACAGATGTTCTCTGGGAAAACTACGGAAGATATGTGGCAAGTATTCAGGGGATATTTGTGTGGAGCTCTGCATAGACATGTTCCGATGAGACAGGGGAGTCACGATAGGATACAGGAACCGTGGTGTACGAAGGCTATAATAAATCTAGTCAAAAGGAAAAGGAAAGCATACAAAAGGTACAGAGAGCCAGGTAATGTTAGAGAGCTGGAGGAGTACAAGGCCAAAAGGAAGGAACTTAAGAAAGAGATTAGGAGGTCCAGAAGGGGACATGAAAAGGCCTTGGTGGGCAGGATTAAGGAAAACCCCAAGGCATTCTACAAGTACGTGAAGAGTAAGAGGATGAGATGCGAAAGGATAGGGCCTATCAAGTGCAGCAGTGGGAAAGTGTGTATGGATCTAGAAGAAATAGCGGAGGTACTTAATGAATACTTTACGTCAGTATTCACCAGGGAAAAAGATCTGGGGGATTGTAGTGGGGACATGCAGCAGGCTGAAAAGCTTGAGCATGTAGATATTAGGAAGGAGGAGGTGCTGACACATTTGGAAAGCATCAAGTTGGATAAGTCGCCGGGACTGGATGAGATGTACCCCAGGCTGCTGTGGGAGGTGAGGGAAGAGATTGCGGAGCCTCTGACGATGACCTTTGCATCGTTGATGGAGATGGGAGAGGTTCTGGAAGATTGGAGGGTTGCGGATGTTGTTCCCTTATTCAAGAAGGGGAGTAGGGATAGCCCAGGGAATTATAGACCGGTGAGTCTCACCTCAGTGGTTGGTAAGCTAATGGAGAAGATCCTGAGAGGCAGGATTTATGAACATTTGGAGAGGTATAATATGATTAGGAATAGTCAGCATGGCTTTGTCAAGGGCAGGTCCTGCCTTAAGAGCCTGATTTAATTTTTTGAGGATGTGACTAAGCACATCGATGAAGGGAGAGCAGTAGATGTAGTGTATATGGATTTCAGCAAGGCGTTTGATAAGATACCCCATGCAAGGCTTATAGAAAAAGTAAGGAGGCTTGGGATCCAAGGGGACATTGCAGTGTGGATCCAGAACTGGCTGGCCCACAGAAGGCAAAGAGTGGTTGTTGAAGGGTCGTATTCTGCGTGGAGGTCGGTGACCAGTGGTGTACCTCAGGGATCTGTACTGGGACCCTTGCTCTTTGTGATTTTTATAAACGATCTGGATGAGGAAGTGGAGGGAGGGGTTAGTAAGTTTGCGGATGAAACAAAGGTTGGGGGTGTTGTGGGTAGTTTGGAGTGCTGTCAGAGGTTACAGAGGGACATAGATAGGATGCAAAGTTGGGCTGAGAAGCGGCAGATGCAGTTCAACCCAGATAAGTGTGAAGTGGTTCATTTTGGTAGGTCAAATATGATGGCAGAATATAGTCTTAATGGTAGGACTCTTGGCAGTGTGGAGGATCAGAGGGATCTTGGGGTCCGAGTCCATAGGATGCTCAAAGCGGCTGCGCAGGTTGACTCTGTGGTTAAGAAGGCATATGGTGTATTGTCCTTCATCAATCACAGAATTGAATTTAGGAGCCAAGAGGTATTGTTGCAGCTATATAGGTCCCTGGTCAGACCCCACTTGGAGTACTGTGCTCAGTTCTGGTCGCCTCACTACAGGAAGGATATGGAAGCCATAGAAAGGGTGCAGAGGAGATTTACAAGGATGCTGCCTGGAATGCGGAGCATGCCTTATGAAAGCAGGTTGAGGGAACTTGGCCTTTTCTCCTTGGAGCGATGGAGGATGAGGGGGGACCTGATAGAGGTATATAAGATGATGAGAGGTATTGATTGGGTAGATAGTCAGAGGCTTTTCCCCAGGGCTGAAATGGTGGCCACAAGAGGACATAGGTTTAAGGTTCTGGGGAGTAGGTATAGAGGAGATGTCGGGGTAAGTTTTTTACTCAGAGAGTGGTGAGTGCGTGGAATGGGCTGCCGGCAACGGTGGTGGAGGTGGATACGATAGGGTCTTCTAAGAGACTGCTGGCTAGGTACATGGAGCTGAGAAAAATAGAGGGCTATGGGTAAGCCTAGTAATTTCTAGGGTAGGGACATGTTTGGCACAGCTTTGTGGGCTGAAGGGCCTGAATTGTGCTGTAGTTTTTCTATGCTTCTATGTTTCTAGAACCCAGGGTGTTTGACACTGTATTTTAATAGTAATCTGCAAGTTAAACTGGTATCCTAATGCAGGGTTTCGGCCCAAAATGTCGACAATTACTTTTCTCCCACAGGTGCTGCTCAACCCATAGAGATCCTCCAGCAGATTGTTTGGGGGCTATTACATAAAATGGCCTCAAAATTCAATCATCAGCTGACAAACAGATTAACTATCATGGAACACTGTTTCCATCGAAATTCTGATCCATCATGTTTTAACAGTATGACGTTCCTATAAGGATAGTCGTTCTGCCACCTAACCACATCAATGGGATGCAGTGGGAGAATTCGTCAACACACCAGGAATTTCACCCACTGTAACTCACTGAGCAGTAAGAAATGGCATGAGCTATGTTGTGACTTTCTTAAAGGCTCCTTCCCTAACTGTCACTGGTGCTCTTTTGCAGGCATTAATCTCTGATCCTTTCAGTGAGAAGGATTCTGTTCCTTGCAACTTAGAAAAATCATTTTTGGCAGTTAAACGCATTCAATGGTCTAACCAGTGGAGCCAGAGGATTAGCCAGTAATGGTCTCTGTTACTGCAAGTTTTCCCCAAGGATCTATCCTTGGCCACCACCTATTGTTTGTGCATGTTGACCTTTGGCACAGATGACATCCAGGTTTACATCACCATATCTTAAATGACCTTTCTACCGCTGCTTAATTGTCAGTATACCTGTCCCATTTCCAGATGTACGGAAATTTCCTCCAAATGAACATTGGGAAGACCAAAACTATTGTCTTTGCATCCACATTGCATTCCCTGTCCACTGACTACGTTCCTCTCTCCAGAAAAAGTCTGAAACTGAATCATGCTGTTCATTACCTTGATGTCATATATATGGCCCCATTGCTAAGTTCCAGGTCTCACATCTGTGCTATTTAGTAAGACCACCCATTTCCACCCCTGTAACCTTGTCTGACTATATCGATTCCTCAACTCATTTCCTGAAACCCTTCATGCATTTTGTTACCTCTAGTCTTGACTGGTCAAACACACACCTAACTGACATTCTTTATCTACCTTCTTTAAACTTGAGATGCTCCAAAATCCTTTGGTTCATGTCCAACTCTCTGCAAGTTGTTCTACTTCTTAATTTCCTTACCTACTTTGGCTCCTGTTGAGGCAAGGCTGCAATTAAAACTCTTCATTCTAAATGAAAATGTCCATCTCCCATTCTGTAATCTCATCCAATCCTGTGCTCCTCTAATTCTAGCCTTTTGCTCATCCACAAATATATTTTCTCCATCACTGGCAGTCAGGTATGTAGTTGCTCAGCTCTAAGCCTTAAAACCCTCTAAATTTCCTCTAAACCTCTCCTTCTACTTTTAAGATTCTTCTTAATGCAGGCCTATCTTGTCAAGCTTTTGATGAAACACCCTGATATATCATGTGACTTATGTCAATTTTTGGTTTGTTAAGCTGCTGGGGTATTTTTGCTACTTTAAAAGTTATATTTAAGTGGAATTTGTGATGGTTGTTGAAACGAAGTGAACCATCATTGCCAGTGGTGCTGAGGAAAAAACATTAGTGATGAAGAGAACTCTTGGCATCTGGAGTCATTATGACCAAGAAGAAACTCAGTTCACTGGTGAGATTCAACTAGTTAAAACTTTCACTATCAGCTACCGGTACAGTGGCAATTTCAGTGTTTAGCTTCATAGTAAATCAATTTTCCAGTTAGGAGAGGAAGGGAGTAGTAACAAATCTCATCAGCAACACGTGTTACTTACACAGGCAGCTTACATTCCTGCAGGTTACACATTCTGCGGATAGGTTTTGGCTTTTTGTCTGCATCACAGTAGCTGCGATGAACCATCTTATTATCAGTTTTCCTGCGGCATCCATATTTTGTGTACTGAAAACCTAATAACAAAACCTGAGTTATTTATCTATGCCAAACATAACTTGAACTATTGTATTATGCAGATACAAATAACTTTATAATTTTACTTGCTACATCCAACATTCATATTCTTTATCTTGTTATTTAATCAATCTCAGGACGTGGACTTCATTGGCAAATCCAGCATTTATTGCCCATTCACTGACCATGAGCCTGAGCTTGAGACCACTGGAGAGTAATTAGACACAATACACGGAATGGGTTTTTAGCCCACTGCAGATGGGTCAACTGTGTGGGAATAGGACTGGAATCATATGGAGCCCAGACCAGGTAAGGATGGCAGGTTCCTTTCCCTAAATAATTTTTTTTAAAAACTATTTGTATTTTCAAGAAGTTTTATAGTTTTATGGTTACTTTTACTGATAACCACATATGCTTCGCTATTTTAGAACTAAACTCTAACTTACCTTAATATCCAAAAATCTATCAGTCTCTATCTTCAATATGCTCACTGTCTAAGTTTCCACAGCCTTCTAGGATGAAGTATTACAAATATTCACTATCTACTGATTTAACAAATTTATTCTCATCTTTGTCCAAATGGCCAGCCCTTTATCTTGAGACTGTAATCCTTGTTCTAGACAGCCCAGCCAGAAATATCATCCCTGTATAAACTTTGTCAAACCTCATAAAAATAGTGTATTTCAATGACATCACCTCTTATTCTTATAAACTCTTGAAAGTAAAGGCTCTACTTGATCAATATTTTCCTGTGAGACGATTTCCCCTTCCAGGTATCCATCTGTTGAACTTTCATTGCATCCCTTTTATCACTAGTACATTCTTCCTTAGGTAGGGAGATGGAACCTGTACACAATACTCTAGCTGCAGTGTCAGTAAGAATCCTGCACTCATCCTCTTCCAATTAAGACTAACGTACCCTGTGCATCCCTAATGCTTGCTGTACCTGCATGTTAACTTTCAGTGAATCACGTACAAGGAGGCTCAGCTTCTCTAAACACCAACACCATTCAATCTTTCATCATTCAATCTCTCACCATTTAAAAATTGCATTATATTCCATCTACCATCCTTGCCCATTCATTTCACCTGCCTTTATTCCCCTGAGGCTCTCTGCATCTTCACAACTCATTCTGTCACCTTGTATTATCAGCAAACTTGGATATATTACATTTGATCCCCGCATTCAAACCATTGACACAATTTGTTAACAGCTAGGACCCCAACGTCGATCCCTCTGGCACCCCACTGGACTGCAAACCTAAAAATAACCCATTTATTCCTGCTCTGTTTTCTGACCATTAGTAAGTTCTCAATCTGCTCCAATCCAACGTGTTGTCATTTTGTTCAATAACCTCTTATATAGCACCATTTTGAAATCCACTAGTTTACCCTTCTCCATTCTGTTTGCTACAACCTTAAAAATTTCTAACAGGTTTTGACATATATGATTTCACTTTCAGAAATCCACATTGACTGTCTCTGATCTTATTATTATTTTCGCAGTGCCCTGATACTACTTTGTTAGAAATAGTTCTAGCATTTCCCTGGTTATGCTAACTGGTCTGTAGTTCCTGGTTTTCTATCTCTCTCTCTGCTTAAAGAGTAAGATTGTATTTGCTAACTTTCATTCTCTGGGAACCAGAGTAGAAACTTTAGAACTTAATAAGATGACAACCTGTACACCTTCATTGCCTCCTTGTTCAAAATTTGAAATGTAGATCATCAGGACTTATGGGGACTTGGGAATGATTTTCAAGTCCAGTTTTTTTTGTCATTTATACTAATTTCTTTTAGCACTTAATTCACTATGCACTTGTTCTCCACTATTCCCAAGAGCTTTTTCTTTGTGTCCTGTTCCGTACAAATAGACATAAAATATTACTTTAATTTATTCTCCAGTATTTCCCCTGTACAGGTCCTCCCCATCTTACAAACGCCCAACTTATGTACAGCCTGTACATATGAACGAGTGTTTGTGAGACCAGTGGGATGGATTTTTCAGCTGCTGTGGGACTCTAAGCATCTTTTGCGGTCAGGGAACTTGGTTCACGTCTGCATTTCTGACCTGCAAACTGTTCAGGTTACGAACAGTTCATAGAGACAAAACCCAGCTATAACCTGGGAAGGACCTGTAACAATCTTTAGGAAACCCACATTAATTTTTGCTAATCTTTTCCTTTTTAGATACCAAGAGAAGTTTTTACAGTCTTTATGGTTCTCACTAGATTTTAGTCTCAACTGGCCTGTTACTGAGCAATGGTCCTGCTTTGCCAAATTCTAAAATTTTCTTATCTGCTGGTTTGGTGCTTATTTTACAACATTATAAGCCTTCATTTTTGATCTAATACTATCATTAACTTCTGTATTAGTCAAAGATGCACCACTTCTTCTGTGGAAATATATTTATTGTGATCATTTGAATTCTTTAAATGTGAGCCATTACTGGTTTACTCTCATAACAATCTGCAGTAGACAACTTACATCTCGTACCTTCATAGCTTATTTAGATTTGACACCCTGATGTCAGATTGATTTGAATTAAATTTTAATCTTCACATAAAATTCTATCATAATATAGTCACCTTATCTAAAGGCCACCATCTCAATTTGTAATGCAAGATCTAAAATTGTCTACTAAGTAGCTAGTTCCTCGATATACTGATACAGAAAACAATCTCATAAACCCAATTAATCCTCCACGTTATTAGTGCTAATTTGTTTTGTCCCATCTATATGTAGATTCAAGTGCCTCATGATTTTCTTTTATCTTTGTTACATGCATTTCTGATTTCCTGATACGTGCTATACCCTACATTACTGCTACTGCTTGAATGCCTATAGATAACGCCACTCCTTTCAGTTTTTTAGCTCCACACAGATTGATTACATTCAGAAAGTCATACAACACAGAAACAGCCCACCATTGTCTCTGTTGACAATCATGTATCCCATTCATCTTTATCTGGTGCTTAGCATTTCACACCTTGGTGATTCAAATGCTCATCCAGATACTTTTTAAATGTTGTGAAAGTACCTACGTCCACCACCTTTCAGTGAGTGAGTTCTGCGTAACAACACTCTTCTGGGAGGAAACATTTTTCTTCTAACCCTCTTACTCCTTTCCTTACCTATGGTGTCTGGTTTTAGATGCCTCCATTATGGATAAATGTTTGTTACTGTCCATTCTATCTATAACCCTCATAAGTTTGTATACCACAGGCCTGCCAACAGTCAGCAGGAGATAGAGGAGCAGATATGTCGACCTCTATCAGGACCCCACTCAGTCTCCTCTGCTCAAACCCAGCCTAACCAGTCTCTCTTCATAACTTGCCTGGAGGTATTGGATAGGCTGGGCTCGTGCTCCATGGAGCAAAGGAGGCTGAGGCCTGATAGACATATATAAGATTATGAGAGGCATACGTAAGGTGGTTAGTCAAAATCTTTTTCCCATGGTTGGGGTATCAAAAACAAGAGGGCAAGGGTTTAAGATGAGAGGAAGAGGATCTGAGGGATTTTTTTTAACACTGAGGGTGTTTGATACTTGGAATGCACTGCCAGAGGTGGCGGTGGAATCAGATAAAATCACTCGATTTTAGGCAGACACTTCAATAGGCCAGGAACTGAAGGACATGGTCCTAATGCGGGCAAATGGGATTAGTATAGAAGGACAAAAAGGTCAGCATGGACATGGGTGGCTAAAGGGCTCGTTTCTGTGCTGTACGACTGTGACTCTAATGAACTGAAATGCTCCATCTTAGGCAATATCCTGGTGAATGTTCTCTGCATTTTCAGCTCATTCATTTCCTCCCTATAATGTGACGACTAGAATGGTACATAATACTCCAGCTGTAGCCTAACCAAAATTTTATAAAGTTTTGCCATGACCTACATTCTCTGGTATTCTATGCTCCAGCTAACGAAGGCCAACAGTTCATATGCCTTCTTCACCAACATCTACCTGCGCTGCCACTTTCAGGGATTTATGAAAGATCAAAGACCCTCTGTTTCTCAACACTCCTTATGGCCCCAACCATTCATGGTGTATGTCCGACTCTCTGTTCAACCTCCCAAAATGCATCACCTCATAAACATCAGGATTAAATTCCATCTGCCACAGAGCACAGCACAGAAATGGGCCCTTTGTCCCACATGTCCATGCCAATCATTTTGCCAATCTACATGAATCCAATTTGCCTGCATTGGTCAGTATTCTGCCTATTCAAGTGATTGCATCTGATTCTATCACCTCCTCTGGCAGCTCATTCCAGATATCAACCACACTCTTCAACAAAAAAATTTTCCCTTTAGATCCCCTTTGAAACTTTTTCCTCTCACCTTAAACCTGTGCCCTCTTGTTTTGTGATAACCCTACCATAGGAAAAGGATTCTGACTATCTACACTATCTATACCTTTCATAATTTTATATACATCTGTCAGGTCACCCTCAGCCTTCTTTACTACAGGGAAAATAATCCCAGCCTATCTAATCTCTCTCTATAACTAAAGTTCTCCAAACCACGCAACATCCTGGATTCTCCCCTGCACTCTCTCTAGTGCAATCATATCATTCCTATAATACAGAAATGGGCAAACAACAAGGGTCTCAGCACTGATCCCTGTGGTAAACCACGTGTAAAAGGCTTCCAATAACAAAACCAACCCCTTATCTCCCATGACCGAGACAAATTTGGATCCAAATTACTGACTTGCCTCGGATCCCATGGGCCTTAACCTTATAGACCAGCCTTCCAAGTGGGACCTTGTCAAAGGCCTTACTGTATTCATGGAGACAGCATCAACCGCACTGTCCTCATCAACACATTTTGTTTCTTTTTCAAAAAACTCAAATGAACCAACTTGATCTCCCACCAACAAAGCCACACTGACCATTGCTGATCAACCTCTGCCTACCAAGTGCAGATATTTTTCCCAATAATTTCCCTACCACTGACATTAGATTCACTGATCTGTAATTACCAGGCTTATCCCTGTTGCCCTTCTTGAACTGAGGACCATATTTTCAGTACCCCAGTTATCTGGCACCTCATCTGTGGCCAACGATGATTTAAAAATCTCTGTCAGGGCCCCAGCAATCACCTCCTTTGCCTCACAAAGCAGGAAGGGATACATCCCTTCATGTCCTGGAGATTTATCCACCTTTAAGCCCATTAAGACAGCTAATTAATCCTCTTTTTTTAATGCTAACATGCTTTAGAATATCCCTGTCCCCTCCCTAAAACCTGCAACTATAATATTCTTCTCCTTAGTGAATACAGATAAGAAGTATTCATTGGTTACCACCGATAAGAAGTATTCATTGGTTACCTCACTCACAATTGCGATTTGGCTGCTTACGGGCCCTACTCTTTCCCTAATTACCCTCTTGCTCTTAATATACTTATCAAATGCTTTGAGATTTTCCTTAATCTTGTCTACTATTTATCTTTTGTGACCCCTCTTTCTTTTTAGGTATCCCCTCCTCCGACACATTCTATACTCCTGAAGGTTCTCACCAGCAATATGATTCCTTTTTTCTTTATCAGACCCTGACATTCAGGATCTCCTGGACTTGGCTTTCTTACCTTTCATCTTTACAGGAATATGTTGGCCTTTAATTCTCACTGTTTCACTTTTAAAAGACTCCCACTTTCAAAATGTAGATTTATCCATAAGAACTACTCCCAGTCTACTTTTGCCAGGTCCTGTCTAATGACATTGAAATCAGCTGTTTTCTTATTCAGGACTTTAATATTGGACCATCCTTATCCCTTTTTTATAATTTGCTTGAAACTTGCAGACTTATCATCACCATTCCCAAAATGCTCACCTAAAGACACTACAACTACTTGCTCGGCTTCATTCACCAACATTAAGTCCAGTACCACCCCTTCTCTAGTAAAGGAGAGTTTAGCAAGGCCTTTGACAGGGTCCTGCATGGAAGGCTGGTCTGAAGGTTAGGTCCCATGGAATCCAGGGAGACCTAGTTAGGTGGATTTGAAATTGGCTCAGAGGTAAGAAGCACAGGGTGATGGTTGAAGATTGTTTCTCAGAATGGAGGCCGGTGACTAGTGGTGTGCCGCAGGAGTCGGTGCTGGGACCCTTGTTATTCATTATTCATATAAATGATTTGGATGTGAATGCACAAGACTTGATCAGTAAGTTTGTGAATGGCACAAAATTAGGAGGTGTTGTTGATAGTGAAGAAGGTTATCGTAGATTACAGGGGGACCTTGATCAGTTAAGCAATTGGGCCCAGGAGTGGCAAATGGATTTCAATACAGTTAAGTGTGAGGTGATGCATTTTGGAAAGTCAAACCAGCGTAGGACTTGTACTATGGATGGTAGGGCACTAGGGAGTGTAATGCAACAGAAGGACCTAGAAGTACAAGTGCATAGTTCATTGAAAGTGGCGTCACAGGTAGACAGGGTGGTGAAAAGGGCATTTAGCATGTTGGCCTTCATCAGTCAGGGCATTGAGTACAGGAATTGGGATAGAGTGTAGGAATTGGTTGCTAGTGAGGCTGCACTTGGAGTACTGTGTACAGTTTTGGTCACCCTGTTCTCGGAAAGATTATGGTTAAACTGAAAAGAGTGCAGAAAAGATTTATGAGAATGTTGCCAGGACTGGAGAGCCTGAGTTATAGGGAGAGGTTGGCCAGGCTAGGTCTTCAAGGAATAAAGAGTGTTGGAGAATGAGGGGCAACCATATAGAACTGTTTAAAATTATGAGAGGCATAGATAAGGTGAATGGTAACAGTCTTTTTCCCAGGGTAGGGGAGTCCAAAACTGGGGGGCATAGGTTTAGGGTGAGAGAGAAAGGGACCTGAGGGGAAACCTTTTCACATAGAGGGTGGTGAGTATATGGAACGAGCTGCCAGGGAAGTGGTTGAGACAGGTACAATAGTATCGCTTGGATAGATACACGGAGGGGCGGGGCTTAGTGGGATATGGGCTGAATGCAGGAAATTGGGACTAGCTGGGTTGGGAACTGTGGTCGGCATGGACTCTTTGAGCCGAAGGGCCTGTATCCATGTTGTATTGCTCTATGACTCAGGCTACGTACTGCTCTCCTGGATGCACTCTAAAAATTCAGCCCTCTCTCGGCCTTTCATATTGGGGTGATTTCAATTAATATTGTGAAAGTTGAAGTCTCCTGCTACTATAACCTTATTGCTCTTACGTACTTGCACCTCTATCTCCTGCTGACTATTGGGTGGCCATAGTAAACACCCAGCAAAGTGATCACCCTTTTGTCATTTCGGCCAATAAGGACTCAATTGAAGAACTTGGGATATTCCCCTTCATCATCACAGTAACGGATTCCTTAATCAACATGGCAAAGCTCCTGCTTTCTCCCCATCACACCTGAAGTTTCTGTACCCCGGAACACTGAGTTGCCAGTTCTCCTTAAAGCACGTCTCTGTGATTGCAACATTACCGTACACCCATCTGTTGATCAATGCTCTAAGTTCATCTATGTTACAAGTCATGCTCCTTCATTAAAATAAATGCAATTTAGCCTGCCACTCCTCCCATGTGCTGTTACATACCCATGTCTGCTCTGCCTACTGGACTGACTTAGTTTTTCTAAATTTGACTGTACCTTCACCTCAACCGTACACTGAAGCTGTGCCCCAATTCCCCTGCCAAATTAGTTTAATCCCTCCCCAACCGCATGATCAAACTTCCCTGCAAAGATGTTGGCTCCATTCTGGTTCAGGTGCCACTTGTCCTGGTTGCACAGGCCACCTTACCGAGAAATGGACCCAATGATCCAGAAATCTAAAGCCCACCATCCTACTCCATCCCTTTAGTCATGTATTAATCTGACCTGTCCTCCTATTCCTACACTCAGTAGTAAATGGCACCAAAGTCAGAGGTCCTGTTCTCTGGCCTAGGACCTAGCCCTCCAAACTTATCTTGCATGATGATGTCATCTTTCTTTTTAACTTCTGTCATTAATACCAATGGCCCTCCTCTGAGAATGTCTTGCAGCCACCCTGAGACGTCCCTGACCCTGGCACCAGGGAGGCAGCATACTATTTGCTAATCTTGTTTGCAGCCATAGAACTACCAGTCTGCTCCTCTTACAATTGAATCCTATGTCACTATAGAACAATACAAAACAGGAACAGGCCCTTAAGCCCATGATCTCTGTGCTGACCATGAACTAATCACATCTGCCTGCACATGGTCGATATCACTCCTTCCCCTGCCTAAGTGGCCCTTAAACATTACTGTTGGATCAGCTTCCATCACCTCCCCTGGTAGCACATTCTCGGCACCTACCACTCTCTGTGCAAAAAGATTGCCTCGTAGATCTCCTTTAACTTTCCCCCTTGTACCTTAAAGCTATGCCCTCTAGTATTTGACATTTCCATCTCAACATATTTCTCACCTAATCTTTTTCTGCCCCTTTCCTGTGCAAAAGAACTGCTATAGTGACACATGCTTGACTGTTGCTGTTTTCCTCCGGGAGGCCATTTGATCTGACATGTCATCTCTGTTTCTCTCTCCACAGAGGCAGCCTGACCTGCTTTTTACAGTAGTTTCTATTCTTATCACTCTATAGCCACACCTATATCCACTCAAAATCCAGCAAAGTGGGAAAATGGCCAGATAATCAGTTCTAATGGTGTTAGTTGAGGACTAAATATTGCCAAGGACCCAGGGAGAACTCTTCCCTTCATTGTATTAGTGTCTGAGATCAGTGGACAGAGCTTGAATTTGAAATTTTATCTGAAAGCTGGCACCTTTGATTATGCAGTCCAAAGATGTGCTATACTGAAGCATTAGAATGAATTCTGAGTTCAATTTTCTGGAATGGAACTTGAAGCTACAAACTTTTGATTGAGACATGAGGCTGAGTTATCCTGACATTATGGTTATTGCAACTAGTAAATGGTTAACAGATTATACTTACACCATTATAAAAATATCATATTCAGATAAAATTACCTCCACCACATGGTTTGGAACACTGGGACCAGCTCTTTAAAGCCCACTCGAATGCATCAAGATCTTCCTGAAGCACATTATTGTTGCTGATGGTTGGTAAGGAGTCCTCATGGATAATATAGTTATAGGTGAGACTAGATTTGGTGTTATTATTCCGAGGGATAATCTGAAAGAAATGGAGGGTTACTAGTACTTTTTGAAGGTCTGACATGTGGAAATCCTACAAACCACACTTCTGTGTCTTTATCACACCTTTTCTCCTTGTACCATCATCCATTTTGTTTAAATTCATAGAGTTATTCAGCATGGAAATAGGTCCTTCGGCCCAACTTCTTCATGTTGACCAAAATGCTTATCTAAACTAATCCCATTTGCCCGCATTTGGCCCATATCCCTTGAAATCTTTCCTATCCATGTACCTGTCCAACTATCTTTTAAACATTAGAACACAGACAGTACAGCACAGGAACAGGCCCTTCAGCTCACAATGTTGTGCTGAATTAATTAAAATGGATTGTTGTTGATCTCTTCTTCACCCTGTTATAGATCTTCCCTTTTGTCCTTTTCCCACTGACTATCTCACCGAAATGCTGCTCTTTCTAACTTCACCTAGGTCCAGATCATTGGCAACCCAACTGAATGTTTCCAAAATATTCTGTTTTCGTCACCAAGGAAGTCACACAGATCTGATTTGTCTGACTCCCTGTGAGTGAAGCCCCACTTGGCCATTCCCAAGGATATGGTGGTGTTGTAATGGTTATGTTAACAGACCAGAAACCAAGGGGCCTGCCTAACCATTGAGAGACATGTTCAAATTCCATACGGCTGCTGTGGATTTAACATTAACATTATTTGATAATCTAGAAATGTTTAAAAATATAGTCAAAATAATAATGATCATGGAACTACTGAACTCTTATAAAACCTGGTTCATCAATGTATCCTTATCCATTCTGCCCAAGATCTGGATGTGTTGTATCATAACTGCTGGGTCAAAAGTGAAGAAGGATAAAACCTGACAAACCACCTAAATTCAGTCAAGCAAAGTCGTTCCCACCTTCACTGAACTTTCAAAGTCTTCTGCACAAACATGTGAGGATCAGTATCTAAATTTCAAGAGCTGTCCCAGAAGCACACCAGGCATATCCAAAAGCTTAGAGGCTTCTAGAATATGAAACATTAACTGTTTATCCTTTCACAGATGCAGCCTGGCCTGCTGAGTGTTTCCAGCATCTTCTGCTGTTTTGTCAGATTTCCAGCACTTGCAGTTTTGTTTTTGATTTTTATGAACAGGTTGACACCTGTTAGTGAAGCTGCCACACTGGACTTCATCCATACCAAGCAGTAGCAAGGTCAACTGATCAAATTAAAGCTCTGCAGTCCTACCACATTTAGTCATGAATCATAGGGAACAATTAAACTGCTCGGAAGGAGAAGACTCCAGTAATGTCTCCATCCTCAATGATGGTGCAGCCCAACATGTGTGCAAAGAAAAGGCAACCTTCAAATCAGATGGAATCAGATGGACTCATGAGCTCACAATCTACCTCGTCATGGCCTTGCGCCTTATTGTCTGCCTGCACTGCACTTTCTCTGTAAGTGTAACACTACATTCTGCATTCTGTTATTGCTTTTCCCTTTTACTAGCTTGATGTACTAATGTGATGAAATGATCTGTACGGATGGCTCAAAGTTTTTCGCTGTACTTGGTACATGTGACAATAATGAACCAATTTAGAACATAGAACATTACAGCACAGTTCAGACCCTTCAGCCCATGATGTTGTGCTGACGTCTTATCCTGCTCTGAGATCTATCTACCCTTCCTTCCCACATAGCCCTTCATTTTTCTATCATCCATGTGCCTATCTAACAGTATCTTAAATGTCCCTAATGTATCTGCCTCCATCACCCCTGCCGTCAGTGCATTCTATGCACCCACCACTCTCTGTGTAAAAATTTACCTCTGACATCCACCCTTCACCTACCTCCAATCACCTTAAATTTATGCCCACTTTCGTCCTGGGAAAAAGTCTCTGACTGTCCAGTCGATCTATGCCTCTTATCATCTTGTACACCTGTATCAAGTCACCTCTTATCCTCTTTCACTCCAAAGAGAAAAGCCCCAGATTGCTCAGCCTATCCTCATAAGACATGCTCTCCAGTCCAAGCAACATCCTGGTAAATCTCCTCTGCACCCTCTCTAAAGCTTCCACATGCTTCCTATAATGAGGCAACCAGAACTGAACTCAATACTCCAAGTGTGGTCTAACCAGAGTTCTATAAAGCTGCAACATTACCTCATGGCTCTTGAACTAAATCCCCTGACTAATGAAGATCAACACACCATATGCCTTCTTAACAACCCTATTGACCTGCATGGCAAACTTGAGGGATCTATGGATGTGGACCCCAAGATCCCTTTGTTCCTCCACACTGCTAAAAGTCCTGCCACTAACATTGTATTCTGCCTTCAAATTCAATCTTCCAAAGTGTATCACTTCACACTTTTCTGGGTTGAACTCCATCTGCCACTTCTCAGCCCAGCTCTGCATCCTAAAGCAACCTTCTAAACTATCCACAACACCACCAACCTTCGTGTCATCAGCAAACTTACTAACCCACCCTTCCTCATCCAAGTCATTTATAAAAATCACAAAGAGCAGGGGCCCCAAAACAGATCCACTGGTCACCGACCTCCAGGCAGAATACACTCCATCTACAACCACCCTCTGTCTTCTATGAGTGAGCCAATTCTGAATCCACACAGCCAAGTTTCCCTGGATCCCATACCTTTTGACTTTCTGAATGAGCCTTCCATGAGGAACCTTATCAAACATCTTACTAAGATCCATCTACACCACATCCATTGCTCTACCTTCAGCAATGTGCTTTATCACATCCTCAAAGAATTCAATCAGGCTCATGAGGCACAACCAGCCCCTCACAAAGCCGTGCTGACTGTCCCTAATTAATCAATGAATTTGATTCATTCCACATGATATCAAGAAACACCTGAGAGTACTAGAGAGAGCAAAGCCTACAGGACCAGATAACATCTCAGCTACAATATTAAAGACCTGTACTGCAGAATGAGCTTTGCCTCTAGTCATCCTGTTTCAGTTCTGATGAATCACCAGCATCTACCAACAACATAGAAAATTACTGGGTATGACCTGCTCACAACAATGAGGACGAATGTAATCCAGATAATTACCACCCTATCAGTCTTCAACTAGTCATCAGCACTTACTTGCCAACAACCCAGTTTTGGTTTCACATGCGCCACTCAGCTCCACAACAGCTTTAGTCCAAACAAGATTTGAATTCTACAGGTGAGGTGAGAGTGACTGCCTTTGACGTCAAGGCAGCAGTTGACCAGATGTGGCATCAAGGAGCCCTGGTGAAACTGATTTTAGTGGGCACCAAAAGGAAAATACTAGTCTTTATTGCCACAATAAAGTGGCCATAGAAGGTCAGTCATTCCAGCCCTGGGATATCACTGGAGCAGTGTCCTGGCCCAATCACTAACCAGAAACTCAACTGGACCATTTAAATAAATATCTTGGCTACACGTGCAAGTCAGAGGTTTGGTATCCTGTGGCATATGACTCACTTCCTGACTCTCCAAGGCCTTTGTACTAATTGGAAGCTATTCAAGTAGAAGGTATTTCCACTTGAAACCCAAAGATATCCAGGATAGAATAGCTCAGTTGACTGGCACCCCATCCACCACCATAAATATACATTCCCTCTAACTCCAGAGCACATGGCTGCAGTGTTTATCGATTATACTTGACCAGGCTAATATGACAGCACCTCCCAAAGGCACAACTTCTACCACTAAGAAGCACAAGAGCAACATATGCAATCACCACCCACAGCTTCCTTCCACATTACACACTATCATGACTCATTTCTTCATTGTCACTGGATTCAAATCTTGAAAATCCCTCCCCCGTCAACTTTCAAGAGTAATTTAACCAGAAAAACTGCAGTGGTCCAACACCTTCTCAAGAGTAATTAGGAACAGGCAAAAAATTCTGACCATGCCAGAAGACAGTGCCCAGAGAGCACAGGCATGAGTTGGCAGTGTGAAATCCTAGGAGTCATCATTATTTGAATATTGATTTTTGAAATATAACCCACCAGACAATTTCAGAATGGAAGGAGGCCATTCAGCCCATTGAAACTCAGCGGTACAAAAGAGAAATCCAGCTAGTCCCACTCCTCCACCCCTTGCCTTCAGCCCCAGTCTTTCCTTTCAGATACTTATACAGCTCCTTTATGAATCTATCAGTAGCGTAGCGGTTAGCGCGACGCTATTACAGCGCCAGCGATCGGGGTTCAATTCTCGTCGCTGTCTGTAAGGAGTTTGTACGTTCTCCCGTGTCTGAGTGGGTTTCCTCCGGGAGCTCTGGTTTCCTCCCACATTGCAAAGATGTATGGGTAGGTTAATTTGGGTTTAAAAAATGGGCAGCGCGGACTCGTTGGGCCGGAAGGGCCTGTTACCACGCTGTAAGTAAAATTAAAATTAAAAAACTCTATTACTGTGCTGATTGTGCATTACAGACACTAATCAGTCATTGAATAGAAAAGATATTTTTCCTCAGCTAACTTGTGTTTTTGTTGCCAATCGCTCCTTTCTATGTCCCTTTGTTCTTTGCCTTAGAACTTTGCCTTCTTTAATACTCTGATGGGTCCTGTCAGCATTCAAGATTCTCCAATATTCAGTGACATAGAAAAACTGCTAAATTTGAATCAAAAAATTAAAATTAAAAGCCATCTTAAAGATATATCGGTAGGTTCATTGGCTACCATTACTCCTTGGTGTCATTTAATGGTTAAACGATTCAAAGAAGAGTTGATGGGCAAATGTGAAAGAGAATTAATTGCAGAGGCATGTGGAAGTAGGTGGAGGGGGAATGGGTCTAATGTTCCCTTAGGAGCTGGCATGCACTCAATGAACCAAATTGCTTCCTCATACTTCAATATAAGATTTATTCACTTTGGAATATTATCATTGAATCTGGTTTCTGGCAATCTAATCAAATCCAGATCATAAAAATATACTACTTAAAAGGTTATTTTAATCAAAAATATTGGTACTCACTCTATCAAAACCACTCATAATTTTGAAAATCTAACCTCCACTTGAACTTCTTTAAGAACACAAACCTCTCTTCTCTACGCTCTCCATGCAACTGAAGTCTTGCACCTCCAGCACAACTCTAGGAAATCATTGTTGCACTCTCTGCAGGGCCTTTTCATCAGACAAATCAGATCTGTGTAACTTTCTTAGTGATGAAAACAGAATATACTGGAAACATTCACTTTGAATTGTGCTGTTTTCAATCATTTGTCATTTGTAAACCTTTTAGCCCCTCAAATCATTCTGTCGCTCAATTCGATCTGAACCTCCATACCAGTTACCTGCCTGAAATCTAAATCCCATGCCACACATATTTAATTGTGATAAATCTAACTCAATCTTGATAGTTCCAAATGTCCAGCACCCATATTGTTCTGGAGGAAAAATGCTAAGTTTCTATGTCTGTGAACATAGAAGAGTACAGGAACAGACCTTTGGGCCCAAACTGTTTGTACGAACCATGATGCCAATTTAGACTAATCACACCTGCCTGCACTTGGTCTATATCACTCCATTCCCTGGCTGTTCATGAGCCTGTCTAAATGCCTCTCAAATGTTGCTATCATCTCTGCTTCCATCACCTCCCCTGGCAGCATGTTCCTGGCACCTACCTGAGACTTGGCTCACAAATGTTCTTTAAACATTCCCCCTCTCACCTTAAGTTCCCTCAGTGCTAATAACCAAGCTTCAAAACCCGGACCTCTGTACCTCCCTCTGCAACTGGATCCTCGACTTCCTTATCGGGAGACAACAGTCAGTGTGGATCAGCAATAACATCTCCTCCTAACTGACAATCAACACAGGCGCACCTCAAGGATGCATGCTTAGTCCACTGCTGTACTCTCTCTACACTCGTAATTGTGTGGCTAAGCACAGCTCAAACACCATCTATAAATTTGCTGATGACACCACTGTTGGTAGAATCTCAGATGGCGAATAGGAGGCGTACAGGAGTGGGATAGATCAGCTGGTTGAGTGGTATTGCAACAACAACTTTGCATTCAACATCAGCAAGCTCAAGGAACTGACCATGGACTTCAGGAAGGGGAAGTCGGGAGAACACACACCAGTCCTCATTGAAGGGTCAGCGGTGGAAAGGGTGAGCAGCTTCCTGGGTGTCAACATCTCAGAGGATCTATCTTGGACACAACACATTGATGCAACCATGAAGAAGGCGCGCCAGTGGCTCTACTTCATTAACAGTTTGAGAAGATTTGGTATGTCACCAAACACTCTTACGAGTTTCTATAGGTGTATGGTGGAGAGCATTCTGACTGGTCGCATCACCCCCTGGTATGGAGGCTCCAAAGCCCAGGATCAAAAGAGGCTGAAGAGGGTTATAGACTCAGCCAGCTCCATCATGGGCACAACCCTCCCCACCATTGAGGACACCTTCAAAAGGCGGTGCCTCAAGAAGGCGGCATCCATTATTAAGGACCCTCACCATCTGGGACACACCCTCTTCTCGTTTCTACCAACAGGGAGAAGGTACAAGAGCCTGAAGAACCACACGCAATGATTCAGGAACAGCTTCTTCCCCTCCGTCATCAGATTTCGGCAGAGTCCATGTACCCATAAACACTACATTATTCCTTTTTTATGCTCTATTTATTTATTTTTGTAATTTATAGACATTTACATCCTGCACTTACTGCTGCCACAAAGCAACAAATTTCATGTCATGTTAGTGAGAATAAATCTGATTCTGATTCTGAAATCTTTGCCCTCCAGTATTTGACATTTTCCCCCCTGGGAAAAAGACTATCGACCCTGACTACGCCTCTCCTAATTTTTATACTTCAATTAGATCGCCCATCAGCCTCTGGTGGTCCAGAGAAAACAATCCAAGTTTATTCTACTTTTCCGTATAGCTAATACTCTATAATCTAAGCAAATTCCTGGTGAATCTCTTCTTCACCCTCTACAAAGCCAAGAATGGTGACCAGAAGTGCACAGTATACTCCATATGTGGCCTAACCAAAGTTTTATACTGAGTCAATATATAGTGGGCCCTACTCAGGAGGGTGCAATACTGGACCTCCTCTTAGGGAATGAGGCAGGGCAAGTGAGTGAAGTGACAGTCAGGGAGCACTTTGGTTCTAGTTACCATAATTCTATTAGTTTTAAGATAGTGATGGAAGAGGATAGGACAGATGGTATTGGTATTGGTTTATTATTGTCACTTGTACCGAGGTCTTCCATACTATTCGTACAGATCAATTCATTACACAGTGCAGAGGCAGTACAAGGTAAAAACAATAACAGAATACAGAGTAAAGTGTCATAGCTACAGGGAAGTGCATTGCAGGTAGACAATAAGGTGCAAAGTCAAACAAGGTAGATTGTGAAGTCAAGAGTCCATCTCATCATATAAGGGACCCATTCAATAGTCTTATCACTGTGGGATAGAAGATGTCCTTGAGCCTGGTGGTATGTGCCCTCAGGCTCCTGTATCCATAGGTTAGGGTATAAACTGGAGCAGGGCTAATTTTGGGGGAATTAGGCAGGATCTTACAGAGGTCGATTGAGTGAGCCAGTTTGAAGAGAAGGAATAGAGGATTTTAAGACTGTTATATTGAGAGTCCGGGGGCAGCATATTCCTGTTAGGGTGAAGGGTAAGCCTGTCAAGTTTAGGGAATCCTGGCTACTGAGAGATATTGAGGCTCTGGTCGGGTAAAAGAGAAAAGCATACATTGAGTTTAGGAGGTCAGGGATGAGTGCATCCCTTAATGACTCTAAAAAGATTAAGAATAAACTGAAGAGGGAAATCAGGAGGGCAAAGAGAAGGTATGAGATAGATCTGGCAGGTAATGTTAAGGAAAATCCAAAGAGGATCTATAGATATATTGAGTAAAAGGATGGCTAGGGAGAGAGTAGGTTTCCATAGAGATCAGCAGAGCTGCCTATGTCTCAAGCTTCAGGAGGTGGGTGGGATTTTTAACAAATATTTCTCCTCGGTGTTTACCGAGGAGAAAATCATGGTTGCTCAAGAGATAAGAGAAACAAGTGGAGATGTTTTGGAAAACATTCATATTACCAGGGAGGAGGTATTTGCAGCCTTACAGTGCATTAAGAATGATAAATCCCCAGGGTCTCACTGAGTGCATCCTTGGACTTTGTGGGAGGCTAGAGAAGAAATTGCAGAAGACCTTGTAGAGATATTTGCTTCACCGTTAGCCACTGGTGAAGTTCCTGAAGACTGGAAGGTAGCTAATGTTGTTCCGTTGTTTAAGAAGGGTAGCAAGGTCGAGCCAAGGAACAGGTCCAGTCAGCCTGACATCAGTGGTGGGGAAGTTACTGGAGGGAATTCTGAGGGACAGGATCTACTAGCATTTGGATAGACAGAGTTTGATTAGAAGGAGCAGCATGGCTTTGTGTGTGGCAAGTTGAGCTTGACGAATCTTTAAAGTTCCTTGAAGAGGTAACCCAAAGATAGATGAGGGTAGGGCAGAGGACGTTGTCTATTGGGACTTTAGCAAGGCCTTTGACAAGGTCCCGCATGGCAGACTAGTCTGGAAAGTTAGGTCCCATGGAATCCAGGGAGACCTAGTTAGGTGGATTTAAAATTGGCTCGGAGGTAGGAAGCCGAGGGTGGTGGTTGAAGGTTGTTTCTCGGAATGGAGGCTAGTGACTAATGGTGTGCCACAGGGATCGGACTTGGGAACCTTGTTATTATTATTTGTATAAATGATTTGGATGCCAATGCACAAGGCTTGATCAGGAAGTTTGTTGATAGTGAAGAAGGTTATCGTAGACTACAGGGGGATCTTGATCAGTTAAGGAAGTGGGCCCAGGAGTGGCAAATAGATTTCAATACAGTTAAGTGTGAGGTGATGCATTTTGGAAAGTCAAACCAGTGTAGGACTTGTGCTATGAATGGTAGGGCACTAGGGAGTGTAATGGAACAAAGGAACCTAGGAGAACAAGTGCATAGTTCACGACAGGGTGATGAAAAGGGCATTTAGCACACTGGCCTTCCTCAGTCAGGGCACTGAGTATAGAAGTTGTGATATTATGTTTCAATTGTATAAGTCACTGGTGAGGCTGCACTTGGAGTACTGTGTACAGTTTTGGTCATCCTGTTATAGGAAAGACGTGGTTAAACTGGAAAGAGTGCAGAAAGGATTTATGAGGATATTGCCAGGACTAGAGGGCCTGACTTATCAGGAGAGGTTGACCAGGCTAGGTCTTTATTCCTTGGAGTGGAGGAGAATGAGGGATGTCCTTATAGAAATGTTTAAAATTATGAGAGTCATAGGTAACAATCTTTTCCCCAGGGTAGGGGAGTCCAAAACTAGGGGGTACAGGTGGTAAAGGCAGGTACAACGGTATAATTTAAGAAGCACTTGGATAGGTACACGGAGGGGCAGGGCTTAGAGGGATATGGGTGGAATGCAGGAAATTGGGACTAGCTGGGTGGGCACAGTGGTCGGCATGGACTCATTGGGCCGAAGGACCTCTATCTGTGCTGTATTGTTCTGTGACTCCCTGACTGGCCTAACCAGAGTGCTTTTTGATTTCCCTCCTGGATAAGATACTGATGTATTTTTAATGGAATTGAAAGCAGAATGTAACGCAGAGTCATGACTATTGTGCGTTTAGTGCATGCAACTTATTTCTACCCAAAGCTTCCTCATTCTCACTGACTCCTCCAGAGTGAATAGTTGCTCTCCATCTGCCCATTTGAAGGTTTATAACATTCTGAGCAGTTCAGTTGGAACTGTCCTTCAGTCCTGTATAGCCAAGGGAAAACAAGACATTTCTCTAGAACTTGTCTTCATGATTCTAAGCCCCAACACCATTTATGTGTACCCATGCTAGACTAAGGTCAATAATTTATGCATATAGCTGGGTAAGAGACAGTTAAACTGTGAAGTGGAGTGACTTGCTAAACAGTGACAACAGCGGTATAGTCAGAGGGGACATTTTGTGCAGACTAAAGGTCAACATTGTATATTATTATGTAATCATATTACTATTATATGTTATTACATAAATAACCTGAGAAATTTATTTGGTCTAAGGGGAAAAAGTAAAATGAATGTGTTAGAAAATACCAACAGAAGGAAATGAATTTCTCTCTCCACCAACTTTCATCTTCACCTCACCCATCTTCACTTCTTAGTTCATCTGCTGCTGATCACCCTTTGTACCTCCTTTGTACCTGACCTATCAATACTTCCAAACTTCATTCTTTGTGTATAGCTTCCTGCAAGGAGCTGGTAATTAGTGTTTTTATTCTTTTATCTTGTAAATTTTAAATTTTATTCTTGTTTATCTGGAGATCCTGCTGTAGGAAAATGTTCAGAGATCTGAAGTTGTAGCATTCTCAATGTTTCCATACTATTGAGAGATAAAATAAAATAAAGATCACTTACCAAGACCACAACAGGATCATGCAAAGGGCCATCTGTATGGAGAGTTTCCATATCATTTTCCAAGGTGTATTGCCATTCTATACCAAGCTCAATAAAGACTTTTGTCTTGGCTTTGTCTCCTTTACCATTTAGAATATAGTGGCCTGTAGCCTGGTTCTTGACAGCTGATGAGCAAAAAAAAACTAACGTATGTGTGGGAAAATTGTTATCAACATATCAATGCTGATTCTCAACATAGCCATGCTACAATTGTATTAAATTAATTATTTTGGAACATTCTAACATAGGATATTAAGGTTTCAAAACATTGGATGGATATTTTATGTTAAAAAATTTAGTAGAAAAACTGAGTTGTTCAATATGAATATCTGTTTAAAGACATTCAGACATTACTCAACAAAAAACAACCTGTTAGGGAAAGATGTTGGAAAGTAAGATACAATGAATGTATTAAGGGAATATAGGAGATTTGGGGGACTACAGAGACTATCCATGGAAAGAAGGTATTGGATGGATGATTAGCATTAGGGAAGTTGGGGTTGCTAGATAAATGAACCTCAATAGGAGATTTTAGAGATTAGAGAACAATTCTCTCTAGGAAAGTTAAGCCATTGGAGGACAAGGTTATGTGGGAGAGGTTGGATGATTGGAAGGTGAGCTTTGATGGGCAAACAACCATTCCCTGGCCTGGGCATTTATGTTCTTAAACTAATGCAGGAAGGGTTATATAGACATTGATCAGTGTTTGTTATTTTTCAACTCATTGAATGTTTCTTCCCCCCTTTCCTACTCCTATTGAATGCATTGAATCTATACTGAGAAATCGTTTGACAAGGGTGGGCTTCCTCTGTAATTTAGTTCTTGCATAAGTGAGCTTTGTTAATATCAGCAGTCAGTTTGATAGCAGAGTCCAATTGTGTTCTCAACCAATCTCCACATCTGTGTTTTTGACAGGAATCACATAACAGCAATCACTTTCAGCAGGAATAATGGGATGACAGTTATTTCCAGCAGGGTCTGATGCACAGCCACCAAGAATCACAGCCAACTGAAGCTTTACTCATCAACTCAATGAATGCTGAAGTAATGATAGAATCCATCCCAGTATATGGAAAGGATCAACCAACTCAGCAGTGTCAGAATCAATCTTGCTATCCTGATACAAAGGGTGACACATCCACATACTGACGAAGCTTGTTAAACCATTAGGGAGTCCTTAATATGCAACATGTTCATTTCATTCCACTTTACCATCCTCCTAATGCCTGAAACTCTCCGATTTCACAGGTATATTTTTAAATGTTAGTTGTTAACATTATTAATTAATGAATAATTAAAACTTCATGATTCAGAGGGTTGAGATTCCAAGGCAGTGGCAATGGCTCCAAATATCAGCCTCCAGATCCCTTGACAGTCCTCTGTAATTACTTCCTATCAGTTGTTTGTGCTTTTGGCCATTGAAGCTCTGGCTTAGTGCCCATTCCACAGCTTGAGAACCTAATTCAGGATATGTATCAGTGAGTGCGGAAGGAGAGAGGCACCAACAAAGCTGCAGTTTCCAGGTGAGGCATAAAATTGGCACACTACCAGATCAGATGAGCATAAAAGATCCTATTTCTTTGATCATCTGCCATTAGTGCCAACATAGCTGCCTCAACCACTTTGCTCTTAGTTTTATTGTTGGACTTGATGCATATAATTGCATTCCCCATTTGTTAGATTGGTAAATAATTGGTAGTACAATTAATCAATTTGGTTTTATATGAGATCACATATTGCAGTAATAGATTACTTGGTAGAATAGTTGATTCCAGTTAGGTGAGATGTTTACTGGTTATAACATTAGATCACGAGGGTAAATTGTTGCCAATGGGGTGTCTGGTAATTTTACCTGATTATTTGACGATTACTTGCAGTTCCATTCAATTACTGGGTTTAAAGCAAAAACTTTATTTAACAAGTTTACAATTTATCAGAATTGTATTATAACTAATTAATTAGTGTTGAAATGCAATTGGTGTTACTCCTTGAGGAAATGGGGAATGCAACTGCATGTATCAGGTCCAACAAGCAACAACAAAAAGAGCCAATGGAATGGAGCACTAACCCAGAGCTTTCCAACCAGAAAGAAAACATCACTGAGCCAAGCTGTTTGGATGTTACTGATTTACTGGGCCAACAAATTTAATAATCCAGTCTACTTCCAATAATTGTGATAGAACAGTTACCAACACTTCAATCCAGTTATTCATACCAAAACCTACAAATTGCTACAGGAATGTACCAATACCTATTGCAAAAAAAAAACAGATGGAGGAACTCAGTGGGTTAAACAGCATCTGGGGGGTGGGGGAAGGAATTATCAATGTTTCAGGTCATGACCCTGTAGCAGGTCCTGGCTAAGAGTCTTTGACCAAAAACTAATTCTGTTTCTCTTCCCACAGATGCAGGCTGACCACCTATTTCCAGCATTTTCTGCTCTTATTCTAGTTTCCAGTATCAGCAGTTGATTGATTTCCATGCCTTCTCTCTCTACCATCCAAAACGCACACTCTCCCTCTCTTCCAAACACATGCTCTCTTTCCCCGTCCCAAACCCATGTTCTCTCTCTGTACTCCTGTTGCAAAATCTCTCTCTCTCTTTCCCCATCCCAATCCATGATTTCTCTCTACACCTGTCCCAAACCCATGATGTTTCTTTCTCCCTCCATCTCTCTTTCTCTCTCTGTCCCTAATATATGTTTTCTCCTCCATCCCAAAGCAACTCTCCCTGTCATCCATCTCGTACAACCCTACCACTGTCTGACTGTCTGAAAGATTGGGACTGACTTCTCAGCTTAATATGATGTTTAATATAGTTTTTTGCCCTGGAAGTGCATCAGGATACCCTGAATAAGTCAGCTTAATTGTTCACTACCAGAAAGAACATAGAACAGTAGAGCACACGAACAGGTCCTTTGGCCCACAATGTTGTGCCAAACCAATTAAGCTAATGACATCTAATCCTTTCTGTCTGCACATGGTCCATATCCCTCCATTCTCTGGATATTCATGTACCTATCTAAGATCCTCTTAAGCACCTCTGTTAAATCTGCCTCCACCGCCACCCCTAGCAATGCATTGCAGGCACCCACCACTATCGGCTTTCAAAACAAAACTTGCTCTGCACATCTCCTTTGAACTTTATCCCTCTCACCTGAAATGCATGCCCTCTACACATTTCAACCCTGGGAAAAAGAAACCAACCATCTATCTATCAATGCCTCTCATAACCTTATAAACTACTAGCAAGTGTCCTCTCAGCCTCTGCTGCTCCAGAGAAAACAACCCTTGTTTGTCCAACCTCTCCTTATGGCATGTGCCCTCTAATCCAGGCAGCATCCTGGTAAACCTCTTTTGAACCCTCTCCATAGTCTCCACATCCTTCTTATAATGGGGCAACCAGATTTGAATGCAATACTGAAAGTGAGAAGGGGACATGAAAAGGCTTTGGCGAGTAGGGTTAAGGAGAATCCCAAGGCTGTTTACTCGTATGTGAAGAGCAGAAGGATGGCTAAAGTAAAGGTAGGTCTGATTAAAGACAAAGGTGGGAAGATGTGCCTGGAAGCTGTGGAAGTGGGTGAGGTTCTCAATGAATACTTCTCTTCAGTATTCACCAAGGAGAGAGGTCTTGATCATACAGAGGACAGTGTTGGTAAGGGTAATGTTCTAGAGTATGTAGATATCAAGAGAGAGGACGTGTTGGAGCTGTTAGAAAATATTAGGACAGATAAGTCCCCGGAGCCTGACAGAATATTCCCCAGGCTGCTTCGTGAGGCGAGGGAGGAGATTGCTGAACCGTTGGCTGGGATCTTTGAGTCCTCGTTGTCCACGGGGATGGTACCGGAGGATTGGAGGGTGGCGAATGTTGTCCTCTTGTTCAAAAAAGGTAGTAGGGATAGTCCAGGGAATTACAGACCAGTGAGCTTTACGTCTGTGGTGAACAAGCTGTTGGAAAGGATTCTTAGAGATAGGATCTATGAGCATTTAGAGAATCATGGACTGATTAAGGACAGCCAGCATGGATTTGTAAAGGGAAGATCTTGCCTCACTAGCCTGATAGGGTTCTTTGAGGAGGTGACCAGGAAGATTGATGAGGGTAGTGCAGTAGATGTGGTCTACATGGATTTTAGTAAGGCGTTTGACAAGGTTCCACATGGTAGGCTTCTTCAGAAGGTCAGAGGCCAAGGGATCCAGGGAGGCTTGGCCATGTGGATTCAGAATTGGCTTGCCTGTAGAAAGGAGAGGGTTGTGATGGAGGGGGTGCATTCGGATTGGAGGGCTGTGACTAGTGGTGTCCCACTGGGATCGGTTCTGAGACGTCTACTTTTTGTTATATTTATTAATGACTTAGATGAGGGGGTAGAAGGGTGGGTTAGCAAGTTTGCAGATGACACAAAGATCGGTGGTGCTGTGGATAGTGTGGAGGGCTGTTGAAGCTTACAGAGGGATATTGATGGGATGCAGAGCTGGGCTGACAAGTGGCAGATGGAGTTCAATCCAGGGGAGTGTGAGGTCGTACATTTTGGAAGGACAAACTCCATGGCAGAATACAAGGTAAATGGCAGGATTCTGGGTAGAGTAGAGGAGCAGAGGAATCTGGGGTTCATATCCACAGATCACTGAGAGTTGCCTCACAGGTGGATAGGGTAGTTAAGAAAGCATATGGGATGTTAGCTTTCATAAGTCGGGGGATCGAGTTTAAGAGCCGCGAAGTAATGATGCAGCTTTACAAAACTCTGGTTAGACCACACTTAGAGTACTGTGTTCAGTTCTGGTCACCTCATTATAGGAAGGATGTATACAAGATATTGAGAGGAATAGATAGAGTGGACAGCCAGCACCTCTTTCCCAGGGCACCAATGCTCAATACAAGAGGGCATGGCTTTAAGATAATGGGTGGGTAGTTCAAGGGAGATGTCAGAGGGAGGTTTTTCACTCAGAGAGTGGTTGGTGCATGGAATGTGCTGCCTGGGGTGGTGGTGGAGGCTGATACGTTGGTCAAGTTCAAGAGATTGTTATTTAAGCATATGGAGGAATTTAATATAGAGGGATATATGGGAGGAAGGGGTTAGATAGTCTTAGGAGTGGTTAGAAGGTTGGCACAACTTGGTGGGCCGAAGGGCCTGTATTGTGCTGTATTGTTCTATGGTTCTATACTCCAGATGCGGTCTAACCAGAGTTTTATAAAGATGCAACATAACTTCCTGACTCAATGGCTCAACTAATAAAGGCAAGCATGCCATACACCTTCTTTACCACCCTATCGACTTGTGCGGCCACTTTCAGGGAGCTATAGACTTGGACCCCAAGATCCTTCTGTACATCAACACTTTTATGGGTCCTGCCATTAACTGTGAACTTTCCCTTTACATTTGATCTTCCAAAGTGTAATATCTTACACTTGCTCAGATTAAACTCCATCTGCCATTTCTCTGCCTATATCTGCAACTGATCTATATCCTAGTGTATCCTTTGGTAACCTTCTATGCAATCCACAATGCCACCAACTTTTTTGACATCAGCAAACTTTACTAACCCACCCATCCATGTTTTCATCCAAGTCATTTATATATATCACAAACAGCAGAGGTCCCAGTATGGATCCCTGTGGAACACCACTAGTTATGGACCTCCAGCCAGAATAAGACCCATCAACCACTACCCTCTGTCTTCAAAGATATTCTGAATCCAGATGGCCAAGTCACTGTGGAACTTCTGGATGAGCCTACCAAGAGGGACCTTGTCGAGTGCCTTACTAAAATCCATGTAGACAATATCCACAGCTCTACCCCCATCAATCACCTTCATCACCTCCTCGAAAAACTCAATCAAGTTAGTATGACATAACCTGCCCCGCACAAAGTCATGCTGACTGTCCCTAATTAGGCCATGCTTTTCCAAATGTTCATCAATCCTATACTTAACAATCCTCCCCAATAGTTTCCCTTTTGACGTGAGGCTCGCTGGTCTATAATTTCCAGGATTATCGCTATTTCCCTTCCTGAACAAAGGAATAAGAAAGGCACCTGAATAAATTTTGTTGAATTAGTTGGTCATAGGAGTGGGAGTAGGATGACTAATATTGGCTTTAGAGACTTTCCTGCTGGAATTGCACATGTGTAGATATTGAATGGAGACAGAGTTGCAAATTCTCTGTGATGCGTCTATGGATGACATATGCAGTCTGTGCTTTTACATGAAAAATGAACACTTAAGCTAGATATACAAGGTAGAGTAGTGGTAGAGTTGTAATCATATCTTAGCAAGGAACCCATAGAACAAAAACAAATGAACGGTGGAAGTTGTGTAACTTTTCGTTTCAGAACATTCCTCTCATTATAGCAAGATGTTATTTATTGAAGTATGTCCTTGTACTTTAACAAACTATTCACAGGAGCCATTTAGATATATTTTATAGTTAAAAAATTAAAATAATATAGACAAGAAATTTCTTCAGGCTCACATATGCTAAACATGATAATAGAATCAGCTTCATGTTGCACTTTGTTTCCAAAATTTGGTCTTATTGAAATTATTGCAAAGATGTACGGGTAGGTTAATTGGGTTTAAAATGGGCGGCGTGGACTCGTTGGGCCGGAAGGGCCTGCTACCACGCTGTAAATAAAATTTAAAAATTTATTTAAAACTTATTGAAATCATATTTCTTAAGCACAGTGCATTTCTTATACACCCATTATGATGTTGCAAGTTTAGTTTATGCGGCTGAAGATGAATTTCTGTCTTATAGTTAATGATATTATGAGGGTTGATTTTATAAAAATGGATCTGATGCAGACCCTTGACAACTGGGTCTGTATATTAGGTGTGATACGCTAATGAAAAATCATAGGACAGAGGTGTGTGCATGGAGTGGGGCACAAGTGCCTTCCCTAACTATTATGCACATTGAGGGGTGGTGGGGGGTGGGGAAGGAAATGAGCACATATACCTATAATGAGAACTTTTTAAGGTGCGAAGAGAAGTGAAATTTAAATTCTGCACACGCTGCTGATGTGGCTACTGGTGCCTGTATTCCTAATACCATTCCATGCAGACCTAGGCTCACATCAGTGGGGCAATTTTTGTATATGTAGTTTTACAGACTTGAGCAGAAGAGGCATTGCACACTTTGAATAAATGCCAGTTAATATGAGGCAATCTTTGCATCAGCACCTAATGTGTTTGGATTAGTATTTAAAATTGCCATCTGTTGCTTCAATGGGTAAACTTGTCAAGCTGTGGCAGGTTAGTACTTACCAAGAATGTGAGGAGATACCTCGTCTTCTTGGATGAACACATGTCTAGAACCAGGTGGGATGTCAAACATCTTTAAGTAGCCTTTGCATGTGTCAAGGTCAATTATAGAAGCAAAAAGAAAGAATACATAGTGGTGGTTAATATGGCATTCCAGTGGAATTTTGGTCTGAAGAAGGCACCATTAAGCTAATGCACATTTTGCAAATTCCAGCTAAAATAGCCAACCAGATTTGTGACACATACAACTAGGCCACATTTTCCTCTCTGCCTAGGAGGAAAAATAATGTATGTGTTTGCCACAAGGCCACCTTTTGATGTGATGACAAACTTGTAGAAAGTAATCATTGAGCCAGTGGATGAACTGAATGATGAGTGAGTTTGCAAAAGCAATGTTCTGATGCCCCTTCCTTTGATCATTATCTTTACTTACCAAAAAAATCACTTGACTGCCTTGATTCAGAGATATCAAGGTTTCTAGCTCCCTTGGGTAAAATGAATGCTCCTCTGGTTCGCCCTTAAACAAAATGGTTTTGTCAGTCTTACAAGTGATTATCTTGTTTTCATTGACTACCATTGTGATCATTATGTAAAAGAAGTAACTCTGCCACAAATGAGGTAGAGTTAATGACATATGTTTCCAGTGAAAGGCACCAGAAAGAGTTACTAGAATAAGATAGGTTATAGTCAATGAAAAAAAAAGGCAGAAATCAAAAATGTGAGAGATGTCCAGCTCAGGCCAGACTGGATACTTGCAAATATGTTTTCCCAAGGTTCCAAGCTTGTTTTGGTATTTCTTGTTTAATTTTTTACCTGTTGAAAGAGTTTGGGTAGTGATTAGCTTCTACAGAGTCACCACAATTCATGGTCAAGACAGTCATTCCTGAATATCAATCATCTTTCTGCTTCATAACATTTAAGGTTCTCTCTAATTTATGTTCTGCAACATGTTAATTATATTAGCAATCAGCAACCATAGGATATGTTCTTAAAATATACTGGTGGATTGCATCAGTCTGTGCCTTGGCCCAAAATCCAAATATTCCAACTCTGTTGTTCCACATGTCCAGGGAGAATTGTTTTCAGCGGTGTACATCTTGATAAAATAGGGCATCACCGAAATACTCAGTAAACTTCCAGATAAGATGTGCTTCACTGTCAGATAATCTTGCCTATTTTTGTAAAGGTTATTATCTTTTGATTCTTTTTCATCTGGATTCTGCCCTCATGGCAATATTCGTTGGATTTCAGATCACTGAGGAGGCAAACATATCACAGAAGTCATGTTTCCTAGGGTTTGTAATTTTCCACATGGAAAAAAGACGATAACTAAGAAATGAGAGCAGGTGTACACCATGTAGCTCTCAACCTGCTCCATTAATCAAAAAAATCATGGCTGATCTTCTGCATCAATTTCTTATTGGAAGTTACTAAATATATATGGCATTTGCTTAAAGCACCAAGAAAGGCTTTCAATGCCTCTATACACAGGTGATATCAGATCACATGGACAAAATAATACAGGTCATTGCATGAATTAGTGGCAGCGGCTACTGCATGCTTTTTGTGCACCAATCCACATCACCAGCATCATTCCAGAGTGGAAAAAGGTTATACACATGAATGGAAAACTCTGAACACAAGCCACTATTAAGGCCGACACAAAGGTTTATTTGTCTTTACATTGGTTGGAGGTCTTGCTCTCTAACTCTGTAAGTGTATTGGAGCCTGTCCAGCTTCTGCTGCAATCTGCAATCAATGTTCCACCTGAAGACTGGGAACCTTTCAATGAGGTCACCTTGCTGCTGTAGTGGATATAGCAGCAGAAACAGCAAATGATATGCAGTCAGCCATTAATTGACAAATGTTAGCTGACAAAGAGCCAACAAACAAAGTGAATAGCCTCCTTCAGCCCTGAATGATTCTAAATGAGGGCTAATACCAGTGCTTTCCATTCTCTGCTGCACCATCGGGAGCCTAGACTGAAACTGAGTTGTCAAGCTCCAGGCAGCTTTACCTTTATACCCATTATGAGAGCATCAAATCTATTGCTTGTCAGTTCTCAGGATGTACGGATGTGGCTCACTGTACACTATTGTAGAGAATGGTTCCCTTCAGTACTAAATATAGGTCTTCTTAAATAGTCCCTCGAGATCGAGGATAAGTTATTTGCACTCCAGCTGAGGAGTGGAAGATACCAGTGTGTAAATTCTTTTCATGTGGAGTGGTTATAATACATGTAGTCTTGCCAGAGGTCTTGGTCCACAGGCAAGGAGGTACAAGCATACCAGAGAGCAGACTTAGCACACATACTTTCACACACACACACACACACACACACACACACACACACACACACACACACACACACACACACACACACAAGTTGAAGAGAAGCACAGAGAGAGGGGGAGAAGGGGCGGCAGAAATCCTGTGTGTGTAGAGGGTCATTGTATTTACTGAATAATGATGGCAGCCAAGTGAGATGCTGGCAGCTGAGCAGGATGAATCCACCAACATCAACTGGAAGAAGGTTCACCAGAACCCACTCACAAGTCACCGGGAACCCACAATCTGCCAACATCAAGCAGCAGCAGGCAGTTTTTGTGGGAGTGGTCTGGGTGCTCTGGGCACTTTACATATATATGACTAGCCTGGTCTAACTCAGCTCTTCTGAAAGAATATCTTAATCCCTTAAAAGCTGTTCTGACAGTGTTGCCTTGATCAAGATTCCAACTGTGCAAAACTAGTCAGTCAGAGTACACTGCATTCTTTTGAACAACAGCAGTCCAATGTTTCTTTACTCACTTACATAGATAAAGCTCAGTCCACTGATGAAAAACATAAGGAGTGCACATTAATCAATTAAGTAGAATGACAGTACCACATCTGGTGCTGTACAATAGAAATAGAACATAAAAAATAGGAGCAGGAGTAGGCCATCTAGCCCATCGAGCCTGTTCCATGTAAAGCCCCATTCCCCATGCACTGTTATTTCTGGACATACTGTCGTTCTGGGAAAACTCTCCCAGATTGTTGAACTTATCCTGCAGTAAACTGGAAGAGATTATAAAAGGTTTTTAGTGCTGATAGAACCTTTAAGACAACTCTTAGCAGAGAAAAAAACACACTAAGGCTACAAGGGAAATATATAACCAAACTAGGCGGTCAACTTCTTTTTGTAAAGTCAACTGAAGTCAGGAAAAGCAAAGCTCCCTCTTTGCAGGCTCCCAGAGGGCAATTGGGTACTCCTACTGTGTAAGTGAGACAAGGATTGGGGAATACCCACCGCACTATCCAAGGAAGAAACTCTAATCCCTGCTAAAACTACCTATTTGAAGGGAATTCTCTCTGTGCACTGTGTGATTAAGAGAATACAAGGCTGCTTTAATTACACAAGATGTTTAAGGAAAATGTGCCCAAAGGTTACCACTGCGTTTATTACTGAGAAGCAGCAAGCTGCCCTGTCGGACACATTTATATCATCCTTCTCAATGCAGATTGCAATATCCCTATCATCTTTCTTTGGCATACATCAGCATCAATTATAAATAGCTGGGAATTTCTTGCTCTCCTGCTTAACTGCCAGAAGGCGAGTGGAAAGCCCCTTAATATATCCTCTGTTTCTGTCAAAATATAGAATAGCTAAGAAAATTCCGTATTTCTCTGGCATAGATCAAACTGGATTATAATCAGCAGTACTTCTGTACGAGTTATCCTAATTGGTGGCAGTTCAGAAAACACCCACGAAAATTCTGCTAAGTTCAATGTAGATCAAAATATTCCTACCCAGTTTCTTTGGTGTTCTGGTGAATGTTCCTTTCACAGTTCTGCAGTGAGAGTTGTCCCCACCACATACTCCACATTTGTCATCCACTTTGTTTGAACCAATTTCTTTGTCACATCCCACTTTCTGTAGAGGCAAAACTTTAATCAACATAGCAGCAAAATACGGCATTAAAATAGAATAAGACATAAGAGTGTTTGGAACTGGGATTGGCCATTTAGCTCTTTGAGTTTATCCTGTCAGTGAATTAGATCACAGATGAGCTCACCATAAAATCTTTGTATCTGCTTTCGCTCTATATCTAATGCTTCCTTTACCTAATAAATTCTTGATCTTGAAAGCGTCAATTGATCTAGTAACCACTGCCATTTAAGGAACAAAGTTACAGATTTCTACCAACATTTGGGTAAAGAAACTGTTTTAGTTTACTTGTGAATGCCCAGCTCTATTTCTCTTGCCAGAACCCAAGGTTTTTTTTAACCTATATTATCAGTTTTTGCAACATTCTTAAAGTCTCAATATCTCCAAACCCATTGGAATAAAAGTCAAGTTTTTGCAAACAGCCTCCTTAATTAAATATGTTAAGCTTCAATTTTATTCTGGTGAACCTTGACCATGCTATGTCTTGGCTAATATATCCTTCTTGAGTTGTGATGCATGACCCCTTTTGTATAAATTAAGTTCCTGGATAGAGAAAAGACTGATCTCAATATCATAAGACAGAACCTGGCAAAAATAGACCTGGAGCAACTATTTACAGGTAGGTTTACAACTGTCAATTGGGAAGTATTCAAATGTGAAATACTGAGAATCCAGGTCCAACGTATTCCTGTAAGGGATAAAAAGAAATTACAACAAATTCAGGGAACCCTGGATGTCAATGAATATTGAGGGCTGGATAAACAAAAATAAGTAGGCACATCATAGGTAAAATAGGGAAGGCTCTTCAGGAATATAGAAAGTGTAAGAAGGTACTTAAATAAGCAATCAGGAGGGCAAAATGGGATATGAAATACTGGCGGGCAGCATTGAGGAAAATCCCAAAGCTTTTTATACTGTAAGTACGTTAAAGGCAAGAATGTACCAGGGGAATAGTAGAGCCCATTCAGGTCCAAAATAGCAATCTGTGTGAAACCAGAGGACTTGGATGAGTCTCAAATAAATACTTTTCAGCTGCATCCACAAAGGAGAAGGATACTGTAGCTACAGTATGCAGGGAGGAGGACAGTGAAATTCTAGAACATGTTAATGTTAAAGAGGGGGAGGTTTTTGGTATCTTAGTGGGTTTAGATGAAGGTAGCACTGTTGATGTAGTCTTCAGTAACTCCTTTGCCAAGGTTCAACATGTGAGGATGTTTAGTATCTGGAATGTACTGTCTGAGTGGGTGTGGAAGCAGGTATTCTCTCAACATTAAAGAAGTATCTAGGCAAGCACTTGAATTGCCAAGGCACACATGGCAATAGACCAAATGCTGGTTAAGTGGAATTAACGCAGACGGGTAATTGATGGTCAGCATGGAAATGGTGAGCCAAAGAGTCCACCTCTGTGCTGTATGACTCTTTGAGTTATCTGGGAGAGGGATGTAGTTGGTGACTAAGGAGTGCAATTTGTGACTCAGACCAAAGAGAACAGTTTCAAACTTCCTAATATTTATTTGAAGGAAATATGTGCTCATGTAGCACTAGATATTGGACAAACACTCTTCAGAGTCAGGGTGGGAGTGGTCAAGAGGCTTGATTGCAAGATGAAGATGAGTGCCATCAATATGGTAAGCAATGGAAACTAATGCCAAGGAGCTGCACTGGTGGTGATGCACAGGGTTAATTTATTTATTGATGTTACATGGGGGAAGGGGGGAGAGATAGGTATCATGCTTCCCCATCCATCCTGCAGACACTCAGTCACAAAGCTGCTGAATCTGAACAGAACTGTCTCGGATCATTTGAATCTTTTCCACATCTTGAAGAATGTTCAAGAACAACCAAATGAAGGGGATTTATTTCTGCATTAGCAGAATGGTTCCTTAAACTCATACACACAGCATATAAGTCATGTGTCCAGAAACCCTGCATCAGAAAATGGACTAAAATATTGGCTCAGCAACCTTCATTTTTCAAAAGTCAGATCACAGAATTACCTCAATATCTGTTTTATTGGCATAGATAATATGGTGAAGGCTTTCCATGTAAATGCTTGAACCAAGTTATAGATCTTACTCACCACACATTCCCCTCTTACACAGATGCTATAGGGATCTTTATAGGAACAGCGAGTACCGTCATGAACCAACTGTTTCATGTAGACGACTCCTCCCATTTCCTTGGATTGACAATATAGATGGCATCTCTTTATTGCTAATAAGAATCAGTATGATTAGATTGCTTTAAATGCCTCAAAGTCTTTTTGAAGCTTGTTTTGGTAAGTGCAAAGATAGTGACTTAACTTACAGTCAGGATGTTCGTATGGAAGCCAATGGTGTTTGGTATTCTGATATTCGTAGTATGAATTCCGTTGTTGACATTGTTGTGCTCGGAAGTCTTCATAATGGTGTGGACAATCTTCTTTGTTACACAGTTGATATTCATAGTTTACCCCAGGACAATCCTGACCACCATTGGCAGGCCTGATCACAATAATGCAATGATGTTACTGTATACAAAGGATTCTACAAGTGCTATCAGTGAATCTTAATACAATTAGGTTTTGGGTAGAATATTTCCCAAAATTTGATATTATCATGACGTATCATTGAGAATTTTACTACTGACACTTCGCCAGGAGTATTCATTATTCATCTCAAAGCAAGAACTGCCCCACACAATTCAAAGTCACCCACAAGGTTATATTTGTAATTATACATAATCAGTACTTAAAGCAGTGTTTTGTCTAATTTCAATAAAACACAATTAAAATTCAATCCTATGAATATGTATGCTATGTGCCCGTGATGCTGCTGCAAATAAGTTTTCCATTGCACCTGTGCGTACATGTACTTGTGCAATAAAACAATAAACTTGACTTTGACTTTGATGTATCCCTTTTTTAGAAGCTACGTTTTGCCTTTTAATTCTTAATGCCTTTTAATTCTTAATGCCTTATAATTTCCAATGCAGCTTCCACTCTCCATGTGGCACAGAGATCGAGTTGGTTTCAGGAACACAGTACAAATCCTTCCAATTGAGTCACACAGCATGGAAACAGGCCTTTCGGCCTAACAAGTCCACGCTGACCTGCACCTATCTATACTAATCCCATTTTATCTTCCCTATATCCCCACAAACTTTCCCCATATTATACCCCTTCACTTTCTACTGGGGACAATTTATAGTGATCAATTAACTATCAATCCACAAATATTTGCAATGTGGGAGGAAACTAGAGCATCTGGGAAGACCCACAAGGTAGAATGTACAAACTCCACACAGACAGCACCAAAGTCAGGATTGAACCTGGGTCGTGGAGCTCTGAGGTAGCAGCTCCATTGTGCTGCCTATATTGTCCAGACTCTTAAGACTTCCAAAACTAACAACTGTCTCATTTTGCTAGGTTTTTGAATATTAAGGAAATCGAGCAATATGAAGATAGTTTAGGAAAGTGGCACTGAGGCAAAAATACAACCATAATATTTTGAAAGGTGGGAGTAGGGTGGCTGGGGGTGACTGGTCTACCCTTACTGCTCTTTCTTAAATTCTTTTCCAAACTTTTATTTTCTTTATTGAGTCTCTCACATTAATTTCCATGTGCTGCACTTGTCCACATGGGCATCATTGAGAAAGAATGTGTACCCTATGCACCCTCGTGCAGGATACTTCACAGTGTGCCCTGATGCTCACAGTGACAGTGGTCTGATCATTTCCTTTGCGTCTGCCATGTAGAGCTCACTTTGACAGTGACCACTCACTTCCAAGCAGATATCAGCCAAATGGGACAGCAGCTCAGCCTACAGCTGCCATTTGTGAACAAGCAAATGGCCTTCTACTGCTTCTAAATGAGAGATAACCATGATGGCAATTTTAAGGAGATTTTCTTTTGGCGACCCCAATTTGGTATCGGGCCAGAACATAGCACCCATTTAACACACCAAAAATGTATGAAATCCAAATTCTAGGAGACAGAATCTATTTAAAGGATGTGGGAGCACAGGGAGACCTGCAGTGTCCCTGATGATTACACCTGTGAGGAGTGTATCCAGCTGCAGCTCCTTACAGACCACATTAGGGAACTGGAGTTGGAGCTGGATGACTTTCGGATCATTCGGGAAACTGAGATGTTAGACAGGAGTTACCAGGAGGCAGTCACACTTAGGTTGCAGGATGCAGGTAGCTGGGTGACCCTCAGGAGAGGGACAGGGAATAGGCATTCAGTGCAGGGTACCCCTGTGGCCGTTCCCCTCAATAACAAGTATATCATATTGGGTACTGTTGGGGGGGAAGCCACAGCAGCCTTGTCTCTAGCACTTAGTCTGGCTCTGTGGCACAGAAGGGAAGCAGGGAGAAGAGGATTGCGGTAGTGATAGGGGATTCAATGGTTAGTGGAACAGGCAGAAGATCCTGTAGACAAGAACGAGGCCCCTGGATGGTATATTGCCTCCCAGATGCCAGGGTCAGAGACGTCTCGGATCGAGTCCACAACATTCTTAAGGGGGACGGTGAGCAGCTAGAAGTCGTGGTACAATTGGTACCAACAACATAGATAAGAAAAGGGATGAGGTCCTGAAGAGGGAATATAGGGAGTTAGGAAGGAAGCTAAGAAGCAGGACCTTAAGGGTGGATATGGCAAATGAATGAGTGACTGAAGAGTTGGTGCAGGGGCAGGGTTTCAGATTTGTGGATCACTGGGATCTCTTCTGGGGAAGGAATGACCTGTACAAAAGGGACAGGTTACACCTAAACTCAAGAGGAACCAATGTCCTTGCAGGCAGGTTTGCTAGAGCTGTTGGGGAGGGTTTAAACTAGGTTGGCAGGGGGATGGGAACCAGAGTGTTAGGTCAGATGATGGAGCAGTTAGTGTAAAGGCAGATGCGATGTGCAGAGAGACTGTGAGGAAGGATAGGCAGTGGATAGGGCATACATGCAGTCTGTTCGATGGGTTGAAATGTGTTTACTTTAATGCGAGAAGTATTAAGAATAAAAGTGATGAACTTAGAGCATGGATCAGCATGTGGAATTACGATGTTGTGGCCATTACAGAGACTTGGCTGTCACAAGGGCAGAATTGGCTGCTTGATGTTCTGGGGTTTAGATGTTTCAAAAGGGATAGGGAGGGAGGTAAAAGTGGGGGGGGGGGGGGGTGTGACATTGCTAACCAGGGATAGTATCACAGCTGCAGAAAGGGAGGGCATTGTGGAGGGATGGACAACTGAGTCAGTGTGGGTGGAAGTCAAAAACAGGAAGGGAGCAAGCACTCTATTAGGAGTATTCTGTAGGCCCCCCAATAGCCACTGGGACACTGAGGAACAGATAAGTAGGCAGATTTTGCAAAGGTGCAAAAATAACAGGGTTGTTGTCGTGGGTGACTTCAACTTCCCTAATATTGATTGGTGCCTCCTTAGTGCAAAAAGCTTAGATGGGGCAGAATTTGTTAGGTGTGTCCAGGAAGGATTCCTGACACAGTATGTGGACAGGCCGACTTGAAGAGAGCTCATTCTGGATCTATTACTAGGTAAAGAACCTGGTCAGGTAACAGACCGCTCAGTGGGCGAGCATTTCGGAGATAGTGACTACAATTCCCTGACCTTTAGCATAGCCATGGAGAGGGATAGGAGCAGATGATATGGGAAAGTATTTAATTCGGGGATGGCTAATTATGACGGTATTAGGCAGGAACTTGGGAGCATAAATTGGGGACAGATGTTCTCAGGGAAATGCACAGAAGAAATATGGAGGCTATTTATGGAATGCTTGCATGGGGTTCTGGATAGGTTTGTCCCACTGAGACAGGGAAAGGATTGTAGGGTAAAGGAACCATGGTTGACAAGAGAGATGGAACATTTAGTCAAGAGGAAGAAGGAAGCATACTTAAGGTTTAGGAAGCAAAGATCAGGCAGAGCTCCTGAGAATTATAAGGTAGCCAGAAAGGAGCTTAAGATAGGACTTAGGAGAGCTAGAAGGGGACATGAGAAGGCCTGGGTGAGTAGAATTAAGGAAAACCCCAAGGTATTTTACACATATGTGAAGAACAGGAGGATGATTTTGAGTGAGGTAGGACCGCCTCAGGAATAAAGGGGAAACATGTTCCTGGAGGCGGAGGAGGTAGGGGAGGTCCTTAATGAATACTTGCTTCAGTGTTCACTAGGGAGAGAGACTTTGATGAATGTGAGGTCAATATAGACAGGCTAATGTACTGAGCATGTTGAGGTTAAGAAAGAGGTAGTGTTGGAGATTCTGAAAAACATTAGGATAGAGTAAGTCCCCGGGACTGGACGGGATAAACCCAGTTTACTACATGAAGCGAGGCAAGACATTGCTGGGGCGTTGACAATGATATTTGCGTCCTCCCTGGCCACAGGTGCGGTACCAGAGGATTGGAGGATGGCAAATGCTGTTCCCTTGTTCAAGGAAGGTAATAGGGATAATCCTAGGAATTATAGACCAGTGAGTCTTACGACAGTGGTGGACAAGCTATTGGAGAGGATTCTTAGGGGCAGGATTTACAAGCATTTGGAGAAGCATAGTATTATAGAAGGATAGTCAGCATGGCTTTGTGAGAGGCAGGTTGTGCCTCACAAACTTAATTGAGTTTTTCGAGGAGGTGACAAAACAAAATGATGAAGTGGTGGATGTGGTGTATATGGACTTTAGTAAGGCATTTGACAAGGTTCCCCATGGTAGGCTCATCCAGAAAGTCATGAGGCATGGGATCCATGGAGACTTGGCTACATGGATTCAGAAGGCAAAGGATGGTAGTAGATGGGGAATATTCGACCTGGAGGTGACTAGTGGTGTTCCGCAGGGAATCTGGTTTGGGACCCCTGCTCTTTGTGATTTTTATAAATGACTTGGATGAGGAAGTGGAGTGATGGGTTGTTAAGTTTGCAAATGACATGAAGGTTGGAGGTGTTGTGGATAGTGTAGAAGATTGTCGTAGGTTGCAGCAGGACATAGACAGGATGTGGAGCTGGGCAGAAGAAGTGACAGATGGAGTTCAATCCCGACAATTATGAAGTGATGCACTTTGGAAAATTGAACTTGGAGGTGGAGTACAAGGTTAATGGCTGGATTCTTAGCAATGTGGAGGAACAGAGGGATCTTGGGGTCCAAGTCCAAAGATCCCTCAAAGTTGCCCCACAAGATGATAGGGTGGTTAAGAAGGTGTATGTTATGCTGGCCTTCATTAGTTGGGGATTAAGTTCAAGAGCCATGAGGTAATGTTGCAGCTCTATAAAGCTCTGACTAGACCACACTTAGAGTATTGTGTTCAGTTCTGGTCACCTCATTATTGGAAGGATGTGGAAGCTTTAGAGAGGGTGATGCTAACTACAAGCATAAAACAAATCTGTTATTTTCCATGAGGTTTGATTGTTCAGGGGAGTTACTCAATCATCTTCACAATTACTGAGACAGCACTATCACTACACTCAGCCTTTAACAAAACATCCATCATTCCTGACATCACTTACGCTGGGTTATCGCACTGGCGAGTTCTAAATTGGACGCCACAGGTGCGAGAACAGGACCCAAGTTTGTTCCACGATCCCCAGTTGCTGCCTGGATTAGAGAACATGTCTTATGAGGAAAGGCTGAGCGAGCTGGGGCCTTGCTCTTTGGAGCGACGCAGGATGAGAGGCAACTTGACCGAGGTGTATAAGATAATGAGGGGCATACAAAGAGTGGACAGCCACCAGCTTTTCCCCAGGATGGCAATGGCCAATACCAGAGAATACCAGTTTAAGGTCAGAGGAGGAAAGTTTAGGGGAGATGTTTACACAGAGAGTCATGAGTGCCTAGAACGCACTACCAGGGGTGGTGGTAGAGGCTGATACAATAGGGACATTTAAAAGACACTTAGATAGGCACATGGATGTATGAAAATTGGAGGGTTATAGGATGTGTAGGAGGGAAGTGTTAGATGGATCACCGAGTAGGTTTATAGGCGTGGGCACAACATCATTGGCTGAAGGGCACGTACTGTGCTGTGTGTGTTATGTTCTATGCTAAAGTGTGGAAGAAAGAGATTATGTCAGAAACTACAGCAACTTCTCCCAACAGAAATAAAAAGTGATTTCTCCAGAAAATTTCAGTGAGTGGTGGATCATTATCTGCAAACTACAAGCATAAAATAAATCTGTTATTTTCCACGAGGTTTGATTGTTCAGGGGAGTTACTCAATCATCTTCACAATTACTGAGACAGCACTATCACTACACTCAGCCTTTTACAAAACATCCGTCATTCCTGATACCACTTACTCTGGATTATTGCACTGGCGAGTTCTAAATCGGACGCCTGATCCACAGGTGCGAGAACAGGACCCAAGTTTGCTCCACGATCCCCAGTTGCCATCCTGCTTTAACTGCTCTGAGGTCTTCCACAAACAGTGACCCTGGTAGCACCACTGTTGGTTCAAATCAAACATTTTCAGTGTTGGATACTGTACTATTGAGAAGGCTAATTATGAATACAGGCAGATAAGAGTTGTACAGCACATATTCTGGTGGCCATGCATGATTGCATTCTCAGATGATTTACTGCAGTGGTTCTTAAACTGCAACCCACGACCCAATGTGGGAGCTGAAGAAGCGGGTCTGGCCCACCTTGTCTAACAGTCTGTGTGCATACTTGTGGTCAGTGTATGTCTGCATTCACAATGGTGACGCCAGGGCTTTCATGCTCTGAAGTTTGCTTTTTACATATCTTTATTTTCATTGATCATGGTTTTGTGAGCCTACACCAGCCAGCCCACTAGGTCTGTAGGTGTTCAGACAGGGGTCTCTATGCGAAGTTATATTTCCAAGACTTCTCTCATTTTATAACAACATAGGAGAAAGCCAGTTGGCCCACTGAGACAATGCTGTCTCTCAGAATGTTCCCATCTGTCCTATTCCTTTCCCCCCTTATTTCTTTGAAATGTATTATCTTTTGCACATCCGTCAACTTCCCCTCCCCTCCCCCAATTCTCCAACCACCCACCTACACTTGGAATAATTTGCAATAGCCAATTAACTTATCAAGTGCAGACCTTTGCAATCTTGGAGAAAGCCAGAGCACCAGGGGAAGCCCACGCAATCACAAGAAGTGTAAATGCCACGCACACAGCACCTGAGCTTAGAATCGAAGCTGTGTTTGTGGAGTCATGAGGCAGCACTGTTAGCTTCTGTGTCACTTTCACACTCTGCTCTGAGCAATAACTGCCTTCAACAATTAAAGTGCTGAAAGCAACTAAAGTGTCAAATGATTGACCACATGACTGGTTTTCATATTTTCAAAGACAATCAGTAGACATATTTGGTCACCTGGAAAAGGAAAACCCTGTCACAATCAAATATACTGTGGCATGGGCATTGAGAAGGCAGTGAGTCATTGTTTTGGGGTCCTCATAAAGAAAAGTTTAAGTAAATCCTTTAATTTACATTATCACCCTGTAAGTGCATTGCTACATCATGCAATATTACAGTGTTAGTGCTTTGGACTGGATTGCCATAGAGTCATAGAGAAGTACAGTAGGGACACAGGCCCTTCAGCCTAACAAGTCCCTGCCAACTAACAGCCACCCATTTACATTAACCCTGCATTAATCCCATATTATTTCTATTCTTACCACATGCCCAGCACCTACCCACAGATTCTACCAATCATCTACAAACCAGAGGCAATTTACAGAAGCTAATTAACCTACCACCCCATGTCTTTGGGATGTGGGATGAAACCAGAGGACGCAGAAGAAACCCATGTGATCAGAGAAAGAACATGCAAACTCTACCCTAGACAGCACCCAAGATCAGGATTTAACCCAGGTCTCAGGCACTGCAGGGCAGTGGCTATACTAACTGCACCACTGTGCCAGACGGTTTTTCTTTTTGCATTTGCCTGTGGCCACAAGTTTTGTGGAGTGACACCCTCTTCATGGGTCACGCTCACTTCTCACTTCTGCGTTTGTGCAATGTAACACAGAATTTGGGAACAGCTGGAGGTCAGTGCTGAGTCCAGGGATGGTGCACAAACATTCTAGGATGAGGGCTAATGCACTTTGTATCTTGACCCCCTGTTTTACATGAGGGCTGGTTGGCATAGGTGTCATGTAATTCATTTAAATGAGGTCACCAGCATTAATTCAAAAGGCAAGTTCATGTAAGCTGCTTGGATACACTAGTTAATATCTACATCACTGAACTCTGTTTCTCTGGGGTCTTATTTCCATGGTTGAAAAGGCAGTGACAGTTGTGGGAACCTACAATAAATTCCAGCTTATTTGATCTCTAGTTCTGATTGACAAAGTAGTTACATTTTGGACTGTAGAATAGGTTTGTGAAAAACTTGATAGAGGATGTACAACAGATGCCAAGAGAAACATTTGATATGGTAGGGTGGCATTGCACTGATCAGGTTGGAAGATATACTGCACTTTCCTCACCAACATGATCTTGTTGTCCTAGTAGTTGAGAATTAGATCTGCAATGTTTCAGTTACTACTGGTAACAAATATCATAAGACCATAAGACATAGGAGCAGAATTAGGCCATTTGGCCCATTGAGTCTGCTCCGCCACTCGATCATGGCTGATTTATTATTCCCTTTAAACCCCATTCTCCTGCCTTCTCCCTGTAACCTTTGACACCCTTAGTAATCAAGAAGCTATCAACTTCCACTTTAAATATACCCAATGACTTTGCCTCCACAGCCGTCTGTGGCAATGAATTCCACAGATTCACCTCCCCCTGGCTAAAGAAATTCCTCTTCATCTCTATTGTAAAGAGACGTCCTTTTATTCTGAGGCTGTGCCCTCTGGTCCGAGACTGTCCCACTACTGGAAACATCTTCTCCACACCCACTCTATCCAGGCCTTTCAAATATTCAGTAGGTTTCAATGAGCTACCCCCTCATCCTTCTAAACTCCAATGAGTACAAGCCCAGAGCTATCAAGCGCTCCTCATACGTTAACCCTTTCATTCCCAGGATCATTCTCGTAAACCTCCTCTGGACACCCTCCAACGCCAGCACATCCTTCCTTGAATATGGGGCCCAAAACTGCACAATACTCCAAATGTGGTCTGGCCAATGCCTTATAAAGCCTCAGCATTACATCCACCTGTCTTTGTATCGTCTGCATACTTGGTCACAAAGCCCTCAATTCCATCATCCAGATCATTAACATATAATGTGAAAAGTAGTGGACCTAACACCAACCCCTGATGAGCACCACTAGTCAAAGGCCTTCTGAAAATCCAAGTAAACAGCATCCACTGACTGTCTATCTATCTGTTAATTCATCAAAGGACTCCAACAGATTTATCAGGCAAGATCTCCTCTTAAGGAAACCATGCTGACTTCAGCCTATTTTATCATGTGCTTCCAAGTACCCCGAATCTCATCCTTAATAATGGACTCTAACATCTTACCAACCACTGAGGTCAGGCTAACCAGCCTATTATTTCCTGTCTTTGGCCTCCTTCCCTTCTGAAAGAGTGGAGTGACATTTGCAATTTTCTAGTACTCTGGAACCATTCCTGACTCTAGTGATTCTTGAAAGATCATTACTAATGCCTCCACAATCTCTTCAGCTACCTCTTTCAGAACTCTGGGATGTAGTCCATCTGGTCCAGGTGACTTATCTACCTTCAGACCTTTCAGCTTCCCAAGCACCTTCTCCTTAGTAATAGTGAGTACACTCACTTCTGCCTCCTGACTCTCTCAAGTTTCTGGCATGTTGCTGGTGTCTTCCACAGTGAAGACTGAAGCAAAATACTTATTCAGTTTGTCTGCTATTTCTTTGATCCCCATTACTACTTCTCCAATGTCATTTTCCAGTGGTCCAATGTCCACTCTTGCCTCTCTTCTACTCTTTATATATCTGAAAAAACTTTTGCTATCCTCTTTTATATTATTGGCTAATTTCATCTTTTCTCCCTTTATTGCTTTTTTAGTTGCCTTCTGTTGGTTTTTAAAAGCTTCCCAACCCTCTAGCTTCCCGCTAGTTTTTGCAATATTGTATGCCCTATCTTTTGCTTTTATGCTGTCTTTGACTTCCCTTGTCAGCCACGGTTGCCTCATCCTCCCTTTAGAATGCTTCTTCTTCTTTGCAATGAAATGATCCTGTGTCTTCCGAATTACTCCCAGAAACTCCTGCTAATGCTGCTCTACTCTCATCCCTGCTAGGGTCCCCTTCCAATCGACTTTGGCCAGCTCCTCTCTCATGCTTCTGTAGTTACCTTTACTCAACTCTAATACCAATACATCTGATTTTAGCTTCTCCCTCTCAAACTGCAGGGTTAATTCTATTACATTATGATCACTGCCTCCTAAGGGTTCCTTTATCTTAAGCTCCCTAATCAAATCTGGTTGATTGCACACCAAATCCAGTATTGCCTTTTTCCTAGTGGGCTCGACCACAAGCTGCTCTCAAAAGCTATCTCATAGGCATTCTACAAATTCCTTCTCTTGGGAGTCAGTACCAACCTGATTTTCCAGGTCTATCTGCATATTGAAGTCCCCCATGACCACTGTAACATTGCCTTTCTTACATATCATTTTATATCATTTTCCCCAAATATAATTTTCCTCAAAACAGATAACTGTCTCCAAGAGCTACCTCACCTTTCCAGGAGCACACTCTGTTCCATCCAAGGGAGGTCCTTTCTTTGTCTTGCAGAAGAATGGGTTTTCAGGGTGGCTGCACCATAACTGCTTGCATGGATCAAAGGTTCGAAACTGTAAGACAAGGAAATTAAATTCCCTTTTTCTTACACGCCAATTTTCAACAATTAGCTGAATGCTGTTATTTATAGTGTTAAGGTTCCTAATCAAAGTATATTTGGCTTCCACATATTGAAAATAAAATAGTAAGTGGCCAATTACCTACCACCTCTCACATCTTTGGGATGTGGGAGGAAACTGTAGCGCCTGCAGAAAACCCATGCAGTCAACTGGACAGAAACCACGATCAGGGCGGAATCGGGGTCTCTGGTAGTCTGGCGTTGAGAGACAGTGACTCTAGTAGCTGCACCACTGTGCCACCCCACAGTGGTGCAGACATGTATATAACACTATAAGATTCACTTTATGCATTGTGTTCCTTCTATTAAGTTTCTACACTGGGAGCACTGGTTCAAGAGCTTTGATGAGGAAATGCATTTGTTTGATTTTCTGAAGCAGTATTTAGAGAGTCATAAAGTTCTACAGCACAGAACCAGAACCTTCGGCCCAACTCGCCCATACCAACAAAGTTGCCACCTTCATTTGGACCCATTTGCCTACATTTGGCCCATATGCCTCTAAACCTTTTCTAGCCATGAACCTATCTAGATGTCTTTTCAACATTGTAACTATACCCACCTCTACCACTTCTTCTGGCAGCTCGTTCCACATACCCACCACCTTCTGGACCACCTTCAGTTATTCCAGCAGTTTGTTATTTGTTGGGACCTTTGTTGTTTGTGGTATATATAAAAGACTTGGATGGTAATGTAGTGGGTATGATTAGTAAGTATGCAGACGACACAAAAATTAGTGAAGTCGTAGATAGTGAAGAAGGTTGTCTAAGGATACGGTGGGATATAGATCAGCTGAAAAGTTGGGTAAAATAGTGGCAGGTGGAATTTAATCCAGGCAAGTGTGGGGTAGTGCACTTTGGGATGGCAAATGCTGGTATGACATATATAGAGTAAATGGCAGGGATTTCAGTAGCATGGATTGACAGAGAAACTTTGGGGTGCAGGTCCATAGCTCCTTGAAAGTGTCGACATAGGTGGCTAGGGTAGTGAGAAAGGCATTTGGTATGCCTGCTTTCATGGTTGGAGGCAGTGAGTATAAGAGTTGGGATGTTAATTAGACTGCACTTAGAGTACTGTATATAGTTCTGGTCACCACACTACAGGAAGGATGTGGTGGCATGAGAGACAGTGCAATAGAGATTCACCAGGATGTTGCCTGGAATTGAGTGTTGTAGTTATGAGGAGAGATTGATTAGACTGGGTTTATTCTCACTGGAATGTGGAGGCTAAGGGGTGGGCTTATTGGAGTTTATAAATAATGAGCGGCATAGATATCCTATAACTAGAGGTTTAACATGAGAGGGGAAAAAGTTAAAGGAGATCTGAGGGGTAAATTTTTCACACAGAGAGTGGTGAATATCTAGAATGATAGCCAGAGCAGGTGGAGGCAGAAAGAATTACAACATTTAAAAGATGCTTGGATAGGAAAGGTCTAGTGAGATAAGAGCCTAATGCAGAAAAAATGTGATTAGAATCGGCAGACTTCATGGTCAGTATAGACAATGTGGGCCGAAAGGACCCATTTCTTTGCTGTCCACTTCCATGCTGCAATGATTCATATCTTTGCAAGAGTTGGATCTGCCTCATGTTTCTCTCGCCAAATAAAAAATACGAACTATTAGGATATGCTATTATTACCAAATGCACCTTCAATTACTGGAACTTTGTTGCATGTAATAACTCACGCATTGTAACACCAGATACATTCAAAGTTAAAATAAAACAGCTGTGCCCTACTTCCAGGCGAAAATCCATGAAATTTCACAAACATAGATAACATGGATTATGTGTACCATTTTTTCTTGAAATGCCATATTGTGCCAGTTAAGCACTCACAAACAAAACATCTAGTACTGAATGTGATATTTGTCTTGAAATTCCACATGAAAGTATGGTTTTAAACTTAATGTTCCTTTAAAAACTACTAATTGAAATTTGAGGGAAAGAAAAAAGATGATTTAATATTGATCATTACAAAACCCCAAGTTGGAAATGAACAGAACAATTGTGCCCTTCCTCTATACTTACTTCCAATCTGATCTTTCCAGTCCATAACAGAGTCCTGTGCTCTTTATCCTACCAGTATCCATATTTGATAAATAATTCCCAACATTTGGAACACCAAAATGTAGGTTGGGTTATTGCTTTGCTGAACACCTCCATTTCATCTGCAGGTACAATCCTAAGCTTCTCGGTCTGTGTTTGAAAATCTGTGTCCATTTTCTTCTATGTTGCCATGGCTTCTACCAGCCTTCTCAATGACAGCCAATAATAAGAACTCCATAATTACAACCAGTAGAATTAATTCTCTATTCTACTCAGACTTTCCATGCTCTCCTCTCCTGTACTACTCTAATGATGCTCATCACAAGCTTAGGAAAAACAACCTATCTTTCTATCAGAGGATTTACAAATTTCTGACCTTAACATTGACCTTAAGAACTTCAAATTTAAACCAATGTTCCCATTTTCTTTCAGATGGTAACGATATATAGTGGTTGCATCAGTCCTTCCAAGAATGAGGAAGCAATGGGCTGGAGAAGTGCCACTGGCATATAGCCAATGGGTGATCTGCATTACTGGCAACCCTGTGCCTTTGTCCATTTCTTTCCTTTTCTCTTGCATCATTATCACTTCTTTCATCTCCTGACATCCCCTACAGCACAGACCATTTTCCTCTCCATTTCCTTTTTCCTGGCTCAATTCCTCCTCATAAATTGTTTGTCTGTAATGTTTCCAGTTCTCATTAAGGTTCATCAGATCGCAACATTCCCTTCCCCTCTCTGCAGATGTTGCCTGCTCTGCTGAGGATTTTCAGCACTTTCTGTTCCACTTCCATCCCTGATCAACAAATAAATGGAGATTGTGATCTGACATGATTTAAGTCATCCTGTTTACTCTCTCAAGTGGATGTAAAAGATCCCACAATAAAATTCCAAAGGAGAGCAAAGATGCACTCTCTGGGAAAAATTCTCCTTAATCAAAATCACTAAAGCAAAATGGGACTAAATTGGGAAGTGCTAGAAAAACATCTGCTGGGTTTTCATCCACAATTAACTGGCAACTTGTAATCTAGTCAAGGGAATTCACAAATGTGTTCTTTGACCTCATTATAACAAGTCCAGTGTCCAGCCAGCACTAACTTATTGCCTTGGTACATAACCAAGTCTATCACAATGATTTTGTAAGTTGAGCCATTAGCTACTAGCCCCAGCTGACGCTTAGTCTGAAACCATGCCCACCCTTCTTAAGGAAGAAGTGCTTATTGCCTGTAAGCACTGGCGGAAGTAGTCGGGGAGATTGGTGGAAATCAAAACAGCATGAAAGAGAATGGGTACTGACTTTCCAATTTAGACCTGGACACCTCAATCAGATAGGCAAAGAGAAGGAGGGAGGTCCTCAATTCGGTGGGATACTGGTTGCCCTTCACATGCACACTTCAGCAGTAACAGACCAATGGAAGGTCAGCACCGTGAGTGAAGCCTAAGAATGCAAATACAGTGATCAAGAAGTGCAATTAATGATTGCATTGGTCAAAGTCAGCGAAGTCATCTCTACTACTGCACTAGAAGTCCACACACTGCTGTACACCACCGTCACTAAGCAACTGAAATTCTCCTTCAGTCAAAGCTCCTTGAGGTACAGGATCAGCAATTGCCCACAAAAAAGCTTCCGTCTCTTTGTAAGATGACTCTTTGACCAAGAATTTTCATTGCTAACTACCTCTCATCTTACATTTCAATTTTTATCTTTAACCTTCCTCTTTTGCAATCATTAAGTAAAACGTACAGCCGTGCACATCTTGTAGCCCACACCAAAATCGAAGCGGCACTGTTCATCCATTGAGTAGTTTATCCCTGGCAATTCTGGAATTTTGGGCCATTCATGTTCAAACGGATCATCCAGGAGGCAGTCGTAAGAGCTGTGAGAAGCAAAGAAAAGAAAACTGAATGTGTGATCCCTTCACTAGAAATGTTGTCCCAGCTGTTCAACTTCCTGGCTTTTTCTGATAAATTTCCTGAGGATGTTTGAGGCATGGATCGAGTGGACAATCAGAGACTTTTTCCCAGGGCGGCAATGGCTAACATGGGGGAAAATTTAAAGGTGATTGGAGGAAGATATAAGGGGGACGTCAGGGGTAAGTTTTTTTTACACAGAGAATGGTGGGTGCGTGGAACGCACTGCCGGCAGAGGCTGTGGGGGCAGATGCATTAGGGACATTTAAGACATTCTTAGATAGCCACATGAATGATAGAGAAATGGAGGGCTATGTGGGAGGGAAGTGTTAGATAGATCTTAGAGCAGGATAAAATGTCGGCACAACAATGTGGGCTGAAGGGCCTGCACTGTGCTGTAATCTTCTATGTTCTATGTTCCAAAAATTGGATGATTCCATGATCCCGATTTTCACAGCCCACCTCTGTCACCTAAGGTAGCCACTCCCATTTTATGACATGCAATCCCATTATGACATGCACTCCCATGAGTGGTATGTCCTACTGGGATCACAAGGTCATGGAACCCTATCCTTGGGAGGAAATCCTTGCACTTGCCAGCAGCAGGGACTCTTGGTTTCTTTCACTGGAGGGAAGACAGCAGACATGGGACTGCCCCACACCACAAGGACAAAAGCAAAATCACGTCCAATGAGTTTAATCTTGAAATCACAGGTTACTGATCAGTGCAACACAAACACTAAGAAAAAAGGAACTATTGGATAATAAAGAGCAAAATCCATCACAGGACACTAAAGGATGAGAGGAGTTGACCATTCAGCCCTTCAAACTTACCCCATCAGTCAAAGTAATTCCTTATTTTCTATTACAAACTGAATATATTCAAAAATGGAATTTTCACAGACCTCTGAGGTAGAGAAGTTCAAAGACTCACAACTCTGAGTTAAGAAGTTGTATACCTCTCAGTCCTCAATGGGCAAGTACTTACAAGCAATACTACATCTAGTTTTAGATTCCTGAACATGCAAAGCATCCCATCAAAATTATTAGTTTTCAATGAGATTACCTTTCATTCTTCTAAATGCTATGAGATAATGACCTACACTACTCAAACTCTCCTCACTGTATAATCTACTTATCATAGAAATCAGTCTCAGACTCAATTCAATGTAAATATTCCCTTACTTAAGCAAGGACTGCATAGCACATACAATATTCCAAGAACGGTCAAACCAATTCCTTATATAATTACAATAAAACTCCTTTTCTCTTGTGCTCTAATTCCCTTTATTTTCTATTGTACCAGCAGTCGTATAATACAAAGATACTGGAGTTTTTAACTAATTACAATGATCAATGTATCACAAGGTCTCCATAATGGTCCAGGCCAAGACAAGAAAACTCTATGGTGGAAAGTTTTAAAAATCCAAAGAGATCCAAGTATGCTACACATACCGCATTTCATGTCTCAGATGACATATATTGGACAAAATGGTAATATAGCCCCTAATTTCATCTTGCTATTTTAGGTATGTACCCATTATTCTAACTTCTATTTTATATTCAAAACATTTCTCTATGCATGACAATGTCATCATTAATTTCATGAACTTTCATTTTTGCAAGCGTCAAGTACAAATACCATCCACTGACTTGTCATAAAGCATTGAAAAGAGCCCATTGAAAAGAACCACATCCAAGCCGGACATCAAGTATCCATCAAAACCTATCCCATTTACCATCACTTGGTCCATAGCCTTCTATGTCTTGACAATTCAAATGCTTGTCTCAATCCTTCTTAAATGTTGCAACTGCTCCTATCCCCCACAGGCAGTATGTTCCAGCAAGTTTGTTACCTCCTCAAAAAATTCAACAAAGTTAATTTAACATGACTAACTTTTTAAAATTTCATGCGTGGTCTCTGTTCCCCGATCAACAACTTCTAATAACCCCTCCCAAACAGAAGTTTATATGAGGATCCAGGCTAGAATCATTGCTTTTATTCAACAGCCTTTTTGATTGATGCTTTGTTGAAGAGAATTCAACACCCTAACAATCTTACATTATGGTTCAACATTTTTCTTTCTCTGCTTTCAATCTCTATCCACTTTTCCCATTAAAGATGACATGGCTTCTATATCACCTGTTTCCTTTGGAAAACATCATTTTCTAAAAACTTACAGCACAAGAATTTTCCTAATCTCCCTCAACAATTTGTGACAACTTGAATGCTTCAAGCAATGAAACAAACTTTCCCAATTCAATCTATCAAAACCTTTCATCGTTTTATAAACTATCCATCTATCTATTCTAAGCCTTTCCTGCTCCAGCAAATACATAATCAGGCTGAGGTCATGTGCATTTGGACATAGATGATGACGTTCCTACCTCTTTGGTAACAACATTACAAAGGCATCAGTTCTGCTTATCTTAATAGGCACTTGTTCAGGGTCTAACAAAATTATTTGAATAATAATTTTCAAGAATTAACAAAGCATCCATCACAGTCCTAAACACCACAAAACCCTTCCATCCGACATAGCATCAATATAGAAGATTTAATTTTTAATATATCCAAAGGCAAGGCAAATGATTTTTTAAGCCAATTGAGATACTTACTGAAGATATCGCTTGAGCTCTTGCCCACTACACCGAGACCAATGAAATCGATGAAATGCGGCTTGGACCAAGGGTGCCATTACACTCCCCATACTGGTTTCATCACCACACCGGTTTCCTTGACCATCATGTTCCATTCCCAAGCTATGAAAATTTCAGTAAAAGGTTATAAGAAGTGGAACAGTTAACATTATTAAAAAAGAAAGTTTAATCACATTGCTGAATTAGTCGCAGGGTAAGTTTTGCAGTACCCATATTCTTGATTAACCTCTGGTTGCTGATCATTTTCTGACTTAGATAGTACTAGGTGATTGAACTTTAACCCTCTGCATGTTCAAAAAGTGACATGTTAAATTAGTGCTGCTTAAGGAGGATGCAGGTTAAGGATGCTGGTTAAGGAGGAACCATACCTAACATGAACCAATAACACCAAAAATAGACCCATTTCTGTTTTGTTGAACCTTGCTTTGTGCAGATTGCACCACATTTCATAACAATGATTATACTTCAAAAATTTGATAGCTGCTAACTGCTTTGGGAAATTCCTCAGATGTGTTAAAGTACGATATAAATGTACATCATAGAACATAGAAGAGTACAGCACCGGAACAGGCCCATTGGCCCACCATGTCTGCCCCAACCATGATGCTAATCTAAACTAATCCCACCTGCCAGCACATGGTCCATATCCCTTTATTCCCTGCCTGTTCATGTGTCTGTCTAAATGCCTCTTAAATGTTGCTATCGTCTCTGCTTCTACTACTTCTCCTGGCACATACCACTCTCTGTGTAAAATACTTGCCTCGCAAATCTCCCTTAAACTATCCCTTATCACCTTAAACCTATGCCCTCTAGTATTTGACATTTCCACCCTGGGAGAAAGACTCTATCTACCCTATTTATGCCTCTCATAATTTTATGTACTTCTATCAAGTTGCCCCTCTGCCTCTGACACTGCAGAAAAAACAATCCAAACTTGTCCAACCTCTAATACAGTCCAATTCAGGCAACATTCCTAGTGAACCTCTTCTGTACCCTTTCCAAAGTCTCCACATCCTTTCTATAGTGAAGCAACCAGAACTGCACACAATTCTTCAAATGTGGCCTGACCAAAGTTTGGTACTGCTGCAACATGACTTCCCTTCATTTTAATACTTAATGTCCTAATGGACGAAGGCAAGCGTGCCATATGCCTTCTTAACCACCCATTCAGGGTACTATGGACTTGCACCCCAATATTCCTCCATACATCAACACTCTTGAAGGGCCCTGCCATTTACTGTTTACTTTCATCTTGCATTTGACCTCCCAAAATACCTCATCTCACACTTGTCTGGATTAAATTCCATCTACCATTTCTCCACCCAAATTTCCATCTGGTCTGTATCCTGCTGTATCCTTTGATAACCTTTCTCACCATCCACAACTCCACCAATTTTCATGTGATCTGCAAACTCGCCTCTGTTTTCATCCAAATCATTAATAAATATTACAAATAACAGAGGTCCCAGTACAGCACTGGTCACAGACTTCCAGTCAGAAAAGCATGGCCCTCTGTTTTCTATGACCAAGTCAATTTGCATCCAATCTACCAAATCTTCTGGACCAGACTACCATGAGGGATCTTGTTAAATGCTTTACTAAAGTCCATGCAGACAATATCCACTACCTATCCTCATCAATCATCTTCATCACTTCCTCAAAAAGTCAATCAAATTTGTGAGGTAGGACCTCCCCCATACTAAGTCATGCTAACTTTCCCTAATAACTCCATGTGGTCTACATGGATTTTAGTAAGGCACTTGACAAGGTTCTACATGGTAGACTTCTTCAGAAGGTCAGAGGGCATGGGATCCAGGGAAGCTTGGCCGTGTGGATTCAGAATTGGCTAGCCTGTAGAAAGCAGAGGGTTGTGGTGGAGGGAGTGCATTCAGATTGGAGGGCTGTGACTAGTGGTGTCCCACAAGGATCGGTTCTGGGACCTCTGCTTTGCATGATTTTTATTAATGACTTGGATGAGGGGGTTGAAGGGTGGGTTGGCAAGTTTGCAGATGACACAAAGATCGGTGGTGCTGTGGATAGTGTGGAGAATTGTCGAAGATTGCAGAGGGACATTGATAGGATGCAGAGCTGGGCTGACAAGTGGCAGATGGAGTTCAATCCGGAGAAGTGTGAGGTGGTACACTTGGAAGGACAAACTCCAAGGCAGAGTAGAAAGTTAATGGCAGGATTCTGGGTAGTGTGGAGGAGCAGAGGGATCTGGGGGTTCATATCTGAGGGGAGACCTGATAGAGGTCTATAAAGTTATGAGAGGCATAGATAGGGTAGATAGTCAGAGGTGGATAGGGTAGTTAAAGAAGCATATGGGATGTTAGCATTCATAAGTTGTGGGATCAAGTTTAGGAGCGGCGAGGTAATGATGCAGTTCTACAAAACTCTGGTGATAGCACACTTAGAGTACTGTGTTCAGTTCTGGTCACCTCATTATAAGAAGGATGTAGAAGCGTTGGAAGGGTGCAGAGGAGATTTACCAGGATGCTGCCTGGTTTGGAGAGTATGGATTATGAGGAGAGACTAAGGGAGCTATGGCTTTACTCTTTGGAAAGAAGGAAGATGAGGGGAGACATGATAGAGGTGGACAAAATATTAAGAGGAATAGATAGAGTAGACAGCCAGCGCCTCTTTCCCAGGGCACCAATGCTCAGTATAAGAGGGCATGCCTTTAAAGTAATGTGTGGGAAGTTCAAGGGAGACATCAGAGGAAGGTTTTTTACCCAGAGAGTGGTTGGGGCATGGAATGTGCTGCCTGGGGTGGTGGTGGACACAGGTGCATTGGTCAAATTCAAGACATTGCTAGATAAGCATATGGAGGAATTTAAAATAGAGGGATATGGGGGAGGTAGGGGTTAGATAGTCTTAGGCGAGGTTTAAAGGTCGGCACAACGTTGTGGGCCAAAGGGCCTGTATTGTGCTGTACTGTTCTATGATTCTATGATTCAAATGTAAGTAAATCTGATCCCTAAGAATTTTCTCCAATAGTTTCCCTGCCACTGATGTAATGCTCACCAGCCTGTAGTTTCCAGGTTTGTACCTGTTGCCTTTCTTCAACAAAGAAACAATATTGGCTATTCTCCAGTCACCTGTGGGTAAAGAGGATTCAAAGATCTCTGTCAAGGCTCCAGCAATCTCCTCCTTTGCTTCCCTTGGTATTCTGGAATAGATCCCTTCAGGTACTTGGATATATCCACCCTCTTGTTTTTCAACACCTCCTCCCCCTCCCTGGAATATCAACACACCTCTCCGTAATCTCATCATCATCCATGACCTCTCCTTGGTGAACACTGACACAAGGACCTCACCCACTTCCCCTTGCTCCACACATTCACTCCCTCTTTGATCTTTGAGTACCCCTTCTTCTCGCTTTAACTGACTGTCCCTTCAAGGCAATAATATTCAGAGGTTTTCTGAAAAATTCTGATAAAAGAACTTGCATTATAGGAATTTTGTTTGCAACTGCCATTCAGAGTCAACTCTGGGCAACAGCTGATCTATGAAACTTCACACGAGAATAATGTTCAAGTAAAATAGTAATTTTGTTGCTATTAATTCAGAATGTAGAATATAGAAGAGTATAGCACAGCAACAAGCCTCTTGGCCCACAATATCTGTGCCGACCGTGATGTCAATTTAAACTAATATCATCTGCCAGAATATGGTCTATATCCCTCCATTTTCTACCTGTTCATGTGTCTGACAAAATTCCTCTTAAACATTGCTATTGTATCTGCTTCTGTTATTTCCCCCAGTAGCACATTTCAAGCACTTACCACTCTGTATAAAAACACTTGCCTCGTAATTCTCCTTTAAACTTTTCCCCTCTCACCTTAAAGTATTTGACGTTTCCACCCTGGGAGAAAGACTCTGACTATCTACCCTATCTATGCCTCTCATAACTTTATAGACCTCTATCAGGTCCCCCCTCAGCCTTCAACGCTCCATAGAAAACAATCCAAGTTTGTCTATCCTCATCTTACAGCTAATACTCTCCAATTCAGGTAACATTTTGCTGAACCTTTACTGCACCCTCTCCAAAGCTTCCACATCCTTCCTATAATGTGGTGACCGGAACTGTACATAAAGCTCCACATGTGGCCTAACCAAAGTCTCGTACAGCTGCAATATCAATGTAACTTCATTTTTTTCGGTGTTTATATCAAAGTTTCTGTCTCACTTATAAACACACATAGTCTTGTGATAAGATCTCTTATACAGCTGGACAGATTTATATTTCTGTTGAACTTTTCATGACCCCAGGATGTCCTAAATGCTTAAATTCCAGTTGAATAATTTTGAAGCACGGTCACTGTAACAATAATAAAACAAAATACAACAGCCATGTAAGGCTCCACTGACAGTAATAAAATTTATCTCAAGAGATTGAATTACAAATATGTAAATCACCAAGACTATTGTGCTCTGTTCTGGGTGTCTCGTTACAACAAGGAATACACTGATGTTGGTTTGGCAGTACAACAGAATAGGACCTGAATGTTGAGGTTTGAACCTAACATACTTTCCTAAAAGCAAGCCTTCACCACCCTCCCTCAGCCAGCACCCACCCACTTGTGCCATTCAGTTTCTCTTGGTCTTCACCATATCATCAACACTGGCTGGTTCTCGCTATTCCCCCTTCTCTGCAACTTAAAATATGTTTTGTTACTTTGCCTAGTTATGAAGAAAAGTCATCGACTCCTAACATTAATTCCATAGATGCTGCCTGACCTGTTTAGTACTTCCAGCATTTATTGTTTTTATTTTGTAAACATGTAGGTCAATTCATAATTTCAAAACTAGGATAATAGATTTTTGTAGGATAAATATATGGAGAGATTGGAACTAAGGCTGGTGGATAAACGGAGCCAAGATACTGTTTGCTCAGGATCTAACTGAGTGGTGGACAGTTTCGAGTTCAGAATGACTTACTCCTGCCCTTATATTCCTTTGTATTAAATGACCAAATGAACAGAACACTGAAGATCATGGAGGTATCAGCACACTAGAAGCAATCCTCTGCTCCCCTTTACAATGACCAAAAAGTGTGAATGAAACATCCATTTAACATAATTTCTACAAGACTACATTTCTGACACTGGAGCATGAGTCAAAACCACATCAAGTTGTCAGCACAGAATGCATTCACATCTCAGGAATGGAGCTTTCTGGCCTAGAGGCAAGATCACTAGAATTGAGCAAGATGGACCCCATTGCAAACTGAATGCACTGCACACAAAATAAGATATGAAAGTACTCAATTACAGCCCATTGATGAATCACAATTTCAGGAAAAGAAAAGGAGTTAACAGACATCAAACTCAAAAATCTGGGGTTACTATTCACAAGACTACTTGCTTGGCAAGACTACTTACACACTGCATTGGCTATCCTCATGCCACAGCTGTATAGTTTGGTCAAGAAGTCAAACTGGAGCAACAGTTAAGCTAAAAGGACTCAACATGGACATTAAATGTGGCAGTGGAAAAATGTGGAATCACAAAATACATCTAGAAATAAATAATAGACAAATGACTGTCCTTCCCTTAATAAACATCAAAAAAGATAATTAATCAATTTTATGTGTTTTTTTTTCTGAAATTTCTGTGGTGTGCAAATAATATGTTGTTTCTGAAATAACATGGCCATACCTCACATGCAAGCAGAGAATTATATTGCCTGTAAAAGCCACTTTGATTTAATGTGGCCAGTGCAGGCTCTTTGAAAGTGGTACATAGGCCCAAGAACTCCACTACCTCGCCAACCATATAGCACTCCATCAATCAATCAAGCCAAGAAGTGCAAAGGTTGCTTTGAGGTCATGCCAAGTGTTTAATAAATGCAAATTCTTGGTTTTGTCTTCCTTTCAGTGTTCTGGAAGTGCATTGGGTTTGATTGTCAATAAATGAGAACCTTGTGTGGAATCTGTGGGGGGAACAACCCATGTAATTTCATGAAAACCCATGACACATAGTTCTATTGGAAGTGATAACAAGTGGTAATGAATTATGCACTGCAGTCAACTCAAAGCCAATAATGCCAGTTGGTCCACTGACTGCTGCTGAAATAATTCATTTTACCAGGACTGGAGGTGGCTTTATTACACAGCTATTTAAAACTTACACGTGACCGGTCTCGTGTGCTACTACAAATGCTGAAGAGAAGCCGTCCTCGTGGTTTAGTGTGCAGCTACGAACCGGGTGACACATTCCAGTCACTGGAGCATATCCTACAGAAAGTAATTAAGAAAAAAAACTAACATGAATCCAAGCTAATAACAAAAGCAGTCACTGGATACTCCAGAGGAATGGAAACTAGGTTTACATAAATCAAATGTATAGCCTGGATTTTTTCTGAACTGTACAGTGTCAATGCAATCTGGTGTTATTCTCTAAATACACTGTGCAGGCGTAATCCAGGCATTACCTCTAAATATACTATGTCAATGTAATCCAGGTTTTGTTGTATTGCACAGTGACAGTATAAGACAGGGTTTTTTTTAAACTCTCAGTGCCCACTATCCATCATCCAAAATTTTTATTTTCTCATCTTTGCTCCCTGGTATTTATAAGAACATAAGAAATAGGAGCAATAGTGGGTGAACTGACTCCAGGTTTCCTGCACAATTAATCACATCAAGGCTGATCTGACCTTGGTTCTTGCTCCACTTTCCTACCAGTTCACTGTAATCCTCAACTCTCCTATAATCAAGTACCTGTCCATCTCAGACGTATCATATCAGTGACTTTTACCTGTTCCTGACAGAATAACAACCCAACGGGCATTAAGAACAATAACCTGCTTAGTTTCATTATTCAATCCATAACCTGATTTATTGCTTGGCCATCACGACTGTTTGCTAATCAATACTTTATTTCAAATACACTTTCCTTCAAAATTATCAGTTCTTTCCTTTTTCCGTCAGTAACTGATTGATGTCTCTTGCCACTATGTAAGGGTCAATTGTGCAGTTGGAATTGCACATAGGCCAAGATGAATGTTCCCAGCACTGTCCCTATCCTGAAGGACACCAGTGGAAGTTTTCTAGCCAAGGGTGGTGCACTTGTCTCTGAGTCAGAAGTTTGCAAGTTCAAGTTCCATGATAGAAATAAGAAAGCATACACTGGAACTTTCAACTTCCATGGAGACATAAGCTGATCATAAAGTCTCTGCATCTCCCCTAGTTGTCCTTTCACTACCAAAGGAACATGATCAGATCGAAACTCATGACAGTGGCTTATGACTGGAAGGATGGATCAGACTGTGCATGATGGCTGGGACTGTGGATATGTTACAGATTTATAGCTGGAACATGACACAAAGATATGATTAGTAGCAGATGACAAGCATTAAGTAGAATTTGATGGAAGTCAACGATAGCAGAATCCTCATGAAATATCAGATAAACATTGTTTTTTTTAAATGTGTTTTGGGGTTGGGTGATCTGGCAGGATGATTGCTCTTGGCCCTGATAAGATTCTTTTGAACTGTTACACTTCTTGTGTTATTGGGTCTTGTTTTGTGGGATTAGGTTGCAAATTCTGGGATACTTCTTTCCATATCCCCTGTCACCAGCAAAATATATTCCTTTGTGTTGAACAGATTCAGTAACTGTGGTCACAAGCTACTACAACTATAAGATAAGATTTATTATCACATGTACATCGAAACACACAATGAAATGTGTCTTTTTGCGTTACTGAGATTGTGCTGGGGGCAGCCCGCGTGTGTCACCACTCTTCCAACGCTAACGTAGCATGCCCACATCTTCCTAGCTTGTACATCTTTGGAACGTGAGAGGAAACTGGAGCACCCAGAGCAAACCCACGCAGACACGGGGAGATGTACAAACTGCATACAGACAGCAGCAGGAATTGAACTCGGGTCACTGGAACTGTAAGAGTGTTATGCTAACCGCTGCACTATCATGCCGCCAGAGAGATACATCCTTCCGTTGCAATAACCAGAACTAGCCACTTTATCTCTCTATCTGTTGCTTTATTGAACACATCCTGGCATTTCAATGTTCAAATCCTACTATTGTTAGCTACCAGTTCTCATCATTATGAGACCTGGACCTGTCATAGGGTGACCATACCCAGTTATTACAGGAACTGCCCTGTCATAGATGACCACATCCCACTATTACCAACTCTGGCTCTATTAGAGGGTGACCACTTCCCAGTATTATAGGACCTGGCTCCGTCAATGGATGATCACATTCTATTATTACAGGTCTTGATCTGCCTTTTGGTAACTACTTTCAATCATTTTGAGACCAGATTCTACCTTGATGGGCACAATTTGATTTAGCTGTGGAGGCTAGAAAGAAGAGTGTGGTTTATTCCCAGAATAGTCTGCGAAAACTTTATTTTTCAACTGAATTGTAACTTTCTTTACATCAAACAATTCATTGTTGAGCACCATAGACATCTGTGGTCTTATACAGTACCTTGCATACCCGCTGGACCGAAATCTTGCCTTGTTAAAAAGATTGCATGATCGTGGTGTTCTGAGTGGTTTAGGTCCGATTTTTGCTGAGAGGAGGCCCAACGGCAGACATTCTCCAGACTTCGGGATGGATTCCCTCTTTCAATCAAGCTGATGGACTGATCAGAGCATGTTTGGTTTTATTAAGATTTACTCAACATGATATATCTACATCATTCCACAAAGATGAATATATCATTCAGATGACTAAGCCAAAGTCAAAGTTGAGTTTATCGTCATATGCACAAGCACATGTTTGCATAGGTGCAATGAAAAACTTACTTGCAGCAGCATCACAGGCACATAACATCATATGATAAGATAAAATAATATTTCTTTATTAGTCACATGTACATCGAAACATACAGTGAAAAACATCTTTTGCATAGAGTGTTCTGGGGGAAGCCCGCAAATGTTGCCACGCTTCCGGCGCCAACATAGCATAGAACCATAGAACAATACAGCACAATACAGGCCCTTCAGCCCACCATGTTGTGCCGACCTTCAAACCACACCTAAGACTATCTAACCCCTTCCTCCCACATATCCTTCTATCTTAAATTCCTCCATATGCTTACCTAACAATCTCTTGAACTTGACTAATGTATCAGCCTCCACCACCACCCCAGGCAGCACATTCCATGCACCAACCACTCTCTGGGTGAAAAACCTCCCTCTGAAATCTCCCTTGAACTTCCCACCCATTACCTTAAAGCCATGCCCTCTTGTATTGAGCATTGATGCCCTGGGAAAGAGGCGCTGGCTGTCCACTCTATCTATTCCTCTCAATATCTTGTATACCTCTATCATGTCTCCCCTCATCCTCCTTTCTCTCCAATGAGTAAACCCCTAGCTCCTTTAGTCTCTCCTCATAATTCATACTCCCTAATCCAGGCAGCATCCTGGTAAATCTCCTCTGCACCCTCTCCAATGCCTCCACATCCTTCCTATAATGAGGCGACAAGAGCTGGACACAGTGCTCTAAGTGTGCTCTAACCAGAGTTTCGTAAAGCTGCATCATTACTTTGCGGCTCTTAATCTCAATCCCACGATTTATGAAAGCTAACATCCCATAAGCTTTCTTAACTACTCTATCCACCTGTGAGGCGACTTTCAGTGATCTGTGGATATGAACCCCCAGATCCCTCTGCTCCTCCACACTGCCCAGAATCCTGCCATTTACCTTGTACTCCGCCTTGGAGTTTGTCCTTCCAAAGTGTACCACCTCACACTTCTCTGGATTGAACTCCATCTGCCACTTGTCAGCCCAGCTCTGCATCCTATCAATATCCCTCTGTAAGTTGCGACAGACCTCCACACAATCCACAACACCACTGATCTTTGTGCCATCTGCAAACTTGCTAACCCACCCTTCATACCCTCATCTAAGTCATTAATAAATATCACAAAAAGTAGAGGTCCCAGAACCAATCCCTGCGGGACACCACTAGTCACTAGCCTCCAATCCGAATGCACTCCCTCCACCACAACCCTCTGCTTTCTACAGACAAGCCAATTCTGAATCCACACGGCCTAGCCTCCCTGGATCCCTTGGCCCCTGACCTTCTGAAGAAGCCTACCATGCAGAACCTTGTCAAACGCCTTACTAAAATCCATGCAGACCACATCTACTGCACTACCCTCATCAATCTTCCTGGTCACCTCCTCAAAGAACCCTATCAGGCTTGTGAGGCAAGATCTTCCCTTCACAAAGCCATGCTGGCTGTCCCTAATCAGTCCATGATTCTCTAAATGCTCATTGATCCTATTTCTTAGAATCTTTTCTAACAGCTTACCCACCACAGACGTAAGGCTCACTGGTCGGTAATTCCCTGGACTATCCCTACTACCTTTTTTGAATAAGGGGACAACATTTGCCACCCTCCAATCCTCTGGTACCATCCCCGTGGACAACGAGGACTCAAAGATCCTAACCAACGGTTCAGCAATCTCCTCCCTCACCTCACGAAGCAGCGTGGGGAATATTCCGTCAGGCCCCAGGGACTTATCTGTCCTAATATTTTCTAACAGCTCCAACACATCCTCTCTCTTGATATCTACATGCCCTAGAACATTACCCTTACCAACACTGTCCTCCGCTTCATCTAGGCCCCTCTCCTTGGTGAATACTGAAGAGAAGTATTCATTGAGAACCTCACCCACTTCCACAACTTCCAGGCACATCTTCCCACCTTTGTCTTTAATAGGACCTACCTTTACTCTAGCCATCCTTCTGCTCTTCACGTACGAGAAAAAAGCCTTGGGATTCTCCTTAACCCTACTCACCAAAGCCTTTTCATGTCCCCTTCTCGCTCTCCTCAGCCCCTTCTTAAGTTCCTTCCTTGCTACTCTATATTCCTCGTGAGCCCTATCTGATCCTTGCTGCTTACACCTTATGTATGCTGCCTTCTTCTTCCTAACTAGTTGTTCCACCTTTCTTGGAGAGGTGTTGTTCCTTCACCCTGCCATTCCTTCTCTGCCTCACCGGGACAAATTTATCCCTCACATCCTGCAAGAGATCCCTGAGCATCGACCACACCTCCATAGTACATTTCCCTTCAAAAATATCATCCCAATTTACACTCTCAAGTTCTCACCTTATAGCCTCATAATTCACCTTTCCCCAATTAAATATCTTCCTGTCCTCTTTGCTCCTGTCCCTGTCCATGAGAATGCTAAAGGTTATTGAGCAGTGGTCGCCGTCCCCCAAATGCTCACCCACCGATAGATCTGTCACTTGACCCGGTTCATTACCTAATACTAGATCTAATATGGCATCCCCTCTAGTCGGCCTGTCAACATATTGTGACAGGAATCCGTCCTGGACACATTTAACAAACCTTGCCCCGTCTAAATCTTTGGCACTAAGGAGGTGCCAGTCAATATTTGGGAAGTTGAAGTGTCCCATGATAACAACCCTGTTATTTTTGCACCTTTCCAAAATCTGCCTCCCAATTTGCTCCTCAGTATCCCTACTGCTACCGGGGGGCCTATAGAATACTCCCAGTAGAGTAACTGCTCCTTTCTTGTTCCTAACTTCCACCCATATTGACTCTAGAGAGGATCCTCCTATATTATCCGCCCTTTCTGCAGCAGTAATAGTGTCCCTGACCAGTATCGCCACCCCTCTTCCTCTTCTCCCCCCCCTCCCTATACCTTTTGAAATACTGAAAACCAGGAATATTCAATATCCATTCCTGCCCTGGTGTCAGCCATGTCTCTGTAATAGCCACAATATCGTAGTCCCATGTACTTATCCAAGCTCTCAGTTCATCTCCCTTATTCCTGATTCTTCTTGAATTTAAGTAAATGCACTTTAGCCCATCCACCTTGCTACTTTTATAGCCTGTACTCTGCTTTTCCTTCCTCAAAACCTCTCTACCTGTTAGATCTGACTTTTCCCCATCCCCTTCTTCCTCTGACCTACTCCTCCGGTTCCCATCCCCCTCGCAAACTAGTTTAAACTGTCCCGAACCACACTAGCAAACATGGCTGCAAGGATATTGGCCCCCCCTCAGGTTCGGGTGTAACCCGTCCTCTCTGTACAGGTCCCACCTTCCCCAGAAGAGATCCCAATGATCCAAAAATCTAAAACCTTCCCTCCTGCACCAACTTCTCAGCCACGCATTTATTTGCCATCTCCTCCTATTCCTACCTTCAGTATCACGTGACACTGGCAGCAATCCCGAGATTGCTACCCTTGAGGTCCTGTTCTTTAGCCTTCTGCCTAGCTCCCTAAACTCACTTTTCAGGACCTCATCCCTCTTCCTACCTATGTCATTGGTACCAACATGAAGCACGACTTCAGGCTGTTCTCCTTCCCGCTCAAGAATCCTGTGGACCCGATTAGTGACATCCTGGACCTTGGCACCTGGGAGGCAACATACCATCCGGGATTCATGCTCACCGCCACAGAACCTCCTATCTGTTCCCCTATCACTACTGCCTTCCTCTTCTCCTCCCTTCCCTTCTGAGCAGCAGGACCCCTGCTTCTTCCCCTCCACCATCAGATTTCTGAACGGTCCGTGAACCCATGAAGACTACCTCAATATTCCTCTTTTGCACTTTTTATTTATTTTTGTAACATGGTAATTTTTATGTCTTGCACTGTACTGTTGTCGCAAAACAACAAATTTCACACCTGTCTGTGATAATAAACCTGATTCTGATGGGGGAGGATTGTACCAATGAAGTGTTCGGCAGAGTCCACTATTCTCTGCAGCTTCTTATGTTCCCGTATATTTGAATTGCCGTACCAGACCATGATGCAACCAGTCAGGATACTTTCAACAGACATTTATAGAAGTTTGTTAGAGTGTTCAGTGACAAGCTGAATCTCCTTAATCTCCTAAGAAAGTAAAGACACTGGCACACTTTCCTTATGATTTCATCCATGTGCTGGGCCCAGGACAGGTCATCCAATATGTTAAACGCCCAGGAATTTAAAGCTGCTGACTCTCTCCACCACTGATCCCCCACTGTAGACCGGCCCATGTTCATAGTCCTTCTCTCTTCTGAAGTCAACAATCAGCTCTTTAGTTCTGCTGTTATTGAGCGAGAGGCTGTTGTTGCGGCACTACTCAACCAGGTGTCCTATCTTGCTCCGGTAAACTGACTCATCACCACCTGTGATTCATCCAACAACAGTAGTATCACAGCAGATTTGAAGATGGCATTGAAGCTGTGGTTAGCTACACAGTCAGGTGTGTATAGAGAGTAGATCAGGGGGCTAAGCAGGCAGCCTTGAGGTGCACCGGTGTTGATGGTCAGCGAGGAGGAGACGTTGTTACCGATCCTCACTGATTGAGGTCTGCCAATGAGGAAGTCAAGGATCCACTTGCCCAGGGGCGCAGGTCTTGAAGCTTGATGATGTTTGGGGTGATTGTGTTGAATGCCGAGCTGTAGTCGATGAACAGCAGCCTGACGTATGCGTTCATTGAGGAAGTCATTTTCCAATTACACAATGCCATGAGTGAGCCTTGGTGCCAGATACAAACTTAATGGACCACATTTGAAAAGTAACTCTTTGGACATGGTATGTTTTGAAAATTGAGGATATACACTGTTCATGTCAGTATGCATTTTCAAGTGCCTGTGAAGCAAACATTTTAATCACACCAATAATAGGCCAAATATAAAATGGGAATTTAATCTTGCTGTGACCATATTGCCATCATGAACATCAAATGGAACTGTCATGCTGTTACAAAATGAAATTTTCCTGAAGCTTTTATGCTTAGGATTAAATATGTAGGCCAGAATTTGCTGCAGAGCAAAATTGATCCTGACTCCTGTTATTCAGACTGCTGTGCTTACTGGCACTCACTGGATGAAAGTATGCTGGTAATTTCTTGGTGAACTGATTAGATTATGCTGCAGCAAGCACAATTACAAATCAAAAATGACAATGACCTCCTCCAGTTCTGCAGCAGTCTCTATCTTATACTACAGATAATATGAGAAGCTTTGCACCAAGAATGAAATCATGATAGACATTAATATAGAAATTATGACTGAGTTATTGCCCCACTTTTGTGCTCTGCCATTGCCTTAATAAAGGCTTGTATTGAGGGCAGGGACTCATAAACTTTAATACATCCTTCAAGCATTATCTGGGATTTGGTGTGAACATGTCCTACAATCAATAGGGGTATGGTAGCATAGCAGAAATAATTAACTAAGTGGAGTAGCACCCAAAGGTCTGAACCACTGATCCTGATCCCTGAGATCAAGTTCCACCATGATAGCTGAGGAACTTACATTCAGGCAATCAAATAAAACTAGTATGAGGTATGGTGATCATGAAACCAGTTGCTCTAAAAACTCATTGCAATGTTCGCTAATGTTCTTGAAGAAGGATGGTCTGCCATCTTTTGCTAGTCGAACCCCAATATAACTTTAGACCCTAAAATGCAACCTTAGTTCAATTAGGGAAAGACAATATGCAGCAATATAAACACTGTGTGAACAAATAAATAAGCCAAATTTGCAACTTGTAATGCATCTTGTGCCTTTATCATAGTAAAACATCCCAAGGCTTTCACAAGAGTATTATTGAATAAAATTTGTCTCCAAACCAGCAAAGGTTTGGTCAAGGAGAGGGATTTAAAGGAGCATCTTAAAGGAGATGCAGTGAGGCTTAGAGTGGGAATTCCAGAGCTGAAAGCCTTGGTAACTGAAAGTACGACTGCCAGTAGTAGGGTGAATAAATTCAGGGAAGGCTGAGAACCAAGAATTGAAAGAGCATTCAGAGAGTTGGAGGGGATTACAATATTAGGGAGGGGTGGAGGAGATAAAGTGATCTTAAATCAAGGATGAGAATTTTAAACTTGAGGCAATGAAGCAGTGTTAATAGGATATGGGTAGCGAGATTTTGGAAGGCCTCATATTGGCACACTCATAGCTGGAGGGTTTTGACTTACATTGAGGCTCATCAGAAAGCCAATTAGCCTGAGGGCCAGAAAAATCACTATATTAGAACCTCAGTAGTAGTGCCATGATGTAATGGCTTAAATTGGTGGAAAGAAAGTGAGACATGATATGCTTCTGGAAATTTACACAACCAGCAGAGACCAATCACAACCATGATAGCTGACGCGAATTCCACTTTCCAGCTCTGGATCATAGCCTCATGCGTTATGTCACTTCAGGTACTCAAACTGATGTTTCCATCACTCTTTCAGGTGGTGGGTTACAGTCCCCACCCAGCACAGTAAAGAACATATTTCTCAACACTCCTCTGATCTATCTGCATTAAGGATTATGTCACCTAGTTAATGATCTTTCTGCTAACTGAAATTGGTCTTCCATTTACCTGTAAAGAGCCTTGGGATGTTTTACCATATTAAAATTGCTTTGTAAATACAAGTTGCAGTCTTTATGGTTTCTAAAATATTGTGGTAATTAGTTTATTTCATCTGCCAATCCTTGTGATTCCTGCTGTTACTCCTCCAAATAATCTGCAAAAGAACATATCACCCAAAGTAAAGGCAAAGTTCTCTTTTGAATTTGTAGTAATCTCAAGATGTTGCATAAATGACTCAAGGCGGCCCCAACTTTCCTATTTGTTACCTCCTAGCTCATTGCTTTCTCTGACAACATGACTTGCAAACAGAAAATGGGAAACTGCAGATTTAATGGACTGTGGAGAGCTTTGACACTAACCTACCTTTGCATATCCCAGCATGATCATTCGTACCAGCACAACATTCACGTGGGCTCCCAGTGATTTATCATGGTAAATCTCATTCACCTGACAATGAAAGGAAGGAAAAAGTATTGAAGTCATTCCAATTTGCAAATTACTCAGCTGCATTTATGTTGTTACCTTCTACTGAAAGTGCCAAAACTCTATTTCACAACAAAACACAAATATCAATTGTAAATAATTGATTTTATGTGGATATTTATCTTAGGGGCAATTGCTTTGTATAAAAATTAGGGCTTTTATAAACTAGATCAAGAATTTATGATTTGCCAGATATAAATAAATTGACACTTCATTTAATAATTAATTAATTAATCCCCTATGATTCTTTGTAATCCAGAAGACTAACAAGGTACCATGAAAACAAACTCACTTTCAGTTTAAGTGGTGCATTATTCCATCATTATTTGCGTGATTTTTCATCTTTCAGTTCCAACGTGATTAAGTTTTCTGAATTTAATTACATTGGCAAGTGGGCATTTGAGGAGTATAAGGCAACAGATTTCATAGAGTTGTAACAGCACAAACATGAGGTCTTCGACCCACCATTTCCATGCCAAACATTTTGCACATCTACACTAATCTCATTCACCTGCATTAGGTCTGTATCCTTCTTTGCCTTGCCTATTTAAGTGCCTGTCTAAGTGTCTCTTAAACAAAGTGATTGTATCTGATTCAACCACTTCCTCTGGCAGTGAGTTCCTGATATCAACCACTCTGTGTGTAAAAACTTTCCCCTCAAATCACCTTTGAAAGTCCTTCCTCTCACCTTAAACCTATGGCCGTTTCTTTTTGAATCCCATACCATGGGAAGAAGATTCCACCATGCACCCTATCTATGCCTCTTATAATTTTATATACTAATATTGAGTCACCTCTCAGCTTCCTTCAGTCCAAGGAAAACAAACCCAGCCGATCCAATCTCTCCCTGTAACTAAAGTCCTCCAATCCAGGCAACATCCTGGTGAATCTCCTCTGCACTCTCTCCAGTGCAACCACTCCCTTTTGTGTGGTGACCAGAACTGCTCACCATACACCAAGAGAAGCCCAATCAGTGCTTTGTAAACTTGCAACTGTTACGGACTCAGTGAAAGTCCCTTTAAGATAGAGAGTGTGTGTGTATGTGTGTGTGGGGCGTGCTTACGTCAATAGAAGATAAAGGACGTAATGACGTTGTTGGAGAAGTCAGAAGAAGAAGAAGGAGAGAGAGAGAGAGAAGGGAGAGAGACACCAGCCTGCTTGTTTTCTCTATCGATGAATGAGAAACAATAACTGTGTTTGCCACTGAAATCCATGTATGGAAGTTGGAAGTAATCCGGTGGAGTTCACTTTGTTGCTGACCTGTAGAAGGAAACAGGTATTTGTGTGTGGACGACCACGGTTCGGATGCTTTTCGGGGTGAGGAAGTCACTACCGAGTAAACACTGGAGTGTCGTTTGGGGTCCATCGTGGAACATTTGGATTTCGTATGTACTCTCTCTATGTTTTTCTACATCTACATCTTATCTTCAGACAACGGTGGTTGTTGAAGAAGCCCTTGCTCATGTTTCACCTTATGGCTTGCGGAACTGAACTTTAAGAACCATTCCGGAACTGGGAGTTTTGGACTTTGTCACACACACACACACACGACGAGTTTAGTTTTGGGGTTAACGTTCGAGGTTTAACATTTTTGAATTCTAACATACTAACATTTTTACTTTTATTTTACGTATTATCATAAGTAGTGATTAATAAAATAGTTTTTAACACCTAAATCATGCTCAGTGTGTTTCTTTTGTTGCTGGTTCGTGACACAACATAATGTCACAACTTTTATGGAGACACAAGAGAATGCAGATGCTGGAATCTGGAGCAATAAACAATCTGCTGGATGAACTCAGTGGGTGGAGCAGCAGCTGTGGGAGAAAAGGAATCATCGATGTTTTGGTTTAGACCCTGCATTAGGACCAAGAGTAGAGAGGGAGGGTAGCCAGTGTAAAGGGGAAGGGAGAAGGGGAAGGATGACAGATGGAATACAGTGTACGGTCATGTATTTGGGTAGAAGGAATAAAGGGATGGAATCTTTTCTAAATGGGGAGCAAATTTAGAAATAGGATGTGCAAAAGGACTTGGGAGTCCCAGTGCAGAATTCCCTAAAGCTTAACTTGCAGGTTGAGTCGGTAGTAAGGAAGGCAAATACAATGTTAGCATTCATTTTGGGAGGGTAGAATATAAAAGCAAGGATGTAATGCTGAGGCTTTATAAGGCGTTGGTAGGACCACATTTGGAGTATTGTGAGCAGATTTGTGCCCCATATCTAAGGAAGGATGTGCTGGCATTGACAAGGGTCCAGAGGAGGTTTACAAGAATGATCCCAGGAGTGAAGGGGTTAACATATGAGGGGAGTTTAGAAGGATGGGGGGGGGCGGTAGATCTCATTGAAACCTATTGAATATTGAAAGACCTGAATAGAGTGGACGTGGAGAGGATGTTTCCAGTAGTGGGAGAGTCCAGGACCAGAGGTCACAGCCTCAGAATAGAAGGATATCTCTTTAGAACAGAGATGAGGAAGAATTTCTTTAGCCAGAGGGTGGTGAATCTGTGGAATTCGTTGCCACAGACGGCTGTGGAGGCCAAGTCATTGGATATTTTTAAAGTGGAGGTTGATAGGTTCTTGATTAGTAAAGGCATCAAAGGTTACAGGAAGAAGGCAGGAGAATGGGGTTGAGAGGGATTAATAAATCAGCCTTGATCGAATGGCGGAGCAGACTCAATGGGCCGAATGGCCTAATTCTGTTCCTATGTCCTATGGTCTTATGGGTGAGACAGGGGCCGGTAGGAGATAAGTGGACAGACAAAAGGTGAGGAATGACGGGCAGATGGAGCCAGGCTGGGAAGGGGGAGGAGTGGAGTTGGGAGACAGAGGCAAGTGGGTGATAGGTGGAAGCAGAAAAGGAATGAAAAAGAAAAAAGGGGGGCTGGGACAGTTGTAGCCTGGTGGGGGAGGGAGGGTGAAGGTGGGGACAGAGGCTAGAGGTGATAAGTGGGGACACAAAGGCTACAAGTGCTGGAATCTGATCAGTAAGGAAGATGATAATGGGATAATGGGTGTACTTCTAATCCCGAAATATAGGACTGCTTTGAATCGGTGTACTGGACCATATTCAGGGATTCATCTTCAGCTCTGAATGAATATGCCATAGCCATCACCAACTTCATCAAGACCTGTGTGGATGAGTGGGTGCTGTCAAAAACATACCGAATTTTCCCAAACCAGAAGCCCTGGATGAACCAGGAGGTTCACAGTCTGCTGAGGGCTAGATCTGAGGCATTCAAGAACTGGCGATCCAGAACCCTACAAGAAGTCCAGGTACGACCTACAGTAGGCCACCTGAGAGAGAAAAGGCAATTCCACGCGGAGTTAGAGCCACAATTGGATGCACGACAGCTGTGGCAGGGTTTGCATGCCATTACTTCCTATAAGGCGAAACCTAACAACATAAACGGCAGTGATGCTTCACTCCCCTATGAGCTCAACGCCTTTTATGCACGCTTTGAAAGGGAGAATAACACTACAGCTGTGCGAATCCCCACAGCATCTGGTGACCCTGTGATTTCTGTCTCGGAGGCTGACATCAGAACATCCTTCAAGAGGGTGAACCCTCGCAAGGCATCAGGCCCTGACAGTGTGTCTGGCAGGGTACTGAAAATCTGTGCCGACCAACTGGCTGGAGTGTTCAAGGACATCTTCAAACTCTCACTGCTGCAGTCAGAGGTTCCCACCTGCTTCAAAAGGGCAGCAATCATACCGGTGCCCAAGAAGAGCAGGGTGAGCTGCCTCAACGACTATCGCCCAGCAGCACTCATACCTACAGTGATGAAGTGCTTTGAGAGGTTGGTCATGGCTAGAATTAACTCCTGCCTGAGCAAGGACCTGGACCCACTGCAATTTGCCTACCGCCACAACAGGTCTACAGCGGATGCAATCTCACTGACTCTCCACTTAGCCTTGGAACACCTAGAGAACAGCAAAACATACATCAGGTTGCTGTTTATCGATTACAGCTCAGCGTTCAATACCATCATCCCCTCAGTACTAATCAGCAAGCTTCAAAACCTGGGCCTCTGTACCTCCCTCTGCAACTGGACCCTCGACTTCCTTATCAGGAGACCACAGTTAGTGTGGATTGGTAATAACACCTCCTCCTCGCTGACAATCACCACAGGCACACCTCAAGGATGTGTGCTTAGCCCACTGCTCTACTTTCTCTACACTCATGACTGTGTGGCTAGGCACAGCTCAAACACCATCTATAAATTTGCCGATGACACCACTGTTTTTGGTAGAATCACAGATGGCGACAAGGAGATGTACAGAAGTGAGATACATCAGCTGGTTGAGTGGTGTTACAACAACAACCCCGTACTCAGTGTCAGCAAGACCAAGGAATTGATTGTGGACTTCAAGAAGGGGAAGTTGGAAGAACATACACCAGTCCTCATTGAGGGGTCAGCTGTGGAAAGGGTGAGCAGCTTCAAGTTCCTGGACATCAACATCTCGGAGGATCTATCTTGGGCCCAACACATTGATGCAATCACAAGGAAGGCACGCCAGCGGATCTACTTCATTCGGAGTTTGAGGAGATTTGGTATGTCACCAAATTTCTGCAGATGTACAGTGGAGAGCATTCTGACTGGTTGCATCACCGCCTGGTAGGGAGGCTCCAATGTGCATGATGGGAAGAGGCTGCAGAGGGTTGTTGACTCAGCCAGTTCCATCACGGGCACAACCCTCCCCGCCACCAAGGACATATTCAAGAGGCAGTACCTCAAGTAGGCAGCATTCATCACTAAGGACCCTCACCATCCAGGACATGCCCTGTTCCTGTTACTACCATCGGGGAGGAAGTACAGGAGCCTGAAGACCCCCACTGAACATTTCAGAAACAGCTTCTTCCCCTATGCCATCAGATTTTTGAACAGTCCATGAACCCATGAACGCTACCTCGTTATTCCTTTTTTTTTGCACTATTTATTTATTTTTATTACTTATAGTAATTTTTAATGTCTTTATGTCTTGCACTGTACTGCTGCTGCAAAACAACAAATTTCATGACATATGTCAGTGATAATAAAGCTGATTTGGATTCTAATTCTGAACTATTTGAGAGAGAAGTGGGCAGATGGATCCAGATGGGGGAGGGAATCCAGTGGGTGAAGTATGTGGGATGGGGGAGGGGATCCGGTGGGTGCAGTGTTGGGATGGGGGGGGGAATCCTGTATGTGAACTATGTGGGATGGGGGAGGGGATCCGGTGGGTGAAGTGTGTGAGATGGGGGAGGGGATCTGGTGGGTGAAGTGTGTGAGATGGGGGAGGGGATCTGGTGGGTGAAGTGTTGAGATGGGGGGGATCCGGTATGTGAAGTATGTGGGATGGGGGAGGGGATCTGGTGGATGAAGTATGTGGGATGGGGGAGGGGATCCGGTGGGTAAAGTGTGTGGGATGGGGGAGGGGATCTCTTGGGTGAAGTGTGTGGAATGGAGGAGGGGATCCAGTGGGTGGTGTTGGGATGGGGGGGATCCGGTATGTGAAGTATGTGGGATGGGGGAGGGGATCTGGTGCATAAAGTATGTGGGATGGGGGAGGGGACCTCTTGGGTGAAGTGTGTGGAATGGGGGAGGGGATCCAGTGGGTGAAGTGTTGGGATGGTGGGGAGATCCAGTGGGTGAAGTATGTGGGATGGAGAAGAGGATTTGGTGGGTGAAGTATGTGGGATGGGATCTGGTGGTTGAAGTATGTGGGATGGGGGAGGGGATCCGGTGGGTGAAGTATGTGGATAGTGGGTGGATGGAACCAGGAGGGGGAAAAGGGCAAAATGGGTGATGGGGAGCTGGAGTGAGGTATGACAAAGGGAATAAGAATGGGAGAACCAAGGTGGATCAGAAGGCGAGAGATGGGAACACAATGGGTGAGAATTACACAAAACTGGAAAATTCAATGCTCATATCATTGGGTTGTCAACTATGCAGGTGGAATATCAGGTACCTCTCCCTGAACTCACTATTCTTGGTGAATGCAGATGAGAAGAATACATTTAGGACCTCGCCCACATCCCCTGTCTCCATACAAAGACTACCTCAGTGGTCCCTAAGGGGACCCACTGTTTCCCTGGATACCTTCTTGCTCCTTATGGACTTATAGGTGGTGTAGAGCCGTTTCATTACAAGAGCCACCTTTGGTTAAACTGTGACTGCAGAACACAAAAACATCTCCATTCTGATGAAAGGCTTTCAAACTGAAATATTTACTCTTCATACATGTGGTCTGCCTTGCTATGTATTTCCAGCATTTTCTGTTTTTATAATAGAAAAACATAAAATAAGAATATGTAAGACCAGATTTACAGTGGTTAATACTAGTAACATTCTCAGTGCAGGGCAGGGAAGAATGGCAAAGGGTTTGACAAATGCTGAGAGGACTTACAGATTATGAGGGGGATTTGGAGAGAGGCTGTTTCCTGTCAAGAGGATCTAGATTGAACTAGGTGGCAGAATAAGGTTGACTATTTAAACTAAGAGAATTTCTTCTGGACAGAATGTTATGAACCTTTGGATTTCTCTCCCTCAAAGGGCTGTGGATGTTTAGTTGCTGGATATATACAATGCTGAGACCAATTGATTCTTGAACTTTTTAACAGTTTGTGCAATTTGATAAAGGGTCATTCGTGACTGGCAGAATGGTCAAGGGGCTCTGTGGACCACTTAGACTTCCAATTCTTAACTTCTTGAAGAGTTAGGTGCTGTAAGTACAGACCACAGAAAAAGAAGGGTGGGCTTCATTTCCCCACTGAACTGTACTTTATAAATAAAAGCTAGTTTTATTAATATACAATAAATACATTAGGGGCAAACATCTAAACAGGAGGCAATGGAAATTCAGAATGAGCAATCTCATAAACCTGAGAGTTCAAAGATCAATTTAATCTGAACAAGGAAGATCATTCAGCAAGATGTTTAAATATAAATCTGGCGCAGTGCTAACAATATGACCATCATGGCTTAGTTGCCTCTTCATTCCTTCATTATCATATATCCTTGGCATAATAACATAATAATTAAGACCCATTGCTGCTGGGATTGTGTAACTGGAAGTCTTTTTTCCTTCAAATGCACAATGTAGAAATGGCCTATTACATACTATAACAAAGAGAAGAATGAAATAACCTAGATCTCTGTGATTGGCATTACACTACATTCTTTAGCTGAATCCTCTCCAGACCCTTGCTGTTCACAGCACAGATTGCGCAGCCCTCCCTTTCCTCCTGGCTGTGGCAACACTATGTACACTGAGTTATCCCAATGGGTTTTGCCATCTAAAAGGGCAAGGGCAGAAGGACCAAAGTTTCCTCCAAGTCCCAAACCATCTTGATTTGAACATCAATCACTGTTCCTTCACTGCCAATAGTTCAAAATCCTGGAAACATTTAACATTTCAGATCGGCAGTTCAGCAGAAAGGCCACCAACACTTTGCACAGTAAGTTTATAGTGGCACCCTCATCTAAAGAAATAAAAGTAATATGAAGTCTTTACTCAGATAAGGGGCTGTAGAAAACAGAAATAAGGTCATTTAACACCAAATCATTGATCAAGGTTCTGTACAATCCAAATTCCTTGAGCAAAAAAAAACAGAAAGTGCATTTGACAAATAGCTAAGTAACTATGTTATGGAGAAAGGTACAGTTATATGTCAAATTAAAACAGAAAATGCTGGAATGCTCAGGAGGTCAGTCAGCATCTAGGGAAAGAGAAACAAAAGCAACACTTCATCAGAGGAGGATATGTTGATAGGCTGCGCTGAAGTAAGATTGGGGAGCAATCTGCTGCTTACTGATCCAAGTGATAAACTGTTCATTCATCCAAATGGGTCATGTAGTTCTTTAAGAAGCTGTTACAAGTAGCAAGACATGACACCATTTTCCCACCTGACAGACACCTGAACATCTTCACGCATGCAATGGAGGGACCCACAGATTTCATCCCAATTTAAGAGAATGACAGATCAACAGAAAGGAAAGTGATCAGAAGGGCAGAAAGTCTTATTTGGAGAAACGTGACAAAGGCATGATGAGAGGATCAATGAGATAGGAATTAGAATTTTGCATCAGTTCAGTTTCAATGAGCAGGACCGAGAGGCGAGAGTTTTCAAAAGACACGAGCCTCTGCTTTGTCTACCATTTCAGTGAGCAGGATCGTTAAAGAGACATACTTGCATATCGTCAGTAATAATTGTTGCCTAATTAGCTAATTGGCAGCAGCCAATAAAAAGAAGTCAGGGTTAAGTGGAGTGGCTATTTTGGAGTGGCCATTGTATGAGTAGGTCAGAGTTAAGTGGGGGAAGTCCAGGATCTGTTTGCACAGGTGGAGCAGTGGGAATGACAACCAGTGCAGTGATGTGAGAAGTCAGAAGGACCTCCAGTGTCCCTGATAACTACACCTGTGAGAAATGCATCTGCAGCTCCTTACAGACTGTGTTAGGGAACTGGAGCTGGATGATTTTTTGCTCCATTTGGTAGACTGAAGGGTTGATAGACAGGAGTTACAGGGAAGCAGTCACACCTAAATTGCAGGAGGCAGGTAGCTGGGTGACTGTCAGGAGTGGGAAAGGAAATAGGCAGTCAGTGCAGGGTACCCCTGTGGCTGTTCCCCTCAATAAACAGGTTTTAGATTGTATTGGGAGGGATGACCTACCAGGGGAAAGCCACAGTGGTCAGGTCTTGGGCACTAAGTCTGGCTCTTTAGCTCAGAGGGGAAGGGGGGAGAAAGGGGATTCATTGGTTAGGGACAGGAGGTTCTGTGGACAAGAATGAGACTTTTGGATGGTATGTTGCCTCCCAGGTGCCAGGGCCTGGGAGGCAACATTCAGGCCAGATTGAGTCCATGACGTTCTTAAGGGGGAGGGTAAGCAGCCAAAGGTCATGATACACATTGGTACCAATGACATAGGCAGGAAAAGTGATGAGGTCCTGCAAAGTGAGTTCTGGGAGTTAGGTGCTAAGTTAAAAGACAGGACCTCCAGGGTGGTGATCTCAGGATTGCTATGAATGCCACATGCTAGTGAGGCAAGAAATAGGAAAATAGTGCAGTTTAACATGTGGCTAAGCAGATGGTGCAGGAGAGAGGGCTTCAGATTTTTAGATCTTTGGGCTCTCTTCCAGGGTGGGTGTGATCTGTACAAATGGGATGGTTTGTGCCTGAACTGGAGGAGGATTTGCTAATGGGATTTAAACTAGAGTTGCAGGGGGTGGGAACCAGAGTGGCAGGACAGCAAGTGGCGAGGCTGTGGGAAATGTAGACGTGAAGACTACAAGCAAAGATGGAAACCAAAAGGTTGAGTGTGTTGGGACTAATGTTCTGAGTTGTTTATTTCAATGCAAGGAGTATTGTAGGTAAGGCAGGTGAAATTGGAGCATGGATCTGTATGTGGAATTATGATGATGTAGTCACTGGAGAGACTAGGTTGCAGGAGGGGCAGGACAGGCAGCTCAATGTTCCAGGGTTCTGTTGTTTTAGACATGGAGGGGGAGGTATTAAAGAGGGAGGGGTGGCATTACTCATCAGGGAAAATATCACGGCAGTGCTCAGAGAGGACATACTGGAGAGCTTGACTACCAACGCAATTTGGGTGGAACTGAGGAATAAAAAAGGATGACCACATTAATGGGACTATATTATTGACCTCCCAATAGTCAGCGGGATTTAGAGGAGCAAATTTGTAGAGAGATAGCAGACAGCTATAGGAAATATAAAGTTGTGATCGTAGGTGATTTTAACTTTCTATATTGTATATTGTCTGGTCCTCCCACACTGTAAAAGGACTGGATGGAATAGAGTTTGTCAAATGTGTTCAGGAAAGTTTCCTGAATCAATATGTAGAGGTCCCAACTAGAGAGAGCATGATATAGGATCTCCTCTAAGGGAATGAGACAGGCAGGTGACAGAAATGAGTGTAAGGGAATACTTTTGGATCTAGTGATCATAATTCCATTATTTTCACGATAATTATAGAAAAGGATAGGACTGGTCCTTCAGTTAAGATCCTGAACTGAAGGAAGGCCAATTTTCATGACATTAGAAGGGACCTGGCAGGCATGCACTGGGATAGCTTGTTCTCTGGAAAAGAGATGCTTGGTAAGTGGGAGGCCTTCGAAAGTGAAATATTGAGAGTACAGAATCTGTATGTTCCTCTTAGAATAAAAGGCAAGGCTAACAGTTTTAGTGAACCTTGGTTATCAAGGGATATTGAGGCCCTGGTATAGAAAAAGGAGGTGCATATCAGGTATAGGCAGTTATGGTCAAATGAGGCACTTGAGTGTAAGAAATGCAAGAGAACACTAAAGAGAAATCAGGAGGCTAAAAAAATGGCATGAGGTTGCTCTGGAATACAAGGTGAAAGAGAATCCAAAGGGTTTCTGTAGCTATATTAAGAGCAAGGGACAAAACTGGTCCTCTTGAAGATCAGTGTGGACGTCTATGTATGGAGCTGAAAGAGATTGGGGAGATCTTAAATGAATTTTTTGTCTGTACATTCATGGTCTATAGAACTGAGGAAAAAGAGTAGTGAGGTCATGAACTGTATCTGGATTATGGAAGAGGAGGTGCTTGCTGTCTTGGGGCAAATTAAGGTGGATAAATCTCCAGTGCCTGACAAAGTATCTCCTCGGACTTTGTGGGTGGCTAGTGCAGAAATTGCAGGGGCCCTGGCAGAGATATTTAGAACATCTTTAGCCAAGGGTGAGTTGCTGGAGGATACAGTAGCTAATGTTGTTCCATTGTTTAAGAAAGGCTCTAAGAATAAGCCAGGAAATTGTAGGCAAGTGAGCCTGACATCAGTCATGGGTAAGTTACTGGAAGGTATTCGGAGGGACTAGGTATGTAAGTATTTGGATAGACAGGGTGTGATTAGGGATAGTCAACATGGCTTTGTGCATAGCAGGTCATGTCTAACCGATCTAATAGAGTTTTTCAAGGAGGTTACCACGAAGGTTGAAGGGAAAGCAGAAGACATCATTTACATGGACTTTAGCAAGGCCTTTCACAAAGTCCCGCATAGGAGGCTGATCCAGAAGGTTAAGTCACTTGACATTCGGGATGAAGTAGTCAATTGGATTCAATGATGGCATAGCAGGAGAAGCCAGAGAGTGGTAGGAGATGGTTGTCTCTCTGATTGGAGGCCTGTGACTAGTGGTGTGCCACAGGGATCAGTGCTGGGTCCGTTGTTGCCTATCATTTATAGGTAATAATGGGGTAAACTGGATCAGCAAATTTGCGGATGACACCAAGATTGGGGGCGTAGTGGACAGCAAGGAAGGCTATCATAACTTGCAAAGTGATCTGGACCAGCAGGGCAAAAATGAACTGAAAAATGGCAGATGGAATTTAAGGCAGACAAGTGTGAGGTGACGCACTTTGGGAGGATAAACCAGGGCAAGACTTACACACTGAGGTGTGTTGCAGAACAGAGGGACCTGGGAATACAGATCCAAACTTCCTTAAGTGGCATCACAGGTAGACAAGGTCATAAAGAGAGCCTTTGGCACATTGGCCTCCATAAATCAGGGCATTGAGTCCAGGAGTTGGATGTTATGTTGAAGCTGTACAAGATGTTGGTGAGGCTGAATTTACAGTATTGTGTGTAGTTCTGGTACCTACCTACAGGTAAGATGTCAATAAGCTTGAAAAAGTACGGAGAAAATTTACACTGAATTTGCCAGGACTTGAACCTGAGTTACAGGGAAGAGTTGAATAGGTTAGGACTTTGTTCCCTGAAGCATAGAAGAATCAGTGGAGATCTTGTAGAAGTATACAAAATTGAGGTAGTTACTTTCATTGAATTCCCATACTAACACCATGAAGACACACAAATCATTTTTCATCTGTTGTCTACTTTCTGCAATCAGAGTTCAACACTGGCTCTTATTGATATTTATCAATTTCATCTTTAATTAAAGATTCTTGATTAAAGGGGTCTGCTTCTTAATCAATAACTTGTGGTGCTCGGATGTGACGGTGACAGGAAAGGGGGCGATGTACATGCACCTGTCTGCATCAATGGTGCTGAGGTCGAGAAGGTTAAGAGCTTCAAGTTCCTGGGTGTGAACATTACCAACAGCCTGTCCTGGTCAAATCACGTAGATGCCACAGCCAAGAAAGCTCACCAGTGCCTCTACTTCCTCAGGAGGCTAAAGGAATTTGGTTTGTCCCCTTTGACTCTCACCAACTTTTACCGATGCACCATAGAAAGCATCCTATCTGGATGTATCATGGCTTGGTACGGCAACTGCTCTGCCCAGGGCCGCAAGAAGCTGCAGAGAGTTGTGGACACAGCCCAGCACATCACGGACAGCAGCCTCCCCTCCTTGGACTCTGTCTTTACCTCTCGTTGTCTTGGTGTAGCAGCCAGCATAATCAAAGACCCCACCCACCTGGGACATGCTCTCTTCTCTCCTCTTCCATCAGGTAGAAGATTCAGGTCCCTGAGGGCACATACCACCAGACTTAAGGACAGCTTCTACCCCACTGTGATATGACTATTGAACGGTTCCCTTATACAATGAGATGGACTATGACCTCACGATCTACCTTGTTGTGACCTTGCACCTTATTACACTGCACTTTCTCTGTAGCTGTGACACTTTACTCTGTACTGTTATTGTTTTTACCTGTACTACATCAATGCACTCTGTACTAACTCAATGTAACTGCACTGTGTGATGAATTGACCTGTACGATCGGTTTGTAAGACAAGCTTTTCACTGTACCTCAGTACAAGTGACAATAATAAACCAACACCAATAAAATTCTCTTCAACATTGCCCTACAATTAATTGGGTTTATTCAGTCTGTCTTCCCAAAAATAGTTATTATATTGATCAGAGGAGAATGCATGGAGGCTTTTTCTCTTCAGGATGGGTGAGACTAGAACTAGAGGTCAAAGGTTTAGGGTGAAAGTTGAAATATTTAAGGGGGAACTACTTCACTCAGAGGCTGGTGCGAGTGTGGAATGAGCTGCCAGCAGAAGTGGTGGATGTGGGTTCAATTGTAACATTTAAGAGAAGTTTGGATAGGTGCATGGATGAGAGAGGTATGGGGGGCTATGGTCTGGGTGCAGGTAGATGGGACTAGGCAGAAAACCATGGACTAGATGGGCTGATGGGCCTGTTTCTGAGCTGTAGTGCTCTGACTCTATCAATTCCATTGTGGTAAAGCTTATGCAGTCAGGGCCTTTCTCGGGGACTAACGTTCCTTGGCCAGTGGAAGTCTGAATGTGAACTATGTTGGGTTGGGCCATTCCCAAAACATCCTCAACAGCCAACTAATGCAGACATTAGGCTCTTTACTCAAGTTAAAAGGTTGGACAACTGGTTTATGTTGTCTCAGCTGAACTGAATTCAATGAAAACACTGACCTCAGGGCTTGCTGGATCAGCATTCTTTAGCAGGCCCTGTCCTCAGTGGAAATTGCTGCAAAAGGAGTTTTTTTTCATATATAAAGGTTGCTGAGGAGCCAGTAAGAGCAGAAATGATTTCCCTGAATCTGATATTCTTGCAGTTTGCAACCATCATGCAATCCTCCACATCCACACCTTCATCACCAATTACAGCTTCTCACTCTTCCCCTTGATGACATTGCAATTGGCCCAAAATTCCTCAAATTAAAAGTGCCAGGCATATCAACCTTTAATAGTTACACATCCTTAACATATTCCATTTCTGATCTGGCTGAGATTACAAACATATGTGAACCAAACCTAAAAAACATCTACAGAAAGTTTTCTTTTGCTGCCAAATTGAAATAATGCAACTGTTTTCTATAAAGCTAAAAGGGGGTAATCTCTTGCATAGAGTTCAACTGATTGAATTGATTTATACTTATTGTGATGCATCATGTATACTTAACACCTATTTATTATAGGTTATCACATGTTCTTAACACTTAAATCCTAAAGGATATTTTTCCAGAAAGAGGCAGTAAAGTTGCAGAATACGGACAAACTATTTGAAGTTAATGTCAAAATTCCATGGAAAGATAAGGTTTGAAGGATATTACAACTGAAGACAAGAGTTTAAATATGATCAGTAAGTGTATTAAAGTAAAAATAAAAAAAAAGAGGATTTGAAAAAGAATAAGGAAAACAAAGCAGGAATAAGAGGAGGAAAAACTCGAGTATTATGGGCAGTACTTTACAATATAGCAATTTTAATGTTAATTATGAAGCAGCACCCCTAAGAGGATAAGTAGAAATTGGCAGGGATACTTAATAAGATGGCCCTTGATAATTCAAAAGATTCAGATGCAAATCCAAAATAACTTTAAAAGCAAAATGAGGGTATTTGAGACTAGTTAAACTAAAAGTGCATAAAGTGTCCAAATTCGACAGAATACAGTTGGAGGAAGAAATAATTAAAGTGCCAGGAATTACATTTCAGGATTCAGCTGGAAAAGCGTGAATCCTGGATCTGATCAATATAATACCTATTTTTAAGAAGACAGACTGAATAAACCCAAATAATTGTAGGGCAATGTTGAAGAGAATGTTAGAATCTTTAATCAAAGATGACATTGATAAATATCAATAAGAGGCAGTGTTGAACTCTGCTTGCAGAAAGTAGACAATAGATGAAAAATGATTTGTGTGTCTTCATGGTGTTAGTATGGGAATTCAATGAAAGTAACTACTCATAATTAACACAAGGGTCTACTACATTTGATGTGAATTCTTGAATGCTGGTTCGCTGAACTTTAAACCTCTACTTCAGCAAACAAGAGGCTTGGATAGGAAAGAGTCAAAGTTCTATTTGGGATAGTTGCTGTGACACCAATAGCAGTTCATAGCAAGCACAGGAAGAAATGTTGTAATGCTAAACATACAATGTAATAAATGGATTGTGAACAATATATCTGAAATTCACTGCCATGAAAGTTCATTAAGATTAGCATATTGGTTTTAGAATGGTTAGAAGGGAGAACCAGAGATTGGGAACTACAATTTTTGCTTGGCATGATTTAGGTGTGGGGAAACATGGCAGTTGAAATATGGACCGCTCTGTAACTTGTCTGAATAAATCATTTGAACACTCCAGATACCTGCAATTCACCATGAGGACTATCAGTTAATAGCCACATACAAGCTACACCTTCAGGCAGCGACAGCCATTACAATTCATCTTCTTTACAATCAAAACATAGAATGTCACAGGAATGCAGGTTTTCCCTCTCTGCATTTTTGGGAGAGTGCAGTAGTTCACGCAGATGCTTCACAACTCAAGAGAACCATATTTGATCCTGATCTCGGGTGCTGTCTGTATGGATTTTCCTTCCACGTGTCAAAGACATCGGCTGCCCCAATGCAAGTGGGTGGTAAGGGAAATGGAAGGGGGCTGGTGAGTTTGAAGGGGATGCAAGAGAAGCCATGAGATTAGTGTCAGTGGGTGCTCGATGGTGGGTGTGGATATGGTGGAGCGGAGAGCCTGATTCTGTCTTGTATGATTTCATGACAATGAAAGGTGACAAATCTCAAGAGAAAGCAAGAGATTGTTGAAGTCCCATTTCCACAGTTACAAAAACTAACACCTGCTGCCTCGAGTATCCATAAACTTAATTGTTCAGTGTGTGTGGGTGGAGCAATGCCTCTGGAAAGTGACCGAGTGGCATTCCTACCTTAGGAAAGCATATCCTGCAGAAACATTGCTCTTCAGAAGACTGGAGACTGTGCAGAAACCCCTGTAGACTGTGCAGAAACAGACTCTTCTTTCACCCCTTCTGGTCTCCTTTGGGAAAGCAGCCTTGCCTTTAAGCATAACTCATACAGAGGAGTGCCTGAAGAGTTTGGCATTATGCATAGCACCTGATATTTCACTGCATTTTCATAGATTTATCTAGTTTACAGCATGGAAATGGGCCCTTCTGCCCAACCACCAGGGTGACCAAGATACACTAGTCCCATTTGCCTGTGTTTGGCCCACATCCCTCTGAACCTTTCCTATCCATATGCCTGTCCAAATATCTTTGAACATGGTAATTCAATATTAGGGATATTGAAATCACCAACTATTACAATCCTATTATTCCTATGCCTATCTGCAATTTCCCTACATACTTGTTCGTCTATAGCATAATCCATCAAAGTGATCACCCCCTTCTTATTTCTAAGTTCTACCCATGTAGCCTTGCTGGACATTTCCCAGGAATATCCTCTTTAGGCACTGCCATGATGTTCTCCCTAAATAAAAATACAACTTTCCTTCCTCTCTTACCTCTACCACTATCTTGCTGGAAGCATCTGTACCCTGAACATTGACCTGCCAGTCCTGACCATCCCTCACCATCCCTCACCATGTTGCTGTAATATAACAATCCCATGTGCCGATCCATGCCCTGAGTTCATCTGCCTTAACTGTCACACTTCTTGCATTAAAATAAATGCAGTTTAGCCTATCAGACCTTCCTCACTCCCTGACCTGCCCCTACCTGTCCTGCCCACTGAACTTTCTCACTTCAACTTCTATATTTGCTTCAACTTTCTCAGCAGTTAAGTTACTGCTTTGGGTGTCAACCATCCCCCACCGCGCCCCCCCCAACCCCCCAAGCCAGACTTTCTTGAATCCTCGCGAGTAGCTCCAGCGAATCTCCCTGCCACGATATTGATCCCCCTCTAGTTCAGATGTAACCCCATTCCTCTTGTACCTTTGTCCCTGTCCAAGGACCTGAATCTCTCCTTCCTGCAACAGCTCCTCAGCCACACATTCATTTGCCCTATCCTCCTATTCCTACCCTCACCAGCACATGGCATTGAGAGAAATGCTGACCCTTGAGGTCCTGCTTTTTAACCTTCTGCCTAACTCCCTATATTCACTCTGCAGGACCTCATCCCTTTTTCTACCTATGTCATTAGTAGCAATGTGTACAATGAATTCTGGCTGCTTGCCTTCTCCCTTGAGGATGTTTGGAACTGCTTTGAGACCCTGGTACTTGGAGGCAACATACCATCCTGGAGTCTTGTTCATGGCCACAGAATCTCCTGTCTGTTCCCCTAACAATCACTACAGCTCCCTTACACTCCAGGCTCCTCTGCTGTGCATTACAGCCACAGACTTGGCCCTTTTGGCCCACTCCTCCAAGCCGACCGTGATGCCTATTTACGCCAATCCCATTTACCTGTATTGGGCCCATATCCCTCTACTTTTTTAAAAATGTTATTTACAGCGTGGTTACAGGCCCTTCTGGCCCAACGAGTCCGTGCCACCTATTTTAAACCCCAAATTAACCTACCCATACGTCTTTAGAATGTGGGAGGAAACCGGAGCACCCTGAGGAAACCCACGCAGACATGGGAGAACGTACAAACTCCTTACAGACCGCGACAGGAATCGAACCCCCATCGCTGGCGCTGTAATAGCGTCGTGCTAACTGCTATGCTACTCCTTCCCAGATGCGAATGCTTTAATCCTGTTTTCAGTCACTTGATTAACTGCCAGTCATTATGTGATAACATTTCCCAACCAGTGCCTTCGAAGTAAGAAAACATTTCACGCTGCTCCACAGGAACTAAGTCAATCAAAATTTTACACCAAGTCAAAGCATTCTCAATAAAAACTTGGTTATTAAGATTCTTTGGAATATTCTAAACATGATAAGAAAGTAATTCTTACGGAGAGACAAGAGACTACAGATGCTGGAATCTGGAGCAACAAACAACCTGCTGCAGGAACTCAGTGGGTTGAGCAGCATCTGTGGGAGGAAAGATATTGTCAATGGTTCAGGTTGAAACCCTGGATCAGGACTGAGAGTGGAGAGGCGAGATGGCCAGTGTAAAGAGGGGAAGGGGTGTGGTGAGAAAGGATTCTGAGGTGATTAGTGGACTGAGGAGGGGTGTGAGATGACAGGCAGCTAGGGGAGGTGAGTGAGGGTGGAGTTGGGAGGCAGTGGTAGGTGAATGATAGATGGAGACAGAGAGAGAGAGCAAGAGAGCGAGAGAGAGAGAGAGGAAAAAGGGAAAAAACAGATGGAGCATGGTGGGGGGAGGGGAATGTGAAGATAGGAGACAGCTGCTGGAGATAAGACAAGATACGATATTTTTATTAGTTACATGTACATTCACATGTACGTGAAATGCATCTTTTGCGTAGTGTTCTGGGGGCAGCCCGCAAGTGTCGCCACACTTCCAGTGCCAACATAACATGCCCACAACTTCCTAACCTCTAAGTCTTTGGAATGTGGGAGGAACCGGAGCACCCGGAAGAAACCCACGCAGACACGGGGAGAACGTACAAACTCCTTACAGACAGCGGCTGGAATTGAACCCGGGTCGCTGGCGCTGTAATAGCGTTACACTAACTGCTACACTAACATGCCTGCCCACCGAGCAGGAACACAGAGCACTAGTAGTGCTGGACTCTCATAAGTAAAGGAGGTGAGAAAGGGAACCAATCCGGGAGAGGTGAATATTGGAACCAGATGAGTGGTGGTGGTGGTTGGGGGGTGGGGGGGGGGAGAAACCTGTGTGTGAAATGGAGCCAGGAGAGGGAAAGGGACAAAGATAGGGGAAGGGGGCAAGGATGGGTGAAGGGAGGCTGGGAGAAGGGTGGGAAGGGGGAGAAAAGAGGGGGAGGACCAGAGGATAAGGAGGGGGGGGGAGGAAAAAAGAAAAGAGGGGGGGGGTGTTTACCTAAAATTGTAGACCATTGGGTTGTAGACTACCCAGGTGGAATATGAGGTGTTGTTCCCTCAGTTTGCCTTGGGCTTCATCCTGGCAGTAGAGAAGGCCAAGGATGGACAGGTCAGTGTGGAAATGGGAAGGGGAGTTGAAATGGTCTGCAACCAGGAGTTCAGGATGACCACTGTGGACAGAGCGTAGGTGCTCAGTGAAATGGTCAGCCAGTCTGCACTTGCTCTCGCCGATGCAGAGGAGGTTGCATCGGGAGCACTGAATGCAGTAGACAAGGTTGGAGGAGATGCACATGAACCTTTGCCTCACCTGGAAGGACTGTTTATGTCCCTGGATGGTGATGAGGGAGGAGGTGTAAGGACAAATGTTACACCTACTGCAAGGGCAGGGGAAAGTGCCAGGGGTCAGGGAGGGATGGGTGTGGAGGGATAAGCGGACCAGGGAATCACGGAGGGAGTGGTTCCCGTGGAAGGTGGAAAGGGGTGGGGAGGAGAAGATGTGGCTGGTGGTGGAATCTCGTTGCCGCTGGCGGAAATGACGAAAGATGATTTGCTGGATGTGGAGGCTCATGGGGTGAAGGGAAAGGACCAGGGGAATCTCTGTTCTGTCTGGGAGGAGGCGGGGTGAGAGCAGGAGCACGAGAAACAGAAGAGTTGGCTACGTGGAACAGTCCCTGTTCCAAACCTTCTCCGCTGCCACTCCCCAACTTTTTCTCCCTTACATTGATGACTGCATTGGTGCTGCTTCTTGACCTGTGCAGAACTCATCAATTTTATCACCTTCACCACCAGCTTCCATCCTGCTCTCAACTTCATGTGGACCATTTCTGACACTTCTCTTCCTTTTCTAGATCTCACTGTCTTCATCTCAGGAGACAAACTATCCCCTGATAAGCGCACCGACCCCAACAACTACCGAGACTAAACCTCTTCTCACCCTGTCTCTTGCAAGGATGCCATTCCTTTCTCCCAGTTTCTGTGTCTCTGCTGCATCTGCTCGCAAGATGAGACTGTCTGTTCCAGGACACCTGAAATGTCCTTTTTCAGGAAGTGTGGCTTCCCTTCTGCTGTGGTTGATGGAGCCCAATCTAGCAGCTCTTCTGTTTCTCGTGCTCCTGCTCTCACCCCGCCTCCTCCCAGACAGAACAGAGATTCCCCTGGTCCTTTCCTTTCACCCTATGAGCCTCCACATGCAGCAATCATCCTTCGTCATTTCCACCAGCGGCAACGTGATCCCACCACCAGCCACATTTTCTCCTCCCCACTCCTTTCCATCTTCTGCAGGGACCATTCCCTCTGTGATTCCCTGGTCCGCTCATCCGTCCACACCCATCCCTCCCTGACCCCGGCACTTTCCCCTGCCCTTGCAGTAAGGTGTAACACTTGTCCTTGCACATCCTCCCTCACCACCATCCAGGGACGTAAACAGTCCTTCCAGGTGAGGCAAAGGTTCACATGCACCACCTCCAACCATGTCTACTGCATGCGGTGCTCCCGATGTGGCCTCCTCTACATCGGTGAGACCAAGAACAGACTTGGCGACCATTTCACGGAGCACCTAGGCTCAATCGCAATTGCTACCCCCAGCTCCCAGTTGCAGACTATTTCAACTCCCCTTCCCATTTCCACACTGACCTGTCCATCCTTGGCCTTCTCTACTGCCAGGATGAAGCCCAAGGCAAACTGAATGAGCAACACCTCATTTTCCGCCTGGTTAGTCTACAACTCAATGGCATGAATATTGAGATTTCAAATTTTAGGTAATGCCCTTCCCCCCCTTTTCTTTTTTCCTCTCACCCCCCCCCACTTCCTTTTTATCCTCCAGTCCTCACCCTTTTTGTCCCCCTTTCCACCCTCCTCCTACCCCTCTTCACCCATCTTTGTTCCCCCCGACCCCCCCATCTGATCCCACTGCTGTTCACCTCTCTCCTAATGGTTCCCATTCTCAACTCTTTTACTTATCCGAACCAGCCCTGGTCGTGCTTTGTGTTCCTGCTTATCTCCCTCCAGCAGCCGTCTCCCACCTTCACCCTCCCCTCCCCCCACCTCGCTCCATCTGTTGTTTTCTTTTTCCTCTCTCTGTCTGCCTCCATCTATCATTCACCTCTCACTGTCTTCCAACTCCACCCCCGCTCACCTCCCCTACCTGGCACTACCCGCCTGTCATCTCACACCCCTTCTCCGTCCACCAATCACCTCGGAATCCTTCCTTGCCACTCCCCTTCTCGTCTCTAAACTGGCCATCTTGCCTCTTCACTCTCAGTCCTGATGCAGGGTTTCAACCCGAGATGTCGACAATTTCTTTCCTCCCATAGATGCTGCTCGACCCGTTGAGTTCCTCCAGCACCTTGTATGTTGCTCCACTGAGTCTCACACCTCCACTTTCTACCAGCATCCTGCAATTTTTCCTTTCAAGTACAGATCTAAATTTCTCTTGCAAGTTGGTTTCAAATCCACTTCCAGCACACTTTGTCTGTGCAATCCACGTCATGACAAAATTTATCTTCCATAGTTCTTTCGCTAATTATTTTGCACCTTCCTTCCACAATGAGCCACCTGAAATGTCATCTAGTGTGTGTGTGTGTGTGTGTGTGTGTGTGTGTGTGTGTGTGTGTGTGTGTGTGTGTGTGTGTGTGTGTGTGTCCTTTCTATTGGTTCAGGTTTGGTAGTTGGAATCAGAGAATCGTACAGCACAGGAAACAGCTCCTCTCGGCCCACTTGTCCACATAGACCATGATGCCTATCTATGCCAATCTAATTTGCCTGCATTAGACCTGTATCCCTCTATTCTTTCCCTATCCAAATGTCTTTTAAACATTGCAATTGTATCTGCCTCTATTACCTACTGCCGAAACAGACGCCATTTCCCTGGACCTACACTCATCTCTGGAGCATCTGGATAACAAAGGCACCAACGTCAGACTCCTATTTTTTGACTACAGCTCTGCTTTCAATACCATAGTTCTAAACAAACTCATCTCCAAACTCCCAGACCTGGGGCTCAGCACCTTCCTTTGCAACTGGATCCTTGACTTCCTGACTAATAGACCTCAGTCAGTAAGGATTGGCAGCAACACCACCGCCACAATTACTCTCAACACTGGTGCCCCGCAAGGCTGCGTCCTAAGCCCCCTACTTTACTCCTATATGCTCATGACTGTGTGGCCAGATTCTGCTCTACTTCCATCTACAAGTTTGCAGATGCTACCACCACAGTGGGCTGGATTTCAAATAACAACCAGGTGGAGCACTGGAAGGAGATAGTCTAGTGGCACAGTGTCAGGACAACAACCTCAATGTCAGCAAAACAAAAGAGCTGGTCATTGACTTCAGGAAGCACGGTGAAGTACACACCCCTGTATATATCAATGGTGCTGAGGTGGAGACGCTTGAGAGCTTCAAGTTCTTAGGTGTAAACATCACTAATAGCTTGTCCTAATCCAACCACATAATCAAAGACCCCACCCACCTGAGTCATTCTCTTTTCTCTCCTCTTCCATCAGGTAGAAGATACAGGTGCCTGAGGGCACATACCTCCAGGCTTAAGGACAGCTTCTACCCCACTGTGATAAGACTATTGAACGGTTCCCTTGTACAATGAGATGGACTCTGACCTCACGATCTACCTTGTTGTGACCTCGCACCTTATTGCACTGCATTTTCTCTGTAGCTGTGACACTTTATTCTGTACTATTATTGTTTTTACCTGTACTACCTTAGTGCACTCTGTACTAACTCAATGTAACTGCACTGTGTAATGAATTGACCTGTACGATCGGTATGCAAGACAAGTTTTTCACTGTACCTCGGTACAAGTGACAATAATAAACCAATGCCAATACCAATACGTAGATGCTATAGCCAAAAAGCACACCAACACCTCTACTTTCTCAGAAGGCTAAGGAAATTCAGCATGTCCCTGTTGACCCTCACCAATTTTTACAGATGCGCCATCAAAACCATCCACTCTGGATATATCACAGCTTGGTATGGCAATTGCTCTGCCCAAGATCACAAGAAATTGCAGTGTTGTGAACACAGCTCAGTCATGGTGTCTTCAGCAAACTTACTAAATATTTCTCTGGATCACATGCTATCTAGCTTTTCATACCAGTCTACCATGTGGAACATTATCATGGACCTTACTGAAGTCCATATAGAAAATGTCTATCACCCTATCCTCATCAACCTTTTTGGTCACCTCTTCAAAAAACTCAATCAAATTTGTCAGACATGATCTCCCACGTACAAAGCCGTGCTGGTTATCCCTAATCAACCCCTGTCTTTCAAAATGCATGTCTATCTTATCCCTCAGAATCCCCTCTAGTAACTTACCTACCGGGGATGTTAGGTTTACTGGTCTGTAGTTCCCAAGTTTTTCTTTGCAGCCTTCTTAGATAAAGGCACAACGTTAGCCACCCCCCCAGTCTTCCAGCACCTCACCCGTCACTAATGATGATGCATATATATCAGCCAGGGCTCCCACAATTTCTTCACTAGCTTCCCACAGTGTTCTTGCATATACCTGATCAAGCCCTGGAGATTTATTTACCTTCATACATTTCAAGACATCCAGCACCTTCTCTGCTGTAATGTGAACTATCCCCAAGACATGCCCATTAACTTTCCTGAGTTCCAAAGTCTTCCTGTCCTTCTCCAGAGTAAAAACAGAAGAGGAATTCATTGAGGAATCCGCCCATCTCCTGTGGCTCCACACATGCATGTCCACTTTGGTCTTTGAAGGGCTCTATTTTCTCTTTCTAGTTACTCTTTTTTCCCCTTAATATACATAAAATCTCTTTGGATTCTCCTTAATCTCCTCTGCTGAAGTTATCTCATTCCCTCTTTTTAGCCCTTCTGATTTCCTTCTTGAGTACATTCCTAAATCCCCTATATTCCTCCAGGGATTCACTTAATCCCAGCTGTCTATATCTGACCCATGCCTCCTTCTTTTTCCTGACCAGACCTTCAATATCCTTCATTATCCAGGGTTCCCTACTCCTGCCAGCCTTGCCCTTCAACCTAACAATGCAGATCTTGAATTCTTATTATCTCACTTTTAAAAGCCTCCCACTTGAAAGATGTTCTTTTGCCTGCAAACAACCTACTCCAATCAACTTTTGCAAGTTCCTGTCTCATACCGTCAAAATTTACCTTGCCCCAATTTAGAACTTTAACTTGTGAACCAGACCTGTACCTTTCCATAACTATTTTAAAACTAATACAACTATGGTTACTGGTCCCAAAGTGCTTCTCCACTGACACTTCAGTCACATGTCCTGCCCTATTTTCCAAGAGTAGTTCAAGCTTTGCCCTCTCCCTTGTAGGGCCTTCTATATATTGCCTGAGGAAACTTCCCTGAACACACCTAACACAATTTCACCTCATCTAAGCCCTTAGCACTATGGCTGTCCCAGTCTACATTAGGAAAGTCAGAATATGCTTAATGATCACTTGGAAAAGCAGGGACTAATCAGAGATTGCCAGCATGGCTTTGTCAAGTTCCTGTCTGACCAATTTGATTGAACTTATTGAAGAGGTAACCAAGTGTATTGATGAGGGCAGTGCAGTGGATGTGGTTTATGTGGACTTTAGTAGGACCTTTGACAAGATCCTACATGGGAGATGGTCCAAAAGGTTAAGGTGTATGGGATCCAGGCAAGTTGGTAAATTGGATCCAGTGATGGCTTGGCAATAGGAGACACAGGGTGACGGTAGATGGTTGTTTTAGTGATTAGATGCCTATGACTAGTGGTGTTCCACAGGGATTGGTACTGACCCTGCTGCTGTTTATTATATACATAAATAATTTGGATGTGGATGTAAGAGGGATAATCAGTAAGTTCACAGATGACACAAAGATTGGTAGAATAATAGATAGTATGAAAGGTAGTCTTAGGCTACGGGGCGATATCAATGTGTTGGTGAAGTGGGCTGAGAAATGGCAGATGGAGTTTAATCCTGATAAATGTGAAGTGATAAATTTTTGGAGTACTAATGAGGATAGGATATACACCATGAATGGGAGTGTCCTAGAAAGTAATAAGGAACAGAGGGACCTTCGTGTGCAAGTCCAAAGATCCTTGAAGGCAGCAGCCTAGGTAAATGACATGGTTAAGAAGGCATATGGGATGCTGGCCATCATTAGTCGGGGCATTGAATACAAGAGAAGGGCGGTTGTGCTCCAACTTTATAAAATGTTGAAAGATGTGATAATGCTGGTGGGGGTGCAGAGGAGATTCACCAGGGTGTTGCCTGGGATGGAGCAGTTCGGTTATGAGGAGATACTACAGAGGCTAGGTCTGTTTACCCTGGAGGGGAGGAGGTTAAGATGGGACGTGATTGAGGGATATAAAATTATGAGGGCTGTAGAAAGGGTAGACTGTAACTATTCCCCATATCAGAAGTAGGTAAAACAAGAGGGCACAGATTTAGAGTAAGGGGTAAGGAATTTAGAGGAGATCTGAGGAGGACCTTTGTCACCCAGAGAGTGGTGAGACCTGGAATACACTGCCTGAGAGACTGGTGGAAACAGAATTGGTGATAGTACTTATGAAGTGTCTAGACAAGCATTTGAATCACCTCGGCATACCTCCTTCATACAGTGCTCCAGTTGAGGTCTGGCCAATATTTTATAAAGTCAAAGTATAACTTCCCTGCTCCTGCATTCAATGCCCCAATTAATAGAGGTCAGTATCCCATATGCCTTGAATCACCTTGGCACAGAAGGCGATAGGCCAAGTGCTAGAAGATGGGATGAATGCAGATGGCTGCCGACTGGTTGGCATGGACACAGTGAGCCGAATGGACTGTTTTATGCTGAATGACTCTATGACTTTATGTGTCATCATCATGGACGTGGAGACATATGCAAATAGAAGGTGGGGATGGATGGAATGGTTTCTACACAGTTCTATTTACTTGTTTGACTATAACTTGGAAAACCACGGGAATCCCCAAGAAATAAATGGTATAATCAAGGTTTTCTTCAAAATTCTGCCAGAGTTTTAATAAGAAGCTAAGAGATCTTGCTGCCAAGATTGATGATTGTTGCTCAGCTCTGATTGACTTTCACAGGGAGTTTGATGAGCCTTTTCCTTGAATTTTGCAGGCCCTCTGATGAATGTTCTCCCATATTGCCCTTGGGTAGAAAGTTCCAACAATGATAAATGATAGTGATACATGTTAGTCTAAAATGAATGTAATTTGGAGGGGAATTTCAAGGGTCAGAAGGGGGTAATGTATTCATGTATCTACAAGCTACGCCCTTCAAGAGGATGCAGATGAAAAAGCTTTGACAAGTTGCAGCAGAGCATCCCAAAAGCTTGAACAAACTATAGCAACAAACAAATGCACTGCAGGAACTCAGCGGGTCAGGCAGGATCCATGGAGGGAAATGGACAGTCAACATTTCGGGTTGAGACCCTTCATATGGACTGGAAAAAAAGAGGGCAGACAGCCAGTATAAAAAAGCGGGGGGAAGGGGTGGAGCAAGAGCTGGCAGGTGATAGGTGGATCCAGGTAATGCTCTACCAGCCCCCCCGCCCCCATCTGCATTTACTGTAATGTGCATTGAGATAACTTGAGCTGAGGGGGCATGCATATAAACTAAATCTTTTTTCTTTTGGTTTGATCTTAAATTTGGTTTCACATTTTGTGTTTTCCATATCTACATTCTTATTCAAACATCATCATTTTCAACATTTCTACTGTTTTATATTTTTTTAACATTTATAGTGGTTTGAAGAGTATTGTGAAACTAAGCACTAGTTTGGTGTCTCTTCATGACTTGTAGGAAAATCTTTATTTAAGAGGAAATGGAAGGAATTGACAAGTGCAAGCTTCATACTATATTGACCTACTCTTAAGGATGCCATCAGAGCAGCAGATAGAAAAAGTTGTATATGAGATTTTTCCTTAATATTTTATGTCTATTCTGAGGTCAAGGGCCACAAGGGAAAAGGAGCTATTGTTCATGAGTCCTGCTTACAGAACTCTACAAATTTCATCTGCCATGTGTCTGACCATTCAATCTCTGTCCATCTTTAGTGTACTGCCAGCCTCCTTATTGTTTAGTACATTTTCAAGCTTTGATTAATACGTACAGTTTGAAATAATGCCCCCATGCCCTAATTCAGGCTACTGATATATACAGTGGCATGCAAAAGTTTGGGCACCCCTGGTCAAAATTTCTGTTACTGTGAATAGCTAAGCGAGTAAAAGATGACCTGATTTCCAAAAGGCATAAAGTTAAAGATGGCACATTTCTTTAATACCTTAAACAAGATTATCTTCTTATTTTCATCTTTTACAGTTTCGAAATAACAAAAAAGGAAAAGGGCCCGAAGCAAAAGTTTGGGCACCCTGCATAGTCAGTACCTAGTAACACCCCCTTTGGCAAGTATCACAGCTTGTAAGTGCCTTCTGTAACCAGCTAAGAGTCTTTCAATTCTTGTTTGGGGGATTTTTGCCCATTCTTCCTTGCAAAGGTCTTCTAGTTTTGTGAGATTCTTGGGCCATCTTGCATGCACTGCTCTTTTGAGGTCTATCCACAGATTTTCGATGATGTTTAGGTCGGGGGACTGTGAGGGCCATGGCAAAACCTTCAGCTTGTTCCTCTTGAGGTAGTCATTGTGGATTTTGAGGTGTGTTTAGGATCGTTATCCTGTTGTAGAAGTCATCTTCTTTTCATCTTCAGCTTTTTTTTTACAGACGGTGTGATGTTTGCGTCCAGAATTCGCTGGTATTTAATTGAATTCATTCTTCCCTCTACCAGTGAAATGTTCCCCGTGCCACTGGCTGCAACACAAGCCCAAAGCATGATCGATCCACCCCCCGTGCTTAACAGTTGGAGAGGTGTTCTTTTCATGAAATTCTGCACCCTTTTTTCTCCAAACATAAAGTTGTGACCATAAAGTTCTATTTTGGGACCATGAAATTCTGCACCCTTTTTTCTCCAAACATAAAGTTGTGACCATAAAGTTCTACTTTAACTCCATCAGTCCACAGGACTTGTTTCCAAAATGCATTAGGCTTGGTTAGATGCTCCTTTGCAAACTTCTTACACTGAATTTTGTGGTGAGGACGCAGGAAAGTTTGTAGAAAAAAGGGTCCCCCGACCTAAACATCATCGAAAATCTGTGGATAGACCTCAAGAGAGCAGTGCATGCAAGACAGCCCAAGAATCTCACAGAACTAGAAGACTTTTGCAAGGAAGAATGGGCAAAAATCCCCCAAACAAGAATTGAAAGACTCTTAGCTGGCTGCATAAAGCGTTTACAAGCTGTGATACTTGCCAAAGGGGGTGTTACTAAGTACTGACCATGCAGGGTGCCCAAACTTTTGCTTCGGGCCCTTTTCCTTTTTTGTTATTTTAAAACTGTAAAAGATGGAAATAAAAAAGTAATCTTGCTTAAAATATTAAAGAAATGTGTCATCTTTAACTTCATGCCTTTTGGAAATCAGGTCATCTTTTACTCGCTTAGCTATTCACAGTAACAGAAATTTTGACCAGGGGTGCCCAAACTTTTGCATGCCACTGTATTAAAAGAAAAAACTCACATTGACATGCTACCTGTCCTGACTTTAGGAAATCCCAGGAATTTTTGTTTACAGCTGGTGAACAATCTTTTGCAATGCAGTCACTGTTGTAATGCAGGGTATGTGGCAGCTGACTTGAGTGTATTAATCTCTTCCTGTGTCTGTTTAGGAATTTGAAGATTGCTATCTTCAACTTACATCCTGCATACATACACTGGAGCAAGCCCAGTCCCAGGGGACATGATAAAAAATAAATACTAGAAGCATAAATTTAAGGGAACCTCAAAGAATTAAAGGGGAGGTTAGCAAAACACATTCATTTAGGATCCTTGAATCATAGTATTTTCTGCCATAATCCATTATTGAAGTGTAGTCCATACATCTTTTAAAAAGGAAAATTAAAGAGAGTTACTTGGGGAAAGAAAGGAATTCTATAGAAATGGGCAGGAGAGTGGGATTAGATGGGGTCATATGCTGCAATGTACCAAGTGCAGACTTGGGTGGAGTGACGATTCTTAATGGATAATGCTCTCTAAGGAAAGAGAGATGGGCACCATCAGAGATCTTCCTTTTACCTTCCTTTTATCTTCCTTTTACAAGTTTTTAAGATAAAACTACTGTACTTCAGTGTGCTTTGTTCTTTGATACTAAGAGGAATGCTCTAGGAACACAACCATTTGTTTTGAAGTACATGTGGCTTTGAAGCTTATTTTTATTATGTGAATCTCATTTTATCTTTTAAATGGGCAACAGTGAGTGGAAAAAAAAGAAATTTACTCTTCTATTTATTATTTGGAGTCCTGAGAAATATTGTTACACTTTACTCTGTATTCTGTTATTGTGTTTTCCCTGTACTACCTCAATGCACTGTGTAATGAATTGATCTGTACGAACGGTATGCAAGACAAATTTTTCACTGTATCTCGGTACAAGTGACAATAATAAAACAATACCAGTAGATCATTTTTACAACCTATATCAACAACCTTTTGAATTATGATCCTGCAAAGAACAGGAGGAATTGTTTAATTTAATCATCAGGAAATCTCTGAACAGATGATTATCTCAGCCAAAGTCTGTGATGGCAGAAGCTTCAAGGTGGTTACAGATGTGGATCTATGTTAATTCTGATTATTGCAATACAAAAGACATTCAGAGCTGCTTATCACTTTCAGTCAGTGCAAAGCCATCATTTTAAATGGTTCACATATTTTTTATACCAAGGTACGTTTGTTCACTAAGTGATCTTGCCAGCTATACCATGCTCTACATAATCACACTTTCCTGAGATAAAGTGACACATAGTCATACAGCATAAAACAGTCCATTCAGCTCACCGTGTCCATGCCAACCAGTCAGCACCCATCTGCATTCATCCCATCTTCTAGCACTTGGCCTATCGCCTTCTGTGCCAAGGTTATTCAAGACATATGGGATACTGACCTTCATTAATCAGGGCATTGAATGCAGGAGCAGGGAAGTTATACTTTTACTTCATAAAATATTGGTCAGACCTCAGCTGGAGCACTGTATAAATGAGGTATGCCGAGGTGATTCAAATGTTTGTCTAGACAATTCATAAGTACTGTCAGCAATTCTGTTTCCACCAGTCTCTCAGGCAGTGTATTCCAGGTACTCACCACTCTCTGGGTGAAAAAGGTCCTCCTCAGATCTCCTCTAAATCTCTTACCCCTTACTCTAAATCTGTGTCCTCTTGTTTTATCTACTTCTGATATGGGGAATAGTTACAGTCTACCCTTTCTACAGCCCTCATAATTTTATATCCCTCAATCATGTCCCTTCTTAACCTCCTCCTCTCCAGGGAAAGCATTCCTTGGCCCACTTTCCCTGTTTGCTGAGGAACATGAGAACATTAAGTGAAGCAACAATCCGTTGCCCTTTTTGCCCTCCACTGCAGAGCCTGCCAAAGTGTCTCAGTTTTTAGTCCCTGCTTGGGTGCCTTTAACTAGCATCCACAGGTTGGCTGACCTGGAGGTTCAATTACTAGACCTTCATTTGTGCATATTAAATAAATTATAAATCAGCATTTGTCAGACAGTATTTGATGTATTATTTAGCAAAACACCACTATTTCATTACTTTGGCTGGGTTTTAGATTTTGATGGTAATTTAAAAAAACATTTGAACTCTCACAGGGAGATGTTATTGAGGTACTGATCAGGATTAGCAAGCCGCCAGTTATCACTGCATGCATATGTGGAAGTATCTGAGTAGATACAGTGCCTTAAAGAAACTGCATTGGCAACAAAACCAGACACAACAAAACAATCCAATAGGAGCAATACTGCAACATTGCAAGAAAATGTAACATCACAGTAAAAAAAAGTCCCCCCTTCCCCCCAGCTCCAGAATTGTTCAACAAAATTATACATGTATTTACTATGCAACCTAAGAAAAAAAATTAGCATCAGTTTCAAAATACTGTTTGTGGGAGCTTCATGTGCACTGGTTGGTTGTCACATTCCCTGCATTGCATCTATGATTACACTTCAAAGTTATTTCACTGGCTGCCAAGGTCTTGAGGTCATGAATTGCAATATCTAAAAGAGCCTTTCTTTCAAGCCAATATTCAAAATATGGCACATTTCATTGTGAGTAATATATTCTCTTGGAATGTATTTGGGACGTTTGATAATAAAAATGTGTTACAATTATGCTTAATTTTTATTTCTTTTAAATTTTTAAAAATTTTATTTACAGCGTGGTAACAGGCCCTTTCGGTCCAACGAGTCCGCGCCGCCCATTTTAAACCCAAATTAACCTACCCGTATGTCTTTGCAATGTGGGAGGAAACCAGAGCACCCGGAGGAAACCCGATTATTCAAGGTTAAATGTTATCCAACAAAGCAGTATCTTTAAAATCAGCAGTGACTTAAAATGCATACACCTCATCCACATTCGGTGTGCCACAGTACTTACTGTAGCAGCTCACCAATGTGTCTTCAGCAGCATTTTGCAAACCTGTGACTCCCAAGTAGGAAATCAGGGCAGCACCGTATAGGAACACCACCATCTCAAAGTTACTCTTCAAGACACACTCTTCACACTTGATAAAGGCTACAATTCCTTCATCAGCACTGAGCAAAATCCTGGAGCTTCCTGTTTAAGAACACTACACAGCCTCCATGTTTGGCCAGAAGTGATGAACAGATCCAGCTTGGCTTCCTCCTGAGATACCAACATTGCAAAAGCCAACCTCCAGCCAATTTGATTCTCTCCAACCTCCCAGCTGTTTTACTGAGGACCTGTGTTCCAGAACTAGCTGCATCTGTAGCCAAGCTGTTTCAGTACAGTTACAACAGCAACAATGTGGAAAATATTTAATATTTTTTAAATTTTATTTACAGCGTGGTAACAGGCCCTTTCGGCCCAACGAGTCCGCCCCGCCCATTTTAAACCCCAAATTAACCTACCCATACGTCTTTCGAATGTGGGAGGAAACCGGAGCACCCGGAGGAAACCCATGCAGACACAGGAGAACGTACAAACTCCTTACAGACAGGGACAGGAATCGAACCCCAATCGCTGGCGCTGTAATAGCGTCGCGCTAATTGCTACGCTACCGTGCTGCTCAGGTATGTCCTGTATACAAAATGCAGGACAATTACCACCCAATCAGTTTACCCTCAATCATCAGCAAAGTGATGTAAACCATCATCAACAGTGTTGTCAAGTAGTATTTACTTTACAAATAATCTGTTCACCCATGCCCAGTTTGAGTTTTGCCAGGACCACTTAGAGCAGCAGAGTGGTGTAGCTACCAGCCCTGTTGCCTCACAACTCCAGCAACCTGGCTTCAATCCTGATCTCTGGCCTGTCTGTGTAGAGTTTACATGTTCTTTTTGTGACCTCCAGGTGCTCCAGTTTCCTCCTACATCCAAAGGTATGCGAGTTGCTAGGTTAATTGTCCACTGAAAATTGCCCCTAGTTGTGCAGGTTAAAACGGAGGTGGGGGGAGGGGGAGTTGATGGGAAAATGGAGAGAATAAAATGAAATTAGTGTATGATTAGTGTAAATGGGTGTTTGATGACCATTGCAGACTCAGTGGGCCAGTATGACCCTATGACTCAGCTTCAGATCTTGGTCCAAACATGGAACAAAAAAGTCAATTTCTTGAGGTGAAGTGAGAGTGACTGACCTTGATATTAACCTAGCATTAAGGCACCCTGGTAAAACTGAAGTTAATGTGCAAAGGAAACCCACCCCAGTGGATGGAGTCATACCTCGCACAAAGGAAGATGTTTGTGATTGTCAGAGTTCAATTATCCCAGCCTCAGGACTTCACTGCAACGGGATGGAAAGAAATAAAACTACAGATGCTGGAATCTAAAAAAAACAGAAATGCTGGAAAACTCAGCCAGTCAAGCAGCATTCGTGGAGAGAAAAGTGAAAGGTCTTTGACTTGAAACCTTAACTGGTTTCTCTTTCCACAGTTTCTGCTTGACTGGCTGAGTTCTACCAGCATTTCTGTTTTTGCTTCACTGCATTAGTTCTTCAGTTTTCTAACCTCCAAAGAATATAGATCTAATGTCTTTGGCTATTCATGATAAGACAACCTCTCGTCTCAGAAAATGACTGGGTGAATCCCCTTTGGGCTGCCTCCAATGCCCGTATATCCTTTCTTAAATAAAGGGACCAAAACTGTGCCCAGTACTCCAGGTAAGGCCACATCACTACCCTGGAGCAGCCAGTGCCTGCAGGCGCCAACACTTACGACAATATTAAGGTATGGGCTGATAACAGGCAAGTAATATTCATGCCACAAAAATGCTAATCAATAACCATCTCCAATAAGAAAGAGTCTAACCACTTACTTGTGACATTCAGTGACATTACCATCCCCAAGACCTCCACCATCAATATCCTGGGAGTCACCATTGACTAGAAACTCAGCTGGACCAGCCCTTGTAAGCAATGTAGCTACAAAAGCAACTCAGGGATGGAGTGAGCAAGTTACCCCTAACACCCAAGGCCTTTCCACTATCAACAAGGCAGAAGTCAGGAGTGCAATGGAGTACTCTCCACTGCCTACCAATCACTCTTAAGAAGCTCGACATCATCCAGGACAAAGCAGCTCACTTGATTGGCACCCCACAACCATCCTAAGCTTTCATCCCTCCACCATTGGCCCACAGAAGCTGCAGTGCTTGCCATCTACAAAATACACCGCTGCTAGTCTTCCAGACTACTTCAAATGCACATATAAAACCCACTAAATCTACCACCAAGAAGTTCAAGGGAGCACATGCATGTTACCTTTAGGATCCCCTCCACATTGTGTATCATCCTTATTTGGAAATATGTCACCAGTCGTCATCGCCACTGGATCTAAATCCTGGAACTCCCTAACCAAAAGAATTGAAGGACCTTCAGAAAGACTCCAGTGGTTCAAGAAAGCAGCTTTCTCAATGCCAATTAGGGATTGCCAAAAACGAATATAAAATAAGCAATTAAACACAGGAAATGTGGCAGCTAATATATGCACAGGAAGTTCCCAACAATAATTTGGTGATGATGACCAGATGATCCACGGTTTTAGTTGCAGAATTTGAAGGATGTCACTGGGTCTATCATGTTTGCTATGGTCAAAAATGTGTTACACAATCTAATCCCTGGATTGAAATTTTAGCCCTGCAGGTCACAGCCTTTTAGGCATACTTCCAATAAGTTTTTAAATGTGATGAAGGCTTCTACCTCCACCATCCTTTAAAGCAGCAAATTCTGGGCCCATACCACCAAATGGGTGAAAAATGTCCCCTCTAAATTTTTACCAATTACTTTAAATCTTTAAATCTATGGCAATTGTTTTTTGCCAGCTAAGCCAGGGACACAGATCCTTCCTATTTACTTTAGCTAATCCCCACATACTGCAATTTTATAGCTCAATTAAATCTCCTGTCAAACTCTTTTGTTCCGGAAGACAACATACCTTTCATTACAGCTAAAATTTTCCAGCCCAGGCAACATCCTCACATATTAATCTGCCCTCTTCCCAGTGCAATCACCTCTCTCCTACAATATGTTGTGGTCTTTGTATGCATTTCTAGCATAACCCTTTGATGATGTATTCTATCCTTCAGTGATATTGATACAATGACAAACATTGGCCAGAACACTGCCGAGAACTTCCATTATCTTTGAAGCTTGCTGTGTGATCTTGTACATCCACCTGAGAGGTACAGCAGGATCTCATTTGAGTGACAAGCAATTCCTCAAGATTACACTACAGGCTAAAATCATAGGCTCTTTTCTTACAAACTGGACTAACCCACAACCTTTTGCTGTAGAAATCAGAGTGCTACAATATCAAACCACAGATGGCACCAATATACTCACACATAAGAAGACAGAGGAAAAACCTCAGATGGCTAAACTAATCTGAATACAGAGTCCTTACACATAATCTCTGCAATGAGTTAAAGAGCATTGCATAGTTAAAGACAACAAACTGGAAAAGAAATGTTAATAACCCTAAGTTAATTTATATATTCATATTTTAATCTTTAATTCTGCTATTAAAGCAAATGTCATTCTTTTACACCACAATTTGCCTGTCTGTGAATTACTCAGTCACAGTTGGGTATTGAAGATTCCTTCCAGTTCCTGAATACTGCCCTAAAGCTGTCAGCCTTTAAGTAAAGATGAAGTGAAGATTTCATAAAGATGTTCAAAATTATGAGAGGTTTATGAAACTAGTATCACTGGAAGGAAAGGTAATAATCAGAGGACACTGGTTTAAGATATATGCCAAATAACCAGATGAGACAAAGATGAGAATTATTTTATGCAGGCATTGTTATTATCTGGAACACACAGCTTGAAAGAGAGTGGTGGAAGATGATTCCTAGAACATAAAACAGTACAGCACAGGAACAGTCCGTTTGGCCCACAATGTTGTGTCAAACTAATTAAACTAGTATTTAAATGCCTAACTAAATTAATCCATTCTGCCTACATTAGTCCATATCCCTCCATCCTCTGCATATTCATGTGCCTATCTAAGAGCCTCTTAAACACCTCTATCCTATTTGCCTCCACTACCACCCAAGGCAGTGCATTCCAGGCACCCACTACTCTGTGTAAATAAGCTTGCCCTGCACATCTCCTTTGAACTTACCTCCACTATCCTTAATTTGCATGCCCTCTGTATGAGACATGTCAACCCTGGGAAAAAGAATATTGACTGTCTACTCTATCCATGCCTTTCATAACCTTGTAAACCTCTATCAGATCTCCCCTCAGCCTCTGCTGCTCCAGAGACAACAACCCAAGTTTGTCTAAATTCTCCTCATAGCACATGCCCTCTAATCTAGGCAGTATCTTGGTCAATGTCTTCTGCACCCTCTGCAAATCCTCCACATCCTTCCCACAATGAGGTGACTAGAATTGAATGCAATATTCCAGATGTGGCCTAACTAGAGTTTTATAAAACTGCAACATGACTTCCCGACTCTTGAACTCAATGCCTTGACTAATAAAGGCAAGCATGCCATATGCTGTCTTTACCACCCTATCAGCATGTGAAGCCACTTTAGGGAGCCCCAAGATCCTTCTGTACATCAACACTGTTAAGGGTTTTGCTATTAACAGTATACTGTCCCTTTACATTTGATCTCCCAAAGTGCACCACCTCACATATGGCCGAATTAAACTCCAACTGCTATTTCTGCACCCATCTCTGCAACTGTTCTATATCCTGTTGTATCCTTTGGTAATCTTCTGTGCAATCCACAACAGCACAAATCTTTATGTTGTCTGCAAACCCATTAACCCACCCATCCACATTTTTATCCAGGTCATATATATATATCACAAACAGCAAAGGTCCCAGTATGGATCCCTGCGGGACACTGGTAAATGTATTCTGCACCCTCTGTAAAGCCTCCACATCCTTCACACAATGAGCAATAGAACTTATTCTAGCTGGAGGTCTTTGACTAGTCATAGACCTCCAGCTAGAATAAGTCTTATTGACGACTACCCTCTGTCTTCTATGGGCAAGCCAACTCTGAATCCAAACAGCCAAGGCATCATGGATCCCATTCATCTTAATCTTCTAGATTAGCCTCACAGGAGTGTCCTTGTCAAATGCCTTACTAAAATCCATGTAGATCACAGCCACAGCTCTACCTTCATCAATCACCTTGATCACCTCCTCCAAAAACTCAATCAAGTTCGTAAGACATGACTTGCCTCCCACATAGCCATGCAGGCTGTCTCTAATTAGGCCACGATTTTCCAAATGCTCATAAGTCATATCCCTAAGAATCCTCTCCAGTAAATTCCCAACCATTGACATGAGACTCACCAGTCGATAGTTTCTAGGATTATCCCCATTTCCTTTCTTGAATAACGGAACAACATTAGCTACTTGCCAGTCCTCCGGGACCTCACCTGTGGCCAGAGAGGACACGAAGATCTTGGTCAAGTCCCCAGCAATCTTGTCTCTTGCCTCTCTCAATAAACTGGGGTATATCCCTTCAGGCCCTTGCTGTTCTTTAAGAGACCCAACACTACCTCTTTCTTTATCTCAAAATGCCCTAGGATATTAGCACGTTCCACACTGATCTCACCATCCTTCTCCTTGGTAAATAAGAATGCAAAGTACTCATTTAGGACCTTGCCCACATTCTCTGCTTGCAAGCATGTGTTCCCTCCTTTATCCTTAAGTGATCCTACCCTCTCCCTAGCTATCCTCTTGCTCTTGATGTATGTATAGAATGCTTTTAAGTGACCTTTATTAGTCACATACATTGAAACACACAGTGAAACACATCTTTTGCGTAGAGTGTTCTGGGGGCAGCCTGCAAGTGTCACCACACTTCCAGCACTAACATAGCATGCCCACAACTTCCTAACCCGTACATCTATAGAATGTGGGAGGAAACCGGAGCACCCGGAGGAAACCCACGCAGACACGGGGATAATGTACAAACTCCTTACAGACAGTGGCCGGAATTGAACACGGGTCACTGACGCTGTAATAGTGTTATGCTAACCGCTACACTACCGTGCCTGCCCTTTAATACTACTTGCCAAGGATTTTTCATGGCCCCTCCTGGCTCTTCTCCTAATTCTCCTCCTGAGTTCTTTTCCAGCTTCTTTATAATCCTCAAGGGCTCCATTTGATTTTAGCTTCCTAAACCTTACATACACTTCCTTTTTCCTTCTTTACTAAATTCACCACCACTCTCAACATCCAAGGTTCCCTTACCTTGCCAGCCTTGTCTTTCCTTCTTACTGGAACATCCCTGTTCTGTACTCTGAGCAGTTGGTCTTTAAACACTCTCTACATCTGACATGGACTTGCCCCAAAACAGCTGTTCCCAATTAACTCTCCCTAGTTCCTATCAATACTCTTATAATTTGCCCTACTCCAACGTAATACTCTCCTGCAAGGTCCATAGTCATCTTAAAACTTAAGGAGTTGTGGTCACTGTTCCCTAAATGTTCTCCCACTGAAAGGTCAGTCACCTGGCCGGTCTCATTACCCAATACAAAATCCAGTATGGCCCCTCCTCTTGTTGGACTATCTACAGACTGATTTAAGAAACCCTCCTGGATGCACCTAACAAATTCTGCCCCATCAAAACCTCTTGCACTGAGGAGTTACCAGTCTATACTGGGGAAGTTGAAGTCACCCATAACAACAACCCTTGTGGGTTTTACACCTCTCCTTAATCTGCCTGCATATCTATTCCTCAATGTCCTGGTGGCTATGGGGTGGGTCTGTAGTATAATCCCATCAGAGTGATTGCACCTTTCTTTCTTTTTCACTCTTTTCTTTTTCAATCTTTTTATTAATTTTCAAATTAGTACAAAATAATGTATATAACATTAGTAATTATACATATGGTGCAGAGATCAGGATAACAATCATAACAGTTAATATATATAATCACAAGGAGTAAAAAGAAAGGAATCTAGACCTCTCGTTCTCTTATTAAGTGAACAAACACAAAAGGAAAGATTGAAAAGAAATGAAATTTAATTATATGAAAGAAGAACCCCTAAGTCAAAAAAATATAGATAATAAACCAAAAAAAACAAAAACTTCAAAAATAACTGGACTGATATTTCTTCAATTAAAAAGAAAAAAAACATTATTATGTCATCAACTCCACTCCTCTGTATTCAAGGGTTATTGAAAGGGCTCTGAAAAAGGTCAGCTTATATCATACGGAAGTGCATCTTTCTTACTTTTGGGTTCTACCCATATAGACTCAATGGATGAGCCCTCCATTATGTCCCCTCTGAGTGCAGTTGTGATATTGTACCTGATTAGTAGTGCAACTCCCCTGCCTCCCTTTTACCTCCCTCTCTATTTTTTCTAAAACATCGAAACCCTGGAACATTAAGCATCCAATCTTGTCCTTCTCTCAACCAATCTCTGTAATGGCCACAACATCATAGTTCCATGTACTGCTCATCACACTTAATACTCCTAGCATTAAAATACACTTCACCCCATCTGTCTTTAATCTGTCTGCATCTGAGTTCATCACCTTTACCCCTAATACTCCTAGCATTAAAATACACTTCACCCCATCTGTCTTTAATCTGTCTGCATCTAAGTTCATCACCTTTACCCCTAATACTCCTAGCATTAAAATACACTTCACCCCATCTGTCTTTAATCTGTCTGCATCTAAGTTCATCACCTTTACCCCTAATACTCCTAGCATTAAAATACACTTCACCCCATCTGTCTTGAATCTGTCTGCATCTAAGTTCATCACCTTTACCCCTAATACTCCTAGCATTAAAATAAACACCCTACAACCCGTCCATCCCATCGTGTATATCACGTTGCTCCTGCCTGCCCTTCCTTACTGGTCATGACATCTACCTTCTCCTCAATCCCTCCACATTTTTACCTGGTGCTCTGGTTCCCATCCCCCTGCCAAACTAGTTTAAAGCCTCCCAAGCTGCACCAATGAACCCCCCTGACAGGATATTGAGAGTCCTCCAGTTAAGGTACAACCCATCTCCCTTGTGCAGGTCACTCCTGCCCCAGAAGAGGTTCCAGTAATCCAAGAACCTGAAACCCTGCCCCCTGCACCAGTTCCTCAGCCACACATTCATCTATTCTATCTTTCTGTTCCTGCCCTGACTAGCACATGGTACCGGGAGTAATCCAGAAATTACTACCTTCGAGGTCCCGCTTTTCACCTTCTTTCCTAAATCCCTATACTCACTGTGCAGGACCTCTTCCCCCTTTCTACCTATGTCATTGGTACCAATGCGCACCACGACCTCTGGCTGCTCACCCTTCCCCTTGAGAATGTTCTTCAGCCGCTCTGTGACATCCTTGACCCTGGCACCCGGGACATCTTGGTGTCTCTTTCGCGACCACAGAATCTCCTGTCTGTCCCCCTAAGTCACCTCAAGAAGACACAAGAGTCTGCAGATGCTGGAATTTGAAGCAAAAAACACACTACTGGAGTAACTCAGCGGGTCGAGCAATGTCAGTGGGGGGAAAGGAATTATTGATCTTTTGGGTTGAGACCCTGCAATAAGACTGAGTATAGAGAGGGAAGATAGCTGGTATAAAAACGAGAGGGAGAGGGTTGAGAGGTGGATGATGGGCAGAAGGAGCTAGGTGGAAGAGGGGGGAGTGAAGGCAGAGATGAGGCTGGAGGGTGATAAGCAAGGACACAAAGTCAACCAATGGTGGAATCTGATAAGTAAGGAAGGTGTTAACGAGAACCATTAAGGGAGAGATAATCAGCAAATGGAATCAGATGGGGGAGGGGATCCGCTGGGTGAAACATGTGGATGATGGGTGGATGGAACCAGGAAGTGGAGGGGCACAAAATTAGGCAGTGGGGGTTGGGGGGGATGTTCAGGAAAGGGACAAAAATGGGAGGACTGGAAGTGAAGGAGAAAAGGGCTTGCTTGAGGCCAAACCTATTGCACTGCTCGAGGGAAAAGATTACTGAAACCATACATATATGATTAAAATGACCAGAATAGATGAGGTCTGATCAAAGTCATTTGAATTATTGATTATGAAGCTTTACCAAATGAATTTTTAATGATTTTTCAGGGGAGTGGTTTAAGCACCATTTCTAGGTTACACAATAAATCTGGTGTTAAAGTTTTGAATTGAGTTGGAATAGCAAAGACATGGAGGAGGATGATTAGTCTATGCTATGGCCTAAAATTATTTTGGAAAGAAAATCTTGAAAGAAAAATACTAAAACATACAGACTGTAACTGCTTTTAACAAGGTCAGATCTAAAACATATAATTGAAAACATTCCACCTAAAAGGACATACCAAAGCTCCTGTAAGTGGTACTAATGTAAGCGGCTGTATTTAATTAACATGTCTGATTTTGAGACTAGCTACCAAAAATAGTCCGATTGAAATATCATAAATTTATCCTGTTGGTCTTCCACAGACATGCTTTTCATTCCAAATCACAACATTCCATTCTTACAAGAAACTAAGGTGAGGCCTAATTCTGGTGCTAAACAGAATATAGAGCAGTACAGCACAATACAGGCCCATCGGCCCACAAAGTTGTGCCAACCTTTAAACCACGCCTAAGACCATCTAACCCCTTCCACCCACATATTCCCCTATTTTAAATTCCTCCATATGCTTATCTAACAATCTCTTGAATTTAACCAACGTACCTGCCTCCACCACTACCCCAGGCAGCGCATTCCATGTCCCAACCACACTCTGGGTAAAAAAACCTCCCTCTGATATCTCCCTTGAACTTCCCACCCATTACTTTAAAGCCATGCCCTCTTGTATTGAGCATTGGTGCCCTGGGAAAGAGGTGCTGGCTGTCTACTCTATCCATTCCTCTTAATATTTTGTATACCTCTATCATGTCTCCCTTCATCCTCCTTCTCTCAAAAGAGTAAAGCTCTAGCTCCCTTAGTCTCTCCTCATAATCCATACTCTCTAAACCAGGCAGCATGTGGTAAATCTCCTCTGCACCCTTTCCAACACCTCCACATCCTTCCTAAATGAGGCAACCAGAACTGGACAAAGTACTCTAAGTGTGGTCTAACCAGAGTGTTGTAGAGCTGCATCATTACCTCACAGCTCTTAAACTCAATCCCGCGACTTATGAAAGCTAACATCCCATAAACATTCTGAACTACCCGATCCACCTGTGAGTCAACTTTCAGTGATCTGTGGATATGAACCCCCAGATCCCTCTTGCTCCTCCACACTACCCAGAATCCTGCCATTAACCTTGTACTCTGCCATGGAGTTTGTCCTTCCAAAGTGTACCACCTCACACTTCTCTGGATTGAACTCCATCTGCCACTTCTCAGCCTAGCTCTGCATCCTATCAATATTCCTCTGCAATATTTGACAGTCCTCCACACTATCTACAACACCACCGACCTTTGTGTCGTCTGCAAACTTGCTAACCCACCCTTCTACTCCCTCATCCAAGTCATTAATAAATATTACGAAAGGTAGAGGTCCCAGAACTGATCCTTGGGGGACACTGCTAGTCACAGCCCTCCAATCTGAATGAACTCCCTCCACCACAACTCCCTGCTTTCTACAGACAAGACAATTTTGAATCCACTGGGCCAAGCCTCCCTGGATCCTATGCTCTCCGACCTCCTGAAGAAGCCTAACATGTGGAACCTTGTCAAATGTCTAACTAAAATCCATGTAGACCACATCCACTGCACTACCCTCATCAATCTGCCTCGTCACTTCCTCAAAGAACCCTATCAGGCTTGTGAGACATGATCTTCCCTTCACAAAGCCATGCTGGCTGTCCCCAATCAGTCCATGATTCTCTAAATGCTCATAGATCCTATCTCTAAGAATCCTTTCCAACAGCTTCCAACGTAAGGCTCACTGGTCTATAATTCCCTGGACTATCCCTACTTCCTTTTTTGAATAAGGGGACAACATTTGCCACCCTCCAATCCTCTGGTACCATTCCCGTGGACAACGAGGACTCAAAGATCCTAGCCAACAGTTCAGCAATCTCCTCCCTTGCCTCACAGAGCAGCCTGGGGAATATTCCGTCAGGCCCTGGGGACTTATCTGCCGTAAGATTTTCTAACAACTCCAACATATCCTCTCTCTTGATATCTACATACTCTACAACATTAACCTTACCAACACTGTCCTCGGCTTCATCAAGACCCCTCTCCTTGGTGAATGCTGAAGAGAAGTATTCATTGAGAACCTCACCGACTTCCACAGCTTCCAGGCACATCTTCCCACCTTTGTCTTTAATCGGACCTACCTTTACTCTCGCCATCCTTCTGCTCTTCACATACGAGTAAAAAGCCTTGGGATTTTCCTTAACCCTACTCGCCAAAGCCTTTTCATGTCCCCTTCTTGCTCTCCTCAGCCCCTTCTTAAGTTCCTTCCTTGCTACCCTATATTCCCCACGAGCCCTATCTGATCCTTGCTGCCTTCTTCCTCCTAACTAGTTGTTCCACCTCTCTTGTCACCCACGGTTCCTTCACCCTGCCATTCTTTCTCTGCCTTACCGCGACAAATTTATCCCTAACATCCTGCAAGAGATTCCTGAACAACGACCACATCCCCATAGTACATTTCCCTTCACAAATGTCATCCCAATTTACTCTCGCAAGTTCTAGCCTTATAGCCTCATAATTTGCCCTTCCCCAATTAAATATCTTCCTGTCCTCTCTGCTCCTATCCTTGTCCATGACAATGCTAAAGGTTAGGGAGCAGTGGTCACTGTCCCCCAAATGCTCACCCACCAAGAGGTCTCTCACCTGACCCAGTTCATTACCTAATACTAGATCCAATATGGCATTCCCTCTAGTCGGTCTGTCAACATACTGTGACAGGAATCCGTCCTGGACTCACTGAACAAACTCTGCCCCGTCTAAACCATCGGTACTAAGCAGGTGCCAATCGATATTTGGGAAGTTGAAGTCTCCCATGATAACAACCCTGTTATTCTTGCACCTTTCCAAAAATCTTCCTCCCAATCTGCTCCTCAGTATCCCTGCTGCTACCTGGGGGCCTATAGAATATTCCCAGTAGAGTAACTGCTCCTTTCTTGTTCCTAACTTCCACCCATACTGACTCTAGAGAGGATCCTTCTACATTATCCACTCTTTCTGCAGCTGTAATAGTGTCCCTGACCAGTAATGTCACCCCTCCTCCTCTTCTCCCCCTCCTCCCTATCCCTTTTAAAACACTGAAATCCAGGAATATTCAATATCCATTCCTGCCCTGGTGACAGCCAAGTCTCTGCAAGAGCCTCAATATCATAGTCCCATCGCCCTTATTCCTGATACTTCTTGCATTTAAGTAAATGCACTTTTGCCTATCCATCTTTCTACTTTTATACCCTATACTCTGCTTCTCCTTCCTCAAAGCCTCTCTACGCGTTGGATCTGACATTTTCCCATGCACTTCTTCCTCTAACCTCTCCCTCTGGTTCCCATCCCCCTCGCAAACTAGCTTAAATCCTCCCAAACCATACTAGCAAACCTGCCTGCAAGGATACTGGTCCCCCTCGGGTTTAGGTGTAACCCATCCACTCTGTACAGATCCCACCTTCCCCAGAAGAGATCCCAATGATCCAAAAATCTAAATCTTTGCCCCCTGCACCAACTCCTCAGCCACGCATTCATCTGCCAGCTCCTCCTATTCCTAGCTTCACTATCACGTGGCACTGGCAGCAATCCTGAGATTGCTACCCTTGCTACCCTTGAGGTCCTGTTCTTCAGCCTTCTGCCTAGCTCCCTAAACTCACTTTTCAGGACCTCATCCCCCTTCCTATCTATGTCATTGGTACCAAATAAATTTACAAATTAATTATTTAGTTAATCCTGCCATGTGTCTGTTTGCTGATGAGTAAGGGGAAATTCCCTGCTGTCTCCATTACATTTCTTCCTCGCAGATAACCGTGATGCTTTCCCATGGCAGGAGTTCTTTGTGTTCCGGAGTAAAGAGCTGCAGGTGTTGGAGATTCCAACACATCCAGTCTTCCATCCCAACTGTTTTTAGCCCAAAATGATTAAAAATATGTTTTTGCATATTATTTTCCAATTGGATGCATTATCCAGCATGGAAAGCACTTCTGCTAAGATGAACAGGAAGTTTTAGAGGATGAGATAGTTTCCAAACCACAAAGGTGTTCTTACATTCTACCACAAAACATCACCATCTGAATATTTATAAACTATGGTAGGTCTTGTGAAAAGACAGTTCTTTATTTGATCTCCATTTTTCAATGTATTGTCCAATATCTTGTCAATGTATTCCCAACTCTCAGTGCCTTCTCAGTGTATGCTATCATCTTTTAATCCCTACTAATTTATCCCTCCTTCTATCAATGCTTTGATAATGTGTCTTCAATCTCCTTTCTCTTCAAGATCAAATCTGACTGTTCTTAAATTAAAATATATGGAGCTCCTTTTCCCAAGTGCGTACCATTAGTCAATGAGATGGTGAATCTGGGTCCTTGCAGGACAGGATCTCCAACCCGGAAATTCATGTGAATTTCATGTCACTCCTCTACGGTGAACTATATGCTACTTCATCAGACATTCAGTTCGCCAAGTGAATGAAAGGCAAGAGCCAACAAAATTCCTTCTGTGGAAAAATGGCCTCTGGGCTAGGCCTCCTCTGATATTATGGTCTCTTTATGGGATATTCATCTTCCCTACAGTATGGCCCGCACAAATTGTCTTCAGTCTTGGTGATCTGACATTTTTGAGATACACTCAATTCTGTCATCACCAGGATCCCAACACATGATTTGCCAAGACTTTCCATCTGTGTCCAATCTTTCTTGGGCTGTATTGCTTGTAATGTGGCTGAGTTTGGAAAATGAAAACCTTCCAATTAATTGTAGTTGTTCTGGAAAATTATGCAGCTGACTGAAAATGATAAATTAGAATTGTTCAGAAAAAGAATTTTGTATAACATCTGTGCATCTAATGCACCTAATCCAAACTCACACAGAGGCTTCTCATGTCCTCTTTATCCTTCTTCATGTTAATCTCTTCCTTGCACTTAGTACTCCCTCCCACCCACCATCTAGTGACCCAAATGACGTTTCCAAGTGAATGGAAAAGTGCATTCATTTGCATTTCTTCCAATCCAGCATATCACATTCATTGTTCACAATGTGGCCTCTACATTGGAGAACCAAACGCATATTAAGAGATTGCTTTGCAGGGCACCTGAATTCAGTCCACAGAAATGACCCTAAGCTCCCACTTTCCCGCCAGTTTAATTACTGTCCCACTTCCACTCTGATCTGTCTGGCTGGGGCCTCCTTCTCTAATACAATGAGGCACAAGGAAAGCTTGAGCAACAACACCTCACTGCAGCCTTCCAAATTCAACATCAAATTCTCTGACTGTAGTTAATTCATTCTTGCTTTCTATCAGTATTGGTACTGACCATTTCTGCCTGTCAGTCATCTGTGGTTTTCATTCAGTTATTCTCTTTCTATTAGCACAATCTGGACTGCTGGGCATATCCACAGCCCTGATATCAGCAAAAGACAAAAAAGTACAATTGACTCTAACTGCATTAACCCATTTGGTTGCACCCCATGAGAGAAATTTCCTTTGTTGTACCCTTCTCTCCCCCACTGCTTGTTTTCTTGACTTGTTTTCTCTCTGTCCCATTTCTGACCAAATGTCTCAGATCTCAAAAGTTAATTCTGTTTCTCTTTCCTCTGTTGCTGCCTGACCTGCTGAGTGCATCCAGCATTTTCTGTTTTTATCCCATGCCTCCTTATAACAGAAGAAGCAACTTCTCTCTCTCACTGGATTTTTCACTGTACTTGTGGCCTTGTGTTTCCCCACCTGCGACATGACCCTACTGCTACTGCCCTCAATCTTGGATCTTAATTTTAAACTCCTCAGGCTCACAATTTAGTTGAAACACTAATGACAAAAACAGAAATTGCTGGAAATGCTCGTCAGATGAGGCAGAATCTGTGGAGAGAAAAACAGAGTTAATGTTGCAAGACTTGATAAATAAATTTTTATACCAGATTTCCAGCATCTGCAATTTTTAATTTTTTTTTTAATCTGTGCTCTTGTACCCTGCCTTACCTGTTCACTGCTACAGGATGTCCCCCCAAAGTAATAATTCTTTTTTTCACTTCACTTCTCAACATGACCATTGTTATGGGGTTCCTATCTGATAATTCTGTCTCTGGTCTTTTCTGCCTTGTACTACTTTACTATCTTCCCCGCTGCAATGGCAATTCTTGCCACAGTCACGAATACCACAACTCCTACACAGGCCTAAGCCTCCTTATATCTGATCTCATGGCTCTAGCACACCTGTGACTTACCCTCCATGGCTGTTATCCCAGGGAAGGGCAGTCTAAAACTAGACAGCTCAGTTTTAAGGTGAGAGGAAATAAATTTAAAAGCAACCTGAGGGGCAAGTTCTTCACACAGAGGGTGATGGGTAGATACACTAAGCTCCCAGTGTTTAAATGGCATTTGGACAGGTAACTTTGGCTGCTACTGAACATGTTTTTACATTTAGTGCAACACACTGAGTTCTGTATTTTCTTCGTCCAACTCACTTTTGCACTAACCCTGCACTAATTTTGTATCCTGTATATACCGTTTTGCACTATTTGTACTTGCACAATTTTTTTGTCTGTGTTTATTGTATGTACTCTGTTCTACATATGTCCTCTGTTGTGTGAGTCTGGGGGAAACGACATTTCATTCCTCCATACGTTTTATAGTATATGGGTGAATGACAATAAAGTATAACTTGAACTTGGATATGGGTCTAATGCAGGTAAATGGGATTAGCATATCTCGGTTGGCATGAAGGAATATGACTCTATGATCTAATGATCTAATTGGGCCAAAGGGCCTGTTTCTGTGCTCCCCAGCTCTGTATCTCAATGTGGCTTGATATAAAATTATGACTGTTATGTCCCTCTGAAACACCTTACGTTATAGGCACATTAATGAAAGCTGCTGTTTTTGGAGAACACAAGGTTTAGAGAAGATTGAATTACGTAGGATTTCAATAGGGTGAATTGGGAAAAATTATTTCATCTAGGTTTGGAGTCAATCACAAAGGTATCATCAGTTTAAAATTCTCATCATTTGAAGTTAGAGTTAGGGTTTTACACAGTTACTGAACCATAAAATGGTTTGCTATATGGAGCTTGGTCATAAATAATTACATCTACTGGGGGAAAGCTTCATAAATATTTGAAGCAATAGAATTGGAGGGAGAGCATGGAGCTGTAGGGTTGTTTTTCTGTTAGTCTAGGAAAAAGCTTAAGAAAAATGGATGAGTAGTCTTCCTGTGTTGTAACTCGCTACACTTTTAGAAAAGATTTAGAGAAAACATTGCATCCACTGAGCCAGCTAACACCTAATGCAAATTTGTGGAGTCATATTTATAATATCATGGGTAACTGGCAAACTATGGAGGCAATGCGGGAACAAACAGATGTGGTATCTGAAAATACCAAATCCTTTACTTTCAAAAAAAATACCGCCAGTCTTAATAGATCTGTAAAAGATTTCTGATTGGAAGTTAAATACTATGTAGCATCCTAGAAATGACAAATAAGTTGCAAAATAATCATGCAACTTGCTGCAGCAACTATGTAAGTCCATAATTTTGGATATTTTTACCCCAATTCAGAAGTTTTGAAGATATTGCATCACAGTATAGATACCTACTATATTCATTAGGGTCAACAAGTAGTTCTGGACATGTTCTTTCCCATGGAACCGCACTACAGAGTCATCCACTCCCAAAAGCACCTCAATGTTGTAGTCATCATCTTTTGCATGTCTCCGTTGCCTCAAGGTTTCATCCAATCGTTTGCCAATCTTGTCATACATATGGTCCAGGTCACCAAGCCCATCAAACTCAGATCCTGTCAACAAACATGATCAGTGTTTAGCACAAACTGAATCTGAGTGGATTCTTACAGCATGTAACTATTTAATCAAACGTTTGCAGCTTTCTTCTAAATAAAATATTGGAAGTATGTATTACATCTGTGAAATCACCACCCAGCAGAAAAGATTTAATTTGGCCAGCACACAAATAATTAGGTTAAAGTTCTATTCCAACTATGATGGCACGTCTCATTAACTACATGATGCACTGAAGCAATCTGCCAAGATGTCTTCGACAGAATCTCATAAATTTATGACAGTCAATGCCCAGAAATTCAAGGACAGTAATTGAGTAGGAAGACCATCAAATTGCTCTCCTAGTCAGAATGTTGTCACCTGGCGTGAAAATCTAAAAGCTCCCAACTCAACAGCACTGTAATGCATGAGGGATAACCACTGTCAGAGAGCGTCTAAGGATGGGCAATAAAAGCTTTTCAGCATATCTTGAAAATGACACTTTTTAATGTAGTCCCTTGCCAGCTTGGATGTACTTTATAATTCTATTGGGAGTGCATTTCCTAGTCATCAATAGTTACAAATTATAATCTTGATGAATGAAGTTATTTAATTGTGCTCATATGGAACGTCCTACGAGATTTCTGCAAAATGCAAACTGTTATAGTTGTCTACTTTCAAGACCACATCATCCATACAGTTGTATTAAAAGCGGTGCCAATAGTGAGTTCTTGGTCTGTAATCTGGGACATTTCTATTCTGATAGAGCCTAGATAGACACATGAATCTGCAGGAAACAGAGGGATATGCAGGAGAGAATTAGTTTAGTTTGGCACGGACATTGTGAGCTGAGGAACCTGTTCTTGTGCTGTACTGTTTTATGTTCTAGGTAACCTTTTGATACAACATTCTGTCACCCTCTCTAAATTTTTGTCCTAAAGATCTGGGCGCAAATTTTATTGCCTTTTTTTTTACAGCACACCTGACAACATGTTTTCTGGAGATTCATATGAACTGCAGACACCTCTTCCCCTCCATGTTGGTTTTCTAGGATTAGTCTATGGTCCTCTCGTTACTCATTGAGTTTAACTCAATTATGTTTGTGGTTATCTGATAGATAGTTGAGCTTTTCTATATTTTATAACAAAGAGTAACATTCCACATGCAGCATCTTGACACTACAGAATTTCGTTTCTAACAATGAAAAAAAATCATAGTAACCCCCTTTGCTTTCTCTCCATTGAGTCCCTTTAGTATAGAGAGCGCAAAACAGAGCTGGAGACTGGGGTAAAAATTTGGTTCTGTTCACATGCACTAAATGCATGTCGGGATGTTGTACTTCACTGCCAAAATTCAGCTCATTCGACTTCCTAACAACCTCTGATCTCCCCTCAATACCCTACCCCAGTTTCCTGGCATGGAAATTCTACTCTCTGAGCATCTGATTATTCCCATTCCTGGCCCTTAAGCTCCCCCTCCACCCAATTTTTGGATCCTGACTCCACAATCATTCCACATAATAAAATGCACATTAACTGCTTACTTCCAACCTGCCCTCAAATTTACTTTGTCCATCTCCAACATCTCTCTCCCCTTTCTGGATCTCTCCGTCTCCATCTCCGGAGTCAGGTCAACCACAGACAGCTTTTACAAACCCACTGACTCCCACAGTTACCTTGACTACACCTCTTCCCACCCTGTCACTTGAAAGGATGCCTTCCCCTTTCTCTCAGTTCCGCCACCTCCACTGCATCTGTTCCCATGATGAGGCTTTCTATTGCAAGATATCAGAGATGTCCTCTTTTTTCAGTAAACAGGGTTTCCCTTCCACCATCATCAATGCAGCCCTCACCCACATCTCCTCCATTTCCCATACATCTGCCCTCACCCCATCACCCGGCCCCCCCCCCCCCCCCCCCCCACCGATATAACAGGGACAGGGTTCCCCTTGTCCTCACCTACCAACCCACGAGCCTCTGCATCCAACATATCATTCTCCATTACTTCTGCCACCTCCAACGGGATCCCACCACCAGGCACATCTTTCCCCACCCCCCAACTCCGCAGGGATTGCTCTCTCTGTGACTCCTGTTAAGTTGGTGCAACATTCTCAACACACATCATTGCAAGGTCTGCCTTCCATTAGGTTGTACACAAAGAAGAATATCCAAAAAACTGTCTCAAACTCCAGGAAAACAATGAGAAACCAAGAAAAATAGTGTTCTAAGTGTGGCAGCCTTATGCCCTGGTAACACATTCCAAACTTGTATCCTAATTTGGGAATTACTTCTTTGATGCTTCACTGAAAACAATGAGATTTCCCCCATTCCAATTTCAGAATCATTTTCTCAAATGTCAGTAGTATTAAAGCAGGAAGCTCAAATTATCTGCTAGGTCAAATGTATCCTCCACAATAACTGCATCAAAGACTGAGCTAATAATCACCATGTGCTGAGGATTTAAATGATACAACTTTTAACAAATATACTTTATATGCATTTAAAGAGAAAGCAACCACCCACCATGACCTTGCTGGCAGGTGGAATCAAAGAATCATAGAATCATAGAAAGTATACCACAATGTTGTGCCGACCTTTAAACCTCGCCTAAAAACTATCTAACCCCTTCCCCCCACATATCCCTTTATTTTAAATTCCTCCATAAGCTTATCTAGCAATCTCTTGAATTTGACCAATGTACCTGCCTCCACCACCGCCCCAGGCAGTGCATTCCATGCCCCAACCACTCTCTGGGTAAAAAACCTCCCTCTGATATCTCCCTTGAACTTCCCACCCATTACTTTAAAGCCATGCCCTCTTGTATTGAGCATTGGTGCCCTGGGAAAGAGGCGCTGGCTGTCGATTAATATTTTGTATACCTCTATCATGTCTCCCCTCATTCTCCTTCTCTTCAAAGAGTAAAGCCCTAGCTCCCTTAGTCTCTCCTCATAATCCATACTCTCCAATCCAGACAGCATCCTAGTAAATCTCCTCTGCACCCCTTCCAACACCTCCACATCCTTCCTATAATGAGGCGACCAGAACTGGACACAGTACTCTAAGTGTGGTCTAACCAGAGTTTTGTAGAGCTGCATCATTACCTCGCGGCTCTTAAATTCAATCCCACGATTTATGAATGCTAACATCCCATAAGCTTTCTGAACTACCCTATCCACCTGTGAGGCAACTTTCAGGGATCTATGGATATAAACCCCCAGATCCCTCTGCTCCTCCACACTACCCAGAATCCTGCCATTAACTTTGTACTCCACCTTGGAGTTTGTCCTTCCAAAGTGTACCACCTCACACTTCTCCGTATTGAACTCCATCTGCCACTTGTCAGCCCATCTCTGCAATCAATGTCCCTCTGCAACCTTTGACAATCCTCCACACTATCCACAACACTACCAACCTTTGTGTCATCTGCAAACTTGCCAAACCACCTTCTACCCCCTCATCCAGGTCATTAATAAAGATCCTGAAAAGCAGAGGTCTCAGAACCGATCCTTCTTGGACACCGCTAGTCACAGACCTCCAATCTGAATGCACTCCCTCCACCACAACCCTCTAAGAACTGCTTCTCAGTTCATTTACTATTTGAGTGATTTTCATGAATAAATCCTATGACTTCAGCACATTATCGAAATCGTTAACCTGATCTCCTTTCAAAATAGCTTATCTCATTTTTCGGTCAAAGCACGTCGTTAAAAATCATAAGTCTTTCATGAAAGAAGGAAAATCTAGTGGAGAATATCATCTGCATACTAACAGAACAACAGTTTGTAATCAGTCACAGCAGCAACAAAGGAAGGCACTTCATGGAGGTACAAGAGTTTGCAAATGCTGGAATCTGGACCAATAAACAATCTGCTGGAGGAAAGGGACTGTCAATGTTTTGGGTCAAAACCCTGCATCACGACTGTCAAAAAGGCATTTTACAGAACTGAATACAGAAATAGCGGGGATATACTTGACCATGTATCCAGAGACTTATCTTTTGACTTGGTGATTACCAAATGGCTGAATCTTCAATATATATTCAGCAGCCTTACTGCCGGTTTCAAGTAATGGGTTCCTTTTTGTATGGAAGTTAGGATTCAATTATCTAAATAGGAACCCATTGACCAGAAATGATCAGAGACTCCACAGTGCATAGTCCAGCCAGCACTACAAACATCCCCGGGTACCCTCCCAGTGTGACAAAATTACCAAGCCTCTGGGTCATCTCAAAATAGGACTCATGTCTGCATCACAAATGCAGGCTTGCATTAAGGCCTCAAACTCCAGTTATCTAGGCCACAAATTCCACACTGAACACGTATCAACTGAAACCTGCAGCCGGAAAGTTCTTGGTGTCAGCTCCAAGGAAATGTTCCCAAGTTGGGAAAAAAGTCAAGTAGTTGATCCAATAAGAGTGAATAAAGTTAAGAGTTGAATTGTTTTTGAGTGCCCCTCTGAGCCAGGGATCTTGGTCCCCTAAAACTAATTGAGACTGCTACTGGTTGCTGCCCTGGCTCTATCTTGCACTCAATCCAGCACTTTGTATACATGTTGCAAATCCCATAGTTTGTCTACCAAATCTAAGGGTGTGTCAGCTTAAAATTACTGGGGCCATCCCTGCTGGAACAAATGAGGTTGGTTCTCTTGGCTCAATATTGAATTATTGACAAACAGATGTTTCCAATTTCATCACCACTGCCAGTGATTCCAAAAAACAGTGCGACAGAAACGAACTCAGAAGAAGCCTCACCACTGATGTTCTTTGCCAATCTTTTGGATTTACAGGGGATGCTTAAGATGCAGCATGTTTCCTTTCCATCACTATGGAGACAACCCTAAATAATAGCGTCACGCAGAATCAGAAGGAAATAAAAGTGGAAAAGTCCAGTCACACATCATACTTCACTCTGATCTTGGTGGAGAAGTTTCCTTTCCACTCCACCCTTCATACATAGCAATATACAAAGTCTGGAAGAGTGGACCTTTAGTCACAGTAAAGTAGATTCAACCCTTTGCCCAAAGCCTGGCATTTATAAAGTATATGTATAAGGGAAAACAGCTTCAAGTGGAATAATTGAGTTAAAATCCTTTTTAATAATTGGAGTGAAAAACAACAAATACTAGATATTTAAAGGAAAAACAAAAAGTGCTGGAGCCCTCAGAGATGATTCTCTGAGGCAGAGCAGTGGGACGGGCACAGGGTCAATAATTCAGGTCAAGGAACCTCTATCAGAATTGCAAAAAATAAGAAAACCAGTGTATAACTTTGCACAGAGGGGAAGGGAAGGAGTGAAAAGAGAGAATGTCTGTGATATGGTGCACAGTAAAAATGTAGCCAATGAAAGAAGAGGTATTGTTCCTCAAGCATTGGATTTGGAGGTCACGATCTGATCTCCTCTACACTGGCAAAATCAAATGCAAATTGGGTAAATGCTTTGTAGAATACCTCTGTTTAGTCCACAAGGATGATTCTAAGCTAATGGTCACGTGTCTCCATAATTTTCTGCTCCACCCCAGCTCTGACCACTGTACCTTCAGCTTTCTACATTGCTCCAACAATGCCCAATTTAAACTCAAGGGACAGCACCTTATCTTCCATCTAGCTATGTTGTAGCCTTCAGCACTTACTATACCAATTTCAGGTAACCACGCCTTTCCTTCTCCATGGATGTAGCAGTATCTCTGTTTCAATTTGTTCCTTTTCCATCTCAAACGACCATTTTTTTGAAGTAATTGTTAACTTGAAACTTTGCCTTGCACTTTATCATGGACCCTCTCACTATTCTCTCCACCCTCCCCCTTTCTACAACTTAAAATTCACCTGTTTCTCACTTCTCTCATCCTGATGGAGGGTCCTTGACCCAGAACATTGACTGTGTTTCTCTCCCCTTTGATGCAGCTTGAACTGCCGAGTGCTACCAGCATTTTCTGTTTTTCATTCTTTTTTAATTAAGTTCCATTTCAAAATTACCTTTCTTTTTACAATATTTTTATTAATTCCGTAAAGAAAATACAGAGCACATAAATCAAAAAGGTAAAAATACTACTAAGTACATTGTGTTAAATCATACTTGAAATCACAATACACTATATTAAAAATCACACATAAAGAAATATAGAACTATACAGCACAATACAGGCCCTTCGACCCACCATGATGTGCCGACCTTTAAACCACGCCTAAGACTATCTAACCCCTTCCTCCCACATATACCCCTATTTTAAATTCCTCCATATGCTTATCTAACAATCTCTTGAATTTGACCAATGTACCTGCCTCCACCACTACCCCAGGCAGTGCATTCCATGCACCAACCACTCTGGGTAAAAAACCTCCCTCTGATATCTCCCTTGAACTTCCCACCCATTACCTTAAAGCCATGTCCTCTTGTATTGAGCATTGGTGCCCTGGGAAAGAGGCGCTGGCTGTCTACTCTATCTATTCCTCTTAATATTTTGTATACCTCTATCATGTCTCCCCTCATCCTCCTTCTCTCCAAAGAGTAAAGCCCTAGCTCCCTTAGTCTCTCCTCATAATCCATACTCTCCAAACCAGGCAACATCCTGGTAAATCTCCTCTGCACCTTTTCTAATGCTTCCACATCCTTCCCATAATGAGGCGACCAGACTGGACACAATACTCCAAGTGTGGTCTAACCAGAGATTTGTACAGCTGCGTCATTACCTCGTGGCTATTAAACTCGATCCCACGATCCCAAGCTAACATCCCATAATTTTTCTTAACTAACCTATCCACCTGTGAGGCAACTTTCAGTAATCTGTGGATATGAACCCCCAGATCCCTCTGTTACTCCACACTACCCAGAATCCTGACATTAACCTTGTACTCCACCTTGGAGTTCATCCTTCCAAAGTGTACCACCTCACACTTCTCCGGATTGAACTCCATCTACCACTTCTCAGCCTAGCTCTGCATCCTGTCAATATCCATAGAACCATGCAGCACAAAACAGGCCCTTCGGCCCACCATATCCCTCTGCAATCCTTGACAGTCCTCCACAATATCCACTACACCACCGACCTTTGTGTCGTCTGCAAACTTGCTAACCCACCCTTCTACTCCCTCATCCAAGTCATTAATACATATTATGAAAAGTAGAGGTCCCAGAACTGATCCTTGGGGGACACCGCTAGTCACAGCCCTCCAATCTGAATGCACTCCCTCCAGCACAACACTCTGCTTTCTACAGGCAAACCAATTTTGAATCCACACGGCCAAGCATCCCTGGATCCCATGCCCTCTGACCTTCTGAAGAAGCCTACCATGTGGAACCTTGTCAAACGCCTTACTAAAATCCATGTAGACCACATCCACTGCACTACCTTCATCAATCTGCCTGGTCACCTCCTCAAAGAATCCTATCAGGCTTGTGAGACATGATCTTCCCTTCACAAAGACATGCTGGCTGTCCCTAATCAGTCCATGATTCTCTAAATGCTCATTGATCCTATCTCTAAGAATCTTTTCGAACAGCTTGCCCACCAGAGACGTAAGGTTCACTGGTCTATAATTCCCTGGACTACCCTTACCACCTTTTTTGAATAAGGGGACAACATTTGACACCCTCTAATCCTCCGGTACCATTCCCGTGGACAACAAGGACTCAAAGATCCTAGCCAACAGTTCAGCAATCTCCTCCCTCACCTCACGAAGCAGCCTGGGGAATATTCCATCAGGCCCCGGGGACTTATCTGTCCTAATATTTTCTAACAGCTCCAACACATCCTCTCTCTTGATATCTACATACCCTGGAACATTAAGCTTACCAACACTGTCCTCAATGTCATCAAGGACACTCTCCTTGGTGAATACTGAAGAGAAGTATTCATTGAGAACCTCACCACTTCCACAGCTTCCAGGCACATCTTCCCACTTTTGTCTTTAATCGGTCCTACCTTTACTCTCGCCATCCTTCTGCTCTTCACATAAGTGAAAAAAGCCTTGAGATTTTCCTTAACCCTACTCACCAAGGCCTTTTCATGTCCCTTTCTTGCTCTCCTCAGCCCCTTCTTTAAGATCCTTCCTTACTACCCTATATTCCTCATGAGCCCTATCTGCTCCTTGCTGCCTACACCGTATGTATGCTGCCTTCTTCCTCCTAACTAGTTGTTTCACCTTCATCCTGCCATTCTTTCTCTGCCTCACCACGACAAATTTATCCCTAACATCCTGCAAGAGATCCCTGATAAACGACCACATCTCCATAGTACATTTCCCTTCACAAATGTCATCCCAATTGACTCTTGCAAGTTTTAGCCTCATAGCTTCATAATTTGCCCTTCCCCAATTAAATATCTTCCTGTCCTCTCTGCTCCTATCCTTGTCCATGACAATGCTAAAGGTTAGGGAGCAGTGGTCACTGTCCCCCAAATGCTCACCCACCAAGAGGTCTCTCACCTGACCCGGTTCATTACCTAATACTAGATCTAATATGGCATTCCCTCTAGTTGGCCTGTCAACATACTGTGACAGGAATCTGTCCTGGTCACACTTAACAAACTCTGCCCCATCTAAACCATCGGTACTAAGCATGTGCCAATCAATATTTGGGAAGTTGAAGTCTCCCATGATAACAACCCTGTTATTCTTGTACCTTTCCAAAATCTTCCTCCCAATCTGCTCCTCAGTATCCCTGCTGCTACTTGGGGGCCTATAGAATACTCCCAGTAGAGCAACTGCTCCTTTCTTGTTCCTAACTTTCACCCATATTGACTCTAGAGAGGATCCTTCTACATTATCCACTCTTTCTGCAGCTGTAATAGTATCCCTGACCAGTAACGCCACCCCTCCTCCTCTTCTCCCCCTCCTCCCTATCCCTTTTAAAACACTGAAATCCAGGAATATTCAATATCCATTCCTGCCCTGGTGACAGGCAAGTCTCTGCAAGAGCCACAATATTGTAGTCCCATGTACTTATCCAAACTCTCAGTTCATTGCCCTTATTCCTGATACTTCTTGCATTTAAGTAAATGCACTTTAGCCTATCCACCTTTCTACTTTTATACCCTATACTCTGCTTCTCCTTCCTCAAGGCCTCCCTACATGTTAGATCTGACTTTTTCCCATGCACTTCTTCCTCTGACCTACCTCTCTAGTTCCTATGCCCCTCATAAATTCAAAAAAGGTCCCCACAGTGTTTGAAAGTCTAAGTTAGATTCAGAAATTGAACAGTGGATCTTCTCTAAATTTAGGTATGACATAATATCCCATAACCATTGAGCATGAGTAGGTGGAGTGACTTCCTTCCATTTAAGCAACGCGGCGCTCCTGGCTATAAGAGAAATAAAAGCCAGAATGTGTAAATCAGAAGCCTTCAAAGTTATATCTTTTTCTCCAACAATCCCAAATAATGCAGACAAAGGATTAAGTTTAATATTTATTTTAAAGAGCACAGAAAAAGTTTGAAACACCCTTGTCCAATATTTTTTAAGACTCTGACATGTCCAAAACATGTGAATTAAAGATACCTCTCCATTATTGCATTGATCACAATAAGGAGATACATCCAAATAAAAATGGGATAGCTTGTCTTTAGACAAGTGAGCTCTGTGGACCACTTTAAATTGAAGGAGGGAGTGATGTGTGCATAACAATGAAGTACTGACCAATTTAAAAATTTCATCCCAAGTGTCCTCAGAAATTGAAATCTGCAAGTCTTGTTCCCATGCATTTTCAGTTTTATCTAAAGGAGCCTTACTCATTCCTAATAACCTGTCATAAATATTAGATATTGAGCCATCATAAAAAGGCTTCAAATTAAAAATTACATCTAGTAAGTTCTTATCAGGACATTGGAAAAGAGTGTAATTCAGATCAGAGAAAGACTCTAATTTGTAAATATTGGAAGAAATGAGTTTTGGGTAAACTATATTTGGTTGACAATTGTTCAAATGAATGAAGATTTCCTCCAACAAAGAGATCCTGAAAACACGTAATCCCCGATTTGTCCCACTCTTTAAAAACTACATCAGTCATAGAAGGTTTAAAAAAAAATTCGAAAAAATGGGACTAGACAAAGAAAATCTCAATAAGCCAAAATATTTTCTAAATTGTAATCAAATCCTCAAAGCATGTTTAACTACTAGATTATCAGTTAGTTTAGTTAATGATAAAGGAAGTGAAGAGCCAAGCAAAGAAATAATGGAAATTTTTTTCACAGAGTTAGCTTCCAAAGAAACCCATACTGGACAATCCTCATGATTAATGTAGTGCAACCAAAACATAAGATTTCGTATATTGACTGCCCAGTAATAAAACCTAAAATTAGGTAAGGTTAAACCTCCGTTCCTTTTAACCTTCTGAAGGTGAACTTTATTTAATCTAGGATGTTTTGTTTTCCATATGTAAGAAGATATAATTGAATCAAGAGAATCAGAAAAGGACTTAGGAATAAAAACAGGTAAAGCCTGAACTAGGTATATAAATTTAGGTAGATTATTCATTTTAATAGAATTAACTCGGCCAATCAATGATATAGAGAGAGGTGACCAACTTGATAAAACCATTTTCCCATAATACAGTAAGGTAAGAAAATTTTCTTCAAATAAATGTTTATAATTTTTAGTAATTTTTACACCTAAATAGGTAAAATGATTTCTTACAATTTGAAAAGGAAGGTTAGTATCAAATGATATCAGATTATTCAAAGGAAAAAGTTCACTCTTATGTAAATTCAATTTGTATCCTGAAAACTGACTAAAAAAGGAAAGGAGAGAAAGCATAGGAGGTAACGAGGTCTCAACATTAGAAATAAAAAGTAATAAATTATCAGCGTATAACGAGACTTTATGTGTAATACCTCTTCTAGAGATACCAACGATATCTCTAAATTCTTGAAAAGAAATGGCCAAGGGTTCTAAAGCCAAATCAAAGAACAAGGGCTCAAAGGGCATCCCTGTCTGGTTCCACGTTGAAGTTTAAAAGATTTCAAGATTTTAAAAGTATTTTCAGACCTTATTTCACCATGCAGTTTGCTTTTGAAACCAGATGAAACCCAATGGACAAATAGAAAATGTCTGAAAAGTAGGAGGTAAAAATCGGTGTATGGTGAGACATTGGTATGTCTACCCCACCAAAACCATGTTTACAATGTCTGCTGGTTAATAAAACACAGATTAAGGCATGGACTAATTTGGAAAAAAATTAGGAATTCATCTCAGATCTAAATTTTCAATAGCAATGACCCACAAGATATCATTATTGACATACTTGATAGGTAACCAAGAAGAGCGATGAAGGCAGGATGGTAGACATTTGTTAAATGGACTTTAGTAAGGCATATGATAAGGTTCCTTGTGAGTCCAGAAGATTAAGGCTCATGGGATCCATGGTGAGCTTACGAACTGGATCCAAAATTGGCTTGGTGATAGGAGGCAGAGAGTGGTGGTGGAAGGATGCTTTTCTGATTGGAAGTCTGTGTCTCGTGGTGTACAGCAGGGATTGGAGCTGGGGCACTTGTTATTCTTGAAATACATTTACAACTTGGATGTGAATGTAGGAGGTATGATTAGTAAGTTGGTGGATGACACAAAAGTGTTCTGGTGTTGTGGATAGCAAGGAGAGTTAGCTCAGAATACAGCTAGATAGAGATCAGATGGAAAACTGGGTGGAATGTTGGCAGATGGAATTTAATCTCGACAAGCGCAAGGTAATGCACTTTGGGAAGTCAAAGGGTAGGACATATAATGATGGGGAAGGTATAGGGATGAATCATAGAATCGTAGAAAAGTACAATGTAGAAACAGGTCTTTTCAGCCCACCTTGTCTATGCCAACCATGATGCATCTCTACGCTAATCCTTTTTGCCCATATTAGACCCATATCCACCTACACTTGTCCTATCCATGCTGTGGAAAGCAAGGGAAGAGATTTCTGGGGTCCTGTATCTTCATTAGTCACGGAAGACTGGAGGATGGCTAATGTGCCTTTATTTAAGAAGAGCTGCAAGGATAAGCCAGGGAATTACAGGCCAGTGAGCCTTACATCAGTGGTGGGAAAGTTACTGGCAGGGATTCTGAGGGATAGGATTTGTTTGCATTTGGAAAGGCAAGGATTGATGAGGGATAGCCACCAGGGCTTTGTCATGGGAGATCATGTATCAAAAATTTGATTGGGTTTCTTGAAGAGGCGACCAAAAGGATTGAGGAGGGCAGGACAGTGGACATTGTCTATCTGGATATCAGCAAGGCCTTTGACAAAGTGTCACATGGTAAGCTGGTCCAGAAGATTTGAACACTTGCGTTCCAGGGTGAGATAGCAAATTCGATACAAAATTAGCTTGATGGTAGGAGTCAGGGGGTGGTAGTCAAGGGTCACTTTTCAGATTGGAGACAGGTAACCAGAAGTGTGAGTAGGAATCAGTACTGTGTCCTTTGTTGTTCATCATATATGTATGTTAATGATTTGGAAGAGAATGTAGGTGGCATTTGGTATCATCCGCAAATAAGTCTGAGGTGTTCCTCATCTGTCTGTGCATGCTGCAGCCTTCAAAACTCAATATTGATTCACTAATTTCAGATGATTTTGTTTTTATTCTATTTGCATCAGAACTGGACCATTCAGCTGTGTACATAGCACAGGACAGGCCCTTCGGCCCATGATGTTGTGCCAAACTGATTAAACTGATGACTCCTAATTAACCTAATTCCTCTTACCACACATTGACCATATCCCTCCCTTCTCTGCATATTCATGTGCCTACCTAAGAGCCTCTTAAACACTCCGATGCTACCTGCCTCTTCCACCACCCCTGGCAGTGCATTCCAGGCCCCCACCACTCTGTGTAAAAAACTTGCCTCACACATCTCCTTTGTACTTTCCCCCTCTCACCTTTAATACATGCCCTCCAGTACTAGACATTTCAATCCTGGGAAAAAGATACTGGCTGTCTACTCTACCTAGGCCTCACATAATTTCATGAACTTCTATTAAATCTCCCCTCAGCCTCCGCCACTCTAGAGAAAACAGTCCCAGCTTATCCAACCTCTCCTCATAACACACGTCCTCCAAACCAGGCAGCATCCTGGTAAACCTCCTCTGCACCTTCTCCAAAGCCTCCAAATTCTTCCCACAATGAGGCAATCAGAATTGAACACAATACTCCAAATGTGGCCTAACCAGTGTTTTATAAAGCTGTAGCATAATTTCCTAGCTATTGAACTCATTGCCTCAACTAATGAAGGCAAGCATGCCATACGCCTTCTTCGGCACCCTATCGCCTTGTGCGGCCATTTTATAATTTAATTTATAATTTTATTTACAGCGTGGTAACACGCCCTTCCAGCCCAATGAGTCCACGCTGCCCATTTTAAACCCCAAATTAACCTACCTGTACGTCTTTAGAATGTGGGAGGAAACTGGAGCACCCAGCGGAAACCCACGCAGACACAGGAGAACGCACAAACTCCTTACAGACAGCGACGGGAATCAAATACCGATCGCTGGCGCTGTAATAGCATCGCGCTAACCACTACGCTACCTGCCTTTCAGGGAGCTATGGACTTGGACCATAAGATCCCTCTTTAAATCAACACTATTATGGGTCTTACCAATAACTGTGTGCTTTTCCTTTACAGTTGATCTCCCAAAGTGCAACCCCTCACACTTGTCCAGAGTAAACTTCATGCTCCCACTTCTCCACCCATATCTGCAACTAATCTATAACCTGCTGTATCCTTTGGCAATCTTTTATGCAATCCACAATGCCATCAATCTTTGTCCCATCTACAAACTTATTCACCTACATGACCACATCATTCAACAGAGGTCCCACTGCAGGTCCCTGTGGAACACTACTACTCACAGACCACCATCCAGAATAAGTTCCATGCACCACTACCCTCTGCGTTCTATGGGCTTGCCAATTTTGAATCCAATCAGTTCAGTTACCATGGATCCCATGCATCCTGATTTTCTGGATGACCTTGTTGAATGCCTTACTAAAATCCTGATTTTCTGGATGACCTTGTTGAATGCCTTACTAAAATCCACGTAGACAATATCCATAGCGCTACCTCATCAATCACCTTCATCACCTCCTCAAAAACCTCAATCAAATTAGTCAGACATGACCTGCCCTGCACAAAGCCATGTGACTGTCCCTAATTAGACCATGCTTCTCCAAATGCTCCTAAATCCTATCCCTAAGCATCCTCTCCATTAGTTTCCCTACCACTGATGTGAGACTCATCAGTCTGTAATTTCCAGGATTAACCCCTATTTCCTTTTTTGAATAACAGAACAACATTAGCGACCTGCCAGTCTTCTGGGACCACGCCTGTGCCTGGAGAGGTCATGAAAATCTTGGTCAAAGCCCCAGCAATCTCATCTCTTGCCTCCCTCAATAACACAGAGTATATGCCATTAGGCCCTGGGGACTTATCTGCCTTAATGTTTTTCAAGAGAATTTCAAGTGTATTACTCAGTTTATCTCTCTCCACACAGTGACTGACCTGCTGGGCATTTCCAGCCTTCTCATTCAGATTTCAAATTTCTGCAATAGCTATGACCTACATTTTACAGCTTTGAGGTTTCCTTTTGTTTGTTTTCTCTAAATGCCTCCATTACTCTATCAAACAAACAGCACCATAAACAACAGGATCACCTCAGCAACTCTGGACTTACCTTATCAGAGGGAGTCCTTCTGACCTATCAATCCCTTCCCCACCCTCTCTGCAACTTAAAACTGACTTGATTTCTCTCGTTCCCAATTCTGATGAAGGGTTTTGATCTTGACTGTTAACATTGTTCTTTTCCCCCAGAGATACTACCTAACTTGCAAGTTCTTCTAACACTTTCTGTTTTTATTTCAGAAGAATTTCAGGTTCCATCTTAAGGTCCATGTTATCACTTGTGAACAGGCTATCTGGGGAAGTACCAGCAACACCTCAGAGAAGTGCAGACAAGGCCCAGTCTTCCATTAGATCAACAAGTCTGCCACACAGGGATGAATGGATTCCATTCATCCATACAACCCCTCAAATTCAAACTGTTACTTGCTTCCCAAGAACAATCCCAAATTCATCAGATTGATTCTTTGGCTAGGATGGCTTATCCTATAAATAGAGATTAACCAAATTGGGCTCTACACTCTAGAGCATGGAAGATTGAGAGATGATCTCAGTGAAACACAAAGAATTCCCACCAGCTTTGACAGCATAGATGCAGTGATGATGCTTCCCCTG